>NW_026988428.1:5000000-6250000 GCF_030222135.1 Aotus nancymaae | reverse complement strand
GCCGGGCGCGGTGGCTCAAGCCTGTAATCCCAGCACTTTGGGAGGCCGAGGCAGGTGGATCACGAGGTCAAGAGATCAAGACCATCCTGGTCAACACGGTGAAACCCCGTCTCTACTAATACAAAAAAAAAATTAGCTGGGCATGGTGGCGCGTGCCTGTAGTCCCAGCTACTCAGGAGGCTGAGGCAGGAGAATTGCCTGAACCCAGGAGGCGGAGGTTGCAGTGAGCCGAGATCGCGCCATTGCACTCCAGCCTGGGTAACAAGAGCCAAACTCTGTCTCAAAAAAAAAAAAAAGAAAAAAAAGTTCTTTGTATTCCAGGTAATAAAATCAGAAAATGATAAAAATTAGAATATCATCATTTTATCATCCCTTAATGAAAAAAATGGACCTAGTCAACGCTTATCAGTGGCTGCTAGGACCATTAGCTAAAGGGATGATGGGAAACTTTTATATAGGCTAGATTATGCTTTCAATTCTTGAACCCACTAGCCAACCTTAACTAAAAAAGAGAAACAGCCCAGATATTGATATGCTTTCTGCTATGATGTAATGGGATGGGCACAGCTTCATCTGTGAAATATTCCTTCCAAAAAAACCAAACCTGATAGATCAAGCCTCTAGATCTAACAGCCAGATTATATAAATACAGAAAAAACAGGAATATCACAAAGTGACGCACAGGTGCACAATTAGCAAAATCCTGAATGTGAGAAACAATGTGACAAATGCTTCTCCAACAAATAAATGGCAGGAAGTTTTTTAAAAAGGAATCATTCTAGATTAAGGGCTATTTAAGAGGCCTATCAACCTAATGCACTGTATAGACCTTGTTTGAACTGATTCAGACAAATCAACTGCAAAAGACATTTGTGAAAATCTGAGAACAAATTTAAATTACATATATTTGATGAGATTAAATAATTATAGTTTTAAACTTTTCTTAAGTGATGTAGTAGTATATGGTTATATTGTTTAAAGTAATTCTTTATGGATAAAATAATATATCTGGGCACTATCTGGGATTTGCTTTCAAATAATCTGAGAAGGCAGGAATGTCATCTGGATCAGTGGTTCTGAGACCTTAGTGGACCTACAGATCAACTGGAGAGATTGTTAAAACATAGGCTCCTGAGCCCTACCTCAGAGATTCTGATTCAGTGGTCTGGAGTAAGGTTAATGAATTTGCATTTCTAACCATCTTCCAGGTAACACTAAAGCTGCTGGTCCAGGGACCACATTTTAAGAAGCATTGGTAAGAATGAAAGAGATTGGCTATTGATAACTGGTAGTTGCTGAAGCTGGATACTGAGGAAGCATGTAGTTCATTAGACTATTCTCTCTAGCATATGTTTGAAATTTTTTTTTTTTTTTTTTTTTTTTTTTTTTGAGACGGAGTTTCGCTCTCGTTACCCAGGCTGGAGTGCAATGGCGCTATCTCGGCTCACCGCACCTCCGCCTCCTGGGTTCAGGCAATTCTCCTGCTTCAGTCTCCTGAGTAGCTGGGATTACAGGCACGCGCCACCATGCCCAGCTAATTTTTTGTATTTTTAGTAGAGACGGGGTTTCACCGTGTTGACCAGGATGGTCTCGATCTCTTGACCTCGTGATCCACCCGCCTCGGCCTCCCAAAGTGCTGGGATTACAGGCTTGAGCCACCGCGCCCGACCATATGTTTGAAATTTTTATAATAAATTTTTAAATTTATATGCCAATATCTGACAATTATGTCTGTCAGTGTTGTTTCCATGCATTTATATATTTATATACTACCATATATATTTTTGTTATAAGTTAATCTCATTTTATTTATCCTTTATAATATAGTTAGGGTATTTTATATATATATATATTTAAATTTATATATGTAGTTAGGTTGCAGTCTATATATTTCATTTGCAGATGACAAAAGGGTGATAAGAATATTTATTTTAAAATAGAAATGTGGAGTCTGGTAAAGGTGAGAACTGCTAACTTAAGACAATCTGGAGAAATGAAAGCTAAGGAGAAAAGCAAGCCCTCCTGGCTGAAAAGGAGGCTTCAGTGGTAATCAAAGCAGAGAGACCTCACCAGACCTGCCAGGATTTCCACTTTCCTAAAAAAGAGGCTTAACTAATGGGAATTATTATTGAATTCTGCTAGGACATTTTCTTGTTCACCATTTGGGATTTTCTGACTATTTAAGATGGGAAAATGATTCTGAAAACATTCATTTGTCACTACCCAGCAGCAGCCTAGTTATTAGCACTCCAGGAACTTGTCAGAGAGCTCCATTTTCAATACACAGCTGTCCAGTCCCAGACAAGAACATAGCTGAGAACCGTTTCAGAAAGATAGCCTAAGGCACTGGCTGCACTTTGGAGTCATCAAGGGAAGTTTTAAAAATTCTGATGTCTGAATCCTACCCTCAGAGATTCTGACTTAATTGATGAAGAATAATTAGGCACCAGAGATTCTAAACTCACCAGGTGTGGCCAGGCGGGGGCAGCTCATGCTTGTAATCTCAGCATTTTGGGAAGCCAGGGCAAGAGGATCACTTGAGCCCAGGAGTTCAAGATCAGCCAGGGCAACACAGTGAGACCTGTGTCTCTACAGTAAAAAAAAAAAAAAAAAAAAAATTAGCCAGGCATAGTGGCACACACCTGTAGCCCAAGCTACCCCAGAGGCTGAGGTGGGAGATCATTTGAGCCTGGGAAGTTGAGGATGCAATGAGCTGTGATCATACCACTGCACTCCAGCCTGGGTGACAAAATGAGACCCTGTCTCAAAAAAACTACACACACACACACACACACACACACACACACACACACACACACACACTTCCCAGGTGATTCTAATCTGCAACCAAAACTGACAACCATTGCTTTAAGTTTGAAGTGGTGGTTCTCAAACTTAGATGGAATCAGAATCACCTGGAGCATCATAAAGCACAGACCACTGGCCTCACTTCCAGTTTCTGACCTAGTAGGTCTACAGTGGACCCAACAATCTGTATACTTAGCAAGTTCCTAGGTGGTGCTGATGCTGCTGGTCTGGAGACCACAGTTCAAAAACATAAAGCTTCTGCTGTACACCTTAAGTACAATGTTTGTCTCCAGGAAAAGCCCTTGTGTAATTGCTAGTGGTTGAACTAGTCACTTTATTGAACACCATTTTCACTTGAAAGAATGCTGGTAAACAGCGGTTATTCAGACTTGGGTATTTGCGAGAGATTTTCTCAAAAATAAAGTCAGCTAATCACTGCAAGGAAAACAACTGACAACGTTTTTTGGCCAGTGACAAAATCTGAGCTTTCAAATGAAAACTAGAAATTTTCAATATTTAAAGATTTTTGTGTTAAGATCGGTAGTAATATTAATGAATGTGATTTTTGATACTGTATAATGAAATGTGTTGGGCCGGGCACCGTGGCTCATGCCTGTAATCCCAGCACTTTGGGAGGCCTAGGCGGACAGATCACAAGGTCAGGAGTTCGAGACCAGCCTGGCCAACATGGTGAAACCCCATCTCCACTATACATAAAAAATTATTTGGGTGTAGTTGTGCACGTCTATAATCCCAGCTACTCTGGAGGCTGAGGCAGGAGAATCACTTGAACCTGGGAGACAGAGGTTGCGGTGAGTCAAGATCACATCATTGCACTCCAGCCTGGGCAACAAAAGCAAAATTCCATCTTAAAAAAAAAAAAAAAAAAAAAAAGGCTAGGCGCTGTGGCTCATGCCTGTAATCCCAACACTTTGGGAGGCCAAGGCAGGATGAGGTCAGGAGTTTGAGACCTGCCTGGCCAACACAGTGAAACTCTGTCTCTACTAAAATTACAAAAATTAGCTGGGCATGGTGATGCATGCCTGTAGTCCCAGCTACTTGGGAGGCTGAGGCAGGAGAACTGCTTGAACCCGGGAGGCAGAGGTTGCAGTGAGTTGATATCACACCACTGCACTCCAGCCTGGGCAACAGAGTGAGACTTCGTCTCAAAAAAAAAAAAAAAGAAAGAAAGAAAGAAAAAGAAAAAGAAATGTGTCAACATTTGGAATATCTGGATAACTCAGTGAACCAATATTTTTCAAATGAATGTCACGTTATAACATTACACATGAGTGACAAAGCCATTCAAAGGCCAAGTTAGACAAATTTATTTTAATGTAACAGAGAACTGTGGTTTCAGATTCCACATTACAACTAATGTTTATTTTTAATTTTTTAAAATTTATTTATTTTTGAGACAAGTTATCATTGTGTCACCCAGGCTAGAGTGCAGTGGTATCGTGATCATGGCTCAGTGAAGCCTCAAACTCCTAGGCTGAAGCAATCCTCCTGCCTCTCAGCCTCCCGAGTAACTGGGACTAACAGGCACGTCTCACTTGGCCAGGCTAATTTTTTCAATTTTTTTTTTTTTTTTTGAGACAGTTTCTTGGCTATGTTGCCCAGCCTGGCCTCGAACTCCAGCCTCAGCCTTCCAAGTAGCTGGGATTACTGGCATGAGCCACCACACCCAGCCACAGCTAACCTTTAAAAACTAGCACTTGTGGAATTCTGGTATAGTACAAAGAATATCCACAGTTCTCTGAAAAGGTTATTAAAATACTCCCCCTTTTCCAACTACATATCTGTGTGGGACCAGATTTTCTTCATATAATTTAACCAAAACAACATCATAACAGACTGCAGAATCAGATGTAAGAATCAAGTTGTCGTCTATTAAAGCAGACATTTAAGAAATTTGGAAAAAAAAAAAGGTGACTATCCTCTCAATAAATAGTTTTAATTTCCAATGATGAAAATACTGCTAGATATAGGTCATATAAACATAAGTTCACTGGGGTCCTAAATAATTTTTAAAAGCATAAAAGGTTTCTGAGACCGAAAAGGTTGAAAACTGCTCCTCCAGAGTTGTTTTTGTTTTGTTTTGTTTGAGACTGAGTTGTGCTCTGTCACTCAGGCTGGAATGCATTGGCACGATCTTGGCTCTCTGCAACCTCCACATCCCAGGTTCAAGCAATTCTTGTGCCTCAGCCTCCCGAGTAGCTGGGATTGCAGATGTGCACCACTACACCTGGCTACTTTCTGTATTTTTAGTAGAGACAGGGTTTCACCATGTTGACCAGGCTAGTCTTGAACTCCTGGCCTCATGTGATCTGCCTGCCTCAGCCTCGCAAAGTGCAGTGATTACAGGCATGAGCCACCACATCTGGCCTTTCAGAGTTGTAGGAGTGTTCTATCTCTTGACTTTGGTGGTAGCTATGTAGATGTTAGTTTTGCAGTTATTCCTTAAAATTTAGATACAAATTTTACATACTTTCGTGAATATTATGTTTCATAAGATTTTTCAAAAATTGTGATTAAGGAAGTTGCCTCTTGGTACAGTAGAAAGAATAGGGTTTTGGAAACAAAAGATTCATGAGATGCTCTGTATTTTGGCTACTAATAAAGATTTTCTGTATTTAAAAGAAAAGAGTCATGATTCAAGTTCTTTAACCTACTGTGTGGTTTGGGGCAAAAAAGAATCATTGTAATACTACCTTCTGTAAAGCATTAAAATGCTTTATAAACTGTAAAGTGGTATGGAAATGTTGGCCACTAATATTTCGTTTTATTTTTTTTTTTGAAATGGAGTCTCACTCTGTTACCCAGTTGCAATGGTGCAATATTGGCTCACCGCAACTTCTGCTTCCCAGGTTCAAGCAATTTTCCTGCCTCAAGCCCTCCAAGTAGCTGGGATTACAGGCGCCTACCACCACGCCCGGCTAATTTTTGTATTTTTAGTAGAGACGAGGTTTCACCATGTTGGCCAGGCTGGTCTCAAACTCCCAACCTCAGGTGATCTGCCTGCCTTGGCCTCAGAAAGTGCTAGGATTGCAAGTGTGAGCCACCAAACCCGGCCGGCCACTACTATTATTGCAGAGGAACAACATATATCTGTTTAAAAGTTTCTCTCCTAATGAACATGCTTATAACCTTTAAGCCTACTTCAGAGAATGCCTAAAACCATTATTGTCATTTTTTGTCTTCCAAAATACTTGGGGTTAAATTTGTTACATGGTGTTAATAACTCTGCTTTGTAATGTATTACTTTTTTATTATACATTACTTCTCCTTCAAATAGTATTTAATCATCTGATTTATTTTCCTTAAATTGCCTCAAGTTATATGTGTCTGAATATTTATGACCTCAAATACTTTATAGAAAAAGAAGAAATGGGTAAATGATATACAAACAACAAAGGATACTGAGAGGATGGGAGAAAACGTGGCCCTCGCATGCCTTCTTTCTAAAGGTTGTGAGGCACATTTGTGGCAGTCTCACTTCCCTCTTTCTGCAGCACATCACCCTCAGATAAATAAATAAAGCAGAGGACTTTCATTTCCAGCCAGTTGTCATAGCAACTTTTGACTATCCAGAGAAGAAGGAATTCTCATATCTTAAGCCCTGACTCCAGAAGAGCTAAAAAGACACACAGACTAAAAGGAACATTAAAGAATGATTTGCAAGATGGGATAAAATTGAATATCTGTTATTCAGTACTTTTTGAGTATATGTATGTGCTTTTTCCCCTGACATATTTATATTTCTTCTTATAGAATTTAGAACTCAACAGCAATAGACTAAACATAGCTACCATTTATCACTTATTACATGCCAGACACATAGAACATTACATATATTGTTTTTTAATACACCCAACAACATTGTGTTATACTATTTTTATCCACATTTTACAGATGAGAAGCTTGAGTTTAGACAGATGAAGTCATTTACTGAAAGTCACAGGATAAGTGCTCATCCTCTCAGCCTTCAACACAGTTGATTACTTCTTAAAACATTCTCCAGGCCGGGCATGGTGGCTCATACCTGTAATTCCAGCACTTTGGGAGGCCGAGGCGGGCAGATCATAAGGTCAAGAGATGGAGACCATCTTGACCAACATGGTGAAACCCCATCTCTACTAAAATATAAAAATTACCTGGGCATGTTGGTGCACGCCTATAGTCCCAGCTACTTGGGAGGCTGAGGCAGGAGAATTGCTTGAACCCAGAAAGTGGAGGTTGCAGTGGGCCGAGATCGAGCCACTGCACTCCAGCCTGGTGCCTGAAGACAAAGCAAGACTCTGTCTCAAAAAAAAAAAAAAAAAAAAATCTCCACTTTTCTGGGTTTTCTCCTGCTTTACTGGCAAAACACTTTTCTGACTTTCTTGCTTCTGTCTGTCTGATCTGTAAATGATAGAATGCCTAGCACTTACACCCTTCTCTGTCCAGTAAATGTCCTCCTTTCCCATGGCTTTAAAAGCCTTCTATGTGTTGACAATCCCCAAATGGATATCTCCTTCCCAGATATAGCACATGCATTTCAGATTCTGGTATGCAGCTGTTCACTTGACACTTAGATATCTAATAGGTATTCTGAAGGTAATAAATTGAAAACAGTTCCTGTCTGTACATCTTACCTATCTCAGTAAATGTCAGCACTGTCTAACCCAGATGCTTCAGACAAAATCCCTAAGAGTCATCCTTGATTTCTTTTCCCCTCAAACCTCCACTACCGTGTCTCAGGACAGCTAATGTATAAATAAGTAATTTCAGAATTATCCACAAAATATATCTTAAATCTACTTCCTTTCACCTCCATTGCCACCAATTCAATGAAGGCCATCATCTTTTCCTGGACTCCTGTCTTAGTCCATTTTGTGCTGCTATAACAGAATACCACAGACCAGTCAGTTTATAATGAACAGAAATATACTGGCTCACAATTCTGGAGGCTGGGAATTCTAAGATCAAGGGGCTAACATCTGGCAAGAGCCTTCTGGCTGTGTCACATCATGACAGAAGAGCAAAGAGAGGGCAAGAGGGAGAGTAAAAGAGGGCCAAGTTCCCTCTTTTATAATGAACCCTCTCTCTTGAAAATGGCATTTATCCATTCTCTCCACCTTCATGGCCTAATCACATTTCACTGGGCCTCATCTCCTAACACTGTTGCGTTGGGGATTAAGTTTTCAACACATGGTTTTGGGAGGACACATTCAGACCATAGCAACTCCTAACTAGGAACTTTCTAACTGATATTCCTGCTTCCACTCTCCAAAGACCAGACAGAATGAGCTTTTGAAACCATAAATTAGATCTTGCTAGCCTTAAAGGCTTCGATGACTCCCATTGCTCTTAGAGTATGATTTGAACTTCTAACTATAATATAAAGGGCTACGCATGGTCTATTTAATGCCTTTTGCTCCAGGATACACAGTTGTCCCCTCTATCACTCTGCATTAGCCACAGTGTTCTCCTTTCTTTCCTTCAAACATGTCAAGCTTTTTTTTTTTTTTTTTTGACTCAGATTTTGCAGTAGGAACTACCTTAAACTTCTCTTAGCTCATTATCCTAGCTGGCTATTTTTCATCCTTTAGGTTTCAGCTCAAATATCTCCTTAGAGATTACCTTATCTAAAGTTGCCTCCTGTTGGGGCTCTCAGCTGATCACATCATTTTTCTTTTCTTTTCTTAGAGACATGTCTTAATGTCTTACGGCATTGCCCAGGCTGGACTCGAACTCCTGGACTCAAGCCATCCTTTCACCTCAGCCTCCCAAGTAACTGGGACTACACATTTTTATTTTCTTAATAGCACTTATCAGAATCAGAAATCTTTACTAGCGTAAGTTCCATAGGATCAGGGAAACTGTCTTTTTCATTGCTGTATTCGCAAAACTTAGAAGTATATAGGAGGTGCTCGGTGAATAATTCTTGAAGGAGAGAATGAAGGAAAAGGGGAAAAGTGAGAAATTCGGTGCTAGAATTACATTTCAGGGTGGATTTACTCCAAAATTGCTTTTAACTACCTTCCTGTTGATGGGGTTCAGGAAACACCACCTCAAAATATGGTACCTTCAGAAAATGTCAGAAGCAGGAATGTTACTTTCCCTTCCCCTCAACCTTCTTCCATGAAGCGGGTTACAAAACCTTCATTCCAGAGGCGCTCACCCTACACCTGGAAGAAAGGCAGGTCCTTATCTCTGAAGACACAAGGATACAAAGAAGAACCTGAACAAACAGGCCTTGCTGAGTTCCTTGTAGTTATCATAACTTTTTGTCCAATCATACTTCTGCAGAACTGTCTACTCTTCATCAATCCTAAGCATAAAAATACACACATATCCCTGTTTCTTTGGGTCTTCATTTCTGAAAGCTCCTGGGTCACATAAAACTTACATTAAATATGTATGCTTCTCTCTTGTCAATCTGTGTTTTGTTATAGGGGCCTCATTTATGAACCTAGCTATGGGTGAGAAAAGATTTCTTCTTCTCTACACTATTTTTAGCTTCTCAAGATGATTTCCAGTTATGTCGGTTGTTTTGTTCTAACTTTAGACTGATGCCTGAATGCCCCCCAAAACACTGAGTTTGAGATGGAGATGAAAGGAGATAGGCTGTGAAAGAATGGAATTGGAAGGGCTCTCAAACGACTGTGAACTCTTTACCTTTGGGGGAAGGAAGACAGAAGAAAGAAAACACTACACCACAGTTTTTACTCCCCCAGAAATGAAGGTTAAATTCCTTGAAAGAACTCAACATATTTCCCATCACATCCTTCCCCGCCAAACTCCCATGGTTCTTAGGTAAGTTATTCTCAGGCAAAAATCAGTAATCCAAAATGTGAACTTTGGAGTTTGGATGCAACCATACCAGCCCATTGCCACTCATTCTCACTCTTTAATTATTGACGATAAAATTGTATCTAAACAACTTATGAGGAAAGAAGACAGAAGAAAGGCGCAGGTTAACAAAACCTGAAGCATTAAGATACAAAGGGCAGCCTGAGCAAATCAATGGATGTTTCTCACAGCTGATCTCTCCACATTAACCCAAAAGTGGCTGTGAAGTCCAGTGAGTTCCTAAGGGAAGAAACAGGAAAGACGATGCAAGTGTACTTTTCTACGGAGAATACAGCTCTAATTTATAAAAGTTTCCAAAGAGTTTGAATCTCAAATATCTCACTCTACTTCTGGCACCAAAAAGAAGCATGCCAAGGCCTAAGAGAAATAAATTGTTATAATTTACATGTTAGCTGGCTTTCAGTAGGTTTGGCTCCTGAGCCTTTTAAATGTCAAGGATTTTAGCGTTAAAACACTTAGCTTTCAACACTTTAGAAACTCGCAATGCTAATGTTTTTGTTTTGTATTTTAACTAACAATTCTTTGGCTGAAGGCTTCCATTTTTGAAACACTTAAATTCCTAATAAGTAAAAACCTGGCAGGGGGTTTGGAGAGTTTGGGCCATAATGATAGACTGAAAATTAATTTTACTCTTGACCTTCATGTTGACTTGTGATCTAACAAAGATCATTTATCTTCCTGTGGTTTCAGTTTTTTCATTATAAAATATAAAAAATTATCTGGATATTATTTTGAGATCACTGGAGAAAATGGACAAGCCCAGCATGGTTATTTGTAGATGTACTTATATCAAATTCAATTGTGTAAATGCTGTTTTTAAACAAATTTCTAATTCTGTTCAATATGATTTTTAAGTTTTATACAGTGAAAACAAAATTTAATTTGATAGTCTGTCAAAATCTAATATTATATCTATAGTTTTCCTTTGTTACAAGAAAGGAGTCCCAACCCAGACCTCAAGAGAGGGTTCTTGGACCTCACACAAGAAAGAATTCAGGGTGAGTCTGTAAAGCAAAGCAAAAGCAAGCCTACTAAGAAAGTAAAGGAATAAAAAAATGGCTACTCCATAGGCAGAGCAGCAACATGGGCTGCTTAACTAAGTATACCTATAGTTATTTCTTGATTATATACTAAACAAGGGGTGGATTGTTCATGAGTTTTCTAGGAAAAGGGTGGGCAATTCCTAGAGCTGAGGATTCCTCCCCTTTGTAGACTATATAGGGTAACTTCTTGACATTGCCATGGATCTATAAACTGTCATGGCACTGGTGGGACTGTCTTTTAGCGTGCTAATACATTACAATTAGCATATAATGAGCAGTAAGAATGATCAGAGGTCACGTTTGTCATCATCTTGGTTTTGGTAGGATGTGACTGACTTCTTTACTGCAACTTGTTTTATTGGCAAGGTCTTTATGACCTGTATCTTGTGCTGACCTCTGATCTCATCCTGTGACTAAGAATGCCTAACCTCCCGGGAATGCAGTCCAGTAGGTCTCAGCCTCATTTTACTCAGCCCCTATTCAAGATGGAGTTGCTCCGGTTCAAATGCCTAGGACACATTCAATTGGAGCGAAAGAGACTTAGTAAAATCGAAATGATAAAATCTCCAGAGTTAATTTTCTTTTCTTCTTCTGCATAGAACCATCCCTATTTACTCTGTATGAGAAGTTTCATTACCCAACGCTCCACTCTCATGCTTCCAATCTTGGATCTACAAATACCACAATTTTATATGAAAAAATATTTTATATGAAAAGACATTTTATGTAAGAAGAAATACAAACACCAAGAAAACATTAAAACTATACAATTTCTCTAGTAGGCAAATAAGGCAAAGTAAAATTAGATAACTTTTTCACCTTGTCATTTAACAAATATTAAAATTAAAATTGGCAAATATTTAAAAATTAAAGTTTCAGTATTGTCTAAGGTGTAAAGACACAGTTTTTCATATGGCTAGTGGGAGTATAAATTGGTAAGATCTTTTTGAGTGAAAACATCTTTGCAAAATTATGACATAAGAGAAATCTAACATGGCTGACACCATCTTGCTTCTATCCTCATGGACTGGCTGTGTTTACTCATTCCTGGAAATTTTTCTTTGGGAGAAATTTTGTTTATAGCTTAAATAATAATAGCCCGTTTCCAAAACTAAACTGCCCTTGTACAACTAATAAAAAGCCACCACGTTAGAAGGATGAGAGGAGTCTGAATTCTAAATAATTACCAGCCATTATTCTGAAAGTTATAAGATTTGCAACTTTTCCATTTACTCTTGCAAATAACATCACTATTGTAGACCTAAGATTGGTCCTTTGAGATGTCTTTTCAGTTTTTTGCATTTCTGACAACTGGATGGCCCCACTCAGACTTGTGACTCCACCAGTCCTGTGGCTCTCACCCGGAAGCAGACTCAGTGTATGAGGACCATTTTCTACACCCGCCCCCATGATGACATCCCCAACCAATCAGCATGCCTCCTACACTAGCCCCCTGCCCACCAAACTATCTTTGAAAGACTCCTAACCTCTCAGTCTTTGGGGAGACTGATTTGAGTTGTAACTCTGTCTCCCATGTAGCCTAGCCAGCCTCACATCAATCAAATGCTTTCTTTACTGCAATACCATAGTCTCAGGGGATTGATTTTGTTTGTGCAGCAGGCAGGAAGAACCCATCAGGCAGTTACATGAGGAGCAATTTGGCAAAACCTATTACAAGTTTATAATTTTACTTTGAACAGCATGATATTATACAAAGATACAAATATAAAGTATCAAGTGCTGGTGGGAATGTAAAGTCATTGGAACACTCATATACTGTTACTGGGACTGTAAGCTGGCAGGACCACTTCGTTTTTTTGTCTTTTGGTTTTTTGAGATAGGATCTCACTTTACCACCCAGACTGGAATACAGTGGCACGAGCAATCCTCCCACCTCAGCCCCCAACGTAGCTGGGACTACAGGTGTGCACCACCATTACTAGCTAATTTTTTGTATTTTATGCAGAGATGGGGTTTCATCATGTTGCTGTCAGAGGCACTTAAACCAGAGCAACTCCATCTTGAATAGGGGCTGGGTAAAATGAGGCTGAGACCTATGGACTGCATTCCCAGGAGGTTAGGAATTCTAAGTCACAGGATGAGATCGGAGGTCAGCACAAGATACAGGTCATAAAGACTTAGTGATAAAACAGGTTGCAATAAAGAAGCTGGCCAAATTCTATCAAAACCAAGATGGCAATGAGAGTGACCTCTGATCATCTTCACTGCTCATTATATGCTAATTAGAATGCATTAGCATGCTAAGAGACACTCCCACCACTGCCATGACAGTTTACAGATGCCATGGCAATGCCAGGAAGTTACCCTATATAGTCTAAAAAGAGGACCCCTCAGTTCCAGGAATTGCCCACCCCTTTCCCAGAAAACTCATTGAATACCCCTTCTTTAGCATATAATCAAGAAACAATCATAAAAATGAGCAACCAGCAGCCCTTGGGGCTGCTCTGTCTATGCAACAGCCATTCTTTTATTCCTTTACTTTCTTAATAAACTTGCTTTCACTTTGTACTGTGGACTTGCCCAAATTCTTTCTTGTGTGAGATCCAAGAGCCCTCTCTTGGGATCTGGATTGGGACCCCTTTCCAGTACCATTGCCAAGACTGGTCTTGAACTCCTGAACTCAAGCTATCTGCCTGCCTTGGCCTCCCAAAGTGCTAGAATTATAGGCTTGAGCCACTGCACCCCACCAGTCAGGACCACCTTGAAAAACAATTTGGCATTATCTAAGGCTGAAAATATGAATGTCTTATGACTCAGCAGGTCCACTTCTGGGCATATACTCAAGAGAAACTCTTGTACATGTGTTTATATCCACACTGTAAGACCAAGAAAGAAGAAATAATTCTAATTGTCCATCAACAATACAATAGACAAACAGCAGTGAAAATAAATGTATTACAGCTAGACACAATGACATGGATAATCTCAGGAATGTTGTGTTGTGACAAAAAGCAAGTTGCAGAATAATATGTACAGTATGGTTCTGGAGGGTACCAGACTATACCACCCCAAAACACGCCTCTTTACCACAGGATTATTTTGAACTAAAAACAATTGAGAAATAGTAGACACAAGTAATGCTCTTTACCTCCCTCTTACAACTTAAAAATGCAGTACAAAATTCCCCTTTTATAAAGGAATTCATATTTACAAAGCAAATTTATATTTGTAAAAGTTGTCTCCTTACCAGGAAGAAAGCTACTCATAGAGATGACCCTTATTACCTGGAAGACTCTTATTGCAAAACAAGATAGCCTTTATTTATCATACATTTCCTTCCCTCGCTGTCCCATAACTTGCCTCTCCCACCCAGAAACCCCAAACCCCTTTTCCTTTGTTTAGCCTAAGATGGTAGATAAGTCTCAATCATCTACTCACCTCCTTGAGTCTCATTTCTTATTTAAACTAGTGTGCATAAGCATGTAATTAAAACCTTTCTTTCTCTTGCTAATCTGTCTTTCATTATTTTAATTCACAGACTCAGCCTGCTAGAAGGGTAGAGGAAAAAGATTTCTTCTTCCCTACAATTTCATTTGTATAAAGTCCAAAAACACACAAAACTAATTACTTGGGAAAATGAATGTGATTGTAGGGGCAAAGGGAACATTCCTTCCATACTCCAAAGATTTGATAATTATTTTATTTTTTTGAGATGGAGTCTTGCTCTGTCACCCAGGCTAGAGTGGGTACAATCTCAGCTCACTGCAACTTCTGCCTCCCGGGTTCAAGCGATCCATCTCAGACTCCCAAGTCACTGGGATTACAGGTATGTGCAACCATGCCTGGCTAATCTTTGTTTTTTTAATAGAGACAAGGTTTCACCATGTTGGCCAGGCTGGTCTTGAACTGTTGACCTCAAGTGATCTGCCCGTTTTCCCCAAAGTGCGTGGATTACAGGCATAAACCACCATGCCTGGCCAAGGTTTGATAATTTGAGTCTCTGGAATAAACTGACAATAGACAGATTAACGGGAGAAAAGGCGTACAAATTTATTATGTGCACATGAACCACACAAAACATGAGACTTAGAGAAGGACGAGCAGGCTAAAATTTGTTGGTTTTTTTGAGACAGAGTCTCACCCTGTCACCCAGGCTGGAGTGCAATGGTGCCATCTTGGCTCACTGCAACCTCCACCTTCCAGGTTCAAGCAATTCTCCTGCCTCAGCCTCTTGAGTAGCTGGGATTATAGGTGTGCGCCACCATGCCCAGCTAATTTTTTCATTTTTAGTAGAGACAGGGTTCACCATGTTGGCTAGGCTGGTCTCAAACTCCTGACCTCATGACTGCCCACCTCAGCCTCTCAAAGTGCTGGGATTACAGATGTGAGCCTCCACACCCAGCCACCCAGCCAAAGTTCTACACCTTATGGAAAAGAATAGGGAGCTGGGGCTCCTGAAGGATTGTGATAACAAGCTATGGGATGGTAAAGGGGAAATGCATTGTCAAGAAAGCCTTTTTTTTTTTTTTTTTTTTTAAGACAGCGTCTCACTCTGTTGTCAGGCTGGAGTACAGTGGCGTGATCATAGCTCAGCCTTGAACTCCTAGGCTCAGGGAATCCTTGGACTACAGCTAATTTTAAACACCCAGCTAATTTTTAAATTTTTTTTGTAGAGATGGAGTCTCCCCATGTTGCCCAGTGTCAGGTTCTAGCTCAAGTTGGGGTCTAAGGGGAGTCAGAGAACGGGTGGCAGGTAGCTGAAAGAACACTCAGGGGGAACGTTGGCAGGTGTGATATGGCTTTATTCTTTCCCCTTCTCCATAAGCCTTTGTCTCAGCTGCCCACTCTGGTCACAGTCCCTCTCAGCACCAGCTCCATGGCTCCTGCTGCCCTCACATCTGCATTTGTGCTCCCTGGCGTGCTTGCTACTTCCTGGATCCTTCCTGTTCACCTGCAAGGTGGCCAGCTTTTTTTTTTTTTTTTTTTTTTTTTTTGAGACAGAGTTTCGCTGTTGTTACCCAGGCTGGAGTGCAATGGCGCGATCTCGGCTCACCGCAACCTCCGCCTCCTGGATTCAAGCAATTCTCCTGCCTCAGCCTCCCAAGTAGCTGGGACTACAGGCATGCACCACCATGCCCAGCTAATTTTTGTATTTTTAGTAGAGACGGGGTTTCACCTTGTTGACCAGGATGGTCTCGATCTCTTGACCTCGTGATCCACCCGCCTCGGCCTCCCAAAGTGCTGGGATTATAGGCGTGAGCCACCGCACCCGGCCGGTGGCCGGCTTTATCTATCACCTTCTTATAGTGTCAGTGATACATTTATGCACCTCACAGGCAATAGTGACTCAGAGCCAGGTGATGAGCCCACCGATAAGATGGTTATATAACTGTGATTATATAAAGCACAGAATTGTGCACCTGCGCTTCAATCCTGCTATGCCATGCTGCACCGGATGTTTACCTTGGCCCACTCTTGACTATAGTGCAGCCATTTCCCTTACACCCAAGTTGATCTTGAGCTCCTGGGCTCAAGTGATCCTTCTGCCTTGGCTTCCCAAAGTGCTGGGATAACAGGCCTGAGCCACTGAGCCCGACCAGGCTGTCTTATTATGCAGATAAAGTCTCTGGAGTAGCAGCCCTGAAGATAATAGCCTCTGATAAGAGCTTCTCTGAGCATGGTGTGAGAACTTTATTGTCTTTTCCTGTGAGCTAACTTTCTCTGTTAATGATTGCATTCCTTCTTGAGAAACTTCCCGTGGATAAAGAAAGATGAGCACAAGGCCTTCCCTACATTACTGCTCTCTGGGTGCTCTCAGTCTGAAGCCTAATGCAGCCCCAATAAAATAAACCTAAAGTACAGTAATAATAGACCTAAATTCAGGATAGTTGTTACCTTTGAGAGAAGAAAAGGAGGATGGGGTTGGAGAGAGGCACACAGAAGACTTTAAAGGTAATGAGTGAAGAAAGCAAAAACAACTTGGAGACCATTGAACAGGGCCCAGAGACAAAAACTCCTTATCTGAGGAATTTAGAAAACAGCAAAGAACACCTGGTGACCATCAAACAGTCCATCTGAAGGCAAAACTTACCTGGGAAATTTAGAAGTAAACTTCCCAGCTGGGTGCAGTGGCTCATGCCTGTAATCCCAGCACTTTGGGAGGCCAAGGTAGGCGGATCACCTGAGGTCAGGAGTTCTAGACCAGCCTGGCCAACATGGCAGAAGGCGAAAGACATGTCTTACATAGCAGCAGGCAAGAGAGAGAATGCGAGCCAAGTGAAACGAGTTTTCCCTTATCAAATATCAGATTCATGTGACTTACTACCACAAAAACAGTATGGCAGAAACTGCCTGAATGATCCAATTATCTCCCGCCAGGATCCTCCCACAACACATGGGAATTATGGGAGTACAATTCAAGATGACATTTGGGTGGGGACACAGAGTCAAACCATCATTCCATCGCTGATCCCTGCCAAATCTCATGTCCTCACGTTTCAAAACCATCATGCCTTCCTAATCATCCCCCAAATCTTAACTAATTTCAGCATTAACTGCAAAGTCCATAGTCCAAAGCAAAAGAGACAAAGCAAGTCCCTTCCCCATGAGCCTGTAGACTCAAAGGCAAGTTAGTTACTTCCTAGATACAGTGGGAGTGGCATTGGGTAAATACAGCCATTCCAAATGGGAGAAATCGGCCAAAACAAAGAGGGTACAGTCTCCATGAAAGTCTGAAATCCAGTGAGGCAGTGAAATCTAAAACTTCCAAACTGATCTCCTTTGATTCCAGGTCTCACATCCAGGTCATGCTGAGGGAATGTATTCTCTCACAAGGGGGCATAGTTTCAAGGGCAAGAACTTCCCAGCGCCATGCCTCCCCCACCTCTCCATCCAGGGATTAGAGGTCTTTGTTTAAATTTTCAAGTGCTGGAAAGAATCAAAGATCAATCACTCCAGTGGAAGTTTAAAGGAACTCCTTTCATAGGCCTGAAAACTTAAGGGAGGTGGGAATTCCTCCCAGGTTAAAAGTCCCCTTCTTCTTCGAATTCCCTATTTGGGTCCCCTTCCACAGTCTAGTGGAAGCTTTTCTGTCTTATCTTTTTCTTTCTCCTTTTTCCTTTCTTTGCCTAAATAAATTACTTCCTGCAAAAACTCTTTGGGGTCCGATATTTACTTGTGAGTGCACCACACCCAGCATGGTCCCCTCTCCCATTCTTGGGTGAGTGAGAGACTAAGAGCCTGGAAGAACATCCTCTTGGGGGAGCTGAGTCTCCCCTGCACCCTGGAACCCGGTCACAATGCCGATGCAAGAGGTAGGTTCCCATTGCCGTGGGCAGCTCTGCCCCTGTGGCTTTGCAGAGTATAGCTCCTCTCCTGGCTGCTTTCACAGGCTGTCATTGAGTGCCTGTTGCTTTTCCAGGCACATAGTGCAAGCTGTCAGTGGATCTACCATTCTGGGGTCCGGAGAATGGTGGCCCTCTTCTCACAGCTCTACTAGGCAGTGCCCCAGTAGGGACTCTGTGTGGAGACTCTGACCCCTCATTTCCCTTCTGTACTGCCCTAGCAGAGGTTCTCCATGAGGGCCCCACCCCACAGCAAACTTTCGCCTGGGCATCTAGGCATTTCCATACATCTTCTGAAACCTAGGCAGAGATTCCCAAACCTCAGTTCTTGACTTCTGTGCACCCACAGGTTCAACACCACATGGAAGCTGCCAAGGCTTGGAGCTTCCATCCTCTGAAGCAACAGCCCAAGCTGCACCTTGGCCCCTTTCAGTCACAGCTGAAGTGGCTGGGACACAGGGTACCAAGTCCCTAGACTGCACACAGCATGGGGACCCTAGGGCCAGCCCACAAACCATTTTCTCCCAGGCCTCTGAGCCTGTGATGGGAGGGGCTGCTGTGAACACCTCTGATGTGCCCTGGAGACATTTTTCCCATTGTCTTGGGGGTTAATATTCGCTCCTCATTCCTTATGCAAATTTCTGCGGCCAGCTTGAATTTCTCCTCAGAAAATGGATTTTTCTTTTCTATCCCATTGTCAGGCTGCAAACTTTCTAAATTTTTATTCTCTGCTTCCCTTATAAAACTAAATGCCTTTAACATCACCCAAGTCACCTCTTGACTGCTTTGCTGCTTAGAAATTTCTTCTGCCAGATACCCTAAATAACTTCTCTCAAGTTCAAAGTTCCAGGATCTCACTCTGTTGCCCAAGCTGGAGTGCAACCTCAGCTCCCTGGGCTCAGATGTTCATCCCACCTCAGCCTCCCAATTAGCTGGGACCAAAGGTGCACACCACCATGCCCAGCTAAATTTTGTATTTTTTGTAGAGATTGGGTTTCCTTATTTTGCTTAGGCTGGTCTTGAGCTCCTGAGCTCAAGTGATCTGCCTCCGAAAGTGCTGGGATTACAGGTGTGATCCAGGCAGCCGCAGTTACTTATTTTCTTGTCTGTGTCCATAACTCCTCAACAATCTCTCCCAGATGGACTATAAAATCATCTTGTAGACAAAGTGACATTTGTTTGTTTTTTAATATTTCTGCAGAATGGTTTTAAAAGGTTAAAAGATTTAGTTTAGATAAAAAGATTTACATTGCTCACACATCAAAGTATAATATTAAATGATGTACAGCGAAAAATCACTTTCTTCCCCCACACCATTCCCCATTAACTTTGTTTTCTTCCTCTACGAGTAGTGATTATAGTTTCTGTTTATCCTTCTGAAAAATGTTTATGCATATTTAAGAATGTATATGTGTATGTGCATTCATTTTTTCCACAAACATTGCACAGATATGATAGCATACTATACACACTCTCTCTGCACCATTTTCCCCTGATTATATATTAAGGATCTTTGCATATCAATAGGTAAGGAGCTTCTTCTTTGTGTATATATGTGTGTGTGTGTGTGTGTGTGTGTGTGTGTGTGCGCTGAACTACAGTGTGTTTACCATTACAAAGGCTTTAGTAAGACTGTTGAATTAAATTACAATACAGGGAGTTGATAATAAGTGCTGATGATATCAAAATGACTAATAAACACACGAAAATGTGCTCAACATCATTATTCAGGAGGGATATACAAATTAAAAGTACAGTGAGATTTTACTACCCACCCACTAGAATGGCTAAAATAAGCAAAATGAAACATCTGGCAATACCAAGGGTTGGAGATGACATGGTGCAACTGGAATTCTCAGACACTCTGGGGAGACTGTAAATTGATACAGACACTTTGGAAAACTGATCATAACTACTAAATTTGAACATATGCATAGCCTATGACACAGTAGCTCTCCTCTTAGGTATGCTAAGAATAGAGCTGCCAACAGAAATGCTACATATGTTCACCAAAAGACATACAAGTATGCAGTAAAGGATTAATCTTGTCCAAAGCAATGTTTGGCCCTTGATCAGGAGGCAACCTCTAAGCCCTTGGAATAAGAGTGTCCTACCTGGGGGCTTTGGGCTGCACCAAATAGCCTATGTTAGCAATGTTACTTATAGCCAGGGTGTTGGACCACATGGCATCAATTTTACCTCTGGAGAAGCTGAAGACTAGGAATGGCCACATGGTAGTTGCCATATCCATGTGACCAACCCCCAGTAAAATCCCAGGACACCAAGGCTAGTGGAGCTTCTCTGGTTGCCATTACTCTATGGATCGGCCACATATCACTGCTGAGAGAAGTAACCGCTACAGGACTCCACAGAAAGAGAATGACTGGAAGCTCAGCCTGGGAACTTGCCTGGACTCTGTCCTCTGTGTGTTTTCCCACTGCTAACTTTAATCTGTATTCTTTCACTGTAATAGATGATCATGGTGAATATAACAGCTTTTTTTCTGAGTTCTGTGAGTTCTTCTAGTGAATTATTGAACCTAAGGATAGTCTTGGGGATCTCCCAAATGGGAACAAGAATGTTCACAGAGGCATTATTCATAATAGACAAAACCTGGAAACAACACAAATGGCCATCAGTTAGAATAGACAAATTGGTGTATATTCATATACAGGAATATCCTACAGCAAGAAAAATAACTACAACAACATGCAACAATATTGATGAATCATTCAACCATAATATTGAGCAAAAGAAGCCATAGAAAGGAGTATGCGGTGTATTATTTTATTTATGTAAGGTTCAAAAATTAGTCTACATTGAGAGAAGCCAGAATAAGGTTACCTTTGAGGTGGGGTATTCGCTGAAAAGCTCAAGCTTGACACTTATAATTTGTGCATTTTTCTGTGTGTAGATTATACCTCAACAGAAAGCTTATTCCCTATATACCTATTATCATTGTAAAAAAAAAAAATTAGAGAGAGGAGAAGAGGGAAGGGGGAAGGAAACTGGATTGGATTCTGGCAAGGCTGTAGAGTAACTGCAACTCTCATACACTGCTAATGGGAATGCAAAATGATAGCACTACTTTAGAGAATAGTTTGACAGTTCCTTATAAAGTTAAACATACACGTACCATATGACCCAGCAATTCTATCCCAAGGAATTACTCAAGAGAAATGAAATTTTATATTTACACAAAAACCTATAGGCAACTCATTATCTTCAAAAGAACTGGAAGAACGCAAATATCCTTCAACAGATGAATGGATACATAAACTATGATACATCCACAGAATGGAATACTATTATGCTACTCAGCACCAGAAAGGAGTGGACTATTGACACATGCAACACCTTGGGTGAATCTCATGTATTAAGTGAAAGAAATCAGACTCAAAAGGCTGCACACTACAGGATTCGATTTCTATGACATTCTGGAAAAAACAAAACTTTAGAGACAGAAAATAAACCAGTGGTTTCCTGGGGTTGGGGGTTACAGGAGGCATTGACCACAAAGGAGCACGAGAGAGTTATTTGCCGTGATGTTAACGTTATGTAACTTGACTGTGGTGGTAGCGATTACACAGCTGAATGTGTCAAAACTTAAACTATACACTTAAAAGGATGAATTTCATTATATACAAAGTATATCTCAGTAAAACTGACTGACAGATACGTAAACATGTCTAAAGTTTACTTTTAAGTAATAATAATAATAACAGGTGCCACAAGAGATGTAAAGAGGAAGCAGACTATGAAAAATCTATTTCCCAGTGAGAATTGGAGAACAGTCACGGAAGTGTTCATATGTAAACTGAGCCTCGAATATGAATAATATCTGGGGGGGTGACCATCTTGAAGAACTAATTTCCAAGCCCAAATTCATGAAAGAAAGTATCAGAATCATATTTCTGCCCTTCTGCCATAGCACCTTCCACCAAGCTGCAAACCAAGTAGGATCTAAGCCACTTAGTCCTATCTGTCACGGCACACCTTTGGGTGAGAGTCACACTGCCCCTGCCTGAGAAATAGTTCCAAGCCCAGAACACATGGGGCTTACTTAGAGAGTCAGAATCCTCAGGTGTCCCAGGGACTTCAAAACTTCCTCCATAATATTTGTCCTTTCAGAATAAGAAGGAGGCCGGGCGCAGTGGCTCACACCTGTAATCCCAGCACTTTGGGAGGCCAAGGCGGGCAGATCATGAGGTCAAGAGGTCAAGATCATCCTGGCCAACATGGTGAAACCCCCATCTCTACTAAAAATACAAAAATTAGCTGGGTGTGGTGGCACACGCCTGTAGTCCCAGCCACTCAGAAGGCTGAGGCAGGAGAATCGCTTGAACCTGGGGGGTGGAGATTGCAGTGAGCCAATATCATGCCACTGCACTCCAGCCTGGAGACGACTCCATCTAAGAAAAACCAAAGCCAAACAAACAAAACAACGACAACAAAAAAAAACAGAATAAGAAGGAATAACCCAATTAATCAATAATTAAAGCTAACACTTACATAGCACTGACTAGATGCTGGGCCCTGTTCCTTAATTTCATATACGTATAATCAGTTCTTACAACTCCATGAAGTAGGTACTTTTGAAAACAACCCCATTTTACAGATGGGAAACTGAAGAACAGAGTAGTTAAGGAACTTGTTCAGGGTACAAAATTACTAAGAGTAAGAGGCAAAATTCAAATCTGAGCATTCTGGCTCCAGAGACATCTTCCTAACCATCACAGTCTAGTCCCGCTCCGTGCACAGTTGGGGTAGGGGTGGGGCAGCCAGTATGTCCCAGTCCAAGTCTCTCAAAGTATGAACTGCTGCACACTACTGTGATGGAATCAATCGAATGGGTGGTGATCAGCTTTTAGAAAGTGGAATGGAATACAAGTAAATGTATTTTGGAATGGGATGGAATAGGTAATACCAGAGTACATTCCAGAAATATGTACTGAGTCACTATATAGGTTGTATTTATTACTGTGGGTCAAGATCTGAAAAGTTTAAAGCCACTTTCCAGGTCCACCCTCAGAGGATCAAAGCTCAAGATGTCCTAAGCCTGAGATCCAGGCTATCTCTTCTTCAAGAACGTCAGTCCTCTCCCATTACACATCCAGCAGTCTCCCTAATGCTTTTGGGTCTTGAGGGCAGAGTCCCACTACCTTAGGTCATTGACTGCTGCAGAGGAGTAAGCTGGGTGTAATTCTGCTCCAAATGAGAGTCAGGCTAAGCCCCAGCTTTAGTAATAGCCACAAAGCTAAAGCACTGTCATTCTCTGAAACAGACAATGTGGATTCTTTGCACTCTCGTCAAGTGCACATTATACCTGGTGGGGAAGCTCCAGCTGAAACGCCTACAGCCCTTTGAACCAAAGTGCTTTAACATTCCCTGCCTTCTCACAATGAGAAATGGTGGAAATATAGGCAGTAGGGGACCAGTATTACTGAGCACCATGATACCATTCACTGGACACCTGGTGGCTCAGGTGTGTAGGAGACAGTGGCAGTGTCTGCAGATGCACATAGAGGCTGCAGGAAGAGGTCATGCTGCCTGCCCCAGCAGGCCACCCTCTCAAGGCTCCAGCAGCCTCCAGAAGTAGGGGAGACTTGTCTTGCTCAGACATAGAATCCTCATGCATATCTGGGCCAGAGCACAAAGTACTGACACTCTAGTTTTCCAGTCTTCCCATGTGCACACCTAGGCACCTCCGAGGGCATATGATTGTGGTATACCTGGTTCTTGGGAGTTCGTTTCCACATGGATTGCATTTCTCAGGGTAATATTGCTACTTAAACCCCTAGATGTTAGTGGCTTAACACAATACGTGAGTATTCCTTATGGTGTGATAGTCCCACGTGGGTATGCCTACCTGGCATGCAGCCTTCTACATGGTGATCTAGGAGCCCAGACGCCTTCCATTCTGTGACTGCACCCTCCTTTAGGGTTTCTAGGACCTCTAAGTCCTCTGCATCCAGCCTGCAGAGGGAGAAAGAGTAGAGAAGATATGCCCCTGTCTTAAACTCGTTGGCTATTTATTGAGAACATAGCCCCTTTCAGGTGCAAAGCAGGAGCTGAGAAGTACTGCCTCTGGCTGGGCTGCTGTTTCCAGCATCAGCTCTCCTCTGCAGTGAGGGTGTCAGGAATCTTTTTTTCTGCCTCATGGACCAAGAACCACTGTGTCCCACACCACCCCAGGAATGATCCCCCTTTTCTTGAAGAACAGTTAAGCTTCCTCCTCCAGCACCCACCCTTTATAAGGGAAGTTCTTAATGATTTTCTGTCTATGCATATTGTAGCCAGTAAGTCTCTTCCTCTAGAAAACACAGGGAAAAAGCCACAAGTTGACACTCAAAGCAAGACTCCCCTTCTGTTTTCTAGGGTACCTGAACATTAGGAAGTAGATTCGAAGGATGCCATTGCTAGACACTAGGAACAGACTGGGAAGGTAGAGTTAGGGGAAAGAGTTTTATGTTTTACTTTACACCATTTTGTATATTTCATTTAAACACTAATGAGCAAAAGAAGTATTAATCACCATTGCTGTTTATATGAAATTGAAGAATAGGCAAAACAAACTGATTATGATAAAAATCAGCACAGTGGTTATCTCTGGGGAGGAAATGGGTTTTGCCTGGGAAGAGGCAGGAAATGTTCTCTATCTATCTCAATGTGAGTGATGGCTACGCAGGCATCTACACAGGTCGAAATTAACCATGCTCTACACTTACAATTAGCACAGTTCATGTTCTTTGCCATATATACATTATACTTCAATTTAAAAAAATGTACAAGTATATATAAGTTTAAAAATCCCCTGCACTAATTCACCCCCTGTGTTAGTCTGTTTGCACTGCTATAAAGGAATTCCTGAGGCTGGTAAGTTATAAAGAAAAGAGGTTTATTTGGCTCACTGTTCTGCAGGCTGTATATGAAGTGTGGTGCCAGCATCTGCTTCTGGTGAGGGCCTCAGGAAGCTCACAATCATGGTGGAAGGTGAAGGGAAACCAGAGTATCACATGGCCAGAGAGGGCGCAAGAGTGAGGGAGCAGTTGCCAGGCTTTTTTAAACAAGCAGATCTCTCTTTTTTTCTTTTTTGAGATGGAGTCTCACTCTGTCGCCCAGGCTGGAGTGCAATGGCATGATCTTGGCTCACTGCAACCTCCGCCTCCCAGGTTCAAGCAGTTCCCCTGCCTCCGCCTCCCAAGTAGCGGGGATTACAGGTGCGCACCATCATGCCCGGTTAATTTTTTAGTAGAAACCCTGTTTCTACTAAAAATACGAAAATTAGCCAGGCATGGTGGTGCACGTCAGGAGTTTGAGACCAGGCTGACCAACATCAGTTTTCACACACCACGATGCCTGGCTAATTTTTGTATTTTTAGTAGAAACAGGGTTTCCCCATGTTGGTCAGGCTGGTCTTGAACTCCTGACTGCATGATCCTCCTGGCTGCCTCAGCCTGCCAAAGTACTGGGATTACCGGTGTGAGCCACCACACTCGGCATTTTTTTTTTTTTTTTTTTTTTTGAGATGGGAGTCTTGGTCTGTCGCCCAGGATGGAGTACAATGGTGCAATCTCGGCTCACTGCAGTCTTTGCCTCCTAGGTTCCAGTGATTCTCCTGCCTCAGTCTCCTGGGTAGCTAGGATTACAGGCATGTGCCACCACGTCCAGCTAATTTTTGTATTTTTAGCAGAGATAGGGTTTTACCATGTTGGCCAGGCTGGTCTCAAACTTCTGACCTCAGGTGATCTGCCTGCCTCAGCCTCCCAAAGTGCTAGGATTACAGGCATGAGCCACCGCACCTGGCCTTAAACAACCACATCTTGTATGAACTCAGAGAGTGAGAACTCACTGAAGGACAGCACCAAGCCACTCATGAGGGATCTGCCCCCATGAGCCAAACACCTCCCACTAGGCCCATCACCCACATTAGAGGCCCACATTTCTTATTTTATTTTATTATTATTTTCTTATTATTATACTTTAAGTTCTGGAGTACATGTGCAGAATGTGCAGGTTTGTTACATAGGTATACACATGCTATGGTGGTTTGCTGCACCCATTAACCTGTCATCTACGTTAGGTATTTCTCCTAATGCTATCCCTCCCCTAGCTCCCCACCCCACAATAGGCCCCGATGTGATGTTCCCCTCCCTGTCTCCATGTGTTCTTATTGTTCAACTCACACTTATGAGTGAGAACATACGACGTTTGGTTTTCTGTTCTTGTGTTAGTTTGGTGAGAATGATGGTTTCCAGCTTTATCCATGTCTCTGCAAAGGACATGAACTCATCCTTTTTTATGGCTGCATAGTATTCCATGGTGTGTATGTGCCACATTTTCTTTATCCAGTCTATCATTGATGGGCATTTCAGTTGGTTCCAACTGTTTGCTATTGTGAACAGTGCTGCAATAAACATACATGTGCATGTGTCTTTATAGTAGAATGATTTATAAACCTTTGGGTATATACCCAGTAATGGGATTGCTGGGTCAAATGGTATTTCTGGTTCTATATCCTTGAGGAATTGCCACACTGTCTTCCACAATGGTTGAACTAATTTATACTCCCCCCACCCACAGTGTAAAAACTTTCCTATTTCTCCACATCCTCTCCAGCATCTGTTGTTTCCTGACTTTTTAATGATTGCCATTCTAACTAGCATACGATGGTATCTTATTGTGGTTTTGATTTGCATTTCCCTAATGACCAGTGGTGATGAGGTTTTTTCATATGTTTGTTGCATAAATGTCTTCTTTTGAGAAGTGTCTGTTCATATCTTTGCCCACATTTTGATGGGGTTGTTTTTTTCTTGTAAATTTGTGTAAGTTTTTATAGATTCTGGACATTAGTCCTTTGTCAGATGGACAGATCGCAAAAATGTTCTCCCATTCTGTAGGTTGCCTGTTCACTCTGATGATAGTTTCTTTCGCTGTGCAGAATCTCTTTAGTTTAATTAGATCCCATTTGTCAATTCTGGCTTTTTTTTTGCCATTGCTTTTGGTGTTTTAGTCGTGAAGTCTTTGCCCAAGCCTATGTCCTGAACAGTATTGCCTAGGTTTTCTTTTTCTTTTTTTTACACAGAGTTTAGCTCTTGTTGCCCAGGCTGGAGTGCAATGGCGAGATCTTGGCTTACCACAACCTGTGCCTCCCAGGTTCAAGCAATTCTCCTGCCTCACCCTCTCTAGTAGCTGGGACTACAGGTGCCCGCCACCATGCCCAGCTAATTTTTTGTATTTTTAGTAGAGATAGGGTTTCACTACATTGTCCAGGCTGGCTCGGAACTCCTGACCTCAGGTGATCCACCCACCTCAGCCTCCCAAAGTGCTGGGATTACAGGCATGAGCCACCACACCTGGCTTCCCTAGGTTTTATTATAGGGTTCATATGGTTTTAGGTCTTATGTTTAAGTCATTTTTTTTTTTTTTTTTTTTGAGATGGAGTCTTTTTCTGACACCCAGGCTGTAGTGCAGTGGCGCAATCTCAGCTCACGGCATTCTCTGCTGCCTAGGTTCAAGCAATTCCCCTGCCTTGGCCTCCTGAGTAGCTGGGACTACAGGTGCACACCACCACACCTGGCTAATATTTTTGTATTTTTTAGTAGAGATGGGCTTTCACCATGTTGGCCAGGATGGTCTCGATTTCCTCACCTCGTGATCTGCCCGCTTCAGGCTCCCAAAGTGCTGGGATTACAGGTGTGAGTCACTGCACCCAGCCTTATGTCTAAGTCTTAATCCATCTTGAGTTACTTTTTGTATAAGGTGTAAGGAAGGGGTCCAGTTTCAGTTTTCCATATATGGCCAGCCAGTTTTCTCAACACCATTTATTAAATAGGGCATCCTTTCTCCATTGCTTGTTTTTGTCAGGTGTGTCAAAGATCAGATGGTTGTAGATGTGTGGTGTTGTTTCTGAGGCCCTTGTTTTTTTCCATTGGTCTATGTATCTGTTTTGATACAAGTACCATGCTGTTTTGGTTACTGCAGCCTTGTAGTATAGTTTGAAGTCAGGTAGCGTGATGCCTCCAGCTTTGTTCTTTCTGTTTAGGATTGTCTTGGCTATGTAGGCCTTTTTTTTTTTTTTTTTTTTTGGTACCATATGAAATTTAAAGTAGTTTTTTCTAATTCTGTGAAGAACATCACTGGTAGCTTGATGGGGATAGCACTGAATCTACAAATTATGTTGGGCAGTATGGCTATTTTCACGATATTGATTTTTCCTATCCATGAGATTAGAATGTTTTTTCATTGGTTTGTATCCTCTCTTATTTCCTTAAGCAGTGATTTGTAGTTCTCCTTGAAGAGGTCCTTCACATCCCTTGCAAGTTGTATTCCTAGGTATTTTATTCTCTTTGTAGCAATTGTGAATGGGATTCACTCATGATTTGGCTCTCTGTTTGTCTATTATTGGTGTATAGGAATGCTTGTGATTTTTGGACATTGATTTTGTATCCTGAGACTTTGCTGAAGTTGCTTATCAGCTTAAGGAGATGTTGGACTGAGACGATGAGGTTTTCTAAATATAGAATCATGTCATCTGCAAACAGAGACAATTTTGACTTCCTCTCTTCCTATTTGAATATCTTTTATTTCTTTCTCTTGCCTGATTGCCATGGCCAGAACTTCCAATACTATGTTGAATAGGAGTGGTGAGAGAGGGCATCCTTGTCTTGTGCCAGTTTTCAAAGGGAATGCATCCAGCTTTTGCCCATTCAGTATGATACGATTTTGGCTGTGGGTCTGTCATAAATAGCTCTTATTATTTTGAGATACGTTCTATCAATACTTAATTCATTGAGAGTTTTTAGCATGAAGGGGTGTTGAATTTCATTGGAGGCCTTTTCTGCATCTATTGAGATAATCATGTGGTTTTTGTCATTGGTTCTGTTTATGTGATGGATTACATTTATTGATTTGGATATGTTGAACCAGCCTTGCATCCCAGGGATGAAGCTGACTTGATCATGGTGGATAAGCTTTTTGATGTGCTGTTGGATTCGGTTTGCTGGTATTTTATTGAGGATTTTCGCATCAATGTTTATCAGGGATATTGGCCTGAAATTTTCTTTTTTTGTTGTGTCTATACCAGATTTTGGTATCAGGATGATATTGGTCTCATAAAGTGAGTTAGGAGGATTCCCTCTTTTTCTATTGTTTAGAATAGTTTCAGAAGGAATGGTACCAGCTCCTCTTTGTACCTCTGGTAGAATTTGGCTGTGAATCCATCTCGTCCTGGAATTTTTTTTGTTCAGTAGGCTATTAATTACTGGAGGCCAACATTTCAACATTTTGGGGACAAAACATCCAAACCATGGCTTCCAGTGGCTCCTTTTTGAGAATCCTGTTGGAGACATGAATGATGACAAGCAAAAATATTTCCCTCCCCTTCCACTCGCATAAGTTAAACTCTGCCTTGGGTCCATTAGATGCCCCTGCAGTGGCAGAAACCGTACAGAACGGAGCAGGCCCAACATCGTCTCAAAGAGCCCCAAGTTATTACTGAAAAGAAGTGTGATGTAATAGAAAGAACTTGGACTTGGGAGTCAGCCAGCTCTGTGTTCAAATTCCAGATCTGCCCTTAGCTGCAAGATTTAGGCAAGTGACTTAGGCATTCTGAGCTTCTGTTTTCTCCTTATAAAGCCACTTTCACATAGTTGAAGTGAAAGGTGAATGAAATACTTCTGCCTGAAATACTCCTTGATGAAGGGATATTGTTTGGATCTGTGTCCCCACCCAAATCTCGTGTCAAATTGTGATCCCCAGTGTTGGAGGTAGAGCCTGGTGAGAGGTAATCAGATCATGGGGCTGTGTTTCTCATGAATAGTTTAGCATCATCCCTGTTGATTCTGTTCTCGTGATAGCGAGCGACTTCTCGTGAAATCTGGTTGTTTACAAGTGTGCAGCTCCTCCTCTCTTTCTTTCTTGCCCCTGCTCCTGCCATGTAAGAAGCCTGCTGCCCCTTTGCCTTCCGCCATGATTGGAAGCTTCCTGAGGCCTCCCACAAAGCAGAAGCTGCTATGCTTCCTAAACAGCCTGCAGAACCATGAGCCGATAAAACCTCTATTCTTTATAAATTACCCAGTCTCAGGTATTTTTAATAGCAACATGAGAACAAACTAATACAGAAAAATGACGGATGAATCTGATGTGAGCAATCCATGTTTGAGCTTGACTATGTCCGGGCCTTGCTCTGTGCACGGTGTGAAGAGGGAGGCACTTGTATTTCTGCCTGCCCTTCCACAGCCATCAGCAGGGAAAACAAAGTGGCCAAGACTTGCCACAGTGTCAGCTGCCCTGTGACCAGTGATGTCTTTGCCAAGTGATAAGTCACTGAGCTGGAAGCGGGTGAGCAGAGAAGTGCTAAGTGCTAAGAGTGTTAAGCAGAGTCAGTCAGCCCTCATGACACCCCAGCTTCCCCATTCAGCCACTAAGAGATGCAAGGAAGAGATTCAGCCTCCCTGTGCTTCAACCTCTTTACCTGTAAGGTGAGAACAGCAAGACCGCCTACCGAATACGCTAATACCCTTACAGGGCTTAGGACTCGGCACAGAGTCAGAGCTTCACAATAAGGCCAATGCTTTTTGCAAACATCTCCCTTGTCATCCTCACATTGCAAAGCCACCTGTTGGCTGTGGCGTCTCCCTTCCTTGTCTCTGTCATAGGCCTTTTCCTATTCTGTCTGCAGTAGCTTCACCACAGCCTTAACCATAGAAGCAGTTTTTTGTTTTGTTTAGTTTTTACTGTATGACCAACATCTCCCCAATCCCCCCATTCCCTAGCCCCTGGTAACTACCATTCTACTCTCTGCTTTTATGAGTTCAACTTTTTTCAGATTCCACAAATAACTGAGATATTGCAATATTTGTGTGTGTGTGTGTGTGTGTGTGTGTGTGTGTGTGTGTGTGTGTGTGTTTAGGTGGAGTTTTGCTCTTGTCACCCAGGCTGGAGTGCATTGGCATGATCTCAGCTCAGTGCAACCTCCGCCTCCATGGTTCAAGTGATTCTCCTGTCTCAGCCTCCTAACTAGCTGGGATTACAAGTGCCCACCAACACACCCAGCTAATTTTTGTATTTTTGGTAGAGATGGGGTTTCACTCAGTTGGCCAGGCTGGTCTCGAACTCCTGACCTCAGGTGATCTGCCTGCCTCCACCTCCCAAAGTGCTGGGATTACAGGCGTGAGCACCTGGCCAGTATTTGTCTTTCTATGTCTGGCTTATTTCACTAATATGATGTCCTCTACGTTTATTCATGTTTTATTGCAAATGACAAGATTTCCTTCTTTTTTTACAGCTGAATGTTATTCCACTGTGTACACATGCCACCTTTTCTTTATTCATTCATTCATTGAACACTTAGGTTGTTTCCATTCATCTTGGCTATTGTGAATAATGCTTCAGTGGACATGGGGGATATCTCTTTGACATATTAATTTCACTTCCTTTTGATTGTACTCAAAAGTAGGATTGCTGGATTGTATGGTAGTTCTATTTTTAATTTTTTTCAGGAACCTCCATACTATTTTCCATAATGGTTGTACGAATTTACATTCCCACCGACAGTGTGCAAAGGTTCCCTTTTCTCCACATCCTCTCCAACATTTGTTATCTTTTGTCTTTTTGATAACAGCCATTCTAACAGGTGCAAAGTATGGTTTTAATCTGCATGTGCCTGACGATTCGTGATACTGAGCATTTTTTCATATACCTGTTGGCCATGCCAGCAGTTTCCTGGTTACTTCCTACTGACTGCACTTTTTCCTTTTCTAGCTATTATCACATATTTCTTCAGTTCATAAATACAGCATCAAAAAAGTCATGGGCTCCTTTCCTTGCCCATCTGGCACAGCTGTGATATATCCCCCAAGGAACTGGAGTCTAGGCCCAACTGCGGTCTAGGATAAGGAATAGGAAAATGAATTCTTTTGTTATAACATTTTACTTGATGCAGTTTTTGGAGAGGAAGCTTGCCACTTTCTGCTTCCTGCAGCTTTGTGTCAGGGCTGTGATTTCAGGCCTTTTTAAGGCTGCAAATAGGCTTGACCCATCTGGCAAATCTCAAAGTCAACTTTCCCTATAGTCGCCATTGCTCTGAACTGAAGTTATTTAAATTCAACCTTCTCCCTGACCTGGAGGAGAACGAATAAATAGCAGAGTGTTGCTTTAAGGGTTCACACCGAGACCCCAATGCTAAGGATGAGAGGATGTAAACAAGAGGGTCTGGGAGAGGAGATGTATTTTCTCCCAGGTCATTTGCACATTGTTTAATGTGCCAGAAGAAGTAATGTGGAAGAACCTTATGAACCTGAAAAAATGTCCCCAAAGTAAGTGGGTATTTTTAAAAACTCTTTACGGCCTTCTCCTCATTTAAAATTTCACTGCTCTCTGGGAGGCAGAAAAAATCCTTTACCCATCCTGTATCTTCTTTTTTCTTCCTTGCTGTCAAAATCAAACTCCCCATTACAGAGTCTGAAAATGCAATATATTTGCTTCCTCTGCCTCTCCTGCAGCCCAGCATGGGCATGTGACCTAATTCCAAGTAATGGAATTTGGAGAAATCTGATACAAGGGTTCTAAGAAAGGTTTCTCTCCTAATAAATAAGGAGCCCATGGAAAGCCCTCCCTTCTTCTTCTTTTTTTTTTAATTGTATTTTAGGTTTGGGGGTACATGTGAAGAACATGCAAAACTGTCGCATAGGTATACACGTGGTAGTGTGAATTGCTGCCTTCCTCCCCGTCATCTATATCTGGCATTTCTCCCCAGAAAGCCCTTCCTTCTTGTCTGTTGAATAGATGGCTGCCTATGACATCCTGGGCACATCTTGTCTCCATCCCTTCTTTTACATATGGGACCCTTCTTCTGGGGTCAGACCTACCTAATCCTGTGCCCACTCTTAAAAATCTCAGCCACTCACATGACTTCATCTGTGTGATATTGTGAAATATCTATTTGGCTTTCATCCACAGTTCAGGGCTCTCAGCTTCTAAAATCCTTGAAATCGCCGGAGTGGTAACAGTGTCTTTTGTATGATAATAAGATGGCTTCAGGATGAGGGCTGGTCACCAGAAAAACCAAGGCATGACTAAAGGGTTGGAACTTTCAGCCTTACATCCTGACTTCCAGAAAGGGGCTGAAGGTTGAGTTGATCACCAATAGCCAATAATGTAATCAATCGTGCCTATCAGATGAATGTCCAGATAGCTAAGCATGTGGAAGTTCCTGGAGAGGGCGTGGAAGTTCCTGGTGAGGGCATGGACATTCCGTGCCCCTTCCCCCATGGCTTCCCCCATGCATCTCTTCCATCTGACTGTTCATCTGTACCCTTTGCAATATCCTTCATAATAAACTGAGAAATCTAAGTGTATTTGTCTGTTCTCATGCTGCCAATAAAGACATACCCAAGACTGAGTAATTTATTTAAAAAAAAAAAAGAGGTTTAATGGACTCATAGTTCCACATGGCTGAGGAGGCCTCACAATCATGGTGAAAGGCGAAGGAGGAGCAAGGACACGTCTTACATGGCAGCACGAAAGAGAGTGTGTGCAGGGAGCTCCTCTTTATAAAACCATCAGATCTCATGAGACTTATTCACTATTATGAGAACAGCATGAGAAAAACCTTCCCCCGTAATTCAATTACCTCACACAAGGTCCCTCCTACCACATGTGGGATTATGGAAGTGACAATTCTAAATGAGCTTTGGGTCGGGGACACAGCCAAACCATATTAGTAAGCATTCCCTGGAGTTCTATGAGCAGCTCTAGCAATTCAATTGAACCCTAGGAGGGGGCTGTAGGAACCTCAACTTAGAGCCACCAAGTCTAAAGCACAGGTCACAATCTAAGGCTTGCAACTGGCATCTGAAGTGGGGACAATCTTGTGGGACTGAGCCCTCAATCCGTGGAACCTGATGCCATCTCAGGTAGATGGTGTCAGATCTGCAAAAGTGTTGTGTTGATTAGAGAGTATGCTTATTTCAGTAATTCAACAATCATTTACTGAGCACCTACTTTGTGCCATGTTCTAAAAGTGAGGAAAAGGCAGGCAAGGTCTCCATGCCTATGAAACTTACAATCTAGTAGACTTCGAGCACAACATCTTTAACTGTTTCCACTAGACTTTTCTGTTTGATGTCCTAACCATTCCTGATATAACATATCTAAATTAAACTCATTCTCTTTTCTCTGAAACTGACTTCTCTACTTCTGGTCATGAATCCCAGGTTCAAAATCACGGCATCATCTTTGTCTCTTCATTCATCCTTGTTGCCAGCATACCTCATTTCTGTTTAGTAATCAAATCTACTCCCAATAAGTCCCAGGAGCTATAGCTACAAAGATACATAAGGTCCCTGACACACACGTATAATCACAATACAGAGTAAGATGTGCAGCAATAGAGGTGTGTCCATGGTGGATGAGAGGGGAAAGCGTCTCAACTCTTGAGAAAGCCAGGAAAAGAGAAAATGAGGAGAGTAAGAAGAGACAAAACTGAAAACAGAACCTTGGAAAATACTAATATTTACAGGATCGAACAGTGTCAAATGGGCAGAGAAGTCGGGTTGTAATAAGGCCTGCAAAGGTCTTGTGATTTTGTAAACTAGGAGATGATCTTGGTGAGAACAGTTTCAGTGGAGGGGTGGGTTAGCCTGTGGTAAGTGGAAGAATGAATGGAAGATAGTAAGGAGGACTGGTTTAACATTCCTGGCATTTATTATCCCTTCTGGGAACATTGTCTTGATTTTCCTTTGGGGCCACCCCTTTCCTTCTCTAACCATGCTCAGGTAGAGCTGGTACCACCACTAGATCCAGGGCCCAGCCAATCAAATCACCACATATCCACAGCCATTGGAGATTTGCTCAAGGTGGGGATCATGACCAAACCTGGGCCAATGAGAAATCCATTGCTGGAACTCTCAGGAAACAGGTGCTCGTGTTCTGTACCAGTTGAAGCTCAAGCTCTTACCTTGTCAGAGCTGGACTACTGCACCAATCCTTTTACTAGTCTCCTTATCGTTGAATTCTTCATACCAACCAAAGCTTCCAAGCTCTTCTTTCCAACACTGCTTTTATATTATTCAAAAGCTATCGAGCAGCCACCATTAAATTCATGGCGCTTAGTGCTTCATATTCCATCATCTGAAGCAAGTCTACCTTTCCTTGTACCTTCCTGTCCTCAAAGCTTTACATATCTTTCCTACTCCTGGACTGCTCACCCCTTTCCTTTCTACTATTTAATCCCTCTCATCTTTCAATGTTCTAGCTCAAATGTCATCTTCCCTGACTTCCATCTGGTACCAGTATGACTTGACAGCAATTTTTGGAAAATATGATTTATTGTCTAGTTTTATTACCTCTCATTTTATATCTTCAGTTTTTTTTTCTCTCCCAATTACCTTGGAGGAAATATGAAGACAACAGCCATGACATAATTATTGGTATACTGTGTAGCATTGATAACAGAGCTCTGCACAGCCGACACTCAAAATTTTCACAGAATAATGAATAGACATTTTCAGTTTGGCAGCAGGTGGAAAGAAATGGAGATTGATGTAAAGCTACAATTTACATGATGAGAAGAGATGTGGTCAGCAGTCAAGAGAGGGAAAAATATTTAATGGATGCAAATAGTCTGGTCAAGAACACAGAGGCAGGAGCATGATAAGTGGAAAATTTTTGTACAAAGTCAAACTTGACAAGGCAAGGGGATAAACCCAAAACAGCAGAACGGGGGCCATAGGGACAAGCTCTGAAAATCCTGGAGTATCTGTGATCCAAAGGGTGGTAAGAAGCACAAAGAGAAGCTAAGTGACTTCAAGGATCAGCTTGGCCAGTGACTTCAGCAGCAAGGGCTCACATGACTCAGAGCAGAAAGAGGTTGGTAGGACCCTGGGAGATGGCACTTATTGGATAAACAGTGCTTACATTTTATCACTCTCTTTAACTCCCTCCAAAGCTCCTCTAGAAGAATGAAGAAAAGCTTGGAGTGGTGGCCTGTGCCTGTTTTCCCAGCTACTTGGGAGGCTAAGGCTGGAGGATCACCTGAGCCCAGGAGTTGTGGGCAGTGGTGCGCTATGCTGATCTGGCGTCTGCACTGTTTGGCATCAATATGGTGACCTCCCAGGAGTGGAAGACCAGCAGGTTGCCTAAGGAGGGGTGAACCAGCCCAGGTCAGAAACAGAGCAGATCAAAACTCCCGTGCTGATCAGTAGTGGGATTATGCCTGTGAACAGCCTGGGAAACATAGCCAGGTCCCATTTCTAAAAAAGAAAAGCATTTTAATTTATTTAAAAAAAAAAAAAAAAAAGGATGAAGATAAGCTCCCCGAAATGACTTCCCCAGGGATGTGGAAGAGTGATGAGAAACCCCTGTTGGCTAGGTCTCAGGAGACCCCCACGTTGCAATTCTCATGGTCATTTTCAATCTTCACCTTCCTTGGTGATCTATCTTTCTGAAACATTCTCTGCCCTAGGCCTCTGGGACACCCCCCTTCGTGGCTGTGCTCCTAAGGAACTGGTCCCTCCTCCTCAATCTTTTCTATTGGATCTTCTTTAACGTCCGGGTCTCTGAGCACCAGAGGGTCCCAGAGCTTCATCCTCAGGCATGTTTTGTCTAGATTTGCACTAAGGTACTTGTGGGGAGTCTCATCCTGATCCAGAGCTTGAAATGCCTTTTATGAGCCAATGATACCCAGTTTTGTATCTCAAGCCCTAAACCCACTCTTCTCAAATTGTAGAATCATAGATCTACTGTCCATTCTATATCTCCACCTGGATGACTAATCATCATTCCAAACTTGACAGTTCAGAAGTGAGCTTTTACCCCTCCCCCACCCCACCACTGAACTCTACTGCACTTGCATTCTTGGCTATTTCTGTAAATGACCGCCACTCTAACAGCTGTCAGGGCGAATTCTTTGGATCAACCTTGCCTGTACTCTTTCTCGTACCTGATAGCCAATCCATTCGCAAATTTGGCCAGCATTGCCTTAAAAATATATCTTGACTCTGAAATGTGTGTCATCACTGCCACCATTAGCACCCTAGTCCAGTCCACTCTTATTTCTGACCTGGACTACAATCATAATCTTTTCATTGGTCTTTGCGCTTTCACCTTTTTGGTTGCCTCCAGTCTCTTCCCACAGAGCAGCCAGAGTTATCCCTCTGAAGTGTGAGTAAAGTCCCATTACTCTTCAGCTCAAAACCCTCTGTATTAGTTAGGGCTCTCCAGAGAGACAGAGCCATGGGATAAATATAGATATAGATACACGAGAGGGGACTTACAAGGAGAATTGGCTCATGTAATTATAGAGGCTGAGTTCCACTACAGACAGTCTGCAGGCTGGAGGCCCTGGGATACCAGCAGTGTGACTCAGTTCAAATCCGAAAGCCTCAGAACTAGGGAAGACAATGGTGTAATTCTCAGTCCAAGGCTGAAGGCCTGAGAACCTGGGATGGCTGCTGATGTATGAGCTGGAATATCCCAAGACCAGAGAGTCTGGGGTTCTGATGTCCAAAGGCAGGAGAAAAGTTTATCAGCTCTAGGAGAGAGAATGAGAGGCAAATTCACTTTTCCAGGATTTTGTTCTATCTGGGCCCTCAGCCAGTTGGATGATGCCCACCCACATCGAAGGCAGATCTTCCCAACTTAGTCCACTGAGACTCACATGCCAATCTGCTCTGGACACATCCACATAGACACGCCCCAAAATAATGTTTTGCCAGTTCTCTACGTATTCCTTAATCCAGTCAAGCTGATACTCTAAATTAACCATCACACCCTCCAATAAAAGTCTGACACATGTTATCATATGGATGATACCTTGAAGACATTAACCTTCAAAACTAAGTGAAATAAGCCAGACATCAAAGGATAAATAGTATGAGCCCACTTAAGTGAAGTACCTAGAATAGTCAAACTCACTATGTTACTTTCTGAGACAGAAAGTAACACAGTGTTCACCGGGGGCTGTCTGGAGGGGAGAATGGGAGCTATTGTTGACTTGGTACAAAGCTTCAGTTTGGGATGATGAAAAAGTTCTGGAGACGGACAGTGGTTACAGTTGCACAATAATGTACTTAATGGCACTAAACTGTACACTATGCACTTAAAATTGTTCAAATGGTAAATTTAAAGGTATATATATACACATATACATATATGTGTGTGTATATATATAATCAAATTTAAAAACAAACAAACAAAATTTCTAATGGCTTTCCATCTCACTCAGGGTCAAATCCAAAGACCTCACCAAGGCCTTTAAGACCCTGCATCCTTGGACCTCTGCCACCCTTCAACCTCCTCTCCCCCCACTCTCTGACCCTACCATACCTCTCTGCTGCAGTCACAATGACCTGCTTGCTATTCCCCAAACAAGTCCCAGACACTCCCGCTCAAACATTCCTAGCATCGTCCTACATTGTTGTCCTACCTTAGGCCTTTGCATTGGCTGCTCTTTCTGCCTGAAGTATTTCTTCCCCTAGAAGTTTGCATGGTTATCTCTTTTACTTATTTGGTTATCTACTCAAAAGTCACTGTTAGAGCAGTTATTCCATAGCTAACATAGTACCTCACACCACCTCCATTGTTCACAATCCCTTACTCAGCTTTATGCTTTAAAGCACTTATCACAGGCTGACTTTTTTCCCCCATTCATCCAGTTATTGTCACATTTTCCCTATTAGAATGTAAGCTCTCTGAGAATAAGGATGTTGTTTGTTCCACTGATAGATCCTAGCTTCCTAGAACCACACCTAGCATGCAGTAGGCACTCATTAAGTATTTTTGTTGAATGAATAAATGAATGAATGACTAGTCTCAGCAAGTGCTAAAAGGCAGTAAGTATCTGTATTAGTCTGTCCTTGTGTTGCTATAAAGAATTACCTGAGGCTGGGTAATTTATGAAGAAAAGAGGTTTAGTTCTGCAGGATGTACAGGAAGCATAGTGCCAGCATCTGCTCAGCTTCCAGTGAGGCCTCAGGGAGCTTTTACTCATGGCAGAAGGCAAAGAAGGAGCAGGCATGTCACATAGTGAGAGAGGGAGCATGAGAAGTGGTGGGGAATAGGAGATTCCAGCCTCTTTAAACAATTAGTTCTCATGTCAACTACCAGAGAGAGAATTCATTCATTATCATAGGGATAGCATCAAACCATCCATGAAGGATCAGCCCCCATGATCCAACAACTCCTACCAGGTCCCATTTCAACACTGGGGATTATATTTCAACATAAGATCTGGAAGGGACAATCATTCAAGCCATATCAGTAATCCAACAGACTGTTTAGATAACTGCCTAATTTCTGGATGAGTAAAAATAATTCTCTTGGAAGAGGCATGACTGAACCTAGTTGCTTGTGTGTGTGTGTGTGTGTGTGTGTGTGTATTTTTTTCCTAATTCTGAAAAACATGTTCATTACAAAAACATGGCTAACACAAAAAAGTAAAGAAAAAAATAAAGGACATACTAGAATATGTGTTAGTATTGGTCATTTGGTTCACTATTTTCATATGCATAGTCTCTTTTTTCCTTTTCTTTTCTTTTTTTCTTTTGGAGATAAAATCTCACTCTGTTGCCCAGGCTGGAGTGCAGTGGTGTGATCTCGGCTCACTGCAACCTCTGCCTCCAGCAGCAATTCTCCTGCCTCAGCCTCCCAAGTAGCTGGGATTATAGGCATGCACCACCACATCCAGCTAATTTTTGTATTTTTAAGAGAGATGGGGTTTCACCATGTTGGCCAGGAAGGTCTCAAACTCCTGACATCAGGTGATTCACCTGCCTCGGCCTCCCAAAGTGCTGGGATTACAGGCATGAGCCACCACACCTGGCCCATAGTCTTTTTCAATATATACCTTCAAATCTGTTTTATTTAACTTTTTTTCTTGCATTATAACACTTAATATTTAATTTTCTTGCTTTGGTTTTCTTATTCAGAGACTTTGGTTATCCATATGTTGGTTCTTCTTTGCCTACATTCATTCAAAAGTTGTATTGTTCCTCAATCTTTCTCTCTTTCTCAGCTTCCTTTCGCTTTCTTAATATTTTCCTTATTTTTACCTTCTATTTCTCTTAAGGCATTGTCTGCTATGTTTATTCACTGTGTCCCTTATAGTTGAGTCTTCATTTATTTTATTTTTACATTTTTCTTGAATTCTGTCACTTCACTTCTGAGTTTTCCTAATTCTGATTATGTTGTTCTTTCATGTTTTGTATCATTTTCTTAATGTCTTCCAGCTTATTTTGAAATCATACATTAGAGATTTATTTTTCTTTTTAAAGAAAATCTTTCTGTTCTGCTTTCATTACCTGTAGGGATATTACTTTGCTCTATTCTCATTTTTCTTACAATAACTTTGCATGAGGTTTGACTACAATACTTTATTGTTGCTTATTTTTATATGGATTTAGGTTTCTTGAGCTTTTAGATTGAGGCTTTGTTCAGAATAACTGTTCCAACTTTACCAAATTACCTATTCTGTTATGTTTCATGCAGTTCAAAAAAAAAAGAGTTTGCTTTGTAAGATTTCCTGGAGATTCTTATCACTTTTGTCTACCTTCTTTCCTTCGTCTCTGTAATGCCTATTCTATTCAATTTTAATTCTAGTCCTAGTAGTTCCTTAGGGAAGGACCCTTCACTAAAAGAAATGTCTACCTGGTGGGTTTTCAAAGTTCACAGGGGCTGGACTGCTCTATACCTTTCAGACATCACGAAGGGCTCCCCACTGCTTTCACCAGCAAATTGGAGTAGGCAAAACAGTTTCAGCTACTCTTCCAAAATTAGCCTGCTGAGCCTTCCCGTGAATATTCGTGGTATATTTCAGGGGTTTCCTGTTCTCAGGTTTGTTAAATGCCTTGGTGCTCTCCTCTGCTTTCTCCTGCTCAGATGAGGATGCCACGCAGGTCTTGTGACTACCAATGATTTATTCTCACTCACTTCTATTTTCAGGGTTCAAAGGGACACCTTCTCATTTGGTTTTGTTGGAAATGTCTGCAGATTTTTGGTTTTGCTATGTTTGTTCTGGCTATTGTTATGTGAGAATTAGGAAAGTTTCAAGTGCAATTCCGCCACCACCATTCCAACTTCCTAAACCCAAGTGTTCACTCTAGAGACCACGTTGAAGGGGCAGGACTACGTAACAGAAGTTCTTTTTGTGGTAAAGGGAGACATGCAACAGAACAAACTCGAAACCAGAGGATGTTAAAACCTTTGCTTGCAGCATACATTTGATAACTTCCCACTGGCTAAAAACAGCCACAAGGCCAACCACCACATCACTATGCAAGAAAATAGACTCTTCTTCTAGTGGGAAGAACTACAAAATCATGCAAACAGCACGGATTCAGGCTGCAACAAGGAATTCAGTACTCAACACCAACCAACCACATCTGCCCCAAAGACATTTTCTAAATCTTGCTAATTATTTTCCAGAAATGATCTGTTAATTAGACTTCCACCCATAGATAAGAGAGTGCCCTTCATTACTGAACATTTTTAAATTGCTAATTTAAACTGTTAATTTACTAAGTAAAAAATAACTTAGTGTCATCTAATGTTTAGCTTGCACCTCTCTTATTTGTGTGAGGTTTAATACTTTTTCCTTCATTTATTAGTCATTCGTCTTTCTTCCCTAATGACTTGACTGCTTGTGTCTTTGATTCATTTCACCGTGGCAGATGGTATTTTTCCTTTTGATTTATAAGACTTCATTTCATATTAAAGATTTTCATCTTTATTGTTCATATTTCTTGCACATATTTATTCCAATTCATCATTTCTCTTTTGTATCATTTGTCTAATTCTGAATAACAAATTCCCTTAAAAATCTTAGTGTTCTAAACCAAAAAAAAAAAAAAAAAAAAAGTTACTATTGCTTACAAGTCAAAGGAGCAGCAGGACTTATCTGATAACTTGGACGAGGCTTGGCTGATCTCAGCTGGGCTCATTCACGCGTGTGTGTCAGCTAGTGCCACAGCTGGGGAAGGGTTGGTCCAAGATGGTCTCACTCACATGCTGGATGTTGGCTTGCTGTTCACTGGTGCAATGGGGATTACTGGACCCTGTTATTACCATACTTTTTGATTGTATTTGTGTTGTTTTTGGTACACATTTAAAATTTTGATATATTCAAATTTATCATTTTTTTCCTATGTGATTTATTTATGGTTTTTATGTTTGTAAAGTTTTTTCCCAATTCCAAGGTCTGATAAATATGTATCTAAGTTTTCTTTTACAATTTCATTCTTTTATCTATTGCTTCTAACTCTTTTATCCATTAGAAATTGAGGGATGTGAAGCATAAGAGAGAAAAACTGGGCCAGGCGCAGTGGTTCACGCCTGTAATCCCAAACTTCGGGAGGTCGAAGTTTGCCGATTGCCTTAGGTCAGGAGTTCAAGACCAGTCTAGCCAACATAGTGAAACCAGTCTAGCCAACATGGTGTATTTTTAGTAGAGACACCATTAGCCTCTACTAAAAATATTTTAAAAATTAGCCTGGCGTGGTGGTATGTGCCTGTAATCGCAGCTACTCAGGAGGCTGAGGCAAGGGAATTGCTTGAATCAGGGAGGTGGAGATTGCAGTGAGCTTCGATCATACCACGGCACTCCAGCCTGGGTGACAGAGTAAGACTGCATCTCAAAAAAAAAGAAAAAAAAAGAGAAAAAGTGGTATCTTTTCCTCACCTATTGCTCGGTTCATGGCCGACACTCCCATAACAAAAGATGCATTAACAAGAGAGGAGTATAACTTTTTTTTTTCTGAGATAGGGTCTCACTCTGTGACCTAGGCTTGAGAACAGTGATGAGATCACGGCTCACTGCAGCCTCCACCTCGTGGGCTCAAGCACTCTTCCCACCTTAGCCTCCCAAGTAGCTGGGACTACAGGCACGTGCCACCACACCCAGAAATTTTTGTTTTTGTTTTTCTTTTTGAGACAGGGTCTTGCTCTGTCACCCAGGCTGGAGTGCAGTGGTGTGATCTTGGCTCACTGAAACCTCCACCTCCTGGGTTCAAGTGATTCTCTTGCTTCAGCCTCCCATTTGTTCAGATTCTTCTTGGCACCCCACTATGATATTTCTCTTCTCTGGGTATAGGGCAGGACACCTGCCATGTGAAGGTCTTCAGGGGAGAAGGGAGGGAGAAAGTCAAAGAGTGACTTTTCTCAATCTTATGGCCTGCTTCAGGGAAGAAGGGTTGAGGGGACTTCTAGTTTCGGTGGCCTTGCTTCAGGAGAGAGGGGGCAGGGGAAGGTCAGAGAGACCTTGCGTCTGTGATTTTTTTCAATTTCTCTCAGCTTAAAATCCTCTGTATGCCAAGGCGTCATATTTTGGGGTATTGTGTTTTCAGCCTCATCATAAATGGGAATTTAAATGGATGTTTTTCCACACGTAGTTAACCAATTATTCAAGCACAGTTTACAGACTACTTTGCTTTTCCTCATGGATTGCTGATATCACCTCATCACACAGTACGTTATGATGTCATGCTTGCGTCTGTGTGAATCACGATCTCATCCTTGGGTCTGTTTCTGGACTCCTGCCTTTGGCCCATGGATGTGTCTATCTATGGGTTCTTGTACTGCCTAAATCTATAGTCAAGGGGTGGTAGGAACTCAGCGTTGAGGTGAGATTATCACCATTGTGACTACAATTTAAGTTCATATTGTATAGCTCTTCTGAAGCCCAGAGCTCAAGCTGACTGCTGAAAGTTCAGGAGGGAGGCCAGGAAAGGTGGCTCATGCCTATAACCCCAGCATTCGGGGAGGCCAAGGTGGGCACATCACTTGAGCTCAAGAGTTCCAGACTAGCCTGGGCAACAGGATGAAACCCCATCTCCATCAAAAATACAAAAAATTAACTGGACATGGTGGCATGCACCTGTGGTCCCAGCTACTCAGGAGGTTGAGGTGGGAGGATCACTTGAGCCTGGGAAGCGGAAGTTGCAGTGAGCCAAGATTGCAAGACTGCACTCCAGTGTAGGTGACAGAGTGAGACTCCATTTCAAAAAAAAGAAAGTTCAGGAGGAAAACACAGCTGGGGTAGAGGTGGAGAGTGGGGGTGAGGAGGGGCGTCAGAAGTTGGGAGTCGGTATTGATCCAGTCGTCTCAGGGGGCAGAAGTCTCTGAGCAGAGGAAGGGCACTTAAGATGAATATTCTAACCTAACACTTACGTAGAAGCAGAAGAACAAACCGTATTTACAAATTTGATGAAAAGAGAAACTCTTGGCTTTCCCCACCATTATCTGAGGTACCTAAGACGCTTCTGCAAGACTGAAGTCCCGGAGAACCATGCGATCATCCCATATGCACAGAAACTAACTGTGCAGCATGAAACGGCAGTAGTCTTTCACCCATGGCAGAATATATACTTACTGGTTTGCCTTCGAGTAACAGGTTTAGTAAAGATTGTCAATTCTCTGGAGAGATAAACATGAAATGCTTTTTTTTATACCAATAAAATCTATCAATTATGCTCTGTGGAACCTCCCTTTCCCACTGGGTAGCAGGCTCCATTAGCTACATATATTCCAGTCTGATTCTATAACTTCATTTTAGTTATCAAAATAGTTTCTCTCCAGTTATTATGATTCAGCTCTGTTCAATGTAAAATTTCAATCTTCTATTGGATTCAAAGCTTTCCTCCTTGCCTCTAGTGCCGACTGGACTCATGGCTTTAAAAGATTTGGGAGTAGCGGCATAGAGACAAGGTCTACTTCTCTCCACGCGATCCTTGCCTGTGCTTACCTCTGTGGCTTTGGGGGACAGGAAGAAAAGAGAAAGCTGAATATGTCCTTTTGTGATTGCCTACGGCAGAACTGTTGGTCTCCATGGCTTAGCAACTGGGCTCCGAGACCTGCCCTGGTACTCAACAGCTCCCAGGGGTCCCTTGGGAAATGTGGCTTCCTCTTCCAGCTAACCCCAGCTGATGGCCTCATGCAGCTTCTCTCCAATGCCTACCTCTCTTTGCCCAACATGTGACCATCCTCTGCCAAGTCTCCAGCTCCAAAACCTGAGCCTCTGGGCAGATAGATACATTCTCTGTGCCTTTTACAACCAGGAGGTTGAGAGAATAATTCTACTCGTATCTCACATCATCCCATAACATTTCCATTTTATAGAAACTTCCTTCTGTGACTGAGTGTGGTGGCTCACGCCTGTAATCCTAGCACTTTGGGAGGCCAAGGCGGGTGGATCACAAGGTCAGGAGTTCAAGACCAGCCTGGCCAACATGGTGAAACCCCATCTCTACTAAAGATACAAAAAATTAGCCGGGCATGGTGATGTATGCCTGTAATCCCAGCTACTTGAGAGGCTGAGGCAGGAGACTCACTTGAACCTGCGGGGTAGCGGGGGAGGAGGTTGCACTGAGCCAAGATCGTGCCATTGCACTCCAGCCTGGGCAACAGGGCAAGATTCCATCTCAAAAAAATAAAAATAAATTTAGAAACTTCATTCTGACCCCAGTGCCAGCTTCCTATAGATCTCAGAGCTGGTGATGGCTCCTGATTGCATACACTAGTCTGGGCTCTTGATGTCCCGAATGTCCCCAACATAGAGGTCATATTCTATGTACTTTCACCAGTTGAGTTATGAAGTATTTGCCTCACTCTAAGATCTTAAGATTCAATCGAGATGTGAAGTCACTTTTCTAAGGCCACCCACCAAATCAGCACCATGTTCAAATTAGAATGTAAAGTGTCAGAATCTATGACTAGGTTTTTTTTTCCATTGGGCTAGGACTGCTCAGGCTTCCAGGAAAACAAGAGCTAAGTCCCTGGGCTTTGGGGTCAGATGGCTCTGTCTGAGGCCTGGTTTAACCCCTTCCTAGCTGGGTAACTTATTTTATTTTATTATTATTATTTTTTTAAAGAGAGAGAGTCTCACTCTGTTGCCCAGCTCATTGCATCCACTGCCTCCTGGGTTCAAGTGATTCTCCTGCCTCACCTTCCTCAGTAGCTGGGATTACAGGCATGCACCACCACCCCCAGCTAATTTTTGTATTTTTAGTAGAGACAGGGTTTTACCATATTGCCCAGGCTGGTCTCCAACTCCTGGCCTCAAATGATCTGCCTGCCTTGGCCTCCCAAAGTGCAGGGATTACAGGCATGAGCCACCGTGCGCAGACTGCCTAGCTGGGTAATTTTGGACAACTTTCTTAGTCCCTCATCGTTTCAGTTTCCTCGACTGCAAAATAAGGATAATAATAATAGCATCTACTTTACAGGATTGTTTTATTGCCTAGATGAGATACTGCAAGAGAAGCCCAGTGCCAGGTGCAAAAGGAGTTCTCATGAATGGTAGTTATTGGTGTTCTAAAGAAGACAGCATCCTTAGGCCACTGATAATTCAGATCTGTCCAAAGGTTGCTGCCTCGCAGATGGTTGACTTGCGTGTCATTAGAGTTTATTCCCAAGCAACGCACTCAGTGTGCTCTGTTGTCTCCACCTCTGCAGAGATTGTTTCACTCAGGGGCTGGGACAGTGCGGGGGCAGATGTGAGGAGAAGCTTCTACAGCTACTGCGTGTGCATAATCACATCAATTTGCAAAAAACAGTAATAATAAAATAGAAAATAAATTGGCTACGTGCGGTGGCTAACACCTGTAATCCCAATGCTTGGGAGGCTGGGGCCATAAAGTTGCTTGGTCCAAGGAATTCAAGACCAGCCTGAGAAATATAGTGAGACCCTGTCTCTACAAATAAAAAAAAAAAAAAAATTAGCCAGGTGTTGTGGTACGTGCCTCTAGTCCTAGTTACTTGGAAGGCTGAGGTGGAAGGATCATTTGAACCCAGGAGTTCAAGGCTGCAGTGAGTTATGATCATGCCACTGCACTCCTGCCTGGGCAACAGGTCAAGACCCTGTCTCAAAAATAATAAGGCTGGGCACAGTGGCTCATGCCTATAATCCCAGGACTTTGGGAGACCAAGGCAGGTGAATCACCTGAGGTTAGGTGTTCGAGACCAGCCTAGACAACATGGTAAAACCTTACCTCTACTAAAAGTACAAAAATGAGCCAGGCGAGGTGGTATGCTCCTGTAGTTACAGCTACTCAGGAGGCTGAGGCAGGAGAATCGCTTGAACCCAGGAAGCGGAGGTTGCAGTGAGCTGAGATTGTGCCACTGTACTCCATCCAGCCTGGGCGACAGAGTGAGACTCCCTCTTAAAAATAAATAAATAAACAATAAAGAAAAAAAGAAAAACTAAGTGAACTTTTAAAAAATGTTTCCCAGCTGCAGAGGCCATGTACTAGAAAACTTTTGAAATATTATTTAATGTTTCTCAATACTTAAACCGATCGCCTTCTGACAAGTTGCCAAGTAGTGGTCGGAATTTAATTCACACCAAAGGAGAACAAAGATTATGAGACAATTGACCCTATAAAAATGCATTGGTGGCATGCTCCTTATTCACTTTGCATCTGCTCTCAACCCACCCTCCAGGGCTTTTATGTCACATTTATTTCCAGATAAATGGCCCAATTAGAAACCTATTGGCTTAGGTCGTACTAAAGGCAATGACCCTGCACACCAGAAGCTCGTCCTTCTTAACATCAGCCTTAAGCCAAAGCACAGTGGCGTGTGCATTCTCATTCCTGGACAAACTCTGCCCCCTGGCGCTAACTCACACAGTTGCGCACCAGCGAGGAGTGTCTCCTTTGTTAGGTTTCCTCTTGGGACAGGGACAGAAAAGCCTGTCACCCCCACCTGCCGTCTCCCCAGACCCCTAACTGCCATTAGTCTGTTTCATGCAGATAATCCACCAAAAGGCTCCGAGTTTGTTTCTGCCCCGCATATTTGAAATGAGTCGACCACATCAGCATCATTCTGTGTTAAAAAGTGTTTCTCAGCAGATGGGTAGGGATAAAATCTCCACAGGAGAAAGCAAAGGAAATGCCTGATCCGTCCAGGGGTTCCCGGGTCAGTGTGCTTAGGCCAGAAGCCAGGCAGCAGGCCTTGGGCAGGTGGTTGGACCCCTTCTGGGCCGTGGTGTCCCTGACTGTGAGGTGAGGAGGGCGGTCCCCACCATACTGTGTTTACGGAATAGAGAGAGAATTTAGGTGGTGACTGTGCTGTAGTAAAAAGAACAGTGGGTGTGGAAATAGGGGATTTGGATCTAAATTCTGGCTCCAGGCCGGGTGCAGTGGCTCACACCAGTAATCCCAGCACTTTGGGAGGCTGAGACAGGAGGATCGCTTGAGCCCAGGAGTTTCAGACCAGCCTGGGCAACATACTGAGACCTCATCTCTATAAAAAATATAAAATTAGCTGGGGGTGATGGTGCATGCCTGCAGTCCCAGTGACTCAGGAGGTTGAGGTGGGAGGATCGCTTGAGCCTAGGAGGCAGAGGTTGTGGTGAGCCATGATCGCACCACTGCACTCCAGCCTGGGTGACAGAATGAGACTCCATCTCAAAATAAATACATAAATAAGTACATTAAATAAATAAATAAATTTCAGCTGTGGAACCTTGGACTAGAAATTCACTGTTCTCTCCATTCTCTAGAAATTCACCTTTCTCTTGCACTTCCTGTCTTATAAAGTGGGAATGACAGCCTTGCCCCACTAGTCATATTCTCAAGAAGAGACGCCTCCAACTGCAGCGGGTGCGGCACAGCCTTTCCCTCCAGGCTCCAGGAGCCCCCACTTCCCAGTCGGAAGGTGAGTGGTTCGAGATGCAGATTCCTAGGCTCTACCCCCAGGAGGTTGAGTCAGAATCCTGCCTCAGAGGTGCGGCCGGAGGAATAAAATAATGAACCCCCAAAAGTGTCCATGTCCCGGTTCCCAGAACCCACAAATATGTGACTTTGCATGGGAAAAAGGGCCTTACAGATATGACTAAATTAAGAATCTTAAAATGGGGGGATTATCCTGGACTATCCCAGATGGCCACTGGACCACCTGCCATCTCCCCAAACCCCTAACTGCCATCAGTCTGCTCCACGCAGATAATCCACCAAAAGGCTCCAAGTTTGTTTCTGCCCCTGGATCACGGGGTCCTAATAAGGGGAAGGGGAGGCAGGAGAGGCAGAGATGGGATGAGGAAGTAGGGATTGGAGTGAAGCAGCCACACGCCGAGGATGAAGGTGGCCTTGAATGCTGGAAAAGGCGCAGAAGAGAACCTCCCCCAGTGCCTCCAGGAGGAGCTCAGACCTGCCGACACCTCACCCCCAGCCCTGCAAGACCCACTTTAGGACTTCTGACCTCTAACGCTGTAGATGATAAATCTGTGTTGTTCTAAGCCACTAAGTTTGTAATTATTTGTGACAGCAACCTTAGGAAGCCAATATGGTGCTGTGGAGGGGCTCCGAGATCTGCACTTTTGAGGGACTCCGGGTAGAATTGTTAGGCATGCTAAATTTTGAGGGCTAGAGGTATAGTGGAAAGAGACTGGGAAACAGGAGATCTGTATTTCTAGCCCTGGCGTCATGAGCTATGTGACTTCGGCAAAGTCACTACCTCGTTGGTTGGGCCTCAGTTTCACTGTCTGTAAGCTGGGCAGTTGGCTGCAGCGGCAGAGCGGAAGAGGTCTAGGGCTGCAGGATTCTGAAAGGCTGAGAGAAGAAACAGTGGAGTTGAAGTCTGGCCAGTTTAGGTCTCAGGACCGGAATTTCCTAGAAGAAGATGTTGGTAATTCTTTTAACTGCTCATTTTCACACCTCTCTTCCTGTGTGCCAGGTCTTGGTCTAAACGCTTTCTTTTGATGAACTCCTGGCTGTGGGGTTATCTTGGTAAAGCAATCAGTCTTCTGTTCGATGAATAATTAACTGCTCTGAGGAGATGATTTGAAATCGGGAGTCAGGTCAATAAGCTACCAAGGGGGGATGGGTGGGTGGGCACCACATTCAGCTAATGAAGGGGGCGATTCCCTGTCTCCGCTATGAAAAGAAAAATGTCACAAACATTACATGCCGCCTGAGGGGTATGGATAGAAGAGGGAGGGGGCTGCGGTTGCCAGGCAACCAGCTCATCACTAATCATGTGCATAAAAGCCTTGGGTCTCTGTTATGAGCACAGCTAGTGGGCCACCCTCCTTCTCCCCACCCCTGCTTGACAGCTGGCCTTTGCGTTCTGGTTCCAGACACTTAGACCCTGAAACATGCCCAAGTCCCCCTCAGAATCCCAGGGTCGATTCTGTTGCTAGAAAGCAAACCGGGAGAGCAAAGACTCTTTGTCCACTCCACATGACAAAGGCCTGGCACCCATATTCCAGGACACTCTGCTACACCATGGCCTTTTGAATGAGCCGTCACCCCAGAGGCTTACTTAGATTTGAGGAAAATCCCTTCCTGACCCGTCCATTCAAGGGAGGCTCTTGCTGTTTGCCGTGTGGATACTGAGCAAACACGTGGGTCCCCAGGCCGGCTTTTGATGTGCTCTGTAAACACTCCTCTCTAGATACAGCCAACTCGCCAATTATGCAAGAGTCAACCGGCTTCCCCTGGGGATTTGTTGTCTTAAAGAACGAGGACCCACTGTGACCAGAGAGTTGACATAGCACATGTCGCACAGAGAAAGTGCACCCCCGTTGGAGGCCAGGGTTCCCTTGGGGCCCAGCCATCTTTCCAAACAGAAGCGTGGAAGGCTGTTTGATCTGTGGCCACTTCTGGAACATACAGGTGCAGGAATAGCCGATATTAGAAAAGATGTTTGCATCTGTTTCCTTCCAAGACTCACAGGCTCTCTAAGAGAATGGAGGACGGCTTTTGTGCTACGAGACAAGCGCTATGTTGGGACACGATACTAGAGCTGTCAAAGGACTGCCTTGGTCCCAGAAAGTTATTTCCGAGAGAAGTCATTACACCCATTGGCTAAAAAGAGACAGGCATCACGGAGAATGTCGGATGTCCCAACCCATTTCCCTTCTACAGTTCACACCACCCCCAGCAGGCCCGGCAGGCTGCACTGTGCCTGAGAACAGGTGATGAGGGGGCACCTTTCAGCATGGTCTCAGTCCCTCTCCCTCTCCCTGCTCCAGCCCCTCTGGCTTCTTCACTCTTGCTCAATAATACCTATGGCAGTCAGTTCTTTGCACTTGCTGTGTCCTGGATACTCACACCCCCGATATCTGGATGACACGAGACTTTCCCTGGCCACCACCCCATGTAAATAAATTGGCCACTCTAGATGGACACGTAGGCTGTCTCCCATCTTTTGTTATTACAGGGTGTTGGAAATAATCTTGTACATATGTCGTGTCACGCATATGTGGCCATATCTATAAGATACATTCTAAGAAGTTAAATTGCTGTGTCAAAGGGCATATGCACCGCCACCCCCATTTACCTTTCCACGTGCCATTTTGAATTTTCTTCAAGTACTGGACCTCTCTTTTTCTTCCTGTCTGTCTGTCTGTCCATCTATTTTACTTGTTTATTGCCTGTTTCATTCTCTAGGGTGTAAGTTTCAGGAGGGCAGGGCACTTGTCTGCTTTATCAACTGCTGCATCCCTGGCACCTGCCACTGTGCCTGGCACAAGGCCAACTGTCAACTAGTATTTGCTGAGTTGATTGTGACTCTCCGTACCAGGAAGACACTAGGCTCCTTCTTACATCCTCGCAGCCAGAGCCTCTCTCTGGAGGCAGTGGATGTCATGAGTTTCTGATAGACCCTTACAGATACTTCATGTTTATTCAAACAGATACACACACAGCTACATTCCTCCCATCTTTTTTTTTTTTTTGAGGAAGAGTTTTGCTTTGTCACCCAGCCTGGAGGGCAGTGGCATAATCTTGGCTCTCTGCAGCCTCTGCCTCCCAGGTTAAAGTGATTCTCCTGCCTCAGCCTCCTTCGCAGCTGGGATCCAGGCACCCACCACCACAACTGGCTAGTTTTTGTATTTTTAGTAGAGATAGGGTTTTGCCATGTTGGCCAGGCTGGTCTTGAACTCCTGACCTCAGGTGATCCGCCCGCCTTGGCCTCTCACAGTACTGGAATTACAGGCGTGAGCTACCATGCCTGGCCCCACCTGTTCTTTTTAAAACTGTAATAGTAGAGTACTTTATATGTCTTCTATATATTGCTTTTTTCACTTTGTGTATCTTGACAATCACTTCATGTCCATTTAAGCTCCCCCATTCTTCTCTATGGCTGACTAATATTCCAATATACAGATGTCTGGTAATTTATTTACTTGGCCACTCTAGATGGACACGTAGGCTGTCTCCCATCTTTTGTTATTACAGAGTGTTGGAAATAATCTTGTACATATGTCGTGTCACACATATGTGGCCATATGTATAAGATACATTCTAAGACGTTAAATTGCTGCGTCAAAGGGCATATGTACTTATAATACAAATAGAAATCACCAAATTGTTCTCCATAAAAATTGCATCTCTGCCCCTACCAATGATTTTTTAATTTTTAATTTTTGAGACAGGGCCTTGCTCTGTCACACAGGCTGGAGTGCAGCAGTGTGATTATAGCTCACTGCAGCCTCAAACTCCAGGACTCGAGGGATCCTCCCACCTCAGCCTCCCGAATAACTGGGACTACAGGTGTGCACTCTCATGCCTGGCTAATTTTTTAAATTTTTTTGTAGAGAGGGGGCCTCACTATGTTGCCTGGGCTGCTCTTGAACTCCTGGGCTCAAGCAATTCTCCTGCCTCAGCCCCCCAGTGTTGGGATTATAGGCGTGAGCCACCATGCCAAGCCCCACCAACAGTTTTTGAGATACTTTGTTTCCACACATCCTCATCAAACTTTCTTTTATCTTTGCCAGTCTGTGAGTTGGAAAGTGATATTGCAGCTGGGCGTGGTGGCTCATGCCTGTAATCTCGCACTTTAGGAGGCCAAGGCAGGTGGATCACCTGAGGTCAGGAGTTCAAGACCAGCCTGGTCAACATGGTGAAATCCCAACTCTCCTAAAAATACAAAAAATGAGCCGGGCATGGTGGCGGGTACCTGTAATCCCAGCCACTCGGGAGGTGAGGCAGGAGAATTGCTTGAACCCAGGAAGTGGAGGTTGTAGTGAGCCAAGATTGCGTTACTACACTCCAGCCTGGGCAACACAGCGAGACTCTGTCTCAAAAAAAAAAAGAAACATAATATTGCAGTATAATTTTATTTTTCATTTTCTTTTTTTTTTTTTTTTTTTTTTTTTTTTTGAGGCGGAGTTTCGCTCTTGATACCCAGGCTGGAGTGCAATGGCGCGATCTCGGCTCACCGCAACCTCCGCCTCCTGGGTTCAGGCAATTCTCCTGCCTCAGCCTCCTGAGTAGCTGGGATTACAGGCACGCGCCACCGTGCCCAGCTAATTTTTTGTATTAGTAGAGACGGGGTTTCACCATGTTGACCAGGATGGTCTCGATCTCTTGACCTCGTGATCCACCCGCCTCGGCCTCCCAAAGTGCTGGGATTACAGGCTTGAGCCACCGCGCCCGGCCTATTTTTCATTTTCTCATTGCAAAGAAGATTTAATATTTTAACCTATGTCTAGGAGGCATTTCTATTTCCTTTCTTATGAACTACCTACTTTTCTATTAGATTTTGCATTAAAAAATAAATTTATAGAAGTGCTGATACATTAGGAAAATTACTTTTTGGCTGTGATGTGAGTTACAAATATTTTCCCTATGTGTTATTTGTCTTTGCATAAAAATCATTAGATGTTTTCTGCCTCGTGGTTTTTTTTAATCTAATGTATTCATCTGTGTATGTATGCACGTGAGCTGCTACTTTCAAATTTGCTTTTTAAATACTTTATTATATGCCATTATCATTTAGCTGTATTATTGGAAAGTGCATTTTTTATTAGTTACATTTCAATTGGTGCTTCCCGGATGGGGTTTGAGGATACACTCTCAACTCTTGATGAATTGAGGGGCTACCTTATTCCTTGAGGACTCTTGTGAGATTTGGGAGGCACCCAACCTGTGATTACCCTCATCCATTTGATGCTGGCTCTTAAAAATCTCAGTTGCAGAGAGTGACATATTTTTGACTCTTTTTCAGGATTCTGGAACGTACCACCTGTTTTAGTCTTTAATCATCTTTCCACTCATTACAGGTGCAGAAGGTTGAAGCAGCTGGAAGCATCTGTTCGCAGAGAAAAGGAGCCCCTCTCTCCTGTCACTCTCCGTGACAGGAATCATCGTGCACCCAGTGTCAACCTCAGCAGGCCTGTCCTTCCACACTCGGTTTTTCACATCCCCCATCCTCAGTGTCCCTACCTGTCTCCCTCTCTCCCTGCTTGCCATGATTCCTGGCTCTCAGCCCCTGTTCTAGGCAGGCTGGCCACCTACATCTCTTCACCGTAGCCTGTGCATAGGAGCTATTCCAAGCAATGGGGCCTGAATAATGGGGTGTTCTTTTAAAGACAATGAATGCAAAATTATAGGCCAGGCACAGCGGCTCATGCTTGTAATCTCAGCACTTCAGGAGGTCTAGGTGCGAGGATCCCTTGGACCAGGAGTTGAAAAACAGCCTGAGCAACATAGCAAGACCATCTCTACAAAAAAAAACCATAAATAAATAAAGCAGGTATGGTGGTGCATGCCTAGCTACTTGGGAGGCTGAGGTGGGAGCATGTCCTAGCTACTTGGGAGGTGTAGGTGCGAGGATTGTTTGAGCCCAGGAGTTCGAGGTTGCAGTGAGCTATGATCCCACCACTACATCTAGCCTGCGGTGACACAGTGAGACGTCAACTATAAGAAAAAAATTAAATACAAAATTAAATATGAAGATGAATAGAATTAGAAAATACATTATAACAAATTACAAAGCTCAGAAGCCCGCACATAACAGAAAAATACAAAATACAGAAAAATAACATGAGTTTGTGTTAATGAATTGCCTGACACACTTTTATATACTTTTTTTCATTCATTTTTGGCTGCATACTCTTTGACTGTCTCTTCATGTGACAAGAAGTTTGAAATACCATTATCCATAAAGGGAATAGAAAGAGATTTCAGGCTGTTTTCTAGCATGGTTGATAGTTTAGAAAAGTTTATTTTAGCTTCACAATCTGTTATTGGTAATGTCTTGCTAAGACATAGTCCAAAACATTAGGATGTATGAATCACACAGTTTCACACAAAGACATACTCACTATTTACTTTCTATGGGTTTATTATCAGGTTCCATAGAAATCCTAATAAATTTAAATTTATACCATTTTCATCAAAAAAAGAAAAAAAATGTATAATGTGTTTAGATAGCTTTATCTGGTATATTCCGGACAGGAAAGACCAGAAATCAAGAATCCAACTGCTCATTCTACAATTTTACAAGTCTGATGATTGGAACAATTTTTCAACAGACTGACCTTTGGCCCTGTTCATTTCCAACTCATTTCTCCTTCATTCCCCATATGTTTCTGGTAGCCAGCACTGGGGGGCACATGCATACTCCAATATGACCTCCTGCCCTGCACCTTCTTATTATGAGGCTGGATGGGTCAGTGCAGAGAGAGTTTTTCTTTCTTTCTTTTCTTTTTTTTTTTTTTTTTTTGAGACAGTGTCTCTCTGTCACCCAGGCTAAAGTGCAGTGGTGCGATCTTGGCCCACTGCAACCTCCGCCTCCCAGGTTCAAGTGATTCTCTTGCCTCAGCCTCTTGAGTAGCTGATACAACAGGCACTTGCCATCACTCCTGGCTAATTTTTGTGTTTTTAGTAGATATGGGGTTTTACTGTGTTGGCCAGGCTGATCTTGAACTCCTGTCCTCAGGTGATCTGCCTGCCTTGACCTCCCAAAGTGATGGGATTACAGGTGTGAGCCACCATGCCTGACCGAGGAAGAGTTTTTCTAAAAACCATGTCTATACCCTACCAACTAGCAAACTTAACAAAATGACTGGAAACTCTATAAATATATCCTATTTCACACAAATTCAACATGTCCTCAACTCAATTTCTCCATAGCTGTTTTTTTAATATACACGTTCACTTCAAGGCTAGGTATGGGGAAGATTTAATAGAGATCCCTCTATTGAAATGAAAGGAGACTGATGTGGTCTTAATATTTTGTTTTACTTTATTTTATTTTTGGGGAATGGGGTATCACTATGTTGCTCAGACTGTTCTCAAACTCCTGGGCTCAAGCAATCCTCCCACCTCAGCCTCCTGAGTAGCTGGGACTACGGGTGCACACCACTGTACCTGGCTAGGTGTGGTCCTAATAAATGCAAGTAATGCATCTTCTAAAAATTTTGCAAAACATATGAACACGACTCCCATCTCGGGCCTTGGAGGAACTCACGTAAGGCAGTGGCCTTGAAGCTAAATCTTCTTCTGGTGTCTCCACACTCCCATACTGTCTAGTTTTCATTCAAAACAGCTGCTGCATGTGTCAAGATGATTTTTGATCTCCAGGGACAGAAACCCAACTGAACCAAAATAATCGGAGGATATACTGACTCCTAAACTGCTGGCCTCGGGAACAATTGGAACCAGTGATAAAAATGCCACCAGAACTATCTCCTTCTTGCTACACCTCAGTTTCCACCTCCACAAGTGCAGACGAAAACTTCAATCTTACAGGAGGCTTGACCTCTGCAGTCCCTAACTCAAATTGCACTTCTCTGCCACTTTCGAGAAACCCCTCCAATGGCCAGATTGGCCGGTGTGGGTCACGTGAGCACTCCCCTGGGGAGCTCTGAGGGACAGCGCCCACTAGGGGAAGAAGGAAGACGTGCTGTGGTAGAAAGAACAATCCCCTCCCCATCCATGTCCTAATCCCTGGAGCTGTGAATGCATTACCTTACATGAAAAAGGGACTGTGCAAATGTGATTAAGAATCTTGAGGCGGGTCGAGATGGCTCATGCCTGTATTCCCAGCACTTTGGGAGGCCGACACAGGCAGATCATCTGACGTGGGGAGTTTGAGACCAGCCTGACCAACATGGAGAAACCACATCTCTACTGAAAATACAAAATTAGCCGGGCATAAATATAAAATTAGCCGGGCATGATGGCCACATACCTGTATTCCCACAACTCAGGAGGCTTTGAGGCAGGAGATCAGGCCATTGCACTCCAGCCTGGGCAACAAGAGTGAAACTTTGTCTCAAAAAAAAAAAAGAATCTTGAAATAGGCAGACGATCCTGGATTATTGGGCAGTCTTCATGTAATCACAAGGATCCTGATAAGAAAGAGACAGGAGGCCAGGCGTGGTGATGTGCACCTATAGTCCCAGACCTTTGGGAGCCCAAGGCAAGAGGATCACTGGAGCCCAGCAGTTCGAGGCTGCAGTGGGTTATGATGACACCACTGTGCTCCAGCCTGGATGACAGGCGAGGCCCTGTCTCTGTTCAAAAAACAAAAACAAAGAGACACAAGAAAGTCAGAGACAGAGGAGACGTAAAGATGAAAGTGAAGGTCAGATAATGTGGGGCCAGAGCCAAGGAACACAGGCAGCCTCTGTAAACTGGAAAAGGCAAAGCACTAGATCCCTCCTGCAGCCTCCAGAAGGATTGTAGCTCTGCCAACACTTGATTTTAAAACTTCCAGAACTGGAAGAAAATGAATTTGTGTTGTTAAAATCAATACATTTGTGGTAATTTCTTATAATAGCAATGAGAAATGAATACAGGTGCTGAGAAGATAACAAAACGCAGGCCCACTGTACCTTCCCCTCTCCTCCTTCCTGGTCCTATCTATCTGTTATGGGCTGAATTGTGTCCTTCCAAAATTTGTATGTTGAAATCCTAACCTCCAGTACTTCAGAATACGATACTATTTGGAGAGAGAGTCTTTAAAGAGGTGATTAAGGTAAAATGAGGTCATAGAGGTGAGCCTTAATTCAATATGGCTGGTGTCCTTGTAAGAACAGAAGATCAGGATGCAGACAGGTACAGAGGGAAGACCACGTGAGGACACAGCAAGAAGGCAGCCCCTACAAGTCAAGGAGAGAGGCCGCTGAAGAAACCAACCTGCCGACACTTAGATCTCAAACTTCTAGCCTGCAGAATTGTGAGAAAATAAGTTTCTGCTGTTTAAGCCAGCTAGTCTGTGGTCTTCTTTATGGCAACCCTAGCAAACCAAGATATGATCTGTCAAGGGAGAGGTGAAAATCTCTCTCCTTTCTCAAACTGCCTTTGACCAGCTAGCAGCCAGAGCAGCCATGGTCTCAGAATACCTAGAGGCCAAGAGTTTAACCCAAGGATCACAAACTCAAATGCCGCCAGGGGCCAGGAAGAACTAACACAAGTGAGGTGACTGACTCTAAAAAACTGTATTTGTCAGTTGATAGGGTTTGGATCTGTGTCCCCACAATTGAACCTCATGTTCAATTGTAATCCCCAGTATTGGAGGTGGGGCCTGGTGGGGGGGTGACTGGATCATAGGGGATGGATCCTTCATGAAGGGTTTAGCGCCATCCCTTTGGTGCTGTTTTCGTGATAGAGTTCTTATGAGAACTGGGTATTCTCAACTGGTTATTTACAGGTTGTGTAACCAGTTACATGAGAACTGGTTAGCACCTACCCACTGCTGTCTCTTGCTCCTTCTCCCACCATGAGATGTCTCACTCTGCCCCCTTCGCCTGCTGCCATGATTGTAAGTTCCCTGGGGCCTTCAGGAGTGGATGCCATCATGCTTCCTGTGCAGCCTGCAGAACCATGATCCAGTTAAACCTCTTTTTTTTATTTTGAGATGGAGTCTCTGTCCCCAATCTGGAGTGCAGTGGCACAATCTTGGCTCACCGCAATCCCCGCCTCCCGAGTTCAAGCAATTCTCCTGCCTGAGCCTCCTGAGTGGCTAGGACTACAGGCACACGCCACCACACCCAGTTGATTTTTGTATTTTTAGTAGAGATGGGGTTTCACCACGCTGGACAGGATGGTCTTGAACTCTTGACCTTATGATTCACCCACCTCAGCCTCCCAAAGTGCTGGGATTACAGGTGTGAGCCACCAAGCCTGGTCAAACCTGTTTTTTTCCTTTTAAAAAAATAAATTACTGAGTCTCAGGTATTTCTTTACAGCAGTGTGAGAGTGTACGAATCTACCAGTTAAACATAATAGGTATATGCTATCACAAAAATGACATTCACTCCCTGCCTTTTAGTTTTGCCACATTTTGTCAGGGATGAAAACAAGGAAAATCCTCTCTTCCTGACTGTTCCACAGGGAAAAGTGGCAATGCTGGGGTGAGAGGTACCTGCTTTTATTTTTTGTGTTCAGGAGCCTACAGGAGAGGGCCGAGCTGAGCTGGAACCTGCAGGCCCAGCCCTGTGACAAGGGGCAGTTGCTACTTAGCTTTAACCAACCATCACCAGAGACAAAGACAGGCCAGGGCAGCCAGGGTTTTCCAATTTTTCAAAAATACTGAAAATATACATTTTTGAAGTGAAATTTGATGTTTAGACATTGGTAACTAATTTTGAAAAATGTTCACTGTGTTGGCCACCTCACATCCATTACAATGGCTGCTATTAAAAAAGAAAAGAAAACAAAAACAAGATAGAAACTAAGTGTTGGTGAGGATGGAGAGAAATTGGAGCGCTGCCGGTAGGAATGTAAAACGGTGCAGCTGCTGTGGAAAACAGTACGGCAGTTCCTCAAAAACTTAAAAATAGAATTAGCATATGATCCAGCAATTCCACTTCTGGGTATATACTCAAAAGAACTGAAACCAGTCTTGAAGATATATTTGTACACCCATATTCATAGCAGCATTATTCACGACAGCTAAAATGCGGATGCAACCTGAGTGTCCGTTGACAGATGAATAGATAAGCAAAATGTGACACACATAAATATATATCAGGTGATGGAATATTATTTAGACTTAAGAGGCGGGAAATGCTGATAGATGCAACATGACGAAGCTCCAGGACTTTCTGCTAAGTGAAGTAAGTCAGTCATCGAAGGATAAATCACTGTTTGATTCCACTTGTACAAGGCACAATACTTATAGTCAAAACCACGGAGACAGTGGAATGGTGGTTGCCAGGAGGTGGGTGGGGGGCAAGAATGGAGAATTAGTGATTAATGGGTACAGAGTTTCAGGTTTACAAGATGAAAAAAGTTCTAGGCTGGGTCCAGTGGCTCATGCCTGTGATCCCAGCACTTTGGGAGGCCAAAGTGTAGGCGGATCACCTGAGGTCAGGAGTTTGAAACCAGCCTGGCTAACATGGTGAAACCCCATGTCTATTAAAAATACAAAAAATTAGCCAGGCATGGTGGCAGGCACCTGGAGTCCCAGCTACTTGGGAGGCTGAGACAGGAGAATTGCTTGAACCCAGGAGGCAGAGGTGGCAGTGAGCTGAGATTGCACCACTGCACTCCAGCCTGGGTACCGAGCAAGACTCCATCTCAATAATAATTTTAAAAATTATGAATAAAGTTCAGGAGGTAGATGGTGATGATGGCTGCACTCAAATATGAATGTACTTAGCGCCACTGAATTTTACACTTAAAAATGGTTGAAATAGGCTGGGTGTGGTGGCTTATGCCTGTAATCCCACGGCTTTGGGAGGCCAATGCTGGTGGATTGCCTGAGCTCAGGCATTCAAGACCAGCCTGGGCAACATGACGAAACCCCCGTCTCTACCAAAATACAAAAAATTAGCCAGGCATGGTGGCATGCATCTGTAGTCCCAGCTACTCGGGAAGCTGAGGCAGGAGAATTGCAAGAACCTGGGAGGCGGAGGTTGCAGTGAGCTGACATGGCGCCACTGCATCCCAGCCTGGGCAACAGAGTGAGACTCCATCTCAAAAAAAAAAATGGTTGAAATAGTAAATTTAATGTTATATGTATTTTACCACAATTAAAAAAATCGGAAAACAACACACTTGAGCTTGCTAAGATTGTTATTTTGAAACAAGACACATTTTTAAAAGCCTAGCTTCAGCCCATAATCCCCCAGTTTGCAGCCTCTGTTTTAACACTGAATGGTTTTCTAGTCATTTCATGTGTTCATGTCTTACCCAACTAGAAGGTGAAATTCCAGGAAAGTAGGAACTGTGTCTTAACCCTCTTTGGTATCATTCAAAGTGAGTACTTGGAGCTTTGCAGTGGACAAATCACAGTTGCCCTGCCGAATCCTGGATGATACTCACATACTCGTAAGTAATTATTAGACACTGCCATGCTGTACACAGAGCTGTGGCCAGACGGGACTAGTTGTAAATTTCGAGAATGAGAAGGGAGCTTTTAAAGTACAAAAAGAAATCATCCTGACTAGCAGGTGGGGATGGTGTGTCAGGAGAGACAAGGCTGAAGACGGCAGGGAGATGGGAAAGGGGCCTTATAAGCCACAAGAAGGGGAAATGGGAAATCACCAAAGGCTTTAAGCAGAGAGTGACAAGATGATTGGACTGGATTTTGAGATAAATCACAAAAACTAGAATCTGGAACACCCCTGCTGAGAGACTCAGGAAAATGCTAAATGCTCCTTGGAACAGCTCTCCAGGGCCATGTGTGAACACAAACACAGGTGCTTGTGTTCAGAGAATGAGGAGGTTGGGGACATGGGGAAGAACTAGGAGAACTTGGGGGGCTTCAACAAGAGGAGCGATGACTTGAATGCGTGCCCCCTTCAGAACAGGGGCTGTGTGTGCATGTGTGTATGTTGCGTGTGTGCAGTTAGAGTCAGGGAGATTCATAGGTGGGTCTGGGCAAGCTGACACCTAAGTTCCAGACCATAGGCAGCAGATGGAGGCAACGCTAAAGTCCAGCCATCAGATCCTCTGTGCTCTTCTGGAACACCTAGAGGAAATCCTGAGAACTCCAGCTTTAAACGGATCCAAGACACTGTACCCAGCACTCAGTAACCCGTGGCAACCCCTAGAGGCTGCTACAACCTCAGCAATGGGGAGTGTTATACCCAAGGAACCAGCCGGTTCCCCAGACACAAAAATGGCTGCACCTTGGTGATCACAGCACATGACCAGGAACCATCAATGCACTCATAGAACTGTCCCGCTGACGATGTCTAGAGGGGAAAATGCCCAGTCCTCGAACACCCTTCTCTGAGGGGGAAAAAGCCACATTAGAATAAGTGATATGACCGAAAGACAAGATTTCTCCAAAGGCCGATGGCCATGGAAGGCTTATTAAGTGTTTTCCTTGTTTGCTCAAGTGCTGTCCTTCAACAGCAGGATAGGAAACAATTTCTTCAGAAATAACTTAGTAAAGCTTCATAAAGCCTGGAGAATACTGTCTTCAGAAGAGCCACATCTGGGGCAGTTTGGGGAAGGGTGACATGTGAGGATGGGGACCATTATCTCTAGAGGTCTAGTGATTCAGAACTGGGTGACTCTGGATGGCTGGTCCCAGGGACTTTGCTCTTGCTGGTGGAGGCTGAATTCTTCATTCCCAATCCAGATGCTCCATAATCATCCTCAAGTACTCCAGTCCATACTCCAGTCCATCTGCATGTGTGAATATGGATGGGGATGTTCTGCACTGTCCCCATCAGCCTCTGGGTCCTCCGCTCTCTCCCTGCTCTGGATCTCATCTTTCTACTTCCTCTGCAGGTGGCATCATGGGGACTGTCTGGTGACTCCCCTAAGCAGCATCAGCCACTAGAAACTTCCAGTCAAGTCCCCTGATCCCTGCTTCCAACCAGATGACCGCACCTCCACCCCAGGATGGACTTTAGACCTCAGCAGCAGAGACGGTCATGCTTCCTGTGTGACATTAGGGCAACCACGTTTCCCACAGGCACCCAGGTGGGGCTGAGACAGGTCACCTGGAGGTGCACAAAGTAGGCGGGATGAGATGGAGGCCAAGAACGCCCCAGCGAAATGGGTGCCCCCGTTTGCAACTGGGAAGGAAGGGCTCCCACCTTTCCTAAGCCCTGCATTTCACGTATTTTGCCCCCACTCTACTCTCAAACCCCCACTCTCTGAGTTCCACCCCACATGACCCCTGCCCCCCATACTGACTTGCTGCATCCTCACCCAGCTCCACAGATCCCTGCCCCCCGTGCCTTTGCTCCAGGTGAGGCCATACATTTGGTGGAGTCCTATGTGCGCAGCCATTTTGACCCAGGGAATGTTTGATGTGACTATTTTAAAACACGCTCCACAAAATTGCTCCAAACACTGCTTTATATTAAAAATCAAAAGCAGGCCTAAGTGAAAAAGACAAACAAGGGACAGGGGAGGTGGGCATGATGACTACTGAATACACTACTTAGTAGCAACAATTTAAAACTAAATATTTAATAGTTTGGTTTTCCCTCTAGCTACCTAAAAAAAAACTGCCTCTCAGACTAAAATAGCTGCTTCAAGAGCGCCACGTCAACATGTCATAAGTTTGCTCGTATTGCTACCTTCATCTTCCTACTCCCTGTTTCAGTTAGGAAGTGCTTATGACACAACTAATGGCCACTGACAAAGGCATATCTGCAGACAGATGATTCCCGGCACTGGCTCAACTGCTCAACAGAGCTCACAGGGACCCTGCTCCTGTCCGTCTTTCTCCTGCCATCCTTAGCCCCTTGGCTTTCAGTTCCCACTCTCATCACTTCATGGTTGCAAGGTGGCTGCCACAGTTCCAGGCGTCACATCATCATATGAGGCAGGAAAAAAGGGAAAGGAGCAGTAGTTAAGAGACCGTCCTGGGAAGAACTAAACCAGAACCAGTGCGGCAGCGGCTGAGATGGAAAGATGATGATTCTGAGATGTATTAGAAGGGAGAATTGACATGGGTTGATGGCAGCATTGATGAGGAAGATGGCTCTGAGGTTTCTAGCTTGGGTGGTGGTGGTGTCTTTAATGAAAATAAAGACTACAGAAAGAGCAGAGTTGGTATAAGGGAAAAAGCAATGACCTTGATGTTTTAGTTTGAGGTTCTCCTGAACCAATATTATATATGATATCCTGAATCAATATTATATAAGAAATTTAAAATATGGCCAGGCGCAGTGGCTCACACCTGTAATCCCAGCACGGGATCTGTGGAGTAGGGTGAGGACACAGCAAGTCAAGATCCACCGATCCCTCGGGTGGATCACAAGGTCAGGAGATCGAGACCATCCTGGCTAACACGATAAAACCCCGTCACTACTAAAAATACAAAAAATTAGCCGGGCGTGGTGGCATGCACCTGTAGTCCCAGCTACTTGGGAGGCTGAAGCAGGAGAATCGCCTGAACTCAGGAGGTGGAGGTTGCAGTGAACCAAGATCATGCCATTGCTCTCCAGCCTGGCCACAGAATGAGACTCCATCTCAAAAAAAAAAAAAAAAAAAAAAAAAAAATTACAATATGGGTCCACTGCTTGGAAAAGAGGTAGGTGCTAGCTCTCCGACTACAGGTGGCAGCTGGGTCCACGGAGGGCGTGTAGGAAGGAGGGAGTGGATAATGGAGCCACAGAACCCTGAAGAGTGGTGGAGAGGTACACAGAGACCCAGAGGAAAAACACTCTAAGGAAGGACTAAGCTTCAAAGAACAGGGAGAGGTCTCCAGTACTGACTGATCTAGAAAACAAGTAAGGCCAGGCTGTGAAATATATGCACTGGTTTTGGCAATTAGGCGGTCGATGACCTCATTGGCAGCAATTCATGGGAGGGTGGCACTGATTCTAGTTTATAGTGGTTTGAGGAAACTTAGGCAGTGAGGAAGTGGAGACATACGGGAAATGTGTTGGAGGGACGGTCATGTGACCAAGTCCTGACTCAAGAGTCGTAAAGTTGGTCTTTTGGAGGGACTTCTAAAAGAGATTTTCCTCTCTGTAAAAGGGAAGGAGAGGCTGGGCGCCGCGGCTCACGCCTGTAATCCCAACACTTTGGGAGGCCAAGGTAGGTGGATCATGAAGTCAGGAGCTCAAGACTAGCCTGGCCAAGATGGTGAAACCCTGTATCTACTAAAAATTAAAAAAATTAGCTGGGCGTGGTGGCAGGCACCTGTAATCCCAGCAACTCGGGAGGCCGAGGCAGAGAATTACTTGAACCTGGGAGGTGGAGGTTGCAGTGAGCCAAGATTGTGCCATGCACTCCAGCCTGGGAGACAGAGCAAGACTCTGTCTGGAAAAAAAACAAACAAACAAACAAATGGAAGGAGAGCCTGTCTGGCATGTTTTTCTGTGTAAGGATGTGATACCTGGATCCAGGGCAGCCATCTTGTGGCCAAGAGGGAAGACATTACTGATTAGAGGGAGGCTGGTAGAGCCAGAGGAGGGATGAGCATGGTCCTTGGCCTTCACTGAGCTAATAAACCAACCCTGCAGCCAACTGCCCCCCAACTTCTTTTTAGGTGAGAAAAATAAACCCTCAGCCAGGTGTGGTGGCTCCCGCCTGTAATCCCAGCACTATGGGAGGCTGAGGCAGATGGATCACCCGAGGTCAGAAGTTCGAGATCAGCCTGGCCAATGTGGTGAAACCCCATCTCTACTACAAACACAAAATTAGCCAGGTGTGGTGGCAGCAACTGTAGTCCCAGTTAATTGGGAGGCTGAGGTAGGAGAATTGCTTGAACCTGGGAGTTGGAGGCTGCAATGAGCCTAGATTGCACCATTGCACTCCAGCCTGGACAACAAAAGCAAAAAACTCCATCTCAAAAAAAAAAAAAAAAAAAAACAACCCAAGAAAAGGAAACCCTTCTTGCTCTAACCACTTTAGCTCTGCTTGTAAGAGGAATGTCGAGCACACAGCTCGTGAGGTGTGATGAAAATGAATTCCACTATTGTTTCCCATTGGCCCTGGAAACTCTTCAGCGGGGTGATATTCCCTTACTGGATGGAAACTCTGGCAGGTCCATGACTTTCATCCTCACCATCTGGTAATAGACAGTCCAAAGTCACTTGCCCTAGCAGATTTGCAGTTGTGGAATCAGATGAATAAAAGCCTGTCCAAGATGATATAGTCTAAGATGAATAAAAGCCTGAACCTGATTTTGCAGTGTCTCCCTTCCACCACCGGCCCTCGTCAAGCTCAAAGCCTGAGGTGTAAAGCGGCCATGGCTGGTGCTTCTTTCTTTTTCTGCCTCATGCTTCTTCTCCTTCCACCCAGCGCTTACCCCTACCAGGCTGCTAGGCTGTGCTTGATCCCTTAGGGCCAGGGTGTGGGAAAGATGACGGGTAGAGTCTTTCCTAAGTGGGTACCGCCACAGGCCAGCTGGGGTCTCTGTTGTGACCCAGTTGATTTTCTTTTTTCTTTTTCTTTTCTTTCTTTCTCTTTCTTTCTTTTTCCTTCCTTCCTTCCTTCTTTCTTTTCTTTTCTTTTCTTTTTTTTTGACAGAGTTTTGTTCTTGTTGCCCAGGCTGGAGTGCAGTGGCACAATCTCAGCTCACTGCAACCTCTGCCTTCTAGGTTCAAGCGATTCTCCTGCCTCAGCCTCCTGAGTAGCTGGGATTACAGGCATGCACCACCACGCCTGTCTAATTTTTCTATTTTTAGTAGAGACAGGGTTTTGCCACGTTGGTCAGGCTGGTCTCAAACTCCTGACGTCAGGTGATCCACCCGCCTTGGCCTCCCAAAGTGCTGGGATTACAGGTGTGAGCAACTGCGCCTGGCCAACCTAGCTGATTTTCCTGCTGATTTTCTCAAGGATACTTCTGTAAGGCTCTTAGGAGATTGCCACCCTGGGATTCTCTGCGGGTCTCTTGGCCCAAGGGGATGCATCTGTCTCCTTCCTCAGCCTCACAGGGGTGCTGTGCCCACTTCCCACTTTCTTCTTAGGGAGTGCCCTGCCCGCATTGGACAAGCAGCTTTTTTCTCTTGAGTGCTGCGCACCAGACCCGGGGAAGCACTCAGCATCACGGTGGCTGCCTCCAGCCCAGCCCTCCTGCCTGGCAGCCACAAGTCCCATTAGCGCTCTCACTTACCAGTCAAGAAGGAGGTCTCAACATTCTGCTGAGACCTGCCGTAAGATGAGGACAATTGAACCTCCATCCCAGGCACCTCCGAAGAAATCTGAAGAAAAAAACCAGTTGAAGAATCTTCTTCCTCTCCCCTCTCTGAATCCTGTTATGTTCCTGAGGAGGGTGAGGAGTTCAGGAACACAGGGAGAGTTCTCAAAATTGTGCTTTGGAAATTCTACCGATAGTGACTTGGCTTTGAAATGTTAGCTTTTGTATTTTGGCATCCTGTACAAAACTGCTTTAATCACCCAACTCTGGAACGCTTTTTTTTTTTTTTTTTTTTTTTTGAGACAGAGTCTCTTTCTGTCCCCCTGGTTGGAGCGCAGTGGCACGCTCTCAACCCACTACAACCCCCGCCTCCCTGGTTCCAACGATTCTTGTGCCTCAACCTCCTGAGTATCTGGAATTACAGGCGTGAGCCACCATGCCTGGCTAACTTTTTTTGTATTTTTGGTAGAGACAGTGTTCCACCATGTTGGCCAGGCTGGTCTCAAACTCCTGACCTCAGATGATCCACCAGCCTCCACCTCCCAAGGTGCTGGGATTACAGGTGTGAGCCACTGTGCCCAGCCTTGGAATGCTTATTATTGAGAAAAATAAACCTCTATTCTTTTAGCTCAATATTCCATTACTAGCCACCAAAAGCAACCGAACTGCTTCACTGCACTGGGCTGGCTTCATGACTCCCCCGGCACAATAAAGACAAAGCCCATCATTTATGATAGTAAATAATGCAGCTATCCAACAACCGGGGATGAAACCAATGAAACACATATATGATGAAGAGTTATGTATGCAGCACTTCAAGTGATAACTTTGGAAGAAGCCAAACACAGGACCATAGGAAAAAGTTCATATTTTGTTAGATTATATACACGCAGAGCAAAGAAGACTAAGAGGAAATATGTAAGAAAGGTAAAAGTTCAATTTGGTTGAGAAATGGAACAAACATATATATGCATAGAAAATAGCTGGAAGAATACACAACACACAGACATCAGCAATTCCATCTGGGGAGGCGTCCTGGGGATCTGGGCAGGAACGAAAGTGACTTCTGAATTTTTCAGCCATGTGCATATGTTCTTTTTTTTTTTTTTTTTTTGAGACAGAGTCACGCTCTGTCACCCAGGCTGGAGTGCAATGGCACGGTCTCAACTCACTGCAACCTCTGCCTCCTGGGTTCAAGCAATTCTCCTGTCTCAGCCTCCCGAGTAGCTGGGATTACAGGCACACACCACCACGCCTGGCTAATTTTTGTATTTTTAGTAGAGACGGGGTTTCACCACATTGGCCAGGCTGGTCTCGAACTCCTGACCTCAGGTGATCTGCCTGCCTCAGCCTCCCAAAGTGCTGGGATACCAGGCGTGAGCCACCGCACCCAGCTTGCGCATCTATTCTTTTCTCAACTGAGGAAACTAGTAGTTTGGCGGGTGGGGATGGGGTGGAGGTTGTTTTTGTTTAAGTTTGATGTTTTTGGAGGGAAAGGGATAATAATGGTTTTCTCTGGGTGGAAGAATTAATGTGGATTTTTATCTTTTTCTCTGTCTCTTCTGTATTTCCCCAGATGTCTCCAAGTCATTTTATATTACTAAAATAATCAGGAAAAAACTCACAATAGAATGCTCTTCCTCTCCTTGTTCCCTTTCCTTCCTGAATAGTTCAGTTTTAAAGCCATTAGTGATTAGTGGAACAGAGCAAGGCAAGGACCCATGGTGGGAGGGGCTGGTGGCCTAGAGCTAGGTGGCTGAGCTTGGGCATGGGGAGGAGGACATGGGGAGAAGGTACCCAGCAGAGTCACCAGTCCAGCAGGGTGGAAGAAGGCTTCCTTGAATGGGTAGCCTGGAGCATGTGTCAAAGCCAGAGAGGGTAGCGGGGACATGCATGCACTGGGCCACCAGCAAGGTTGCCTCAGACTCAAGTTGGGTAAGACAGTCAGCACTGAGTGTTAGTGCCCAACCATCACCACATGGAGGAGACGTGGGCACCAGAGATGGGAAAGTTGTTATAAGAGGGAGTGGAGGACATGAGTAAATATGTCAGAGACGATGAGTCCATGCTTTCACTGTAGGAGAAAATGTTTCAAACATGGAAAGGAAAACTTGAATAACCCCAGAGGTATTGATTGGTATTGGAGGTATTAGTGTGCACTCGTGATTTTCAACATAGAGAAAGATGCAGAAATCAGCAGAGATTTAAATTTGCATATAAATGAATATATGTATAAACAAATACAGACGTCGTGTTAGCTCAGGTTACTATCATAAAATACCCTAGATTGGATGGCTTATACCACAGACATGCATTGCCCATACTTCTGGAGACTGGGAAGTTCGAGATCAAGATGCTGGCTAATTCTGTTCCTGGTGAAGGCCTTCTTCCTGGTGTGCTTCCTACCTTCACATGGTGTCCTCACATGGGACAGAAAGAAAGAGAGAGTGCCGCTTTTTTTTTTTTTTTTTTTGAGATAAAGTCTCGCTCTGTTGCCCAGGCTAGAGTGCAGTGGCACAATCTCAGCTCACTGCGATTTCTGCCTCTGGGGTTCAAGCAATTCTCCTGTCTCAGCCTACCAAGTAGCTGGGATTACAGGTGTGTGCTACCATGCCAAGTTAATTTTTTGTGTTTTTAGTAGAGACAGGGTTTCACCATGTTAGCCAGGCTGGTCTCGAACTTTTGACCTCAAGTGATCCACCTGCCCTGGCCTCCCAAAGGGCAGGTGTGAGCCACCTCACCCAGCCATGCTCTCTCTTCTTATAAGGCCACTAATCCCATCATCAAGACCTCACCCTAATAACCTAATTTAACCTTAATTACTTCCCACAAGCCCCATTTCCAAATGCTATCACAATGGGGATTAGGGCTTCAACATATGAACTTTGGGAGCCTCAAACATTCAGTCCATAACAGATGTATGTGTATGTACCTATATCATTACATACTGTACACACATACACATATATCGATATACAAACACTGTATGTATTCCCTACCTCTGTTTACTATGAGGGCCTGGGAGTGGTGATGCCCTAATAACACAGCAAACCTAGGACCCAGATCTTGGCTTTAAAATGCAATTTTCCACCACATGCAACCCAGGCTCCTTGCAAGAATGGTCCGTTCTAGGTTTAGGGTAAGGAAAGTACAACATGGGCCTGGAGCACCTTGTACCGAAAAGCAAGGGGTACTCGCTCGAAGAATAATGAGGACATGGCAAAAGGACACACAAGATTGCTTAAATGAGTTCCCTCAGCTGTACAGGGTTCAACTTATTATTAACATGAATAATAATCATGGATTACAACCCTATGAATGAAATAGGAAATCATGATTCCATACCGACGTTAACAAATAAATGAATAAACTGCAAGTTTGCTAAGAAATGGGAGGTACAACATATCTCTCCACTAAATACTCATTCGTTACTCAGGGGGACAAAATATCTCTACAATGAAAGAGACTGGAAGACACCTGAATTAAGTAATCAAAGGAAAATCATCAATAATGGAATAAATGGAAACTGAGCCCTGTGTGACAGGGTGCAATGATAACTGTCATTTCTGCAATGTTCTAGCCAAAGATGTGATACGTTGAGTCTGATCATGAGGAAATACCAGACTGAGGGACATTATACAGAATGACTGGCCTATAGTCTTCAAAAGTGCCATGATCATGAAAGTCAAGGAAAGATGGAGGAACTATTTTATTCAGGAGACAAAAGAGATAACGAAATTTAACCTGTAATTCTGAACTAGGTTATTTTGCTGCAAAGGCAATTATTGGGACAATTGGTGAAACTTGAATAGGGTCTGAGGACTGGATATCAAGTAAGACATCTATTTACCTTCCTGATTCTGATGGCTGGGTTACGGTTATGAAGGAGAGTGTCTTTATCTGTAGGAATTACACATTAAAGTACCTGCATGTGACTGGATATCAGGTTGGCAACTGATGGTTACTCTCAAATGGTTCAGGAAAAATATAAATCTTTATGAAACATTCAACTTTTCACTAAGTTTATGATCACTTCAAAATTAAAAAAAAATTTAAACCAATGAATTTATTTACATATATAAACTAGATACCCTAAATATGTAGTATATGTTATTATATATATTATATATATATATTTATTTATTAATAATGTATAAATATAAAGTACTAGAATCTGGGAGCAGATTTCAACTTCCTTGTGCCCAGTGGGAATCTTCAAGCCCCTGAAGTTCCAAAGTGGTTCCAAAGAGAGAGAGCTCGGCCTTGGGAGGGCTGCATTAACTGTAAGTAAAGCCTGGGTCCCTCGCTATAACTTCTGACCATCCTATTCTGAGATGATGGCTTTCAAACATCCTAGAAAACTCAAAATCAGAAATTCTAAATTTCTAATATTCTGCCTCTGGGCTCTCTATTCTGTTCCATTGGTCTATATGTCTGTTCTTATGGCAGGATCATGCTGTTTTGTTTACTATAGTCTTGTATATATTTTGAAGTCAGGTAATGTGATGGCTCCAGCTTTGTTCTTTCTGTTCAAGATTGCTTTGACTATTTGCAGTCTTTGTGATCCCATACATATCTGTAAATGTTTTTTTTTATTTATGTGAAGAATGTCATTGATGCTTTGATCGATATTTCATTGAATTTGTAGATTGCTTTGAGTAGTATGGATATTTTAATAATAATAAGTATTCCAATCCATGAACATGAGATAACTTTCCACTTATCTGTGTCTTGTTCAATCTCTTTCATCAGCGGTTGCTAGTTTCCAGTGCACAGACCTTTCACCTCCTTAAGTTTATTCCTATTTTAATTTTTGGTAGCTAATGTTAATGGAATTTTCTTGATTTCTCTTTCAGGTAATTTGCTGTTATTGTATAGAAATACTACTAATTTTATAGTGTTCTTGTAAATCACTGAAATCCCAGAAATTCTGCTAATTCAGGATCCCAAAGGCATGTCACAGATTGCTTCACGCCCCAGAAGTGACCTGATGGCGTGGCATCAGACAGAGGAGGATTTGATTTCCAGTTCCATGATTTCTGTACCATTTCTCCACCATTTCAGCACCATTGCCTCTTGCTCCCTCATGTATAAAGTGAGAAGATGGCAGCAGCTTCTCCTTAGGGCTGCTGTGCAGATGAAGTGAAGTAACATGTAAAGCTCCTAAGCCCTGTGCCTGGAAAATGACATATTCCATGAAGAGGAACTTGTTCCCTTTATCATTTAAAAGTTCTTTGTAAGTCATGGTTCCCTGTTTTGATTCCAGAAATGTGGCCGTGATTTCAATAAAAGTGGAAAGTACCTAAAGCCAGCCTGGGCTGGGCTCTGGGGTGTGCTCTCTTTTTAGCCAGGGTGGACTTCAGACTCCAGCAAATTTTATGAGATCAGCTTTATAGCCCAGAGTTCCTCCTAGTATGGGGTGTGGGGAGAATGGGAAGGGCATGGTGAGGTAAAGGTCAGTATCAGGTCAGTATCAGGTAAAGTGAAGTCAAAGAAAGCCAAATAAGTGGCAGCATTCTAGTTAGATATCTTTATCCCTTTGCACTGGGAGGGGGTTTTGGAAGGTTTGAGTAAAACCAATCATAATCAACTGTTTATTGAACACCAGCTGTCTACGTATGGCAGATAAGAAAAAGACACACTCCCAGCCCACCAAGTGCTCACAATCTAGGGGCAAAAGAAAATAGCACCATTAGATATCTTCTCTGTTTTCTCTTTTTTTAAGACGGAGTCTCACAGTGTCCCCCAGGCTGGAGTGCAGTGGTACCATCCTGGCTCACTGCAACCTCCGCCTCCCAGGTTCAAGCGATTCTCCTGCCTCAGCCTCCTGAGTAGCTTGGATTACAGGCGCCTGTCACTATGCCCAGCTTATTTTTTTGTTTTTGTTTTTGTTTTAGTAGAGATGGGGTTGGTTTCACCATGTTAGCCAAGCTGATCTTGAACTCCTGACCTCAAGTGATCCACCTGCCTTGGCCTTCCAAAGTGCTGGGATTACAGGTGTGAGCCACCGTGCCGGCCAGATATTTCATTCTCACAGTACCTGGGCTGCTTTGCTCATTGCATTGATTCAACACCACCTACATATGTGCCTGACACTTGGCAAAGTCCTGTGGGAGGTCAAGATGAGTGAAATAGTAAGGGTGTGCTCTGGTCGAAATGAACTCACTGTTTGTTTACTTCAGGAGCAGACCTAAAAGAAACACTTCTCAATAACTAGGATAAAGGTATTAAGAGAGCATTCCTTTACAGAATACAGGGTCAGGAGAAGAACATGAGGGCTTTGCAGAGCTCACATCTGAAAAGGTCTTGAAAGAGAGAAGAAACGTGATTGCCGGCAGAAGAAGGTGCTTGTATGTCACCCAAAGGCATGAATTAGCAAAGTGGGCTCAGCACTTGATGTGTGGAGCGTGGAACGGGGGATGGGAGATGAGGCTGGGGCACTGCATGGGCTCCAGTATACTGGGAAGCTAGTGGGCTTCACTCAGAAATTCAGACATGACCACCCGAGCAGGAGGAGCCACTGAAATGTTTAAGAAGTGAAATAAGATGATTTGATTTGCATTTTAGATCTCACAGGTAGTTTACATGGTGGGTGGCTTGAGTATGGGCAAAACTGGAGACTGGGGACCACATAAGAGACAGTTACAATTCTCCTGGGGGGAATCACGGTGCCCTGAATCAAGGTAGGAAAGAGTAAGGTGAACAAGTTTCGGGTGTCTTTAGAAGGTAGAGTTTGACATGATTTGACGGCACTGGTTAGAAACAGGAGGAACGGCTTTAAGATTCCTAGCATGGGTGGGTGAATGAATGGATGGTGTTATGGGTGGGTGAATGAATGGATGGTATTGGTGCCTTTATGGAATGAGGCAGTGTAGACAGAGCAGATCTGAAGTAAAGGCAAAAAATGAGGTTGGTTTTATATTTTGAGGTGCTCTAAGGATGTCTCTGTAGAGATGAAGGGGAAATAGAAATACAGTCTGTGGCTCAGAAAAGAGGAAGGTACTCCTACATAGAGATGGTGGGATTTTAGAAATGATGGCTGAATCACGAGGAGTCTATGCAAACGGTGTGAAATGGAGATCATGCAGCCCAAGAAGACCAGAGGGTGGTCAAGAGGTGGTGGGAGAACCAGAGAGCTGATCAAGAAAACACCCAATGGCCGGCGCAGGGGCTCAAACCTGTAACCCCAGCACTTTGGGAGGCCAAGGCAGGCAGATCACTTGAAGTCAGGAGTTCGAGACCAGCCTGGCCTGCATGGCGATACCCCATCTCTACTAAAAATACAAAAATTTGCTGGGCATGGTGGTGTGCCTGTAATCCCAGCTACTTGGGAGGCTGAGGCAGGAGGATCGCTTGAACCTTGGAGGCAGAGGCTGCAGTGAGCCCCACTGCAGGCCTGGAGGACACAGAGTTAGGCTCCATCTCAAAAAAAAAAAAAAGAAAGAAAGAAAAGAAAAGAAAATACCCAAGGGAAGCAAAATGTCTCAGATGGGAGGGAGCACTGCAAAGGGAAATGACTAGAAGTTTAGTAAAAACACAGGCTGTGAAGCATGCACCCGAAGTGCAAATGGGTCCTGGGTGACCCCACTGAGAGAAGTTTTAGGGGAGTGTTGGGGGTTGACACTAGTTTTTAGTGGATTAAGAAATCCTGGGAGATGGGAGTGGAGACTATTCTTTTAAGAAACGTGGTAGTGACGGGGAAGAAAAGGAGTAGTGAGTTGAGGAAATGCAGGATCATAAAAGTGGGTTTGGGACAGCAGGGGCTGGACATTTGTGGATGCTGATAAGAACCCATTGGAAAACAGGTGCTGATAAAGGAGGGGCCGGCTCTGAGAAGAGGCAGGGGCCCAGGTGGGAGAGTCTGTCTTGGGCAGAGGGATGGAGAAGCGTGAAGAAGGAGGGGTAACCGAGGGGAGAGCCTGATGAAGTGGGGACCCCAGCTCTCTGCAGAGGGGAGGCTATTGAGCAAGAGGGCGTCAGGGAAGGCAGCGGCTAACTCAGCACTTGCGGTGGGTAGAAGCACTGAGGTCCCAGGCTTCCAGAATGCTGTTTTCATCAGTAGAGCCCCTCGGCCTGGGCAGGTGTGGTGAGCCGCTGGCCTGACCTGGAATTCTGACTGAGCAGGTGGCATGGGCAAGGGCCGGGGGTCAGGTGCAGAGGCTGCTGTGGAAGCGCCTCAGGGGTACAGGAGTCCATGGGGGCGGCCCTGTGTTTGCCTCAGGGCTGGGCATCCCACAGAGGGGGTTGATCATTGCTGATTCAGCCCCAGGTGCTCATTTGCATGTTATTCATTTCAAGCCAAAAACACTGGAGCAGGAGTACCAGGAGCATCTCATCCCCTTTCCAAACAGAACCACCCCAGGTCTTCCCAGTACTCCTGCTGTTGTGTTGAGTCTCTCTGACCCAGAAATATTTCCACCGTGGAAGAGTCTATTCAGCTGTGCTGTACAACTATCTGTGAAATTGAGCTGAAAAATTCAAAGAAACACTCAGGAAGTTCATTTTCTCTGTAAGCACATCAAGTTAAGTTTAACATGTCAAGAGCATGGGCCTTCCCCCTTCCAAATATTATCATATTTCCATCTGACTCCTCCCTCACCAGAATGTAACCTCCACGAGGATAGGAACAGCGTTTTATACTCCGTGTCTAGAACAGTGCATGGCACATAGTAGGTGCTCAATAAATGCATTAAATTCTGTAATCCCAGCACTTTGGGAGGCCGAGATGGGCAAATCACTTGAGGCCAGGAGTTTAAGATCAGCCTGGGCAGTGTGGTGAAACCTCATCTCCACTAAAAATATAAAAAATTAGCCAGGCATGGTGGTACATGCCTGTGGTCCCAGCTACTTGGGAGGCTGAGGCAGGAGAATAGCTTGAATCTGGGAGGCAGAGGTTGCATGAGCAGAGATCTGGCTTCTGCACTCCAGCCTGGGCAACAGAGCGAGACTCTGCATCAAATAAATAAGTAATCTAATTAATTAATGCATTAAATTATTGAAAGCCCTTGCACCCCAGGCCTTCAATAATGTAATGCACTTATTGAGCATCTACTATCTTATCTAGTTCCTATAATCCTGGGCAGTTAACAGTTTAGGAAGGGGAGATTCTGAGAGGCGTCACACCCTTCTCATCCCTTCACCCTCATTTGATCAAATTGCCATTAAGGGGAAAGCCCCCAGTTTGGAGCTGGGCTTCCCACATGTCGTGGAGTTCAGAAATGCCTTTATCAGTTTATTAGGTACCCACGCCTGTGAAATTGATTCATGCTAATGGATTCACTCTGACAAGAATATCCCTGACAAGGGAAAGCAAATGTAGTGATTTACATTCAAGCACAGACAGCTGCCAAGGAGCTGAAACATTCTGCCCTGCCGGACAGCTCAGTCTGTCCCCAGTAGAAAGGGTTCACTGAGGCCACCAAGCACCCCCTAGCTTGGCTTGGAGCCTGCACAGAGTCGATACCCCCAGGGAGGCCACGAACGAGCTCTGTGAACCAGAAACCCAGGAGACTGAGGGCAGCTGGCCAGGCAGGATCCCCATCAGCTCCAAGGACACAGCTGCCACTCTGCAGCTCACCCAGAGAGCCAGCCACTGGCCTCCTGAATCCCTCCACTTCTCTTTTAAGAATGATTGCTTATTGACTGATTCGTTCTCCTCCTTTCCTTCTCATTCATGGTTTCCATGGACTTGCTTTCTTTCTTTTTTTGAGACGAAGTCTCACTCTGTCGCCAGGCTGGAGTGCAGTGGCGCAATTTCGGCTCACTGCAACCTCCGCCTCCTGGGTTCAAGCAATTCTCCTGTCTTAGCCTCCCAAGTGGCTATGACTACAGGCATGCACCACCATGCCTGGCTATTATTTTTTTTTAGTAGAGACAGGGTGTTCTCATATAGTCCAGGCTGGTCTCGAATTCCTGACCTCAAGTGATCCACCCGCCTCAGTCTCCCAAAATGCTGGGATTACAGGTGTGAGCCGCCTCACCTGGCCTCCATGGGTTTTCTTAGGCAATTGTTTCTTGTTGACAATGCATAGCAGGAAGTCGCTTTGCAACAATTCTGACCATGTTTGGGGACAGCCACCTCTCTGAATCCAAGCATGTCTTTGGGTCTCTGCCGGCTTAAGCCACTCTGTGTTGGGATGTATATACTTCTGCTTGTGGCCTAAGCTTTGGGGTCTTACAGCTCACTGTTCCCTGGAGCTACAAGACCTGAGCATCAAAACACAGAAGAAATACGATGAAGGAAGAGAATTCAAAAGCACTTTCAGGAGGAAACTCCTGGTAGAAGGCTGGGTTAGCACTGTTGCTTGTGACGTTGACAGTCCAAGAATCAGAGAAGGATCCAGGCCTCTGAGAGCTTCCTTGGCAAATGGAGTACCTCACTGCTAGTACAGACCAGAAAGTAAATGACTTTATTTTCTTTCTTTTTTTTTTTTTTTTTTATGAGTTGGGAGTTTCACTCTTGTTGCCCAGGCTGGAGTGCAATGCCATCATCTTGGCTCACCACAACCTCCGCCTTCCGGGTTCAAGCGATTCTCCTACCTCAGCCTCCTGAGTAGCTGGGATTACAGGCACCCACCACTACACCCAACTAATTTTGTGTTTTTAGTAGAGACCGGATTTCTCCATGTTGGTCAAGTTGGTCTTGAACTCCCAACCTCAGGTGATCCTCCTGCCTCAGCCTCCCAAAGTGCTGAGATTACAGGCATGAGCCACTGCGCCTGACTGACTTTATTTTCTTTCTAATACTCAGTGGCTTATTTTTAAGCAGACCAGAAAAAAAAAAATTCTCAGTGCTAAGCCAGAGTGCAGTAACCACCACCAAAACAGCTGTTAACATGGCTGACGCATGTTCCTGTTAACCGCTTTAGTCAAGTTAAAGGCCTGGCAAGGGAGAGATTCTGGCTGGCTTAGCAAGAAGAGAGATTTCTGAGGTAGCCACCACAGACGGTAACAGATGTCATACAGCCTCAGAGCAGAAGCCACCAGAGACGTCACCGTCTCAGCCGAGCAAAACAGCTGAGAAACACTCAGCCGTGTCAACTGCCAACTGCAGACCTCAAGAATCTCAGGAAGCCAGGGAGGGTGTAAAAGTTTCTGTAATTAATAGATTTCCATTCTCTTTATCCACAAATCTGTCAGCTCACGGCTCTTCAAAAATCAAGGATGCTGGCTTCAGGTATCTCCGCCCTTACCTAGTACGGCCAGCAGCGCGAAGGTGGAAATGCACAGTTTGCAGCCACATGACTGACTGCTATAGTCCTAGGATCAAAGTGAGCCCCGACTGACAAGAAGCCAGTTGCTCAGTTCCTTCTACTACAGTATAGGGTAGCGGTCACCGGGTAGGCTAGAGTCACACAAGCTTGGGGCTCCCCCAGTACCTGCCGCATGGTGCTGCTCGTTATTTTACCTCTCTGAATCTCAGTTTCTTCATCTATGAAGCAGAAATAATAGTGCCTGGCTTGTTGGGTGCTGGAATATTACATTTGATAGTGCAAGTAAAGCGCCTGGCACAGTACATTGTACACAGTAAATGTCGAAGAATGCCAGGTGTCATTCCTGATCTATGAATGCTCAGAAAGGTGCTGTTTGGTATTGACTGCCATGTTCCTCATGTGACCCATACATTTCTACATCTCATAATCATACCTATTAGAAAGCAACTCTGTATGTGGGACTGCAGATGTTCACAAACTTAATTGCAAATTTTTAAAGGCTATTATTAAATGCTATTAAGACTTTAAGTTCCTTTGTCAAATGGGACTATGGACCTCCTCACATGTACAAGACAACTTCTTTTTCTTTTTATATTTTGAGAAGTGGGTCTTACTATGTTGCCCAGGCTGGTCTTGAACTCCTGGGCTCTAGGAATCCTCCCACTGCAGCCTCCCAAAGTGCTGGGATTACAGGCATGAGCCATAGCGCCTGGCCCAAAATAATTTCTTATATTAGAAGTCCCAGTGGGGCATGGTGGCTCACGCCTGTAATCTCAACACTTTGGGAGGTCAAGGTGGGAGAATCACTTGAGCCCAGTAGTTCAAGACCAGCCTGGGCAACAAAGTGAGATCCTGTCTATAAAAAAATAAAATAAAATAATTAGCTGGGCATGGCAGCACTCGCCTGTAGTCCCGGCTGTTTGGGAGGCTGAGGAGGGAGGATGACTTGAGCCTGGGAGACGAAGGCTGCAATGAGCTATAACGGCACCACTGCACTTCCAACCTGAGTGACAAAATGAGACCCCATCTCAAAAAAGAAAAAATCCATATATTACTCAAAACTGGGAAATATTGCTTTATTCTATAGCACTATGCTTAATGAAGCTTGAAACCAACTAACAAAACTTTTCCCCATTTCTTTGATTTTTTTTGGGGAAATGTAGAATTGGTAAGGTGTTGTCCCTAATGCAACCTTTGGGAATATGCTGGGCTGGACACATATTTCATTCAATCACTTTCATTGTCTATATTGATCTTCAGACATCAGATGACAATAGTGTGCAAAATAACAGTTGTTCCCCATAAGATTTCCAAATATTCAGCTATGCTCCATTTTCCAGGACACAGAATGGGCTACTGGAGTTAAAAATTTTTCTATTGGCTGGACGCAATATCTTTCCCCTGTAATCCCAGCACTTTGGGAGGCCGAGGAGAGTGGATCACCTGAGGTCAGGAGTTCGAGACCATCCTGGCCAACATGGTGAAGCCCCATCTCTACTAAAAATACAAAAAATCAGCCAGGTGTGGTGGTGGGCACCTGCAATTCCAGCTACTCAGGAGGCTGAGGCACAGGAATCCTTTGAACCTGGAAGGCGGAGGTTGCAGTGAGCCGAGACGGTGTCACTGCATTCCAGCCCGGGTGACAGAGCAAGACTCCATCTCAAAAAAAAAAAGAAAAAAAAAGAAAAAAGAAAAATTCCTGAAATAAGCAACTGTTGTTTTACATTGTGTGCCATTCCAATCTGGCGCTGTCCTGTACTGTCCCAACTGGGACCTGAATCCTTCCTTCGTCCCTTGTATCCATGCTGTAGACCAAGCTGGTCCAATCCACAGCCCACGGGCTGCATGCGGCCCAGAACAGCTATGACTGTGGCCCAACACAAATCTGTACACTTTTTCAACACATTATGAGATTTTTTTGTGATTTTGTTTTAGCTCATCAGCTGTCATGTTAGGGTATTTTATGTGTGGCCCAAGACCATTCTTCTTCCAGTGTGGCCCAGGGAAGCCAAAACATTGGAAATCCCTGTAGACGCTTCCCACCCATGAGTCACTTAGCAGCTGTCTCGGTTATCAGACGAACTGTTTGTGCTCCAGTAACATGTTACTTTACTACAGTATATGGTCCTAATCTATTTTATTATTAGTCATTAATCTCTTACCTTGTCTCATTTATAAGTTAAACTTTATCATAAGTATGTATTTTAGGAAAAATGGTATATACAAAGTTCAGTTCTATCTGAGGTTTCAAGCATCCCCTGAGGGATCTTGGAATGCATCCCCTGAGGATAAAAGGGAGCTATTGTAGGACTAGCGTTGGTATCTGTACCACTGGACTGGTTCATATGAGTTCACACACTATGAAAATCAAGTGCATTGTAGACACCAAAGCCCCAGACAAACCGGAGACAGCCCACGAAGCCGCCTGCTCGAGTCAGGCGTCTGCTCCCTCCTGTGCTACCGCCCTGCGCCCGCCCGGATTGGCACTGTCCTCGTTGTCCCATTCCAGCTCATAAAGGCTCTGCTTTATCCTCGGCATCACTTCCTCTTTTCAACACAAGGACATGTTTGCTAGCACGACTGTGAATAAACCACCCTTCCTCCTGCCAGGGCTCAAGCGACAGGCCACATACCGCCAACTTCCTACTATGTAGAAGACTTGAGATTCGTTTAAAAGTTGATTACAGGGGGAGAGAGGGACAAATAGATGGAGCACAGAGGATTTTTAGGGAAGGGAAAGTATTCTATGTGATACTGTAATAGGGGATACATGTAGTCATACATTTGTCCAAACCCACAGAACGACAATACCATGAACCCTAAACTATGAACTTTGGATGATAGTGATGTGTGTCAATGCAGGTTTATCAATTCTAACAACTGCACCACTCTGGTGGGAGACGTCGCTCACGTGGAGGGAAGTGATGCCTATCTGGGGCAGGAGTTATAAGAGAAATCTCTGTACCTTCTGCTCAATTTTGCTGTGAACCTGAAAGTGCTCTATTAAAAAATTGGTCACACACACACATTTGCTACTGAGATGGCCTCCAACAAATGTGAAAATTTAAGAAAGCTACCCTTTATTTAACACCAAAGCTAACATCAAGTGTTTATTTAAAAAAATAATGGCACCAGCTTTGAATTCATTGATGACACCACAATGGGGTGAAGACCTACAGGGAATTTATAATTTTAGGCTGACAAGAAACTAGGTAGTAACTCACAAAATGGAAATCCCGCAACAAATCTCACAATAAACATTTCCAGTTTCTACTTTCAGAGTTGAACTACTGCCTAAACATATCTTAAACATAGAGCACGTTTTGTTGAAACATTTCTCTTAGGACAAACACAGCAGACATGCTTTAAATAAATTAAAATTGCAACACATAAATCATTCCTAAAACAATCAAGGTACATTACTTTCTAGCTTCTTATAAAGATAATTGTACTGATTTCAGAAAACTATAGGTTGTTTCATATTTTTTAACATCTACTTTTGATGTGAATAAGCCAATTTCATTCTTTGCAGTGATTTATCTTTTTAAACCAACTCGGTCCTTTGTGTATGCACTAACCTTAAAACACTTCTCCATATAAACCCTGAATTTTAAGTGATGCCATTTCTTCCACTCATTTCTTCCCAGCACACTCCTCAGAATTACAGAAACATGCAAAGTAAGTTGTTTAATCACACATGTTCCTATGAATAAATATATTTAAATGTTTTCCAAACCAATACAACTATATCTGGATTCACTGCAAAAATGTTCCCATTCAATGCAAAATAATTTTGTACAATCCGACCAAAAAAGACAAAAGTAATTAGTCGCCTGAGAGAAACTAGTTCCTCATTATTACTGAACCCATAATTAAACCTGATATGTTAGAGAAATGGCAAGGCAATAAACACACAGAGTGGGGCAATATTTAAATGAAAACAAGAGTGACAGAGCTGGAAAGAGCGAAAACCACATGAATGCTAATTGACAGAGAAGGATAACAGCCTCACCGGATAAAATGAGACAGAGTTTCAGAAGATTTCCATCTGTGAATAGGACATCAGGATCATGTAGGCAAAAATGCTTCCATTCCAAGCTGGAAACTTGGGACTAATCCCACGTTCGTTGTCCAAATCCAGCAATGGAGTGCTTTCTTGCTGTTTCACTATGGGTTTTTTTGGGCCAGGGGGGTTGCTCTGGTTTAATCATACTCAAAGTTTAAGCTTGAAATAACCAACTCAAAAGCCACAGGAGAGTTTGTCACCAGATAAACCCAGTGCTAGAATACAATGTCCAGCATCTTCAACCACTCAGGAATGGTTGCTGAGTGACAGGTGCTGACCCATCCAACAAGCGCTTTTTATCTTTGCATTTGCCCAAGATGTTTACTATAAATGAAAGGTGTGGAGAAAGAATTATAGTTGACACAAATATAAATCAAATATCTGATTCCAGCATATGTTATAGCTACGTCACTATTTTTAATTGTAATATTTCTAAAATGTCATTTAATCTCCTTACGCACTGAAGAGAACAAGCACAGTGGGAGTGTTTATTCCTTAAGAAGAGAATAAACTGCAGAGATTAAAAGTTTCCTTGAGTGTATCATCTTATTAAAAAGTACAAAGTTTCATGAACTTTCAACAAGACTGTGAAATAAATATGCCAGGCAGGTTGAGCCTATCCAAGTGAAAACAAGGCAATTTGACATTTAGTGTGAGTCAATGAAAATATGAATTATTTAAAAGGAATTCATGATCCATGTAGGAGGATTATAGACTCTACAGTGTTTTAGAATAAAGTTAGTTTCTAGCAGGGTCTATAAAACAGCTCCAGACTAGAGGGGATGGAATATGCTGTTTTCCATTCTCTTCTCTACTTCTGTCACTGGGGAGAAGATACACAGATCACAGGTCTGAGAAGCGTGCATTAAAGCACACTTGCTAGGCTGAGCACTGGAATGGTGTGGGATGGTGTGAGAATGAGGCCTATATCTTCTTGGACCCTCCCACAGCCCTTCATCTCAAGGGTTAGAAATCTCTCAATCTCTAAACTAACAGCAGCATTCAATCCCTGGTGTGTCCAAAGTGATGCTTGGAAAGATTCACAGATACCAAGAGGGGCCCACCTAGTCCCCAACTTGATTCAGGAGTGTAAGTTACTCAGCTCTCAGCCCACACTGAGTCTGATGCCCACAGGTCAAGGGTAATGCTGACCATTGAAATACAAAAGCTAAAGGAAAAACAGCATTCTCTCCGCCTCCCTGCCTTCCACCTGGCCTACTTATCTGTCCCCTGGATTTGAAGATCAGTGTATACACATCAACATGGAGACTGGGGGAGTCTGACAATGAAAGGAGACATAGCCATGAGACAGGGGTGGGACTGGTAACTCCCTCTTCCCTGAATCCAAAATACTTGATCACCAAAGAGTCCATGAAATGACATTTATTGTTTTAAAAAGTGTGGGTCTGGAATTAGATAGTGGTGATGGCTGAACAAGTTGGCAAATTTACTAAAACCACTGAACTGTACACTTGAAAAAAAAAGCAAGCAAGCTTGAGCTGCATGAGTCCCACTCACATACACTTAGACTTATACTAAATGCTCAACTATCCCATTCTCTCAGACTATGGCACATTCTGTCACATTTTTTTCCTTCAGGAGATTTCCCTAAGAAGAGCTCTTTGCAAAATATTGCACTTAATTTGAATCCAGGAGACTTTATGTCTTCTGAAAGAAAATGTACTCTCATGCCTTCCTGCCTGCAGCAGATGGTGGGAGTGGTGGGACAAGGGGCCTAACAGCAGTTTCCATGAACATTGCTTACATCTTCCTCTTTGTTATATACACACAGACACAGATTTAAAGGAAAGTATCATCTGGGCTGAATGGTATGCCCCAAACAGGGATGTTAACATTTGAATGCTTTCAGCTCAGAGGCAGTGTGGGCATCCTAAGACCTACAAACTTAGGTTCAGTGAGATGTTAACAGACAGGTGGCAGGCAGGCAAGGGGACTCACACCTGTAATCCCAGCACTTTGAGAGGCCAAGGTAGGTGGATCATGAGGTCAGGAGATCGACATCATATTGGCCAACATGGTGAAACTCTGTCTCTACTAAAAATACAAAAAATTAGCTGGGTATGGTGGCATGCGCATGTAGTCTCAGCTACTCTGGAGGCTGAAGCGGGAGAATCACTTGAACCTGTGAGGCAGAGGCTGCAGTGAGCTGAGATCACACCACTGCACTCTAGGCTGGGCGACAGAGCAAGACTCCACCTTAATAAAAACAAACAAACAAACAAACAAAAAACAGAGACAGGTGGTAACCTTGGCTCAAACACTGGACTTATTTCATTCTTGCTTGCCTTTCACTTCCTGAAGAGGACTCTCTCAATCTTCATCCAGGTGAATTGCTCCCACTAATCTAGCTGCCATTCAGTCACACCCAATGTCCCCTTTTCCTCATGTGTTCAGTGTTCCTACACCTCAGTGCACTTTAACTTTATAGGCTCTGATTCTGTTGTCCTTCAAGGAAAGAACTGCAACACGACCATCATTTGTTTTCATTTCCTGAGTAAGCTTTACAGTCCCTCATAGACCTGTGAATAAAATGAATCACATAAAGTGAATCACATCTTCCAGGCGGGCTTATCACAATCAACATTTGCCAGAACAGCCAGGCAGGGTGGCTTGTGCCTGCAGTCCTGGCTACTCAGGAGGCTGAGGTGGGCGAATCCCTTGAGGCAAGGAGTTTGTGACCAGCCTGGGCAATAATAGCAGAACTCTGACTCAAAAAATAAAAATAAAAAAAGATTTGCCAAAACACAAACCTTCAGAGTAGTGCTCACGGGATTCCAAATTAATGTTAAAGTCACAGTCTGATGAGGGATTTGAAAACCTCGCTGCACACTCTGAAGGCTGGGCATTTGCTAGCCAGTTCAGATAAAATCAGGTGTCGGTTGCCTGGGTATGAGAAGGAAAAAGCCCCATTCATAAATCCCTATGCCTTACCATTTAAAGTGTAACAACACCACTCAGGTAGACTTGTTGGATAAACAGGTGTGTGGTAAGATTTCCATGTTACAGGGTCACACACGATTGACCGCTGTGGACACTGAGTACGTGACGGGACCTATGGTCACCTGGAGACAAGCGGGGTGGATCACACAGGGACCTGTGTTTCCATAGGCCACAGTGTTTCACACTGCCCAAGCCTGTGGTTCTTCATTCCCTGAATCATGCATATCCTTGCTTTTTATAGGACTCACAGAAAACACAACCATTAGCAATCGTGAAGCTCAATTCTGACAAAGACTTAAGAGAGAGATCTCTTTTCTTCTGGATCACCCAATCATTGCAAGGTCTCAATACACAGAGGTTTACCACGCTGGGCTAGTCAGGTGGGCAGGAAATTGGTCTGATTAAGGCAGTGAGCAAGGTAGGAGAGCTCTCAAACAGATTCATGTTAACCAAGTACAAGGACTGAGTTGGCAACTGCTCCCAAGTTAAGAGAACTGTAGTTATTTACATACACCACACAGCCCTAGTTTTTCTTGCACACGAGTCAGCACAATCATTCATGGTAAAATTTGGTAGTATGCACAGAGTTTTCTTTAAAATAAAAACTTGAAAGAACTTGAAGGCAGGAACCAGTGGTTTCATCTTGGTATTATTATCCTCTCTATGGCACACAGGATATGGTCCCAGTTTTTACAAAATATAGCAAGAAGAGTCACGGCAAAGAAGGTGCCGAGAATGTGGCAGCGGCTCTTCATCATGGGCGAGACGAACTTCGCGATGGTAGACACACATACTAAGATGACTGTCATGAAGGCCAGGACCACGTTGATGCACTTCCCCAAGAGAACTTTAGCATTCACGGTGTCCGTCTGCAGAGCTTGCTGCTCCTGCTGGTGGAGCTCCAGCTTAGAAATGCGAGTCTGACAGGATTCCAGGGCTTCCTGTGGGCAAGAGGGAGAGCAAGGGTCAAATGCTGTTGTGATTGTGAGCAACATGTGAGCGCTTGCTCAGCTGTACACAAAAGCCCCAGCTCAGAAAGCCCAATGCCGGGGCAGCTGCGAATCCCCAGCTGATGATGATGGTGACAGACAAAGATGTGGAACAGGAAACTCCAGGCTCATTTTCTCCTGTTGTTCACAAATAGAAGAGCATGTGGATACGACCACAAAATACCACAAATGAGGAAGTACGGCTAAGTTTTTTTGACTTCACCATCTTTTTTTTGAGATGGAGTCTCGCTCTGTCACCAGGCTGGAGTGCAGTGGTGTGATCTCAGCTCACTGCAACTGTCGACTCTTGTGTTCAAGTGATTCTCCTCCCTCAGCCTCCTGAGTAGCTGGGACTATAGGTGGGACTACAGCCTCCTGAGTAGCCGGCACTACCACGCCTGGCTAATTTTTGTAGTTTTAGTAGAGATGGAGGTTTCACCATGTTGGCCAGGCTGCTCTCAAACTCCTAACCTCCTGGTCTATCCGCCTCTGCCTCCCATAATGCTGGGATTATAGGCATGAGCCACTGCACCTGACCAACTTTACCTTTTTTTTTTTTTTTTTGAAACAGAATCTCACTCTGTCGTCCAGACTGGAGTGCAGTGGTGCAATCTGAGCTCACTGCAACCTCTGCCTCCTGGGTTCAAGCAATTCTCCTGCCTCAGCCTCCCGAGTAGCTGAAATTATAGTTGTCCGTCACCACACCTGGCTACTTTTTGTATTTGTAGTGGAGACAGGGTTTTACCATGTTGGCCAGGCTGGTCTCGAACTTCTGACCTCAAGTGATCTGCCTGCCTCGGCCTCCCACAGTGTTGGGATTAAAGGCGTGAGCTGCCGTGCCTGGCCTGACTTTACGTATTTTTGAAATAAAGTGATACAAAATATCGGTGCCTGTTGGTGCCATCAAGGACAAAGCAGAGAAGGAGGGAGGTTCCACTTTGTGACTACTCCACCTTCAGCCAAGGAGTGTGTGGGATCTCCAATGGCCAATCCTCATTTCCAGTGCTCAAAGATTTTGTCCATCAGTTAGATTGGTGAAGGAAGGCGAGAGAAGGGAGCGGAAGGGACTGGGGCTGAGTGTGGGGCAACTCTGCTTTCGCCTGCTCTCTGAACACGGTGTTACTCCGAGGCTATCTCCCTGGATCTCATCCATTCCAAGTCTTCAATCACTGAGACACAGAGGGCTACAAGAGTATCTCTAGGCCAGCCCTCTCTTCTGAGATGAACTCATAGATCCCTGTGCCTGTGACATCTCCATCAGAGCTTCTTGAAAGCACCTCCAATGCAACATGTGCAAATGTGGCTTCATGTATCGCAGCTACCCAATGCCTGCAGTCAACCCTGCTCCCCTCCAGTGTCCCTCATCTCAGAGTACAGTACCATGGTCCACCCAGTTCCTCATACCAGAGGCCTGACAGGCATACCCGGATAACTTTCTCATCCAACCTGCCTCCCAGTCACGGAGGCAACATCCGGTTTCTAGCTCAACGGGTCCGGTTCTCTGCCCACCAGGTCAGCACCCCGATCAAAGTCACCACGATCTCTCGCCTGTGATAACCTTACATGAATTTCCCTATATACCCTTTTGTTTCCCATTGTCATGAATCTATTTTCCACACAGCAGCCCAAGTGGTCTTTTAAACGTGCATATTTGACGTCACTCCTTTTCATAAAACCTTTCCAATCTCTACCATGGCCTTCTGAGGTCTTGTAAAGCCCAGGTCAGCTATCCTCTCCTCCCTCACTGAATGACTTCATGCCAGCCCCTTGCCCTGTCACAGTGCTCTGGCCTTTTCCAAGTTCTTTTTTTCTTTTAAGAGACGGGGTCTCACCCTGTTGCCCAGGCTAGGATGCAACGGCACTGCCATAGCTCACTACAGCCTCAACCTCTGGTCTCCTGCCTGTGCCTCCTGAATGACTGGAATTACAAGTGAGAGCCCCCACACCGAGCTTTATTCTAAGTTCTGAAAAGGAGCACAGACTCACCTCAGGGCTTCCGCACATTCAGTAGACTGCCTGAGGCGTGTGCCTCCCCCACTCCCTCCTCTTCACCTGTGGATCTCCCACTCATTTTTCAGGTTTCACCTTGATTGCCACATCCTTGGGGAAGCCTTTCCTGATCCATGAGATTAGGTCAAGTCTCCCTTCAGCTCTCCTCCCCAACCACGAGACACAGGAGACATACGCTGCCTGAGGACAGGAACTAGCCCATCTTGCATTTGCTGTCCTCTCCAGCACAGAGCCAGCACCAGGCATGCGGCAGGCGAATATGAAAGAGACAGCTGGGTGCCAGTGAGACAATGTGAGGCTGGACAGACGCGGTGCCGCATGCCTGTAGTCCCAGCACTTTGGGAGGCCACGGTGGGTGGATCACTTGAGGTCAGGAGTTCTTTACGAAAACCTCATCTTTACTAAAAACAAAATACAAAAATTAGCTGGGCATGGTGGCACACGCCTGTAATCCCAGCTACTTGGGAGGCTGAGGCAGGAAAATCACTTGAACCCAGGAGGCGGAGGTTGCAGTGAACCGAGATTGCACCACCACTGCACTCCAGCCTGGGTGACAGAGCGAGACTGTCTAAAAAAAAAACCCGAGCCTGTTGGGTGAAAAGGACCTAACTAGAGTTAGTACAACGTGCCCCTCTCTGTTCTAACACATTTGCCAATCTGCGTTTGCTTAATTAAAATACAGTCATCTTTTCAGGTTTTAAACAAGCATAATGGCTCCTTGATTGATTTGCTTTTCTTCTGCTGAATAACTCTATGGGCCAAAGAACAGGTTCTCTGTTACTATAGTAACTTCTATTATACTAGGCTACCAACGAAAAGGGTAAAACTTCTTCAGATCTTCACGTCCTAGAAAGCGCTGGCTTTCGACAATCACAGGCATGTACCTGAAATTATGCATTCTTTTCAACTACTTGGGTCCAAGGTTTCCTCCATTTTAGGCATAGCACAGAAAAAGTGACGGAACAAGACAGAAGGCCAACCTTCTAGGCAAATCTGTGAATCTTTGATTATAAGATGAATTACATGTACAAACAGACCAATCTTAATTCTGTCTTACAACTGCTGTCAGATTTTTTTAACCAAAAGAAAAACCCAAGAAAAGTAAGCATTGAATTGCAAGGAATTTTAGTCACAGCAGCCAGATGTATTCGGCTCTACAATTTTTGGTACTTCTTCGGGTCCAGTAATTACCTTATTGGGGATGATGACCATAAAACGGTTATCCTGAAACAATTTTCAACTGGGAATTCAAGGTTTAAAAAAATGACTCAGTTGTTTAAAACAACAAAACTCTTGCATCTCTGCAGGCAACAGCCTCCCTCACCCACAGCAGCCCCTTCCCTTTGTGTGACCCTGCCTATAAGAACAAAGAAACGAGAAATAAAGATGACGTCAAAAGGCCAACTGCTAGAAGGCCTGTGGGACATGGCTACTCCCGGATGTGATAAAAAGAATGGCCAGTATTTATTTTTTGACTGTTTACTATGCGCCAGGCAAAGATTTCAATACTTTACATGACTATTCCATTTAACCCTCCTAACAACCTTCTGAGGCAGAGCTCTTTAACATTTCCATTTTACTGAGGAGGAAACTGAGGTACAGAGCACTAACTCATCCAGGGCCACACAGCAGAGGTGAGAGAGCCAGGATTCTAACCATCATGACAGAGAAGGCACTCCACTCATTCGCACAGATGTCCTCTTTGTACTTCTGAGAGGTGAAATCAGAAAACGTCCAAATGAACCTCTCTGGATTTTTAAGTTCCCTTTGTGTGGTCCCCTCTCTTTATCCGTCCTCTTCACCACTAATACGTTTCTTAAAATATAGAAGAACAATATTAACCCAAACTATCCCCTAAATAAGAAAACCATGTATTTAGATACCACCCAGTGACATCCAAAACATGTTCTAAAATAGAACAACTTAGTTAAGCAATTGTACTGTTCACTTGGCAACATTTACTTGTTTTTTGGAGACAGGGTCTTGCTCTGTCACCCAGACTGGAGTGCAGTGGTGTGATCATAGCTCACTGTAACCACGAACTCCTCCCTCCTCAGCCTCTCAAGCAGCTGAGGTTATAGGCATGCCACCATGCCCAGCTATGATAATTAAAAAAAAAAAATTTTCTAATTATGTTGGTCAGGATGGTCCTGAACTCCTGGCTTCAAGTGATCCTTCTACCTCAGCCTCCCAAAGTGCTGCGATTACAGACATGAGCCACTGTAGCTGGCCCACTTGGCAACGTTTAACATTTAAATGAGTTCAAGTTTCTTGAATTAGCCAATGGTGAAGTGAAGTCTCCTAATCTAGAAGAGGGCCAGAAACCTCCCAAGCGTCTTCTGTGTTGTGGTCTCTAGGGGCAGAATTTTCCATCAGCTCTGATGCGTTGGTTCCCAGAATTATCCAAGTAGGCATCTGGGATTAGCATAGGCTCAGGCCTCAACAGAGTGGAATAAAATGTGGCCAGCTGAAACTCCAGCTCACACACTACAGAAGAAAGCGCTATCTTTACGTTTAATTTTCTCCTTTGTTAAGTGGGGCTTGGATTCACAGTCTTGTTTAGACCTTGTTTAGGCCACTTCCTAGAGCTGGAGAAAAGGACTACTGTCCACAAAGAAAATCCATAAAAATGAAGTTGGGTATTGCTCCAAGAGTCTTTTTTTTTTTTTTTTTGAGACAGGGTCTCACTCTGTCACTCTCCAGGCTGGAGAGCACTGGCACAATCACTTTAACCCTGAACTCCTGGGCTCAAGCCATCCTCCTGCCTCAGACTCCTCAGTAGCTGGGACTATAGGTGCACGCTGCCACACCCAGCTGATTTAAAAAAGTTGTTTTTAGAGATGGAGGTCTCACTATGTTGCCCAGGCTGGTCTCAAACTCCTGGCTTCAAGTGATCCTCCTGCCTCAACCTACCAAAGTGCTGGGATTACAGGTGTGAGCCACCAGCCCTGGGAAACATTTTGTAAGGCAATCAAGAAGTCTGGGGTTGTTTCTCTACATGCCAGGATCACATTAGGAAATACTGGAGCACAACTTTGTTTATATTGATCCCTTTATCCTTTCCTTCCATCCAGCCTGATCCTACCCATTCCTTCAAGTCCCGCCTTCTCTAGGACATTCAATTACATTCCTTCCATAAGGAGGATTTGCAAGACCTTGTTTAGACCTTGTTTAGGCCATTTAACCTCTCTGTGGCTTGGTCTCCTTATCTGAGAAGTGGGGATAATAGCAGTAACTACCTGAAAGGGTTACTGAGAAGTAAATGGGAAAAAAGAAACCTGTCAAGTGCTTTGCTATTATTGAGCACACAGTATGCACTGAATTGCTTTAACTTCTTACAAATATGAACACTATTATTTTACAGATGAGTGAATGGGCTCAAGTCTTACTCAGGGCCACACAACTGATGTGGCAGCCATGAGACTGAAAGCCAATGTTTTGCCACTAAATGACTGACTGCTCCCCCAGTCCGCAGCTTGCTGGGCACCATATGGCTAAACTTCCGTGGCTCACAAGAGTCCGTGTCGTGTTACTTGGCCCTTGTTTGTGCTGTCTTGAGGGATCTGGCAGTTGTGCCATCCCACGCTCTCAACCTAGACAATGAGCTACTTGAAGGCAGAATTTGTCTCATATTTTTACATTTTACAGTTTTGGTGGTGATGGGCTTGGGGTGGATAATAAATACTTGTTAACTGATTTAGACAGAAAGTATATTGTCTCTTACCAGGCACGGTGGCTCATGCCTGTAATTTCAGCACTTGGGAGACAGAGGTGGGCAGATCACTTGAGGTCAGGAGTTCGAGACCAGCCTGGCCAATATGGTGTAACCCCATCTCTACTAAAAATACAAAAAAATTAGCCAGGCGTGGTGGCGCCTGTAGTTCCAGCTACTTAGGAGGCTGAGGCAGCAGAGTCACTTAAACCCGGGCGGCAGAGGTTGCAATGAGCTGAGATCACCCACTGTACTCCAGCCTGGGCCACAGAGTGAGACTTGCCTCAAAAAAATAGTTTTTTTACTTAGTAATGTCTATAACATGAGCTAGTGGGGTTAACATGGTACAGAGAAAATGTTTGTGCAGAGAATACATTTTGTCCTATATGCCAGAAATCCTCTAAGACTCAGGCATAAGCACTTAGTCTGTTAAATGAATTAAGGTCTGGGAAGAGCCCAGGCCTGTGTCTAATCACGAAGGGAAAGGTACCTGGATGTCCCGCGAGCGCTCGTAGGCCTGGTAGGCCACCTTTTCCTCGATGCTGGCCAGCTCCTGCTTCAGGTTGGCTGTCTCATGCTGATGCAGTTCCGTCAGGTCATGCAGCTGGTCCTCCAGTCGCTCATACCTTTAAAAGAGAGGGGCCGATTCCGAGTGTGACATTTCACAGCGCACTGCAGAACAATGTCCTTTTTATCTTCCTGTGCCAGTCTCTTTTGGCTTGCTCTCATCCTCTGATGGGCTCTTTTTCCAAAAGAGTAAGGCTTGCTGTGGGAAATACGCTTTTGGGGAACACTGACTCCCAGATCTGGAAAGACCCAGTCTCTGGGGTCTTGACTCTCTGTCCTTGCCACTGAAGGTGCAAACGGGTCAGATTAGCACCTTAGCTAACCGCAGTGACCTCAAGATAGAACCTGTCAGCTGACGCATTTGCCAGGGCCAGGCAGGAGACAGGGCTCTGTGGCATCCTGCTAAATGAGGGCCAGGACCTCTGGTGTCTGCGGTGCCTTCTCCCTCTTCTGCTCTGACACTGCTATTGGGGTTCATGGCCAGAAAGCTCACAGGGAAAGCATCACACTTTTAGTATCACCTTTTACTCTGGAGCCGACTCTACTATCTCCCAGCATGCACACATGCACTGATTATGGATTTCAGCTCTTGGAACTTAAGTGACAATACAAAATTAAGGCTATTACAAAATATAGATGGTTCATCATGTGGTGTTTCCAAATGTCCAAATCTAAAGGAACAGAAGTACAAAGATTCTCATTCCTGTGTCCTGTCCCTCTCACTGAAGATGATTCTTCTCATATTTGAAACCTCGGCCGTGCACGGTTGTGGCTCACGTCTATAACCTCACACTTTGGGAGGCCAAGGCGGGTGGGTCACCTGAGGTCAGGAGTTCGAGATCAGTCTGGTCAACTTGGTGAAACCCTATCTCTACTAAAAATGCAAAAATTAGCTGGGCGTGGTGGCACGTGCCTGTAATCCCAGCTACTTGGGAGGCTGAGATGGGAGAATCGCTTGAACCCAGGAGATGGTGGTTGCAGTGAGCCGAAATCATGCCTTTGCACTCCAGCCTGGGTGACAGAGACTCCATCTCAAAAAATAAGAATAAAAACAACAACAACAAAAACAAAAACAAAAACAAAAAACCTCATACTGTGTATTGTGAAACAGGATGCACTGCTTGGAGAAGACGCATTCATTAGCCTGAAATGACTTTGATCGATCCCAATTTCAGATGCTTACATAGGTCACCTGGTAGAATCATTTTATAAAGGAGACCAAAAAGCTTCATCCCGATTTAATGTTTATTCTGAGGCATGAATTCTCAGATGTCAAATGCTGCTACTGCTATGAATAAGCCTTTAAAGGTCTCTTCAGTAATATAGGAAGTGACTGTGTCACACGGGTCACAAACGTAACCACAGGACAGACACAAACAGAAACCATCCTGAACTCACATAAATGGGGATCTGTAACTTGAGAGAAAATATACACCTAAAAAGTGTTATATCCTAGACTATTTGGATAGAATTGATGTTCATCTTCTGGAAAAGCTGTGACTTAAAAATAATTCTTGTGTAAAAGATTCCAGAGATACATATAGAAAAAAAATTTTGTTTCATAAAATAGGAGAACTGAAAAGTCCCCATTTCTAAATTAATACAGACATAAAATCATACATCAATTATAACAATGTGTAAGCTAAATTTAAACTTTTAATGTTATAGTTTGTAATAGGCATTTTACTCTTTTATCTATATTTTTAAAAGTTTGCTAAAAATTTTTTGAAGTATCTGTTTATTAGAAAAATGGGGAAAATGACCTTATATTTGGGCTTACACATTTTTTGTTAATAAGCTATAAGCCCCTAAAAGCCAGTCTACAAAACATCTACTTTTAAAATTAGCTAATACAAGCCACAAGGTTTGACTGTATACTTTAATCTTAAGATGACTCTGGATAGTTCTTCATTTAGAGTAAAAAGTTTAATGAGCAAAGTACGAAACATGAAAAAATATATATTACATAAGGATGTCAAGATTGATGTACCAAATAAAATTAACTTTGTTGGGTAATGAATTAGTGTTTTTCACTTGATAGTTGTTAGGGACGGAAATCAAATATAGATCTCTGAATTAGCATAATGACACTGTAACAGAAGTCTACTGAATCAGAATCTTAGGACGCACATGAGTCGTTGCCTGTAACTGATATTTTAAGGGACCCACCACACATATATCCTTTTCTAAATTGTCAGCTAAAAGCCACAAATTATAAAACTTAGCATCATGATGGATGGAAATTCTTGGGTATCCCTTATCTGAAATGCTTGGGACCAGAAGTGTTTCAAATTTTGATTTTTTTTCAGATTTTGAATATTTGTGTATATGTAATGAGACACTTCAGGGATACTAAGTCTAAAGACAAAATTCATTTGCTTCCTATGCCCCATGTACATGTAGCCTGCAGGTAATAGTATGCCATATTTTAAATAATTTTGTGCCTTGAGTTTCTGTTATTTATGTGTAGAATTTTCCACTTGTATCATGTTGACACTCCAAAAGTTTTGGATTTTGGAACATTCTGGATTTCAGATTTTTGAATGAGGGATGCATAAATACATTAGGGATGTATTGATCACTAAATGCCTTTTATTCCATATCTATATTTAGTAAAAATACAACAAGCAGACAGTCTCTCTGCAGTAACTTATACATCTAAAAGAATGCCACACCTATTATGTACCCACTAAAATTAAAAATTAAAAAAAAATGCCACCAATCAAATACTTTGAAGTACCTGTATCTCTCCTCCTGCAGGGTCTGAGAAATAAAACCATATTCTCTCTTAAACTGCACCTTCAGCGCCTCGATGTCCTCGGCCAGCTGAGCTTGGGTATCCTTGATCTCCCTCAGTTCCTCCAGGATCACGGCGAGCTTCCCCTGGCTGTCCAGTGTGCTGGCTCCACCAGCCCCGAAGGACTGGTTTCCGTTACTGTCGGCCGAGCCTGATGTGCCACTTGAACACTCATCATCGCTGCCGTACTTGGGTTTGTTGACGATGGTAGCGCTGCCCCCGTAGGCCCTGGCACTTGCCTCTGGCCTAAACTCCTCTAAGGAATTTTTCAAGTGAGCGATGTTGTCGGCGCTGCCAAACTTATTCCGGATCAGGTTGGCAAACTCTCTGGACTTACTGAAAACAAACACAGGTGGAGTGAGCGATACCCCTGGCATGCCCGATTTACTGCTCTCCATGCAATGGGGCGCAGTTCGAGACTTCACGTGGGCATCTTTCAAAGAGCGATGAATGTCCTTCAGGTGGTCTTTGGAAAGGTCCTTTGAGCTCCTGGAGGCTCCATTCTGCTCGAGCTCTCTGAGCTTTCGATGATACTGCTCTAACTTCTTCTGCAGCTGGGCAATGGAGTGAGCTGATTTCTGATTTTTCTTCTCAAAGACTTGCTTGATACGTCCCGCCTGCTGCTTGTCTGCACTGTTAACTAGTTTCAGATACTCCGCAACGTTCCCATCGCGTGATGTTTGCTCAATTTTTATCTGCTCCGTTACCTTTAGAATTTTTTGCTTCAGGCTGTCTGCAGTGAGTTTGACCTTGTGGAAGTCCAGGATGCCATCGGGTACGTCAAAGTTGAGGTTGGTGTCTGATCCCCCTCGGCGTATGTTCAGGGGTAGGCTTAAGGTATTCATGTCATGACGTTCTACCTGAAAGAGACAGGAAAGAAGCACATTAAAATCTGAAGTCAAAGAGATAATTACTGCGATAGAATCTGTGCACATACAAGATATACACATTAAGTCCCAGATTTTCAAACTCCAAGTGTCACAGGATAAAACCCCCCTGCTGTCCCCTCAAGTTGAACATAGGGGCAGCCTGGCTCCTTCCTGCATCCATCCACACTAAGTAGCTGTGAGATTCAGATCTCCCAGGCTATCCACTTTCTCGTGTGATGAGACGTAACTTGGTTCCCAGGGTAGAAAACGCAAAATACAATGAGGTCACCAGTCAGTCCTGGTCTCCCAAAGTGCCCAGGTAACTAGAATGCCTGCCACGCCCCATTCATTGGGAACTTCACCACTATAGGGAATGCATCCTACACAGAACTCACTCACTTAATAGATGGAGAATCTTTTAAAAAGGAAGAAAGATAGGGAAAAAGATACCAGCAGGTACATCCATCAATACAAGAACATTATTTTCTTAATGGAATAATTAAAAAGATGTGACAGAATAATATGGTACAAGATTAACTTTAGCAATTGGGTAAAACAACAGTATTTAGAAATGGAAACAACTCCAAACCACACCACAGTGATTAAAAATAATAAATAAATAAATAAATAAAAGAGCCAGGCGTGGTGGCTCACTTCTATAATCCCAGCACTTTGGGAGGCCGAGGCAGGTGGATCACCTGATGTTGGGAGTTTGAGACCAGCCTGGCTAACATGGTGAAACCCCATCTCTACTAAAAATACAAAATTAGCCGGGCATGGTGGTGGGCGCCTGTAATCCCAGCTACTTGGGAGGCTGAGGCAGGAGAATCACTTGAATGCGGGAGGCAGAGGTTACAGTTAGCTGAGATTGTGCACTGTACTGCAGCCTGGGCAACAGAGTGAGACTCTGTCTCAAAAAAGAAAAGAAAAAGAACAAAAGAAAAATACAATAAAACTAAGACGACATGGGCCATTTAGAGAAAAGAACTGCAAGGTAGCATTGAGCCTCCTGTGAAGGGGTTGGCAAGTTTGCACACTGAAAGGAAAAGGCAGAAGAAGACCGTGTGCCAGGGTCTAAGGATGCCTCTCATGCTTCACTACCATGCCAGACAAAGGACACGCTAAATTCATTAACATGCAGAAACCGAGGGTTAGGCCAGAATTGGAATTCAAGTCATCCCAACTGTAATCCTCTTTCCATGTCAGTTCACTCTACTGTTCATGTCCCCGGAGGATGAACAATGGCTCTTAGCAGAGTTCAAACACAATCTCCAAACAAGTCTTAAGATCTAAACTGAAGCATCTCATTTGTCAAGTTAATATCCCTTTGATTAGAATAATGCCTTGATATAAAGTCTCAATAGAAATCAAATGAGAAGCAAGACAATATTCAGCATGTTACCTTTTTTTAAGGGACTGGTAGGCTGATAGCAAGAAAAAATAGTAAAAAAATCAACGAATCTCACACTGAGTGATATGGTTCAGATCTATATCCCTATCCAAATCTCAGGTTCAATTGTAATCCCCAGCGTTGGAGGTGGGGTCTAGTGGGAGGTGACTGAATCATAGGAGTGGATTTTTCATGAATGGTTTAGCATCATCCCTCTGCTGCTGTTCTCACAGTAGTGAGTCCACCTGAGATCTGGTTCTTTAAAAGTGTGTAGCATCTCCCCTCTCTTGCACACACACTCCTGCTTTCACTATGGTAAGTGCCTGCTCCTGCTTTGCCTTCCACCATGAGTAAAAGCTCCCTGCAGCCTCCCCAGAAGCAGACAAAGCCATGCTTCCTGTACAGCCAGCAGAACTGTGTGCCAATTAAATTTTTTTTTTTTGAGATGGAGTTTCACTCTTGTTACCCAGGCTGGAGTGCAGTGGCACGATCTCGGCTCACTGCAACTTTCGCCTTCTGGGTTCAAACGATTCTCCTGTCTCAGCCTCCCAAGTAGCTGAGATTAAAGGCATGGGCCACCACACCTGGCTAATTTTGTATTTTTAGTAGAGACTGGGTTTCTCTATGTTGGTCAGGCTGGTCTCGAACCCTAGACCTCAGGTGATCTGTCCACCTCAGCCTCCCAAAGTGCTGGAATTACAGGCATGAGCCACCACACCCAGCTAAACCTCTTTTCTTATAAATTATCCAGTCTCAGGTACTTCTTTATAACAACATGAGAACAGACTAATACACTGAGTGATCCAGACCCAAATATGGACCATACCCAGCAATGAGCATTAACACTTCACCACATAATAAATCCTGCCCAGTGCTTTATTCCAGAGGAGAGAGCACAGCAGCAGAGTGGGACACCATCCCAGATGGGCAGGCCAGGCCTCCTCCACAACTTACAAACACTCGTTAGCATTAGCTCTTGGCCCCTCTCTTCCAGTGCACGATTTTGTCATACATGAGTGACACTGGTTGCTTTATCTGGCGAAGGAGCACCATATAGAAAAAGCTGGAAGGAAGTAAATGCCCCATCACAAGACTAGAAAACAGGATATATAAAAAAAGGATAAAGGAGTTGTGACTTCACCTGGTCAAGAGGGAAGGATGGGGATGAGGAATAAAGATGTACAATAATCTTTAAGTCCTAGAGGGTCGACTACAGGAAGCTCAAGGAATCTATGTACCTGTGGCTCCTTAGTGGACCTAAACAGGAACAGGTTCAAATGATAGCAACAGAGAATGCATGAAACTTAGAAAATATTCATTTTGGGCAGATGGGTAATTAATGGTAACTGTACAATCACTGAGGCTAGAAATTTGACTTTACTGGAGATAATTATATCTGATTATGCTAGTCTACATCTTAGAAACTTCCTTTGGCTTCATAATGCCTGCTAAATGAAATAATATAACCTGGTGTATCATTTCATTTGGCAGGCATTAGGAAGGGCCTTATAAGACTGTAAGGTCTTAGCCCACCTTTCAGGCCTCACCTGCACCTGAAGGACACCTTAAGAATATCTTTAAGTGGGCTGGGCAGGGTGCCTCATGCTCATAATCTCAGTACTTTGAGAAGTCGAGGCAGGCAGATCACGTGGTCAGGAGTTCAAGACCAGCCTGGCCAACATGGTGAAAACCCATCTCTACTAAAAATACAAAAATTAGCTGGGCATGGTGTCGTCCACCTGTAGTCCCAGCTACCTGGGAGCCTGAGGCAGAAGAAATGCTTCAATCTGGGAGGTGGAGGTTGTGGTGGGGCGAGATCATGCCAAGGCACTCCAGCCTGGGGGACACAGCAAGACTCTGTCTCAAAAAAATATATATATATATATATATCTTTAAGTGAACCATACAACCTAAATTCTCAGAATATATATGAATTTCCTATGGATTTTCTCATATGCATGATGTTCACAATGCCTGCCCATCTACTCATGTTCATTGAAATCCTACATATTCTTTAAAACCCATTTCAAATGCTCCTTCTGCCTTGAAGCTTTTCCTAGTCCCAGTGGAACGCCTCTCTATTCTCTGACACGCCTGTTGCTCTGTGCTTGCCTTGAGGCACTGCCTGACTCGTTCTTTTATCACCACCCATGCACTTTAACCCCCTGTAGACTACGAGCTCCTTTTGGGAGGTATGATGTCATTAGCTGTACAAGCTTGAAGTTCTAGTACTTCCCTAGGAGGCTGTCAATAAATGTGTCTACTGAACCAAAGTGTCATCATTCTTTATTCCAAGAAGTCTACACTGGAATCATTTAAGACGCATTTCTATTGAGCCAAAAAATAACCTCAGAAGTTCTGCTTGCATAGGGCGTGGTGACTCACGCCTGTAATCCCAGCACTTTGAGAGGCCGAGGTGGGTGGATCATGAGGTCAAGAGATCGAGACCATCCTGGCCAACATGGTGAAACCATGTCTCTGCTAAAAATACAAAAATTAGCTGGGTGTAGTGGCCTGTGCCTGTAATCTCAGCTACTCGAGAGGCTGAGGCAGGAGAACTGCTTGAACTTGGAAGGTGGAGGTTGCAGTGATCTGAGATGGCGCCACTGCACTCCAGCCTGGTGACAGAACGAGTCTCTGTCTCAAAAAAAAAGAAAGAAAGAAAGAAAGAAAATGTTCTGCTTGCATAGCCCTGACAATTCCAGGTGAAGATGGTTGCCCAATACCTGGATAATAAATCCAGCACCATTTGAAACTGATTCAATGAAACAGAGGTTTTTTTCCGAGTATCAATGTGCAACAAGATACACAAATACAAATAAGGACTTCTAAACTTTAACTGAAGCACAATTTACACTTAGAAAAGAGTACATTTAATAAGTACAAAGTAAAATAAACACTCAAATTTTTACAAACTGAACACACTGTGAGCAGCAGCCAGTTAAAGAAATCTAACAGAAGCCTCCTTTGTGCCCTCCTTCCACTACATCACCCCCACCTCCAGGGGCAACCCTGATCCTCACTTCAAACAGCATACATTAGTTTTGCCTGTTGTATACATGTATTTTTCTGGTCATTTTTCACTCAGCACTGTTTGTGAGTTTCATAAGAACTTGGTTTTGCCCTCCTGGAGCTCACAGATAAGATCAGATTATTTAAAATCTGGTTGGCATCCCCTATTGAGAAGTCCACAACAACATCTAAAGGTAGAAAGGTTTTTATTCTTAACCAAACCACGCAGTAAGTCAACACCTGTTCTTACTCCTTTAATTCTCAGCTGCCCCAGGGCTGGCCATCCAACTCTGAGTCACAGTGCAAAGCCTCATGCTCTCACAGACCTCTGGTTACAGGACAGCCTCGTATGCACGGGGAATGTTTATGCATAGATCACCAAATGACTTTTGGCTTACTTTATGATTTAACAATGCTTGGCATGTTCTCAAGAGTCCAGACTGGAGAAAGCCACAACATTTAAAGCCCGAAATCAATCAATCTTACTGCTTGTCAGTAAAAATGTTCGATGAGGGTATAAAGTTGGAACTAATGCTGGGCTGCAGCTTTTGTCCTTTTATAACCCTAGCACTGCATGGCATAATTGAGGGACAGCTGTACCCACCACTGTTAGATGCCTGTAAATTCCCTGAACACAAACTGAAATTACATGTATGTGCTAGAAGAAAGCTGCCAGAGTCGTCCACCCTCTGTTTAATCCAGACTTGGCACTGACCCTATACAATACACTATACGGTGCAGCTTGGTTTCAGGGTTAGGATGTAGGGAGGACAAAGGTTTCTGGTTATCTAGACTCAATGTACACTATGTGGGTCAGGACACTGTGTTCTGTTGGGCGCTGACATTTACTAGCTATGTGTTCTTGGGTAAATTGAGTCCTATCTATGGGCTTCCATTTCTGAATCTACAGAACAAGCAGACAGAACCAAACAACTCAGAACCAATACTGCACAATTCTATCAAATGTAATCCAAGCTGTTGTTACTGCGAGACAGTACCGCATCAAAATAAGACCGAGGGCTCTGGAAACAGACTGCTTTGGTTTCTATCTTGGCACGGCTCTTAAGAGCTGTGTGACCTTGGAGAAAGGTCACACAGACTTAGCCTCTCTTGTGTCTCAGTTTCTCTTCTGAAAATGGAGACAATGATTCTTCAAAGAGTTGTAAGGAATAAATGAGAAAATGTATATAAACTGTTCACCTCTTCAAGTGTGACCCCCTGACACACTGAATGGTTTCAACAAATGTTTGTTACTGTTATCCCGATTTCATTCTAAAATGTACCCAAATTCAATTTCATTTAAAAATGTACATAAAAACTGAAAGGGAAACAAACCCCAAAGTGTTAACAATGCTGACCTTTGCACCGTGGGGTTATGTGAGGTCATTCTTTTGTATTTTCAAGTTTTTAAAAAATAAAATGTATTACTGTTTTGGCGGAAAAGATTTTGCTTTTAAGAATGACTACTAGCTTCTTTCAGTTCTTGCAGAATTACGTGGCTGTTATTACTTTAGATGAAAGGCAGAACCGCCTAGTGAAACGCCATTCCTAATTGTGTTTTCTTTCCGACAGCGGAGACATTTCCACTGTCACCCCAATGCTGTAGAACAAAGGCTGAGGAAAAGCCTGAGTCCCGGACAGACGTCAAAATCTGACCCTGCACCACCTCTGCAATGAGCCAGGCCTCCAGTACAGCACCCCGAGTTAGCTCACCTTACTGGACGCAGGCACAGAAACTCAGTCTTCCCCAGCGCTGCTCGGACACACTTGGCAGGCTTCGCAGAAGGCTGTCTCCTAGCACACTCTGTATTCACCCGCTAAAGCTCCAGAGGGAGATGAACCAAAAGGGAAGGGTACCAACACAGAGGCATGCCACCCAACCCCCAATCAAACAGAACCAGAATGGGGGGCTCCTGTGGACCCTGGAAGGACAGGGACTGTGGCAGGAGTCCTCTGAGGTTCTGGAGGCTACAGAATGACCAGAACGTGTAGGGATGCAGAGCTGTCAGAACAATGTGACACATGACAACTGCCTGCTTAGTCTCAAGGCTGAATACAATGAACCTTTGCTTAAAGAAAGGCTGTTTGAGCTCAGACATAAAGAAAGGGTCAGATCGTTCAAATGTGCTGGCATTTCCAAGGCAACAGGTATTTCCAAGTACATGTAAGTGAAGATTTAGGCACAGGTCCACAAGAACCTGCATGTTCAATACCTGAAAGCTTTTAGAAGTCTTTGTGGCCTTGGTATGTAAGTCAATATCTCTGACATTTTTTTACTATTAATTATTTTAGCTGAACTCTATTTCAGTTCTAGAGTCTAGGCCAACCTTGTTCAACCCACGGGCCAGGATGGCTTTGAATGCAGCCCAATACAAATTTGCAAACCTTCTTAAATCAGTACGAGATTTTTTTTTTTTTTTTGAGACAGTCTCACTCTGTCACCCAGGCTGGAGTAGAGTGGTGCAAGCTTGGCTCACTGTAACCTCCGCCTCCTGGGTTCAAGCGATTATCCTGCCTTAGCCTCCGAAGTAGCTGAGGCTATGGGCACTCACCACCACACCCAGCTAATTTTTGTATTTTTAGTAGAGATGGGGTTTCACCATGTTGGCCAGGCTGGTCTCAAACTCCTTATCTCACGTAATCTACCTGCCTTGACCTCCCAAAGTGCTGGGATTACAGGTGTGAGCCACCATGCCTGGCCAATATGAGACTTTTTTTTTGCAATTTTTTTTTAAGCTCATCAGCTATTGTTAATGTTAGTGTATTTTATGGAAGAAGACAATTCTTCTTCCAATGTAGCCCAGGGATGCCAAAAGATTGGAAACCTCCGATCTAGGCTGCTTCCATGATATGCCAGAACGTGCTAGGCTTTTTCATGGTATTAATGTCAAAATCTCAGTGGCTACAAAAGAAAGGTTTATTCCTTGCAAATGCTAAAAAGTTGGCTGTGAGTCAATGGAGGGACCCAGGTAATGGTGGAGCCTCTACCATCCGGACGTTCTCTAAAAGAGACACTTTCTCCACTCATTACACTGGCCCTACCTAACTTCTAGGCAACAGGGAAGTATAATCCTATTACAAGCCCAGGAGGTAAAATATCATGAAAGTACCTTACTTGTTAAAAACTCTCTGGGGTAGGTTCTACTATAATTATTTTATAAACTAGTCACAGAGAAGTTAAGTAAATTGTCTGCAGGTACACAGCTAGTAACCAGCAGAGCCAGGCTGGAAATATAGGGTGTCTGTCTCCAGAGCCTACCTGCCTAACAATGACTGAAGACTTTTATTGTGAGTCAGGCACTGTGCTGAAGATTTTTTTATGCATTCATATATTCTTCACACCAACCCCCCTTTATGAGAAAACCGAGGCTTGTAAAGGGTATGTTTCTTGAATTCCATGAATAATAAATAGTTTAGGTGAGGCTAAACTCAGGTTTATGAAATAGGCAAGACTTAGCAAGACATGCCAGCTTGGCCCCAGACCTTGTGAGAACCTCTGCAATGTCCCTGATATGGTCATCCATGGACAATCTGGGCTTGGTTTAGACTACTCTGTCAGAAAATTCTCCCTCAGGCTGAACTTGAAATCATCCTGGCTGTAACTTTGTGTCTACAGCTCTGGTGTGGCTTCCTGGAGCCACACCAATCATGTTTGACATAGTCTATAAAAATCCAATCAAATTTTTTTTTTTTTTTGGAGACAAAGTCACTCTCTGTCACCCAAGCTGGAGTGCAGTGTGGAGATCTCCGCTTACTGCAACCTCTGATGTGCAAGCGATTCTCCTGTCTCAGCCTCCCGAGTAGCTGGGATTACAGGCACACGCCACCACGCCCGGCTAATTTTTGTAATTTTTTTTTTAGCAGAGGCGGGGTTTCACCATGTTGGCCAGGCTGGTCTTGAACTCCTGGCTTCAAGTGATTTGCTTTGGTCCATATTCTAAAATATAAACAGTGATTTGGGCCTAATAACTTTATGAAGATAAAAAAGCTTACCGCTTGTATTGGAACAATTCCCACACGCTTACAATCATTAAGAGAAGAGAGAGAATGAGATAAAAGCAGAAAATAAAAGATAAAGGACCTCCGGAGAAAGAAGCCCTAAGGGTCTAGCAAGTGCGGGGTTCATACCTCCACGGGTGGGAAAAGGCAAACAGCAGATGAGCCCTGGATCTGCCTGGAAGGAAAGGAGGGCGCCCTTCTCTGTGCTGGGTGAAATAACTGGGAGACCCACGTATTGCTCAGCATGGGCCCACAACGGGTGTCTTTGTGTGTTCTCCCAGAAGAACAGGCGCTTTTCTATCAGAAACAAGGCGGTGGCGTCCTCACGCTTCTGAGACGGGAGTTGCTCATGTGTTCTCGCGAGAAGCGGGAGAGGGAGCAGGGCTTGAAACATGGCGGAAGACACGGACCAGCAACAAACTACCAACACTGGAGAGGAGCCCGTGGATGTTATCGAGCTCAGCTTAGATGAGAGAGTTTATGTGAAAATGAGAAATGACTAAGAGCTTCGAGGCAGATCACATGCTTATGAACATTTAAATATGATCTTGGAAAATGTGGAAGAAACTGTTACTATAGAAATTGATGAAGAAACATACGAAGAGATAGATAAATCAAGGAAACCGAATATTCCAATGCTCTCTGTCTGGGGAGATGGTTGTGCTGGTTGCCTCTCCACTGAGAGTTGGCTGAAACAAAGAATTTGACCTGTATGGAAAATAGGAGACTTCGTACAGTAGCCTCTAAATGTATAAGACATTCAAAAGAGAAACCTGTATACATTCTGATATTAATAAATAATTCTGGGGATTCTCCCACTCCTGAAATGAATTGATTTGCAGATAACTCACAACTTCTTAAGCTAAATGGCATTTTAATTTTTCTAAAGCTCTTCCAATAAATATGACCACCAAGATGCAGAACTTTATTTCAGGACTTGTTTTGCTCAATTATTCTTATAGACAATTTCTGATTTTTTTTTTCTTTAAATTAAAATGGTGCTTCCTCGTAGGGGAAAAAAAGCCCCAAAGTATAAGATACAGTGGCTGGGTGCAGTGGATCACACCTGTAATCTCAGCACTTTGGGAGGGGAGATTGCTTGAGCCCAAGAGTTTGAGAACAGCTTGGGCAACATGACAAAACCCTGTCTCTACCAAACAACAACAACAACAACCCAAAAATTAGTTGGGCATGGTGACATGCACTTGTTATCCTGGCTACTTGGGAGGCTGAGGCAGGAGGGTCAGGAGCCTGGGAGGTGGATGTTGCAGTGAGCACAGATCGCACCACTGCACTCCAGCCTGGCAGGCTGGGCAACAGAGGGAGACCCTGTCTCAAAAAAGTAAATAAAAGGAAATATATAAGATACCACTAGCCCATCTCCCTCTTGCTATCCTGGGGTCACACCTTACATGCATTTGCAAAATGTCTAGCCAGAGCGAGTGAACCGGGAACCCAGGGAAGCTAACTCAAACACTGGATCCCAGCATCCTTGCTAACAGAGCTAACCTATACTGGAAAAATAACTCCAGAGGCTGGATAAGACTCCTTGTCATCTGTTACTAGAAACATATTAATACTTTCATGGGATACCTACACATAATATTCAATACCTACATTTGCTAGAAGAAACCTGCACTTTCTTCCACTGTGTGCTGGAAAGGAAAAATCTTAAGGATCTTCATAGGGTATCCAGAAGGACATTCCATTAGGAGAGTGTCTTAGTATAGTGTTTGTTCTAATTTGTTTAGACAAGGAACATTTCCTTTCATAGTTTAGGTCTGACAATAGTACACTCTGAACTTTAAATAAGTGCACCATGTACAGCACGGGAACTGAGTCAATAGTTTTTCCAGAAAGGTTTTATTCCTCACATCCCCCCTTCTTCCTCTCTTGGCATCACTGAAAAAAGAAATTCTGCAGCATCAAGAATTCTATTTCCAGCTGGGCACAGTGGCTTACACCTGTAATCCAAGCATTTTGGGAAGCTGAGGCGGGTGGATCACTTGATGTCAGGGGTTTGAGACCAGCCTAGCCAACATGGTGAAACCCTGTCTCTACTAAAAATGAAAAAAAAAAAAAAAAAATGAGCCGGGTGTGGTGCCAGGTGCCTGTAATCCCAGCTACTCAGGAGGCTGAGGCAGGAGAATCACTTGGATCCCGGAGGCAGAGGTTGCAGTGAGCCAAGATCACTGGATAACAGGCTCTATCTTAAAAAAAAAAAAAAAAAAAAAAGGTAAAGTAAAATCTCATAACTCTGGATTTAGGGATCATTTGGAACAGGAGCTAGAGTACACATATCTTTGAGGCCTCAATTCTTTCTCCAGACACTGCAAATTAATAGTGTAAAGAAGATTAGGCAGTGTTTAAGATTCTCAAAAACAAATTCTTCAAGCATCCTCAAGCACTCACAAACACTTGATACTGTAATTAGAAATAATTATCTTCTCATTAAGCCTCTACTAGGCAACAGTGGTAATCTATTTTGAGTTATGTGCACTTAAAAAAACGTATCTTTCTTCAAAATAGCTTATAAATCACACTTCCAATAAATACAAACTAATCCTTTACAAAATTCATCTGACCCAGTAAAAATTTCTACATACTAAATCTACGTAAGAATTAAAGGTGGGGAAAGGCCAGATTCAGCACGAATGTTCCTTGAAAGGAAGGGAAGGCTACGGTGGTGAAAATAGACCAAGCTTACATGAGCACCAATTGCAGGGCAAGGACAGTTACAGTCCCTGGGGAGGAAACTGTGGAGGGATATGAGGCAACACTCAAAACAGATTATTTCTAAGAGGAGGAGAGAGTCTCTGGGGACCCTGTGTACCTTGAAAATGAGCAAGTCTGGGAAAGGGAAGTGTCCATTTAATATCTGCCCCTTACCTCTCCAGGCCTGGGAGTAAGAACCTCACCTTTTAAATATGTACATGTGTACACACACACACACACACACAGAGGTCTCTCACTCTGTCACCCTGGCTGGAGTGCAATGACGCAATCACTAGCTCACTGGAAACTTGAACTCTTGGGCTCAAGCGATCCTCTCGCCTCAGCCTCCCAAGGTGTTGTGATTATATGCATGAGCCACTGTGCCTGGCAGAAGCAGGCCTTCTTGAAGGAAGGGTTCATAGTTTCCTCTTGTGGGGAGAAGGGTGATGCTGAGTTCTGAAGCAGCAGCAGGAAGCCCTAATTTTAGGACTAAACACAGAACAAATGTCCACTGGGGCTTTTCGTTCCCAACTCATCGGAGAAGGAGAAAAGGTGAGCAAGAGCTGCCGAGCACTACTAAACTTAAGGTCTTTTCGGGGCAGTTCTGGAAAATTTCCCATCCATGCTTGTTCATTCCCATAGGTTTCTGACAGTGTCTGTCAGTAAAACCTCCCCAGGAAGAGGGTAAGTCAGCAAGGAAGGGGATGTGGGCACCACGTTTACTCTGAGAGAACCACCTCAGGAAACACTAGTCTCCAAGGCCCTTAGTCAGAGAGCAGAGCAAAGAGGCCAAGCCTGGGAGGAGAAAGTCTGCCTACTGCCCTGCCCTGGTGACCCAGTCTTCTCCTTGCCCGTAACATTCATTCACCACCTCACTTACCCCTAAAACACGCCAGGTGGGCCTTCTTGGAAGGAACCTGTACTTAGTGCAAGTTTCTAAACGATAGTTACAAATCCAGCATCTGTCTTGCAGAGTCTTTCGGCAACTCCAGCCTGAACGAGCTCTATCAGGCCATGCTGTGTTCATTATATCCACCCTACACAAAAGGGAAAGTAACTTGTCTCCTGAAGTATAACTTCCCAGATAAGTAAGTGAATATAACAAGGGTGCGCAGTGTTATCTATCAGATGACAATAATTGTTTCCCTTTTTGCCTCGGATGCTAGGAAATTCAGAATCAAACTTGAGTAACTGTTAGATCTGGTGATCAGCCTATTTGTTTTCCCCTCCTTTTTTGACTTTTGGGTATTAGCACTACTCTATTTTCCATGTATCTTATCATAAGCATAATCTTAGTGGAAAAGAGGTGGGTATACTTTAACCTACAGATGCTAGGTATATCATCTTGCCCGGAGATGAACACTATATCAGCACTCCTATGTTTCATAGTGGGAATGTGGTCAAACACACCCAGCTCACGAACGTGCACCACTACTTCACCATCCCCATTCCTAGGGCATCAGAGAAAGCCACATAATGCTCACAACTTGGCTCATGTCCTTTGAAAAGTTGCTACGTAAGACTGAGCCAGGAAATAGCGATTAGTACTGAAGCCCCGAAGTGTATTCCCAAAGCAAATGCAAGCCTCTTAATCAAATCATTATCTGTGGGTGAGCATTTATTTTTGGTAGTATAACAAATACTGGAGGGGAAATGTGTACTGGATGATTTGCAGCATAGAATTTTCTTATAAATGGATCAGAATACCGCTAGCTATCAGACAAAGCTTAGAAATAAGTAGCTTTTCAAGAGTTGAAGAAAAACTGATCAATAGTCACATCTTTCCCTTTTGTGATACTGAAGCTAATTTTGGGCAGTTTTATTTTTTCTAATATAAGCCAGCAGTATTATAACAAAATGGCAATTCGAACTAAAAAGCTGCCTTTAGTTGTATCAAAATAATATAGCGTTCCAATTAAAGAAGAAAGCATCCGTGAAAAGTACATTCAATCAATATTTTGGTACAGTATTTATTTCTAGCACAGAAAAACAGCCTGACTTTGAAGTTGTGCTCAGTCTTCAAATGAGGCCATCAACCTAAACACTCTGATTTCCGGCCAGGCATGGTGGCTCATGCCTGTAACCCCAACACTTTGGGAAATCGAGGTGGGCAGATCATGAGGTCAAGGTATCGAGACCATCCTCCTGGCCAACATGGTGTAACCCCATCTTTACTAAAAATACAAAAATTAGGGGATCCAAGATGGCAGATTAGGAGCAGCTCAGTATTGCAGCTCCCAGTGAAAGCGTGGAGGGTGAGTGGACGCTGCATTTCCAGACAGACTTTTATTGCCCACAGACCAGGAGATTCCGAGGCAGAGGAGCCCCACGGGTCGCCAGCGTGGCTGGTTCAGCCCTCAGCTGTTTTGGCCGGTGCCCCGGCACAGCGGTTCTCTGCACAAAATACACGGGTCCGGGCACCATTTTAGCTGGCGATTAGAGCTCCTCCAGGAAGGCAGAGTCGTCCATTCATCTGATTAAAAAGGGGACTGAAACAGGGAGCCAGGCCAGGAGTCCTGGGCAAAAAAGCACCATGAATCTCAGCGCTGCTGTTTCAGCCGGCTCAGTGGGTCACCGCATGGGAAATCACACAGATCCCAGAGCCTTTTCTACAGGTGACTGGAACACCTGGGAGACTTAAAAAAAATAATAATAAGGCTCTGAGGCAGGGAGCCAGGTGATCAGGCTCGGCTGGTCCCACCCCCACAAAAAAACAGCAATAAGAAATGCTCTGGATTGAGAGTTTCACAGCAAGCACAGCTGAACCCGGGACGGTCCAGCTCTGTGGGTGATGGGCGTCCACCATTACCGAGGCACTCCACCACTACAGAGGTAGTCCGCCATTGCTGAGGCAGCCTGTCATTGCCAAGTCAGCCCGCCATTACAGAGAGAGTCCACCATTATAGAGGTGGGCCGCCATTGCCGAGGCAGTTCTAACTACACCAGTATAAACAGGACAGCAGGGAAGTTCACATGGCAGCTGGGCGGAGCCCACAGCAGCTCAGCAAAGCCTCTGCAGTCAGACAGTGACTAGGCTGCCTCCTTGCTGGGCAGGGCAGCCCTGAAAAAAGGCAGCAGCACAACAGAAACTCATAAATAAAGCCCTAACTCCCCAGGACAGAGCTCCTGGGGAAAAAAAAGTGAGTTTATGAGTTCTGCTGCAGCAGACTTAAACGTACCTGCCCAGCAGCTCTGAATGAACAATGGAGCTCACAGCTCAGCACCTGAGCTCCTATAAAGGACAGACTGTCTCCTCAAGCAGCTCCCTGACCCCCGTATATCCAAAGAGCCACCTCATAAAGGAGAGCTCAGACTGACATCTGGCAGGTATCCTTCTGGGACAAAAATAGCAGAAGAAGAAACTGGCAGCAATCCTTACTGTTCTGCAGCCGCTGCAGGTGATCCCTAGCCAAGCAGGGCCTGAAGTGTACCTCAGCAGTCCTACAGCAGAGGGGCCAGACTGTTAGAAGGAAAACTAAGAAACAGAAAGAAATAACTTCATCATCAACAAACAGGACGTCCACTCAGAGACCCAATCTGAAAGTCAACAACTACAAAGACGACAGGTGGATAAATCCACAAAGATGGGAAGAAATCAGCACAAAAAGGATGAAAACACCTGAAACCAGAACGCCTCTCCTCCTACGAGGGGTCACAGCTCCTCACCAGCAAGGGAACAAGGCTGGATGGAGAATGCGTGTGATGAATTGACAGAATCAGCCTTCAGAACGTGGGTAATCAGAAACTTCTGTAAGCTAAAAGAACATGTTCTACTGCCAAGAAACTAAGAACCTTGAAAAAAGATTTGATGAAATGCTAACGAGAATAAACAACTTAGAGAGGAATATAAGTGAATTGATGGAGCTGAAAAACACAACAAGAGAACTTCACAAAGCATACACAAGTTTCAAAAGCTGAATTGACCAAGCAGAAGAAAGGATATCAGAGGTCAAAGATCAACTCAATGAAACAAAATGAGAAGGCAAGATTAGAGAAAAAAGGGTAAAAAGGAATGAACAAAGTCTCCAAGAAATATGGGATTATGTGAAAAGACCTAATCTACGTTTGATAGGTGTACCTGAATGTGACGGAGAGAATGAATCCAAGCTGGAAAATACTCTTCAGGATATTATCCAGGAAAACTTCCCCAACCTAGCAAGGCAGGCCAATATTCAAGTCCAGGAAATACAGAGAACACCACAAAGATATTCCTCAAGGAGAACAACCCCAAGGCACATAAACATCAGATTCACCAGGGTTGAAATGAAGGAGAAAATGCTAAGGGCAGCCAGAGAGGAAGGTCCGGTTACCCACAAAAGAAAGCCCATCAGACTCACAGCGGATCTCTCAGCAGAAACCCTACAAGCTAGAAGAGAGTGGGGGCCAATATTCAACATCCTTAAAGAAAAGAAGTTTCAACCCAGAATTTCATATCCAGCCAAATTAAGCTTCATAAGTGAAGGAAAAATAAATCCTTTGCGAACAAGCAATTACTCAGAGATGTCATCACCACCAGGCCTGCTTTACAAGAGCTCCTGAAAGAGGCACTAAACATAGAAAGAAAAACCAGTACCAGCATACCAAATGGTAAAGAGCATCAACACAATGAAGAATCTGCATTAACTAACAGGCAAAACAGCCAGCTAGCATCAAAATGGCAGCATCAAATTCACACATAACAATATTAACCCTAAATGTAAATAGGCTAAATGCCCCAATCAAAAGACACAGACTGGCAAATTGGATAAAGAGCCAAAACCCATTGGTGCGCCGTATCCAGGAAACCCATCTCACATGCAAGGATATACAAAGGCTCAAAATAAAGGGATGGAGGAAGATTTACCAAGCAAATGGAGAGCAAAAAAAAAAAGCAGGAGTTGCAATTCTCATCTCTGATAAAATAGACTTTAAACCAACAAAGATCAAAAGAGACAAAGAAGGACATTACATAATGGTAAAAGGATCAATGCAACAAGAAGAGCTAATGATTCTAAATATATATGCACCCAATACAGGAGCACCCAGATACATAAGGCAAATTCTTAATGACCTACAAAGAGACTTAGACGCCCACACAATAATATTGGGAGATTTTAACACCCCATTGTCAATATTAGACAGATCAATAAGACAGAAAATTAACAAGGATATCCAGGACTTGAACTCAGACCTGGACCAAGCAAACCTAATCAACATCTACAGAACTCTCCACCCCAAATCCACAGAATATACATTCTTCTCAGCACCACATCAAACCTACTCTAAAACTGACCACATAATTGGAAGTAAATCACTCCTCAGCAAATGCAAAAGAACAGAAATCATAACAGTCTCTCAGACCACAGTGCAATCGTTAGAACTCAGAATTCAGAAACTAACTCAGAACTGCACAGCTTCAATGGAAACTGAACTGGCTCTTGAATGTTACCTGGATAAACAATGAAATGAAGGCAGAAATAAAGATGTTCTTAGAAACCAAGAAGAACGAAGACACAACATACCAGAATCTCTGGGACACATTTAAAGCAGTCTCTAGAGGAAATATATAGCAATAAATGCCCACATGAGAAGCAAGGAGAGATCCAAAATCGACACCCTATCATCAAAATTGAAAGAGCTAGAGGAGCAAGATCAAAAAAACTCAAAACCTAGCAGAAGACAAGAAATAACTAAGATCAGAGCAGAACTGAAGGAGATAGAGACACAAAAAACCCTTCAAAAAAAATCAATAAATCCAGGAGCTTGTTTTTCGAAAAGATCAACAAAACAGACAGACCACTAGCCAGATTAATAAAAAAGAAAAGAGAGAATAACCAAATAGATGCAATAAAAAACAAGAAAGGGGATATCACCACAGATTCCACAGAAATACAAACCATCATCAGAGATTATTACAAACAACTCTATGCACATAAACTAGTAAACCTGGAAGAAATGGATAAATTCCTGGACACTTGCCTCCTCCCAAGCCTAAACCAGGAAGAAGTCAAAACCCCGAATAGACCAATAACAAGGTCTGAAGTCGAGGCAGTAATTAAGAGCCTACCACCCAAAAAAAGCCCAGGTCCAGATGGGTTCACAGCCAAATTCTACCAGACGTACAAAGAGGAGCTGGTACCATTCCTTCTGAAACTATTCCAAACAATCCAAAAAGAGGGAATCCTTCCCAAATCATTTTATGAGACCAACATCATCCTGATACCAAAACCCAGCAGAGACTCAGCAAGAAAAGAAAACTACAGGCCAATATCCATGATAAACATAGATGCAAAAATCTTCAATAAAATACTGGCAAGCCGATTACAACAGCACATCGAAAAGCTTATCCACCATGATCAAGTAGTATTCATCCTGAGTTTGCAAGGCTGGTTCAACATACACAAGTCTATAAACGTAATTCACCACATAAACAGAACCAAAGACAAAAACCACATGATTATCTCAATAGATGCAGAGAAGGCCTTTGACAAAATTCAACAGCCCTTTATGCTAAAAACCCTCAATAAACTAGGTATTGACAGAACGTATCTCAAAATAATAAAAGCTATTTACAACAAACCAACAGCCAATATCATACTGAATGGGCAAAAACTGGAAGCATTCCCTTTGAAATCTGGCAATAGACAAGGATGCCCTCTCTCACCACTCCTATTCAATATAGTATCAGAAGTTCTAGCCAGAGCAATCAGGCAAGAAAAAGAAATAAAGCGTATTCAAATAGGAAAGGAGGAAGTCAAATTGTCTCTATTTGCAGATGACATGATTATATATCTACAAGACCCCATTGTCTCAGCCCAAAATCTCCTGAAACTGATAAGCAACTTCAGCAAAGTCTCAGCATAAAAAATCAATGTGCAAAAATCACAAGCATTCCTATACACCAATAACAGACTTAAAGAGAGCCAAATCAAGAATGAACTGCCATTCACAATTGCTACAAAGAGAATAAAATACCTAGGAATACAACTAACAAGGAACGTAAAGGACCTCTTCAAGGAGAACTACAAATCACTGCTCAACGAAATAAGAGAAGACACAAACAGATGGAGAAACATTCCACGTTCATGGTTAGGAAGAATCAATATCGTGAAAATGGTCACACTGCCCAAAGTAATTTACAGATTCAATGCTATCCCCATCAAGCTACCAATGATCTTCTTCACAGAACTGGAAAAAAACACCTTAAACTTTATATGGAACCAAAAGAGAGCCCGCATAGCCAAGTCAATTCTAAGCAAAAAGAACAAAGTGGGAGGCATCACACTACCGGACTTCAAACTATACTACAAGGTTACAGTAATCAAAACAGCATGGCACTGGTACCAAAACAGAGATATAGACCAATAGAACAGAACAGAAGACTCGGAGGCAACACAACACATCTACAATCATCCAATCTTTGACAAACCTGACAAAAGCAAGCAATGGGGAAAGGATTCCCTGTTTAATAAATGGTGTTGGGAAAACTGGCTAGCCATGTGCAGAAAGCAGAAACTGGACCCCTTCCTGACACCTTACACTAAAATGGATTAAAGACTTAAACATAAGACCTAACACCATAAAAACCCTAGAAGAAAATTTAGGCAAAACCATTCAGGACATGGGCGTAGGCAAGGACTTCATGACCAAAACACCAAAAGCATTGGCAACAAAAGCCAAAATAAACAAATGGGGCCTAATCAAACTCCACAACTTCTGCACAGCAAAAGAAACAGTCATTAGAGTGAATCGGCAACCAACAGAATGGGAAAAATTTTTGCAGCTTAGCCATCTGACAAAGGGCTGATATCCAGAATTTACAAAGAACAAAAACAGATTTACAAGAAAAAAGCAAACAAGCCCATTCAAAAGTGGGCAAAGGATATGAACAGACACTTTACAAAAGAAGACATATATGAGGCCAACAAACATATGAAAAAATGCTCATCATCACTGGTCATTAGAGAAATGCAAATCAAAACTACATTAAGATACCATCTTATGCCAGTTAGAATGGCGATCATTAAAAAATCTGGAGACAACAGATGCTGGAGAGGACGTGGAGAAATAGGAACACTTTTACACTGTTGGTGGGAGTGTAAATCAGTTCAACCATTGTGGAAGACAGTGTGGCAATTCCTCAAGGACCTAGAAATAGAAATTCCATTTGACCCAGCAATTCCATTACCGGGTATATATCCAAAGGATTATAAATCGTTCTATTATAAGGACACATGCACACGAATGTTCATTGCAGCACAGTTGACAATAGCAAAGACCTGGAACCAACCCAAATGCCCATCGACGATAGACTGGACAGGGAAAATGTGTCACATATACACCATGGGATATTATGCAGCCATCAAAAACGATTAGTTCGCGTCCTTTGTAGGGACATGGATGAACCTGGAAACCATTATTCTCAGCAAACTGACACAAGAAAAGAAAATCAAACACCACACATTCTCACTCATAGGTGGGTGTTGAACAATGAGAACACATGGACACAGGGAGGGGAGCATCACACACTGGGGTCTGTTGGGGGGAAATAGGGGAGGGACAGCGTTGGGTGGGGAGTTGGGGAGAGATAGTATGGGGAGAAATGCCAGATATAGGTAATGGGGAGGAAGGCAGCAAATCGCACTGCCATGTGTGTACCTATGCAACAATCTTGCATGTTCTTCACATGTACCCCAAAACCCAAAATGCAATAAAAAAAAAAAAAGAAAAAAAAATTAGCTAGGCGTGGTGCACGTGCCTGTAGTCCCAGCTACTTGGGAGGTTGAGGCAGGAGAATCACTTGAACCCGGGAGGTAGAGTTTGCAGTGAGCCGAGATCACACCACTGTACTTCAACCTGGTGAGAGTGAGACTCCATCTCAAAGAAACACTCTGATTTCCTTGGGTTGAATAAAATCATCTTTTCAAAAGATAAATCAGATTATACCCTGTTCCTTCCCAAAGATTTTTAATGTTCCTTAAAGTATGAAATGGTTAACAAAGAATTTAAGGCTCTCTTGATCAGGGTCCTATCCTAGTCATTTTCCAGCAGATCCATCCATTATGATGTTTTGAGCACATCTACATACAGCCCTAGGGTAGGGCTGGACCTTTATATACACTCTCCTTTAACCCTCCTATCTCCACGTCATTAGCTCTGCCTTGCAGATTTAAAAGTGGGAGGCATCAAATAAGTTATGGTGACAGCTAAGAAGACACAGAGCCAGGATTTGTACTAATGTCTATCTTTTAACCTCCATCTTATTCCACGTGTGTGACGAGCCGGCCACACCTGAACACTGTATGCACTTGCGATTTCTGTGTGCGTTCCTCACCCTAGCAAGGTCTCCTTCCCAATTCTCCTTTCAAGGACCAATTCGAACAGTGTCTCTCCCATGAAGGTTCTCCCACCCCCACGCCCAGCTAGGACTGACTGCTTCCTCTGTGCTTCCCCTCATTTGCATTTGCTCCTTGTACCTAGCTTATTCTGCTAGGTACGACAGGTGTTTGAAGAACATTTGTTCCTCCAACATTTGGATGACTCCTTGGAGGGAAGGATCATCTATTGTCTACTAGGCCACCTGTGTCTGCTCCACACTCTTTCCTCAATAGGACCTTAGTGCTTATTAAGTGAATCAGTTGTTGACAAGCAGCCAACTAGGGTGGCCAGTTGTTTAGGGACAAGTGGCCGCCCTAGTTGTTTACATTTGTTCAGCTGTTTGCAATGAGATCACGAAGAACTTGCAACTGAGGTTGTGCTGGGTCTCTTTCAAGACACACTGGACCGTGAATGGTTCACGGCTTGCGACACATGCGAGAGGTCAAATAGTCAGGAAACTGATGTGTGTCACAGCTCTTCCCTGCTCCAAGTGGAACAGAGGTGATCAACTACCAAATGATAAATATTGCCAGGGTGATGGCTCCTGCCTGTAATCCCAGCACTTTGGGAGGCCGAGGCAAGAGGATCACTTGAGCCCAGGAGTTTGAGACAAGCCTGGGCAACATAGCAAGTCTCTGTCTCTATTAAAAAAAAAATTAGCCAGGCATAGTGGCATGCCTACAGTCCCAGCTACTCAGGAGGCTGAGGTGGGAGGACTGATTGAGCCTAGGAGTTTGAGGCTGCAGTGAACTATGATTGCTTCCCTGCACTCCAGTCTGGGCAACAAAGCCAGACTCTGTCTCTAAAAAAGAAAAAAAAAAAGAAATATTAAGATCTCCTATGTACAGAATATGCAGGTGTGATCCTCTCTTCCCTAAGGGATTTTTCCCCTGTGGGGACCATTGTAATTGTGGCAGACAGCTCAGGTGCCTCCTCCTTTGGACATACCCATATGTTCTCACTCAATCCATTATTTGGGATGGCATAAGGAAGCAGTCTTGTACTGCATCAAATGAAAAACTTAAAAAAAATAATTTCTCAGGCCAGGAGCAGTGGCTCACGCCTGTAATCCCAGCACTTTGGGAGGCAGAGGCAAGCAGATCACCTGAGGCCAAGGGTTCGAGATCAGCCTGGCCCAACATGGCGAACCCCCCCACTCTACAAAAAATAAGTCAGATGTGGTGATGCATGCCTGTAATCCCAACTACTCAGGAGGCTGAGGCAGGAGAATCGCTTGAACCTGGGAGGCAGAGGTTGCAGTGAGCCAATATCGGGCCACTGCACTCCAGCCTGGCGTCAGAGCAAGACTCTGTCTCAAAAATAAATAAATAAATAAAATTAAAAATAAATAATTTCTCTAATGCACCAGCAAGGTTCTCAAATGTAGTTTCCTGTCCCTTAGGAAATCACAGTTTGGTAGAACATGAACACAGAAGTGAAGAGTCCTTTCACCTTCCAAAGTCCAAGAAGGCAAGGACTTGTTTAAAGGATGCAAGCAGGCCTCAAGAAGAATGGCTCAAGAGAGGACAGGATCTTGCCATATCATTCAAGTTTATCAGAAAAGAGAGGCCACCAGTTACTAAAGACTTATCAGCATCAAATAATTATCTAAGGCCAGGCGCGGTGGCTCACACTTACAATTCCAGCACTTTGGGAGGCTTAAGTGGGTGGATCATGGGGTAAGGAGTTCAACACCAGCCTGGTCAAGATGGTGAAACCCCATCTCTACTAAAAATATAAATAATTAGCCGGGCGTGGTGGCACACACCTATAATCCCAGCTACTCGGCAGGCTGAGGCAGAGAACTGCTTGAACCTGGGAGGTGGAGGTTGCAGTGAGCCGAGATCGTGCCACTGCACTCCAGCCTGGGTGACAGAGTGAGACTCCGTCTCAAAAATAAATAATTGTCTAATTGTTTCCTGTACATTATTTTATTTTTCCTTTCAAGAATCTGATACTCGAATTCAAACTCCCATCTTTTAACTGAGAAAACGGACTTACTAGGACTCAAAGCTAGTAAGTGGCAGAGTCGTGGGATTCCAGCCCAGGTACACCTGGCTCCAGGAATATCCTACCTTTTCTTGAGATCTTTCTGTGTATGCCAAACTGTTTATCATACATACGCCTGTTTTCTATAACCCCTAACACCCCTCAAATCTACTTAGTTTACTCAAACCACTGTGTTACCATTAAATACGGTAAATGTAAAAAATATGTATGATAGAGAAACCAGAAGAGCAAATACAGGCTGCTTTAGACTCCTTGGAGCCAGGAGGCAATTACTGGAGCTGTTCTCAATTTGACATCAATAAGTAGAAGAAACCAGCTTAAATCCCAAGATACCTTGCATAATAAAAAATGTGGGTTACTTCTATTTTACCCACTAACAAAGATCCTCCAGACCGGCTTGTACATAAACTCCCTCTTTGGCTGAAGCTCCAGCAGGTTCTTCAGTCATTAAATGCTCTGCTATCAAGGTGCAGATAAGAGGAGGCTTTCTTCTCCCACAGCCACAGCTGTTTAAAGGCTCCAAAGATTCATGTTTCGGACAGAGAACAGTCCTCCTCTAAGATCATACTGTTTTGTGATCTGGGATAAAGGAAATGAAAGAATGGTGGACTGTGATTTTAAAGATAAACACTCCATCATGACCCTTCTTAGAACCTAAGTCTATATTTGGATTTGCTATATTTCCAAAACACAGGGAACAGCCTTCCAGGGCCCACTCACAACACTCACAGCAAACAGGCAGCTCAGACCTCACGGGAAAGCTCCAATTCCATAGCCATGTATCCTAAATAAAGGTTTACTTCCAGGGTGGTAGCCTAAGTTAGTGGTTAAAGGCACAGATTTCAGAGAGAGACTGCCGAAGTTCAGCACTGCCATGTGAACTGCCTCGTCTTGGGCAAGTTACTTTATGCCTCCATTTTCTCATCTGTAAAATGAGGAAGGCACTATCTACTGGCTCCCAGTGTGACTGTGAGGATTACAGGAGTTCATGATTACGATAGGATCTTGTACAGAGTAAGTGCTGTAAGTGCTGGCCGTGGTTTATGAAACCTAACATACCCCAGATAGGTGGGAACTTCAGAAAACTCCAGAGCCAAGAACACTGCTGCTGCTGTCACCATCACTAAGCTCTTTCAACAGAAGCTGGTCACTGTCCCCACTGCCCCCACAGGCATGGAGTGTTTGCGTGCACACAAACTGCCGCTTGTCTATGCATCTTGCAGCGGAAAGGAGGGTGGAGAGTGGCGAACAGGGTCTCAAATTTATACCAGGAGCCCCTTAAGAATCAAGTTTCAATGAACCTGAAAAGGAAAGATAATCTTCAAAAGATATCCCCACACACACACACATAAAGCCAAAGATACTGCCATACTGCTTTACAGAGTCTTACCTAGTATTTAACTTGACTTGTATAAAGGTACCTTACGTCAAATAACTAAACTTTACATTCTCAACAGCCAACTCTTAATGTTTTACAATTGTCATGAGTCTTCTATGTTGCTATTTCCAGTAAAACTAGGATTCTGAATTAAGACCCTAAAGACAGATGTCTAACATTATCCACCTGCAAGTCTTTAAGCAAGAGAAAATCATATTAGAAAGGCATATCTAATGATTATAACTTGCTACTTCCTCTAAAAAGCCTTCTTAGCCTACTTTTTGAGAGTATTATGGCATGGCCAGGCACAGCGGCATGTACCTGTAGCCCTAGCCAGCTATTCAGGAAGCTGAACCAGGAGGATCATTTGAATCCAAGAGTTGGGGGCCAGCCTGGGTAACATAGCAAGACCCCATCTCTAAAAAAAGGAGGGTGAGGCGGGGGCAAGGGATGACAGAGAGACAGAGAGAGAATGAATAAATGAATGTGACTTACATTTGGAAGCTTGTTTTTACAGATATTACATGGCGGTTTGAGGACTTGGTTATACTTAATTCCATGACCTTGTGTGTAAATGGGGTAATTATTTTATTGATGTTCTCTCTTCTTCATCTCTTCTTTAAAACCGTCACCTACTTTTGTTTTTTTGGTTTTTGTTGTAGTTTTTTGCCCAGTAATTTCTCTCCAGATTGACTCTTTCTTGCTATGCTCAGGGCCATCTATCTTAACCCACACCCTCATTTCCTATCTCTCCTACAGCAAGGGCACCCGTTTCACCAGGTTTCCTTGTTTTCAGTGTTTTTCTCCTTCCATCTAGTCTCTAGGAGGTCATTACACTAATCTGCTAAACTTCCGCTTTCCTTACATTAAAACACTGCTTAAGATGTTCAATGATTCTCCCTTCAGTAAGGAGACTGAATTCCTCCCCCGGCTGGTACTTGAGCCCTGAGTAGTTTTTCCTATTCAGCTTCCAATGTCTTCCTCCTCCCCTCACCATCCACCGGACGGAACTCAGCACTGTGGTACATGAAGGTATTTCTGAACCTTTTGTTTCACCTCGATACTTACACCCTTCCCTTCTGGACACAGCATTTCAAGGCCTCTGTCGTGTCCAAATCCTACCACTCCTTCGAGATCTCTTCCATGAGGCCTTTCCAAAGGCCTTCTCCTTCCGGATCCGTTTTGGCTCTGATGTATAATGTTGGGTTGGGCCTCTCCTTGTTTCATCATCTTTGCTGGGTGTTTTAGTAGTTACTGAAAGCATTCACTTTCTTAGGTGCCATGTAACACAGCATAGAATGAGCAGTATCACCGAGCAGCAACTACCTACATACCTACCCAATTTCTCTATGCCATAACCCAGGATGTTACAAATTCTGAATGAGACACCCAAGAAAGAAATACATGTTTACCAATATATACATACGTATGCATGTGCACCTATATATTCAACAAATCTTGTGAAATATTATTTATCTTTACTAAACTATATTAAAGTTACCTTGTTTTCTGGACAACTGGATATTAGAAATTATTATTTTTGCTAATTTTGTTATGTAGAAAAATCCTTGTTTGCAGATACATATTAGAAACAAAGTGCCCTGGCTGGGCACGGTGGCTCACACCTGGAATCCCAGCACTTTGGGAGGCTGAGGCAGGCAGATCACTTGAGGCCAGGAGTTTGAGACCAGCCTGGCCAACATGGTAAAAGCCCATCTCTACTAATAATACGAAAATTAGCTGGGCATGATAGTACATGCCTGTAATCCCAGCTACTCAGCAGGGGTGCTGAGGCATGAGAATCACTTGAACCTGGGAGGTGGAGGTTGCAGTGAGCCAAGATTGCGCCACTGCACTCCAGCCTGGCGTCTGGCGATGGAGCAAGACTCTGTCTCAAAAAAATTAAAAAAAAGAAGGCCAGGTGCAGTGGCTCACGCCTGTAATCCCAACACTCTGAGGGGCCGAGGTGGGTGGATCACATGAGGTCAAGAGTTCGAGATCGAGATCAGCCTGTCCAACATGGTGAAACACCATCTCTAGTAAAAAAAAAAAAAAAAAAAATGGCTGAGTGTGGTGGTGTGCACCTGTAATCCCAGCTACTTGGGGAGGCTGAGGCAGGAGAATTGCTTGAACCCAGGAGGCAGAGGTTGCAGTGAGCCAAGATCGTGCCACTGCACTCCAGCCTGGGTGACAGAGTGAGACCCCGTCTCAAAAAAAAAGAAAGGAAAAAGAAACAAAGTGCCCTGATATCTGAATACCACTTACTTTGAAATAGATTACAAACACACACAAAGAAACTAAGAACATTTTAAATTGTTGAATCTGGGTAAGGTAGATGAGTATTTGGTGTGATTCTCTTTCTGCTTTTCCATATAAGAATATAAAGTGATAGTTATTACTCATCAAATTTATTTCATGACCATAATCCTGTTTGAAAAACACTGCTTTATAATTAGAAAAAAGACAGGCCACTTGTCCCAGTGTTTGTTAGTCATACTTAAGGGAGGCCCTAACATTCTGTAGAATGTTCTGTGGCTACTTCCTGGCCAATGAAGGATTTAATGTTCCACTACTGAGTCAACTAATCTCTCCTTCGAAATCCTTTCTATGAAACTTCCTGTGAATCATTATGACCTTAGCAGAAAGGTATAAGATTAAGGACTGGTTTTTGACTTGCAGAGATCACAGACTCAGAACTTACCCTAAGACCTCCCATCCTGAGGACAATCCTTGTGGTTTTCACAGAATAAAATCCAGGAACATCAAAGTTTAAGACAATCCCTTAAAACTGAAAGTGCCATAGCAAACGTGCACTGGCTACACTTTCCCCTTCCTTTTCCTTTAAGAATTGGTTTTAATAAAAGACGAAGTTCCATAAACAGTCAATAGCATCTCATTTAATTGACACTAAGCATTCTAGATGAGTGAATGAAATTTGTAGATAACTGAAATTCCAAGTCTTGTTAATTAGAGATTTCTAGATTTCCTTCTTTCTTTTAAAAAATTTCTTTTATATACAGGGTCTTGCTCTGTTGCTCAGGCTGGCCTCAAACTCCTGGGCTCAAGTGAGCCTCCTTTGTCAGCATCCCAAGTAACTGAGGCTACAGGTGTGCACCACCATGGCCAGGTGGATTTCTAAATTTCCAAGATTGCTTTCCTGTTGACTACAGACATCCACATAATCAAGTTTGAATTGTGACACAGCAACAGTGACCTCAAGAAGGCAACTCAACTAGATCATGCAGGGGACCTGGGACCCAATTAACCATAGGCCCTCGTGAAGAAGCAAGGTGGATGAACTCTGCAACCTCTAAGGGCTTTGCAGCTCTTACACTCAGCAGCCCTGTTACTACTAGGTCTGTAAGACGGGCAGGCTGCATGCAAAATACCAATAGTATAAAATTATTAGCACAGACCAACTAACACAAACGGAATATTCTTCTTTATAATGAATCTAACTTTTTAATTTTTTTGAGATAGAGTCTCGCTCTGTCACCCAGGCTGGAGTGCAGTGACGCGATCTTGGTTCACTGCAATGTCTGTCTCCCAGGCTCAAGCGATTCTTGTGCCTCAGCCTCCCGGGTAGCTGGGATTACAGACATGTACCACCACACCTGGCTAATTTTTGTATTTTTAGTAGAGACAGGGTTTGCCATGTTGGCCAGGCTGGTCTTGAACTGCTGGCATCATGTGATCTGCCCACCTTGGCCTTCCAAAGTGCTGGAATTATGGGTGTTAGCCATTGTGCCTGTCCCTTTATAATAAATGTTATTTACCAAAATAAAAATTAAGCAATAAGTCGTTAAAAACCATATGCAACAAGTAAAAGGAATGAACAAGTGTTTAACAAAGAACCCAGGCGAATCTCATGTGTGTAACACTTAATGAAAGAAGCCACATACAAATATGTGATGCTGTATGATTAGGGTGCTGTGGAAGTGAGAAGAGTGGTTACCCTTTGCGGGGGAGTAGGGGTAGGGAGAATGATTCACCAGAAGGTGGCACCAGGGAGCACTGGGGTGCCGATGACACTGACCCAGGTGACAGTTACTCAGAGCATACACAGGTAAAAATCACCCAACTGTACTTTTAAGAAGCATACACTTTACTGTAAGTTAAACACCAAAAAAGTAAAATATAAGATGGAAAAAAAACTTGGGTAACAAAAATACAGGAACTGTCAAAATTATCTTTATAGTACCTGTGAACATTACAAACGCACAATGAGTAAATATACAATATTGCTCAATTCTAGCAGGAAAAAAACCCTTAAATTTTATTAGCATGTCAACCTGCAATGCGTTCTGTCAGCTCTTCAACATTTTTAAAGTTTCCCAAACTTTCATGACACTATCTCATATGTCAAATATTTTCTAAAAATATTTGTTTTTAGACTATAAAAGAGCCAATGAAAAAGCAGAAATCCACATGGTTTACTAGCAAGGCATTAATATCTGCGGTTTAACCAAATACATCAGATTTAGATACAAAAATATGCAATTTAGAATTCTGCAAAATGCAGCAAAATCCTAATACCATGTTGATCCAGATTGCTAATGCCTTGTTTTATTACATAATAGTCATTTAGAAAGCCAATGTTTCTCAATGAGGCTGAATTTAACTAAAAAGCACACAAAGTACAATTAGGGCTGGCTTACTTAGCCCAAATTGTTTTTATGATAGCTAATGGAAATGATTAATTTAGGTTACAAACCAAGCCTGCCAAAATACAAAATTGCTACTTCAAAATGTTTTCCTGGGCATCTTTTGTGAACTAAGTAGTGTGTTGAAAGAACTGGAGTCAGAGAAATATGACAAGCTCTGCCCTAAGAGGTCACTGTTCAGGCAGGGAGGCGTACAGAATTTTAAAATGTAACAAGGCCAGGCACAGTGGCTCACACCTGTAATCCCAGCACTTTGAGAGGCTAAGGCAGGAGGACTATTTGAGCCCAGCAGTTTGAGACCAGCCTGGGCAAAATAGTGAGACCCCATCTCTACCAAAAAATAAAAATAAATAAAAAGGCTGCTTGTGATAGTGTGTGTCTGTGGTTCCAGCTACTTGGGAGGCTGACGTGGGAAGATTTCTTGAGCCTAAGAGGTCGAGGCTGCAGTGAGCCGTGATTGTGCCGCTGCACTTCAGCCTAGGTGATGGAGTGAGACTTCATCTCAAGAAAAAAAAAGTAACAAGTACTATAGGAATTGAGGGGAGGAAATAAGTAAGCAGGGGGCTTCAATGACAAGCTTCTGAGAAGGTGATAATTGGCTCAGAGGAGACGGCTCAAAAATCACCTGATAGCCTAGCAAGGAGCACCGTGTATCTGCAGAAGGAAAAACTAGAATACGTATTTAGGAAACTAAAAGTTGGAGTGTCTAAAATTGAGAATGGCTAAATAGGTCATTCTAAATCAAGGCACGATTGAGGGCTGGGGCGAAAAAGAGGTGTAAGGCGAGCATCTCTAAAGGGAGGAGGCACAAGGCTCAGAAGAACACAGACAACCTGCAACAGGCTCTGCAAACGGGCTAGGCTCGACACTTGACCACGCAGACAAGGGAAGCCAGGGATTTTAAAGCAGGCGGCGTTTTTACAATCATGAAAAGAAAATACTGGGAAATAGAGAAGTTGGAATATCCAAAAGAAAAGGAGCCTTACCCTAAATACAGGTACTGTTTCTTATTAATCTTTTAAAAATACAGCACTGTGACTATACTGTATAGAAGGATTTTGGATTTGGTTCACGTCACCTAAGAATGGGTCATTCATGAATCTGTGTAATTGGTCATGACATAACAACTTTAAGTAGCCTCTGTCTGGGATGCTGGGATCATAATCATGTGATTTGGACTTTTTTTTTCCAGCATCATTTGAAGCTAAGGATAGCTGAATTCTTACCTCAAAGAACACTGTCCATCATGTGATGGAAAATCAGGCATTTTGCCTCATAAATACATGATTTGTTATTTATTCCACCTCCACCCATCTCTCTTCTACAGGCTCAACACTAATAGAATTCCAATTATTATCACAGCCTTGGTACTTTCCATCGGGGGCTAGACAGATTAAGAAGGGTGAAGTTTTCACCTAGAATGAACGAAATGGCAGGACTTAAAGATGACTCTCCTGAATAGTGGAATTCTTTCTGTCTTCTACTGAAAAGAGAAATCCCTCAATGTACACGGCAAATCACATTCCCTTCACTCTAAGCCATAGTTAGGGAAGACATCCCAGATTCTCCTGAATGCAGGAAAGCACTATGGTTATACCTACCCACTCCATTGAACCAGGTACTAACCATGACTCAAATTCTGTCTGAAACAAAAATCCAAATGAGATTAGTAACAGAAAAAAAAAAAAAACAACCAAGTATATGTGTAGCAGGATGGACAGAAGGCAGTCTCGAAAGCTTCAATGCTAGACATTTTTTTTCTCTTTACTAGGAATTGCAATCAGCGAAACCATGGGTCTGTACCTGGCCTAGAGCCTTAACAATGCAACGAGAATGTGAAAACTCTCACTCAGGGACACCTGCTCTTAGCCTACTACGAAACTACTGCCTGTGTGCAGAATTGTTATTTGAAAACATGAATTTTATGTCCAAAGGGTAAAATGCCCAAGAGGCTTTACTCATGCCAAGTTCCCTATGAACCATGGGGTTTCCTTTTGCCTTGGGAAAGAAGGTGAACTTTTTTTTGAGACAGTTTTGCTCTGTCGCCCAGGCTGGAGTGCAGTAGAGCGATCTCAGCTCTCTGCAACCTCCGCCTCACAAGTTCAAGCGATTATCCTGTCTCAGCCTCCTGAGTAGGTCGGACTATAGGTGCATACCACCATGCTTGGCTAATTTTTATATTTTTAGTAGAGACGGAGTTTCACTATGTTGGCCAGGCTAGTCTTGAACTCCTGACCTCAAGTGATCTGACCACCTTGGCCTCCCAAAATGCTGGGATTACAGGCATGAACCACCATGCCCAGGCTGAAAGGAAGTGAATTTAATAGGACCCCAAGGACTGCTAACTACATACCTTTATTTACAATGTGGTACACTTGATTAATCTGACTCAGCCCACCTCCCTTATTCAGCATTTCGAAATGTTAGGGGACCATCTGTTTATGATTCATGAACTGAGAACATTATGAAGTTTCTCATTCAGCTCAGGGTATCACCCTGAACTTGATGAACTAAAATTTATTTGGTTTCTAGACTTTAATGACTCTGATGTCATTCATTGCTTTCAATGTTATGACTGATGTTTTATTAATAAGGCCATTGTAAATATATCTGTAAGTACCAGAATCCCTGTGTCAGAGAAACACTTTGCTTGATTGCTTTTCTTCCTGGATAAATATATAGTCAACAATCAGTGAATATATACTTCATATTACAGGATTGACTCAGAGAGTTCAACAATATCTAATCAGAGGCAAGGGTATGTTTATTTTATTAAGGGACACATCCTTCAAACTAATCAAACTTTATATGTAAACAAAGGTAAAGTGACATGCGTAATTAGACAAGAATTAAATGACAAACAGATTTGGGTAACATCATTTATTTTCCACTTATCTAGCATCTTTCATCAAAAATGTCAATAAATCTTTCCAACTGTTCCTGTTCCACCTAGGATATGATTATCTGAAAGTCTTACAAGTCTGTCCTGAATTTCACACTCCATAACTGACAGCTGTTTAGTCTTTGGGACTCATCACTGAATGTCCCCTCTCCCTTGCCTCCCACATCACTAAGTTCTTTCTTCTTTCTTGATACTCTAACATCAGAACCTTCTGCTCTGCCCAACACCTGACACCTGCCCGCACTAGGTCTGTTACACTGCACACGTGGACCACTGCAGCAATCTATCTCCTCTCTCTCCAGGCTGCTCCTCTCAGTGGTCACCACCATAGGTTGGTTACAGGATGAGGTTTAAACTCCTGAAGCCAAAAGTCAAAGTCCTCATTATCTTGACTCAAACTGTCTCTGTCCAGATCCTGTACTCTCAGCCTCTTAGCTGGACCAGACGGTTGGGTCCAGGTGAACTATGTCCAGCTCGAGCATAGCGTGCCAAGATCATTTTACCTAACTCCCTTCACCCTTTATTCAGGAGTGCTACATGGATGTAGGTATTATTGCGCCTTCCACCTCCAACAGCTACTCTGTGCCTGCCACATGCACATCAGCATGACAGATGTGTGACACATTTTATTTCTAGTTCTCACTTCAATTATGCTAGTTACGTTTAGCTATCAAAAATATCAAGGAATTTGGGCCGGGCACTGTGGCTCATACCTGTAATCCCAGCACTCTGGCCTGAGCCCAGGAGTCTGAGACTAGCCTAGGCAACAAAGCGAGACCATACTCCTGCCCTCTGATCTCTACAAAAAATTTAAAAATTAGCTGGGTGTGGTGGGATGCACCTGTAGTCCCAGCTACACAGGAGGCTGAGGCAGGAAGATCCCTTGAGCCCAGGAGTTCTATGTTGCAGTGAGCTGTGATCATACCACTGCACTCCAGCCTGGGTGACAGAGTGAGACTCTTGTCTCAAAAATTAAAAAAAGAAAAAGAAAGAAGAAATCAAGGAATTTGACAAGGTCACAAACTAGGGAGTAGCAAGCCAGGGTTTGAACCCAGGTGTGATTCCATAGCCTGTGTTCTTTGTAAAACCTCAGGCTTCCTAGAGTGCCATCCCCAACTTCCTATTTACCAAAACCTAGGGATTCCTTCAGAGTCTGCTCAATTTCACCTCTCCCACAGTCACGTATGATCACCACAAATCTAGTAATCAGTGGTTACTCAGAACTCCTGTTGTTCTTACCTCATAGTCTTAGACACTTTTTGCAGCCCCAGAGCCTCATATGAATAGTCTCTTGAACACAGCAGGCACTCAACTATCTTAACTGAGTCATTTTGCTATTTTCAAATTATTTCCTATGGGTAAAATTACATTATCAGGTAGTGTAACTTGAGTAACTGAATAAAATCAGTTTCAATAATAAGGGCGCATCTATGGTCTCCTAACTAAGAACAGAAGGCAGGGCTAAGTCAGTGGCTCACAGATATCAAATATCCAATCTCTCTTCATTTTTTTCACTACACTATCCTCGGGCCATTTGCTTTATCCTCACATGGAGACAAGAGAGCTACTGTAGTTCTACCAATCACATGTAGTCAATTTCTGGCTATAGATGAGGATACTTATCTTCTTTCATATTTTATTAGGGAGGAAAACTTTTCCAGAAGCTCCTCAGTAGATTTCTCCTGGGGTCCCTTTGGCCAGGGCTGAGTTCTATGTCCATGCCCTAGTTGCAAGAGAGGCTGGGGAGGCGGCACATAACATTTTCAGCCTCCAGGAACAGACTCTGCCAGCCAGGGAGAAAGGGAAGGAAAAGGGTGTTTGGAAAGGCAATCCATAGTGTTTGCAACCACCACCTCGAATAGATATTATGCAATGATCAACTCTGCATAAGGAAAACTCCCCCACGTCCAAACAGGTTATCATTAGACAGGCTTGTTAATCTGGTTAAAAACAAACAATCCAGTTACAATTGAGTGTATTTGCTCTGGACGTAGAAGAGAAGAGAACTGGAACCTCCTTTAGCCACCAAGTGTAAATACATTCCTCTTCCCCAGTGTTTTAGTTACATATCATAATCTTCTCCATCATGATCACCACAAGGGAAGAAAGGCTAGGAAGAAAAAATATCTAGCTCTTTTGAGCTTCCATACAGTCCCCAAAACACCTTAAGGCAGGCAAAAAAAATTTTTCTCAGGAGATTTAAAGAACAGAATTGGAGATGAACATATTAACAAGTCTTCTGCCTCCTTGATTCTTCCATGCTGCTGCTAAAAAAATGCTGGTCTGCCACCCCTACCACCACCACCACCAACCACCACCACCTCATCTGCTGCCAATTCTGCAAATGGCATAGACATCTATCAATAGGGGACCACTTTTTAAAATTCTGGTACAATGGAAAATGATGGTGCCACTAAAATGGAAATGGATCTGAATGGGCTACCGTGGGAAGCTATTCAATCTAAACGGTTAAGAGAGAAAAGCAAGACGCAAGGCTGTGCCTACTGTGCACACTTGTTTATGCTTATCTGAAGTAGGGGTGGAGGGATTTATAATAGATGTGTACAATTATATACTCTCTGTATATGAACATTTCTAGAAGCTGTCTTAAGAACTGTGGATGGTAGTTACCTCTGGGGAATAGGACTGGGAATCTGAGGACATGGACACTTTTTGTTTTAAATTTTTTAACCTTATTTTCACATTTTTAAAAAAAGTCCCTAGTGCCTGAATCTCAAAGTGAGACTAATATGCAAATTCCTGCAAAATTTCATTAGCATACTTAAGATACTTTCTTGTCTCCTCCAGGGACCTATGATTTTACTAACAGTAGCAAAATAAATAATCTATAGGACAGTAAGCATTTTTGTAACTCACCCTAACTGAATTTTGTTTATGCAATTACTTTTAGAAAAGTAACTCCCTACTGAAAAGAGAAATTTTAAATTCCATTTCCCAGGGAAATAAAACCATGGCTTAAAAGGTAGTTCTAAAACAAATTTTATGAGACTAAGCTGGAATTGCCAAGTCATAAATATAAGTTTTTAAGTAAAAATCCCATTAAGATATTGTATACTAATTTCACATCTTATATAACATCATAAAACACTATCTTCTTAAGGGATCAATGCTACTGAAATATTTCCATTGAGAACTGGGCTGCCCAAGGCTCACAGCTTTGAATCTGTATTTCATGGGCAATCATGTTTCCCATAAAAACTCTTCACTGATAATATTCATAGAAGCAGACCATGGCTGTGTTTGATAGGCGTATATATACAGTTGTGTCTTGGAATCCATGGGGGATTAGTTCTAGGACCTGCTGCAGATACCAAATCTATGAGTGCTCAAGTCCCTGATATAAAATGGTGTAGTATTTGCATATAAGCGACATACATCCTCCTGTATACTTTAAATCATCTCTAGATTATTTATACCTAATACAATGTAAATGCTATGTAAATAGTTATATTGCATTGTTTAGGGAATAATGACAAGAAAAAAACCCTCTGGATCTGTTCAGTACAGATGAAATTTTTTTTCCTAAATATTTTTGACCCTTGGTTGGTTAAATCCATGAATTTCTGAAACCCATGGATGTGGAGGGCTAACTGTATATCCATTCATGGCAACAGAAGGGTCACAGAGTTCATCTAGAGACTGTTTACATATACAGTTCATGTGATTCTTGAGGCTAGACTGTTTTACCTGTGATTCTTAGGTTTGGTGTTTTTGTTTGTTTTTTGAGACAGTGTCTTGCTCTATCATCCAGACTGGAGTACAGTGGTGCAATCACAGCTCACTGCAGCCTTGACCCCCCCCAGGTTCAATTGATCCTCCTACTTCAGCCTCCCTAGTAGCTGGGATGACAGGTGCACACCATCACGCTGCGCTAATTTTTGTATTTTTTGTAGAGATGACATTTCGCCATGTTGCCCAGGCTGGTCTTGAACTCCTAGGTTTCAAGCAATCTGCCTGCCTTGGCCTCCCAAAGCTGGGATTACAGGCATGAGCCCAAACGGTTCTCAAGTTTTGGTTTTGTCCTTCAAAAATCGTTTCTATAGCAACAACTACAAAAAAAAAAAAATTAATGTTATCTCCTTAAGGTTAAAGTCAGTTTCTCAGAAGATAAAGCAGGGTAAGACTACTTTCACTTTTAAAATTTTTTCAGTGGTTCTAGGATTCATTTTTAAATGAAGCAATGCTAAAAGCAGATTACAAGGTATATTTGCAGTGTTTGCATTTAACTGATTCTTAAAACATTAAAAACTGTTTGGCATTTGAGCATGCACATCCCCTAGAGATCCAGAAATTACATGTGTAGGTTAGGAGAATACATTGAAAATATATACAGCAGCATCACTTGCAAAAGACGACAACCCACAAATAATCCAAAGCCTATGGGCAATAAAATGGACACACACACACACGTACATGCACACACACACACGCACACACATGCAGACTGTTTATTTCTGGAATGAAATAAACCAGAGCTACAAGAATTAAAATGGGCCAGGCACAATGGCTCCCACCTGTAATCCCAGCATTTTGGGAGGCCAAGGCTGGTAGATCACATGAGCCCAGAGTTTGAGATCAATCGGCCTGGGCAACATGGTGAAACGCTGCTGCTACCAAAGAAAAAAAGATTAGCCAGCCATGGTGGCACACACGCCTGTAGTTCCAGCTATTTGGAAGGCTGAGGCAAGAGGATGAGCCTGGGAGGTCGAGGCTGCAGTGAGCCCATATTGCGTCACTCCAGCCTGGGTGTGACAGAGCGAGATCCCATTTCAAAAAGAATAAAATGACTAAATCTTAAAACAAGCAAGTCAAAGAACACATCCTGTATGAATTCTACTTTATAAAGGCCAGATGCAGGCAAACTCTTGTTTAGGTATGAACACACACATGGTCCAAGAGAAAAATCTTGAGAACAGTTAACATAAACCTTAGGGCAGTGATAATCTCTTGGTGGTGGGAGGGCTTGTGATATAGATGCTCAATCAGGGAAGAAGGTCACAGGGTCAAGTTCAACTCCTTACCCAGGGTATAACATACAGGGGTGTTTCATGTTATTAATTTTTTAATGGAATACCTTCTTTGTGTAATCCAACATTTTAAAATAAAAACTATGGAGTAAATTATACAGTAAAATAAACAAAACGTGTGAGAGAGAGTGTGTGTGTGTGTGTGTGTGTGTGTGTGTGTGTGTGTGTGTTTGCTTAATCTGTAGAATGAATGACTTCTTTCAATCCTATTGCTTTATCTCTGGCCCTATACTTAACCCTTTGGGTAATAATGTTAAAATCTAAATTTGAGACCCTACTTAAAATGTGACCTGGTCTCAAAGGCCCTCAGGTCACCACTGCAATGATCTTCCTGGATCATTATCCTCACTGGTTACACACAGGAATGCGAAGCATGTAGTCAGGAGAAAGCCCTGTAATTTCCCCCAAGCCACAGGCCACCCCCTGGAAGAAAAACAACCGACTCTCCATAAGCTGACTGGAAAGGAACAGGTGGGAAGGAGAGCAGAGGGGCCCCCAGCATTGTCAGGGTTTCTCCAGAATGGCCTGCCAACCAGGACAAGCCCTGTTCCCACATCTTTTTGAACAGCCTGGCACAGAAAGCAGCTGTAACTGTTTTATAAGCAGTGCTCTTGCAGTTTGGGGAGCATTTTCCCTTTTATTCCAACTGCAACTGTGTGCGTCAAGCTCTGTCAGCTGTTGTGCTCCCCGCGTTACGAGGCTATCAGATGATTTGCTGTCGGAACAACTGGCCCCTTTGATTTTTTTTTTTTTAAAATAACAGATTTTTTTTTTTTTTTTTTTTTTTTTGGAGACAGAGTCTTACTCTGTCATCCAGGCTGGAGTACAATGCCACGATCTTGGCTCACTGCAACCTCTGCCTCCTGGGTGCAAGCAATTCTCCTATCTCAGCCTCCCCAGTAGCTAGGATTACAGGTGCTGCCACCACACACGGCTAATTTTTGTATTTTATACAATAGAAATGTAACCTCCAAGATGCAAATGATCCAATGGCAAGCAGCAAACTCCTCCAACTTTCCCCCACCCCCAGGGGTTGTGGTTTCTGAAGACTGGGGATTGCTATCAACAATGGGCAAACCTTTGCTACAGAACTGATTGGGGGGAAAAAAACCTGAATAAATGTGTGCAAATATTTTAATGTTCACAGAAGAAAAGAAAGATTGTATTTTGTGTCAATACACAGAAGTCTTCTATGACAAAGAGCCACAAGTGAATACAGATTCCCCATGAGATCAACAGCTCCCACAGGCAGAGATCACACGAACCTGGGCCTTCACCACCCTACGGGAAAAGAATCCCACACTCTGGGGTGTCCAAGCATGGTCTGAGGAGCCCCGGTTTGGAGGCACTCTCCCTTTCCCCCCACAGCTGCTTCCTCTCCCGGCCCACAGCTCAAGGCAGCCACCACACCCTTCTTCCCCAAGGTGGGCAGGGCAGCGTCACACAAAGTCAGTTTCACAGAGTTTCAAGTTTCTAGGCAAGGCAGGACAACTCAAAGACGCCCATTTGTCGAAAGATCAGATGTGAAAGTACAAAGTTAGATTCCAACTCAGAGCCTGGTTAGACCCAGGGTTACTTTCGAACTCCCAGGATGTGGGAGGAGACCTGGCTCTTCTCCAGCCAGTAGCCGGCACAATCCAACCCAGATATTTGTCCATCTGTTAAATCACTCACACTGGACTGACATTTTTAAACAGTCATAACAATAAGGAGACTGGTGGTTCATTAGGTGTTTAGGCAGTTTAAATACCTAGAAACCCGCTGAGAAATTGGGGAGGGATTTGGGCAAGCCCAAAGATAACTATTAAGAGCACAAAGACAAGTCGTATTTCTTTCCAGCATCTCTCAGGATATTAATGACCACAAAGCTCCATAATACATATTTACACACACTGGCTGAAACGAAAGAGCCGTGAAGAGACTTACCAAGGACCACACAGCAAACCAGGGAGCAGAGCAGGATCGGCAGCCAGCTCACCTTCCTGCCTGAGGCATTTGAATCTGCAAGGCGGGCGGGCTAGATATTCCAAACAGCACCTACCGTATGACTCAGCCTGGACTTTGGAGATACTGCTCACATTATCTCTGAGTATTCCTGTGTTTGTCTCAGAGAAACTCCACGCCCTGCACTGTACCCAATACAAATGTCAGTAATAATGCACTGTATTCAACACACTGCTGTACAAATGGGCTCTTTGTGCTGCCAGCAGAAAAAAATCCACATTCTATATCTTCGCAGGGAGGTCGACGACCAGGGTGCCTGCTGTCAATCACCCTGACTCTGGGATTGCAGGAGCACAGACATTGTGTCTGGTACTCTCTCTTTACCAACAAGGAAATGGGCTCAGCTCAACAAACCTTGTTAGGCTGAGCAAATGCCAGCCGTGGACTGGGCACAGGAAACACCACCATGATGAAGGCAGAGCAAAGGGGCCAGCCAGCGCCAAGGGCAGGGAAGTGGCTTAAAGACAGTGAGCAGTCAGGAGACTCTCCCTCTGTTGATTCATTCGTGAGAAGACACTTGCTGGGTGCCTCTGTGTGTCAGGCGCGGCGAGGCGTGCTGGGGAGGCAAAGGGGCATAGCCCCCTCCTGGCTTAGTGGCCCGGGGGAGAGAAACAATGACAGCCACTGATAAGTGCCAGGAGAGTACTTGGTGCTAATCGAGCATTTGGGAGGGGTTACTAAGGGGGACAAAGAGGAAAGGCGGAGGGGACAAAGTCAGTGGAAAGCAGAAAGAAAGGCTCATCAGAAGGTGAATCAGTTAGAGAGAGGTAAGGATTTGGAGGACTTGGTGCAGGAGAAGACTAGGATGGCAGACGGGTCAGACCCTGAGGATCCCACTTAAATCATGTGAGGTATCTGGGGTACATCCTGCGGGTCCCTTGGCAGCCGCATAGAGAATTAGGATGATCAGATCCCTGTTTTAGACAAGTCCTTCTGAGAAAGCAAGATGGAAAATGCCCTTCTGTGGAGCCAACTAAAGCCTGCTGGGGCAATCTATGGGCAGACCTGGTGAAGGCTGGATGTAGGGTGGTCGAGAGAGGCCTATGAAGGAGGTGGAATGAGAGGACTTGACATCACCTGGATGTGGGGGTGTAAGGGCGAGTCAAGGAAAGCCCCACTTCTGTTTCGTTCTTTCTGGTAGCTAAGATTATTCACAAGATAGGCAAGAGTTTTCAGCCTCAGACATGATGAACCTAAGGTTCCCATGGGACCTTTAAACACAGATGTCCTGATGGACACAGAGAAAGGGACAGAAGCAACAGCACTGGCATCCATCGGGGACAGTGCCTTAGACACCTCTCTGAGGAGACAAGCATAGACGACCAGACCTGATCAAACCCCAGCTCTGCCTCTTAGCAGCTATATGAACTGGGGCAAGCAAATTCACCTTTTTGGGACTCTAGTCTCACCTAAGGAAATTTCTTTTGGCATTTAATGAAATCGGAAAAGGACATGATGTCATGGCAAACAGAAGATATTTAATATTTTCCTCTTGCCCTTTTGTGATCATATACTGCTTTGTATTATAATTGAGTACTTAACCTTTGCAGCAGATTACCAGTTTTCTTGCTGTCACTCACCTTTAAATCCCTTTTGACCATATTTGTAGGCAGAAATTCTCAAATATTTGAATTGCCACAAGTCATATGAAAAACTAAGGCCAGACTGTTCTAGGGGACCAGGGGTTTCCTGCCTTTGACCTTAAATAACAAATGCAAAGATCTCAAAATTGCCATGTGGCTTAAGTGGTGTTGATTTAACTCTGTGTTGAGGGGTGGGATGGAGAGAAAAGGGCAGTGGGGTTTGGGAAAGAGGGAGAATTTTGTCAGCCTAATAAAGGCTAGTCAAAGCCTACTCTGTGAACACTATACTGTAATATTTAAGAGGAAGAGTGTCTACCAAAGTTAATATTGCATAGCCTCTATCCTCTGGCTCAGTTCAAGTAAAGGTCTTAAGTCATGTTAAATAATAAATTCCAGCAAATGGATCTTGCCTTCAACCAAATATTAAGTCAATAGTACACTCTGTATATGAGAAGTATAGACTTTCTTTGCTAGGTCATTTTGCTAATTCTATTTATAACTCTTAAAATGAATATTTTAAAACTACAATAAGATTTTTAAAACCAGACTGACCAAAAAGGCATACATAATTCAACTCCACATAGCTAAGCTTGTTCATTTTTCTTCAGGGTTTGCCTTTACATTTGGGCTCCAACTTGTCTTTACCTATTTTTATGGCTGCCTTCCTAGTCTGAAAATATCTTGGTCACTGGATATTTTGTTTCATCTCAAGCTTAGCTCCTAAAATACATTCAGGATCACTTCTTCCCTCCCATTCTTCCCTGGTAGCTTCATATGTTCCCTTCCATTCACCCAGAGCCCAGTTCAGTACACCTACCTCACGTTCTGTGTCTCAGTCACAAATATCTTTTATAAAAACCTGCCCAAGTTTCTAATACAAAATGATCTGGCAACTGCCTCAAAGCTCTCTACTTGGCTCATTTAATTATTTTGATTAAATGTAGATAATGATTCCATTCAGAGCTAATGGTGTTCAGGACTACCCATTCCTGGCTGTCTTCAACCTGGGCACATGTGACATGCCTCAAACATGACAAGTTTGAGAGGACACTTTGGTCCCTAAGGGCCGAGGAAGAACAAATCCCCCTCCCTCACATCTGTAGTCCTAACCTGAGGTTCTTGCCTCTCTTAAGACGTTTCTGGATTCTGGGTGGCTCCCATTAAACACGATTTACATCTCCATCCTTCTTAGCCAACCTCTAAGATTTTGACACCCCACTGACATACAAACCCAAGATACCTTCCAGTTCTTCTCTGCCTTGAATAGACTTGAACACCCCAGATGTGAATAGACTCAACTTTTTTGTGTGTCTATAAGATGCTCTCCTATCCCACTGCCAATAGGGAGAAAAATGAAAGCATATAGATGGCCAGATTAGATGGAATCTGCCACTGAGAAGGCAACATTCCCATGGCACCCAGCCCCTGGTCTACTTGAGTTATTCCTCAGACACTGATGAGAGGTGCAGTCTCAGGGAGAGACTACTGAGGCGTAATCCTTTCCCTTTACATATGACTTTGACATATGCATCACACACACATACACACGTCTGACTCCACCACCGTGACTCACATTGGAGGTGGTGTTTAAAAGGAAGAGCATCTCAGTGCTAATACGTTGCTTCACTCGGAATTGCTCTATGGCTTCTCCTGCCAGAGCAGGTCACATCCAGGAAATGGTTTGCCTGAACTTGGGCAGGATTTTCTCACTATTACCTCACGCCCCAGGGCTGTCTTACTTTCTTCAAAACCCAGATCAGGATCTGCAACCTCCTATGACCCAAAGCATTCTCCTTATAAATTCAGGATTCGAGACTAAGCCAGTCCCTACCCTTTTCTCTCTCTGAACACTTTTTAAATACCTTTTAAATTCTTATCTTTCTCACATCTCATGTCATTCCTCCAGGCAGAGGCCCCTGAGTCTCCTGTGGTTAAGTATACACGGAGAGCTGCCCACTGCACCAGACTCAGCTGAGCCCCGGAGTCCTTCTGAAAATAAAAGATTTATCCTGCAAATTGGTGCAATCTTTGGGAGAACAATGTGTTCGTCTCTATTCTCATTTAAAAGACACATGCGGGCCGGGCGCGGTGGCTCACGCCTGTAATCCCAGCACTTTGGGAGGCCGAGGCGGGTGGATCACGAGGTCAAGAGATCGAGACCATCCTGGTCAACATGGTGAAACTCCGTCTCTACTAAAAATACAAAAAATTAGCTGGGCATGGTGGCGCATGCCTGTAATCCCAGCTACTCAGGAGGCTGAGGCAGGAGAATTGCCTGAACCCAGGAGGCGAAGGTTGCGGTGAGCCGAGATTGCGCCTTTTGCGCTCCAGCCTGGGTAACAAGAGTGAAACTCCGTCTCAGAAAAAAAATAAAAATAAAAATAAAAATAAAATAAAAGACACATGCTCTTTGACCTAACAGTTTTGCTTTTAGAAATTTATCCAAATACGGTTATAGAGAAAAGTGTACACAAGTTTGCGATACAGTATGACAAAGCAAAACCAACATGAAAAAAATCATCCTGGAACTTAAACTGTATATCAGTAGGGGACTGGTTAAATAAATCATGGATATGTGTATTTTGTGTCAAGACTATTTCTGTAAAGACACATAAAGAAACGTAACATTACTATCATTGCTATCTCTGCGGAAAAGGACAAGAAGCTGGAAAGAGAGACTTTAATTTTGCCTTAAGCCCTTCAGTACTGTGGAATTTTTTTTCTTTGTTTCTTTTTTTGCGATAGAGTCTAGCTCTGTTGCCCAGGCTGGAGTGCAATGGCTTAATCTCAGCTGACTGCAACCTTTGCCTCCCAAGTTCAAGTGATTCTCCTGTCTCAACCTCCTGAGTAGCTGGGATTACAGGTGCCCACCAACACGCCCGGCTAATTTTTTTTTTTTTAGTAGAGATGAGGTTTTACCACGTTGGCCAGACTAGTCTTGAACTCCTGATGTCAGATGATCTGCCCGCCTCGGCCTCCCAAAGTACTGAGATTACAGGCATAAGCCACCGCGCCCGGCCTATGGAATTTTTTTTTTTTTCAAATGAACTCGCACTTCTTAAGCTAGCTAATAGAAAAAAAGTGAACCTTTATCATTTAGCGCTACTAAACACTCCATTTAACAATATCACTTAATCTTTGCTAAACAGGAACTAGAAAGACTAGGCATAAATAGAAACTGCATAGACCAGATATGTATTAAAATGGGTCTGCTTTAGCAGTTAATGGTTTAATCATTAAATATTCTCAGAAGATCAGGGTATTTCTAAGGCACTTGCTCTATGTGTTACTGACTCTTCTACAATCTAAGTGGTTCAATTTAAACCATCTCCCTTGTGCTAAACATTCGTGTTTATACTTAAAGTCTATTTCACTCAGGAAATTGGGGTAGGGTCAGTTTTTAAGGTTTTGCCCTAAACCTTAAAAAGAACATAAAAATCCTTCAGGTCTTAAAGAAAAAAGATTGATGCTCGGGCCTTACATAGGACGTATTAAATCTTTCATATATTTTTTAACAAGCTCCACAGGTAACTTGGATGTGGCTGGCATTGCCTCATGCACACCAAAAGTAACCATGCTTAAAAAACACTGTCTTATCCGAAGGAAACACAGCATGGAGAATTCTATGAACAAACCTGTTCACTACTGCAGTACTCCAAAATTTTAAAATAAGTAACCTTCTCAAACACTGATATAGGGCTTAGAGTTAACAATGCAGGTAAGCAAACCCACCAGGCTCTCTCATCGACAACACAGCTCTTCTGGCTCCTTTGAGGAAGTGAGGACCACCATGTGGAAGAGCGGTCTTTGGGGTGTTTCTCAAGCTGTGGCTTCAGGCAATCTCAGGGACAGAACCTGGAATATGCATCTGACAGCCTCCTCTCAACCTCCCACCTCCACCCCATTCTTATGTCCAAATAGTTTGAAACTATTGAGCTAGACCAGTATTTCCCGAACGCTGAACTATTAAGAATTGGAAATCTCTGCTGGAGGTTCTGCAGTGCCCCAAGTTAATCATCTAAACAGGAAAGTTAGGAAACACCAATTTAGGTCAAACTCATTTTAAGATAAGGAAATCAAGGTCCAAGAAGTTTAAGTGATTTCACCAAGGACTTATAGCTGATTAATAATAGCTGGGAGCCGTGAAACCTAGTGAGCTAATTCTTCCCTCTTAGACCAATACTGCTTGATGTTATGTATAATCATGAAAGCCCTAGTATCTATGTAGTTTCTGATTCACCATGAGGAGACCCTGGGTGATTAATAAAGCCTGAACCTAGGGCATGTCAGAACGCCACTGGTTTAAAGGATGACTGATATGGTAAAGTATCCAACATCAACCTGCCCGTCAGAGTTCTTTCACTTTCAATATCAGTAGGAGGAGAAATATACAAGTAAGTGTACATTTCATAGAAAAGTAAATTCAGTCCCACAAAGTTACAACCAGGTGAAGTGGGAACACAGGACGATTCAGAGTTCTTGGATTACACCATTTCTTGGTCAAATATTATACCTTCAGCAAAAGACCTCTAATTACCACACATTTGGTTATGGCAACAGCCTGCTCCTTTCTGTTGGGAGAGAGGAGTACTCCACACCCATGGCCCGAAACTCGGATCTCCAAACTCATCAAAGAGAAACATGGATGGAAAACAAAATCCCGCAGCCTGGAAAGCATTCAGCAAGCTTTAATTCAGCAAGAGTTCAATCGAGTTATAATTGCCTCTAATTGGCCCTCCCACACTGTCTCACAACATATAGCTGTAATCAGTTCCACAAATAAAGTGTTACTTTTTCTACCTTGAAAAATCAGAATCCTTTCTTGTTAGGTACTTACCATCACTACTTTAATTTTTTAAAATATGCCAAGACATTAAAAAAGGGATAATGAATGAATAAAAGTAAAGAGGCAGATGGTTTGTTTTTTTTTAAATAAGCACTTATCCCTATGACCTTAATGATAACCCAGTGAGATTCAAATTTTTAATGGAGACTGATGTCAACTCAGGAAATCTTTCTAGTCCAGAGCACACGTGGTCCAAAAAGCATACTCATCTGGGCAGACATTTTCCAGACTGATTTTTATCTTTCTAGGCATGCTCAACTCTCCTTTAATAAAGTCACAACCTTTGTTGCCATGGAACCCAATCAGACACTAAGTCTGTTACTATGACTTCTTTGCAGATACAAAAAAAAGACCCAGTGACCAAAAGACCAGCTCCTTCTTTCAAAAAAAAAAAAAATTATAAGGCAAAGAGGCTCCAAAAAAGCCTCAACACTTTTTTATCTACTGAAGTTTAATTTTTTATGCAGGCTAACCTGAACTCTTCAGCCAAAGCGAGCTCATGTTGTACAAAAATTTTTCAGCTGGAACCTTCCAAAGAAAATGACTTTATAAATAAATACCTGGCAAAGAAGTTAAAAATGTTCTTGGGATATCTTAGTTATTTTCTTCTTCTAGGCAAACTTTCTGAAATTTGAGTAGCTGTTTAGCAAACGTGTCAATCAGCGGCTGCCAAATTGCAATATTCATTTCCATCAATATTTAACGTTGACAAGAGCTCATTATTTCTCTGAAAAGAAAAGATATTCTAAACAATACAATTAATCCTGTGTTCTGGACCTGGACTAAATCTGCAGGGAAAAAAAAAAAAATCTGAGACTAAGCAGAGTGAACTGAGCAGGTTACTTAAGGAAAGAGAATTAACATTTGTTGAGTGCCTACCACGAGCTGGGCACTTTTATGTCATCACGTGAGAACCCTGCAACTGAGGCAATGCCACCTCTGTTTTGCAGATGAGGGACCAAGGCTTAGAGAGCTTAAGTACTTAAGCAGCTTGTTCAAGCTACCAGGCTAGAATGCTGCCTGGCTCCCAAAGCTTGAGCTATGCCTTCATGCAACCAACACTTATTTCTGGCCTCCCAGGTGCTGTACATTTTGTTAGGGTTCTCGTTCTTTAGGAGTAAATTCACAGCCTGTAAAGCTTGGCTGTAAAGAGGGCATGGTGTCCATCTTTACTGGCACAGAGGCCAGTTCCAACTACACCCATTTACAACAACTACCACATCTATACAACAGCAGCTACCCCTTGGGGGAATCATGAATAAATGTCCTGGTTACTGTCTAAGAAAACACAGGGCTAGGTACCCATTACACCTTTCCAGAGATTGGCCACTGCCCAGAGCCTTTTAACCCTGGACCTCATGGTGGGGAGGATCAGGAAGCTCTGGGTGGCCTTTTCATGTGCAATATCATCTGCAAAGTAAAAGTCAAGCCATGCAAACCCACAATTTCTCCAACCTGGTTTTGGACAACCAGCTTCAAGAAATGACTAGTAAAAAGGAATGTGGCAAGGCATGAAAGTTATTATAATTAAGAAGTTATTAATTATACCAGCCTTTCAGCTAAAAAAAATTTACCTGTTTCATGTACAAAGATTACAACAAATGCTTTCATTAAAAGAAATTTTAAAAATCAACTAAAACTAATAAAATACCACTTCATACTCACTAGGATGGTTATAATTAAAAGAAAGATAATAACAAGTGCTGGTGAGGATGTGGAGAAATCAAACCCTCATGGTGGGAATATGAACTGGTGCAACCACTTTGGAAAACACTCTGGCAGTTCCTTCAAAGATTAAACATAGAATTACCATATGACCTGGCAACGCTACTTCTAGGTACATACCCAAGAGAAATAAAAACATACACCCACACAAAAACTTATACAGAAGTGTTCAGAAGCGTTCATAGCAACATTATTCTTCGTAGCCAAAAAGTGAAAACAACCTAAATGCCCACCAAATGTTATATACCCATACAATGAAATATTATTCAGCCCTGGCTTGGCACTGTGGCTTACACCCATAATCCCAGCACTTTTGGAGGCTGAGGCGGGCGAATTGCCTGAGCTCAGGAATTTGAGACCACCCTGGGCAACATGGTGAAAATCCACCTCCACTAAAATACAGAAAAAAAATTAGCCAGGCATGGTGGCACAGGTCTGTAGCCCCAGCTACTCAGGAGGCTGAGGCATGAGAATTGCTTAAGTCTGCGAGGCAGAGGTTGCAGTGGGCTGAAATCACGCCACTGCACTCCAGCTTGGGCTACAGAGTGAGATTCTGTCTCAAAAAAAAAGAAAGAAAAAGAATACTGTTCAGTCATAAAAAGAAGTACTGATTCATGCTACAACATGTGTGAACCTTTTAAGAGAGGGGAAATGAAGAGTGATTGCTACTGGGTATCTTTCTGGGCTGATGAAAATGTTCAAAAACTGTGGTGATGACTGGACAACTTTGTGACCACACTAAAAAATCATTGAACTGTACATGTTAAATGGTAATTGTATGATATGTACATCATCTCAATAAGGCATTTTTTTAAAAAAATCCCAACACAATGTTTTGGTGTTTTGTTGTCCTTGTAAACAACAGACAGCCTAACTGACAGGACCACCTAACCTTCCACCAGTCACTTTGTTTCTCAGGGTCTTCATGCCTTGGTTAGAAAACCAGGCTCAGGCGTGAACCAAATGCTGTTTTCCCTCTTGTGCAAAGGAATCTGTGACTTTACATCTGAGGGGAAAAACCATTTGGGTGAAAACCTCTCAGGTAAAGTATAAACTGGAGAGTCAGACTCCCTCTGTCTGCCAGGCCAGGACCCATTCCCCGCCCTCTAACCGAGTCACTGTGAGTTCCCCAGTCTGGTTCCTCCCTCTCAGCCCAGCCTCTGTGCCCCAACCAATTTCTGAACACCTGCCATGTGTACATGGAACAAAGCTAGACCAGTTTCATTATCTTTAATTCTCAAAACAATCCACAGGGGAGGCAGGCATCATTCCCCACTCTACAGGTGCAGAAACAGGCTCGGAAAAGTGAAGCAAGGTGACCGCGACTGCAAAGTGGCAGAGACAGGATTTGAACTCAGATTTGAAGTCTGTGCTGCTCTCCTATTCCTATATAGGTGTTTTTCAAACGGAGTCCACAGACATATTCCTAGGGCTTCATAAGTTTGCTACAAATAATTTAAAATGCTGCATTTATTGAGATGGTAAAGAATATTAATATAACTGCATTCATTGGACCACAGAGATAATCATCTGCTAACAGTACCATCCTGGGGCTTCAGGACCTCTTCTATTTCTACTTTTGCTGGGGCCAGGGATTAGCGCTGCTTTAGTTTTGGGTAAGGAAACACCTTTGTGGACTGTGTCAGTTTCCTAGTGTTGCTGTAACAAAATACCACAACCTGCATGGTGTAAAACAATAGAAATTTATTGTCTGACAATGCTGGCAGCCAGAAGGCTGAGATCAAGGTGTTGGCAAACCCAAGCCCCCTCTGAGGACACTGGAGAAGTAACTGTTCCGTGCCTATCTCAACTTCAGGTAGCCTCAAGCATTCCTTGGCTTGTTAGGCCTGGCGCCAATCATCCTGACAATCCTATCTTCACATCATCTTCCCTCTGCGAATATCTGTCTCTGGTGTCCTTATAGAAGGGGGAAATTTGGACGCAATCTTCTTGGATTAGGGTCCACCTCACTAGCCTCATTTTCACTTGAGGTTAAATTTTCCAGAGGTTTGATTACCTCCGTAAAGACTGTATTTCCAAATAAGGTCACATCGTGAGGTACTGGGGGTTAGGACTTCAACATACCTTTTGGTGGGGAACACAGGTCAACCAGTAACACTGACCTTAATAGTAAATGGGCTGTGGCTCATGCCTGTAATTCCAGAACTTTGGGAGGCCAAGGCAGACAAAGTGCCTGAACCTGAGGTCAGGAGTTCTAGACCAGCCTGGCCAACATGGTGAAATCCCATCTCTACTAAAAATACAAAAGTTAGCTGGGTATGGTGGTGTGTGCCTGTAGTCCCAGCTACTCAGGAGGCTGAGGCAGGAGAATCGCTCGAACCTGGGAGACAGAGCTTGCAGTGAGCGGAAATCATGCCACTGCACTCTAGCCTGGGCAACAGAGCAAGACTCCATCTCAGAAAAATAAATAAATAAATAATATGGCAGTTCCACAGGAAGGGCAAACAGTCTCACGGTGAAAGGAGGGGTTGTCACACATTTTTTCTAACAGAGAAAAGTTACGCAAGGCTTCAGCCTTTTCTTCACCCAGGAGGTAACAGAAGCATTCAGAACTGCACAGAAAACCCGCCCTGCAGTGGTCACTACTGTACTGACATGTGGGGAGCGATCTAGAGCACCAGAACTTCAGTTAACATTCATCTAAATTATTACCTTTGTATTTTGTATGCATGTGAGATTTTCATAATAAAATGTTGAGGTAAAAATTTCCTCAGAATGTTGATAAAATCTGCTGTATTGATCTGTTCTCACACTGCTATAAAGATACTACCCGAGACTGCATAATTTATAAAGGAAAGGGGTTTAATTGACTCACAGTTCTGCATGGCTGGGGAGGCCTCAGGAAACTTAGAATTACGGCAGAAGCGGAAGCAGGCATGCCTTACATGGAGGCAGGCGAGACAGCACATGTGTGAGTGTAGGAAAAACTACCATTTATAAAACCATCAGATCTCGTGAGAATTCACTCACTAGCATGAGAACAGCAGGGGGGAAATTGGCCCCCATAATCCAATCGCTTCCCTCCCTCAACACACGTGGATTATAATTTGAGTTGAGATTTGGGTGGGGACGCAGAGGCAAGCCGTATCATCTGCTACAAAATCTTTAAACAACTGCTAAGTAAAAACACTAATTATTGTCTTTGAACAAACACTTTTCACAAGCCAAAAGTGGAGAAGATACATTTTCAAATACAGAAATAAGAATGAATGTCTTCCCTGATTAGACTTATTTAAATAAATAATGTAGCCAAGGCCTTAACGAGTCCTTTGATGTACTTAAACACTGAACTCCAGGGGGGAAAGAAAGTCCTGCTTTCTGTTGGAATAGTGAACTCAACTATTATACCAATATTAAGACATGAAATTCTTAATACATTATTTCTTTCCTTTCATGCTTCCTTCCATTTCTCTATCTACCCATTTATTCTGCAATCTCTGCTCACCTCTGGGTAGAAAGGGACAAGTGAGTCACGAGTTACAAGGATGCCAGGCTCACAGCAGACTTGGGCACAGGTTGGGTAGAAGAGCCTGGTAAGACCTGGAGACTCAGGGATGACCTTATATTTACATTATCTTACATAAGCCTTCCATATCCTTACAGGGAAACAATTACACTTAAATTTTTTTTTTTTTTTTAGTCTTCTTGTTCTGTCACCTAAGCTGGAGTGCTGTGGCGTGATCTCAGCTCACTGTAACCTCCACCTCCTGGGTTCAGGTGATTCTCCTGGCTCAGCCTCCCAAGTAGCTGAGACTAAAGGTATGCACCACCACGCCCGGCTAATTTTTGTGTTTTTAGTAAAGACGGTTTTTCACCATGTTGGCCAGGCTGGTCTTGAATTCCTGACCTCAAGTGATGTGCCCACCTGGCCTTCCAAGGTGCTGGTATTACAGATGTGAATCACCATGCCCCGCCACACTTACAAAAACTGAAGCTCAAATGGGTTGAGCAAATTGGCTATTTCATATAGCTTGTATGAGCCAGGATTTTAAAACCAGGCCCATAGCCCCCACAGCCCTGGCACCATGCTGTTTCCTCACTTCATCATGCATGGTTGTCAGCACACCAGCAGAGGGCTTTACTACAGCCTGCATTTAGAAGACCTGACCGCTTCTCATCACCTCCACGGCTAACATTCTAGTCCAAGCCACTCTCATCACTCCCACAGGTCTCCCACACCAGCCCACGCCCACCTACAATCTCTTATCAATCCAACAGCCCAGGAGATCCTTGCAAGACCTCCGCTGGTTCAGGAACTGGCCTCCTCACCGCCTCTCAGACCCCATGTCCCTGGACTCAACTCCCTGCTCATACGGCCCCAACCACACAGTCTCCTTGCTGTGCCTGGAAGGCTGCTGTATCAGGGAGTCATGCAGGCTGTTTCCTGCCCTGGAATGCTCTTCCCTTAGATGGCTGCACAGCTTACATCCTCAAGTATTTCCTCAACATTTCCCCTGACAAGAGCTTTCTTTGAGTGTCCTATTTAAAACTGCTTCTCTTGCTGGGTGCGGTGGCTGACGCCTTTAATTCCAGCACTTTGGGAGGCTGAGACGGGGGGATCACCTGAGGTCAGGAATTCGAGACCAGTCTGGACAACATGGTGAAACCCTGTCTCTACCAAAAATACAAAAATTACCTGGGTGTGGTGGCGGGCACCTGTAATCCCAGCTACTTGGGAGGCTGAGGCAGGAGAATCGCTTGAACCTGGGAGGCGGAGGCTGCAGTGAGCCGAGACCGCACCACTGCACTCCAGCCTGGGCGACAAGAGCAAAACTCCATCTCAAAAAAACAAACAAACCAAAAACTAAAACAAACAAAAAAACAAAAACCAACTGCTTCTTTCTACCTCCACCTTGGGCCTCCCCAGCCCTCTTGTCTATTTCTCAGCATTGCACTTATCCACATTTAACACACTGTATATTTTATGTATAGGTCTGGCTCGTCTGCCTTGCCCTACCAGAATACATGTTCCACAAGGACAGGGGTTTTTGTTTTGTTCCCTGCAATGCCTAACACATAGCAGGTGCTCAGTATACACTAACTGAATGAATGTATTGAACTGGGCTGAAAGCCCAATCATTTTAAGTGCAATCCACATCTGTGCCGCTTATGAATGGACGCTGGCCTGACGTGCCACATAGCCCGCTCCTGACTTGGTGGAAGGGTGGACAATGAACAGACAATTATCCAACCCAAGGACTGAAAAGGAGCTCCTTCTTTAATTCAGTGCCATGAAAGCTGCCTGAGTGACTCCTTTTCCGTGCCACATGTTGTGGAGACACAGGCACCACCAACCTCAATGCTATTTAACGTGTGGTCCTGGGTGAAGGGGACTTCTTGAGCCAGGACATTAGGGAAGGCAAAGAGCAGCCTATGTTTTTGTCTTCTCTGCCCAAAGTACTCATCAACAAAAACCTGCCCGGGCGCTTGCGGGCATCTCTGTTTTCCCTGGTGAAGTTCCACTTATCCACGAAAGTGCTCTTTTCTTACACTGACCTTCTGGTATTCCCCATCTATGAAACCTGACCAGAGCTACCAAATGAAAGCCACATGGGTTTAATTCTCCAAGAGGCCTCAGGCAGCAAAGGCTGAACTCTGACCTTGCCTACAGCACGACTGGCAGGAGTGAGCTATTCTAAGCATCTCAGTGTCTGCTGGATGGTGAGGAAACAAGGCTGCATGAGGTCAAAGACCAGGAACAGTGCAGCAGCAAGCCGGACACTTCCCAAAGGGGAGCCCGTGCTGCGGAAGGTCCAATGTCCACCAGCTCTAAACTCATCCTCATGCCAAGTCCCTTATGGGTTAGACTTGCGGTGGGCAAATGGGGATGACAAATAATTATAATGAGAAAGCCATAAGCGCCTGACTTTGTAAAATTCTAGGGTACTTAAAGGGTGACTTTCTGTTCTGAAATTCTAGGAAGGGACAAAAATCACTGCAAGATTGCTTCCAAAAAGCAAATAAAATCTCACTGAGAGATGGTACTATAATTTCCTGAGTTTGCGTCATTCTGTTTTCTGTAGTTAGAAAAAAGGTGATGGATTTGGGTTACAAAGGCAGTGTTCCACTATAAAAACCTGCTGGTTGCCATGACAATGAACATCCCTGTTCCTCCCTCTTCTGCAGCATCCTTCTTCCATCTGTGGCAAATTAAAGAACCTAGCTACGACGCCCATGATTTAGTATTTCCTTGGCACAAGGATATAAATATATACACACATATACAACATACATATCAAAGGCTAATGGGAGGTGACCCAAAGCCTTGAAAACTGAAACCATCTGTCCTCTCCCAATAATGTCCTACAAACCACAAGGGATATCCCTGCAGGAGGGTGCAAGGAGGAGGGGCGGGTGGGCCAGGAAGGCTTAAGGGCCAACATCCAGTCCTCCTGTCTACAGTCCCTCAGGGTGGACTCTTGAGGAGTTCTTCCTGGAGGGGCCTGTGAGAAGCCAGGGCCCTGTGGAGAACAGTCCTTGCCACTCTGTACTGTCATTACCTGTCTGTAGGTCTGTCCTCCCCAGCCTGAGCTCCTCAAGGGCAGTGCCCACATCTGACTGATCTCAGGGCCTCACACAGTACTGGGCACACCGTGAAGCACCCAAGGTCGATGGAGGGTGCTCTGGGGTAAAGCAGCCTCCCCTTATATTTTCTACTGAGACATCAAGATTGGGCCTAGCCTGCTTCTCATCAGCTCTGCCTGAGAAGAAAGCCAGGGAGAATTCTAGATCAAAGCTCTGAGGTGCGAGCTTGGGACGCCTACAGCACAATTCTGCCATTAGCTTCCGTCCCTGCAGTCACAAGTCTTGACCACCAACCCTTCCCCAGACCTGGAGTAAAATTAAGTGTAACTTAGAAAATGATAGCATGGATGTGATTTGTCTTCTTCTCAGGACAAAAACTGATCATTCGAATTTATAATAAAGTTCAAATGGAGACCATGCTATTTGTCATTATCACTCTGTTTAAAGTTATTTTAAATAAAATTACATATATCCATTTAACATTTAATTGTAAAACATGCTTGTTTTACAAAAGATATGAAGATACAGGCCAGGCACGGTGGCTCATGCCTGTAATGCCAACACTTTGGGAGGCTGAGGTGGGCAGATCACTTGAGGTCAGGAGTCCAAGACCAGCCTGGCCAACATGGCAAAACCCCGTCTCTACAAAAAATACAAAAATTAGCCGGGCATGGTGGCATGCGCCTGTAGTCCCAGCTACTCGGGAGGCTGAGGCGCGAGACTTGCTGGAACGCAGGCAGTGGAGGTTGCAGTGAGGCAAGATCACGTCACTGCACTCCAGCCTGGGTGACAGAGCAAGACTGTCTCAAAAAAAAAAAGATATGAAGATACAGAAAAGTCAGAAGAGGAAAATAAACCCCCCACCATCCTACCACCTGGAGGTAGCTCGTGGCTACATTTGGGTTTTTATGTGGTCATTCTTGAAAATGTCTGGGCAGTTCTGTCTACTGGTTCAGGGCACAGGCTCTAGAATGCAGAGCTACCTGGGTTCAGGTTCTAGCCTTTTCACTTAGTGGAATGATCCTAGACGAGTCCCTTAACCCCTGTTTGAGCCTCAGTTCTTCTTCCCTAATAGGAGGATAGCTGTATCTCTTTCTTTGTACTGCATGAGAGCTGTTTTAACCCAGGTGAAGCCTTTGTCACAATACTGGCAATGACACTTTTTAAACAAAAACGGTATTTTTTGTGTATATCTTGTAAACATTTTGTTGTTCTTTTGTTTTTGATGCAGAGTCTTGCTCTGTCACACCAGTGAGCCATACTGGCTCACTGCAACCTCTGTCTCCCAGGTTCAAGTGATTCTCGTGCCTCCGCCTCCTGAGTAGCTGGGATTACAGGTGCCTGTCACCACACCCAGCTAATTTTTGTATTCGTAGAGACAGGGTTTCACCATATTGGCCAGGCTAGTCTCGAACTCCTGACCTCGAGTGATCTGCCTGCCTTGGCCTCCCAAAGTGCTGGGATTACATGGGTGAGCCACCGTGCCCAGCGTAGATGTTTTCAATCAACATAAAAGCATAACCACTTGACATATCAATACATATACTTTTATAACATCGATGGTTTTATTTTGAAACAAGAGCTCACTTCAGACCAGTTCTTCCTCATCTTTCTAAAGTTGTCTGCCACAACTGAGAATCATTCCAAAGAAAGCTATGGAAACTCTCCCTAGAAATATCCACGTATACATAAACTCACATCAAATCCACAAAGCCTAGGGGATAGGGGCTGGCTTGTGTACTCCTAAAAATTCATATTGAAATCCTAACCCCCAGTACCTTACAATGTTAACTGTATTTCAAGATAGGGACTTTAAAGAAGTAATCAGGCTCAAATGAAATCATTAGAGTGGCCCCTAATACCATTTGACTAGTTCCTTATGAGAAGAGAAAATCCGGACACAGACACGTAGAGGGAAAATGATGTGAAGATAGGAGAAAGACAGCCACCCATAAGCCCAGGAGGGAGGCCTGGAACAGCTCTTTCCCTCCTGGTTCTCAGAAGAAACCAACTCTGCCAACACCTTGATCTCAGACTTCCAGCTTCTAGACGGCATGAAAATAAATGTCTTGTTTAAGCCAACCAGTCTGGGATACCTTGTTAAAGCGGCCCTAGCAAATGAGCACACTGGGCTAAGACAACACTGGTCCTAATCTCATGTAGTATACACAGTAATGTTTAATGTATAACCTTTTATATTCTGCAGTAAGAAAATAACATTTAAAAAGTAACAGGATTACAAACTAACCTACTTTCTAACTATGGAAATTGACATTCCATTCTTCTCGCAATGCCGCTACATAATGCCACAGTAGTAACATGAGAAAAACAGGTAAGTTCAGAAAAACAGATGAGATGTGAGATTTCAGCCTTCTTCATCTCTGTTCATAGATGCATTACTCTGAAAAGTATATTGACACTACTCATCAATAAAAAGGAATGAACTCCTGTTATATGCAACAACATGAAATTGCAAAAGCATTATGCTAAATGAAAGAAGCCACACTTAAAAAGGCTGTATATTGTATGATTCCATTTATGCCGCATTATGAAAAAGCAAAATTGTAAGGACAGAAATGAGATCAGTGACTGCCAGGTGCTAGGCAGAGAAAGGGCTGACTATAAAGAGGCAAAAGAGAACTTTCGGGGTAACAGAAATATTCTCTATCTTAATTGGATAGGGTTTATAAGACTGTATGTGTTCTTCATAATTCATAGGACTGTGCACTTAAAGCAGGAAATTTTACTGTATGTAAATTGTATCTCAATAAATATTGACATATTTGCTTTATTAAGATAGAGATGTAAAATTCTTGACTAGGGACAAAAAGTGCCTAATAGCAAATTCAGAATAACTTTATATTTGCTTTCAGGCAAAATTAAAATACACAAACACTATTCAACACCCACATAGGCAATCCACCAGCATATAAAAATGTTCTATTATAGATATTAAAATGTGGTCTTAAAAAAATCACTACTGTAAGTTATTACAGTAGTGATTATAGTACTCGAGAAAGTTCTTTAAGAATGGATGGCAAAGTTGAAGACATTCTTTTTCGTTTGCCCCAGAAATGTCACTTCCTGGTATCTCCCCTTAAGAAATTCTCTCACAAGTAGAGACTGTCCCAGAATCAACCTACCTGTTCACCATTAGAAGAATGGCTATAAATACACTCTAGTTTAATTCATAGACCAAAATAACATAAGTAGTAAAATATGAAAATGAAGTAGGATAAACTATAAAAATACCACATTAAAAAACTGTAATTATAAGGCCATGAGCGGTGGCTCATGCCTGTAATCCTAGCACTTTGGGAAGCCCAGGCAGGTGGATCACTTGAGGTCAGGTGTTCAAGACCAGCCTGGCCAACATGGTAAAACCCCATCTCTACTAAAAATACAAAATTCACTGGGTGTGGTGGCACACATCTGTAATCCCAGTTACTCAGGAGGCTGAGGCAGAAGAATCACTTGAACCTGAAAGGTGGAGGATGCAGTGAGCCAAGATTGTGCCATGCACTGCAGCCTGGGTGACAAGAGTGAAAATGAAAGAAAGGAAAGGAAATGAAAAAAATGAAAGGGAAAAAAAATGAAAGAAAGGAAAGGAAAGAAAGGAAACGAAAGGAAATGAAAGAAGGGAGAGAAAAATTGTAATTACAAGAGATGCCATTTATGTAGAATTGTAACCCAAGAATATATATATTTAATTAAATACATCTAATACAATAAATTGTTTATGGATTCACCCAATGTGTGAAAACACACGAAGGAATAACTTCAGATTATGGAGGCCTCTGAGGAAGTGGGAAGAGAAAAGGCATCCAGACAGCTGTTTATGGGACCATTTATTTAATTTAATTTAATTTTTTGAGACAGTTTCACTCTTGTTGCCCAGGCTGGAGTGCAATGGTGCAATCTTGCCTCACTGCAACCTCTGCCTCCCGGGTTCAAGCAATTCTTCTGCCTCAGCCTCCCGAGAACCTGGGATTACAGGCACCCACCACCACGCCCAGCTAATTATTTTAGTATTTTTAGTAGAAACCGGGTTTCTCTATGTTGGTCAGGCTGGTCTTGAACTCCCGACCTCAGGTGATCTGCCCGCCTTGGCCTCCCAAAGTGTTGAGATTACAGGCGTGAGCCACAGCACCCAGTCAGGACCATTTATTCTTAAAAACAAGTGACAGAAATTTGATGCAAACATGGCAAAATGCCAACATCTAATAAATCTAAGAGGTAGATAAATGTGTATCATATTTTAAATTTTTTTTCCATGTTTGACGCACTTATTAATTGAATTTGTCTGCTTACTATTTAATCCCAGCACCATGTGGTTAATGATTATGGTTTTTCCCAGGCACCAAACATTTGCCCCTCTTTGTGAAACAGTTGCTGTTTCTGATGGGCCATTTCATTACCTTATAATTTTGGAATGTGATGTCACTGCATTTACTTCCACATTAACTTCAACCTTAAATTAAATTCACAACCACAGCAATGATAAACTTAGGAAAATTAAAATCCACTGAGAAGTTAATAAGCTTGCCGCCCTAGAAAAATACCCAGGCTTATTTTAGGCTGTTGTGTAAATAAACTAAGAAGCAATTATTTTAAAGATTTACTAACAAAGTAATTGTGATTTCTAAAATATCCAAAGCATCAGGAAACATTAACATAATCTTTATATTCAGATTTGGTATCCTTTTTCGACAGTATATGTATTATTCTTATTTATCTATCTGTTACCATTCTAATTACCCCAAACATGCAACAAATTATTTTAAAAATGAAGGTTGGGATGGATCAACATTTAATTTAAAGAAAGCCACAAGAATGCAAGGCTATTTCATCCATTTCCCATTTGTCAAAAACAAACAAACAAAAAAAAAGTTAAAAAAAAAAGTCTGTTGGAATGGTAAGCTCACTTTGCAAAACTGTCTTTAAACAGCAACAAGTCTCAAGACCTCTTATTTCAAGTCTTTCTTTAAAAATAAGAGCTTCATTTGAGCCCTGAGTACTTCAAAAACCTACTTGCTATTAGATCATTTTACACAGCCAGAGTGCCAGTCAAATTTCTCATTAAATTTCTTTTTTTTTTTGAGATGGAGTCTTGCTCTGCCACGCAGGCTGGAGTGCAGTGGTGCGATCTCGGTTCACTACAACCTCTCACCCCCGGGTTTAAGCAATTCTCCTGCCTCAGCCTCTGAGTAGCTGGGATTACAGACATGCACCACCACGCCCAGCTAATTTTTGTATTTTTAGTAGAGACAGGGTTTCATCATGTTGATAAGGCTGGTCTCAAACTCCTGACCTCAGGTGATCCGCCCACCTCCGCCTCCCAAGATTACAGGCATGAGCCACCATGCCTGGCCTCAACAGTTAAATTTAATATGCTCCCACCCACCCAAACAATAAAGCATTTCTAGGTGGTAGAAACAGATGCTGATTTTGCATAAACAAGTGTCCCCACTGCTCCCCGGGTAGGGCATAAACAAGCCACGTAAATGAAAGAGACTCACTTTAATTTTGGTGCCTACACACTTAACAGACACCAATTCTGTGAATACCTCTAAATTGCCTAGCACATGAGGTAAGCTTTGGCTGGCTTTATGCAACAAACATTACCTGATAATTTGCTTAAGTCAGGAGGCTTTTACAAGCATGGTGCCTTTCCCAAATTAAAGCACATGTAATAAGCATATTCATGCCACCCTTAATAGGCTCTTGAATTAGGTTATAAAATATTAAGTGTTAGTTTCTGGGCACAGATAAGTTTTAACCTCCTTCAGTGTCAGACGCACAGATACAAGGCAGGTGGACTGTTCAATAATTAACACAAGTGCACGTAACATCCCCTAAGCATCCAGTGATATTTAGGAAGGCACAGAGGTAACACACAAATAACAAAAATTAAGCCAAATAAGGAAACAGATCATTACCTACAAATCTGAAATGTTGTTATATTCACTATCCTAATGTAAGTGACAAATCAACTTAAATTTCCCACTACAAATCCCAGCACAAGGTTGTTAAATATGTTTATTAAATAGGGTGAACATGCAGGCTTGAAAGCGGTCTGGGGCTAATGAAGCAGTAGTCCTGTGCCCTGCAGAACACAAAGTTCGGCTGCGTTTCTGCTCTTCCATCTCCCTAGCTGGGATGGTGCGTCACAAATTACTTAAGGGTCAACAGGTCAACAGTGGTTTGGGAAGCAACAATACACATTCTTTGTACTGTAATAGTTTTTGTACTGTAACAGTTTTTTGGAAACTGTAGAAGGGCAGGATTTTATAACATTAAGTTGAACTTGATGAGAGGTAACACTTAGTTCAAAACAGAACTGGAAGTAAAATTTTAAAACACACACACACACAAAATCTTCACTATCTTTTCCTCTCTGTCTTTTGGTCTTTCCTTACTGTAAATAATACTGGAGTTCTGTCCATTTTTTTTTTTTTTTTGAGATGGAGTTTGGCTCTGTTGCCAAGACTGGAGTGCAGTGGGACAATCTCAGCTCACTACAACCTCCACCTCCCAGGTTCAAGCGATTCTCCTGCCTCAGCCTCCCCAGTAGCTGGGATTACAGGTGCACACCACCATGCTTGGCTAATTTTTTGTATTTTTAGTAGAGACAGGGTTTCATCATGTTGGTCAGGCTGGTCTCGAACTCCTGACCTCAAGAGATCCACCCGCCTCGGCCTCCCAAAGTGTTGGGATTACAGGCGAGAGCCACTGCACCTGGCCTCAAAATGTTCTTTTCAAATCCCTGGAGGAGAGGGTGGGAAGGGAAGAGGAAGATGGCTATCAATCCAGATAAACTGGCAAAATTACAATCTTCTGAGTTGAACAGATTTGAAACCCACGAAAAAAGTAGACATTTATAAAAACAAAACTTGATACTTATGGACAACAGTATATTTTTAAAGACAGGTAACAATGCAAAAAGTTGTCCTGGGATAACTGTATAGACATCTGAAAAGGAACTGAATAATTCTAACTCATTCAAAGATTCAAATGTACAAAAATAAAAATCATAAAGTATAGTGGGAGAACATGGGCATGTGGGCTTTTTGAAAATCTCAAAGTACAAAGGCCTTTCTAACAATGATACAACCTATAAACCAGAAAAAATTTAAATCTCTTGATGGAAAACTATGGTTAGTACTTATTCAGTGCTGGCTATACACTAGCTCTATGCTCAGCACACACACAACATATAATTCAGTGTGACAGGCAGAATTCTAATATGACTCCCGAGACGGTACCCTCCCACAAGCAGGATTCGTGAACACGATGGAATTTCACTCTTATGGCTATATTATGTTATATGGAAAAATAAAGGAATTTCGTAGACATAATTAAGGCCCCTAATCAGTTGACTTTAATTAATCAAAAGGGAGAGTGCCTAGGTGAGCCTAAACTAATCAGGTGAACTTAGAAGAGGATCTAGAGGTAAAAGACAAAATGCAATAAAGATGCTGTCCCACTGACCCTGAAGAGACAAACTCATGCTGTGGAACAAGCCATGCATCAGAGAGCAGTGAACAGCCTCGGGGGCTGAGGGACTCGGGTCTACAGTTGCAAGAAACGTAATCCTGTAAGTATCCAGTGAGCTCGAGAAAGGATCCCAAGCTTAAGATGAGACTGCAGTCCTGGCTGACACCTTGATTTCAGGCTGATGACAGTCCTGGCAGAGGATGCAGTTAAGCTGCACCTGGACACTAGGCCTATGGAAACTGAGATAATTAAATGAGTGTTGTGTTTGGAAGTTGCTCAGTTTATGGTACTTTGTTACACAACAGTAAAAAAAAAAAACATGGAGTCAGGCATGACAAATCGGGAAAAATGTACATGCAAAGCAATTTATTTAATTAGTAAAAAACCAATACAAATCTATGTAAAAGACCAACAGCCAATAAACAAATGGCAAGAACATTATAAAAACAGCTCATAAACATAGACAAATGTCTTTACGTGAAAACATGATCTACTGTACTACAGCTACATAAGGTGCAATCATTGGGAGAAGCTGGGTGAGGGGTACATGGGACATCTCTGTACTATTTTCTGCAAATTTCCGTAGATCTGGAATTATTTGAAAATAAGTATTTTAGGCCAGGCGTGGTGGCTCACATCTCTAATCCTGGCACTTTGGGAGGCCGAAGTGGGTGGATCATGAGGTCAAGAGATTGAGATCATCCTGGCCAACATGGTGAAATCCCATCTCTACTAAAAATACGTTTTTAAAAAATTAGCTGGGCATGGTGGCACATGCCTGTAGTCTCAGCTACTCGGGAGGCTGAGGCAGGAGGATCTCTTGAGGCTGGGAGGCAGAGGTTGCAGTGACGCTGCACTCCAGCCTGGTGATAGAGCAAAACTCTGTCAATGAATCAATCAATAAATAAATATTTTTCAAATATGACAAGCATCATTCATACCAGGAAAGATATACATTGAAATGAGCTAGGAGTTTTCACCTATCACACTGGCAAGGATCAAAAAACTTGAAAACATGCTGTGTCCAAAGCAATGTGGGTAAAGGCATGTTCACACATTAATGATAGTTACACAAACTTTACCAGTTTTGTTCAGCACTGCATCCTAGCCTCTAGCATTCAACACAGAGTAAGTACAGTGTTCACTTGACAATATCATAATTTAAAAATGCACATGCCCTTTGGCGGAGCAATTCCACGCTTATGAATTTAGCCTGCTAACATATTCCTCACATGTGCAAAAATAAGGAATGACCAAAGATTGGAAGCAATATACATGCCCTTTAATAAGGAAATGGTTAAATAAATGATGGTACAGCCATGCATGGGGATCCTGTGCAGCAATTAAAACAAGGCAAATTAATCTGAATTGATATGGATCAAGAGTAGAATATGCTTTCCAGTTTCTCAAGTCCCACAGTACAATTTCACAACATACACACATTTACTCATTCAGTCAGTATTTACAAAGCCCCAACTATGTCCATGGCTAGACAAAAAGAATACAACTATCTCCATGACAGAGGATGGGGCAGGTACCCACAGGCACAGAGCGAGGAATGGGAGTCTATAAAAGAAAGGAGACCAGAGCTCAAGGGCCAAGAGTGGGTGACAGGCAAAGGTCAGATGAGAGACTGGGTATCTAAGAAGCTGGGCTTCAGTCCCGTTGAAGAATTTAAAGCAAAACATTGACAAGACACTATGCAAAATACATATTCAATGTAAAAATAAAAGAGTGATCCAACTAGAGAAGGTCATTGTCTGGGGACCATCTCTGATGTCACTAGCGGTGTCTTAAGGCATCTCAACTTGAGCACTTGAGCTGAGTCACATGGGACATGCTCTTTCCCCCATGCCTGAAGATGTGCTTGTATTAAAAACATGAGGATAACAGGAGGTCCTCTTGTGTCATGCCATCTTACGGGGTGGACTCAAAGAAGATACTTGCCACCTCTTCCTCCTCTGGAGAAATATTTATAAGCACCCCTCTCCAGCAACTTCACATGCATCCCTCGACCATATCCCTTCACCTATTTTGCACTCCGCATTTAGGATGGATGGAAGCAGCACACTCTTCACCACATTTCTTTCATCTTCCTTCTTATCTTCCATGCTTTCTAACGGGGTTTTCAGGCATATTGCCTGATGCCAATACATAGAGCCTGAACAGCTCTTACTGAATGGGCTTCATATGGTCAGATAAATTAAATCTATGCCAACCAGTGATTCAGCTGCAAATAGAGGCCACCTGTTCCAATTAGTGAGATTAAAATAGTACCCTGCTGACTATCTGAAGCCAAGTTCAGGCTTTCTGGATGATCACAACATCTTGACAAAGACAGAGAAAAGGGACTTTTGGCCCCAACACAGAGTTGGACACGCTGGAGTAAATATATTTAGGTGCTGAAGCACAGCTTTCACTAAAGGCATTCTTTATTTTTGGACAAGTGCTTATATTAAAATTTCTGTGCAAGGCTGCAGCTCAAGGCACCATTCAATTTCCTTCCATTACAACAAGCCTACATACACGTCTTAATTAGGTTCAACTTTACTTCAGAAAACCGTAGAGCTCAAATTTCTTCTCCACCCACGATCTGTCCTTGCCTGAAATTCCCAAAGAAGTCATACTTTCTGGACGTTCCACTCTTCGGCCTATGGTTGTCCATTACCTCAATTTCTCCCAGGTAGTCAGAAGACTAAAGAGGAAATAATACAGAGAGAAGAAAGCTCAGCTCATTTCCAAGCTCCTTCAAGTATTTCCACCTAGATGAGACTGCCTTCAACTTACCAAAGTGGGCTTCTGTACATCCCAGTAACAATTGTTTATATTGAACTAAATCAATTGATGAGGCCAGATGCAATGGCTCACTCCTATAATCCCAGCATTTTGGGAGGCTGAGGTGGGCGGATCACTTGAGGCCAGGAGTTCAAGACCAGCTTGGCCAACATGGTGAAGTCCCATCTCTACTAAAAATACAAAAAAAATTAGCCAGGCATGGTGGTAGGCACCTGTAATCCCAGCTACTGGGGAGGCTGAGGCAGGAGAATCGCTTGAACCCGGGAGGTGGAGGCTGCAATGAGCCAAAATCACACCACTGCACTCCGGCCTATGTGACAGAGAGAGACTCTCATCTCATAAATAAATAAGCAAATAAACTGATGAATACCTCATTCGCTACACAAAGGATTTAAGATAGATTACAGGAAACACATATGGGTAAACATATTCACACACACACACACGAAACACATATAGGTACACGTACACACACACACACACACACACACACACACACACACTTTGAAACCAGGCTAGAAAAAACATAAATTAGAAAAGGAAGCTAAAATCAAGAGGTAAGACAAGACAAGAAAAAGAAGCAGGCTATAAAAATCTCACTCGGTTCAGCTGAAATTTGGATCTGGATTCCTGTTGGTCAAAATAAAAAAGGAAAACACTCACTCAAATTTTCACAACCCATGAGTGGGAAAAACGTTTCTAAGCCTCTTCTAGGCCATGGGTCTAAAGATAAATATTTCATGAAGGAATGAAGGGAGATGATACATTAAGACCAGCATTTTCCTAGATGATTCTGAATTATTTTAGGTGGCATAAGACAAAAGCATTAAATAACACAGAATCACAGTGAGCGAGTTATTTCCTTCTCAGTCTTCAATCTAATTCAGTTGATTCAGTCCAGGAAAAGTCTCTGGTGCTAAAAACTTTCTAACATTGCTCCAACACTTGCCAGTCTACTTTTGTTGAGACAGGGTCTCACTGTCACCCAGGTCGGACTGCACTGGTGCAATCAAGGCTCACTGCAGCCTTGACCTCCCAGGGCTCAAGTGATCCTCCCACCTCAGCCTCCTGAGTAGCTGAGACCACAAGTATGCATCACCATGTCCAGCTAATGCTTGTATTTTTTGTAGAGATGGGGTTTGGCCACGTTGCTCAGGATCCTGGGCTTAAGCAATCCACCTACTTGGCCTCCCACAGTGCTGGGAATGCAGGTGTGAGCCACCACACCCAGTGCTAATCTACTTCTTAATTTGGTGTTGGGAGGCCTCAAACTTAGAAAATATGTAGCAGGAATAGTGACACTGATACTCTGAAAATAAATTTAAGTTTTAAGGAGTGAACTGACTTAGAAATATCAAGCAAGTAGCAGAGCAGGTGGTACAAGGCTGTGTGTCATAGATGTGGGCATGACTGGAGTTTGGGAAACTGTGGTAGGCCAGGAATGACTCAAAGTTAGAACAACAAATGCTGTAATGGGTTTCCCACCACTGCTCCTAATGGCCGCTCACACAGCCGCTAAGTGAAAGAGCTGACATTCAAGTTTCACCCCAGAGTCCATTTCCTGATGCTTCACTCTGCTGCTCAGATCCAGAGGTAAGCTAAGAGAGTGCTGTTGGAGGCAACGAGGAAAAGGTGATCAACATTTAAGAAGTAAACCACTGGGGCCGGGCGCAGTGGCTCCCTCCTGTAAGCCACTAGCACTTGAGAGTCTGAGGCGGGTACACCACGAGGTCAGGGGTTCAAAACCAGCCTGGCCAAGATGGCAAAACCTCGTCTCTACTAAAAATACAAAAAATTAGGCAGGCCCCTGTAATCCCAGCTACTCGGAAGGCTGAGGTAGAGAATCGCTTAAACCCGGGAGGCAGAGGTTGCAGTGAGCCGAGATTGTGCTACTGCACTCCAGTCTGGGTGACAAAGTGAGACTCCATCTCAAAAAAAAAAAAAAAAAGGAGCAGTAGTAAACCACTGGGGAAGGGCGCGGTGGCTCATGCCTGTAATCCCAGCAATTTGGGAGGCCAAGGCAGGCGGATCACCTGTGGTCAAGAGTTTGAGACCAGCCTGGCCAACATGGTGAAACACTGCCTCTACTAAAATACAAAAATTAGCTGAGCATGGTGGTGTACACTTGTAGTCTGAGCTACTAGGGAAGCTGAGGCAGGAGAATTGCTTGAACCCGGAAGTGAGCCAAGATTGCACTCCAGCCTGGGCAACAGAGCCAGACCCTGTCTCAAAAAAAAAAAAAAGAAGTAAACTACTGGGTACCTGAGTTGGGCTGGGGATTGAGGGAGCAACTCAGGCCTCTGGTTTGCTGACTGGCTGTATGGGAAAAGTATATTAACCAGGAATAGAAGCAGGGCTGAAAGAATGAATTCGACATACAGACTTTGAGGTGCCTGTGGAACAACATGTAGGTGGAAATGTCTCTCAGGAGATAGTAAAAGCCACATTTTACTCCCGGGCTGGCCTCTCAAGTCGATGTGTAAGGCAGTAGTCACACGGGCTTTTTTAAGGGGAATGCTTCAATGAGGATTGCACCAGACATGCTGTCTCTCCATGGGCCACGGGACTCGGGTCTCAGGCGGAGTCCCTCTAGTGCTCAAGCAGATAATTGTTTCTTTGATCAAGGACTAGGTGAAGTTTTAGGCTTGGGTTTAAGGGTTGTGTTGTATTGTATGAAAACTGTATATTCTGAAAACACTTGGTGCTAGAAGAGACTCTTAAGGAGAGACTCACAGAACAGAGAGCTTCAGAGGCCAAGGCAGACTCGGGTTGAATTCTAAGTCAAACGCACATATGCATCTGGCATACTTTTTCCTCCAAAATCCTACCCCAACAAGTGGAAGGTCAGGACATGGATGAACCCTTCATTTCGTAAAACTTTACAATGAAAAAATGAAGACACTAAGAGGGATCACAGAAAAAAAAATTTTTTAAGTAACAACAATCCAGTGCAGCTAAGTAGTTTGATACATAAATTGTCACCTCTCTTTGCCCCAGTGCCTGCCTCCCAAAAACCTGTAAATAAATTCAGAAGAATAATGGTCTAACACTAAGTCATTCAAATTCACTTTCTGTAACCTAGAAAATTCACAAAAAATTAATTTGTTCATTACCTACTGAAAATAATTTTAAATTCTCATTCTACTCATATAATTTAGCAATGCATTTGGTATTTAAAAATTATTTAAAGCAATCCCTTTTTTTAATACAGAAGATGGTATAATGGTTAGTCCCAATCAGTCTGTATTAATTATATAATTTTACTGGTTACAGTCTGGCTGGTGTCACTTTTCTCCTTCTGCAAATGGAATGGTCTGGAGTTAATGTCTAAGTTCCCTTCCAAGGGTACCATGGTAAAACGCTGAGTCTAACTTTCCAACCCTCTGCCTTCATACTTTTAATCCAGTCAAGCCAGGTTCACAGGAGTTCTGGTGTGGACACCACCTTGAGTCTAACTTTCCAACCCTCTGTCTTTGTACCTTGAATCTAGTCAAGCCAGGGTTCCACAGGTGTTCTAGTTGCTTTAAACTGCCCTTTGTAATGTTTTTAGTTGGCACAGTCTCCTCCAGTGCCTTTAAGACCTGAGGGAGATACAGGTTTACAATCAGCCATTTAAAATGTGGCTTCCCCAGGGGACCGGCACTAAATGGAATGCATTTAGGCAGCAATCCTTGAAAAGATCTGGTCTCTGGAGAAAACACAAAGTGGTGGAAATCACACCACAGTCTCTGCTCAATTGCAGCTCCTGCAATGGCCAGACAGCTCTGCACCCCTGTTACATACTGTTGTTATTCCTCTCCCATCTGAACATTAGCCGAGCACTTAGCAGGCGTTGGCACTCCACAGTGCTTTCTACATACATACTACATCGTTGAATTCTCACAACAGTCCTCCAAGGAAGTACTGTGCCAACCTTTGTGAAAACCTAACTTTGGTAGCACGCCACAGGGTACACTTTAGAAAGTCAACGAAGGCAGATGACTCCAGGACTGGCACCCTTAACCACTCCAGTGCACTCCTCCAAAGTGTGACGTTCTGCAGGGGACACGAGAAGGCATGGTTTAATGTTACGAGGGACTGCACAGAAAGATCACCAGGTAAGTAACTGACTGATTACACGGCTCAATAGAAGGTGTGAACCCACAGGCCAGTCATGAGGATCTACTGAGGAGACACATGTTTGCAGGCATGTTCTGAACTCGATAGTCACAAGTAAGAGCCACGTTCATCATGCTTTTCCACAGTTCATTCTCCGGAGACCAAATACCAGATGAAAACACGGTTCTTCAGTGATCCTACATCATGAGCTTATTCGACAGCCTTTAAGACTTCAAACTACTAGCAAAATTCTCATATCCTAGGCATTAGAAAAAGTTCATGAACTATCATTCTGTATCACTTGTTTGCGTGTTTACTGGGAATATATGACTACATGCCAAAGACTGGCAATGTGTGTGTCATAAGAATTAGAGCACACAATTAGGGCAGGTGCCCAGCAGAAGCTGTACACATCCATCCCCAGGCACCTAACTAGTTTAGAAAGACTGGGCGGGGCGCGGTGGCTCACACCTGTAATCCCAGCAATTTGGGAGGCCGAGGAGGGCGGATTACCTGAGGTCAGGAGTTCAAGACCAGCCTGAGCAACATGGAGAAACCCCGTCTCTACTAAAAATACAAAAAATTAGCCAAGTGTGGTGGTGCATGCCTGTAATCCCAGCTACTCGGGAGGCTGAGGCAGAAGAATCGCTTGAACCTGGGAGGTGGAGGTTGTGGTGAGCTGAGATCATGCCATTGCACTCCAGCCTGGGCAACAAGAGCAAAACTCCATCTCAAAAAAAAAAAAAAAAGACTGGACTGCTCTCCAGTGTTCACCATGGAGGTAGACAGGGAAGTTGTTAAGAATCAAGCTCTGGAGTTGAGACAGATACAGGTTCAAACCCTAGCTCTACCATAGTTTCCTACAAGCCACAAGATTTTAGACAAATGATTAATCTGTCTGGGCCTCAGCTTCCTCATCTATAAAATGGAAAAGTGGGATATTGTGGAAGATCAAGGAGATAGCGTATTTGAAGTGCTTGATATTGCCTGGTGTGGAGTAGGCACTCAGTACACATTAACTATTATTGTGACTGTATTCATCTTTTCACTTATGTTCTTTTTGCCTCCCTAAAGAGGAATAATCCACAAATATACTATGGTTTCTTTCAGGCAGCACTCCTCCCAAGTCAATGGAAGCAGTTGGCTTATGTACAAACCATATATCCTGATGTTCCCTTTCGAAGGAATGAAGAGTCCTCATTCTGATTCACAGTACAGTGATTCATGGTTCTCTTCCTTTTCTCTTGCCACCCCTCTCCCCTCCACTGAAAACATGAAAACACAATTAAGAAACAGCAGGGCTGAAAGCTGCAGACTCTTCTAAGTCAAGCTGTGGTCATTTTCCAAGTAGGACTAGGTTGATTTCTGACCTTAGCAGCAGGCCTGGAAATTCAGGCAGAGGGTCTGAAGCACAAACACATCCTGCGATCCAACTTGGTAGCAGCTGTCTTGGTGCTCTCTACAGCGGATGTGACAGGAGGGTGTGCTGGTGGTGGCTGGCAAATCATTCTTTCTAAAGGGAGAACTGGTGAGCCTGCAGCAAAGCACAGCTCAAAAAACGCACACCGCATCACTTTGCTCATCCTAAATGTAAGAAAAACCTGGCTTGAGACAGTCACCTTTATTCAGTCTCTCTAACGAGCTCTTTAGAATAAAACAAATCACTAATTTAAAATGATATCCGTATACTACTCAGCTTACCACTTCCCCGGGTCAGTGTCCTCTAGGACAGAGGTCTGTTTCTACTCCCCCTACTTCCTGCCCAGGGAGTAAGCATGTAATCATCAGCTTATTACATCACTGTCCAACCAGTTCCACCGTGAGAAGGGCTACAGCAACCTCTTCTTCACTGACTTTGGTCATTACTCATCATGTAATTGTAGATGGATTTCCAAACCACAGAAAACTGGAAGATATACTACAGGTGGCACTCATGCTCGACACAAGTTTTACTTCAGATGTTAGAGATTTCTGCACGTATTATCGTCATTTCTGTGCAAGAGAGGGGTATTGTCTGAAGTCACAAGTATACATGAGATTCACCCACCAGATACTAAGCTTCCAGAGAGACCAGACTGTTTCATTTATCATTGTATTCCTTATGCCTGAATTAGCAGCCAGCACATAGAAGGTGCTCAGTATTTGTTGAATAAATGAAGCATCTTGCTCTCAAAGTGCCAGTTTAAAGCTTATAAATACATGTAAGCAATAAACATATAAATAGCCAATGTGATGAGAAACACGATACATTGACAAAGGTATGTACAAAGGAGGTACAAAATGCTAGCAATGCTAGAAAAGTCTATACTTCTCAAAAAATTAGCAGCCTGTCCATTTCCAAGCTCACAAAACTTTCTCTCATATAGTACAGGTTGGGTATCACCCATTCAAAATGCTTGGAACCAGAAGTGTTTCAGATTTTAGATTTTGGAATTTTGTTTTGTTTCAGAGATAGAGTCTCACTCTGTTGCCCAGGCTGGAGTGCAATGGCATGATCTCAACTCACTGCAACCTATGCCTCCCAGGTTCAAGTGATTCTCCTGCCTCAGCCTTTCTAGTAGTTGGGATTACAGGCACCTGCCACCATGTCCAGCTAATTATTTTGTACTTTTCACCATGTTGATCAGGCTGTCTGGAACTCCTGATCTCAAGTAATCTACCCACCGTGGCCTCCCACAGTGCTGGGATTACAGGAGTGAGCCGCCGTGCCCCACCTAGGAATATTTGTATTACACTTACTGGTTGAGCATTCCGAATAGAAATATCTGAAATCAGAAATGCTCCTGTAAGCATTTCCTTTGAGCATCATGTGGCCACTCAAAAAGTTTTGGATTTTGAAGCATTTTGGATTTTTGGATTGAGATGCTCAGCCTGTAATGAAAGTGGCTACCATCTATTGATTTCTTATTGTGCACCTGGCATGGAATTAATCATTTTATAGATATTACTGAATTTATTCCTCAAAACACCCCTATTATGTAGAAGTGGAAACTAAGGCTTACAGGCTCCAAGATTGCGCTGGTAGCAAATAGCACTGGTACAAGATCTGTATTCTGGGGACTAGCCTAATGCAAGTGGTTCTGTAGGGAAAATAATATGGTTCTTGCATGCAGGACGGAACAGAAGTTGGTGAAGGTCACAAGTGACTAAGGGGGGTGGGGGATGACTGAGAGATATGGAAGAAACCAATTCCAGAGAAATGTCAGAGAAAGGTTCAATGGTATTGCTAATAAGTTAGAGAGATGGAGAAGGGCAGGCACTCAAGATAACCAGCAGTTCTCATTAGTGGTGGCACCACCAAAATAGAAATTATTAACCTGACATATAGACAAACATAGCTTTTTTCACCCAATGAGAAAACAAATCCTTTTAAAAAAATTTTTAAACAGCTAATATCTGAGTGCACACACCGTTCTTTTGTGTGTGTTTGTTTTGTTTTGTTTACAAATACTTTCTTATTTAAGACACACAATCACTCTGAAAAGAGTAGAGTATTACCTTTCTATGGATAGGAAACTGGAGGCTCAGAAAGCCTATTTAGGACCCTGCCCCAGTAGTCACCCAGTTAAGAAGCTCGAAGAGCCAGAATACAACCCATGTAGGTCCAGAGCAGCTGTTCACCACTATACCCAAGGGGTGGATAGGGCATTTTAGAACATTTAAAATGAAAACCAACAAAAAGAAAAACTAATTCACACATAATTAATAAAAGCCAGTTACTGTATAGAAAGCAGACAGCCTGTATTCTTAAAAAGATGATAGGCTTTAACTATCTAGGGCATGAAAAAAAGTAGGAGTCTAATTATGGATGCTCTTTCTTTTAAAGTAGAGAGAGATGTGCATTAAGTTAACAAGCACCATTTCTGAGTTTTACAAAGATGATGTTTTAAAATGTGAATGATCCTGTCTTGTCAGCTTAGCAACAGTCACAGAATTCATTAACTACATTTTCACTAAGGTGGGGTGGGGGAAAATCTAGGTTAGTCCACCTGGCTGTAAAATAGATTTCTGCAATGTTTAAAGAGTATATTGCCTCATTATTATTCCAGTCTCAAAGGCTGAAATAAGCCCAGCAAGAGAGACCATGTATTTTCCCTGTTATCTCAACAGGTATCGATTTTGAATTTTAAAAAAATGACCACTCAGTAACTAAGAACTTGATCTCAGGGAGTCTTAGCCCATTCCTGGGCAGAAACTCCAAGAAAGATTAATCAATTCTTCCCTTAACCCCCAGTTCTCATTAGCATTTTTAGGAAAGCTAATTTACCAAATGAGTTCATAAAAGGGTTCTTTTTAAATCCTATACTAGTTTCATCCCAAGGAAATGGTGACGTCAAGAAATTACCACCTAATGTTTTCCGCTTGCATCACCTACTTTCTGGGTGTCAGGAAAACATATCCTTACAGCTGTATCTAAGTGAGTTCCACAATCCAGGAGCTACGATCATTTAAGGGGATGATTGTTGCTTTCCCTTCATTAGTAGCCTCAGGATAGACTTGAAATTACATCAACCTTGCTTGAGAAAAGTTCTCAAGAGTTTACAAAAATTTCACTAGTTCTGCCTATCCCTCGCTGTCTCAACAATAAAAAACCTAAAAGCAGAGAGTTGAGAAGTTTTAACTGAGGCCTCAAAAAGTCCAGCATCATTGCAGTAGGATCTGTGATTATGGTCTGCTAAAGTTCTAGCCCTCCTCTGATTTCCTCTCTTCACTAGATCTGATCAGTCCAACGTGCTAATTTAGGATAATCAGCACATCTAATGTCTAACTCAGTTTTAATACACAACTTATTTAAAAATCTCCATGCTAACAAAACAAGGCAGCAGGTGTAACATCGTCAGTATAATTTTAATTTATTATATATATATATATATTTTTTTTTTTGAGACAGAATCTCGCTCTGTTGCCCATGCTGGAGTACAGTGGTGCGATCTCTGCTCACTGCAACCTCTGCCTCCCAGGTTCAAGCAATTCTCTGCCTCAAGCTCCCGAGTAGCTGGGATTACAGGCGCATACCACCATGGCCGGCTAATTTTTGTATTTTTAGTAGAGACGGGGTTTCACCATCTTGGCCAGGCTGGTCTTGAACTCCTCACCTTGTGGTCCACCCGCCTCGGCCTCCCAAAGTGCTGGGATTTCAGGCGTGAGCCACCGCGCCCCGCCCATCAGTGGAATTTTGAATAAAATCAAGAAATCTTCTTCACAGAAGGTTGTGACCTTTTAACAGAAAAGACTGGTGCAAAGGGAACAGTGGCAGATGGGGCAAAAACACAGTCTGCAGTTGCGTTACACATTTGCTTTACCACATTCCACCTAAGCAACTGAGGCGCAAACTTCATCACCACCATTTATGGTGGTGATATATCATCACCAGGTTATGAAGAGTGAATTCTGTAAAGTTGCATGAGTTTTGCCAAACCACTTAAATGAATTGACAATGAGCCACCCATCCCGCCAAGATTACTAATCTTGTTGTTTACACAAAGATGATCACAGTTGTGACAAGAAAAACCAAGCTTCCACATGTTTTCAAGTCTGCAACAGTAACTTTACAGAATCCTCCCAATTACAAATGCATTAGAAAATGATCTCCTTTTCTTCACAGTTCTGTTAACTAGTATTACAGTTTATCCAAGAAGAAACGTCTACCTGTGGGTAAGCACAGATCTTCAATGTTTATTCCAAATGGAGCTTCTGGTTATTTGCATAGCAAACTGTTACGAAACTTTTAAAGAAAGTGCAAACAAGAGAATTGGGAGGTTGAGATGGATGCAGGAGATATTATCCCACGAGATATATTCAATCTGTAAAAACTCAAATAATTCTTCCAGAACGATTAACAGATGCTAAAGCAAAGAGGGAAAGCGGGCAAATAAACCACGGACTTATTGCTTCACTTCTGGGGCTATGGATTGCTACGTCAAAACACGAGTGAAGACCTAAATCTTGCACAAAGGGCCGCGACACAAACCCGTCACTACTGCTACTCTTTCCATCCAGTTGGTCACTCGATCTCGGAGGTGGCAGGCCAGAACCTGAGCCCGGTTCTACCTCTGCGAACTTTACACAGAAGCTGACACCCAAATCCCCACTTCTCGGACAAGCGAGTAAGTAGTTGGCGGAGCAAAGAACAACTCCAGGTGCCTCCTGTCAGAACAGATGCCAGCGTGGAGGAGGTGCTGTGTAAAATGGCACTTCAATCAGCCGTGAGGAGAACGGGTTACAGAGCCTCACTTCCAGCCTCGACGATTCCACAGCCCGGGAGGGCAAAGGTATTTGCCCGGGAGAGCGGAGGCTTCCTCTACCAGGAGAGACCCGCGCTCGGGCTGCGGCCTCCGTCTTTATTTTGAAGCCCTACAGGGCTCGTCTCTGCAGCAGGCTTAGAATGAGCTATTTTCGCTCACAGCCAAAATCAGCAACAGCAAATTACACTGCAAACAATGGCGAGGGCGCCTGCTCGGCTCGGCACGAAACTCAGGAGAGGCAGCGCAAAGACTCTGACTTTTCACTTGGGCAGAGCCCGTCCGCCGCCTCCCCGCGCTCCGGCTGCGCACTGCGCTCGGGCTCCGGCCACACGCCCCGAGGGCCGGGAGACGCGGCGAGCGCCGGGACATTCGGCGGGGAGGGCGCCGTCACGCCCGGGGCGGGCGAGACCCCCGAGACCTGGAGGCGCGCGGCCGCGGGTGGCGGGATTCCCTCGCCTCCGGGCGGCGCGCCGCGGGCGCTCCCTGGCGGGGAGGGCGGCGGAGCGCGGGCCGTCGGGGAGCCGGGCGTCCCGCACCGCGCGCGGGGATATGGGCACCGCGCGCGGGGATCTGGGCGCCGCGGGGGAGCAGGAGGACCCTGGGTCCCGGAACCGCAGCCCGGGCTCCGACGCCCGCCCCTCGCCCAGCCCTTTCAGCTTGAGGGATCGGAGAGGCACTGACCTCCGGCGGCAGCGGAGGCCGGCGGCGAAACGCGGAGGGCGCGTGGGTTAGCGCGGAGCCGCCGCCCCCATCCGCCTCGCCCCTGGGCCCGCGCGCCCCCGCCGCCCCCAGCCCGCTGCGCTCACCCGACTCTTGCAGCGGTGGTGCCGGCCGGGGTCCGAGTAGGTCCGGTCCACGGTGAGCGCCGTGTCGCTGCCCGGCATCTCCGCGCTCGGGCCGGGAACTTTCCTGTCTTCCGGGGTCGCAGCGCCGCTAGCCGCGGGCCGTGCTCTGGCTCACCCCGGGAGCCGCGGGCGAGGGGGCGGCGCGGCTGCTGCAGCTGTTGCCACTGGTGCCGACACCCGCGCGGCCGCCCTGCGCCGCCGCCGCGGGGTGGGGGAGGCGGGGCAGGAGGCGAGAGTCTCCTCCCCCTTCCCGTCTTCTCCCCGCCTCCCCCGCGCCCCGCAGCCGCTGGGACCCCCACCCACTCCACAACTCGGAGAGCAGTGTCTTCGCCTGCCTCCCTGGCTGAAACTCGGTCCGTCCCCTCCCACAACAGCCCTCTTTCTCCCCCCAGAATGAGCGACATCCACACTCTACACTATCTGTTGACTTATTTTGTATATAAAAGATGGCTTTTATTGCAAGAAGTTGACACTTGCCTTAAATGCATCTTTTTATGTTATTCTTCATTCAACAGACAATTATTGGGCAGCTGCCATGTACCAGACCCTGGACTACAGACCAGAGATTTAAAAAAAAAAAAAAAAGACTCCCCCCAACCATGATTCCCCTGAGCTTAGAGCCTACTTAAACTAAGATCCTACTGTGTTGTGTATTTTAATTTTTCATGTCTAGCTAACCTTTAGGTTTTAAGCTACTTGAAAGTCAGGCTATCTTTTAATTTTAGTATTTCCCATTCTCAGTGATCAGTCCCTGCCCGCAAGGAATTTGGAGTCCAGAAGAGGAAGGACCGATTGGTGAACAATTTAAATATCAGTAACCCCCCCAAAAAAATTCAGAACACCTGGTCTGGCTCTGTAGGGTGTACAGTGGGAGAGTCGGCTGAAATAATAAAGTGCAGCTGTTCCAGAGAGGACCTAGAGCCCAATGTGACCAGCTCAGAGGGAGGAAAGGATTTGCTCCGCCCCTCATAGTGTTCGTCGGGGAGGGTGGAGCAGGCTGAAGAAAATTTTGGAGCCCCCAAAATCAGAGGTACATTTGGGAAAACCTCAAGTTCTCAGTTTTGGGGAGTGTCTTCAGGAACACGAAGACATGACGGAAAAGAAGGCGGATACCATGCAGGATATTCGTTCAAGGGTAAGAAGTTCAGCCTTATTCTGTGGAAACTGGGCAGCTGCTGGAGATTCCTGAATAGGAAAATGACAGCACGAGAATGGAAGTTTAGGGAGAAGGTGTATCTGACTGCAGGGTGAAGCAGTGATGAAAGATGGGCAAAACACACTGGTTAGAAGGCCGCTGTAAAGACAGAACAGCCTAATCATCCTTCAGAAGGAGACTCATATATGATGGCACATCATCCAATAGAATATTCGTTAACTGGAATAGAAATGAGGCAGCCTTCTATGAATAGCTTTAGAAACATATCTAACATACAGGGTTAAGTGGGGAAAAGCAATGTGCAGGATAATATATATGGCATTCCACCATTTATGTTAAAACAATACATGTTATGTGCTTCTATATACATGATATATTTCTGGAAGGATAAACAAGAAACTAGGGAAATAGACAAGAAATTGATACCAAGAGAGGGGAACCAGGTAGCTGGAAGGCAGAGATAGGAGAGAGGTCTATTTTTTCATTGTGTATACTTTTGAAGCTTAAATGTTTATATTGTGGACATATATTAACTATTCAAAAAGTACATTTTTTAAAAAAACTTTTTTTAGAGATAGGGTGTCTGTTGCCCAGGCTGGGGTGCAGTGGCACAATCATAGCTCACTGCAGCCTCAAATTCTTGGGCTCAAGGGATTCTCCCACTTCAGTTTCCCAAGTAACTGGAACTACAGGTGTGCACCACTATGCCTGGCTAATTTAAAGAAATATTTTGTAGAGACAGGATTAAAACTAACTTAAGAAGAAATTGAAAGTCCCATGTAGTCCGTAAGCCATTCAAAAAATTAAATTAATACTTTAAAAATACCCCCCTGCCACTACCCCAACACACGACTATAATAGGCCCAGAGATATTTTCCAGGCAAGTTCTTTGAAAGAAGAGAAGAGAAATACCAAACGTTGAGGGGTGTGTGTGTGTGTTGGAGGGAGATTTTTGACAAGGGACCTTTGAGCAGAGACTTGGAAGTGAGGAAGCCAGAAGTATAGACATCTGAAAAGTTCCAGCAGACAAACAGAAAGTCAAGGGCCCTGAACATTTTGGGAGTGTTCAAGAAAGAGCAAGGAGACCAGTGTTCACTGGAAGGAGACGAGGTCAGAGAGATTTCAGAGGGCCAGATCATGTAGGGACTTTTAGTCCATTGTAAAAACTTTAATTTTGAAGAATATGGTAAGATTTGGAAATTTTTGAGCAAAGGAGTGGCATGATCTGCCTTTTCACTTGGATTAAAAAAAACTGATCACTACCTCACAGCATAAACAAAAACCAATAACAGATAGAGGAAAAAGAAAGAAAAAATTTAGCTGGACATGGTGGCTTGCAGATGTTCAGGAGGCCGAAGCAAGAGGATCACTTGAGCCCAGGAATTCAGCCTGGGCAACAGAGCGAGACCTGTCTCTAAAAAAATCAAAAGTCAAAAAAAAGAAACCCAACAGATTGAAGACTTAAAGGAGAAAAAAACACAACTTAAAATTGTCAGAAGAAATGAAAGAATATTATTATCATCTCAAAAAAAAAAGTAGTTCACAAAAAGCATAAACCACAAAGGTTTGACATTAAAAAATTTAAACTTCTGCTTATGAAAATAATAAAGTGAAAAAACAAGCCACAGACTGAACTCCAGCTTTAAAAAAATCAATATGGGCAAATTTCATAAACAATACTGAGAAACAAAAAAAGCAAGCCACAAAATATTACTTGTGGTAAGATTCATGTAGGGGCTGTGTTGTAGCTCACGCTTATAATCCCAGCACTTTAGGAAGCCAAGGAGGAAGGATCACTTGAGCCCAGGAGTTCGAGACCAGTCTGGGCAATATGGTGAGAACTTGTCTCAAAAAAAAAAAAGAAAAAATTTTAAGGTTTTTGTTTGTTTGGGTTTTTTTTGTTTGTTTTTGGGATAGAGTCTTACTCTGTCGCCCAGGCTGCAGTACAGTGGCATGATCACAGCTCACTGCAACCTCTGGCTCCCGAGTTAAAGTGATTCTCATGCCTCAGCCTCCCGAGTATCTGGATTACAGATGTGTACCACCATGCAGGGCTAATTTTTGTCTTTTTGGTAGAGACAGGTTTTCACCATGCTGGCCAGGCTGGTCTTGAACTCCTGTTCTCAAGTGATCCACCCACCTCGGCCTCCCAAAGTGCTGGGATTGCAAGTGTGAGCCACCATGTCTGGCCTTCCTGTAAAGTTTAAGAAAAGCAAGAGCATAATAAACACAAATTTCAGGACAATATCTCTGGTGGGGAGATGAAGAAGACTTCAGTAGAAGAGGGGTATACAATTATAAATACATAATGCTTTTTTTCCGAGATGGAATCTCGCTCTGTCACTAGGCTGGAGTGCAGTGGCGAGATCTCGTCTCACTACAACCTCCGCTTCTCAGGTTCAAGTGATTCCCCTGCCTTAGCCTCCCAAGAAGCTGGGACTACAGGCGCATGCCACCATGCCCAGCTGCTTTTTTTGTATTTTTAGGAGAGACGGGGTTTCATCATGTTGGCCAGGATGGTCCTGATCTCTTGACCTCGTGATCTGTCCACCTCAGCCTACTAAAGTGCTGGGATTACAGGTGTGAACCACCGCACCTGGCCAATATATAATGCTCTTTAACAAATGACTGTTGCTACACTGGATATACATTCATTCATATATACACATGATATTTCAGAATAATTTAAAAATTTAAAGGTAACAAAGACTCAAAGGAACAGATAGGGCGATATCCTTAATTCTGGAATTCATATCACCAGTTGGGGGTACTTTCTCAAGTAAATAAACATAATGGCACTTTATGTGTGAATAAACTCAGCCCCAACAAAGCAGGGGTGGGCTTTGGGTGGGAGTGCCAACAGGCATCTACTTTCCATTTCTATTACTGTCTTGATGTTTCTTAGAATTCCAACCTGGAATGCTGACCCTCGATGAGAAGGATAAATTAAAACTTTATTAGGCTCACTTAAATTTCAATTAACAAAGGATGTTCTTTTTTAGATCATTTAAATTTATTTCATAAGCTAGTTGTTCAAAAGCTGCTCTGCTGGGCACTCACACAAAACTATTTTTTTAAAATATACAAATTAAATAGCACAAGAGCAAGCTCCCCGGAACAGAAAGAAAACAAGCAGTGCTGATCGCCATCTGGCTCTCCTTTTGGGTGGTAGAACCCAAGGGGAAAATAGACCACATCCCCTCCTTTGGATGCAATGCCAATACCTAGGATTTTGTCAGCCCTAGAGAGAGACAGAGGGAGAGCGCAGGTGCAAATTCCTCCTATCAGTGTAAGAATTCTGTGCCTCTGATACCTCCAAGAGCTTCTCCTTGCAGCAAGTAATGGAAAATATAACACTGTTAAAATAACAAATGCAGTCAGAACAATAAGGAATACAAAGGTTCACACCTAAGGTGTGAAATAAGAATTAACTTGCAAAGTATTAAGGAAGGAGCACAACAAGACAGCCGATGCTAAAAGCACCAAGGAAGAGCCCAGGTCAGTTGAGCTGTAATGGTTTAAAGTTTCAAGTGATGGTGAAAGGCCTACGAAAAGAGGTAGGATTACGCTTGAATTTTGTGGTGCGGGTTGTTTCAGCCTGCCCAGCATTCCACCTTTTAATTCTGAAAACAGTACCTCGGTTTTCTTTTGGGACCTATCCTATTCCTACTTTTTTTTTTTTTATTGCGTTTTAGGTTTTGGGGTACATGTGAAGAACATGCAAGATTGTTGCATAGGTGCATACGTGGCAGTGTGATTTGCTGCCTTCCTCCCCTTCACCTATATGTGGCATTTCTCCCCATGCTATCTCTCCTCAACTCCCTTTTAATCCAAATGGTTTACATAAGGCGGACCATTCCCATCCTTGGATCCAGAGAGAGGCGAGTCATCCAGCCTTGGCCAATCAGAGTCACTGTGGCTTGCACAGGGATAGGCACATGAGTTAATCAGAGCCAATCAGAGTCACCCCCAGAGTTTTGCTGGAACTGCTGGGAAAGCCTATGCCTTTCCAGTGGGCATTGCTAAGTTGGTACAATGAAAGCCTGATGCTGTAGTGGACATCCTTCCACCATACAAAGACAGCCTCCCTGGGAAAGCAGAGCCATGAAACGGAGAAAGACTTCTTACTAAATCCTTAGAGCACTAGTTCCAGCATTTTCCATTCTCTATTGCTTTATGACAAGCCGCCTTAAAATGCTTTGGCTTGGCCAGGTGCGGTGGCTCACGCCTGTAATCTCAGCACTTTGGGAGGCTGCGGAGGGCGGATCACCTGAGGTCAGGAGTTTAAGACCAGCCTGGCCAACATGGTGAAACCCTGTCTCTACTAAAAATGCAAAAATTAGCAAGACATGGTGGCAGGTGCCTATAATCCCAGCTACTTGGGAGGCTGAGGCAGGAGAATTGCTTGAACCTGGGAGGCGGAGGTTGCAGTGAGCCGAGATCACATGACCACACTCCAGTCTGGGTGACAGAGCGAGACTCCATCTCAAAACAAAAAGCTTTTGCTTATGACAATGACTACCTCTCATTAGCTCATGACTCTGTAATCTGGGCAGGGCTCCAAGAGAAGCGAGGTGGCTTTTCTGTGCTGCATGTGGTACTGGGTGGGGCAAGTGTCCAAGATGGCTTCATCACATGTGTGATATGAATGAATATATATATATAGAGAGAGATTTGTTTTCATCCATGGTTCCTGGCTTATAATTACCAGTGCCCCTGTAATAGTCTCTTGTCATGATGTCGGGGCACTTTAGACCCCAGAAGCCTGCCTCAGACACCTTCTCCTGCCCTCATTCCACCTGCTCTTTTCTCTCCCAGAGGTAGGAATCTTCCCCCACCTTTCTGCCTTGCAGCTGGCCATGAAGAAATTCTCTGACCTACCTTGTCTGACTGTAGGATGTAAGGCTCATTTCAGAAAGGGTCCTGCCCCATACCCTGGAGAAAGAAAGGTTACACAGAGAAGCCAAGAAGAATCTGAACAGACAGGCCTTGCTGGGTCTCGCCACTCAGTCTCTTAGTATTAGATCATATACCCTTTTGCCCAATCACATTTCTACATGGTTGTCAATCATGCCTATCCAGTGAAGTTTCCATAAAAGGCCCAAGAGGACAGGGTTCAGGGGGCTTCTGGATAGCTGGACATCTGTGGAGGGTGGGGTACGCAGGGAGGACACAGAAGCCCTGTGCTCCTTCCCCTACCTCACCCCATGCATCTCTTTATCTGTATCCTTTCGGATATCCTGTATACTAAACCAGAAAATGTAAAATGTAAGTTTCCCTGAGTTCTATGAGTTGCTCTAGCAAATTAATTAAGCCCAAAGAAGGGGTCATGGGAACCCCAACTTGAAGCTGGTCAGTCAGAAGTTCTGAGGGCCTGGGCTGTGACTGGCATCTGAAGGAAGGGCAGCCTTGGGGACTCAGCCAAGATCTGTGGGATCTGATGCTATCTCCAGGTAGACTTGGAGGACACCCAGCTGGTGTCCAGAACTGATTGCTTGCTTGGTGTGTGGAAACTGCCCCCTCCCATATTTGGTCACAGAAGTCTTCTGTGTTGATTGTTTTTGTGGTGTGAGAACAGAGGAGAGACATAGTTTGAGTTGATTTTTCTACAAACAACATGTCAGCACCTATGAGACTTAGGGTGGCTGGAATGGTGGAGGCTGACCAGGCCTCTGTCTTTATTTTTATATGTTTATAGTTTATTTTTAACTTTTTTTTTCCCCCTTTAGAGACAGGATCTTACTGTGTCACCTGGGCTGGAGTGTGATAGCATGATGACAGCTCATAGCAGCCTCAAACTCCCAGACTCAAGCGATCTTCCCACCTCATTCTCCTGAGTAGCTGGGACTACAGGTGCATCACCACACCCGATTAATTTATTTTTTGTAGCAACAGGGTCCTGCTGTGTGCCTAGGCTGATCTTAACTCCTGGCCTTTCCCACCTCAGCCTCCCAAAGCTGGGATCATAGGCATGAGCCACTGTAGCTGGCCTGTTTATACTTTTTTAAATAAATTTTTTATTTTATACTCTCTCATCTTGCAGGGATCCCCTCTCTCCATCAGGGTAGTTGGACTTTTTTACATGGTGGCTGGCTTCTAACATAGTAAAAACAAAAGCTGCCAAATTTCCTAAGGCCTAGCCTAGAACTGGCAGAGTATCAGTTCCATCATATCCTATTGGTCAAGGCAAGTCAAAAGTCCAGCTTAAACTCCAGAGGAGGAGAAACAGGGTCCACTTGTTGATGGAAGGAGTGATGTGCACATAGAAAGGAGAAGTGGCTGATTGCCCTCTGGGCAGCCGATCCACCACACCAGCCTTGCCTAGATCCCCTTTCCATTGATATGAAGCAATGGATTCCTCTTTTTCTTAAGCATGTTAGAGATAGGTTTCTGACTCCTGCAACCCAAAGAATCCTGTCTAATGCAACATTCAGTGCTGGGTATGGGCAGAAAGAAGACAAGGAAAAGGGCAGCATTTCAAGAGAAGGCAAGGACTTCGGACAGCACAAATAGAGGGAGAGTTAGCAGAGGATTATGGTGGAGGCACTGAGGACTCTAGCGTTTTCTCAGACACTAGCTAGAGCCTTCTGTGGTCGGTCCACACCAGATGACCTGTGAACTGCTCAATTAATTACAGTCTGGACTAATTATTTCGATATGAAGGTTATAATACGTTATATTCTTTAAATATTTCATGTGATAATTTCTATGCTTTCCCCCTGTATGCACTAGAGTGTAGGTTACCTGAAAGGAATATACCTTCTAGGTATGTATAGATATTCCCAACAGTTCTTAACACAGTATTCAATAAATGCTTGCTGAATGAATGAGTGAATGAACGAGATCAATGTTATTAAATGTCTACTTATTTTCTAGGCATTAGGGTTTTAAAAAATGACTCTGACATAAGCAAAAACTAGTGTCTGTTCCTAAAGGGTTGGAATGGGTAATAGGAAATAATGAAAATTTGCTGAATGATGAATGTTACCAATTTTCAGCTAGTAAGTAGTTAATGACATTTGTAAATTCTCTGGTCATTTAGTGAGCACCTTTGGTGTGGCAGCCTCTGCTCTTGGTGCTGAGAATATAGAGAGTAAGACATCCAGAAGGGCCAGCCCATCTACACAGTGAGGCAGACACCCCCGCCCCCACCAAAGCCTTGCTGTAGATGCCAAGATAGTTATGTCTTTGGCATGGTGCCAGGACACAGGAAGGAGGTGGCCTCACGCAGCTTACTTCCTTAGATGTTTCAGTCCTATGGTCATCGCACTGGGGACAAGAAGACACAAGGAAAGCCCGATGTTGAAGACAAAAGTGCAAGCCTCTTGTGAAGGAAAGGAAAATGTATTTCTTTTCATATTCCAGTTTGATTTAATAGTGCAGAGAAGTGTTCCCTTTGGGGGAAAGTATCATAAGACAAAAAGTACAACAAGCTTCCCCCCCAAGGATATAAGAACAGAGCAAAATGAAGAATAAATCAGGTTTTTAAAATGCATTCTACTAGCTTAAGGTGAACACATGGTGATCAGCTCTACATATCTATATGCCTACAAATAGACAGAGATGCTGATGTTGTGGATCAGCAGCTGTCCGGCCTGATACAAACACGACTCTCTAATTCTAACTACCTGGTTTATAGCCAACTGAAAATGACCACACTCTTAACATTTACATTTAATTTCTAACATAGCATGTTGTATGTGACTGCAAAGAAACAATTGCTGCTATTTGTTTAGTATTAGCAATTATCTGGCACAGAAGCCCGAAACTTCCACTTGGCAAGCTTTTGATTAAAAACAGGAAAGTAGACAGACTCAATTGAAACTCTGCAGGCGAGGGAGCCTGCCTTTGAATATTCCTTTTTTTAGCAAATGCAACAATTCCATGCTATTGATTTCTCAAGAGCAATGAGAAGATTCTCCAGGCAGCCTTCAAGAGTCCTGGGAGATAGTCTTCAACATATGCCTTACCTGCAGGCTTGAGGCCACATTAAGATGTATAAAAATGTATTTTACCTCATCAAAAGGAAATGCTTTTGCTTCTCAAAAAACTCTGATAAGAGGATAAAAAGACAAGATACAGATGGGAAGAAAATATTTAGAAAACCAAACATATAACACGTGATGAGTACCTAGAATGTATAAAGAATTCTCAAAACTCTATAGTAAAAAACAAACAATCCTTGGCCAGGGCCAGGTGCAGTGACTCATGTTTGCAATTCTAGCACTTTGGGAGGCCAAGGTGAGCAAATCACTTGAGGTCAGGAGTTCAAAACCAGCCTGGCCTACATGATGAAATCCCGTCCCTACTAAAAATACAAAAAAATTAGCTGAGTGTGGTGGCAGGTGCCTGTAATCTCAGCTGCTCAGGAGACCAAGGCAGGAGAATCACTTGAACCTGGAAGGTGGAGGTTGTAGTGAGCCAAGATCATGGCACTGCACTCCAGCCTGGGAGACAGAGTGACACTCCATCTCAAATAAAAAAATAAATAAAAAATAAACGATCCAATTAAACAATGAGCAAGACACAGGAACAGACATTTCACTGAAGAGAATATACTAATGGGAAATAAACACATGAAAAAATGTTCAGTGTTATTAGCCATTAGGGAAATGCAAATTAAAACCACAATGAGATGTTGTTGCACACTTATCAAAATGGCTACAATAAAAATGAGTTATAACACATATTGCTGGAAAGGATGGGGACAAAATAGATAAATCATACATTGCTGGTAGGAATGTAAAATGGTTCAGCCTCTCTGGAAAGCAGTTGACAGTTTTTTATAAAACTAAAACATGCAAATAACATCTGACCCAGCAATTGCACTCTCAGGCATTTATCCCAGAAAGAAAACATGTTCAAACAGAAACCTATACACAAATGTTCACAGCAGCTTTATTCATAATTGCCAAAACCTGGTAGCAATACAATGTTCTTCAATATGTGAATGGTTAAACACCTGTGGTACATCCATACCATGGAATATGACTCAACAATAAAAAGGATCAAACTATTTGATATGCAGCAATTGGATAAGTCTCTAGGGAATTATACTGCATCTAAAAAACCAATCCCAAAAGGTCATATACAATATGATTCCACTTACATAGCATTCTTTTTTTTTTTTTTTTTTTGAGATGAAGTCTCGCTCTGTCTCCCAGGCTGGGGTGCAGTGGTGCAATCTCAGCTCACTGCAACCTCCGCATCCTGATTCTCCTGCTTCAGCCTCCCAAGTAACTGGGACTGCAGGGACCTGCCACCATGCCCAGCTAATTTTTGTATTTTTAGGAGAGACAGAGTTTCACCATGTTGACCAGGCTGGTCTCAAACTCCTGATCTCAAGTGATCTGCCTGCCTCGGCCGCCCAAAGTGCTGGGATTACAGGTGTGAGCCACTGCCTCTGCCCTAACTTACATAGCATTCTTGAAATGATAAAAGTATAGAAAAGGAAAAGAGATGAGTGGGTGCCAGGCACTAGGAATGGGAGGGGGTAGTTGCAGGAGGGAGGTGGGAGGGGTTATAAAAGGGCAGCACCAGGGATCCCGTGGTGCTGGAACTGTTCTGTATCTTGAGAGTGGTGGTGGATAGAATTGCAGAGGACTAAATACACACATGCACACACACATACAAACAAGTACAACTGAGGAAATCTGAATGAGATTGATAGACTGACCAATGTTAATGTGATATTTGTACTAAAGATTTACAAGACACTACCACTGGGGGACACAGATACTACCACTGGGGGACAGGTAAAGTGCACACAGTTCCTCCACAGTATCCCTTACAAGTGCATATGAATCTACTACAATCTCAAAATTAAGTTTAATTAAAAATGTGTTTTAAGGCCAGGCACAGTGGCTCATGCCTGTAATCCCAGCACATTGGGAAGCCAAGGCAGGTGGATCAGTTGAAGCCAGGAGTTCGAGACCAGACTGGCCAACATGGCAAAACCCCATCTCTACTAAAATACAAAAACTAGCCAGATGTTGTGGTGGGTGCCTGTAATCCCAGCTACTCAGGAATCTGAGACAGGAGACTTTCTTGAACCCAGGAGGTGGAGGTTGCAGTAAGCTGAGATCGTGCCACTGTACTCCAGCCTGGCCAAGAGCGTAAGACTCTATCTCAAAAAGAAAAAAAATTTAGGTGCAATTGTAGTCGTTTTCACAGTAAAAACTGGGTTTTGGGAGGAAGGCCACAACACAGTCAGGAGTGATTGATACAGGGACTTTTTTTTCTGGAGAAGCTGTTCACAAAATATTCTACCAGGTTATGGTCCTTTGCTATGCCAGAGGAGTTGACCAGCTGTGGAAACTGAGGGCAAAGAAAGATGGGGGTGGTACTCATTAATATGACCACAAACGTCAGTACCTGGCCACAGGTATGTGTCTGTGTCTCAACCTCACAAGTTCAGGACCAAGGGCAGTGTCCATTGTCCTTGGCCCATCGGTGCTGAGCACAGCACCTGGCACAAAGCACTGATTCTACAAGGCTTTTGTGGAATAAATAATGGATAATTAAGTCCTGATTTGATTGGAAGAACATACTAACATTCATAGATTTGGTTCAGATTCAAAATGACTCATTATATAATGAGTAGTAAAAAGTTACATAGCAAGGTTGAGTAAAGAGTTTTGTAAATTCCTTTGGGAGGCGGAAGCAGGTGGGTCACTTGAGGCCAGGAGTTTGGGATCATCCCAGCTGACACGGTGAAACCCTGTCTAAAACACAAAAATCAGCCAGGCATAGTGGCACACACCTGTAATGCCAGCACTTCAGGAGGCTGAGGCACGTGGATTACAGGAGGCCAGGAGTTTGAGATCAGCCTAGCCAACATGGCAAAACGCTGTCTCTCCAAAAATTACAAAAATTAGCTGAGTGTGGTGATGCGTGCCTGTAATCCCAGCTACTTGGGTAGCTGAGGCATGAGAAATCTTGAACCTGGGAGGCAGAGGTTACAGTAAGCCAAAATCACACCACTGCATTCCAGCCTGGGCAACAGAGCAAGACTCTGTCACAAAAAAAAAAAAAAAAAAAAAAGAATTTTGCAAATTCATGTGCTCTGCTCTGCTCTATGTTTTATGATTCCCATGTTGCTTTGAGTCTTTATTTTATATCATGCACACACAGATTATAAGTGGTTTGCTATTTCTAACCTCTTGACCCTATCACTTGGAAAGAGTTTCACTCTCTGATTACCGTGTATGACTATTGGCTATCTGCTACTGCAGTTTCCCAGAAGTCTACAATAGCGTTAGAAAACAAATGTAGATAAAAATGCCTTACTTTGTACTAGGCATGGAACGTTCCATTCAGTTGAACCTGTAACTGGAGTTGTGATGCTGTGGTTCCTACTTCACACAGCCACAGAGAAAGCAGTTCTCTGGGGATCTCTAGCTGACTCCATTCTATGCATGGCCAGCCCAGGAGAATTCTCTTTCATTAAGCACATACTGAATCTGAAGGATGAGCTAGCTATACTCCAGGAACATATCATCCGTGAATTTTGCATTTTATCAACTTTGCATTTTATCAACTCACTTTGCAAGATAAGGAAGGTGGGAAATGAAACTGCCAGAAAAATCTGATGTGATGTTGTTTTTAAACAGTCCAAGTCACAGTCCTTTCAAAAGAGGATGCTGCTTGCTGAAGCCTGCCTTGTCCTCTCCAGTCCACACTGTTATCTCTCTCTCTTCTCTGAATTCTGACAGTATCTGTTGCTTAAGTCACTCACATAAACATTCAATTATAAACGATCTTGTGCTGTTACAGGGAGGCGGTATGGTGTACTGCAGACAGACTGCTTGGATTCACATCTTGGCGCTGCTCCTTACGAGCTATAAAGCCTTGGTTCTCACATTCATAAGCAAAGGATAACAATAGTACCCACCTCATACTGTTGTTGAGGATTAAACGAGGTTATATATGTAAAGCCCTTACAAAATAAGAGCTCAACAAATGTCTGCACAAAACGAAACAAAACCTAAAATCTGTCTTCATGTGGTATCTCTTTCTCCTTACCAGTAAGACTTCAGAAAGGATGTATGCTGTTATCCTGGAAAGTGTTCTAGTAAGATGGAGGATACATTTCCATGCCGTATGTCATAATTACAATTTTTTTTTTTGAGACAGAGTCTCACTCTGTCACCAGGCTGGAGTGCAATGGCGTGATCTTGGCTCACTGCAACCTCCATCTCCTGGATTCAAGCAATTCTCCTGCCTCAGCCTCCCAAGTAGCTGGGACTACAGGTGCCCACCACCATGCCTGGCTAATTTTTTGTATTTTTAGTAGAGACTGGGTTTCACCATGTTGGCCAGGATGGTCTCGATCTCTTAACCTCATGATCTGCCCGCCTTGGCCTCCCAATGTGCTGGGATTATAGGTGTGAGCCACTGTACCCGGCCACAAATTTTGTTAATGGAATTAGGATGAAAGTAGGAGCCTGTGGACAAGCTCTAGACCCCGGTCATCCCTCCCCATCAGCTTCTGCCTGTGCTGTTCCTGCTACCGCAGAGTCTGCAAACTTGCAGAAGTGACAAGGGCATACTTCCTCCTTTTACACTAACCTTCAATTCCTTTGATTCCCAAGGCCCTGGCTCCCACGTAGAATACAGAGGGTCTTTTTGCTGGTACACTTTGACCAAAATACTCTACTTCTAGGAATCTATCCTAAAGAGATACAGGAAAATACAATACAGAAAAAATTTTGCACACAAACATCACATATTTTATCATTCTGAAAAGATTAAAACAATTCAAAGGATGATTTATTGTTTATGAAAATTCATGGACTGATTATAAAAATTATATATGCATACAAAAAATGCAGTGCAGCTATTGAAAATTATACTTAAGAAGAATATATAATCATATGAAGAAATGTTTTGTAATATTATAAAAATTATAATAACAAAAAATCAGTATAACTCTACCAGATTGACAAAAATTGAAAAGTATTATGATACTTAGTGCTGGTAATGATCTGCAGTAGCAGCACCCTCACACCCAGCCACTCGCCTCCTCAGTATACACCCGGAGACCACACATCAACCAGGACACGCATACAAGAATGTTCACAGTGGCAGCAGTCCCTATCTAGAAACAACCCACTCGTCCACAACAGAATGGATGAAGAAATTGTTGTGCAGTTATTTCCCAATTAAGGTTGGTCATTTGTTGCCAAAATCAAATGTTCCATGTGAAAATGCTAACTGAGAATCTGTTATCTTAACTCATTTGGCAAAGTAGGGTTTTTCTGTTATATGTATCCAACCTAATACTGACTGCTACAAGGACTAGCAAAATGCCAGATGCAAAGTATCACAAACGTTGATGTCTTCCATCCCACCCCACCCCCGGAAATAGTCAGGGCACAATGGTCAACAGAAGTCCAAAATATTTTGCTACTGAAGAGTAACATCTGTCTCCATTTCTTCTGTGTCTTCCTATGGCATCTCTAAGGACTTTGCACAGAGCCAGTAAATGGCAATAGTTATTTATTTTGCCTGCGCCTCCTGCACCAGGCACTTTCAATATATCAGCTGAGTTACTGCCAGACTCCTGCCCTCCCATCTCTCTGATAGTAGATGCTATGATTTTCCCAATTTCCGGAGTAGCAACCAGGGCATGTGAGTAGATCAAGTGATTTGACCAAAGGTAGTCAGCTAATAAGTGGCAAAATTATTGTCCAAATTCCAGGTCTAAGCTTATTTACTAGGTGTATCTCCTTGGATGATTTATTTAATCTTTATAAGCCCCAGTTTCCTCAATTGTGGAATGGAAAAAATTACACCCATTAAACAATAACTATCTCTTGACTACAAGTCAAAGCTGGCACTGCTGAGAATATGAACAGGGAAGAATCTCGGTGCATCTGTGAAATCCACTGTTGCAGGTTCCCTCTCAAAACATTTAACTCATATGAACCTGACTTGTCCCCACTCCCTGCCCAGGCTTTCCCTGCTTCTCCCAAACAGTTTAACACACATCCACTATTGCTAACATTCCCATGAAGATAATTTCTACATTCTAAGCTTCTTGTTTCCTGTTCCTTCCATGAAGAAAGAAAACAAAGCTCTGGAAATTCAAAATTATATCATTATGACTTTATCGTTTGTCTGAAGGCTCCTTGTAAATCTTTTCCATCATTTCTAAGCACTTCTAGATTTTCGGTTTTACATTTCAAGTTTCACAAAATTAGAAGTCAATTCTCCTATCACTTTGGAAGTGAAGGTTCAATTTCCTGCAAGTATTTAGAAGTCCTCACTGTCCTTGCTGACAGTTTTGAAAGGTATTCTATAGTTCTGTTATTTCTCACTGCTTTGTCCTAGATCAGCTGTGGCTGATGTACTCCCAGTTAATATTTCTGACATTCCATTGATTTTCCTTTCATTCGAAGGAATGTCTTTCACAAAAGGAGAAGAATGCTATACAAGGCACAAGATTTAAAGTATCTAATATAATATCATAGAGTGGAGGGTACCCAGCAGGCAAGTACACCCACTAACATGCATGTACACACAAATATCACAAACATATAAAGGAATTAGCAGAAGTTATCAGGGGTCAGGTACGCTGGCTACACCTGTAATCTCAGCTCTCTGGGAGGCCAAGGCAGGTGAATCGCTTCAGCCCAGGAGTTTGAGACCAGCCTGGGCAACATGGCAAAACCCTGTCTCTATAAAAAAATTTGAAAATTTAGCTGGACATGGTGGCGCACACCTGTAGTCCCAGCAACTCAGGAGGCTGGGGTGGGAGGATGGCTTGAGCCTTGGAGGTCAAAGCTGCAGTGAACCAAGATGGCGCCACTACACTCCAGCCTGAGTGACAGAGCAAGACCCTGTCTCAAAAACAAACAAACAAACAAACAAACAAACAAAAGAAACAAAAGAAGAAATTATCAGGAAATCAAGAATACAACATGTAGGTTTTTCAGAACATTAGCAGGATTTGGTCATTTGTAGTTTACAACAACAACAAGATTTCTTTTCAACTGCTAAAAGGATCTGAGATAATGGAAAAAAACAAGTAAAAGATCCAAGATGGGGGGCCCAGTGGTTCACACCTGTAGTCCCAGCACTTTGGGAGGCCAAAGCGGGTAGATCACAAGGTCAGGAGTTCAAGACCAGCTTAGCCAACATAGTGAAATCCCATCTCTACTAAAAATACAAAAAATTAGCTGGGCGTGGTGGAAGGCACCTGTAGTCCCAGCTACTCAGGAAGCTGAGGCAGGAGAATCACTTGAACCCCGGAGCCGAGATTGTGTCATTGCACTCCAGCCGGGGAGACAGTGCAAGACTCCATCTCAAAAAAGAAAAAAAAAAAAAAAAAGATCCAAGATAATGCTGGCCAATTTATAGAGCTCTATTTTGAATTTCTGCTTCAATGAAAGAGACAGAAAATCCATAAATTTCACTGGTGCTTCCTGACAGTCACAATTACAAAACCATTCTCTAGATAAGGCTCCACTGAGATGGGGCCTTTCCCATTGTGCATTGTTTCCATCTAATTCTTTTACAAATGGAATCATACTTTCCACGATCCAAAAATATCAGAATGTTTTACATATAACCAATTAGAAGATAGATCATTAGAATATAGATTATTCATAAAACCTCAGTCCAGGACCTATTTAAACTACTATGATTTAAATATTTCCCCTCATTTAGATGGGAACCTCTCCCTCCAGGGTTTAAGCGATTCTCCTGCCTCAGTCTCCCAAGTAGCTGGGATTACAGGTGCCTGCCATTGTGCCCACTGTAATTTTTGTGTTACAGGTGCACACTACCATGCCCAGCTGCTAATTCTTGTGTTTTCTGTAGAAGTTTAAGTGTGTAATAAATGATTGACTGAATCTGCACACTCAATACAGTAGACGCTGGTCACAGGAGGGCACCCAGCACTTGAAATGTCCCCGTTGTGACTGAGGAACTGAGTTTTAAGTCTTACTTAATTTTAATTAATTTACACCTTAAAGACAGTACAAAAAAAAAAGAATGTAAAATATCTCATAAATATTTTATACTGACTACATGTCAACATGAATCACAAAGCCCACTTTTAGTTATCAAAATGTGAAAACACAGAGACTGGCAAGTATTCTTTACATCTCATTATATACAATGAGCCGAACATAAGCTAAATATACTAATACTAGGACTATAAAAGGCTCTGACAGCTCCCAAGGGGTCTCTCAGGCCTAAATTAATCCTCCTTCCCTGGTAGCATCTTATGTATAGCTTTAGCGTCATACTTATCATGGTCTAATTTATGTGAAGTAGATTGTACATATGTCTACCACACCTCCCTCTAGTAGACCGTAATCTTTTTGAAAAAGAGGACTCACTTGCTCATTCTAAAAATCCACCATTCCCCAGCATGGTTGTTATGTTGGAAATCCTTCCATAAATGTTTGAGGATTTGAATATAGTGTGTACTAATATTTTTTAAACATTCGCTTTTCTATAAAAGAAAGCCCAAACTAATATTAAGGTCATACTCATGGAGGAGAAGATGCAGTATCAAACAAATTTCAGTTTTCCCTAAGTCAATCAATACATGAAACAGAACCCCATAAAAAGGAATTTTTCCTAAAACTTGACAAGCTTATTTTAAAATTTGATGGAAGAGGCCAGGCACAGTGGCTCATACCTATAATCACAGCACTTTGGGAGGCCAGGCAGTTGGATCACTTGAGGTCAGAAGTTCGAGACCAGCCTGGCCAACATTGTGAAACCCCATCTCTATCAAAAATATAAAAATTAACTGGGTGTGCTGTCACGTACCTGTAGTCCCAGCTACTTTTCAGTGAGCTGAGATCATACCACTGCTCTCTAGCCTGGGCGACAGAGCAAGACCCTGGCTCATTAAAAAAAATAATAAGAAGAAATTCAATGGGAGAGAGGCCAGACATGGTGGCTCATGCCTGTAATCTCAGCCCTTTGGGAGGCCAAGATGGGTGGACAAGATGGGTGGCCAAGATGGGTGGACAGGTGAAACCTGTCTCTATGGAAAAAAAAAAAAAAAAAAAAAAAATTGGCATGGTGGTATCACACGCCTGTAGTCCCAGCTACTGGGGAGGTTGAGGTAGGAGGATCACTTGAGCCTGGGAAGTGGAGCTTGCAGTGAGCCAAGATTGGGCCACTGCACTCCAAACTGGGTGACAGAGCGAGACCCTGTCTCAAAAATAATAAACAAATAAAGTGAAAATTAAATTCAGTGGATGAAAAGACATCTTGGGGAAAAATATGGTGAGTAGGGGCAGACAGAGTGAGTTCTCCCTACCAGGTAGCCAGAGATGTTATCACCAATAGTTCAGGTGATTAGGAATTAGCATAGAGACCCGGGAAGAGAGAGCTTAGAAACAGACTCATGCATATATGAAAGCACAATCTAGGATGGAGGTGGCGTCATAAATCAACGGGGAAAGGAAATAATTGGTAGTTCACATGGAAAAGACTGAAACTGCAGTAGATCCCTGAATACCAACCCAAAATTTAAAATGCAGGTGCAATTGTTTCATCTCGGAACATTCTTGGTTGGTTTTGATTTTGTTGCTGTGGTTTTGCTTTCTTTTTGAGACGGACTCTCGCTCCGTCGTCGCCCAGGCTCGAGTGCAGTGGTGCAGTCTTTGCTCACTGCAACCTCCCCGTCCAGGGTCAAGCGATTCTCCCGCCTCAGCCTCCCAAGTAGTTGGGATTACAGGTGCCTGCCACTGTGCCCAGCTAATTGTTGTATTACAGGTGCACACTGGCACCCCCAGCTAATTCTTGTGTTTTTTTGTAGAAACGGGGTTTCACCATGTTGCCCAAGCTGGTCTCAAACTCTTGAGCTCAACCGATTCACCCACCTAGGCCTCCCAAAGTGCTAGGATTACAGGCATGAGCCACCGTGCCCAGCACACATTTTCTATTATTGCTAATTCATGGGAAATTCTAAATGGACTGTATAATACATAAATTGTACACTGATGTTCATTGTTCCTACCCAATCAATAGAAATAAATAGGAATTAATAGAAATAAAAGGAACAAATGATTTTTAAGAACCTGTCTTGAAGAGGCCTACATCACAGGGTACGAAAACACATTTTTTTTCCTTCTTTAATGTACTGAATCAAGCAGAAGTCACTTATGGCCTTACAAAGGTCACACTTTTAGAATGGAGCTGGGGGTCATCGAATACACAGAGAGACTCCGTGACTGTGCAAAGCACTTTTAAAGACTTCTTTGAAGCTAACTCTGTAAAGCTGAAACCCAAATGCAGCTGAACAATGACTGTTCCAGTGCTATTAACAGCACCTCTCCACTCACCTCCATCTGGGCTGTTAACTGAGCGCAGCTCAGTTTATTATCTTAATCCACCCAGATTGAAGCAGGTTAATTCTCCGCGTAACCCCATGCATCAGACATTCCTAGCATTCAGCATCAGCATGGACACAGCTCTCTGAATGCCACATGGTTTTTTTACACCTCTGTATGCCTGAGCCTGTGGTCAAAATTTTTCCCTGACTTCAAAGGAGGTTAAAACCCCAAAATGGGGCTTTGATGGGGGAAAAAACGTTCCAAAGGTGTTATACACCTGGAACATGTATCACACATGTGCTGCTAGATCATCTCTCCTGTGAGTTTATTTCCCGCTTGAAAGTGGTTTCACCCGTTTTTCTAGATCTCCTTCTTGGATTCTCCTGTTTGATCCTGCAGTGATCTCATAACAGAAATGTGATATTGCTATAAGTATTTGTATTAGTTTGCTCAGATTGTGTAACAAAATACCACAGACTCGGGGGCTTAAACCACAAAAGTTTAATTCCTCACAGTTCTAGAGGCTGGAAGTCCAAGACCAAGGTCCTAGCAGGGTTGGTTTCTCTGAGGCCTCTCTCTTAGGTTTGCAGACAGCTGCCTTCTTGCTGTGTCCTCACATGGTCATCCCTCCATGCAGGGTCATCTCTGGTATCTCTCAGTGTTTCCACTTCCTTTTTTTTTTGAGACAGAGTCTTACACTGTCACCCAGGCTGGAGTGCAGTGGCACAATCTCGGCTCACAGCAACCTCTGCCTCCCGGATTCAAGTGATTCTCTTGCCTCAGCCTCTCAAGTAGCTGGGATTACAGGCTTGTGCCACTACGCCAGGCTAATTTTTATGTTTATAGTAGAGATGGGGTTTCACCATGTTGACCAGGCTGGTCTTGAACTCCTGACCTCAGACGATCCACCTGCCTTGGTCTCCCAAAGTGCTGGGATTACAAGTGTGACCCACTGTACCTGACTGGTTTCCTCCTCTTATAGGGACACCAGATAGATCAGAGCCCAGCCTAATGGCAGCGCCCTAACCTCATTACCTCTTTTAGGGCCCTATCTCCAAATGCAGTCACATTCTGAGGGACTGGGGATTAGGGCTGCAACATACCAGTGTTACAGGGACACAGTTCAGTCCCTGACACCACTCATGTGATGAGGAACTTGGCAAATATATGGAAGCAGTTGTGCCTGGAGATAAGGGGGAATAGCAGCTGGGGAACGAGAGGAGGAATCTCGAAACCTACAAAGAAACTCCACATTTCTGGAAAAATAAAGCCCTGATTTCCTTCGTTGAAATCTGCCCATTTTGATTAGGTACTTTCTTAAACTCCTACTTTAATTTTACATAGAGATAGAGTTACATAAAAATTTTCATCCAAAGAGATAACTAAAGAGGTAATGACCCATAAAATGTCTTTAACAGTGCTTCCTAAGTATGCAGCCTTCTTTCCTTAAGAACAGCTACAATTCTCAATATGCCATTTCTCTGCATAAAGCATATGTGCATAGCCTGTGATATATGAACAGAAAGGGGGAGTGTGGGGAGAGGAACAGAGGAGATGGAGGGGACAAAGGAAGCCAGTGAATGGAGAAGTGAAAGAAAGAAATTCAGTGAGAAAAATACACACTCCTGAGAGGTAGGAGTGTATTGCAAAGATGCTTCTCTGAATGAGACCCCAGGGAGGCCTGACCAAGTGAATTTGTGATATGAAAAAGAGGTACCAGGAAGGAAAAAGAAATATAAAGTTTTTAATAAGACTCAGGCATTCAGTTTTGAAATGAAATATAATCTACTGTAAAGGACTTGGGAGACAAGTGAGAACGTGGAGTTATCAGTGGAGAGCAGCTGGGGGCAGGAGAAAGTTCTGCCTTCGTCTGAGGGTTTCTCAGGTCAAATAAACAGTATCCCCAAAGATCAAACCTGAGGCTTGCAAAGGACTCCACAGTTCCAGATTCTGATGTTAAAAGTCTGTATCATGCCTAAATAAATATATTTAAAGAGCTGTGGCCAAAGATGTGGTTTTATAATTACATATTGATTTATATTGGATTTCTTGGTTGGCTGCAGAGTTTGGAATCTTTCCAGCATTACTTCCTTGCCAATTTCTAGGTAGCTTACAGCAATTTCAAAGTACCTCCAATTATACATTTTCAACAGATGGGATTATTAAATGCTTAGTGCAAACAATGATCCAGAGATGTGTTACCACCCACCAGTAGACAAAGCCGAGCTTCTCTCTGCTCCACTCTCATTCCAATAAATATTTACATCCTTCCATTTACTCACTTCAAGACTGTAGGATATGGAATTTCATTGTTCTTTTAAGGTGAGTGCAAGAAATTGTTAATGCTTTCTGGATTTTCCAATTAACTTGCCCTTAGAAGAATTTATCTTTAGTATAAATAACAGACATGGTTCATGGTCTGTAGATATTTTCATTTACATATTTAAGTATGGTATCAATTTTTTTTCTAAGTAGGAATCTTTTTGTCAAGCTTTTATTTTTTTTTATTATTTTATTTTATTTTATTTTTTGAGATGGAGTCTCGCTCTGTCACCCAGGCTGAAGTGCAGTGGCGCAATCTTGGCTCACTGTAAGCTCTGCCTCCCGGTTCAAGCGATTCTCCTGCCTCAGCCTCCGGAGTAGCTGGGATTACAGGCGCAAGCCAGCATGGCTGGCTAATTTTTGTATTTTTAGTAGAGACAGGGTTTCACCATGTTGGTCAGGCTGGTCTCGAACTTCTGACCTCAAGTGATCCACCCACCTTGGCCTCCCAAAGTGCTGGGATTACAGGTGTGAGCCACCGCGCCCGGCCCAGCATTTATACTTTTAAAGCCCAGATTATAGAACTTTTCAGAACAAGTGTGTGGTCCAGCCTTCTTTTTCAGATGAGGAAACTTGAGACACAGATATGTAAAATGGCTTGCTATTTGCTAGCAGAGCTGAAGGAAGAGGCAGGAGAAGCAGGAGAAGAGACTCTGCAGTTAGTGTGGGCACCTGCTGGGTGGCCAGGTCCTCATCTTTGTGGCTTCACAAACACACACCTGGCAGCAAGCATCCTTGTCACAAGCTTAGGATGGCGAGGCTGAGATGGAGAGAGGGTAGGACACTGGCCCACTGTCATTTGGAGTAAGTGATTTAAACCCAAGTCTGTCTGATACCACAGACCAACGCTTTGCCATTTCCCTGCACTGTTCCCTGAACACAACCAAGTCACATTATTAACTTTAAAACTGATATTTATAATGGCATTGTATAAAGTTAGATTCAACAGCTTCTCCAAACCCTAGGTTTATTTCCTATTACTCAATCTCTGAATTGTTCTTGGTTTCTGTTTTAGCAGCATAACTGACATTTACTTAAAAAAGTATGAACTAATACATATTAAGGTATAAATCAAGTGAAAGCCTGGCTGTTTGACCTTAATTAATCATTAAGGAAAAAATTCCCTCATCCTTTGAGTCTTTCTATTTTGAATGCAATTATTTAAATAAAAATGTGGTGCAGTCCTCTTTAGCATGTCTTACCTAAACAGGAAATTCACGGAGTGTATCTCACATGTCCATCCCCAGTGTTCATGGTGAGAGACATGAAAAGGTACAAGAATCAGTCAGCTCGTAAGTGATTCAAACTCAAGACCACCACACCCGAAACCAAGCCTTTTTATTATCTAACATTTCCCGGATAAAGGAAGAAATACATACAGGGATGTATAGAATGCATGTTTAAAACGTATCGAGCACATACAGATGTAAAACTTCTTAGAACCTTGTGCATTGGTGTTCAATTTCTGTGAAGCTGTTAATTACAAATAGTTTTACTTAGCAGAGAGAAAAAATTATATTTATGTGATATAGTTTGGTAATTAATTACTCATCCACAGCTAAACTCGCTGCCAAACACAGGTAGACCGCAGGGCTGATGAGGCCTAATGCTTCACACCTATTGACCCAAAATGCTGTGGACACAAAGGGCATCCTTAACCCCCATATGATAATTCTGAACTGCACAAGCAATTAGGTAAGAGTGTGACCTATTACCACTGACATAAAAACACCTCAAAGGCCATGTGCTATTTACTATTCATAGGAGTCCCGTGGCACATACTGGTTTTCAAAAGACAGCAGGTGACATTCATCAGCAGACTTTTTGTGTCCTTCTGCTCACACTTAAAGCGCCATTTTAGAGTCTCAGGTGAAGACTGTTTTTCCTTAACAATACTCAATTTTCTTTTGAATCACTGAGAAAATCTAAGTCTGCCATGGGGTCATCCTCAGTAGCCTGGAAACCAGGAAGGGAATGAGCTTCTTTTGTTTTTATGTCCTCCTGTCCATAATTAGACAATGTTTTTGAAAGAGAAAAACAAAAACGTTCCAAGTACAATAACCTTGGTGCATTCTATAATTCAGAGTGGTATACTGGCAGACTGGGTTATTATTCTTTTTTAATTTCAGATAACCTCTCAGTTGCCAAGGGTATACTCAGTAAATCAAATCTACTGCTCTCAGCATCATAAATCCCATTTGTATCATAGTAGAAACACACATTTCCTGAGAAAGGGAGCTGAGTCTTAAAAAAGGAAGTTGAAGTCTTTAAGCTTGAGATAAGGCGTTTCAAAAAGGAAGAAACTGTTGGCAGGACTCGAGTACATCCTACACTAATGGAAATTGGAAACCCATCCTTCATTTCATGGACATTACTACACAAAATGTAAAACATACTGGTACCACAGCAACCGACTCCGCATAACGTACGTGCAGTTTCAGATGGCAACCCCGGGGGGAGCAAAAGCTGTTGTTGTTGTTTTTCTATCATGAAATGTTGCAATTTCTTAATTCCACAAATATTAGCAAGTGCGTATTTCATGCCAGGAATTTTCTTGGCTCTAAGGATATAGCAGTGAACACAATTAGGTTGCTGGCTTCATGGAGTTCTATTTGTAGGTGGGAAATTTAAAATATTACTGTATAATACAGCAGATTATAGTATCTAGAGATGGTATAATATATATCATGGTAACTATGTGTCACATACAGAAACATATCGTATATAATACTATATTATACAATGTAACAAAATACGACAGGTGGCTATAGATCATATCAGATGCTAATACGTTTTAGAAAGCAGAGGAAAGGGAACAGATGAGTGTCTGTTTTAATAATATGTTCAGGGAAGTTCTCATGGATAGGCTGGGATATCTAACCAGAGAATGGAAGGAAGTGAGGAGGTGATACATGTAGAATATCTAGAAAAAGACCCTTCTAGGCAAAAGCACCAGGAAGTGCAAAAGCTCTGAGGAAGGAGGGTACTTGATCCATTCGAGGAACAGTAAGAAAGCCAGCATGGCTGGAGCAAAGAGAGCCCAGCAGGAGAGCGGGGAGGGTGCAGATGATGACAGAGAAGCAGCCTGGGGTTAGGAGAACAGCAGGGCAGATCCTGTGGCATTTTCTGGCAGAGTAAGGACTTTTTAGGGGGAACCAGGGTGGAAGCGGGAGGCTGATCAGGAGGCCACTGAAACAGTCCATCTTTCTTTGAGATGGTGTCTCACTCTGTTGCCCAGGCTGGAGTGCAGTGGCACAATCTCGGCTCACTATAATCTCTACCCCCCAGGTTCAAGTAATTCATTCTCCTGCCTCAGCCTCCCAAGTAATTGGGACCACAGGCACACACTGGCTACTTTTTGTATTTTTAGTAGTGATAGGGTTTCACTACATTGGCCAGACTAGTCTTGAACTCCTGACCTCAGGTGATCTGCCCACCTCAGCCTCCCAAGGTGCTGGGATTACAGGCGTGAGCCACCGCACCTGGCCGTGGAGCCTCTTGCTCCTATGTCTCTTCTGACCTCCAGCCTTACTCACTCATCCATCCAGTTCACCTACACATGGGTGGCTCAGTATGTCCAAATGTGCCCGTCCTCCTCCATGCCCCTCTGGCTCCTCTAGGATCCCACCTTTCAGCAAATGGGAGTGTCTCTCCTTTAACACCTCACATCAGGCCGAGAACGCAAATCCAGAGTCCCGTTGCCGCAGACACATTTCATTTCCCTACATGATAGCACAGGAGTGGAAGGGGCCGAAGGTATAGGAGGAAAACAAGAAAATACAGTGTCACAGGAACCAGGGGAAGTGTGCTGATAAAAGCAGTGGTTAGCATTTGTTGGTTCTTCTCACTGTAGCAGACACTCTGCTCACCACTTCCCACAAACTATGTCATTTTTGTGGGACGTGGGGAGCACAGTGTCTGCTACAGTGAGAAGAACTGCACAATCGCTACAATCTGAGGAGGAAGGTGCTATGCCCATTTTGCAAATAATTTAGAGAAGTAACTTTCCCAAGGTCACAGTGTGTATTAAATCCCCTAAGAGAGGAAATAAATTGAGTCTGAAAAACTCAAGTGTTATAGGGAACCCCCTCTCTCTTCAAAGAATCAGTATGTGAGTATGTTTAGCTCTCTCATTCTTTAATTCTCTATTTTAAAGTTTAACTTCCTTCTAATTCCAGTAAACAACCTTCTCCACGGGTGCTAATCAGTAGTTCACATCTGCTCCCTCCTCCCTCCAGCTCCATCCTGACTCATCCTGGTCACCTGATCACACCTGTCTTTCTGCTCTGACACAAGGTAACCATCCTTCCCACCAAAACACGCACCCTGCCACTGCAGCTCCGACCCCTGCTCTTTTTAAAATAGCCAATCAGGATTAGTCTAGCTTGTGCGTTCTAACCACAGCCAATAGAGGACAACACAGCAGTAGGGATGACCCCGTCAGGCATAAGTATGCCTTCTCCCCTTGTCCAAGCGTGCAGCTGCCATTGTTCTATCTGTACACCGCACCCTCCTGTAAAAGTAAACTGCCTTGCTGAGAGGACGTATCTTTGAGTGCTATTTCTTTTGTGGCATCGAAATTTTACTTACAACACAAGTTCACTGAACTGAGTCATGTGGAGACCACTGGTGACCTTAACAAAAACCTGGCCAGTGTCCAGCCAGAAGAAGACTGAGAAAGGAGAGGGAGATGAGAAAATGAGAACAGAAAGTTAGCCAACTCTCTCCAGGGTTGTCCTTCGAAGCAGACAAGGAGGAAGACAGGGCTAGAGCTGAAGGGAGTGCAGGGGGGCTGGGTGCGGTGGCTCATGCCCGTATGTAGTCCCAGCACTTTGGGAAGCTGAGGCGGGGTGGGGGTGGGGGCTGGGGGGTGGCGGGGGGCTGCGGGGATCACTTGAGGCCAGGAGTTCCAGACCAGCCTGGCCCACGTGGTGAAACCCTGTCTCAAAAATAAAAATAAAAAATAAAGAAGAGAGTGCTAGGGGAGTGCCTAGGGAAGGCTTTATTTTAGGTGACAACAAAGTAATTTGAATTTCTATAACCCAACCCCTTTTCAGAGTGTTGGTTAGCATGTCTATGTGAGCAATCAGCACAGATAAGTTTATTTATTTTCTCTGCTTCCTGCTCCAAAGAAATTCAGATTTTGCTTATAAGTTTGGTTTAAAAAATCACTGGCTATGCATAAAATTTGCTTCCCACATCCTAGAAGATGGGAAAATCTATAGAAGAGAAGGTGTATAACTGGGTCAACAAAACAAAGAAACAAAAAGAGGATCTACTCTGGTTTTCTTGGGAAGCTGAAAAATCAGTGCTTTAGAAAGGCCAGTCAAGCCAGACTCTTCTGTCACGATGTGGTGGAGAAAGACCAACACTGAACCCATAAGCAGATGACCCAGTGGGCTGCTCCTTCCGGCCAGCCACTTAGCTCTGTCACCTTGTGTAAGCCACTCAACTCAGTGAGCATCCTCTGTAGATCAAGGAGCCAATGTTTATTATACTTCTCCTGGCTCTGGGCAGAATCACACCACTGAATCGGCCAGAAGATTGACAGAAGATGCGTGGATCAAGGGGCTGATTCAAATAATTGAAATCAGTCAGTAAAAATGTTTTCTGCAAATGCAAGGTAGTCCCAGTATCTATTGTAATTGAAGGTAAGCATTACAAGATAGTTATGGGCTAGGTGCAGTGGCTCACACCTGTAATCCCAGCACTTTGGGAGGCCGAAGCAGATCATCTGAGCCCAGGAGTTCAATACCAGCCTGGGCAACATGGTGAAACCCATTTCTACAAAATATACAAAAACTAGCTGGGCCTGGTGGTGTGCACCTGTAGTCCCAGCTGCTCAGGAGGCTGAGGTGGGAGGATCACCTGAGCCCGAGAGGCTGAGGCTGCAGTGAGCTGTGATGGCACCACTGCACTCCAGCCTGGGCAATAGGGGAGACTCTGTCTCAAAAAAAAAAAAAAAAAAAGGAAGATATTGTACACAACCTGGAAGCAAACTATTTGGACACATGTACATTCATCAACTGATTCAAGATTTAAAAACAAAATTCAGCGATAGCGTAACAATCCCAAATACATAACAACAAACACCTGCATTTACTTTTCATTACAGCCAGTGCTGTTGAAGCTGATTTTCAGTGAATCAGGTTAAGCCAGGCCTAAACTCGTGGCCATGACAGGTCTGTGAAAATGCTCAAAGTGTGACATACTTTCAGTTTGCTCTGGATCTGACAGTGTACCAATTCTGTACACAAGTCCTGCCACAGAGGTGTTTCTGGCCCATGATTTAATAAGCAAAGAAAAACCAGTACAACCAGTCTCATTATTAGAGCAGCCAAGCTTTCAGACTCCCTTATATACTTCCAGCATCAGGCCTCCCTCAGGCAGGACAAGATTACACATGACTCCAGCCCGAAACCAATTCCCTAACTGTCCATTTCCTATGGATATGGCCTTCTCTAATTGACAGAAGAGAATCATTATTAGGACTTTACTTTTTATCCCTTCTTAGTTTTAAAACATTCAAGTCCTTCCCTTCAGGGATCACTATTACAAATATTAAGATGGGGGTGGAGGTGGTGGATTGAGTGTTACAGAGACCAAATGCATCAAGCATTTCACTTATGTAACATTCTGGGCTCTGAGAACCTCGGGGTAGGAGTGAATCAATCCTATATCCAAGCAGATAACAGCTAAAATCACCAGCTCAGCACAGTTCTCCTGGGCACCCTCTTCTCTATCTGCAAAAAGAGATTGGCTTTCCTTTCTCCTCTTGCCCTGCCTCCTGCCCCCGCCCCACCCTGCCCTGCCCCAGGCCGGGAGTCTAGGGCTGCCCAACGACAGGAACACCCAAATCAGCACTGTCTTCTGGGCAGCTTTGGCTCCTGTGGTTGCAGCTAGGAATGGCCAGCAGGACAGGGCTTGAGTGGGGTGGGATGGGGGACATGGGGGTAGCCACACAGGGGACAATTCACCTTTGGTAATACACTCATGGTTTACAAAAAGTTGAGAGTCCACATAACCAGGAATGAGTAATCCATGCAGCTTCCTAAAACTGCCAGGGAATTCTTCTTGCCTCCAAGTCAGCCCTGGCTAGGATTATAAGTATTATACATGCAAAAAAAAAAAAAAAAAAAAATACGGTGCAATTCTTATCTAGTGGGTATTCAGCTCTCGAAACTGAGGCAGGTACTAGGAGATTAACGTAATGACCACCATTCTCTGAGACCTTCCACAAACACCCTCTGACCAGTCTTTCCCTCCTTCCCTCCTGCACTCCGGCACCCACTGCACCACAGCCATTGAGCCTCACTCACCACGCCCTGAGCCTCACTCACCGCGCCCTGAGCCTCACTCACCGCGCCCTGCACGTGCCCTGCCTCTCCCTTCTTAGTGCTTTTGCAGGTTACGTGTCCACTGCTGCGTAGAATAATCCCTCATCTCTCACAGAAATTCCTCCCACCTGCGCCCAGAGCAAATGCTCTTCCTCAAAGAAGTCTTCCGTGATTGCTAGGAGTAGTATCTCCTTCTTCTTGTCACAAATCATATTTTGGTTACAGCAATGATAAGAGACAATAATGAGAGTGACTTATTGAGCACATACTATGGGATGGGAATCCTATGAAGCACTTGATACCTTTTATTTCATTTAATCCTCATGATATGCTCCCTGTGCATGTGCTATTACTAGTATTCCTTGTTACAGCTGAGAAAGCCGTGATTGAGAAAAGTTAAGCATTAACTCTAAAACAGCAGTGGCAACATTGGACTTGGGTCAGGCAGTGACACCAGAGCTCCTACTACACGTTGCCTTACACTGTAATGATTTGTGCAAGGGTCCCATCTGTTCTGTGAACTTCTGAGGTCATCTATCTTTGGATATCCCATTATATTAACTCCTGGCTTGGCCTAAAGGCATTGCTGGAATTGGAGTGAAAGTGCATTTACAGACAGGTTGCTATGGCTGATTCTTCCAGGCATGCTAACTATTCTATCTTTAATCCAGCTCCTAACTTTAGGATGGGTCAAGAGCAGCAATTAAAATGGCCTCACAAAGTCAAGGATCCAAAGCCCAGGAAGCAGGAGAAATCTGACCCTTGGAACTCTCTGGAAGCACTGAGGGCCCCACAGGATCTGGGCACCATTGTGTCCTAATCTGGGTAACAGGTACCTGAGGTAACAGCCTGCCTCTGTGCACATCAGCTAGATCTCGTAGAACAGTGAGTCCCGAGCCAGGGGCGGGTAGCTTTCTTTTCCAGTATATAATAAATGCACATTTGTTGCAGTCAATGTTTCTTCAGACTCTGTTTTCAATCTGCCGGAGAATAGTAAGTCTTGTTGAGAGGATAAGACAATATGGCTCAAAGGTTAAAAGCAAATGGGCTCGAATGTTAAACAGACTCAATCTGAATGAGTCCCAGCTTTGCCCCAATATTTGTGATCTAGAACACGATGCTTAATGTCTGCACTTCAGTCTCCTCATCTGATAAGGAGATAATATCAACACCCATTCATTAATAAGGTGACTAGGAGGACAGACTGAGATAATGCATACAAAGTGCTTACTGTAGTCCACTCAAAAATGGTTAGTTCTTATTATTAATGATTGCTCTTTTCACTAATATTAATTATTGCTGTTGGTTAGTCACAGTTTATAGCTCATGAGAGTACACGGTCCATCTGAAAAATCTTTTTTTTCTTTTTTGAGATGGAGTCTTGCTCTGTGGCCCAGGCTAGAGGGCAGCTGCTTGATCTTGGCTCACTGCAACCTCTGCCTCCTGAGTTCAAGTGATTCTCCTACCTTAGCCTCCCGAGTAGCTGGGATTACAGGTGCCTGCCACTGAACCTGGCTAATTTTTATATTTTTAGTAGAGATGGGATTTCACCATCTTGGCCAGGCTGGTCTCGAACTCTTGACCTCATGATCTACCTGCCTCAGCCTCCCAAAGTGCTGAGATTACATGTGTGAGCCACCACGCCTGGCCCTGAAAAATTCTTTACCAAAATTAATTGGTTAGTGTTACTCTTTTCTGCTCTAAAGGACTAGCAGTGAATATAGAGACCAACAATTCTGAACATAAACAATGAGAAGATATGGTTTGGCTGTGTCCCCACCCAAATCTCATATTGAATTACCACGTGCTGTGGGAGGGACCTGGTAGGAGGTAACTGAATCATGGGAGCAGGTCTTTCCCATGCTGTGCTTGATGTGAGTCTCGAAAGATCTAATGGTTATTATAAGGAGGAGTTTCCCTGCACAAGCCCTCTCTTTGCTGCCATCCACGTAAGATGTGACTTGCTCCTCCTTGCTTTCCGCCATGATTGTGAAGCCTCCCTAGCCATGTGGAACTGTCAGTCCAATTAAACCACTTTCTTTTGTAAATTGCCCAGTCTCAGGTATGTCTTTATCAGCAGCGTGAAAACAGACTTATACATGTAGCCTGGATAACATGGTGATACTCTGTCTCTACAAACACTAAATAATTGCGAAGTGTTATGGTGCATGCCTGTGGTCCCAGCTACTTGAGAGACTGAGGCAGCAGGATCGCTTGAGCTCTGGATGTCAAGGCTGTGGTGAGCCATGTCTGCACCACTGCACTCCAACCTGGGTGACAGAGTGCAATCCTGTCTCAAATAAAAATAATATAAACTGGGCCGGGCGCGGTGGCTCACGCCTGTAATCCCAGCACTTTGGGAGGCCGAGGTGGGTGGATCACGAGGTTAAGAGATTGAGACCATCCCAGTCAACATGGTGAAACCTCATCTCTACTAAAAATACAAAAAATTAGCTGGGCAAGGTGGCGCGTGCCTGTAATCCCAGCTACTCAGGAGGCTGAGGCAGGAGAATTGCCTGAACCCAGGAGGCGGAGGTTGTGGTGAGCCGAGATCACGCCATTGCACTCCAGCCTGGGTAACAAGAGCGAAACTCCGTCTCAAAAAAAAAGAAAAAGAAAAAAAATGATAATATAAACTTTAGGGGCACCACCTAACAATTAAAACTGTTCAAATATGGTGGCCTCTGAGATTTTGAGCTGCCCCCTTTCCCTACCCAGTAGAAATTGCCTCCTATGGCTGTTGCCTTTGGTTCAGTTTAAGACTCTGATATGGTGTGGATTTGTGTCGCTGCCCAAATCTCAAGTGGAATTGTTATCTTCGGTGTTGAAGGAGGGGCCTGATGGGAGGCGATTGGATCGTGGGGGCAGTGTCTTGTGAATGGTTTAGCATCATCCCCCCGTGCTGTGGTGCTGTTCTCCTAACAGAGAGTGAGTTATTGCGAGAGCTGGTTGTTTAACAATGCGGAGCACTGCCCCCTCTCTCACTCCTGCTCCTGCCACGTAGGGTGCCTGCTCCTGCCACATAGGGTGCCTGCTCCTGCTTTGCCTTTCACCAGGAATGAAAGCTCCCTGAGGCCTCCCTAGAAATAGATGTCACTATGCTTCCTGTATTGCCTGCAGAACTGCGAGCCAATTCAACCTCTTTTTTTCATAGATTACCCAGTTTCAGGTGTTTATAACAGTGCAAGAATGAACTAATACAGACCCCAGTGGTCTTCTTCTAATACCTTATTTTGCCCCAGCCTCCTACAGTGATGATTCTCAAACTTTGGTGGACGTAAGAGTCACTTAGGGTGTTTAACAAAGACAGATTCTTATGCCTAACACATGGGATTATGATTTAATTTTATTTATTTTTTAGAGACAGGGTCTTGCTGTGCTGTGCAGACTGGTGTGCCGTGTTCTGATCACAGCTCACTGCAGCCTTGAACTCCTGGGCTCAAGCAACCCTTTGGCCTCTGCCTCTTGAATAGCTGGGACCACAGGTGCAAGCCCGACTGGGATTATGACTTAATAAAGAACATCCCAGGTGATTTCTGATACCAGTGATCTTGTGAACCAATTCTCAAAAACAGGGTCAGTAACTGACACCTTAGAAATATTTATCAACCAGGCGCGGTGGCTCACGCCTGTAATCCCAGCACTTTGGGAGGCCGAGGCGAGTGGATCACGAGGTCAAGAGATCGAGACCATCCTGGTCAACATGGTGAAACCCCGTCTCTACTAAAAATACAAAAAAAAAAAAATTAGCTGGGCATGGTGGTGCGTGCCTGTAATCCCAGCTACTCAGGAGGCTGAGGCAGGAGAATTGCCTGAACCTAGGAGGCGGAGGTTGCAGTGAGCCGAGATCGTGCCATTGCACTCCAGTCTGGGTAACAAGAGTGAAACTCCGTCTCAAAAAAAAAGAAAAGGAAAGAAATATTTATCTATGTAGGCTGGGCACAGTGGCTCACACCTGTAATCCCAGCACTTTGGGAGGCCAAGATGGGCAGAATGCTTGAGGGTAGGAGTTCAAGACCAGCCTGGCCTCCTCTCTACTAAAAATATAAAAATTAGCTGGCCATGGTAGCACATGCCTGTAGTCCTAGCTACTCAGGAGACTAAGGCTTAAGAATCACTTGAACCCGAGAGGCAGAGGTCACAGTGAGCTGAGGTCGTGCCACTGCACTCCAGCCTGCGTGACAGAGTGACTCCATATCAAAGAAGAAAAAGAAGTATTTATCCATGTAAATATATTTCCTGTATCAGAAAAAGATGGAAAATCTTTTAATTCTCCAAATCTGGGTCTGCATTTTTTAAAAATAATGTTCCTATGAAGCCTAATCCTTGGATTCTACAATAGTGAGTGTGTCTATTTATTACCACTTGTTGTGAGGAATTTCTAAAGTCTTGCTTTACTTCTTATTGCTGATGAAGCACCAAATAGTAACTTTATTGTTTCTTCCCAAGGCTGCATACTGGTAATAATTTTCAAGAGAGGCTGGGATCTTGACATGGTTCTCCTGATTCTGGGGCCAGGAAGGCCTGAGTCTTGTTTTATTACAGACTCTGAGGCTTCTTTTCAAATGGCTAGAGTCAGGCTGATATTGGCAATGATGAACATGATGCAAAAACAGCTGCAGTCCCTGAAGCAGAAGGTGCTCACAAACCTGCTTTCTAAAATTCACTAACATCTGATATAATATACATCTATTCCTCATGGGTCTAGAATACAGGATGTCAGGAGAGAATGTGCTCGTAAATATAGGATCTGCTCCAGCGCTGGTCAGTCTGAACATCTCTTTCCCTTGGCTCCAGCATAGCATTAAAGACCCATAAAACCACAGACTCTAAAGGCAGAAATTTCCTGAGTTTCAAATCCCAACTCCAATACTTACTACTGTGTGAACCTGGGCAAGTTACTTCACCTCTGTGTGCCTCAAGTTTTTCATCTATAAAGTGGTGTAGGGGAAAAATATATTTTCTTCTATTCATCTTAGGTGCTTTGGCTAGTGCTCCTATAATAAAAGCCAAATTAATAAGAGAGAAGCACACAAATTTATTTAATATGTTTTACATGACACAGCATCCTTCATAAAAGAAACCAGCAGGCGCAGTGGCTCACGTCTGTAATCTCAGCACTTTAGGAGGCCAAGGTGGGTGAATTACGAGGTCAGGAGCTTGAGACCAGCCTGACCAATATGATGAAACCCCGTCTCTACTAAAAATACAAAAAATTAGCTGGGCATGGTGGCACACCTATAGTCCCAGCTACTCAGGAGGCTGAGGCAGGAGAATCGTTTGAACCCAGTAGGCAAAGGTTGCTGTGAGCCAAGACTGCACCACTACACTCCAATCTGGGCGACAGGATGAGGCTCTGTCTCAGAAAGAAAGGAAGGAAACTCCAGACGAGCAATTAAACCTGAGTGTTTTTCATAGTAGATTGAAGAGCAGATATTGGTAGAGAAATATGATAGGGCAAAGGTTGTGAGTGCAGTGACCTGGAGGAACTTAGCAAGGCCTGTTTGGATTCCTCTCTGTGTCCCACCTCGTCAGAGATAAGGATGCTCCTTTCCTTTGAACATAGGAAAGGCACCTCTCACATGAGCATTTCATGACCTTCTTCAAGGGAAGCTCAGAAAACCTGTCCTAGATTTTATGATGTGCTGCAGGAGGGAAGGGTAGAGGAAAGGTCAGAGACACCTTCCTGTGCCTGTGTTTTCTCATATTCCTTCAGATTAAAATATTCAGTATGCCAAAGTGCCATATATTGGGGTAGTGTGTCCTGAACCCCATCAATGGGATGTCATGAGAATAGAACTGGCACATAGTGCTATGTGAGGATTTATTAGTTTTGGATGGCCATGTGGCCCAAGCTATCCATGACACTCCATTCCAGGACTTTGGCTGAATGAGATGCTTCTGCTGGAGTTGATAAATCAGTACAAATTTCAGCTGAGAACTGCCGGGGCCGCCTGTGGAGACAGCCTTCCTAAGCGTGAAGCTCCCGCAGAGGAGCGAGGCTGAGAGCTGGAGACGCAGCGTGGGGTTAATGCTAATGCTCAAGACCTGTGTCCAGTCATGCCTAGATAGCTAGTGTGGACTTCCCAGTGACATGAGCTGTGAACTTTCTTTTCTCACCTGAGTTGGCTTGGATTAGTTTCTATTATCAGAAGGTCGTACAAGAGTGACTCCATCTTGAATAGGGGCTGGATAAAATGAGGCTGAGACCCGCTGGGCTGCATTCCCCGGAGGTTAGGCAATCTTAGTCACAGGATGAGACAGGAGGTCAGCACAAGATACAGGTCACAAAGACCCTGCTGATAAGAGGTTATGGTAAAGAAGTCGGCCAAAACCCAGCAAAACCCACTGTTGATTATACAATAACTAGAATGCATCAGCATGCTAAAAGACGCTCCTACCAGTGCCATGACGGTTTACAAATGCCATGGCAATGTCAGGAAGTTACCGCATATGGTCTAAAAAGAGGAGGAACCCTCGGTTCCTGAAATTGCTCACCCCTTTCCTGGAAAATTCATGAAATATCCACCCCTTGTTTAGCGTATAATCAAGAAATAACTACACGTATACTCAGTTGAGCAGCCCATGCCACTGCTCTGCCTAGAGAGTAGCCATTATTTTATTCATTTTCTTTCTAATAAACTTGCTTTCACTTTATTTTACCCCAAATTTTTTCAGGCACAAGGTCCAAGAACCCTCTTTTGGGGTCTAGATTGGGACCCCATTCCGGTAACATTATCATTTTCCAACAAAAGAATTCTGCCCTAGCTTTACTGCGATAAAATTCACATACCATAAAGTGCACCTATTTAAAAGGTACAATGCAGCGGTTTTTAGCCTATCCACAGAGTTACGCAACCATCACCACAATTGTTGATCTAAAAATCCTCAGAAGGCTCAGTAGGCCCGGGGTGTGGAATATGGACAGGTATGTGTGATCTGCTTCCAAAGTCACCACAATTTTGTTCTGTTTTGTTTTTGAGACAGTCTCATTCTGTTTTCCAAGCTAGAGTGCAGCGGCTCACTGCAGCCTCGACCTCCTGGGCTCAGGTGATCCTCCCACCTCAGCCTCCTGAGTAACTGGGACTACAAGCATACACCACCATGCCTTTTTTTTTTTTTTTTTTGTAGAGATGGGGTTTCACCATGTTCCCCTGACTGGTCTTGAACTCCTGAGCTCAGGCGATCCTCCCATCCTGGCCTCCCAAAGTACTGGGATTACAGGCATGAGGCACTGTGCCCAGTCTCACAACTTTGAAACTATCTTATTTTTTTGAGACAGAGTCTCACTCTTTTGCCCAGGCTGGAGTGCAGTGGTGCAATCTCGGCTCACTGCCACCTCCACCTCCCAGTTCAAGCCATTCTCCTGTTTCAGACTCCTGAGTAGCTGGGATTACAGGCACACACCATCACACTCGGCTATTTTTTGTATTTTTAGTAGAAATGAGGTTTCACCATATTGGCCAGGCTGATCTCGAACTCCTGACCTCATGATCCACTCGCCTCAGCCTCCCAAAGTGCTAGGATTACAGGCATGAGCCACCACAACTACTTTTAAAGTTGAAATCATCAACTTTTTGATTTGGAAGTAATGAAGTTCAGCAGAGTATAATGGAAAAGAAAACAAACTAAGAGTTAGCACTCCTGCTTTTTTTAAAGAGACATTAGAAAATCCCTGCAATCCCTCTGTACTCTTCAATAACTCAGCCAGGTGCGGTGGCTCATGCCTGTAATCCCAGCACTTTGGGAGGCTGAGGAGGGCAGATCACCTGAGGTCAGGAATTCAAGACCAGCCTAGCCAATATAGTGAAACCCTGTCTCTACTAAAAATACAAAAATTAGCTGGCCATGGTGGTGCATGCCCGTAATCAGCTTTGGGAGGCTGACGCAAGGGGAGGCAGAGGTTGCAGTAAGCTGAGATCGCGCCACTGCACTCCAGCCTGCGCAACAAGAGCAAAACTCCATCTAAAATAAAAGAAAACACAACTCTATAGTTTTCGTCAAATTCTCTGATATTTCAGATGATAAAACTGAGGGTCAGTGAGGTTAACTAAACTACCCAAGCCACAGAGGTACTCGCTTTTAGACACATTCAAGATTTCAGTTCAGTGTTTTCGGTTGTTAGTTTCAAGCAGTTTTTACTTTTTCTTCAGGATTTCATACTCAAGACCCAGGTTGGTCTCTTGAAATGCCTGGAGGTTAAGAGGGTCTTTGTAGTACCACTCAAATATTCATTCATTTCTTTTTTCATTCATTCAAGAAACACTGTGATTATGATATTCCCTATATTTATGTTAAATTCAGTGCTTCTGTCTCTTTAGAGAAAATAGCCTTCTGCTTAAAACCTGGAGAAAAATCAATATACTTGCCCTACAGCAGGATATGATAGGAAATTTCAAAAATATTCTATGGTATTTAGTGGGTTAGGTAAATAATAAATTAGCAAGTTTCTACAAACATTTATGAAATAATCTTAGTTTGCAGGACCAGGAGGCTTAATTACCAAGGAGCGCTGCTGGGGATAAGAAAGGATGATGGTTAGGAGAGTAACTCACTCTTCATCTAATAAAAATAGAGAGATTTGATAACCAAACTGGAAATAGAGAATAATTTGACTTCTAATAGCCCTTGAGGCTTCAGATGACTTCTCAAAAACATGAAAAACCACCCTTTAGCTGTTACTGATTACAAATCTGTGTATCTGGACACATAAGGACTCTCTCTAACAGCTTTGGAAATTTTTAGAAACACACTTCCTGAAAGAACCTGAGAGGCTGGATCTGGCCAAAAAAATATAATACGGTCTGTGGCAGGATGCTTTGTACTTCACCGTATTCAAGGACAGAAAGGCATTTGCTTTATCTGGGATATCCTGTGAAAACACATTAAAAACACCAGGGAAACATCATCAGCAGGGATATTATCCGTGGTCATCATTGTTTTTAATGTGTGTTTTTTCCTTAGCAAATTCTAGACAAAGTAATTTGAGCCTTGTAAAAAAGTACTGTATTCCAACCTGGGAAACACAGCAAGACCACGTCTCTAAATACAACATAAACAAAGCACAAGCAAGAGGTGGTAGAATTTTTAAACTGAGTTCGTTGGCGAGGACATTGGATGGAGTTCAAGGGAAAACAGTGAAAAGGAGATGAAACACTGTCCATAATTCCACCGTATTGACAGAACTACTCCGAGAACTTTGATGCCTTTTTTGTGTTACTTTTCTTCTAAGTATTCATTGTATATACTTGTACAAGTTTTGTTTTTGTTTTTGTTTTGTTTTGTTTTTGAGACAGAGTCTTATTCTGTTGCCCAGGCTGGAGTGCAGTGGCGCCATCTCAGCTCACTGCAACCTCCACCTCCCAGCTCAAGCAATTCTCCTGCCTTAGCCTCCTGGGTAGCTGAGACTACAGGTGCTGCCACCATGCCCGGCTAATTTTTTTGTATTTTTAGTAGAGACGGGGTTTCACCATGTTAGCAAGGACAGTCTTGATCTCCTGACCTTGTGATCCGCCCACCTCAGCCTCCCAAAGCGCTGGGACTACAGGCATGAGCCACCACGCCCGGCCTGAAGCGACAATGTTCTAAGAGCTTCTGGCAAGAACTGCCACCCCCAACTCATCACCACAACACTATCTTTCCCTTCCCCACTCCCCTCCAACACATATATATTCCCAGCCTTCAAAACCAATAAGACCAATCCCATTATGATTGCTTTTAGAACTTTTTTTTTAGAGATAGAGTCTTGCTATGTTGCCCAGGCTGGTTTCAAACTCCTGAGCTCAAATGATCCTTCTCCTTTAGCCTCCCGATGGCTGAGATTACAGGCATTTTAACTTGACTACCAGAAACTAGGACTGCCACTTGGCAATCCTACCACATTCCCTGGTCGATTTACTCTGCCATGCGGCTAGATGGTTAGTTCATACTCCTCTCTCCTCAAACTTCTGACACCTCCCCCTCCTCCATCTTCACTCTTGGCTCATGATCTTGTTTTCCACTTCTCTGAAAAGTAATTGAAGCAATCAGGAGAGAATTTCCACACACTCCCTCTACCACATCTATTCCCACCTGCCCCTGTGCCCATATATACTCTGCCTCCCTCCTGCTGCCATGGATGAACTGTCTGTGAGCCTGAGGCCAACCCCTCTCCTCATCTTCCACAGTCCAAGCCCGCTTCCCTACTAGGGGCCTCGCACCAGCAATCCTACCCTCTTTCCTGAACAGTCATATTTTCTCTCTCCATGGATCACTTCCAATAGCATACAAACATGTTGCTATTTCCCCCACCCTTAAATACCCCACCTTTGACCCTGTTAACCTCTGTTAAAACTAAGTCAAATCTGCTCATTCCTAATGGCTCTCATCTCACTTAGAGAAAAGCCAAAATCCTGCAAGGCCTCTATAGTCAGAGCCCATCTACTTACCACTACACCGCCTGTGTTCTGGCCTCATCGGTGTGTTCCCTCTTCCTAGAACACACACCAGGACTTCTCCTTGCTCAGGCCTTCGTATCTGCTGTTTCCTGAAAGGCCCTCCGGGTATCTGTTCATTTCCTCACTTCCTATCTTTATTCAAATGCCACCTTTTCAGAGACACTTTCTTTGGCCTCCCTATGCAAAATTACAACCACCCTCCCTCATATTCCCTCTCTTTCCTCCTTTATTTTTCTTCTTAGCACTTAACGCTTTCTAACCCACCACAGAACCCGTACTTGTTACGTTTATTGACTGTTCCCTCCATTTGAATATAAGCCTCATGACAGCAAAAAATTTTTTGTCTGTTGTGTTTGTTACCAAACACATTCCCTAGCACTACAATGCCTGGTACATAGTAGATGCTCAATAAAAGACACAGACATAATGTAGATCACTTAAAGTTTGCACAGCCATGCTTGTTTATGATTCTTGTGCAGCCTCTGCTTAGTGTTCTCTGAATCAAACCCATGGACCTCGTTTTACCGTGGTCTACTACGGATGTGTCTTTTTGTCTTTCAAATAAAAAATCTGAGTATAGAATGAGAAGAGCGAAGGACCTGGAGTGCCTTCAGCAATGCACTGAGTCTCTTTCCTCGCTTTCATTTTGGTTTCTACTAAGTTTGGTTTGGAGAGAGGAAGCATTTGTGTCTATCTTGGGGACAGAGCAGGGAAAATCTTGGGGGTGGGGGTTCAGCATGAGTATTTGGCAACAGAAAGGATGATTCAGAGCTTGAACGTGAAACCCATACGGAGGCTAAGGCGAAAAAATAGGAGCTAGAAAGAAAAGGGAGAATCAGTCATATCGCCTGAGAATATGGTTCTCTGGATCAGAAAGACACTGTGATCCAAGCAGATTCCAAAGATCAAAGGAGAAGCCGCATTCCACACCAGGAATAAAGGTTTTAGCCTTGGTTAAAAGTAAACACAAAAGCAAACCACTACAGGATAAAGATTCCAAAACAACGGGAGGCAGTGAGCTTTGGAGTCAGAAAGACTTCGCTTTAAGGCCAGTTTCCACCACCTCGGATCCCTGGGACGCAGTTCTCAGGATTGCGGAGGATTTCCACGCAAACCTCGAGCGCTGTCTGCAAACGACGGGGCCTCGAGGGATGTTAGCTCCTTCCCCCGCTACAAGACACATAGCAGATGCTCCAGAAATACTAATTTGATGAATGGATGAGTACCACTAGAAGAATCAGTTCCCAAACCAAGCTGCCTCTGCGCTCACACCAGACCTCGGAGAATCCACTCGCTTTTGATCCCTTTCCCGCATCCCCTTCCCCTCTGCCTCAGCCACTCCCGAAACCATCTTCACGTGTGGTGTTGGCGTTCCCACTCCACACAGTGGAGCCAGTGTTAGCTACGTCAGACCCGGAGCTGCCAAACGTTCATTTCCATTTAAAAACGTCGTGTTTTAGCAGACAAACGTGGACTAGGGAGGCACGGTGCAGGCACCAGCCTCCATTTATTACTCCAGGCTGACAGATTTTTTCTTTAGCAGTCTTGTTTTTCTCCTCTGAAGGAAAGCTTGTTTCCACAGAAGGATTTCCCCTCTTTGTGTTCATGCTTCATTCACAGTTTTACTGTTTACTTTTGCTTTTTATCTTTGCATAATCCTTGCTGTTTTAAGAATCTGGGGAGACTTGGGACCAGAGTCCCTCACCCTCCCCTGTAAATATCTCTGGTTCATTGCCAATAGCGGCTGACACATTTCCCTAGTTTTCCTTCACATCTTTGTCATGTGAAAAAATGCTGGTAAATCATGTGGACAAGCCTCTGATGACTCGGTATTTGTTCACGGGACGTTTTTCAAATCTTTCTGCCAAGATTTTGTGCAATAATTAGTTTGTTTTAATGCAGTTCCTGGAGAGAGGGTTTCAGTTTTGCATGGGCTGCACAACCACTGACCTGTCTGTAAGTCCAGCAAGGATCTGGAGGTGGAAGGCTTCTTTGCTTGGAAGGCCAGGAGGCCCACTGCTTAGGAAACAGCTGTGCTCATGGAAGCAAGCGGCTGGCCTCCAGGACTAGCTCCTGAACAATGGGGAAACTAGGATTGGAAACTGTTCGGTGGAGGAGCAAAAAAAGTGATGCCATCAGGCCAGGCGCGGTAGCTCACGCCTGTAATCCCAGTACTTTGGGAGGCCGAGGCGGGTGAATCACGAGGTCAGGAGATGGAGGCCATACTGGCTAACATGGTGAAACTCTGTCTCTACTAAAAATACAAAAATTAGCCGGGCATGGTGGCACGTGCCTGTAGTTCCAGCTACTTGGGAGGCTGAGGCAGGAGAACTGCTTGAACCTGGGAGGTGGAGGTTGCACTGAACTTAGATCGCACCAATGTACTCCAGCCTGGGCGACAGAGTGAGACTAAATCTCAAAAAAAAAAAAAAAAAAGAAAATTAAAGAAAAATGATGCCTTCGAGGAACCCCCAGCATAAGTGAGGGCAGGAGACTCTTCTTGTTTTATTCACAACGTCCCCAGCACCTACCTGTGTGCACAACTCAGGATTGGTGTTCTGTAAATATCTGTGGAATGAATAAATGAACGAATGAGGTAAAAGGATAGGGCACCACAAGAATCCTCTTGAATAAAATGGAGAGTTTTGAACGGGATTAAATGGCTACTGTCATGTTTAATTTTACTAGAAAATATTTGTAATTCCACTGAAACACCAGGTTGGTGTGGCCTAGAGAAAAAAACTCTGGTCACCATTTTTTTTTTTCGATACAAGACAAACCAAAGCAGGGGACTTCATTTTTAAAAAATTTTATTTTAATCTTCTCTGGGTACATGGTAGGTATATATATTTATGGGGTGCATGAGATGTTTTAATACGGGCATGCAATATGAAATAAACACATCATACATCATGGAGAATGGGGCACCCATCCCCTTAAGCATTTATCCTTTTTTTTTTTTTTTTGAGATGGAGTTTCACTCTTGCTGCCCAAGCTGGAGTGCAATGGCGTGATCTCGGCTCACTGCAACCTCCACCTCCTGAGTTCAAGTAATTCTCCTACCTCAGCCTCCTGAGTAGCTTGGATTACAGGCCAACACCACCATGCCCAGCTAACTTTTTTTTTTTTTTTTTTTTTTAGTAGAAATGGGGTTTCACCACATTAGCCAGACTGGTCTCGAACTCCTGACCTTAGGTGATACGCCTGCCTTGGCCTCCCAAAGTGCTGGGATTACAGGCATGAGCCACTGCACCCAGCCTTTACCCATGTATCCTTTAAGTTACAAACGATCCAATGACATTCTTTAAGTTATTTTTAAAATATAAAATTAAGTTATTAATGACTATAGTCATCCTATTATGCTATCAAATAGCAGGTTTTATTCATTCTATTATTTTGTATCCATTAACAATCCCAACCTCCCTGCCAACCCCCACTACCCTTCCCAGCCTCTGGTACTTTCTATGTCTATGAGTTCAATTGATTTGATTTTCAGATCCCACAAAATAGGGGACTTCAGGCAAAATATCAATAATACCTAGTGTGTACCAAATACGGTGGTAAGTAGGAGGTGAGAAACCAAGATAATGAGTTGTATAGATAATGCTATGCGCCTGGAGTTAGTACGTATGCACACATACAGAGTTAACAACAATTGAGAGCTTGCCACATGCCAGACGCGATGTCATTCTTCTACTACCATTAAGATGTTGTAGCATTATTATTTCCATTTACACATTAGAAACTGAAGCTCTGAGACATTTAAAAAAAACCAAACAGCTCAGGACAAGGTAACCTTGAAAATAATATGACTCTCACACTTTCCAATGAAAAAATTACCCTCTTCCAAAGATTTCTGGCTAATCGGAATTAAAAAGCTTTTAGAAATGACAGTACAAAATCTCACATACATTTTTCAAAATAAGAAACCGACCAAGGTCACTGACTTAATTTTTCCTTTGGTCAAAAGAAGAAGAGACAGAAATAAATTTTTGAATTTATTTCTCAGAGAATAGCTGTGCCCACGGATCAAACTTAATATAATCTTTGGGAATTATAGTTACCAATTTGAATAATGTTACCCCACGACAATTAATTAGCATGTAATATTATTTTCATTGGAGACATTATTAAATTTTAGAAAGTCTTGATGCCTCCAAATGGGCTTCTTAGAAATAACTCTGAAAGGATAGTTAATGGTAACTAAACACAGGATAGGGTTTTACTGCGGGAAAACAGTAAAATCAGGCTTCCACTTTATCCAGCAGCTTTCCTCAAAATGCCTTTACTATTTACCACTCAGTGTCTCTCTCTCTCTCTATATATATATATATACACACACCTGCACACACACACACACACACACACACGTGTATATATACAGTTACAATAAATGTGTATATATGTATATACATATATGTATATACACATATGTATATAATTATACACACACAAATATATATTTTTCTTGATACTGAGTCTTGTTCTGTTGCCCAGGCTGGAGTGCAGTGGGGTGATGTCGGCTCACTGCAACCTCCACCTCCTGAGCTCAAGTGATTCCCTTGCCTCAGCCTCCCAAGTAGCTGGGACTACAGGCACCCACCACCACGCCTGGCTAATTTTTATGCTTTTAATAGAGATGGGGTTTCTCCATGTTGACCAGGCTGGTCTCGAACTCCTGAGCTCACGTCATCCACCCGCCTCAGCCTCCCAGAGTGCTGGGATTACAGGCGTGAGCCATCGCACCTGGCCCTCAGTTTCTACATTTACATCAACAGCTTCTCTTAGAGGCCTGGAGTTTCTTTAACCAGTGATATCGTTTGGCTGTGTCCACCCAAATCTCATCTTTAATTGTAGTTCCCGTAATTCCCACATATTGCGGGAGGGACCTGGTGGGGGATCACTGAATCATAGGGGTGGTTTCCCCCATACTGTTCTCATGGTAGTGAATAAGTCTCATGGGATCTGCTGGTTAGTTAAGAGGAAACCCCTTTGACTTTGTTCTCATTCTCTCTCGTCTGCTGCGATGTCAGATGTGCCTTTCGCCTCCCACCGTGATTGTGAGGCCTCCCCAGCCACGTAGAACTGTGAGTCTATTAAACTTACTTTTCTTTATAAATTAGCCAGTCTCGAGTATGTCTTAATCAGCAGCGTGAAAACTGACTAATATAACCAGCAATACTAAAAAGGAAAAATATACTTCTTTTTTTTAAATGGAGTCTTGCTCTGTCGTCAGGCTAGAGTGCAGTGGCACAGTATCGGCTCACTGCAACCTATGTCTCCCGAGTTCAAGCGATTCCCCCACCTTAGCCTCCCGAGTAGCTGGGACTACAGGTGTGCGCCACCATGCCTGGCTAATTTTTTGTATTTTAGTAAAGATGGGGTTTCACCATGACCAGGATGGTCTCAATCTCCTGACCTCGTGATTTGCCTGTGTCAGCCTCCCAAAGTGCTGGGATTACAGGCGTAAGCCACCGTGCCCAGCCTGAAAAATATACTTTCAAGACAGACCAGATTTTATTTGCTGGGTCTGAATCAGATATGCAGACCCCAGAAAAATCTAAGGGTAAGAGAAAGAATACGAGAAAAACAGATTTTCAAGGAAGGAATGTGAGACTTTCAGCATTTTTCATCCAGGGATGTAAATAATGTGATAATCGGACACCTAATATCTATCCATTTCGTTCAATATACATATTTCAAATGTCTTCCTCATGATTAGAGCCAGCCACTTTTGAGCCAACTAACCATTTTCTGAAGTCTTTGTCATATCTACCTCAGCTTCCCAAGTAGCTGGGACTACAGGCACCCACCACCATGCCTGGCTAATTTTTGTATTTTTAATAGAGATGAGGTTTCTCCATAGAAACACACAGGAATGCAAACACAGACACTTCCTCTACTACATTTCTTAACTAGCTGCATATTATTCCAGAATTCATTACCAATTCTCTAAACTGAACATTGGGTCATTTCCAAATGCTTAATATTACAAAGAACATTGACATGAACATGCAAGGAGTCTCAGGTCAAGGATGTTATTGAAGAGTACTTCAAATGCAAGAAATGAAGAAATCTTTGGAACGTGCGTGCATGCACACACACACACACACACACAAAGAATACAGTTATGTCAAAAGTTGTGCATATTCCTAAGATTTTTAATACACATTGCCAAACTCTCCAGAATGATTATGTTATAGTTGAGTTAAATGTTTCACTATGTTTCTTGATATCATCATTGCCACATTTGCCAGGATTTGGCTGTAATGCTCAATAATTTTTTTTCAAAACCATTTTTATTGTAGTCTATACAAGAGCGAAACTCCAACTCAAAAAAAAAAAAAAAGAAGAAGAAAAGTGGGTAAAGTATACAAGCTAATGTGTACAGTCTGATGAATTTTTACCTAAGTATGCCTCTGTAACACCACTTGTATCAAAATACAGAATATTTCCAACATCCAGAATGTTTCATTATGACTCTTCCAAATGAATACTTCCCAGCCCCACCCTGGTATAAGGGGTAATCTTTTTTTTTTTTTTTTTTTTTTTTAAGACGGAGTTTTGCTCTTGTTGCCCAGGCTGCAGTGCAATGGCTCAATCTTGGCTCACCGCAACCTTCGCCTCCTGGGTTCAGGCAATTCTCCTGCCTCAGCCACCCAAGTAACTGGGATTACAGGCATGTGCCACCATGCCCGGCTAATTTTTTGTATTTTTAATAGAGACGGGGTTTCACCATGTTGACCAGGATAGTCTCGATCTCTTGACCTCGTGATCCACCCGCCTTGGCCTCCCAATGTGCTGGGATTACAGGCGTGAGCCACCGCGCCTGGCCCATTTTTTTTTTTTTAAACTTCCTTCCATAGCCATTAACAAGTTTTACCTCTTCCTGAACTTCATAAAGATACTCTTTTTATGTCTGGCTTATTTCGCCCAACATAATATCTTTGAAATTCATCCACATTCCTGTATGTTTCATTAGTTTATTATATTTTAATTAGTTCATTATTTGTATTGCTATGAAGTGTTTCACTGTATAAGAAGCCCCACATTTTACTGTATCCATTCCCCTGTTGATATCCACTTGGATTATTAATTATTTTGGGCTGTTAGGAATAAGGCTGGTATAGACACTATTGTGCATGTCTTAAAAGACACATGTACACGTTTATCTTGAATGTATACCTAGTAATGGAACTGCTATTCATGGGGTGGGTATATGCTTAGCTTTAGTGGAACTTACTTAAATTCCCACCACAAATAACGTTTCAGAGTGTCAGTTATTCCACATAGTTACCAATATACTGCCTAAACCTGAAGGTACTTGGTAGATAAATGACATAACAGTCTTTATGTGTTCCATTTTACGTAATTTACTCTAGATGTTACCTGTAGTACACAGACTACAATAATGAGGGAGGAAGTTTAGTCAGTTGATTTAAGTGGCTGATCCTAGGTAGAGAGGGTCCCAATTATCCTGGTCAGCATGTCTGAGACCATCTAAATTAGGGGTCCCCAAGGGCCATGGACTGATACAGTCCGTGGCCCGTTAGGAACTGGGCTGCACAGCAGGAGGTGAGCGGTGGGTGACTGAACAAGCGAGAGAGTGAAGCTTCATTTGTATTTCCAGCTGCATCAACACCTGAGCCCTGCCTCCTGTCAGATCAGTGGCGGCATTAGATTCTCATAGGAGCCTGAAATCTATTATGAACTAAGCATTTGAGGGATTGAGGTTGGGCACTCCTTATATGAATCTAATGCCTGAGGATCTGTCGCTGTCTCCCATCCCTCCAAGATGGGACTGTCTAGTTGCAGGAAAACAAACTCAGGGTTCCCAGTGAGAGCTGGACTCCCAGAGAAGGTAGGGTGGACCTCGAGGGGCTGGAAGCTGATACCTTCCACTTGCTCCTGGAGATCCACCCTATCTTCCACTTCTGACTCTACATTACGGTGAGTTGTATAATTATTTCATTATATATTGCAATGTAATAATAATAGAAATAAAATGCACAATAAATGTAATGCACTTTAATCATCCCGAAACCATCCCTTCCCCACAACCTGCCCACTATCTGTGGGAAAATTATCTTCCATAAAACTGGTCCCTGGTGCCAAAAAGGGGGGAGACTGTTGGTCTAACGTGAAAAAATGTCAGAGAAAAATCCATATGACCTTTCAAGTCAAGTTACTCACCTCCAAGATGAACCTCTAAGATGTGACCGTCGATAACATGCCAGAGTCAACACCCTAAAGAAAGATACAGGCACTTGTATCTCAAATCTAATTTAAGAGGTTCTACGCTACTCTGCACATGAAGACTTCTCATCTCCATGAGAAGTCTCAAAAAGTATTAAAAAGTCTATTAAAAATTATAATAAGGTCTACAAAAGCAACAGACTTTACCTAGTTGAGGCCTCACATGTCCCTGGGGAGAATGGCTTACTGTGTTCATTTTATAAATAAGCGAACTGAGGTTTTTTAAGAGAGACGGCTAATGAGATAGTGAATCCGTCTCAAAGGCTGTGTAGAAGAACCAACTTCAATTCTTTGTCCTTTAACTAATCCATTGCCAGACTTTCTCCAAATGCATACTTACAAAAAGTAATTTGTAACCGTCTACCTGGAAGATCTAACCATCTGTTAAACAGCTGGAGCCGAGAATGCCTGAATCTGCACGAATGCCAAGAAGTGTGTGAAACTGAATTGCGATCCGCCTCACCGTTTCCTGAGTGAGTCCAGGGTGGCAGCGGTGCTGATACCTTCCACCTGCCCCTCAAGATCCACCCTACCTTCTCTGGAAGTCCAGTGTACATGGCTGCATCCATGGACATGGCTTCCAGCTGGGCTCACCCCTGAGGAGCAGCAGCAGGGGGAAGGAGAGAGAAGAGTGAGGGCGTGGTTTCATTTCCCCCGTTCCCTTCTCTATGGCTCACTGTGGGCTGGCTGCATCCCCTAACTGAAGGTCACAGCTTGGGTCAGAAAGCCCCCTCCACACAGCCTCTCTGCCTTCCTCTTCAGGCCTAGGGCTGGTGTTAGCCCTTCTGTGACTGACCTGAAGGAGCTCTGTAATGATCTGCATTTTCTCTCTTCCTTTTAAGAAGTTACTTCATTAATGCTCTTCGGATGATCTGATTTGGGTGTATCATTTGTTTCTTGTTTGGGCTCTAGGTGATACTATAGTCTTGTCAAAGCCCGGGGCTGAAAGCTTCATAATAAATGAAAAGAAGGGCTCCACTGGAAATCTCCTAAGTGAAACATCTAGTCTGAGGACGCCTGGAGGAGGAAAAAGGAATGAATGAACTTTTCCCCACTGACTCATAAAGAAACCACCCAAGAAGAGTTGGTGGTCTCCTCAAAACTGTTGCTATATAGCACGGGGAGGGTGGGAAGAGGAAGGAGGAAGCAAAGGGCCACATAGCACTTATCATGCGCCAGGCACAGCACAGGACTTTCACACACATTATGTGATCATGTGCTGCGTAACCTTGTGTTAACTGTAACCTCTTTGTCCCAGTTTTTCATCTGTAAAATTAGAATAGTAGGAGTGTTGATAATTAAATGAGATGATACCTGTAAAGCAGCTAACACAAGACATAATGCATGTTCAATAAATATTAGCTATTAATAATGATCATAATAGTAATGATTTTAAAAGCCCTATAATAGTCTTTTAAAGTAGATATTATTTTGCACATTTTAAAGAGGAAACTAAGGCTCCACTGGTGATGTCACAAAGAAGAGGCAGAAGGGAAATTAATCTGAATCTTATCTGACACCAAATCTGTATGTATTCCACCATCACATCACCCTGCCCCCAGATGCCTCTCATGTGCCACAATTCACAATCTATATAAGGGGTGACATATATGTGACCCATGTGCTGTCATATTCATCTCCCAGATGGGTGACAGACAAGGTCTCTTTTCAGTAGACTCTCAGAATGCCTCCTAACATACTACCTTAGTCCCTTTTTCTGCTGCAATAACAGAATATCACAGACTGGGTAATTTATAAAGATCGGAAGTTTATTTGGCGCATAGTTCCGGAGGCTGGAAAGTCCAACATTATGGTACCAGCAACTGGCTGGGATCATCGCCTAGCGGATGGTATCACGTGGCAAGGAAGCACGCACACAGGACACAGAAACAGGAGGCCAAATGTATCCTTTTGTCAGGAACCCATTCCTCCAACAGCAGCATTCATCCACTCACGAGGGGAGATCCCTTATGGCCTAGTAAGCTCTTAAAGGCCTCGCCTCTTAATACTGTTACAGTGGCAATTAAGTTCCCAACACATAAACTTTTGGGGGATACATTCAAACCACAGCACTACCTAAGCACCCACTAATAATCACAGTTCACCTGTGAGGTAAAGCTAATTTGTTATCCAGGAGGAACAACATGAATCCAGATGGACAGTACAAAGTCAGATTCAACAAAGACTGTGTGCTCCACATATCAAAATGCCTGATACGAAGAAAGCACTCAGTAAATACTCGTTTAATAAGTGAATGAATAAAAGGTATTATATATAAGACCCATGCCTTCAGAGAATTTACAGAGAATAAAGATGGACAAAAAGAAGAACATAAACAGACCTAATGCAAACTAGCCTAAGACAGGTACTATAAAAGCATCGTCAATTGTGGGTAAAAGAAGAAGAGAGGGAAGTCTGAATTAGTCTGGGTAACAGCATTTAAAAAAGAATATGGTGTTGCTTTCAAGTTATCTTAATCTAAGCTCACCCTCTTCTCCTACAGATATTCTAATAGGCCTGCTTTAACAAGCAGATGAAAATAATGTATGGGGGGATGGAGGCAGCAAACCACATTGCCACGTGTGTACCTATGCAACAATCCTGCATGATCTGCAAATGTACCCCAGAACCTAAAGTACGATAACAAAATAAAACAAAAGAAAATAATGTATAATTAGTAACACTATTTACCTTAAACTATTTATAATTAAGTTCATAAATCTCTTTAGAGAGAATAAATGGGACTTTCAACCAAATTCTTGGTGAGTCAGTCTGAATAAATGAGACCTTGAATTATTCGAACAAAAGCCCTAAGGTTCTACCACGTGTCCTTTTCTTACTGAAACCTAACAGGGGCCCACACAGAGACTTTCTCCTCTTCCTTTGCTCTAACATGGAAATATCTTTTTTTTTTTTTAATTATAAGGGTCATAGGTCAGATGCTATGACTCACATCTATAATCCTAAAACTTTGTGAGGCGGAGGCGGGAGGATCACTTGAGCCCAAGAGTTCAAGACCAGCCTGGGCAACATAGGGAAACATCATTTCTATAAAAGATAAAAATTAAAAAAAATTAGCCAGGGGTGGTGGTGCATGCCTGTAATCCCAGCTTCTTGGGAGGCTAAAGTGGGATGATCACTTGAACCCAGGAATTTGAGGCTGAAGTGAGCTACAATCATGCCACTGCACTCTAGCCTGGGCAACAGAGCAAGACCTTATCTCAAAAATTAATACTTGCTCTAAAAAGTTCCAAAAATACAAAAGTTTAGACAGTAGAGGGTGAAAGCAAGCCACTTCCTCTCCCCAAATTCTCCACAACCCAAATGACAACAGGTGTCAGGAGACTATGGCCTGTGGCCAAAGCCAGTCTGCACCTATTTTTATACAGCCTATAAACTGTATAAACTGATTGTTTTTATACTTTTAAATGACTGAAAATAGGAATAATATTTTGTGACATGTGAAAATTATATGAAACTCAATGTTCGGCCGGGCGCAGTGGCTCAAGCCTGTAATCCCAGCACTTTGGGAGGCCGAGGCGGGCGGATCACGAGGTTAAGAGATCGAGACCATCCTGGCCAACACGGTGAAACCCCATCTCTACTAAAAATACAAAAAAAATTAGCTGGATGTGGTGGCATGCGCCTGTAGTCCTAGCTACCTGGGAGGCTGAGGCAAGGGAATTGCTTGAACCCGGGAGGCGGAGGTTGCAGTGAGCCAAGGTCGTGCCAGTGTACTCCAGCCTGGTGCCTGCAACAGAGCAAGACTCTGTCTCAAAAAAAAAAAAAGAAAAAAGAAAAAAGAAACTCAATGTTCAACGTCCATGAAGTTTTAGTGACACATGGCCACGTCCATCTTTTTATATATAATCTGTGGCTACTTTCAAGTCAGAGCTGCCGAGTTGAGTAGCATCCCCGATCTAAGAAAATACATTCTTTTGCCTTGCTAAAAAACACCTCTTTCTAACTCACCATCTCTTTTTTTTGTTTTTGAGATAAGTCTCACTCTGTTGCTTAGGCTAGAGTATAGTGGCGCAATCTCAGCTCACTGCAACCTCCGCTTCCCAGGTTCAAGCAATTCTCCTGTCTCAGCCTCCCGAGTACCTGGGATTACAGGAGTGCACCACCACGTCTGGCCAACCTTTTTTTAAATTTTTTTTTGAGACTGAGTCTCGCTCTGTCACCCAGGCTGGAGTGCAGTGGTGCGATTTCAGCTCACTGCAACCTCCTCCTCCTGGTTTCAAGCGATTCTCCTGCCTCAGCCTCCCGAGTAGCTGGGACTAAAGATGCACATCACCACGTCCAGCTAATTTTTGTATTTTTAGTAGAGACAGGGTTTCACCATGTTGGCCAGGATGGTCTCGATCTCTTGACCTTGTGATCCGCCCGCCTCAGCCTCCCAAAGTGCTGGGATGACAGGCGTGCACCCCACCGTGCCCAGCCAGAACTATCAATTTTCTAACACATATGTCAGTATCACCCATATCCCTATCAAGTTTCTCACAGGCATTTAACCGCCAGCCATGCATTCAAAAGCATCTCTTCCCTACCTCACTTATCTTGCTGGGGAAACAGCACAGAGAGTACATCCTGCAAAGGGCTCAGAAGAAATGGGAGCTATAACCCTGTGACTTCCCTTTGCAGAAAACACATCACCCTGGTAATCAGTCACTCTCCAACTTGGCTGGTCCAGTGTGGTAGAACACACCCTGTGTAACTGCAGTTTGGTTGGAAAAATATTTGCCAAGCAAATATCTTGAGTCAGTGGGAAGCCCCAGCCAAAAATGTGAGATGTTAGTGTTCTGCTCATTTAGCTAATGTGAAGAACTAACTTTAGACTGTACAGTTTTCGTATCTAATTTCTAGCAACTCACAGATTTATAAAGAAACTGATTTTACATTGATTTACTTCCTACAATTACTTTGATGGGACTTTGTTGATATTCTACCAGCAAATGTGTTTTTTCCTAGAAAGTTTCAATTGAGTCAGTAAATGTGAACTACCGTAGGTGGTCTTTGGTATTTCCTTTAGTGAGGATAGAGAAAAAAGCATTTTTAGCAGCGAAGATAATTCCTGGAATGATTTTCAGGAATGGCTCGAATTAAGAGTTAAGTTTTTCCTAGAAGAAACTTTCTATGATAACATTAATATTAAAGAAAGCAAAACTTTTTCTGATCTCACATATGATTCTAATATATATTGGTTAAACAAAATTGTCTGGTGTTCCAGTCACTGCTATATAACATGCCATCCCAAAATTTAGTGGCCTAAGATGATACTAGTCATTTATTTTTCTCATGAAATCTTCAATTTGGGCAGTGCTCAGAGGGAATAGCTCATCTCTGCTCTATGGGACATTAACTGGGGTCATTCAATTGAGGCTGGAGGATCTGATTCCAAGATGACTCCTTTACATGGTTGGCAAGTTGGTGCTGGCTGTAGGCTGGGAGCTAATCTGGGCTGTCAGCCAGTGCCCATATTTCCTTTCCATGTGGGCCTCTCTATGGCTTCTCACGGCTTGGCAATTGGATTCTAAGAGTCAGTGTTCAAAGGAACCAAGGCAGATGCTACAAAGCTTCCTACAGTCTACCTCATAAGTCAAGCAGTGTCATCTCTACTGCACCCTACCAGTGAAGTGAATTGTTAAGACCAGCCCAAAGTCAAGGGGAGGATAATAAGATCCTACATATCAATGAAAGGATTTGCAAATAATTCATGGCCACCTATAATCTACCATAGCACTTAAAAAAAACAATGTAAATGAATCTCTGAAACTCATGGTTTGGATATTGAAGTGGCAAAGAGAAGCCAAGAGTAGAATTAGAGTCTCTCATGGTTGGACCAACTCTCTTGACAAGAAGGAAGACACAGTGGTCAAGAGCACAGGCCAAGGCTGGGCACGGTGGCTCACGCCTGTAATCCCAGCACTTTGGGAGGCTGAAACAGGTGGATCACTTGAGGTTAGGAGTTCAAGACCAGCCTGACCAACATGGTGAAACCCTGTCTCTTCTAAAAATATAAAAAAATGGCTGGGCGAGGTGGTGCACGCCTGTAATCCCAGCTACTTGGGAGGCTGAGGCAGGAGAATCACTTAACCCTGGGAGGCAGAGGTTGCAGTGAGCTGAGATCAACCCATTGCACTCCAGCCTGGGCAACAGAGTGAGACTCCATCTCCAAAAATAAAAAGTACAGGCCACCCAAGTGTGACTCCCAGTTCTGTCACATACCAACTGAATGACCATAGACAAACTGTGTGTCCTTTCCATGTTCCCATATCTTCATTTACAAAATGGGGAAAATAATGATGTCCACTGCAAGGTTTATCTAGAGAAATCGGGATTTTTTTTTTTTTTTTAAACAGATGGGGTTTCACCATGTTGGCCAGGCTGGTCTTGAACTCCTGACCTCAGGTGATCCACCCACCTCGGCCTCCCAAAGTGCTGGGATTACAGGTGTGAGCCACCGTACCTATTAACTTCTAAATTTTTTTAACCTGGTATATAACATGCTCACAGAAAATTGCAAAATAACTGCTCTGTGAATTTTTACTAACTGAACAGACTTTGCTGACTCCCACCCAGACCAAGATATGGAACACAGGAAAGACCGGGAAACAACAGGGAATGGGAGTAGGAAACAGCACAGAGTGCTAGAGACTTCAGCAAACAGGAGACTGCAGATTCTTGGCTCTTGCCAGAAATAAAGGCAGGATGTGTAGATTAAGCAAAACATGGCAGAGGGCCAGACTTAGTCCTCAGATCCCTGTTTGCAACCTTGTGAATAGGTGGTGTTAGCAGAGCGTGACTTGAAGAAGCAGGGAGGATTTGGAATAGTACTAAGGGATGGAAAGATGGAGGTGCGTGAAGAACAAGAAGGGGATGTTAGCATCAAAGAGGTTGACATCGTATGTATAGCTGAGCATGGCAGAAATAATGGGGATGGGATTAAGTAGGCTCAAGGTTCTGGAAGGAATCTTGGTGTGAAGTTGTCCTAATACAGAAGAAGCCTACCAGGCACTGGGAAAAGCTCAGAGACAAACCTCTTTCCACAAATCTGTGATCACCCTTCACAGGTGTCACCTACTGAATCACTAACACATCATAAGGACCTCAGTTTTTCTCCCCATCTCCTTTTGCTCATTCCCACCATAGTAGGACATTTGTTTTCTTTCCTTTGCTTGCTTTGTTTTGCTTTTGTATATACTGCCCCCTCTACGTAGAGTTAATAAAATTTCTCTCTCTTACAAAACGTCTCACGGCGCACATTCTGTTGGAAGATTTTTGTACTTCAAATCCTTTTTGGAAAAAGGCATATACAAATGAGGAAGACGAAAGTGAAGTCCTGTTCACAAGTCTGGCTCTGAAATCCAAGGTATCTGGCAGATCTCTTCAAATAATCCCAAGCCCTCCTCACCGTGGCTACGGCAGGCAGTTTAAGAAGTGGCTGATGAGATACTCAACAGTGGTGGGAGGAGGGGAAATCTGGGATAATTAACAACTAGCTGGGTGACTGGCAGATCGGGAGATGGCGGCCCACGGCAAGCAGCCGGTAAGGGTATCATCAGGAAGAAGACTGATTTATTTAGAAATATTTAGACCAAACTCCTACCTGAACATTAGAATATGCCTGCAGCTTACTGCGTGAGACAGCACACAATAAGCATTTCAGTTTAGTGCTTGGCAAAGAGCAGATGCCCTCTAAACCCTCTCCCCTTACTCACCCCTTTTCCTTTCTTCTCCTACTCTGTCAGGCTGTATATGGTTACATGAAGCCTTATTTACTTAGGGCCCCTGCTGGCTACAGTCAGTTCTTCTTCTCAAGCTCTGCCCCTGGGCTGATCTGAACTACATGGCCACACTGGTTTTCAATTGACTTTGGAAGAAAGATGATTTTTGAGTCATTTCATTCATGTGTTAAAGGTGAAGTCTCTAGTTCAGAGATCTTGAGTGTCTTTGGAAATACGTTCTGCCTTTTATCATCCCTGCCTTTTATCATACTACCCTGGGGGCGGTGTGATGGTGCAGCGGGTTAGTTCATGTGTGTGAACACTTTTTTATGTTTAGCACATGATCTAGGTACTTTAAATACATTTGGAAAGAGGCAAGATGTAAATTAATGAAATCAAAGTGAAGAAAATCCCGTTTTCCCACTGAAATCCCACTTTTCACCCTGTATTTGTAAGTATAGTGTTTTTTATGAAGCACTGTTTTGGGTATTTAAACTACTGTAGCATAAAATAAAACTAAGGAACAATAACTATTTGCTGGCTTCTCTATAACACAGCTCTAGGTTCTTCACACTGAATGAAAATTCTTTCTCAATAATTTAGGATGAACTATAACTTTTATTTAAGAAAGTCAGGATTATTTTGGAGAGGGAGCATATGGGTAGTGATGGGTACATGCTTTAGGCTCTACAAAAATAATAGTAATTTATGAGAGAAGGACAGTTTACGTCACTCAGAATTTAGCACCGAGAGTCCACATTTTGGTTTAGAATGAAAACATTTTTATTTTCATTTACAGTTTAAAAGCATTTAAAATGTAACATATGTTCTTTTAGAAGTATACATGCACACACACCTTTTGTATAAACTGGACTATATGAATGCATTTTGAAATAGTTTTCAAAAACTGAACACAAGTCTTTCTATTATAATAGCTACATCTACAACACTGAAGCTAACTAGTGTCTGTCTTATTGTTGGATGTTATCACAGTGCTTTACTGTTTTAAACAATGCTTAGGTCATCATTCTTTTCATATCTCATTATATGCTGTTCCCTTAAGATAGTCTCTAGAAGTGGAGTGACTGAAAGAAAGGTTAAATACATTTTAAAATCTGGAATGTATATTTCAAGCTGCCCTCCCCCTAAATTATGTTGACCTATATTCCTGCCAGGGCACTCTTCCTCATACCCTTGCCGGCACTGGCTCCTGTATTTCTTTGCTATCTTCGCAGGTTTAATTATATATCTTTTGTTACTCACAAAGTTTAATTTTGTTTACACATGGACTACCACCTGAATTTCTTCTTTGGTGAAGACCTGTTCATGACCTATGCAGGCGTGAGGTCTTGCCTGTGGTTTTATCTACATTGGTAAGTTTCACACATGTCATATATTGTTAAGGCACAGCAGACATTGCAGGCCTCTGATGAATGGCTGTGTGCATTTTTGAGGCAGTTCTGGCTGTAAAATATAAATAGGGAAGATAGAAAAAGGAATGACTCAAACAAAGCTTTTATTTCTTGTCTGAAGTAAACAAAGCACGCTCTTCAGTATATTTGGGTCAACACAACTGGCACTTCCAGCTAAAGAAAAAAGCCTGGCTCTTGCTGCTGAGTCACTTACATCATGTTTCACTTGGCAACGTGACTCTAAGTCCTTCTGCAAATAAAGAGGGGCTGCTAGCTACTCCAAGCTCCAGCAATGCATTAACAACATAAAGATAAATTTACCCCCATAGAAACATAGATACATGAGGAGGAGTCCAGCTATTTATACAAAGTTCAATCACTATTTTATTTTTCATCCAGTTCATCTTTCTTTCTTAAATTAGAATTTAAATGCCAAATGCTGTGAGGCTAGAGGTCATTTTAAACAAAACATCTAAAACCGAAAAGCCCTTTCTGGGCATTTGTATTACTTTAAACTGTTAAACAGTACATTGCATTCATGGATATACCCCTAGCACCACAACTTCATACTTCCTATTTGCAAGCCAGACCGCCTCTAGTCAGTTACTTCTGTCCACTAGCATAGCTAACTTGCAAGGCCAGACTTTGACAAAATCTTTATGTCTCCTTCTCCCTTGCCCTCCTTACCTAATCAACTGCCAAATCCTAGAGATTTTTCTTAGTGGTTTTTTACTGTAAAGCTTTTATTGTAGAACAGTTTTAGATTGACAGGAAGGTTGCAAAGTTCACCTCTTCTGTTAACCTAAGTCCCTGCAATGTGAACATCTCACGTTACCACAGGAGTTTTGTCACAACGAAGGAACCAACACTGACACGTGACGATTAACTAAATGCCACACTTTATTCAGATGTTACCAGGTTTTCCCTAAGGTCCTTTTTCTCTCCCAAGGTCCCATGTCCGGGATCCCATGTCATGTTTAATCCTGTCTCCTTAGTCTCCGCTGGTCTGTGACCGGGGTTCACACTTGCCTTGTTTTTGATGGCCCTGACAGTTTTGAAGAACAGCGATCAGGTATTTTGTATACTGTCCCTAGGTCTACCTGGTCGTTTCCTCATGTTTGAACTGGTGTAAATGGCTTTTCTGGCGGATGACCACAGGGCTGGGTGCCATTTTCGGCAAAGCCTATCAAGGTTACATGCTATCAACGTGGCTCTTAACTGTTTCGCTCACAACACTTCTAACACCAAATGTGGGGATTTTTCTTCACGCCAACTAATTCTCCAGTTTTCTGGACAGCAGCCAGGTATGCTGTAATTCAATTCAATTCTGACACTAATTACCTGGAGTGAACATAGAGCCCCACAAGACTGCCCCATTTCAGACACCAATCACAAGTTCTGGGCCCTCCAAACTTCTGACTGGCTATAAATCGGGGGTCAGGGGAGTCCTAAAACTCCCTCCTCAGGGCTCACAGAACTAAGGAGAAGACTTTACTAGTTTTACTTGTTTATTATAAAGGATACACATGTATACTCAAGGAAGAAGCATACGGGGTGAGGTCCAGAAGGGGCAGCGTGCATAAGCTTCCATCCCTGCGGGGTTGGGATGTGCCCCGCTCCTGGTACGTGGATGCATTCATCAGTCTATAACCCTCAGAACACTGTCCTCTAGGGCTTTTTAATGAAGCATCCATAACAGAAGTATGATTGATTACATCATTGGCCACTGGTGATTAACTCAATCTCGACCGCTTCACCCCTCCCTGAAGGAAGGGTGGCTCTATTAGTCTGTTCTTATGCTGCTAATAAAGACATACCGGACACTGCGTAATTTATGAAGGAAAGAGATATAATTGATTCACAGTTCTACATGGCTGTAGAGGCCTCACAATCATGGCAGAAGAACAAGGGACATCTTACATGGTGGCAGACAAGAAAGAACTGGTGCAGAGAACTCCTCTTTAGAAAACCATCAGATCTCATGAGAGTTATTCACTATCATGAGAATAGCATAAGAAAGACCCGTCCCATTATTCAATTACCTCACACTGGGTTCTTCCATAACACGTGGGAATTGTGGGAGCTACAATTCGAGATGAGATTTGGGTGGGGACACAGCCAAACCATACCAGTGGCTCTGAAAGTTCCACTCTTTAATTACATGGTTGGTTCCTTTGGCAACCAGCCCCATCCTGAAGCTATCTATGGGCCTACCAAAAGTCACCTCATTAGCAGAAGCTCAGGTAAGGCTGAAGGGGCTTGTTATGAATAATAGAAAACAATCCTATCATTCCTGTCACTCAGGAAATTCCAAGGGTTATACAAGTTCTGTGTCAGGAACCAGGGACAAAGACCAAATATTTCTTTACTCTATCATGACAACTTAGCTCTGATGATGTTGACCATGACCACCTGACTTAGCTCTGATAATGCTGACCATGACCACCTGACTTAGCTCTGATGATGTTGACCATGACCACCTGACTTAGCTCTGATGATGCTGACCATGACCCCCTGACTTAGCCCTGATGATGCTGACCATGACCCCCTGACTTAGCCCTGATGATGCTGACCATGACCCCCTGACTTAGCCCTGATGATGCTGACCATGACCCCCTGACTTAGCTCTGATGATGTTGACCATGACCACCTGACTTAGCTCTGATGATGTTGACCATGACCCCCTGACTTAGCCCTGATGATGCTGACCATGACCCCCTGACTTAGCCCTGATGATGCTGACCATGACCCCCTGACTTAGCTCTGATGATGCTGACCATGACCCCCTGACTTAGCCCTGATGATGCTGACCATGACCCCCTGACTTAGCCCTGATGATGCTGACCATGACCCCCTGACTTAGCTCTGATGATGTTGACCATGACCCCCTGACTTAGCCCTGATGATGCTGACCATGACCCCCGACTTAGCTCTGATGATGTGGACCATGACCACCTGACTTAGCTCTGATGATGTTGACCATGCCCCCCTGACTTAGCTCTGATGATGTTGACCATGACCCCCTGACTTAGTTCTGATGATGCTCACCATGACCCTCTGACTTAGCTCTGATGATGTTGACCATGACCCCCTGACTTAGCCCTGATGATGCTGACCATGACCACCTGACTTAGTCCTGATGATGCTGACCATGACCACCTGACTTAGCTCTGATGATGTTGACCATGACCCCCTGACTTAGCCCTGATGATGTTGACCATGACCCCCTGCCTTAGCCCTGATGATGCTGACCATGACCACCTGACTTAGCTCTGATGATGTTGACCATGACCACCTGACTTAGCCCTGATGATGTTGACCATGACCCCCTGACTTAGCCCTGATGATGCTGACCATGACCCCCTGACTTAGCCCTGATGATGTTGACCATGACCCCCTGACTTAGCCCTGATGATGCTGACCATGACCCCCTGACTTAGCCCTGATGATGCTGACCATGACCCCCTGACTTAGCTCTGATGATGTTGACCATGATCCCCTGACTTAGCTCTGATGATGCTGACCATGACCCCCTGACTTAGCTCTGATGATGCTGACCATGACCCCCGACTTAGCTCTGATGATGTGGACCATGACCACCTGACTTAGCTCTGATGATGTTGACCATGACCCCCTGACTTAGCCCTGATGATGCTGACCATGACCCCCTGACTTAGCTCTGATGATGTTGACCATGACCCCCTGACTTAGCTCTGATGATGTTGACCATGACCCCCGGCTTAGCTCTGATGATGCTGACCATGACCCCCTGACTTAGCCCTGATGATGCTGACCATGACCACCTGATTTAGCTCTGATGATGTTGACCATGACCCCCTGACTTAGCTCTGATGATGTTGACCATGACCCCCTGACTTAGCCCTGATGATGCTGACCATGACCACCTGACTTAGCTCTGATGATGTTGACCATGACCACCTGACTTAGCTCTGATGATGCTCACCATGACCCCCTGACTTAGCTCTAATGATGTTGACCATGACCCCCTGACTTAGCTCTGATGATGCTCACCATGACCCTCTGACTTAGCTCTGATGATGCTGACCATGACCACCTGACTTAGTCCTGATGATGCTGACCATGACCACCTGATTTAGCTCTGATGATGTTGACCATGACCCCCTGACTTAGCTCTGATGATGTTGACCATGACCCCCTGCCTTAGCCCTGATGATGCTGACCATGACCACCTGACTTAGCTCTGATGATGTTGACCATGACCACCTGACTTAGCTCTGATGATGTTGACCATGACCCCCTGCCTTAGCCCTGATGATTCTGACCATGACCACCTGACTTAGCTCTGATGATGTTGACCATGACACCCTGACTTAGCTCTGATGATGCTGACCATGACCCCCTGACTTAGCTCTGATGATGTTGACCATGACCCCCTGACTTAGCCCTGATGATGCTGACCATGACTCCCTGACTTAGCTCTGATGATGTTGACCATGACCCCCTGACTTAGCCCTGATGATGATGACCATGACCACCTGACTGGGGTAGTGTCTGCCTGATTTCTCCACTCTCAAGTTACTGTTTCCCATCTTTCCATACTCATTTTTCAGATGGGGAAATGGAGGTTAGAAGTGAAATGATTATGTCAAAACTAAAAAGCAGTAAAACCAAAATTGGAAGGCACAGCTTCTCACTCCTTGTTCTGAGTTTCTTCCACTCTCAGGAGTCGACAAACAATGGTCTGGGGGCCAAATCTATCCCAGCACCTGTTTTTATAAGGGCTGTAGTTTTAAATGTTTGGGGGAAAAATCAAAAGAATAATATTTCATGACATGTAAAATTACATTAAATTCAAATTTCAGTGTCCATAAGTTTACTGGAACACAGCTTTGCTCTCTAATTACACGGTTGGTTCCTTTGGCAACCAGCCCCAGCCTAAAGCTATCTAGGGGCCCACCAGAAGTTGCTAAATTGCAAAAGGCAATTTACATATTGTCTATAGCTGCTCTCACGATACACCAGCCAACTTGAATAGTTACACCAGAGACTGTATACTGTAGACTGTCCCTAGGTCTACCTGGTCATTTTCTCATGTTTCTCATATTTTTCTCATGTCCACAAAGGCTAAAATGTTTAAGTTTAAAAATATAAAATATCTGGCCCTTTACAGAAAGTATTTGCCAAAACTGCACTATACCGTGCTCTTAAGTTGCCTCTTTATTTATTTAGGTCAAGGATGAAGAAAACCAGTAGCTCCTCATCTTTTAAGATGAGTTAGTTGTGCAATACACAAAGTGTAAAACAAAATCCTCTAAAACATTTCTTCAGGGGCTCAGATTTGAGGTTTGCTCAGCTTTCCCACTCTTAGTGATGAAATCATGTAAGTGCAGTGGAGGGCTTGGGTGTGGGAGAGAGGAAGCGATGCAGAGACAGGGACACAGAGCAGGGAGAGACAGGGACACACACATCACTCTGGACATTAGAATTGGAGAGGAGAAGAGGAACTCCCCCAATTAACAGATCATAGATAAAGTTTGTGCAATGAGTCAAAAAAACCCAAAAAAAAAACAGAAACAAAAACATACCCCGGGAGGCTGGGACAGGCCAGGGGTCTTTTAAATGCAAGCCTGAGAGCTTCCTCCAACGTGTATAGCAAAGGCATTCTCAGAAACATTCTCTGCATGTTTCCAAGTCTCAGCTGCTCCAACAGCATGCTCAAGAGACTGCCTCTCCACTCTCTCCCTCACTCAAACATGACCCTCATCATTCCTATCCACAGACGACAAGGCTGGCTACTTGCCCAACTCCAAAACTGTTCTCTGTTTATTTCTAACTCTAGGAAATGACAGAGATGTCTCATGAGAACTGTATTCTGGGGTGTTAAGTTCGGATTTTTATTGTATGTATAATACAGAAAGTTACTTTTCATTTTTGTCTCAGTATCTTTGGTGAATAGTCACTTTTCTCTTTCTAAGTTCCTATCAAATACCCAAGAAACTTCTTAAGAGGCCCCTCCTTTTGAAAAATATTTTGCAAGGCAGGTAAGAAGCTGGCATTGTTCAAGAATCAGAACAATGGGATAATCCTTGGAGAGGAAAATGCAACCGTCACAAAAAGACAAAGGGCGAAGTGAGGGCCGTATGAGAATAACTTCATGAAAGCAGGTAATAGGAAAAAGAGCTGATGTTAGAAAGTTCAAGGTTAAGGACATTGCTGAGGCTGTCATCACACTGACCTCAGGAACTCTGCATTTAATACTTTATATTTTCAAACATGTGTTTCACCATCACAGCAACCCAGTGAGGTTAGGAATTAGCTTCATTTTTCAAGTCCAGTCCAGAGGCATTAAATGGCTCATTTACGTTACCTCCATGAGATCAGGGCTCAGTATGTTGCATCATCACTGTATACCCAGAACCAACCATTATGCCTTGGAACACAGCAGGTGCTCAATAAAGACTTTCTGGGAAAATGTCATTAGACTGATTGACAAATCCTGGAATCTTCTATCTCCTGCTATTTACATCACTAATGGGTAAAGACAACCCCTGCTACAATAAATGCCCCTCTCCTTTCTATTCCACTGCCAAGGTGTAATTTGTTGATCAATGACTTCCCAGCCTAGGCATCCTCTAAGGGCAGCTCTGACACTCAACGAGTCAACTGCAGATACAGAGAGCCAGGACAGGGCCTTGAAATCCCATTTCTTATAGGAGAGGATGGGTTATATTAATCTTAAAAGGCAAATGTGGACACCACAGTATTTCTAAAGGATAAGTATTTCTAGAGGAGATGTTACCTCTTAATAATTAAGTCCTAAAGCAGCTTTTCAAACTTAGATGGGACTGGCTTTACTTAACAGTTTAGCAATAAGAAAATAAAGCACAAAAAAGATGAGAATTCTGCACAACTCGCCTTCTGGTAGAAGTCGTATCTGTGAAATCTGTGAAGCTGAATGAATATCCTATATAAGGATTCCAAAAAAAGCAGAAGAAAATCCAGCTGTCTTTCTGTGACCTTCTCATAAAAACAGCTCAACTCTCAATCACAGTATACTTTGTACAATCGATTCATTAACACCTATTTACATAATGACACAGTGTTTGAGGCTACAATTTTCCTTGCAGGAGGCATGATTTTAAAGCAAATATCTTAACAATGCTACACAATGGTCCTCAAAGCATGAGAATGTCTAGCAGACAATGCCATGGGCTTCTGGAGCCCCCTTTCAGATTTTATTTTTGCTTTTCAGTCTCAGGAATGAATAGGGACTTTCTGGTACTGCCCTTTAACCTTGTATTTTAGAGACATGTTGGGGATAACAAAGCATGAAATTGCTTTGCAAAAGAAATCATTTTTCTGTTTCAATAAATGGTGCTGGGTATTGGGGGAGTCCATTCAATAGCTGATTTGAATAAGGGAGAGCAAAGAAACTGTTTAGATGCTGCTCAAGTTATTCCTGGATTGAGATATCAGTTCTGAGAGATGATGAGAAAAGACTTTATTTAAAAAGAAAAAGTGAAGAGCACTTGGTCATGAGAGAGAAAGAGAGTGATTATGTTATTCTCAAGAAAACAGTAGGCCAGGTGTGGTGGCTTACGCCTATAATCCCAGCACTTTGGGAGGCCAAGGCGGGTGGATCACGAGGTCAAGAGATCGAGACCATCCTGGCCAACATGGTGAAACCCCGTCTCTACTAAAAATACAAAAATTAGCTGGGCGTGGTGGCATGCACCTGTAAGCCGTAGGAGACTGAGGCAGGAGAATGGCTTGAACCCAGCAGGCGGAGGTTGCAGTGAGCCAAGATCGCGGCATTGCACTCCAGACTGGGTGACAGAGCAAGACTCTGTATCAAAGAAAAAAGAAAAGAAAAGAAAATAGTAGATTGTCCCCAGTTTTTGCCACTAGGCCACCAAGCTATGATGGCATAACTAGATATATAAAGCCTAGTATCTGCCAAGGGCAAATTGGTTCCTCAGTCAAAGCACAAATAAGTCACCAGCTTGACAGTAGAATCAGCAGCAGTTTTTGTTTTTGTTTTTTTTTCCACTAAGACAACAAAGAGCTCATAGTCTCCAAAAGAAAAAGCACTTCCTTGCCAACATTTGTCAAAAGAATGATTCTTTTAGAAAAATTCAATGACGGTTTCCTCCCTGAACCATATCAAGGCAGGAAATGGAATTGTATTTCTAAAATGAATGAATGTCTAATAATATTTATGTTTTTAGATGTGTGTGATCATTAAAATGTGACTTCTATTTGCCATGTAAAGTGGAGACAAATTAGAATTGATTGCATGTAGAGATTCTGTTTGTTTCATATCCTTTTGTATATGCTATGAAATCCCAAAATCATTAGACTAGGAGGATTGTGGAGAGGCCATTGGACCCACCTTATGTCTCTCTGCTTCAAAGTGTGGCCTATGGACTAGCAGCATCAACATCTTCCAAGAGCCTGTTAAAAATGCAGAATCAGCCCCATCTCAGATCTAATAAATTAGATCACCAGGTGATTTGTATGCACATCCATCTCCCATTTTCTTCAACTATAACTCTGCTGAGTCTCTGACACACTTATCTAGCCTACAGATGGGTTAGTTGTCAAGGAGATGGTGTCTGAGAATTGGAGTCACTTTGGCCATTGGTAGGATGGGTGCTGACTGGCCATGCCTAGGGTCACATCATCAACTCTGGATGAAGGAAGGGCCTTAGAACCATGGGGACTGAGAGTTGAGGAAGAAAATCAAGGGCTACTATCAGAAGAACAGGAAATGGATGAAAGGCAAGCAAACCAAAAGGCATTGCAAGAAGTGATCAATTATTTGGGATGAGCATCTCACCAAAGTCAGAACAATGAAGAAAAATTGTGGTCCCTATGCTGTGATCTTTTTTTTTCCAAGTCCCTGTGTGGAAATGGAGAACAGTCCCTGAGCGCGTGGGCGGCCTGAGAGGTTGCAACTGGCTGTATCTAGGGAGAAGGGGAGGCTCTTAGATTGAGATTATAAAGTTCATAGAATGTAAACCTAGGGCTCCCACATGGAGAAAGCCTGTCTGAGAACAAAGCAAACCCCAGGGAAACAGGGCTAGGAAATGGAGAGAGACCAAGTCCCTATCAGCTCAGTTGTGTCCCTGAATGTATGGCTACTAACTCTAGGGGTCACCCTTCACACTGTTTTCGAATGCAGTGTGAACGGGCCCCTGAAGCTGTGCCATGACATGCTAGCCCTCCCTAGATCCAGCTATGCCTGAAGCACATTTTGTTTCTGGACTTTTGTTGTATGTGCCCATCAACTTAGCCATCTTTTTTTTTTTTTAATTTTGGTTTAAGTTGGTTTGAGGCAGATTTTCTGTGACTTGTAACTGAAACACTGCTAACACCCATGGGGTGAGTTTTAAAACTATTCATGCTCATCCCAGACCAAAACTTTTTCTCCTACAAAAGACAGACTCTGATATGGCCAAGCTGGAGATGGGGAGAGAAGAAAGGATTTGGATGATACATTCTTATGCACGGCCATGAAGAAGTCAATGAATAAATCCTCTGTAGGAGGGCAATATGCCAATGTCTACATTTAAATATTTTTAATCTTCAAAAGTATATACCATTTCACCTAGTGATTCTATTTCTGCAAACTGATAATACAGATAAATTAGCACATGTATCAAAAGATTTATGTTCAAGGATAACATTTCATTACTCTTGGGACAGCAAAAGATTGTACAACCAAAACGTCCAGCAATAAAAAGCTAGTAAATGATGGGCCATCTAAACAATGTTTAACAAACATTCCTGTAGTTATTAAAAACAAACATGGGAGGTCTACATGTGCTAACCTGGAATAATTCCTAAGATAAGTAAAAACAAGTAGGGTGGTTGGGTTAGGTGGCTCACGCCTGTAATCTCTGCACTTTGGGAGGTCAAGGCAGGTGGATTACCTGAGGCCAGGATTTTGAGACCAGCCTGGCCAACATGATGAAACACCATCTCTACTAAAAACACAAAAAATTAGCCAGGTGAGGTACTAGGTACCTGTAATCCCAGCTACTCAGGAGGCTGAGGCAGGAGAATTGCTTGAACCCAGGAGACGGAGGTTGCAGTGAGCCAAGACTGTGCCACTGCACTCCAGCCTGGGCAACAGGAGCAAAACTCCATCTCAAAAAAAAAGTAAGGTGTGAAATTATGTATATAATATGCTACCATTTGTGTAAATAGATCTATATGTGCATACATGCATACATTAAATGTATGTACATGGATATATCTCTAGGAATAGACAGGAAGTTAATAGGGGTTGTTTCTGGGAAGGGGACAGGGTTGAGAGACCTACTTTGTGTCTTTTAAATTTTGAAAATACTATATGCATCCATTACATATTTGATGCCTTGGCAGTTTTGAAATGTTTCCCTCCTTTTTCTTTTATTAATACAACTACTGGTCTGTAGAAAATGAGAATGCATATCCCAAGCAAGGAGTCTGGAAACTGAGCAATCAGTGGCCCTCTCTTCTCTAATTTAGGCCAAGAGCTAAGCATATCATTCTTACGTATGAAAAAAATCACTGAAAGAGCTTCGTAATTGGCTAGAGTAGAGCTGCAGTGGGAATGGAAATTATTTTCCCCAGGAGCAGAGGGGCAGAAAGATTCAGCCTTGGAAACATCTGTCCTGCTGTTAGGTACTGCAGGGTATGCTGCAGAAGTTCCCAGGACCTGTCAATCAAAGCCACCCTACTGGTAACTACTTTCTCTCCTGTGGTGTGAATCCTGAGTGGCCTCTGGCCAGCCCTACTGGCCATTTAGAATTACCGAGCCCTCTGCTGGAACAACACTGTTTTTTGAAGACCTTCCCTTATTCTTTTATCCCTTCTAACACGTGTGCAGCTGGAAACATTCAAAGCTTCAAGCACAGTTTAAATCGAAAGTGTAAGTAAGGCTGTACATTGATTGTTAAGCTCCGACTCTCCTGATTATGAGAGTTAGACTGTCTCTGCCTTGAGTTGGTGTGATTGGCAGTGGCCACCGTGTACTCACTGACACTGAAACGGAAAACACTGCAACACATCAGGGTGACCTGAGACACTCAGAGCCAAGTCCGCCACACAGTGACAGCTGCTGTTTGGGAAGCTCATGACGGTCATTCAAGTTGGGAATCATTTTATGGGTTTAAAATGTGCAGCCTAAGCATGCTGATGTTATTGTTTCCATCAAGCTATAATTCACCTACAAAGTAACCACTACTACATTGATTCAATTCAAGGCTATCTTAGAAATAGTTTGATCCCAAATTTTGGGATTAGAAACTCATTCTCTGCTTCTATTTTCCCAGCAAAGCTCCTCCTCCTCTCCAAATTATAAATTTTATCAGTTATAAGAGTATTACTTGGTAGCCTTCTGAAATTATACGTGCAAGATGGGTGGGACAGTGGGAAGTGAGTGGAGAAGGTGGTACATGTTGCTACCAGAGGACCCAGAATTGATTTTAATGCTTTCTTTAATGAACACTCAAAGTTTGCAATATTTACCTTCCCAGGCCTCAGCCTTCTCATCTGGCCACCTTTCCTGGGGAATGAGAAAGATGATCTCAGAGGCTCCTGGACTGCACCATCAACACTTGGACCAAAAGCACCCAGAGAGGCGAGGTGGCATCTACAAAATCCCACAGTTTGGTTGTTTTGAATATGACTGTGGATTTGAGTGTGTGTGTTTTGATCATTCACAGTGCTTTTCTTAGGAAAATGCTTAGTAAATACGTGTGGAGCTGAGCAGCCTTTGTCTCTATTCCAGCTGCCTATAAGACTGTGTGTGTTCAGTTAAACATTAAAGGACAGTTTAAGTATGAAAATTTGCAGACCAACCAATTTAAATGTATTTGACATGGACTAGTGTCTATTATTCTTTATAGTAAGCTGATAGAAATGTACAGTTCTTTTAAGTTGGGGAGATTTTAAAAATTACACAGACAAGGCTGGGTGCAGTGGCTCACGCCTGTAATCCCAGCACTTTGGGAGGCTGAGGCAGGTGGATCACGAGGTCAAGAGACAGAGACCATCCTGGCCAACATGGTGAAATTCTGCATCTACTGAAAATACAAAAATTAGCTGTGAGTGGTGGTGCACACCTGTAGTCCCAGCTACTTGGGAGGCTGAGGCAGGAGAATCGCTTGAACCCAGGAGGTGGAGGTTCCAGTGAGCCGAGATTGGGCCACTGCACTCCAGCCTGGTGACAAAGTAAAACTCCAACTCAAAAAAAAAAAAAAAATTACATAGACAGTCCTAGTTTAAACTTGAACTAGTTTAACCTTGCTAGGAGCCTCTCAAGTTTGGGCAGGTTGTGAAGCCAGCCAAAGAGGGCTATGAATCGTGCCAAGCTGTTTGGGGAAATAGCTTTGTCTTTGCTTCACTGCAAGCCTTCCTGTTCCCTCCCCCATTCCACAGAACATGATGCAGCCATAACAGGTGCCAGATGCCCCATCAGTCCAGAGATTGCTTTAAGCACATCAGTCTGGGCAGCCACGAACAGAATCTGACCTCATTCACTTTATATATAGTCAGTTAGCATGTGTTTGGGTTAGACTACATCATGGACAACAGCCCCAACAAAAACCATCCTGAACAGTCTGTGACCAGGTCTGAGTCACTTATACTTCCAGCAACAATGTCAATGCTTCAGATATAGTAGGTACTCACTCAATCAAGGTTAGCTGAATGAATGAAGTATGACGGCTTTCATCAGTGTTATGACAACATGCCTGGGAGAAAAGATGATCTACGACTATGAGTTTGAACTGAGGGTTACACAACGTAGCTTGTAGCACCATGTAGCTTTTAGTTTCAGATGTCATTCCCAATTGAAAGAGTTTGCACTAAGTACAGTCATACATGACAAGAAGCTAGCAATATACTGAGATTTTCATAGCTTTAAGTAGAGTGTGTATACATAAATATGCCTATATGCACTTTGGGAAACATACACTTTCACTCACCAAAGCAAACGTCATCATAAATAACTAAAAGATGTAAAATTGATTTAACAAAAATAGCCCAGTGAATTTCTTTTCATCGCAACTGAACATTGCAAGTAACAGAACAAGATTCGTTCTGAAATGACTCTAGACTCACTACAAGTGAAATTTCATCCCCCCAAATACCAACACACAGCAAAAATCTGATCAGTTCTAATTCTAGAAATTAGTTCAGACTCCATGCTGCAATATGATACTGTATGTGTTGAAAGCCCTTCAACATGTTTCACAGCTTGAAACATCAACCGATTCCAGGGACACTGATTATTGATGGTTCACAATAATTAAATACCTTTAAAAAAAAACCTGGAAGCTACTAATAAAATATATCACTGAGGCCTAGCACCGTGGCTCACGCCTGTAATCCCAGCACTTTGGGAGGCCAAGGTGGGTGGATCACTTGAGGTCAGGAGTTCGAGATCAGTCTGGCTAAGATGGTGAAACCCCGTCTCTACTAAAAATACAAAAATTAGCCGGGCATGGTGGCGTGCACCTGTAACCCCAGCTACTTGGGAGGCTGAGGCAGTAGACTCGCTTGAACCTGGGAAGTAGCGGTTGCAGTGAGCCGAGATCATTCCATTACACTTCAACCTGGGTGACAGCAAGACTCTGTCTCAAAAACAAAAACAAAAAATCAATGAGCCAATAGATTCCTTAGCAGTAACTCCATAATAAGCACACATTGTGGAGTTGGCCTGTCTGAGTTTAAATCCAGATTATACTGTGCTCTCTTCGGTAGCACATACACTTAACAAAACAAAAAGCAGATTACATCACTTTTTAGCTGTGTGATTTTGAACAATCTATTTAATCTCTCTGTGTTTTTCATCTATAAAAGGGGGATAATAAAAGCATGTACTTCATAAGGACATGGTAAGTATCAAATGAGATAATTGACATAAAAACTTTTATGAAGGAAGTTAGCACGTGGCTATTAATCAGTAAATGGTTTTTATCATTATTATATCTACCCACAAAACGTGCCTATTTAACAAATGCTCACCTTTCTAATCAAAAATCCAGCCTTCCTCAATGCTCACCCTCAGTGTCTTTACCAGCACAATAACAATGTGGAAACCGGTTTGTCTTGCATTCCTGTTCCCAAGTGCCTGACACTGTGCCAGGCCCAGAGTTCAGTACGTCCTCACTTAATATCAGCCAGAGGTTCTAGGAAAATTGGACTTTCAGAGGAACAGCTGAATTGCTATGATGAAACCAATTTTAAGAGTTAAGTTCCTACATATTTCTCATCAGGAAAACATTACCAAACTTCTAAATAAAGACGCCAAACACTTCTATATTAAACACTGAAATCAATGTAAGCTAAATATACACTTAAGAAAGATGAATGAAAACACGTAAGATAATTAGTTACTCAATTATTCCAGTTCAGGGTCTTGGGTGGCTGGAGCCTGTCCCAGCAGCTCAGGGTGCAAGGCAAGAACATACCCTGGACAGGACGTGTCCCATAGCAGGGTCCACTCACACCCACATCCACACTCACACTCACTCAGACTGGGCCTATGTAAACATGCCAATTCACCCAATGTGCACATCTTTGGGATGTGGGGGGAAACCCGATCACCTGGAGAAAACCCACACAGATATAGGGAGAACATACAACCTCCACATAGACAGTGGTCCTGGCCAGGAATCAATTTGTTTCCTCATCAATGCAATAACTAACATTGAACACAATGACCATTATTCAAGGACCCACTATAGTTGCTCCAAACATCTTGGGTAAGATAGTGAAATGATGATAGCAATATTTTAAAGCACTTTGAAAATACATCACAAAAGGTATGATATTCACTGTGTTCCTTAAGGGTTAAGGGAGAAAGAGGAATTCTAAGCTCAGATTGCTTTTCTTTTCCCACAGGGACAAAAGGGAAATGAACAGCAGCAGATACTGAAAGGTGTGCTGGAATTAAATTGTGTCAATTTCCCAGCATAATAAAAACAGAAAGTCCATTCTGGAGCCAAGGCTGATCACCTATTCATCCACTCTATTCTTTTAAAAAACAAACCACTCTCTCACACAAATTCTCTCTCTTACCAATATGCATGACTCACTAAGAATTCACATTATATGAAATCACAAAAAAGCAATAGGTATTCAACAAGGCATTTTCTAACTCTCACAAAAGTCTGGCCCCCAAACAGTAGGCAACAGAGTGCTGAATTTCCAACAGATTTACCACTGCTGTCTGACAGCAAGACCCTGTGAAGGAGGTTGGGGCTGACGCTTGGATGCTTTGGATGGGGAGGGGATCCTGTGCTGTGAAAGATTCTTAATCAGACCGGTGGGAGCTGCCCAAGGCTGGCAATTAAAGCTCTTCCTGGCCAAAACCCACAGAGACGTCAGGCTTCAAGTACAGGTATTCAGCACAAAAAGCCAAAATTATCCCCTGGAGTGCAGAGGTTACACTGTTATAGAAGCAGAGGATTTTTTTTTTTTTTGTCTTCTTTAGAGAAATACAATCATGAACCGCTTCAATATAAAATTAAATGGCAAAATGTCCATGATATAGCAAGCTCCCTTCCCCAAAAGAAAGAAAAGTTGTAGAGAATAGGTATTAGTAAGTCCATTTAATTAAGTAAAATCAAAACCAAACCCTCTCCACTATCCCCTTTCTGTAATTTATACATTGAAAGTTTCCTGAAAACAGGTATCAAAGTGTTAAAACTGATTACCACTGGAAAGTGATGGGGAGTCTTTAAATTTTATATAATTTTTTATCACAGGAAAAGTAAACAGATTAGTTGAATGAATCCTGATGTACTCATTCACTCAGTTTCAGCAATGATCAATTCATGACTAGTTCTGTTTCATCTACACCACTACTCACTTCCTTCCTTCTCTATTGTTTTATGGATTTTTCAAATCCCAGACATTACTTCACCCTTAAATATTTCAGTGTGTATTGTTAAAAAACAAGGAAACTTAAAAAAAAGAACCATAAAAATAATCCCATCATCATACCTAAAATATATAAATGATAACAATACTTCAAATATCCAGTGCTTAAATTTCCATTGTCTCAAAAATGTTTTTTATGTAAAAAGAAAAACTTTATACAAATTAAATTTAAAGGAGTTTAATTGAACAAAGAACAATTCATGAATCTGGCAGCACTTTGACCCAGAAGAGGTTCAGAGAGCTCTGCTCCATGACTGGGCAAGGAGTATTTATAGACAAAAAACAGAAGTGAGGCACAGAAACAGCTGGAGAGGTGGCAGCTCAGCAGTTGCCTTATTTGGACATGGTCTGATCAGTTAACAGCCTGTAAGTGGCTGACATCCAGCTCCTTGTTACAAAATATATTCCTAAACTAGGTTTTCAAGTTTGTTCACCTACTAAGTTAGGTTAGCTTGTTAAGTAGGGACTCATGGTATGGAGGCAGTCTCAGGCCAAATTTAGTTTAACATTTGTTTTGTTTTACAGTTGTTTGAATCAGGATTCAAATAAGGACCAGATATAGTGATTGCCTAATACGTCCAGAATTCAAATAAGGACCATATATAGTGATTGGCTAATATGTCCTTTAAGTCTCTCAATCTACAGGTTCTCCTTCTATCTTACTGGGTTTTAAAAAAAAAATAATTTGTTACATTTAGAATTTTGTATATCTATTAATTTGAAATTGATCATGAATAGTTTTTTTTTTTTTAATAAGGAAGGAAAGAAAAATTAAATGGCTGAGAGCATAGCACTGAGTTCCTTCATTGATGAAAAAATAAAAAAACAACCCATGGTAAGAGATACAGCAGTCATTAGAGGACATTCTTCTGTCTCCCAAAAAGCAACTGAACAAGAGTCCATCAATATATAAAACTTGCTTAAGAGGTAACTTTATGAAGCTAGTGAACTATCACTAGCACAGTAAGACCGATGGCAGTGTAAAATGTCATTAGAAATGTCATCACAAATCCATCTGAGGCAACAGACAGATCAGCAACTGTGTCTTGGTTCCTCCCTAGCTAAGAATGGAAATAGGGGCTGTTAGGAAGACAGAAGGGAGAACTCATGTTGGGAGCAACAGATGAATGTCCACCATCATCACTGTTCACATTTGTTGTGCTGTGATGCTCTTGTTAAATATGGAAGGTGGTTTCGGTGCTGAGATTAATTTTCAATTGGTAGAAGTTGGGGAGAGAAGGTTTCCAATTGTCAGAGTACAGAATAATGCCTCACACTTGGTAGGTACTACACACACTTGTTGAGATGAACATAAAATAGCTTAAAATTTTAAAGCAGATAGCCAGTGATGCTTCCCAAACTACAAGACCAAGAAAAGCAAATTTATAGACTCTCCATGTCACTCCACCTGGATTAAAAAAGAGTCCATATTTACATACATGTTTGAATCTTTTGGTTGGTTATGCAAACAAGCAGCATTCATTGATCAAATATTTGTCATTGTGTCTTTCCCTGTAATAGAATCAAAGAATCATATAATTTTAAAAGTCAAATTCATAGAAGTGGAAAGTAGAATGGTAGTTACCAGAGGCTGGGGGTGGGGATAGGGAGTGGGATGGAGAAAGGGAGGATGTCGAACAAAAGGTACAAAGTTTCAGGCCATGCACAATGGCTCACACCTGAAATCCTAGCGCTTTGGGAGGCTCAGAAGGGAGGATTACTTGAGGCCAGGAGTTCAAGACCAGCCTCAGGAACATAGCGAGATTCAGTCTCTATAATAAACATTTAAAAAAAATTAGCCAGGCAAGGTGGCATGCACCTGTAGGAAGTGGGAAGACGGCTTAAGCCCAGGAGTTCAAGGCTACAGTGAGCCATGATTGTACCACTGCATTCCAGCCTAGGCAACAGGGCAAGACCTTGTCATAACAATTTTTTTTTTTTTTTTTTAGCCAGACTGCAGAAATAAGCTTTAGTGATCTATTGCATGGAATTTTGACTATAATTAATAATAACATAATATGTATTTCAAAATTACTAAAATAGTAGATTTTAGGGCCAGGCTTCGTGGCTCACACTCGCAATCCCAGGACTTCGGGCAGCTGAGGTGGGAGGGTAACTTGAGGCCTGGAGTTGGAGACCAACCTGGGCAAGATGGTGAGACCTCCATCTCTACAAAATAATACAAAAAGAAGCTGGGTATGGTGGTGTGTGCCTGTAGTCCCAGCTACTTAGGAGGCTTAGTGTGAGGATATCTTGAGACCGGGAATTCAAGGCTGCAGTGAGCTATGATCATGCCACTACACTCCAGCTTGGATGACAGAGCAAGACATTGTCCCTCTTTTATTTATTTATTTTTAAAGTAGATTTTAAATATTCTCACTACAAAAAGAAGACAAGTATGTCAGGCGAGGGCTATGTTAATTAGCTTGATCTAATTTTTTCACAATGTAAACATATATCGAAACATTTCATCATACCCTTTACATATATACAATTACTATCAATGAAAAATTTTCTTAAATAATTTAAATAATTCTAGTTTCTTACTTTTTTGGCATATCCCTTTAAAAAATAAAATCCTACAACATACTACAGCCTTAATCAAATAAGAGTTGAGCTGGGCCTGTTGGAATAAGACTGGAGGACTTGAAACCCTCCCACGAATCTAGTCCTACTTACCACTTAATACTAATAAGTTTTTTTTTTTTTTTTTTTGAGAGGGAGTCCTTGCTTTGTCACCAGGCTGGAGTGCAGTGGTGCAATCTAGGCTCACTGCAACCTCTGCCTCCCGGGTTCAAGTGATTCTCCTGCCTCAGCCTCTCGAGTAGCTAGGACCCAGCTAATTTTTGCATTTTTAGTAGAGACAGAGTTTCACCATGTTAGCCAGAATGGTCTCGATCTCTTGACCTCGTGATCTGCCCGCCTCGGCCTCCCAAAGTGCTGGAATTACAGGCGTGAGCCACTAGTATACTATACTATACTAGTATAGTATAGCCCCCTATACTAGTTAAGTCTTTTACAATACCAGATTGAGTATCTCTAGTGACAGGGAGTTGACTACCTCACAGGACATAATCTTATTCTAGTTTCAGTTCCTGATGCTAAAGCAATTTCCTACTATTGATCAAACGTCTGATTTCTTGTAATGTCTACTCAGTGGACCAAAACCCTCTTCTACAAGTGAATATTTCAAGTATCTTAAGACAGTTCCCATCCTGCTTAGCTCTCCAGCCTGCAGCTCAACACCCACAGCTCTTCAACTGTTGCTCACCAGACATGGTCCCTGCTCCTTATCCTCCTGCTCTCCTTTCACTGGCTATGTGTGGGGGGTTTTAAACATGCCCTGACCCAGGGAAGTATGCTAACTACCCAGTGTCTGTTGAATTTATTTCTCAACTGGCTTTTATCTATCTCTGTCAGTGAATACTGTTTCTACTTTTCAGCCCTAGGCCTGAGAGAATGCACATAAAGACTCATCTCTTGACTTCTTGTTCTACTTCCTGAACTTGGATTATCTTCTCCCCTCTGTATACTATAGCCTCCCCAGACTCATCATTCATGGCAAACGCCCTGCGCTCCAGCAGACGGTGTGATGCCTTTCTTTTCCCAGCTCAATCCAAAGGCCCAGAAAAAGGGTCTCCTCTTGTCGGTACTCTTCCTAAAACAATACAACACCCCAGATGTGTCTCGGTCAGCTCAGAGTTCAGTAGGACTGTTCTTTCCTCTCTCCATGGAGTGCTTCTCTTCAAGCTGATGGGTCGTTATTAGTGGATGTGTCTGTGGATTTTTAGCAGCTGCCCCTCCCTATTGGCTCATCTCCAGCTCACAGCTGGCTGTCAGTCTCCACTGGCCACAGCTACTCCCAGCTGTCTCCAATGAGGTGGCCCTCTACAGATTTCATCACGCCCTGAACCAATGACAACCAGGAATGAGGACAGAGTAAGACAATGGCTATCAATGCTAGCTGCACAGTAGAATCATCTGGAAAGCTTTAAAAACTTTGAATGCCTGAATCCAATCACGGAGATTCAGATTCAATTTGAGTATCCTTTTAAAAAAAAAATCAGAATTTTAAAAAATGCTCCCAAAGTGATTCTAATAGCCAGGATTCAGAGTCACTGCAACAGGAAATCCCTCCTAAAAGGTAAATATGTTCTAGAATTCATCTGTACCTGTAAAATAGAGCCCAAAGTGCCTAGTAGAACTTCTATTCCACAATTCAAAGAGCTGTGCTAACCATCTAATAAGCCACATTTAGTTTTCCCAACAATTCCCCATTAAATCAATGCAAAAACCCAGCCTCAGAAATGTCCAGTAACCTGTGCAAGGCACACACAAGAAAGAAGTGCTGAATATAGAGTACTCTGCCCGACTCTTCCTTGTAATAGAAATCAAAGAATCATACCATTTAAAAAGTCAAATTCATAGAAGTAGAAAGTAGAATGGTGGTTACCAGAGGTTGGGGGTGGGGACAGAGAAGATGTTGAACAAAAGGTACAAAGTTTCAGGCCATGCACAATGGCTCACACCCAAAATCTCAGCACTTCGGGAGGCTTAGATGGGAGGATTACTTGAGGCCAGGAGTTTGAGACCAGCCTGGGCAACATAGCAAGATCCATTCTCTACAAAAAAAACCCTTTTTTAAAAAAATTAGTCAGGCATGGTGGCATGCACCTTGACCCTGATACACATTCCCCAGTGTAGCCCATTCCTGGTTTTGCTGGAGTGCTCACCCCTTCTTCCCAGAGCCCTGGGACCTGGGCTCTCCTCAATTTCCAGGGGGGATTAGAATTCAACCTTAAAGCTCTGCCTAGTTCCTACCAGCCCTTCTCTGTTGCTCCTAATATTTTCTTCATTTTGAAGGAATGGTGTGGATATAACCTGGATGCTTCAAAATCCAGTCCCCAGGTCAGTCAGTCCCTTGGGTGCGATTCCTTCTAGCCACTGCCCCAGCACTCTGCAAGGCCAAGGTGGATCTCTTTATTCTTTTCCCTCCTACCCCCATCATGCCCTCCCCACTCAATCTATCCTTTTCTCCCACATTCTCCCCGTAGTCAGTCCTGGTTTACTCCCAGTTGTTTGCATGCTATGTGGCAAGGCCTAGCCAATTACAGCACCAATTAAATCCCTCTGATTTCTTCTTTCCCTATGAAGTGGCATAAAGCTGCTTCTATTTCATCTTGCACAGTTATGATCACTCTTTGAAACCTAAATGTAGGACTTCACAATTTGTGCTTTTTAATTTAGCTTTATTAGTGTGTGCCCATTATGTCAGCACTTTCATAGAATCTGAAACTGCCATTTGTCATAATGAGGTATCCTTCTGAGATGTTTATATCAGCTGCATTTTTGGGTTGTTTTTGGTTTTTTGTTTGTTTTGTTTGTTTGTTAGTTTTTGAGACAGGGTCTCACTCTGTCACCCCAGGCTGGAGTGCAGTGGCATAATCATGGCTCACTGCAGCAATTAGTTTGACCTCCTGGGCTCAGGTGATCCTTTCACCTTAGCCTTTCAGGTAGCTAGAAATACAGGCACATGCCACAGTGCTACTATGCTAAATTTTTTGTATTTTTAGTAGAGACAGTGTTTCACCATGTTGTCCAGACTGGTCTTGAACTCCTGGGCTCAAGTGATCCACCCACCTTAGCCTCCCAAAGTGCTGGGATTACAGATGTCAACTATCATGCCCAGCCCAGCTGCAAATTTTTTGATAAAGTCTTCTTTGCTTTTATCCAAGTTACTAGTAAGATTGCTCTTTATTATAGGCATTACTTTAGTTTGGTCTAAAACCAACAGAATCAACATTTTCTGGCAAAAATCATCCACTTGGCTATCTCCAAATAACTATACAATCTTATTTTCAATATTTTAATAAGGGGTTTTGTGACTGCTTTGCTGAAATTGAGATTCACTATCTATATATTGTTGCCTGAGCCTGGTTACCAGAATGAGTGTTCTTAGTGAACCCTTATGGTTCCTGGTAATCTCTTTATTCTTCTCCAGCTGCTGACATCTATTTGAGAATCTATTATAAACTTGTCAGGGTTTAAATGAAATGTCAAAGACCATTTGTGAAAAAGTCAAACAACACTCTGCATTTTCTCATTTTTTGGCATCGCTCCTATTCTCTATAATGTTTCCAAATTTACTAATAGGGCCATGTGTGGTGGCTCATGCCTGTAATCCCAGCACTCTGTAAGGCAGAGATGGGAGGATGGCTTGAGGCCAGGAGTTTGAGACCAGCCTGAGCAACATGATGAGACCTCATCTTTAAAAAAAAAAAGTACTGACAGTTGCTCTAAGGTCAGTTCCTTTACACGTGGGATATAATCAGACTGGGTTTTCTTTACATCTTTCCACCTATCCAGTGTTTCAATGTTCTTTTAATTCATTTGTTTTTAATTGAAAATTTTACTGAGAAAACTAAAGATTCACATGGAGTTGTAAAACATAATAGTGATTCCTTGTAGATTTTACCCTATTTCCCTCAATTGTTTTTGCAAAACTATAGCATAATGATACAACCACAAAACTGACATTTGATATAATTCCCCCATCTTACTCAGATTTCCTGTTTTATCTGTATTTGTTTGTGCATGTGAACCTCTATATAATTTTATCATTCATTTATAATTGTGAACCTAGTCAAGATACTCAACAGTTCTAACTCTACAAAGATTCCCCACGTTGCCTATTCATTACTCTTGTCAACACTGCTTACGTTACTCCTATTGGTTTTTAGATCAATTTCCATGAAGGAAAAAAGAGATGCAAAATAGGAGTTGAAAGGCTGTACCTTTACTGGGCTACTTGTAACATTACCACTTTCTATTCCTTTTCAGCAGGGTTTCTTAATCTGCATACAAATTTCTTTTTAAATATTATTGCTATTTTTCCTAGAATTTTAAAAATGCTTTCATGTCCTTAGGTTGTCTTTATCTGATGTTCATTTTCATAATTTCTTTGAAATGTAGCGTGGTAAGTGGGTAGAGTGGTTTGCTTTTTTTTCTACTTTGTAGTAAAATGAAATAAATAACAGCATACGTTTGGGACACAAATTAATCTACACCATTTCCTCCATAGTTTCCAATTATAAATATGTATGGAATACCTTTTTTTGGATATTAAACTATAACGAGCATTTGTAGCTATTTAATGCAGTAAAACACCATTTCTGGGCCAGGCATGGTGGCACACACCTGTAATCCCAGCACTTTGGGAGTCCAAGGTGGGAGGATCACCTGAGGCTAGGAGTTCAAGGTTACAGTGGGGGTACTATTGCACCACTGCACTCCAGCCTGGGCAACAGGGCGAGGCCCCATCTCTACTATATATAAAATTTCCCTCTGTAATCTCTTTGAGGAATAAGATCACATTTTATACCTCTTTTGTGTCTACAGTGGCCACTGTGCTTGCCTTTTCAACCACATCCCAAATAATTATAGCCAAAGATTGGCCCTTGTTTCATAAAGTGGCACACGGTAAATATTTTAGGCTTTGTGGGCCAGTCTCTGCCACACTACTCAACTCTGCCACTGCAATGCAAAAGATAATATATGAATGAGTGTGAATGGGATGTGCCAATAAAACTTTATTTATAAAAACAGGCAACTAGCTGTAATTTGCCTACCCCGATCTAAGCCAACAATGGCAACTTCCTCAGCCGGTGACTGGTTTTCAAATGGACTAATGATCCAATCTGGTGAAAGGGATGTGAGAAAAGTCTGAGTGGGGGCTTCTGGGAGAGATTATTTCACATGTAAGACACACAGGGAAGAGACGACGGCTTTTTTCCCTTTGGATGTTACCAAATCTGAATGTGATAGCTAGGATTGCTACAGCCGTCTTGCTCCTGATCTAAAGATGAAGCCATCTTGTAAGGGGGCAGGGCCATGAGAATCACAGAGGAGAGCAGCAGCTTGGCATACTGGGCCTGGAGACAGCCCCACTTCTTAGGGAAGACAATACATTTCCTTATTGCTTAAGCCAATGAGTTGGCCCAAAAGCATCCTAATTACTGTAGCACCCCCTCTGGCGTTTAGCAAAGTACTTCACAGAGAATAGATGTTCAGTAAACAACAGTTTGCAGATCTGGCTAACAATCTGAACCATGATTTTATGCAAATCAGAATTCCTTTCATTGTAAATAAACTAGCTCCTCTTATAATCTTTTTTTCTTAAAAAAAAAGATCAAAAATAGAAAAACACCAATGAGAGGAATAATATTATAGTAAATCTACATTATTTAAGGTGAATAGAAAAGTATTTGATAATTTTTCATGTTTTTTCTGAAAACAAATGTGCTTTAGCTTATTATCCATTCCCTGCAGTTTTCCTCCTTTTACTTTAAGACTCTCTCTCCCTGGCTGGCCCTTGGAAGACCTGCCATATGCAAATGTGTTCACTCAACAGTCTTATTAGGCATAGTTCCAACTGGCCACCCCAAATGAACACAATTAAAAGTTAAACATCAATTAAAATTCACAGAATCCATTTAGCTTTCTCAAAAAGCACTAAATAACGGTACACATTTGGGACACAAATTAATCTACTTTGTTTCCTTCATCATTCTTTAGTTCTCAAACATCCTAGGTCGCATTTTAGATTCTGTTAATTGTTCATTCAGCCCACCCTGAGTAGGGAATGAAAAATGAGCCAAGATAAAAGATAAGAACAAAAGAATGAGATGCCACACCATATCAAGTGCAGTCAGCCAGGTAGTTTGTCAGTGACGTGGCACTAAAGAAATCCTGTGTGAGGACAAACACAGTGAGGGGAAGTGGGTGATCTCTCTAATGAGACCTCCACTGATACATGCATCTGCTTATTCACAGACATTGACATCTAATGGGCATCTCAAGTTTCAACGTGGCCCAAACAGAATGCATAACTTTCCCCTTAAATCTTCCTTTTCCATCTTCCTCCATTCAATAAATGGCACTCAATTGCATAAGCCCAAATTCAGCATCACCCTTGATTTACTATCTTCTGTATCCCCATGACCAAGCCATCAGCAATTCCTATCGGCTCTGTATCCAAAATCTGTTCGTCCCTCTTCATTCCACTGCCAACTCCTTAATCCAGACCTCTGTTATGTGTCCCCTGTGGTGACTGTCTCTGCTTCCCAACTGGCCTCCCTCTCCCCCTCCTGCCTGTCAACAACCCACTCTGCTAAAAACTAAACACGAACCCATTGCTCCCCTCCAAATGTCTCTCCGCTGCATTTTAGAATTAGAAACCTGTTTACTTTCCTATTGCTGTAACAAATTATCTTAATTCAGCAGCTTAGACCAACACACATTTATTCTCTGACAGTTCTGAAGCTCAGAAGTTGAAAATCAGGGTGTTGGCAGGGCTGTTTTCCTTCTGGAGGCTTCAGAGGATAATCCAAACCCTCACGTGCTGCAGGCTGCCTGCATTCCTTGGCTCATGGCCTCTTCCTCACCTTCTCCGATTCTGATCCTCACCCCCCTCCCCTGCTCTTATAAGAACCTTTGTCATCACATTTGGTCCACTCAGAAGATCCTCTCCTCACATCAAGATCCTCCACTTACTCACAGCTGCAGTATCCCTTTTACTATATAAGTTAACATAGTCACACAGGCTCTGGGAATGGGACACAGACATTTAGGGGGACCTCATTCAGCCTACCACAAAACCAAAACACAACACAAAAAACACTTCCTTCCTATGACCCACCCAGCCCTCCGTGCCCAGCCTTGCACGTCTCTCTCAGCTTGTCTCCTACCACCCTCTCTTCACTGCTCCACCAGACTTCTGTCTGTTCCTTTGATGTCCAAGCTCGGTCTCACCTTAGGGTCTTTACCTTTGTTGTTCTCTCCAGCCGAAGTGTTCTCCCTCCAGAAGACCATGTTGTGGTTCATTCATAAGAGCTCAAATGTCCTTTCCTCACTTCCTGTCCTTCAAGATCATCTGTCTATTCTCCTTGCCCATAAGCAAACTCCAAGAGAAAAGTCCACATCTGTCTTGCTCATGCTGCACCCACCATAGTTCCTTACACACTTACCAACTTAACAGTTGTTGAAAGAATGAACTATCTAACTTCAAAATGTGAGTGATCTCTGGCTGAGTGCAGTGGCTCATGCCTGTAATCCCAGCACTTTGGGAAGCCAAGATGGGTGGATCACCTGAGGTCAGGAGTTCAAGACCAGCCTGGCCAATATGGTGAAACCTTTTCTTTACTAAAAATATAAAAATTAGCCAGGCGTGGTGGCAGGCACCTGTAATCCCAGCTACTCAGGAGGCTGAGGCAGGAGAATTGCTGGAACGCGGGAGGTGGAGGTTGCAGTGAGCTGAGATCGCGCAACTGCACTCTAGCCTGGTAACAGAGAGAGAGACTCTCTCTCAAAAAAAAAAAAAGCAAGAAAGGAAGAAAAGTTATAACCCATTCTGGTTTTCTAATCCATATATTTACGTAAGTACTTTTTAAACACATCGACATCTTGACCCTAGATCAGCTTTCAGGATAAGACTAAACAAGATGAAATGTAATAAAAATGACTTTGGAGTTATTACTTGAGACCAGGAGTTTGAGACCAGCCTGGGCAAGATGGTGAGACCTTATCCCCACAACAACAGTAATAATAATGACCAAGTGTGATGGCTTGTGTCTGTAGTCCTAGCCATGTGGGAGGCTGAGGTGGGAGAATTGCTTGAGCCCAGGAATTTGAGGTTGCAGGGAGCCATGAGCATGCCACTGTACTCCAGCCTGGGCAACAGAGTGAGACCCATCTTTAAAAAAAACAAAAAATAGAAACTATAAAGCCTACAGAATATTGGAGAGGTGTAAGTGGAGTGAGGAGATGGGGCTGAGAAAAATATGAATGACAATTACTGTATAAAGAAGACTTAGAAGGATTAATTATAGTTAACTCAAAACTCTGTGTGACTTTTCAACATAGTATGGCTACCAAAAATGTGACCTTTCGTGCACTGGAGATTCCTAAGCAAAAAGAGGAAAACAGTCTTGGACACACTAAATTTTTTTTAAATTAAAGCTAAGTTTCAACAAATCTTTAATTGTTATGGTCCTGTGTCACTTTCTTTATGAGGGCCATCGTCACTAAGATTTGTCATTACTGAAACAGGAGTAGTGACACTGTAAAAAGGAACAGGACAAAATTGAATGCTGAGGAAAGGGTAGGGAGCATGCCAACGTCTCACCCATGAAGGGCAAGCAGAAATACTCAGATCCCCAGATTAACAATGGCATTAAATGCTCAATTCAAGCCAAGATAGACTCCAAGGTCCAGAGGCAAATGAGGCATCCAAGAAATGAAGCAGAGGTCCCACGGGGTGAGGGGAAGGAATGGGAAGCATCACTATATTGCACCACTATATTGAAGGAGATCAGCCAGGGTGGTGGGAAAAATTATAGGAAAGACACAAACCTTCCTGGAAGGCCAGGAGGTTTTGCAAAAGCTTCAGGAAAGGGTTATGGCTGAAGGCAGCCTTACCTTCAGCTAATGGCAGAGGGCGGATAACACAGGAGTGCAAAGGAATTTATCTAGATAAGTTTGTTTACCTAGTTCTCCAGGAACCAACCTTTGATCATCTGCGTGTAGGATTTCCCCCTACTGGGGAAGGCCCCCCACAATGTTAATTACCCGAAAATGGTGTTTGCTGTAGGCCTTTGTCATTTAATCTGTACTAAATAAATGCTTATGGGGCCGCACTTTCTCTTCTGCAGTGTTTAGCCCTGCGGTCCCCTAGCCACACTCAAAGGCAAAATATCTGTGTCTGCATACTCTGTACTCCGTTCATCCACTGCTCAGCCAGAGTCTGTGGGACAGACCGGCAAAGGACTTGCATCTTATCCTAGAATGCAAAGTATGTTCCCTCTTGACTGACAAAGTACAATGCTGTTCCTCTGCTGGTACCACTGACAGCATTCATAACATGCTTTTAGGAATAATGCAATCTAGGGACATATGAAGGATATGGTTTTTGGTCAATAAATCCAACTCTAAAAGCCCATTTTTTTCACGCTTTGCCCAACCACCTCAGCCTCCTTTAATGGAATTACTTCTCTTTTTCCAGAATGATTTCTCCTCTGATTAAGAACCACTTCAGGCCGGGCGCGGTGGCTCACGCCTGTAATCCCAGCACTTTGGGAGGCTGAGGCGGGTGGATCACGAGGTCAAGAGATCAAAACCATCCTGGTCAACATGGTGAAACCCCGTCTCTACTAAAAATACAAAAAATTAGCTGGGAATGGTGGCGTGTGCCTGTAATCCCAGCTACTCAGGAGGCTGAGGCAGGAGAATTGCCTGAACACAGGAGGCGGAGGTTGCGGTGAGCCGAGATCACGCCATTGCACTCCAGCCTGGGTAACAAGAGCGAAACTCTGTCTCAAAAAAAAAAAAAAAAAAAAAGAACCACTTCAAACTATAGAAAGATGCATATGACAGATCTGTGTATCTTCAGGGCTTTTATGATGATAAATGGCAAACACATATGGGTCATCTCTTAGGACAATAGTGAAAAGCTGAGTGCCATCTCCTCTTCCTCCTCATGTCATCCCTCTTCAGGATATGCTGAAAAACTATTTTAAAATATCATTTCAAAGGTGTCAAGTTATGAGCCAGCTGAGCTAGATGTTCATGTGTCTCAGTTTTTTTTGGAGGGGGAGGTTTGGTAAGGATCTCAAGAAAGCTATAGATCCTTTCTGCAGAAAAATAGACATGTGTACACATCCCTACAAATTAATGGTGCTCTTGGACTCCTGGTACATGGCCAGATATCCTAAGTTAAGAAACTTTATGTCTTACTCCATTTTGTGTTGTATATTAGTCTGTTCTCACACTGCTAATAAAGACATACCTGAGACTGGGTAATTTACAAAGAAAAAAATGTTTAATGGACTCACAATTCCACATGGCTGGGGAGGCCTCACAATAACAGCAGAAGGTGAAGGAGGAGCAAAGTCACATCTTACAAGGCAGCAGGCAACAGGGTGTCTGCAGGGGAAATGCCCTTTATAAAACCATCAGATCTCATGAGACTTACTCACTATCAGGAAAACAGCCTGGGAAAAACTACTCCCCATGATTCAATTATCACCTACCAGTTCCCTCCCATGACATGTGGGGATTATGGGAACTAAAATTCAAGATGAGATGTGGGTGGGGACACAGCCAAACCACATCATGCTGCTATAAAGGAATACACCTGGCTGGGTAATTTATAAGGAAAAGAGGTTTATTTGCCTCACGGTTCTGCAGGCTGTGTGAGAAACATGGCACCAGTATCTGCTCCTGGTGAGGGCTTCATGCTGCTTCTACCCATGGTGGAAGGTAAAGGGAGGCCGGTGTGCACAGAGATCACACGATGAGAGAGGATGCAAGAAAGGCCGGGTGAGTGGTTCATGCCTGTAATCCCAGCACTTCGGGAGGCTGAGGTGGGTGGATCATGAGGTCAGGAGTTCGAGACCAGCCTGGCCAATATGGTGAAACCCTGTCTCTACTAAAAATACAAAAATTAGCTGGGTGTGGTGGCACATAGTCCTAGCTGCTTGGGAGGCTGAGGCTGAAGAATTGCTTGAACCTGGGAGACAGAGGTTGTATTAAGCCCAGATGGCACCACTGCACTGCAGCCTGGGCAACAGAGCAAGACTCTGTCTCAAAAAAAAAAAGAGAGAAAGCAGGGAGGGGCCAGAATCTTTTTAATAACCAGCTCTCAAGAGAACCAATAAAGTGAGCATTCCCCCGCTACCCCCAGGAAGACCGTTAATCTATTCCCATAGGATCCACTCCCATGACCGAAATGCCTCCCATTAGGCCCCTTCTCCAACATTGGGTATCACATTTCAACACGAGACTTCCAGGAGACAAACAGGCAAACTTACAGCATCTTACTACAGTGGGTAAGTATGCTAGAGAGACTATTGTAAAGACACTCTAAAATGCCTTCGGAGCACCCAAGAGGTTTAGTTTTCCAGCTTCTAGGTTTGTCACTGTTCAGACCTACCACAGGTACACGTGACTACCTGTGGAGTCCACCCTAGATAGAGCATGCACTGGCCTGCAGATGATTGGTTTTTTCTTTTCAATATAAAATTTATAAACGGACTTTGTTTTTGTTTTTGCTTTGTATTTTGAGACAGGCCTCACTCTGCCACACAGGCTGACATGGCTTCGGCTCAGTTCAGCCTTGACTTCCCAAGCTCAACTCATCCTCCCACCTTGGCCTCCCACATAGCTGGAACTACTGATGTGCGCCACCATGCCAGGCTAATCTTTGTATTTTTTGTAGAGATGGGGTTTTGCCATGTTGCCCAGGCTGATCTCAAACTCATAGGCTCAAGTGAGCCTCCTTCCAGACTCCCAAAAAGCTGGGATTATAGGTGTGAGCCACCACCACTTCCAGCTATAAACAGGTTTTTAAATTATAATCTAGCTTGTCTTTGGAGAAAGAATACAAATATTTGAGAACACATTAATAAACTGGCATTGAAATAATGTGTGCATGTGTATGTGTTTGTGCATGTGTGAGTGTCTGTGACCACTGTGTATGTTGCATGTGTGAGTTTATGTGAGTCTTCCCTTAAGAGATGAATCATCCATCCTCCCTGGGTATGCCATTTCCGGTTTACCAGACAGATGAATCCGCTCAGGTGAGAGCCAACCTGTGGGTCCCCAGGCAGCTTATCCCCTGGGAGCTCAGCTCAATCCACAACCTCCCCATATTCAGGGACGCCATCATGTTGGGGACACCTGCCCACACTGAAGCTTTTGCAGAAGCTTTGAAGAGTTCCAATCCCTTCTTATCACAAAGGACTAATCTGCTTCTTATCGCTAAGCTTCCTTAACTACATCCCACTGTGCGGCCTAAAGGGGATTACCAGCTGTCACGATGCTTTTATCTTTCCACCTACCCAACAGCAGACAGGAGAGCTCAAAATGGGACAGAAGTAAGAAGTAAGAGTAAAGGAATTCCCAAAGGGGTGAATCTGTGTCTCTGAGGCAATGAAAGCATCCTACACAAAATGTAAAACATGAGTCTTGGGTTTTCCTAAATTCTCCCGTCTTTTCTTGGCTGAAAGCATGAGACCGATAAATAAGTGTCTGCCAACTGCTCGCTCTGACCAGCAAAGAAATCAACTGGGAAAAGAAAATCAAATCAGGAAAGGGAGGTGAGCATGGGCTTATATACGGGCAAGCACACACACACACACGCATACACACACACAGGCACACACACACATATCACACTCACACGCACAGGGAGAAAGGAAAGGAAAGGCCACCACCCTTCCTGAATTTTCTGAGACAGACCTATAATTGTTTCTGAGGATAGTTCCAGACAACACAGGAACTCCTGGAAGTTCAGCTAAGGAAAGAGAACGTTTTCACTTCACAGGACCATCAGACACTGGCTCTGTGTCTAGGTATATATGTATACAGAGGTTCATGGATAATTCTGCTGTCCTGTGGCAGCAAATGTCACTCTGCTGACCAGCAATCAAGTTTATCTTTTCCAGTCACCCTGGAGACCAAGAGAATGATGGACAGAGTAGAACAAAAGCTCTTTTTATTGTGCAAGGTCAAGTGGCCCAAATGAAGCCAAATAACTTTTAACAATGTGCATTTGCTTAAAATGTTCAATGGTTTTCCACTTCCCTAAGAATAAATTCTCAGTTCCCTAACTCAGCCTGTAAGAAGGGTGGGCCACATACTGTAATGGTCCAAACAGGGACATTTTTGAGAGTGAAAGACAGCACTATTAATAATAGTGCTGGGGCTGGGCGCGGTGGCTCACACCTGTAATCCCAGCACTTTGGGAGCCTGAGGTGGGCAGACTGCTTGAGCCCAGGAGTTTGAGACCAGCCTGGTCAACATGGCACAACCCTGTCTCTACTAAAAACACAAAAATTAGCCAAGGGTGGTGGCACATGTCTGTAATCCCAACTTCTCAGGAGGTTGACGGGGAAGATCACTTGAGCCTGAGAGGCGGACGCTGCAGTGAGCAGTGATCATGCCACTGCACTGCAGCCTCAACAACAGAGTCTCAGAAAGTAATAAAATAATAATAATAGTGCTAGACAACTGCCATACACCAGAGCTGTCTTCACTGACAGACCAGACAATGGGCACCCTATCCTGCGGTATCTGGCTCTGGCTTGTCATCAACTCACTTTTCTCACCATCCTCTGCTCCCTCTCTCCTCTAGCCACACTGACTTATCTCCACTTTTTTTTTTTTTTGAGATGGACTCTTGCTCTGTCGCCCAGGCTGGAGTGCAGTGGAATGATCTCGGCTCACTGTAACCTCTGCCTTCCGGGTTCAAGAGATTCTCCTGCCTCAGTCTCCCGAGTAGCTGGGACTACAGACACGTGCCACTATGTCTGGCTAAATTTTTTGTCTTTTAGTACAGACAGGGTTTCACCATGTTGGCCAGGCTGGTCTTGATCTCTTGACCTGGTGATCCATCTGCCTCAGCCTCCCAAAGTGCTGGGATTACAGGCGTGAGCCATCGAGCCCGGCTTTCTCTCTGCTTTTTGAAAGGGGCTAGCTTTCTCCAGCCTCCAGGACTTTGGCATGTACTTTCCTTTCCCTGTTTCACAGGTTCGCAGCTCCTCACCTGCCTCACTCCTGCCCATCCCTTCTTCAGGTATCTAGATGTCTCTTGGGCAGGGAGGTGTCCCCTGACCCCCCAGGACAAGGCTAGCTCCTTTTTATGGGCTTTCATAGCATCTAGAATGCCCCTCATCACATCTGCAATGATTCATTTAATGCTTACTGCTGCCTCTGGCAGACGCTCGGTGTTCCACCGCAATGAATAAGTCACCAAGCTAGGTTTCCTCACAGCCGAATATCTGGTCCCCAGTGCAGGGCTGACCCAAGGAGGTACTGGGTTCTTCAAGTCCCACCATGGGCATCCCCACTCCAGTGCTTTAATGCCACTGCCCTTTCCCACACTGCTGTGAGTAGGGCTGCCCTATGTGTTCTCTTGGACCGAGGTTGCCTTTAACCTAGTCCGTCACACTGGACTGACATCAATCCACTCAGTGCTGTGCATTCCTCCAAGGCAGAGACTGTAATTCATTCACCAAGGCACGTGATGATGAGGATACTGGTGAAGGAAACACAAGGCCATCACCCCTCATCGGAAACCTAGGGCTCAGATGTGTTTTAGAATTTAAAATTTTTCACTTGAAAATGATAATAATGGCCGGGTGCGATGGTTCACGCCTGTAATCCCAGCACTTTGGAAGGCCGAGGTGGGTGGATCATGAGGTCAGGAGTTCAAGACCAGCATGATCAACACGGTAAAACTCTGTCTCTATAAAAATACAAAAATTAGCTGGGTGTGGTGGCGTGTACCTCAACAGGAAGTTGAGGCAAGAGAATTGGTTGAACCTGGGAGGCGTAAGTTGCAGTGAGCCAAGATCACACCACTGCACTCCAGGCTGGGCAACAGAGTGAGACTCTGTCCCAAAAAATAATTTTAAAAAAGACAATAATATGTAATACTGCCCATAAGGCTGGGGCAGCACCCTGTAATCTGCCACACTGATATTTCTGCAGCAAAATGTGTGAATATTCACACTAAACAGCTAAATAAAGCCTCAAAATCACCTCACATCCTTTCAGGTCAGGCTCTGCAAGTCATTTAGTTCAGATCAGGTGAGAATTTCTGTCCAAGTATGAAGAAACTTTGGTTTTCAATAGCTTTTAAATTTTAGAATTGTGGGTGGGGCATGGTGGCTCACACCTGTCATCCCATCACACCTGCCCACTTTTTGAGATGGGCAGATCATTTGAGGTCAGGAGTTCGAGAGCAGCTTAGCCAACATCGTGAAACTCCACTTCTACAAAAACATACAAAAATCAGACAGGTGTGGTGGCACATGCACGTTGTTCCAGCTACTCGGGAAGCTGAAGCGAGAGGATAACTTGAGCCCGGGAGGTTGAGGCTGCAGTGAGCCAAGATCATGCTACTGCATTCCAGCCTGGGCAACAGACAGAAACTCTGACTCAAAAAATATATATATTTTTTAGAATTCTGGAAAAGGACTGTGGACTTGTAACAGCTCACATTTCATTAACACGTGCCAGGCACTGCTTGAGGTTTACATACATATTATATCTCATTTAATCCTCAAAACAGGTCCTACAAAGTAAGTATTATGCCTTTGCTTATTTTTCAGGTAAAGAAATCAAGGCATAGAGAGTATAATGAACACTGAGAGAGTAAGTGGCAGAGCACAACACTGTACACGTGACCCACAGCAGGCGCTCAGTGATACATGCCAAGGTCCCGGAGGCTGGAGAAAGCTAGCCCCTTTCAAAAAGCAGAGAGAAGTCAGTGTGGCTAGAGGAGAAAGAGAGCAGAGGATGGGTTGTAAGTGATATGTAATACATATCATTGACCCAGGCGTTCAATGATTTCTGAATGAATGAAAGGACACTGCAAGTGTGCACATGTTATGCATGGCGAGGTAGGCTCAAAGCAGTTACACAGGAAGACGGCTGAGATGACCTTGCCAGTTCCTATGGAACTGTCTGCCTCAGTTCCCTCCTCCAGGCCTAGCTTCAAGCCCAGCTGGATGTTTACAAACACCACATGACCATATGGCCCACCCTCCTGGACACAGATGACTGCAGCAGGGGCCGGCTCCTGACCCATGTTTAGGTAATCACAGCAATTCCCTAAGATTTGGGAACTGGAACCACAAAGTCATTTTCTCTCTTGATGCCTGGACTTACATAAACATGTTTCAGAGAAAAACAGAAACAAACATATAGCATCTGTATGTTTGTACCTATATTTAGGTAAAAACCTAAATATCCAAATACAGCCTGACATATTCTAACAAGTAGCTTAGGTTGTCTAATTTTTCACCTTAAATAAAACATTGGCTAGCACACAGGAACTAGTAGGCCAATTGGGGCTGCTTCTGCTGCTGAAATGTAACTGATCATTAGGAGTCATTTGGTAATTAAATCATTCAACTCATGTTTACTGTGTACCTACTATGAGCCAGGAACTCTGGGAAGCAGATGGTAAACAAGACAGATGCGGTTCACGTCCTCTCAGATCATACAGTTGTAGTGGAAAGTAAAACAACAGTGTGAGTGTCATGATCCATGGGAAATAAGAGGAACAGAGAGAATTCAGAGCAGTGGGTTTGAATCAGTCATTGGAACTGAAGCAGAACAGAAATTACACTGTTGATGAGTTGTTCGATCCCAACAAATTCTTATCATAAAACTGAACGATTCTCACGCCTGTAATCCCAGCACTTTGGGAGGCCGAGGCGGGTGGATCACGAGGTCAAGAAATCGAGACCATCCTGGTCAACACAGTGAAACCCCGTCTCTACTAAAAATATAAAAAATTAGCTGGGCACGGTGGCGCATGCCTATAATCCCAACTACTCAGGAGGTTGAGGCAGGAGAATTGCCTGAACCCAGGAGGCCGAGGTTGAGGTGAGCCGAGATCGCGCCATTGCACTCCAGCCTGGGTAACAAGAGCGAAACTCCGTCTCAAAAAAAAAAAAAAAAACTGAACGATTATGAAGAATTACTGACATTAGCACTAAGAATATAAGTAAAGTCCTCATATGCACATTGAGTCATTCTAACAATCATATATCAAGCATGGACCATCCAGTCTCAACATGATTAATAGAATATTAATAAGAATTAATATTAATACGAATAGAATATTAATATTAATTTGCATTTATATTACAAATGTCTGATTAAACCACTTGATAGTGAAAAACTAACATCATAAGTGTGGTTTTCAGAAAACACTCAATCCAATCAATACCTTTTGCCAGTTTAATGCCAGGGCTATTCTAATTAAAACTACATTCTGCAGAAAGCACTTTGCAAAAATATTAGAACATATTTGAGGTTTGCAAGCTAAAAGGGCAATACTTAAAGGATTTCACCAATAGTAAACAGGATGAGTAGCTACGGTGATAGAAACACATTTGATATAATATATGAAAGGCGCTATTAACTGTGAGTGCATTAACCTTCCCTCATTTCTTCCTCATTAGCATAACCCCAATTCTGTTCATGCTATTAAGATGCTCTGCTAAATATACTCTTTCCTGGCCTCTCTTGAAGTCACAGATGGCCTGTATCATAGTTCTGGTGAATAAAACCTAAACAAAAGTCTGTTTTGAGTTTCTTAACAAAAGGAAGCAGAGTTGGTGAGAGGAGTCCTTTCCCTACCCTTCTTCCCTTCCAAGTAGACATGAGCACCACCATGCTGTCACCGTGACGACAAAAGCCAACACACCACGTAGCTCTGATGAAGCCCTGAACCCCGTCGACCTCTAGATTATGTGTCATATGAGGAAAAAAAGCCCCCGTTTTTCCAAACCACTGTTGTTTGATTTTTCTATTATTTGCAACCAAACATTCCTAATAAAGTAGTGCATGACAGAAGGCTGTACTTAAAACGTTTGAACCTTGGGCAACCGTAGCTATAGAGACTGAGAATTCTGTGCAATGGCAGACTTGGCACAGATACCAGGAAGTAGCCCATCCATGGTGAAGCAGTGTAAAACATTGATCATTGTGGGACATCAAATCAGGGCTGTGGTGGAAGCTGGTGTTCGTTTACTTAACATACACTCTCCGTGTTCTTCCTCATCAACAGAATCCTGCATTTGTCCCCATGGTGGGTGCCCACATGTCCTTTCCTAGCCTCAGGGCAGGTCCCATTTCAGGCATCTGGGCAAAGCCTAGTAGAAGACAGGAAGGGCAGTCTGTTGAGGGCTGGGCTGTGCCAGCTGTGTAGACAGTGATGCTCCCTCCAGCTCTCACCTTACATTCAGGAGATTTCAATGTGGAATACAGATCTAACGTGTGACTATCTCTAGGACATGTTCAATGACATTGTCAGCCCCTTCAAGCCTTTTTTGGTTTGGGGTAGAGGTAGGTTACAGGTATCTGGTATATCTGATACAGGGTTATTATTATTCTTGAACTCAAGCACAGCTTTTTAAAAAAAATTTTGAGTTAAGTGTTCTCATTTTATTTTGTTTTGCAGCATAATATTCTTTTTCTTAACTTTCCTATGACTTTACTTAGCAACATATTAAAAGAAACACAATATATGATTAACTACTTTGAAGACACATACACTGGACACCTAAAATTAACAAGAGTAGAGAGGTATGGCATATCTTTTTCATTTGTTATGTGTTGTACCTTGAGTCAAACTAATCATCTTAATGGCAGAAGCTAAAGCAAAATGATCCTCAAGTCACCTTTTAGGAAATCATATTGTAATATTACAGATATCTGATATCTTCATATTTTAAGTACATTTTAAATAACAATAATAATCATTATTAGCAATAATCGTTCAGGGGTGCAATTCCAGCTCACTGCAACCTCTGCCTCCCAGGCTCAAACCATCCTCCCTCCTCAACCTCCTGAGTAGCTGAACTATAGGTGCATGCCAGCACACCTGGCTAATTTTTATATTTTTTGTAGAGATGAGGTCTTGCTATGTCACCCGGACTGGTCTCCAAATCCTGGGCTCGAGCGATCCACCTGCCTTGGCCTCCCAAAGTGTTGGGATTACAGGTGTGAGTGACCACGCCCAGCCTGTTTAAGTACTTTTGCTAACTGGATGATTACTTTTAAAAATAATTATTTAAAATTTTGGCAGCCTCAAATTTGAGTGCTCTGGTACAAAACTACACTTTTTGCTCACTTTCATCCTTGATTGCCTTATGAAAGTTTGCTGCTTAACAGAGCAAAGCACCCATGATTAGTCCATAGAAGAGTATCTCACCTCAATCAGCAAGCTTGCATGAAAAATTACGGTGAGTAACTTACATCGGAGTAATAATGATCACCTGCTGCATTAGGTACAAGGTTTACAGGACAAAGTAATATTTTAATTTAATAGTATTGGTTACTTCTATGATATCTTGTGTGAATTTAATAAATAGCAATCCATTATATCCAAATTACCATTTCAACATGTAAGTATTAGAAAAATTACTAATTAGATATGTTCCATTTCTTTGAAGGCTTACAAAGCCTTTGAAATTCAGTGTGTGTTTTATACTCATAAAACATCTCATTTCAAGAGTTAAATTTTTGGGCCAGGCGCAGTGGCTCACGCCTGTAATCCCAGCACTTTGGGAGGCCGAGGCGGGTGGATCACAAGGTCAAGAGATCGAGACCATCCCGGTCAACATAGTGAAACCCCGTCTCTACTAAAAATACAAAAAAATAGCTGGGCATGGTGGCGCGTGCCTGTAATCCCAGCTACTCAGGAGGCTGAGGCAGGAGAATTGCCTGAACCCAGGAGGCGGAGGTTGTGGTGAGCCGAGATCGCGCCATTGCACTCCAGCCTGGGTAACAAGAGCGAAACTCCGTCTCAAAAAAAAAAAAAAAAAAAGAGTTAAATCTTTATTAGACATACTTGAGATGATTTTGATTTCATAAAACTTACACTTGTAAGAGTAGTTTCACATACCTAAATTGTGTGAAACATATTTAAAAGTTTCAGTAGCTGAACTACCAATAAGTCGTTTTTCTCTTATATTTGCATTTACTTTGACAATTCTTTATCTTAGCAAAAGCATATCAACTTGAAAACTGTATCTGTCCAAGTATATTTACATAGCACATTTTAATTTAAAATTATTAGTATCAAATTTAAATTTGAGTTGACAAACAACTCTAAATTTATGAATATAAATAAGGTATTTCTTCTTTTTTTAACTTTTACTTTAGGTTCAGAGGTATATGTGCAGGTTTGCGACAGCTGTATACGTATATTGTGTGTCATGGGGGTTTGGTGTATCGATTATTTCATCAGCCAGGTAATAAGTATAGTACCTGATAGGTAGTTTTTCAACCCTCATTGTCTTCCCACCTTCCACACTCAAGTGGACCCCGGCGTCTGCTGTTCCCTTCTTTGTGTTCACATGTACTCAACGTTTGGCTCCTACTTGTAAGTGAGAACATGCAGTGTTTGGTTTTCTGTTAGTTCGCTTAGAAGCTCCATCCATGTTGCTGCAAAGTACGTGATTTTTTATGGCTGTGTAGTATTCCATGGTGTATATGCGCCACAATTTCTTTATCCAGTCCACCACTGCTGGGCATTTAGGCTGATTCCAAGTCTTTGCTACTGCAGCTTTTTAAACAGAGACCATAGAGATAGGTACATTTCCCCTGAATATAATGATCTCTTTTTTCCCCTTTATAATTTGAGAAGTCGTCCATTCTTTTTTACTCTTATATTAAGGCTTCATTTGTAAGTAATAAAGCCTAACTTTTTTATTTTTTTTTTTGAGACGGAGTTTCGTTCTTGTTACCCAGGCTGGAGTGCAATGGCGCGATCTCGGCTCACCGCAACCTCTGCCTCAGGCAATTCTCCTGCCTCAGCCTCCCGAGTAGCTGGGATTACAGGCACGGGCCACCATGCCCAGCTAATTTTTTGTATTTTTAGTAGAGATGGGGTTTCACCATGTTGACCAGGATGGTCTCGATCTCTTGACCTCGTGATCCACCCGCCTCGGCCTCCCAAAGTGCTGGGATTACAGGCGTGAGCCACTGCGCCCGGTCCAAGCCTAACTTTTTAAAAAAGAAAAGCAAGCATGAAAGGGACTCTTAGAGAGCAGGGCACATTCAGAAACTGCTCATGGTCTGCAACAGCTGCAGAGAAAACAAGAGAGGCAGACAGGCAGGCGGGCAATGGAGAGCTTTGTATATCACACGTCAAAGCATGACTTTTATCCCAGTAGCAATGAGGAGCCACTGAAGGATTTTAAACAAGGGACTGACATAACCGGATTCTTTATATAGGAGGATTAAATGGGCTGCACTATGGGGAAGCAAATAGCACGGTGGCACGGGAGTCTAGTACAAGACAGTAAGGGATGATGCACGCCTGAATTAAGGCTATGGCAGTGGACGGATTTCACAAGTGTTTAGGAGGTAACGGGGAAAGGGTCTGATGACAGATTGGATTTCTTAGGTAAAGAATGAGGAGTGAAAGTGACTCCCAGATGTGACAAAGGGTGGTTGGTGATGCCATCCACAGAGGCAAGGAATGCGGGAGGCTCAGATGAATGGGAGTGTCAGGAAGGGGAGAGAGACACAAGGCACATGCAGTTTTTGCACCTGGGACATCTCATGGAGATGATCACTAGACAGCAGAATATAGGGGTCAGGCACTCTGATACGAGTAGGAACTATAACTTGAATGAAAATAGCAATTGAAGTCATGGGACTTAATAAGATCATCTAAAGAAAATTTTAAAATGGAAGATGAATAAGTGAAACCAGAGAGAACACTAATGTCAGGGATGGATGAAGAAAAAAGAAAGCAAGAAAGAGAAAGAAAAGAGAAGGAGAAGGGAAAGAAAGAAAGAAGGAAAATGAAGGGAAAGAAAGAGAGAGAAAGAGAGAAAGAGGGGAGGGGAGGGGAGGGGAGGGGAGGGGAGGGGAGGGGAGGGGAGGGGAGGGGAGGGGAGGGGAGGGGAGGGGAGGGGAGGGGAGGGGAGGGGAGGGGAGGGGAGGGGAGGGAAGGGAAGGGAAGGGGAGGGAAGGGAAGGGAAGGGGAGGGAAGGGAAGGGAAGGGAAGGGAAGGGAAGGGAGAAAGAAAGAAGAAATGGCCAGAGAGGCAGGAAGAAAACCACCATAGGGGAGTGTGGAGCAGGATGGGAAGTCAAGGGAAGAGTAGGGCTGAGTAGCCTGCAATGCTCAATACTACCCTAAGGGATTCTCTTCCCCAAGGCACGTGGGCTTTGCCTTCCACTGTGTGTACATGTGATCCTGCTTCCCTGGCCACAGTTAATTGGTCAAGGGGTGATCATTGACCTAAGTAGGATAGAAACCTTCCCTGGGCTAAGCTCTTAAAAGGCAGAGGTGGGCCAGACCTGGAATTTGTGGAATGTCATCTGCTCCTGCCACATGGATTGGAAGCAGACAGAAACGGGAAAGATGAGCAGGGACAGCCAGGAACAATCTTGGTCCAGGGAAGACATCCTGTATTGTGATAAATGACTCTTTTATGTTGCAGTTGGTTCTGGTTGGTTTTTCTTACTTGGAACTATAAAAATCCCAAAATATATCCGACAAGAGAGACAGAAATATAAAGAGCTGTATTACCTGACAGAATGAAACATGTGCTGAATGGAGACATAAGAGGGGGCTGTGGCAGCTCAGGAGCAGGGGAGATTCGTTCCAGCTGGGTGGAGGGAATGCCTCCAGAAGGGAGGTGGCACCTGAACTGGCACTTTAAGGATAAGGAAGGTTGTATGGGGAAAGAAAGGAAAGAGTGCACTCTAGCCGGAAGAAACACACCAGCAAATGCAGAGAAGCATGAGAGTAAATGAGCATTAGTGAAGTGGAGGCAGCGGCCGTGCCTCTGACAGTTTCCTGGTCTGGTCAACTCCGACATGCCTTTCAGGACCCTAGGAAGCCTTCCTGTCCTCCCACAGAACCTGGCCACCCCATCACAGCCTCTCCCACACTGTACCAAAACGCCCCATTGACTGGTCTGCATCCCATACCAGACCTGATGCACTGCATCTATTGATCTTTGTATGTCCTGTGACTGACCCAAGGTGGAGCTCAATACAGACTTGATCATCTCAACCCCTCTCCATTCAACCAGTATATTCAGAGGAGGGGGGGCATGGGAGACTCAGAAGGAGGGTTGGGGTCCTATTCTAAGGACCAGGAGTGGCAGGAAGGCTGCTCTTCAAGGTTAGCTTGTGATGATTTGCAGGTATAGGAACATTAAGATGACTTAACATTTTTTAAAAAATATAATAAAATATACACTACCATTTAAACCATTTTTAAAAAAGGATGGGTCTCCCTATGTTGCTTTGAACTCCTGGGCTTAAGCGATCCCAGAGTAGCTGGGACTTACAGGTGCATGCCACTGCACCCAACTTACGTGAACCTTTTTTAAAAATTATTATACTTTAAGTTCTGGGGTACATGTGCAGATCTTGCAGGATTGTTACATAGGTATACACATGCCATGGTGGTTTGCTGTCTCCATTCCCCCGCCATCACCTACATTAGGTATTTCTCCCAACCTTATCTCTCCTCAAACTCCCCACCCCCTGCTATCCCTCCCCTAGCCCCTGACCTCCCAACAGACCCCAGTGTGTGATGTTCCCCTCCCTGTGTCCATGTATTCTCACTGTTCAACACCCACTTATGAGTGAGAACATATGGAGTTTGGTTTTCTGTTCTTGTGTTAGTTTGCTGAGTATGATGGTTTCCAGCTTTATCCATGTCCCTGCAAAGGTCATGAACTCATCCTTTTTATGACTGCATAGTATTCCATGGTGTGTATGTGCCATATTTTCTTTATCTAGCTTATCACTGATGGGCATTTGAGTTGGTTCCAGGTCTTTGCTATTGTGAACAGTGCCACAATGAACATATGTGTGCATGTGTCTTTATAACAGAATGATTTATAATCCTTTGGGTATATACCCAGTAATGGGATTGCTGGGTCAAATGGTACTTCTATTACTAGATCCTTGAGGAATTGTCACTCTGTCTTCCACAATGGTTGAACTAATTTATACTCGCCACCAACAGTGTAAAAGTGTTCCTATTTCTCCACATCCTCTCCAACATCTGTTGTCTCCAGATTTTTAAATGATTGCCATTCTAAGTGGTGTGAGATGGTATCTCAATGTGGTTTTGATTTGCATTTCTCTAACGACCAGTGATGATGAGCATTTTTTCATGTTTATTGGCCTCATAAATGTCTTCTTTTGAAAAGTATCTGTTCATATCCTTCACCCACTTTTTGATAAGGTTGTTTTTTTCTTGTAAATTTGTTTAAGTTCTTTGTAGATTCTGGATATTGGCCCTTTGTCAGATGGGTAGCTTGCAAAAATTTGTTCCCATTCTGTTGGTTGCCAGTCCACTCTAATGCTTCTTTCTTTTGCTGTGCAGAAGCTCTTAAGTTAATTAGATTCCATTTGTCTATTTTGGCTTTTGTTGCCATTGCTTTTGGTGTTTTAGTCATAAAGTCCTTGCCTATGCCTATGTCCTGAATGGTATTTCCTAGGTTTTCTTCTAGAGTTTTTATGGTGTTAGGTCTTATGTCTAAATCTTTAATCCATCTGGAGTTAATTTTTATATAAGGTGTGGAGGGGGTCCAGTTTCAGCTTTCTACATGTGGCTAGCCAGTTTTCCTATTTATTAAACAGAGAATCCTTTCCCAATTGCTTGTTTTTGTCAGGTTTGTCAAAGACCAAATGGTTGTAGATGTGTGGCATTACTTCCAAGGCCTCTGTTCTGTTCCATTGATCTATATCTCTTTTGGTACCAGTACCATGCTGTTTTAATTACTGTAGCTTTGTAGTATAGTTTGAAGTCAGGTAGCGTGATGCCTCCAGCTTTGTCCTTTTTGCTTAGGATTGTCTTGGCCATGCAGTCTCTTTTTTGGTTCCATATGAAGTTTAAGGTGGTTTTTCCCCATTCTATGAAGAAGGTCAATGGTAGCTTGATGGTGATAGCATTGAATCTACAAATTACTTTGGGCAGTATGACCATTTTCACAATATTGATTCTTCCTAACCATGAGCATGGAATATTTTTCCATCTGTTTGTGTCCTCTTTAATTCCTTGAGCAGTGGTTTGTAGTTCTCCTTGAAGAGGTCCTTTACGTTCCTTGTTAATTGTATTCCTAAGTATTCTATTCTCTTTGTGGCAATTGTGAATGGGAGTTTGCTCACAATTTGGCTGTTTGTTTGTTATTCGTGTATAGGAATGCTTGTGATTTTTGCACATTGACTTTGTATCCTGAGACTTTGCTGAAGTTGCTTATCATCTTAAGGAGATTTTGGGCTGAGACAATGGGGTCTTCTAGATATACAATCCCGCCGTCTGCAAATAGAGACAGTGTGACTTCCTCTTTTCCTAATTGAATAGCCTTTATTTCTTTTTCTTGCCTGATTGCCCTGACTAGAACTTCCAATACTATATTGAACAGAAATGGTGAGGGGGCATCCTTGTCTAGTGCCACTTTTCAAAGGGAATGCTTCCAGTTTTTGCCCATTCGGTATGATATTGGCTGTGAGTTTGTTGTAAATAGCTTTTATTATTTTGAGATACGTTCCATTGATACCTAGTTTATTGAGAGTTTTTAGCATAAAGGGCTGTTGAATTTTGTTGAAGGCCTTTTCTGCATCTATTGAGAGAATCATGTGGTTTTCGTCTTTGGTTCTGTTTATGTGATGGATTACACTTATAGACTTACGTATGTTGAACCAGCCTTGCATCCCTGGGATGAGCCTACTTGATTGTGATGGATAAGCTTTTTGACGTGCTGTTGCATTTGGTTTGCCAGTATTTTATTGAAGATTTCTGCATCGATGTTCATCATGGATATTGGCCTGAAATTTTCTTTTTTAGTTGTGTCTCTGCCAGGTTTTGCTATCAGGATGATGTTGGTCTCATAAAATGAGTTAGGGAGGATTCCCTCTTTTTGTATTGTTCGGAATAGTTTCAGAAGGACCTTTTTTTTTTTTTTTTGACACGGAGTCTCACTTTATCGCCCAGGCTAGAGTGCAGTGGCGCAATGTCAGCTTACTGCAACCTCTATCACCTGGGTTCAAGTGATTCTCCTGCCTCAGTCTCCCAGGTAACTGGGATTACAGACACCTGCCACCGTGCCAAGCTAATTTTTGTATTTTTAGTAGAGATGGGTTTTATCAACTTGGCCAGGCTGCTCTTGAACTCCTGACCTCATGATCTACCCATCTCAGCCTCCCAAAGTGCTGGGATTACAGGCATAAGCCACCGCACCTGGCCATGTGCATCATTTTGAAGTGTCCCGTTCAGTGGCATTACGCTGATGTACAGACATCATCCCAAACTGAAACTCTGGACCCATTAAACAACAACTCTCTAGCCCATCTCCTCAGGCCCTGGCAATCACCACTCTACTTTTCATCTCTGTGAATTTTCCTCCTCTGAGGTACCTTATATAAGTGAGATCACATAGTATATGCCCTTTCAAAAACAATTTGTATTTAAATGTGTTTTCAACTGTAAACATTTACCAAGTATTGTCACTTCCTCCCCTGTGAGGCAGGCAGGGCAGAAACTATTAGTCTGGGTTTGGAGGCCCAGGGAGCTGAGGTTCATGAAGGTTCAGAGATCTGTCCAAGCCTATGGCACATGAGGTACCAGGCCTATCTGACACTCACACACTCCTCGAAGGCTGGGTCAGAATCTGAATGAATCCGGATAGGTGGAGGTCCATGACCACAACTCTCAGCCCACATCAGGCAAACTTTCTGTGCCCAAAGGCATGGTTTAAACACTTCACCGCAGATTGGCAATCAGAACAGGAATAATCAATGGAGTAGGGTGAAGCTAAAGGAGATGGATTCAACCTACGGACACTCAGCCAGAGGCCAGGATGTGTCTATCTACAGTTGGGTGCAGATATGGCTGGAAAGTAGACCTTAGGTTTTTGTTTGTTTGTTTGTTTGAGATGGAGTTTTGCTCTTGTTGCCCAGGCTGGAGTGCAACAGTGCAATCTCAGTTTACCGCAACCTCCGCCTCCTGGGTTCAAGCGATTCTCCTGCCTCAGCCTCCCAAGTAGCTGGGACTACAGGCATGTGCCACCACACCCGGCTAATTTTGTATTTTTAGTAGAGACGGGGTTTCTCCATGTTGGTCAGGCTGGTCTTGAACTCCCAACCTCAGGTGATTCACCCGTCTCAGCCTCCCAAAGTGCTGGGATTACAGGTGTGAACCACCATGCCTGGCCAAGACCTTAGTTTTTAATTACTGTTTATCTGTGATCATGAGTGAATGTTTGGCTAATCAGGGAGACGGCTCAGGAAGGTCAAAGTCATTGCCAGCATGAATGATTAATCTCCACACTTGTTCAGAGTCCACTGAAATAGGCAGCATAGTTGAGTCCCAGTGGAAGGTGCTGAATGATTAATCCTCTTACTGCCTGAGGCCCCCAGCTCTTGGGTGGGCATTCTTCATACTGAGCATCATGAGAAAGATCTTGTTTTCCACACTCAGGTCAAAAGGTCTGCTCGCTTTTTTTTTTCCTGCATAATAATGGTTGACACTAATAACCTATTTGCAAACTGCCAAGAGACTGTAAGGTTTCTTCATGTTTGTTTATTTTCTGGAATCAGAAATGGTTCAAACTGTGCATTACCCTCTAAATCAATGTGCTGCAAAAAGCTCTTAGTGAACCTGGAGAAAATGAGTGGTATGCATTTTGTTCTCATCGATACTTAGTAAAATAATGTATTAGGTGTTTAAGTTGTTGGATGAGACAAAGTTATCTGACTGGAATAAAACTTGGTTTTCCTCTGCTATCCTGCTTAGGAGAAAAGAGGAGCTCAATTGAGGATTGGGTTAGCTATAGAAATATAAGCTATCCTTTCTTTGCACATAAGTGTAATGTGAATACATTTTCAGAATTAATAATTACTGAGTGCCTACTACATGCTGGGTTCCCTCATTTCATCACCACAACAGCCTTATGTAGGAAACACTATTATTTTCCCATTTATTTATTAGGAAACTCAGGCATAGACAGGTTAAGGTTTAGCAGCATTCCCAAGGTTCCAAAGGATCCTTACAGGAACTTGCAGACTAAAAGAGCACAGATTCATAAAAAGGAGACACAACGATACAGCGTGCTAAGTACAACAACAGAAATGTGTGCAGGGAGTTAGGGACCTAAAGAGAGGCTAAATTCAGCCTGGGAAAGCTTTCTGGAGATTATGTGCATACTTATTTTTTAAAAGGTATTATTAATATACAACAAAATGCACAGATGTTAAGCACTCAGCATCCTGTTTCAACAAATGCATACGTTTGTGTAGCTGCCATCAAAAACAAGGTTTGAAACACTTCCATCACCCCCAGAAAGTTCTAGCATGTCCCTTTCCTGTCAATTCTTCCCCCTTCTCCAGTTTCTTAATTCTTTCATGACAGGTTAGTTTTGTGTATTCTTGGACTTCATAAAAACAGAATCTTCTGATGTACACTTTTTTCCTGGCTGCTTTCACTGAGTTAAGCCTTAAACAAGGAATAACCCTTTAGCTGGGCAAAGGAGCAATGTAAAGCAGATGGAGGGAGGTGAGAGGCGGCCTGGAGCCCTGTATTGAGTGGGAGGTAATGGGGGTGGGAAGGAAGACATGGGGAGGAACTGAGGACCCTGGGTTTTAATTTAAGAGGGCTTGGATTTTATTCCATGGGCAAAGGGGAGCTAATGAAGGCTTAAAGCAGCTACAGATGCAACGCTTTGCACTTATGTTTCAAATTCAATGGTCTTAGGACAAGGTTATTAGTGATCCCCATTTTAGGGGGGTCATTTTATTATTATTATTATTAAACAACAACATTGTCATGTTTTCTTGAATATTGACAATTTGAAATATTTAACTTGTTCATGAAAACCAATCTGGAAAAAAACCTCAAAGAGGCTAATTTCCAGCCATGATGTAAAAAGACAAACAAACAGAGCCCCAATTGAACTTTAGATTTAAATTCATTTGAACTTTATCCCCAAGACTCCAAATTTGGCCCTCCTAGATGCACCAAGACTACACAACATCCTTTGTTAATGGTGGAAAATAAACAGCTTCACAGGAAACAAGACTTCATCACACAATAATTTATAGACTTGTTAATGATCCCCATTGTTAAGTAAAACTTCCTAACTAGCAAATCAGGATTCAAACCCAGACTGACTCCAAACATCCTGCTTTTTCCACCCAGAGAAAGCTTTGAAAATAAGGAGAGAAAAGCCAGCATAAGCTATGAAGAGCTGCCTGAGAAAGACAATGAGGAGGCTGCCGAGGATGAAGTTACTCTGCATGTGGCAACGGAACTGAACAGGGCTGACCGCAGGGAAGGCAGAAGGCAAGAATCCTGGCAAATCCAGGGTGAGCAGGAGCCAGGCAGTTCCTGGTGCTCCAGCTTCGCTTCTTTAAGGCGCTGCTAATGACTCCCCTGAACAAGAACGTGACAGGGTTGGCTTGCTCAGGTGGAACAAACTTGAAGAGATGCAGCCCTGTCTTATTTTCCTGGATTCTCTTAGCAAGCAACTTCAAACCTGTTTGTATGCCGCCCTTACGTTGCATTTAGCCAACTCTCCACTGACCAAGTATACCCTACAACCTTGCAGGTAAGTTAAAAAGAGTCTCCAGGATTACTAAAAACTATATTGAACTCATATTTACTAAAGATTTTTAAACTGATTTATCTGGCCGGGAGCCAGTGGCTCACGCCTGTAATCCCAGCACTTTGGAAGCCTGAGAGGGGCGGATCACAAAGTCAAGGGATTGAGACCATCCTGGCCAACACGGTGAAACCCCATCTCTACTAAAAATACAAAAATTAGCCAGGCATAATGGTGGGCGCCTGTAGTCCCAGCTACTCGGGAGGCTGAGGCAGGAGAATAGCTTGAACCCAGGAGGCGGAGGTTGCAGTGACCCAAGATCACACCACTGAACTCCAGCCAGAACAAGACTCCATCTCAAAAACAAAACAAAACAAAACAAAAAACAAAAAAAACTGCTTTACCTTTTTATCCTTCCCACTGTATTTCTTCATGGCATTTCTTCTACAATGAACCAAAGGTAACACTGAGAGTCAGTTTCTAGAAAACGTCCTTAGAATTACACTTTCTCTTACTCCAAACTTAAAAACTGCTCCAAAATGTGACAAAAAGTAACAGTGAGGAAAAGGAGGGCTAATCACATTTTTAGATTAAAAATTTGAAAAAAAAATTGGCTCGGTCTGTGTCACACAATTTAATGACATTCTGGAGATAAGCGAAACATCATGAGGCCCAAGAGCTCAAGAGCAAAGCAGTCTGGTAATAAAACGTAGAAAACAGAGCCGAAGAAAGTCTGGGACACGCAAAAACCTGTTGAGCTTTCCTAACTTTATTTAACCATAATACCCATTTTCCAGGAAAAATATTAGCATTCTACACCTTCAGACATGCTTTGGGAGAGGTTGCAATTGTTTTCTTCTGCCTGGAAAGCTTCCCTGTCTTGTGTTTCTGCACTCCTCTTCCTAGTTAGCACCTATTTCTTTTTCTTTCTTTCTTTCTTTCTTTTTTTTTTGAGAAAGAGTCTTGCTCTGTCGTGCAGTGGCATGATCTCAGTTCACTGCAACCTCCACCTCCCAGGTTCAAGTGATTCTCCTGCCTCAGCCTCCCGAGTAGCTGGGACTACAGGCATGTGCCACCATGCCCAGCTAATTTATATTTTTAGTAGAGAAGGGGTTTCACCCTGTTACCCAGGATGGTCTCAATTCCTGACCTTGTGATCCGCCTGCCTCGGCCTCCCAGAATGCTGAGATTACAGACGTGAGCCACCGTGCCAGGCCTATTTCTTTTACAGTCTCTGCTTGGAATGACTTCCTTATGAAGACCTTCCTAGAAATACACCCCTCCTGAGACCCCACCCCCAAAGGCCAGATTAGTACCCCTTCTCCATTTCCAAGCCTACTCATCACAGCAGGGACCCCTCGGTGTTGTAATTGCTTGTTTACTCATTAGCCTCCTGAGCCTATGTGAACTTTTTCAAGTGAGGGACGATGCCTCGTTCACCGTTATATTCCTAGTACCTAAAACAGTGTCTGACAATAAATGTTCAGTAACCAATTAACAAGTGACTGACTGACTGAGCATCCAATGAGCTGTCAACCTAAATAACACACAAAGAGGGAGGCTCTTTCAAAGAAAATAATACTTATTTGGGAGTTGCACTGCAATGGGAATATGCATGGATATATTCAGGGAAGTCAAAGGAACACAAGGGTTTTTAAAGGAAAAATGAGGAAGATTCCATAATTTTTTTTTTTGAGACAATTGGCTACAAGGATCATTAACAAAGGTGGCATCAGTCCAAGGTTGAACCAGCAGTTGCTGGGCAGATGTCCTCACAGAAGCAGTTTTTGTATGTGTCAAGTTGCAAGGGCCTTGGTGCAAGGTTGTGTTTTTGCAGAGTCTTCTGTGACAGTTCTCGTGCATGAGAAGCCTTCATTCAGGGCCTTCCCTGGCTCCATTTTTCAGAGTTTTGACATAAATGACTCCATTTTGATTCTGACAGTTTCACAGCAAATATACCTTAGGTGTCAGTAGTCTAAATGGCAGAAGACATTTATCATCTGTCAGGGAATGCCAAGCACAACACAGAAGGAAAAGGAGGAAGTTAGGATGTGGTTGGTTAGGAGTATTTAAAAGGCCATGCTCAATTTGGAATGGGTCCCAAAGTAAAGAAATGGTATTTTTTTAAAAAAGAAAAAGTATAGCAGGATTTTTTTTTACTGGGAACTGGGACACCTGGGACCTGGCCAAGCTCTGCCTCTCACTGGATATGGGACTTGGGACAAGTTCCTTCTCACTTGATTCTCAATTGTGTGTGAAATAGAGAGGTAAGCAAAATAAAAATTTTAAATATCTTTTTGTATGTCTTGAGGTAACATTTAATAAAACCATCTTCCATCGTTTTTTAAAATAAAAGTGACATGTGCTCGTGCTATGGGTTGAATGTGTGCCTCAAAAATTCCTTTTGCCATGTATTGGCAACTTAATGCCTCTGCCCAGGTGAATGGGTTAATGGCAGCTCTGACTTCAAGAATGAATTAATGTTGCTATCAAGAGAGTGGGTTTGTTACTGTGAGAGTGAATGTGTCATCAATGTGGGCTCTCTCTGGCTCTCTTGCTCTTGCCCATGTTACGACACAGCAGGAAGGCCCTCACCAGATGCCAGTGCCATGTTGTTGGACTTCCCAGACTGCAAAATGGTGAGCTAAATATACTTCATTATTTCTTTATAAATTACCCAGTCTGTGTTATAGCAACAAAAAACAAAAATAGCTCACGCTATAGAATTTTTTTTTAAGTAAAGGAGAAATAATCCTATAATCTCACTCATAATTCCATCACCCAGAGCTTGATTTTAAGGTGGTCGATAGGGAGGGAGTTAGAGAGTCATTTTAACTCTGCATTATATAAAACACTGAAAATATAAAACAAGAAAATGAATAATCAGGAATAAAATTTTAGAGTATTTCCTTCTAGTTTGAAAAAACTCACATAATTACCCATTTGTACTTTATACACTTTAATGGGATCACAGACTACATCCTTCACTTAACACTGGATGGCAGACCCTGAGGGTCAGCTGACTCAACACTCACGTCCAACCCTCATCTCCCTTGCCTGCCTATGCTCTACAGTTGTGAAAAGCTATATACTAACTTTATTAACATCCCTTGCAACCAGCTGTGGCCATGTGACATGGTTTTAGCTGATAAGATATGAAGACATGTCAGCTAGGGAGCTCTCAAAACAGTTTTTGCTTTCCTGAGAAAAGGGAGAGAGGTCGAAGTTGCCACCCCCCACCTCCCTCTCTACTTGGGCAGTGAACTGGACGCTGGTAGCTGCAGCAGGCCCCTCATGACCATGAGGTGTCAAGCATTAGAAATTTCATGGGAATAGCAGAGATGCTGGTCCCGATGTTGCTGAACCAACTGAACCAACCCCAGAAGCTGCCTACGTTAGTCTTCCTGTTGTATGAGAAAAATAAATCCCTATTTATATCAGCCAATGGAATTTTTTTTTTTTTTTTTTTACTAGCTGTAGCCAAATGTATTCCTGACATAAAATGTAAACAGCTTTCCAGGCCATTCAGTTTACAATATCATTTTAAATGGCTACAGAGTACTCTATCAAAGCGATGTACCACAATTCATTTAACCAGTTTTCTACTGTTCAACTTTTAGATCACTTTCCATTTAACTGTTACATACACTGGTCAAAGATTCTTGCAGACAAATCTTTGCAATTATTTTCCATGATTGTTTTCTTAGAATAAATTCCTAGAGATGGAATTTCTTGATCAAAGGGCATGTATGTTTTTTAAGGCCAATACCAACTTGTACTCTTCTCATTCTCTCCCTCATACAAGGAATGCAATTTTTTAAAAATTAACGAGATGAGCCAAAAACAATACCTCATTACTACATAATTTCTAAGGTTCTTTTTATAACTAAACATCTCTGATCCAACTTGTGAAAAATAGTAGAAGATTTGGATGTGGGTTTTAACGGGCTTTCGGCTGACTTCAGATTCTTTTCCAAAGCAAAGAAAGCATTGCTTGGCAGTGTGTTACAACTCTAATTCACACATATCTTCCCATTATTGTCAGCCTGGTCTCATTTCAGCAGCACAGGGCTTTTCAAGCAAAAGTCAATACAGAACATCTGTGTGGGCTGGGAGGGGAGCTACAAATGACTGGAAAATGGAACCCAGAGAGATATGGGATTTCTGGGAAGAAACAAATTTTAAAATGAATAAGGAGAGAAGGGAGTAAAGAAAAGGAAGAAAGGGCCGGGCACAGTGGCTCACGCCTGTAACCCCAGCACTTCGGGAGGCCGAGGCAGGCAGATCACCTGTGGTTGGGAGCTTGACCAACATGGAGAAATCCCGTCTCTACTAAAAATACAAAATTAGCCAGGCGTGGTGGCGCATGCCTATAATCCCAGCTACTCGGGGGGCTGAGGCAGAATAATTGCTTGAAACTGGGAGACGGAGGTTGCGGTGAGCCGAGTTCACGCCACTGCACTCCAGCCTGGGTAATAACAGCGAAACTCCGCCTCAAAAAGAAAAAAAAAGAAGAAAGCCCCCAGAATCAAGGTCCACATACTCACCTTTCACGCGCTCGCATTCTGGTTTTCCACGTTGCCAAGGTTGCTTCCTGGCTCTGCGGTTGTGATTGGAAAGCTGTCCCCCTAGGCACAGCAGCTACATCTTTCTCATCCTTTGTGAATCAGCCCAAATAGCACCTCTTCAGAGGGTTTTCCTCCAATCACCTGACCTAAAGTAGCTTTCACATCTTCCCCGACCTTCGTATCATCCTATGTGATTTTCTTCACGGCACTGAAATGGTCTTGCTCACTGACAAGGGTCCATGTGGATCGTCAGGCTCGCCCAGTGGAATGTACCCTCAACCTGAGCAGAAACCTCACTGCTGTATCCTCAGCATCTAGAACAGTGCTTGGTGCACACTGAATGCACAGACTGACCACACAGACACTCAGAGATGATCATGGAAAACAAAGGATGAACTAACTGTCCCCGGGTCTTGGGAAGTCTGCAGCTCCTGAAATCACACTTCAGAGAGTGGTAGAGAGTCCAGGGTCCCTGGGCAGCTGCCACCTCTCCTTCCCTGGCTCATCAACTCCCACTCCACCGAGGTCAAGGGCCCAGCATCTGAGGCTGGCTGTCTCCAAAGGGATGAGAGGGGTTACTGTCACACGGGGCTCTTCACACTTATTTCTGGTATTTTGTTCTTATCAGTCTTTTAAATGATACTTTAATTTTTTTCTTATGATGATTTTCAAGCAAACAAGGTAAAGGGAATGGTAACAATGAACTAATGTATCCATCACCCTTCTTATTTCATCTCTTCTCTTACACTGTGTATGTGTATTAGAGCATTTTAAAGCAAAAATCAGACATGTTGACAAAATGTTTAACTGTTCCTGTGTGCTGAGACTGCCTTCGAGCCCTGGAATTGCACAGTATACATGCTGAGAACACTAACAGGTTAAGGTTGCTTGCTGAGGCCCCATCTAATGGCAGCTTGCCCCTTTCTTCTCATTGACCTGCACAAAAAGGAAGATTTCCAACTAACTGCTTAAAAACACTTTAGAGCAAACAAAGCCTTTGATCCCTGTGCAAAGCTTAGAAGACGCCAGGCAATTTTGCAAAAGCACCAGACTCTAAACAGTAATAAGCCAGGTCAAACGGACAAGTCTGCCTGACACCCAGTTGTTTTGCTTGTCACTTCTACGGTTACTTAATTTCCCTGCTTACTGCCTTCTAGATCCTGGAAGGTGCTATGTTCACCAACTGGTACTGTCTTTTTTTTCTCCTCACATGAACGAAAGGAAAGTATTAATTAGAGGTGTCTCTAAGAACAAATGAGGGAGCAAGTGTTTTTATGTAGTCATGGAGGGATGGGTCTCAGGAGAGTCAGGGTGGCTGGGCTCTCTGAAAGATGACCCAGTCAGCAATGGACACACAGACACAACTGATCCTTGCTGGATCAAGCACAGTGCCTGGAACAGGGCAAGCTTGAAACGAACTGAGGAATTAATGAATCAAATGTGTTCATCGGAACTGAAGAGGCTGGGGGCTCAGCAGAACACTGGATCCTGACCTCCCAGGCAATGCACTGTAAACAACAAGCAACTAAAATAAAACTTACAAAATAAGACCCTAAAATACATTTTAGAATCTATCACCTTACCACAAGAGTTACTTTGCTTCTTCCACATAAGTCTGTCATTGGAGGATCAGTTTTTACGCAGCTGCGATTGATACACAGGCAGTTTTATAAACATTGTTCCTCACTTAACTCAGCAAACACAGGCCTGTGTTGTTAGTCTTCCTCAGAATTATTTTAAATGGCTGCACGTTTGCAGGTGTGCCAGCATAGCCAAACTGAAGTCACTCGTCTGCTCTATTCCTTTCCTTTTATTTTTCTTTGAGATGGAGTCTTGCTCTGTCACTCAGGCTGGAGTGCAGTGGCATGATCTCAGCTCACCACAACCTCCACCTCCCAGGTTAGCAATTCTCCTGCCTCCGCCGCCCGAGTAGCTGGGACTACAGGTGCCCACCACCATGCCCGGCTAATTTTTGTATTTTTAGTAGAGACGGGGTTTCACCATGTTGCCCAGGCTGGTCTCGAATTCCTGACCTGAGGTGATCCACCCGCCTTGGTCTCCCAAAGTGCTGGGATTCCAGGCGTGAGCCACACTGCCCAGCCTTGCTTTCCTTTATCTTTTCTCACTCATCTCCTATTTTTAGGAGTTAAAAGAAACTTCCCCTTGGCCTCATCTCACACTGCCTCTTGCTGCGGGGCACCTGAGCCCTGGGTGCTCCTCCCTTGAGGCATCAGTACATGCTGTTCCTTCTACATGCACCACTCTCAAAGACCACTCATTTGCCTGGCCCATTTCTACCTGTGTTTCAGGGATCAGATTATGTGTCATTACCCCAGGAAGCCTGCCCTGACCCTCGTAGATGCCTTACCATCCTATACTTCAAGGCTGATGGAGCTCATCACAGTCAGTAATTGCTTTTCTTAGGATCTGTTTGTTCAACCAGACTGTGAATGGGACCTATTTTTGTGAGCCTTATTAGCTAGGTGATCATGGGGAGCCTCAGTTTCCTCACCTGTAAAAGAGGATAGTCATGCACTCTTGCCCACCCACCAACAAGGACGTTAAGGAGATCACACCAGGCGGTACTGTGAAGATTCCCTGTAAAGCATAATTAGTACAAATTATATATCTGCCACCTAATCCTAAGGACCAAAGGGCAGTCACATCATCTTAGCCCTTTGAGGCTCACAGAGTCGAACAAATGATAGCTAACATTTGTGAATACTCACGGACACTGTGCTAGACAGTTTACATGCACTTCTCATTTTATACTCATTACAAATGAATGGGATGGAATCTAGTGTTATCCTCGCTTGCCAGAGGCTCAGATGACTAAATAGATTTCCCAAGGCTACGTTGTTTTAGAAAATGCTGCCGAGTACCCAGTGCAAGGCTCTTCCCACAAAAAAAAAAGGCCCATACATACATCCACACAAAGTAGTGCATACAAATGTCCAAGTTCATAAACTCCCTGAAGCCAAACTTCTCTTGATCCCTATTCTAGGCCTTGCATGCAGTAAAGTGAATTCTGCAGAGAAGCTGAAAGATTTATACACCCCACAGGGCTGGGAGATTATGGGAGTAAACTGTCAGCAAAAATTCTGGAGAAAACCTTGTAGCCTAGGAACGAGTTGTAAATCTTGAGGTCTCACTAGACTAGACACAGTTTCCCTGGCAACTTAAGTCACTGAGCTGACTGAAGACTCTTGGCCCAAGTAAGAGCCACATGGCATGAATCCTGCACTCTGATAAGCCAGGTGCTGGGAGAAGCCCGTAGCACTGTCAAACTACAGCCACCACCACCAACAGCCAGACACTGGTATCAACAGTTGCTGAAGATACACACTGCTTGATGTGCTTCATAAACCGGAGAAACAACAGCTAAATGGAACATAAGAGGCCTAAAGGAGTCAAAGTGGGAGCAGGAATTGAAGTTGGTCAAACCATCTGGCCCGAGACTCTCCTAATCTCAGAGTGGCTTTGGATGCAGTGAGGCATCACTGTGGTGTGAAAAGTGCGTCTCACACTGAGCAGAGTAAGAGCCAATACTCGGGTCAGAAGGAATGGCGCAACACCACCCTCTGCAGAAGATTCCGTGGGATTGTACCACGAGCCAGATAGGCGATGAAAACGTGAAACACTAATGGGTGAGCCAGGCTGCATTTTTCATTGTGGCACTGTGTGGGCAAAGCCTCGGAGACCACCTGGGAATGGGATGAGATGAGCCAAAGTGGTTTCCATGGAGAATGCTCCCAAAATCAAGAAACAAAGGCTTGGGGAGTGTGCGGTGTCCAGAAAAGCTGCCTGTTGAGCAGTACAACCTGTGACGGTCCCCACACAGACGATGATGGAAGTCAGCAACTCTCCAGATCCCGTAGAAGAGGAGAAATGGGATGCAGCTGAAGGGACTGGCTGGGGTGAGGGTAAGAGCATACAGAGATAACTCCCCACTCCTGAGAACTGTCAAGCTTAGAACTAAGCTGTCAAGGAGACACACACATGAATGGTGCCACAGCAGCCCCTAAATGTCAGGGAGGCAGGCATTTTGGTGGAAACAAAGTTTATTTTGTTTTTTAAACAAAAGAGGCCATAAGGGTCCTCTCGCAAACATATTTTGGATGGTCCACAAGTTAAACTACTGCCAGTGCACAACAGGAGAAAATTATGGGTCCACAATCCTTTATCTGCAATTCTGAAATCCAAAACTTTCTAAAAACAGAAAATTTTTTTTCCTAAGTGTGTGCAAATCATTTGGAAGCAAAAATCTGACCTGAAATGACATGGAGTTATTATAATCTTTACTTATCCCCATCTCATATGAATAATCATGTATTACTGAAGACACATTAACATGTCTCATTGCAAAGTGCTAACCCCAAGTCCCACTGGAGGCATTATATAATATAAAGTATAATAAGCAAAGAGTTTCCTCGAAAACTTGGGGTAGGCAGAATTGTGGACACACATCTCCTTTTCTATAGGTCAGTAAAAACAAAAGAAATGTTTGACCACCTGGAACAGAATGAATATTTTTTTAAAAAAAGGAAGGCCAGGCGTGGTGGCTCACGCTTGTAATTCCAACACTTTGGGAGGCCAAGGCGGGTGGATCACAAGGTCAGGAGTTTGAGACCAGACTGGCCCACAAGGTGAAACCCTGTCTCTACTAAAAATATAAAAATTAGCCAGGCATAGTGGCACACTCCTGTAGTCCCAGCTACTAGGGAGGCTGAGGCAGGAGAATTGCTTGAACCAGGGAGGCAGAGGTTGCAGTGAGCCGAGATGGCACCACTGCACTCCAGTCTGGGACAGAGCAAGACTCTGTCTTGGAAAAAATAAAATAAACAAAAATAAAAAAGGAACCTACCAGATCTCTTTAGCCTCCAGGTCAGAAGATGGCTTTGGGGAAATCTATGATATACGTGTCCTCATGAGTTCCATGAGCTAGACTACCCTTAGGTTTCCAATTCCAAATTATAATTTACCTATTGTGTTTAGTTCTATTAGATGCTGCCTCTGCACCCAGATAAATCCAAAGCAACTCCAGACTTTTCATTTGTGGAGTGAAATCTGGAAGCCTTTCTACTGTGATGGTAAATGAACTTCATTGGTAATACAGTCATTGGCTCTCCTGCTCCCCCTCCAGGAGAATGTGAACTGGTAAACTTGATCTCTTTCATCTCTACAGATGTACAATTTCAGAGGGGGAGAATAAAACAAAGTTAAATGAAGATGATATGTTTTCTTGGAGATTTGAATAGTGTTTTCAATGAACAAGAGAAAGGACTCTAAGATTTCTCATCAAATGATCTACTTTTCCTTTTCCATAATAGAAGGCCCATTCAGCAGGTTAAAGGATAAGAAAGGAAGATTTAAAAGGGAGTACACAATGGAATACTACTCAGCCATAAAAAGGAATGAATTAACGGCAGTTGCAGCAACCTGGATGGGACTGGAGACTATTCTAAGTGACGTAACTCAGGAATGGAAAACCAAATATTGGATGTTCTCACTCAGAAGTGGGAGCTAAGCTATGAGGATGCAAAGGCATAAGAAAGACACAATAGACTGAGGACTCAGGAGGAAAGGGTGGGAAGGGAGTGAGGGTAAAAGACTACAAATTGGGTGCAGTATATACTGCTTGGGTGATGGATTAATCACCACTAAAGAACTTACTCATGTAACCAAAACCACCAGTTCCCCAATAACCTGTGGAAATACAAAATTTTAAAAAATAAAAATAAAAGGAAGTACAGATGGTTTTTAGCCAAAAAAGCCTGGATTCAAAGCCAGACAATACCATTTAATAGATGTGTAACCTTGGAAAGTTTACTTCACTGTGGCTGAATATCATCTCCAACCTAGAGAAAAACAGTATTTTCTTCATAGGGTTTTTATGAGGATTAAATGACATGTAAAACATCGAATACATGGAGGTACTCAATCTGTGGTAGCTATTGTTGTGGCTGTTGCTAGATTCGGGAGCTGAGCAGTATATGGCTTCACTTCTGATTTCACCAGATTGCCTGGCTCAGCAAATGCAGGGGATATTGACTTCATGAGCACAGAGCCAGTGGATAATAAACACACATAGCAACAAATCACATCGGTAAATCAATCTACCTCAGCTAATAACTGCTTTCCAGGCTCCTGCATTTGCTTTGTTAGAGGAACTAAATAGTTCCTAATGGCTATGGAACCAAATCATTTAGAAGACGGTGAATTTCATCAGCATTAGAGTTTCTGTTGAGGGCAGTGTGGGAGGCTGTGCAAAGACACAACCTCTTTTTAAAGAAAGCTAAGCAAAAATCCATAAATCATGTGAGTACCTATTACAGGTGCTCATGTCACTTAGCACATTTTCTAAGGAGAGGCTTATTTCCCATTCATTGAAGTGACATTTACTGAGCATGTCCAATGTACCAGCTACCATATTAAGTGCAAGGGCACAAAAATAATAAAAAGACATAGGCTGGGCACAGTGGCTCATACCTGTAAACCCAGCACTTTGGGAGGCCAAGGTGTAAGGATGGCTTGAGCCCAGGAGTTCAAGACCAGCCTGGGCAACAGAGCAAGACCCTGTCTCTACAAAAAAAATTTTTTAAATTTAGCTGGGCATAGTGGTGCATGCCTATAGTCCTGGCTGCACAGGAGGCTGAGATGGGAGGATCTCTGGAGCCCCAAAGTTGGAGGCTACAGTGAACCATGATTGCACCACTGCATGCCAGCCTGGGTTACAGTGAGACCCTGTCTCTTAAAAAAAAAAGAGTAGAGAAACAAAAGACATGAGCCCTTCCCTCCAGGAACTCAGGCCTGTGGGTGAGACAGATGTATGTATGTGTTTTTTATGGTCCATGCTGGAAGTGCTAATGAGAGAGGGGTACACAGGGTGACACAGAGAGCAACTACCCAAAATAGACACTTCCCGAATGTAAGGTAGTTCCACGATGCTGGAATTATACACAGTGAACATGTGTTACTTTTGAAACCAGGAGCAAAAAATGTAAAAGGAGAAACAAAGAACTCAAAGTCTAGTGGTGGAAACATTATATAACAAATATTCAAATAGTGGGATGAGTACCAAAATTCAGGAAGATCAGAGTGTTTTGAAGGGAGTATTCTTCTTTTAGAAGAAAGGAAGGGCTTCCATACTGCCTGGGGGTAAAGGCGACAAGGCAGGTTTCCCTGAGAAGGTGACACTCAGCTGAGACCTGGAGACCGAAGGGTTTGCCAGCAGGAGTGTAAGTGCAGTTTCTCTAGAGGGCAAACCGGCAATATTTCTCCGAATTTCAAATGTGCACACTCCCTGAACCAGATGTTCCTCTTCTGGTATTTCAGCTGAGAGGAATGCTAGAAAACACACCAAAAGATCTTCGTAAAAATAAGTTTATCGCATCACTGTATGTAATAAGAAAACACTGGAAATAAATGTGCAGCAATAGGACATTGCTTAAATAATTTATGATATAGCCATATTCCAGAACAATAGAGTCACGAAAAAATGTATCATTTATATATAGCATATTAAGTTTTAAAAGGTAAGTTATAGAATAGTGTATCCTTGTTTTTATAGAAATAATTTTACATATTTTTTACACATAAAAGTATTCGCATATAAATAGAAAAAGCCTGAGAAGATAAACAACAAACCATTAACACTTATGGGATATTAGAGCTGGTGGGGTAGGGGTGGGGAAAAGCAATTTCATTTTCTTAGTTACTCTATATTCACATTTTTTACAATGAGAATATATTCCTTTTATATTTTAAAAATAATATTTTTTGGCCAGACGCAGTGGCTCATGCCTGTAATCCCAGCATTTTGGGATGAGGTCAGGAGTCTGAGACCATCCTGGCCAACATGGTGAAACCCTGTCTCTACTAAAAATACAAAAATTAACTGGGTGTGGTGGCTTAAGCCTGTAATCCCAGCACTTTGGGAGGCTGAGGCAGGTGGATCATCTGATGTCAGGAGTTCGAGACCAGCCTGGCCAACATGGTGAAACTCCATCTCTACTAAAAATACAAAAACTTATCCAGGCGTGATGGTGGGTGCCTGTAATCCCAACTACTTGGGGGACTGAGGCAGGAGATTCATTTGAACCCAGGAGGCGGAGGTTGCAGTGAGCCGTGATGACGCCATTGCACTCCAGCCTGGGCGTCAGGGCAAGATTCCATCTCAAAAAATAATAATGGGTCAGCGCAGTGGCTCACGCCTGTCATGCCAACATTTTGAGAGGCCTAGGCAGACAGATCATGAGGTCAGGAGTTTGAGACTAGCCTAACCAACATGGTGAAACCCCATCTCTACTAAAAATACCAAAATTAGCCAGGCATGGTGGCACACACCTGTAATCTCAGCTACTCAGGAGGCTGAGGCAAGAGAATCGCTTGAACCCAGAAGGCGGAGGTTGCAGGGAGCTGAGATCACGCCACTCACTGTACTCCAGCCTGGGTGACAGAGCAAGATTCCGACTCAAATAATAATAACAATAATAATAATTTTTAAAAGAGTTTACTAACTGGAAAGTTGTGGGTACAAAAGGACAGAGGTTTTAAGAGAAGGCATCTGTTCAAAACAGCTTAGTACTGCTGTAATACAGGAGTCACATGAGTCCAAGAGACAGGATTGAAGGAAGACTTTGAAGAAGAAACAAATGTGGGGTGTTTCAACTTGGAGGGAAGGGAGTAAGAGTTGTGGGACACGTGAGCAAACAGTACAAGTACAATAGCTGAAGGATGGTGATCAAAGACACAGGACACAGCAGAGAAGGGGATCCCAGGGATCCTCAAGAGTGGGAAGCAGCTGTCGCATTCTACAGAACGCGTCTGAAGGGAAGTGCATTCTTTTAAAGGAGAGCATCTGTGAAAAACTGAATTTTCACTAAATATCTGCTCTAACTTGCTCACTTTGGCCAAAGAGAAAGTCAGAGGGAGGGAGGACTTTTTTTTTTTTTTCCTGAGCAGAACACCAGGGAACACAAAGAATGTTGTATTGACTAACAAGCTCGATGAAATGATTAAAGTGTCCATTACAAATACCAGTGGCACAATGGAAAAGGGCCCTTTTTAAAAAAAAATTTTTATTTCCACGGGTTTTTGGGGAACAGGTGGTATTTGGTTACATGAGTAAGTTCTTTAGTGGTGATTCGTGAGATTTTGGTGCACCCATCACCAGAACAGTATATACTGGACCCAATTTGAAATCTTTTATCCTTCACCCCCTTCCCACCCTTTCCTTTCCCCCGAGTCCCCAAAGTCCAGTGTCATTCTTATGCCTTTGTATCTTCGTAGCTTAGCACCCACTTATGAGCGAGAACATACACTTTGATTTTCCATTCCTGAATTACTTCACTTAGAATAATGGTCTCCAATCTCATCCAGGTTGCTGTGAATGCTGTTAATTCATTCCTTTTATGGCTGAGCAGTATTCCATCATATATATATATATATATTACAGTTCCTTTATCCACTCATTGATTGGTGGGCATTTGGGTTGATTTCACATTTTTGCAGTTTTGAATTGTGCTGCTATAAACATGCGTGTGCAAGTATCTTTTTTGTATAATGACTTCGGAAAAGGCCCCTTTCATCCAAGGCAAGTTTTAGACTAAATTGTTGTCCCTCTACATCCTGGCTCCCCCTTTTCTGGGTTTTCTTTCCTCTTGGTGGATCTCACTTCATTCCCTTTCTGGAGCCCAATCCTCCACTCAGAAAGATCCCAAAAGATGTAATGTTTTACATTAGTAAAACACGTGGACTTCTGTGTGAGTTTATGATCATTCTTCCCTTTCAGTATATTTTAATTCTAGGCCCTAGTTCTAAATAGAAAATCATTCATTTAGAGAGCCCATCTTTTTTTTTTTTTTTTATGAGATGGAGTCTCAGTCCACCAGACTGGAGTGCAGTGGCATGATCTCAGCTCACTGCCACCTCTGCCTCCCAAGTTCAAGTGATTCTCCTGCCTCAGCCTCCAGAGTAGCTGGGACTATAGGCGCAAATCACCACACCCAGCTAATTTTTTTATTTTTAGTAGAGACGGGTTTTCACCATGTTGGCCTCATTAATCTAATCTATTCTAGACAAGAAACTAGGTAATTCTGCTGCAAAAATATCCCTCAGGTGATTAAATTCTTTCTTCGGCTGTCTACATCCACCAAATTAACTCAAGAACTCTAAACTCGATTTCCTATTGTGTTGTGTTAATATTATTTCGGCAGGATTGAACGCAGAGGACCTGAGCATCTCACCATTTATCCCTTCTGAAAGGAGGGTCTAAAACCAATGCCCTTCTGATCGTTGAGGGGGGGAGACCAGAAATGGCACAGTTCAAACACTGCCCCGCTTTTGAGCTGCAGCTTCTATTAGGAAATGTTATGATTTAAACTGCTTTAAATTGACTTTACATTTCCCAATCTAAAAAATAAGTAATTTCAAGGCATCTGGCAACTGATAAGAAGAGCGATGTACAGAGGGTTAATTTTCCTACAGTATAAATATTTGAAATAACAATACAAACACAAATAGACTGCAAACTTTTTTTTAAGTCTAACCTCACTAGTAAGATAACATGAGTTACCATTTTTTACCTATCAAATGGGCAAAAAAGTTTTAAATTCTTCCCAGTGTAGGAGAGTATTTAAGAAAGCAGATGCTGGTAGGAGTATAGATTGCAACATTCTTTCAAAGGAACTTGAAATCTTGTTTAAAACATTTGTTTAATGAGCAGACCTCATGATTCAGCAATTCTGCTTCTAGGAATGTGTCCTAATAAAATGAACAAGGATACAAAGAAACACGTACAAGATAATCTTCCTAGTGATGCCTCTAATAATAAAAGCTGCTAGAACCACAAATGTCCATTCATAGTGAGCTGTGAGTAACTTATGTTATAAAATGGAATAGTATGCAGTCATTAAAACTGATAACACAGTTATTTTGGTTTGGAAATACATTTATGTTATTAAAGAAAAAGGTAGGTTATGAAACTAAATACTATATGGCATGCTGTCACTTTTGTTAAGCAATACATACATACACAATGAACATAAATGAAAATGTGTGAAGCAATTTATGCACACCCACACACACATATAAATTGAAAAAGTGTCTCTAATTCTCTTTAAAATACTCCAGCACAAACAGTATGGTATATAGGTGTGTTGAGTCTTAATTTATACTCTAGGGGCAGTTGCTTAGTATTTGAAAGTCTTTAACAAAAAACTGGTATTCCAGACGTGGTTATTATAAGGCTTCAACTGCCTTTAACAAACATTAGAGGGTTTGTTAACAAGCACAGTGGATATAAGAAATGATTTTTTTATGAAAATTGGTGTTCAAAATACAGTTATGCACTGCTTAACTATGTTTTAGTCAATGGACTGCATAGACAACAGTGGCCCCGTAAGATTATAATGGAGCTGAAAACTTCTCCTCCCCTAGTGACTTCACAGCCGTCATCATGTTGCAGCATAATACATTACTCATGTGTTTGTGGTGTTGCTGGTGTAAACAAACCTACTACTCTGCCATTTGTGTGAAAATGTAGCACATGGCCAGGCGTGGAGGCTCACGCCTATAATCCCAGCACTTTGGGAGGCTGAGGTGGGCAGATCACAAGGTCAGGAGATCGAGACCATCCTGGCTAACACGATGAAACTCTGTCTCTACTAAAAATACAAAAAAATTACCCAGCATGGTGGCACACACCTGTAGTCCCAGCTACTTGGGAGGCTGAGGCAGGAGAATCACTTGAATCCGGGAGGCAGAGGTTGCAGTGAGCTGAGATCACACCACTCCACTCCAGCCTGGGGACAGAGCAAAACTCCGTCTCAAAAAAAAAAAGAAAGTGTGGCACATACAGCTATGTACAATACAGAATACCTGGTAATAAAACAACTATGTTACCAGTGTATGTATTTACTATGCTACACTTTTTATTGTTATTTTAGAGTGTACTCCTTCTACTTATGAAAAAAAAAAGTTAACTGTAAAACAGCTTCGGGCAGGTCCTTCAGGAGGTATTCCAGAAGAAGACATTGTTATCACAGGAAATGACAGCTTCAAATGTGATAGTGCCCCTGAAGACCCCTCAGTGAGACAAGATGTGGAGGTGGAAGACAGTGAAATTAATGATTCTGACCCTGTGCAGGCCAAGGCTAATGTGTGTGTTCGTGTCTTAGTTTTTAACAAAAAGTCGAAACAGTAAAAAATATAAATAAAAATAGAAAAAAGCTTATAGAATAGGATATAAAGAAACCAATTTAGTACAATATATTTGTGTTTTAAGCTCAGTGTTACCATGAAACTGTCAAAAGTCTCTTAAAATTTATTTTAAAAGTTACAGTATGTTAAGGTTAACTTATTATTAAAGAAAAAATGTGAAATGAATACAGTGTAGCCTCAGTATGCAGTGTTTAAAGTTTATACTTGTGTGAGTAGCCACATTCACTTCCCACTCACTGCCTCAGCAGGGGCAACTTCCAGGCCTATAAACTCCCTTCATGGTACATGCCCTATACAGGTGTGCCATTTTCAATCTTTTATAACATTTTGTGTTTTTATTGTGCCTTTCTATGTTTAGATACGTGTAAATATACAAATACCACCATGTTACAACTGCCTACAGTATTCAGTATGGTAACACGTTATATCAGTTCGTAGTCTAGGAATAGAGGCTATAGCCTATGGTGTAGGTGTGTAGCAGGCTACGCCATCTAGGTTTATGTAAGAACACTGTGATGTTTACACAATGACAAAACTGACTAACGATGCATTTGTCAGAACATATCCCTGTTGTTAAGCAATGTGTGACGGTATAGTCAGGGCTCACTTAATGTCACTGTCAGGTTTTTGAAAACTGCAACTTTCAGTGAAACTGATTTTACCACAGCTAATTGATATCAACAAGGGCCTATTTCTTACGGCCTATTTCTGATCACAAAAAGATCACAAAACTTCTAAATAAAAACCAAAACATTTATAATATTGAACACTGAAATAAATGTGAGCTATACATACTAAAAAATTTAAGAAGGTTAATAAACACAGGAAGATAATTATTTGCCCAGTTATTCCTGTTCAGGGTCAAGGGTGGCTGGAGCCTGTCCCGGCAGCTCAGGGTACAAGGTTGGGACCCATGCTGGACAGGATGCATCCCCTAGCAGGGTGCACTCAGACCCACACCCCACCCTCCCCCCGACACACACACTCACTCAGGCTGGGACCACACGCCAGTTAACCAAACATGCACATCTCTGGGATGTGGGAGGAGACTGGGGAGCCTGCAGGAAACCCATGGAGACACTGGAGGATGTAGAAGTTCCACACAGTGGCCCCAGCAAGCAACAGACTTTCTCATCAAGGTGACAGTGAAATGACACTGAGTGAAATGACATCGTTGGAGGACTTACTGTATATGGGTCAGCTGGAAAAGCTGTACAGACCACTCTGCCATCTTATGACCAGGGTGTGAGAATTCAGCAACTTCAGCAGCCTATATCTCTCCAGCCCTATGCTACGGAGAAGTCTGTGGCCTGAGCTACTCTATGACGTTAGCTCGACGCTACGGCTGCAACACGGCTGCTGCATGTGGCACAGGACAGACTTTCACACAAGGTGCTTGTCCACGTGGCTGAAAGGCAGGAGCTTGGGCCTCCCCAGCACAGTTTACAGCACAGGCTGTGTGCCTGCTTGCTCATGCTTGTTTGTCCCTGTAGCAGGATTGGTTTGAGAACTGCTCTTGCTTTCTTCCTTCACCCTTAGAGAGGTTGTGGGGTAGAGATCTGTAATCACTGGAGGCTCCCGGTATCAACCATAAATGACCTATTAGCTGTGAACCACTAAACTAGCTTAGGTCAGTTTACCACGAAGGCTGTAGTATGCCTGAACTTCAGCAGTGATTTTCTATAGATGGTGGGATTATACCATTCCAACGCCCGGCCCTCAACTCCCTTTGTGCTTACATGTTTTCTAATTCTTCTTATAATAAATATGTATTTGTACGAGGTGGGTGGATCACTTGAGGTCAGGAGTTCAAAACAGCCTGGCCAACATGGTGAAACCCTGTCTTTACTAAAAATACAAAAAATTAGCAAGGCGTGGTGGCAGGTGCCTGTAATCCCACCAGATTGGAAGGCTGAGGCAGGAGAATCGCTTGAACCTGGGAGGGAGAGGTTGCAGTGAGCTGAGGTCCTGTACTGCACTCCAGCCTGGGCGACAGAGAGAGACTCTGTCTCAAATAAATAAATAAATAAATAAATAAATAAATAAATAAATAAATGAACTTGTATTATTTAAATAATAAATAAATAAGAAGAGACTTAAGTAAACTGCACAGACAGCACTGTCACCACCTGCTGGCAAAAACGGAGAAAGCACCGTAGGTGAATGCTGACCGCTTCACAGCAGAGAAGGCAGCTTGCAGTTAGGTTTTTCAGTTTCCAGTTGTTTTTAACTTCTAAGTATAATGTCTGGATTTTAGGGAGGGGAGAAGATCACTCCTCTTGAAGCATGTTACCTTGAAAGAGTTCTGATTTTCAAAAGCAAAATATAGTTCTGCTGACCATGGTTTCAGTCCGAGAGAAAAATCATAGTCCTGCTGCATGTAATATTAGTCATTTGGTCATCTGTCAAATAATTTGTATGTTCTTAAAGATTTCTCCCAAATATCAATATATAAAGAAAAGTAGACATCTACTGTAATCTTTCATTTTTTTGAGACGGAGTCTTGCTCTGTCGCCAGGCTGGAGTGCAATGGCATGATCTCAGCTCACTGTAACCTCTGCCTCCTGGGTTCAAGTAATTCTCCTGCCTCAGCCTCCCAAGTGTCTAAGATTATAGGCACCCCCCACCACACCCAGCTCATTTTATATTTTTAGCAGAGATGAGGTTTCATCATGTTGGCCAGGCTGGTCATGAACTCCTGACCTCAGGTGATCCACTCGCCTCGGCCTCCAAAAGTGCTGGGATTACAGGCATGAGCCACCACGCCCGGCCTACCACAATCTCTTTGGCAAACACATTTATTAAGTGATGAACATAGATTAGATCTGAACTCTTAGCTTTCTGTCTGCAGTGCCTCCTGGCTTTCTCCCACTGCCCTGTGGCATGCACAAACTTCCATCAGTATCATCTTCCGCCACTATTGTGCAGCATTCCCTTTGCAGAAAGTATAAAGGCATTCCTTACCAATGCTATTTTCTAGGAACTGTGTGATAATCTAGGGATTCGCTTCATAGGGCACCATGCCCCAAACAAAACATTTTCCCGATTCTGTTCATCCTTTTTTTACTTCAAGCTGATGTATCCTTACCCTCTCCCCACAATGCATGCCATCTCTTGGAGCCCAAATCAAAGGCATCTTCAACAAGGCTTTCCTTAATTTCTCTACCTAGAATTAAACGTTTCTTCCTCTGTGGTTCTTAAGTATTTTATTGATGTTTTTCTTTTTGTCTCTCTTTCTTTTTTTTGAGACGAAGTTTCACCCTGTCTCCCAGGCTAGAGTGCAGTGGCATGATCTCTGCTCACTGCAATTTCCACCCCCTGGGTTCAAGTGACTCTCCTGCTCCAGCCTCCCCAGTAGCTGGCATTATAGGTGTCTGCCACCACGCCTGGCTATTGATCTCTTTCTTACTGTACTTCTTTCACTTTAACTTACATGATGCTGTGATAATTGTGAGTTGTATACATGAGTAGACATGGAGCCAAACCATTCATATAGCAGCCTCCCATGATGCCTGACAAATGACAGTTGCTCCATAAACAGCCACTGAGTATTTGATGAGTCAAAGGTATTGATCTTTGATTAGATGGCCCAGGTTTGAACATTAACAGGAGCCACTGACTTAGATATGCATAAACATATGTACACTATGGACAACCAGCTTGCTTGGATGGTGATAAATGATACTAACCACAGTAAGTATCTAACTACGATGTTACCACAGTCAGCAGCTTCAAATGAGAAGCCAAAGGCTGATCATGGGTTATAACAAGTATTAGTCATTTTAAAGGTCTGGTTCTTTGGATGTTTCTAATTAGGCAGTTGCCAAAACTGGTAACAATCGGTAAGGCCATAATCTCTCTGGTCTTATGATTTCTGCTAAATTTCTAATGGGGACCTAAGAGTCCTAGCCTCAGGTGTGGGTTCTATAAGCAAAGCAAGCTCAGCAAAGACACCAACATCGAGAAAAGGCAGCAGCTGCGCTGCAACAGGCTAACTGCTTTCCAGACTGATGCCTGGGGGTCGGGGCCTCCCTGTGCTCAGCAGTACCTGACTGGTGGATCCCTCCACCAATGACCTGTCTATCTCTCCTCTGCTAACCCCTGTTCTCCTCCTTGTCCAACCCCTGACACCACCTATCTCAGAAAATAGGGAGGCTGCTGCCCTCCAAATGCTCATCCTGCCCTCTAGGAGCCACCATCCTCAGATCCCTCCCATCCCTATCCTGTATCCAATGGAAGAAGCTGTTCCAATGGAAGAAACACCCCCACCACTTCCTTCTACTCCCCCGTCTCTCTCTCCTATGACACTCCTTATACAGTGCTCACCATATTTAGAAAATTTTTTTTCAATCTCTTTTTATAAATATGGTACTTGTAATCCCTATTTGAAATAGAGGGAAAACAACACACAAATGCTTTTTACTTTAGGGTAGTATGCATGACACATCTGCATTTGGACTGGGGACCATTGCACATATACACATGTGCACGCACAAGAGTGGGACCATCTGCTTTCATATTATTCACACAGGAGGCAAACAAGATTTTACTGGCAACTATTAATCCACTCTCTGTGCTGGAAGGGACCATAAAGGTCCTCTAATAGCAGCGGGCCCCAGACTTTTGGATTCTAAGGCAGGTAAAATTACCCCACCCACACTATATGACTAAATAACGAAAACAGAGGGAACAGCGTGGAGCTGCCAACACTACATTTAGGGGCTTTTTTTCCTTCTTTGAAATACAGTCTTGTTCTGTTGCTCAGGCTGGAATGCAGTGGTGCGATTTCAGCTCACTGCAACCTCCGCTTCTCAGGTTCAAGAGATTCTCATGCCTCCGCCTCCCAAATAGCTGGGATTATAGGCACACACCAACACACCCAGGTAATTTTTGTATTTTTAGTAGAGTTGGGGTTTCACCATGTTGGCCAGGATGGTCTGGAACTCCTGACCTCAAGCGATCCACCCACCTCAGCCTCCCAAAGTGCTGGGATTACAGGTATGAGTCACTGCGCCCAGCCAGATTTGGGGGCAATTTTTAAAAATCATCATCTATTTGAGGAATGGATATTTTAATCTCAAAAAAGAACATGCTATCAGAACAACAATGAATCAATTTAGTGTTGGGAGAAACTCACTTCATTGCCTTTACTTTTCATGGTCCTGTACTAGTTTGGGGATGGACTCAGGAGTGCATCTTGGACTCCAGTGACCCTTTAGGTAGTACGAAAACTTCAAACACTTCAAAACCCAAAATTTCAGTAATTCAAGAACCATTAGATCATAACTGTACTATTATTTCCTGAATATTACTCATTAAATATACTCATATTTTTACTTACATAGTTTTATTTTAAAAGGAGACTTTGCATCACTTCCATAAAAGAAAAATCAATATCATGTGTCACAAAGAAGAGGTAACCTAAGAATAAATGCAATAGAAACAAAACATGTTAGTGAAGTCCAGTTAGAGAGCGTTGCTGGCTGAGGCCTGATCTCTCTGTGTAGACCAGGGAGGCTGGCAAGTGGACAGCAGTGATTAAAGACTGTCATCAAACCATACTTTTCACTTCAACAACATCAGAGGGATTGAAAGTAAATTGAAAATAAAAGTACTTTCACCCCAGGTAATATAATATTATCTAGTGCTAGACTCAGGGCCCATCTAAAGTCATCTCCAGTGGTTCATATCCCACTCTTAGAGTAACACGAATAGTGATACTTTGGTGCATGAATATTGTTAATTCATCCAGTCATTTGACACATTTATTGAGCACCTACTACATTCCAAGCACTGTACACAACAGAAGAAGGAATGAATAGAACAGGCATGGTACTTCTTGCAAACCTTCCAGTGGTGAAACAAACATTAAACAAGTGGTTGCATGAATTATATTTGTGCATCTTTGTGTTGTTTTACATATATGTATATATGTTGTGTGCATATATATGATATACATGTGATATGTGTGTCTATATGCATCAATTTGGTAAATGGTTGGTTGGTTGGTTTGTTTTGAGATCGAGTCTCACTGTGTTGCCCAGGCTGGAGTGCAGTGGCACAATCTTGGCTCGCTGCAACCTCCACCTCCCAGGTCCAAGGGATTCTCCTGCCTCAACCCCCTGAGTAGCTGGCAATGTAGTTGTGTGCCATCACGCCCAGCTAATTCTTTGTATTTTTAGTAGAGACAGGGTTTCATCATGTTGGCCAGGCTGGTTTTGAACACCTGACCTCAAGCCATCTGCCTGCATTGGCCTCCCAAAATGCTGGGAATACAGGCATGAGCCACCATGCCTGGCCCAATGTGGTAAGTTTTGTAAAGGAAAAATACAAGATGTTATGGCATGGTTTCACAGTAGGGCCATCTTTAGGTAAGGGGCCAGGAAAGATGTATAGATAGGAGATTGTAACAAACTGAGGCTTAAAGGAAGACAAGCTTTAGCATGTTGAAAGGGTGGGTGGGGGTAAGCTCCACACAGAGGTAATGATGTAGAAAAGGTCTGGTTCCTTTGGGGAACTGAAAGATATGTGGTGAGCAGGCAGCACGCAAGAGAGAGTGGAGTAAGTGTGGGGGAAAGCAGTCTCCTCACCTTTGCCTAAAGTGACCAGAAACTTTCTAGCTCTCTCTGCAAAGATGGTCTTCCATCTTTGTCTATCTCCCTAGAAATGTTTCCTAAGGAAAAATCTAGCTCTCCATTGTCTTCACACACTAACAAATCAGTTCAACATCTTTGCATTATGTGCAGAGAAAGTTTAATTCCTCTTCCACGTGACAGCCTCCAAGTATCTGGAGATGGCCAAGTGTTATTCCAGAACCTTCGCCTCCAGGATGGACACCACGAAAGTTCCCATGCTCCCTATTGTCTGTGTACCTCTTAAGAGGAAGGGTGGCTGGGCACGGTGCCTCATGCCTGTAATCCTAGCAGTTTGGGAGGCCGAGGCGGGTGGATCACCTGAGGTCACAGTTCATGACCAGCCTGGCCAACATGGTGAAACCCCATCTCTACTGAAAACATAGAATTAGCTGTGTGTGGTGGAGGGCACCTATAATCTTAGATGCTTGGGAGGCTGAGGCAGGAGAATTGATTGAACCTGGGAGGCAGAGGTTGCAGTGAGCTGAGATCATGCTATTGCATTCCAGCCTGGGCAACAAGAGCGAAAGTCTGTCTCAAACAAAAAACAAAACAAAACAAAACAGGAAGGCAGATTTTCCAATGTCCATTTGTGTTATGGGACTTCAATTTCCTTCTCCACATATAATCCAAAATTTATTTTCAGCCTTGGTTGTTTGTTGTTGTTTTTTTTTTAATTCTTTGTTTCTAACTGCCTTTTTGGAAAACACCCAGAAAGTTATGGCCAGGCCTGAATTCCTTGAGAAGTAGGAAATTCTCAAATGCATGCCATCAGAAATATTTATTTCTTCTTTCATGTCTCTTTCCTGCACCTTGGAAGGCAAATTCCATTCATGGGGGAAGGGAGGGGCAGTAAGGAACTTTTTCCAAGTAATGGAATGGTGGCAAACACTCATCTAGGCAAAACTCAAAGACATGCCCAAAGTTTGTGATAGAAAAATTAAATACAATATTTGCTATTTGAATGGATCTTCCATTTGCTTGGGGGGGTACAGGAATGCTACATTCAGGGAAAGTGAGAATAATACAAAATCCCTGCTCTTGACTGCTGTGGCTACGGACCCAGATTCCCTTGAAACGAGAGCAGGGTGCTGGGGTGTTGCTGTGTAAGCAGGGCACTCTGCCAGGCTCAGATCACCCACCTCCTCTTTGAAACTGGCATGAAAAAAGAAAAATAAGAGCTTCATGAATAATATAGCAGCCCTGACATGCTGAATGCACATTTCATCCAAATATGTGCACATTCCAGCCAAATAAGGCGGTCTCTCCACATCCTCACCCTTCCCTCCCTCCTCCCTCCCTTCAGTGCTCTTCCACCATATTAGCCAGATTTCTAGGTTTTCTTGCTGCCTCCTATTGCAAAGTGGATTATCCCAGGGAAGGAGGGCTGGCTTCCGATTCCCCATTATACCTAAAGCCTTCTCCTCCTCTGCCAGCCTTCCAGCTCTGTGACTGCAGCATTGCCCATTAGGAGGCCATGTGTGACCCAAGGGCAGCAGGTGAAATTCAAAGCAGATAAAGTTGCTTCTCCACATCGGTGCTCATATGCTGGAGGCAGGCAGCCAAAAAAACTGAATATAATAAAGTCTGGTTTAAGACCGTCTGTTGCTTTTCTTGGAAAATTCTATCCTTTCTCATTAGCCTGCCTGTAAGAGCTCTACCTCTGCACATAATCGGAAGAAATAATATACAGAAAAAGTTTTCAAATATGAGTGAAATAACCTTGCAAACAGGATTAAAATTCAGCAGAGTGTAGTGCCAGACGCAAGGCTTCTCTCTCACGGGGAGTGCCCCTTATGTAAAGCAGCAGGAAACGGGGCTGGCCATGAAATTACCAACTCCCGAGGGCAGAGACCACATCTGCTCATCTTTACGTTCCTTCAGTGGTTGATGCAACCTACAGATTAGTTGTTCAACAAAATATGTTGCATGCATTTGATTCTTAAAAAGAATAACATACACAGGCACTGAAAAATAGTGATCTTCTGGGTGGTAAAGCGAAGGTGATTTTTATTTGCCTTTTCCACAGGTTTCTGATTTTCTCCAGTGAATATGAATATATTTAGTGAGAAAGTTATTAAACATGAGATTTTTAGAATTGGAAGGGACCAGAGAAATTAGTCCAATATTCTTTTTCCTTACATGTGGAAACTGAAGCTCAGAGAAGCTAAATGACACATCCAAAGTCACAGAGCTTGTTCACGAGAAGGCTGAAAGAAAACAGGCCATTCATGTTTCTCTGCCTGTGTTCCCCTATACATGCCCTTTGCCTTTCCTGAAAGACAGTTTAGCTAAGAGTCTAATCTAATGTTTTGAAAAGTCTTGGATCCAATTTAAAAGCAAACTGTGCTATCCAGTGAGCTTATTCTCCAGAGAAGACATTATCTTAGAAAGTACACAGAATAGTTTAAAAGTCATTAAGTGGGCAGGGCGCAGTGGCTCACGCTTGTAATCTCAGCACTTTGGGAGGCTGATTGCGGGCAGATCACGAGGTCAGGAGATCAAGATGATCCTGGCCAACATGGTGAAACCCCCTCTCTACTAAAATCTAAAAAATTAGCTGGGAGTGGAGGCACACAACTGTAATCCCAGCTACTCAGGAGGCTGAGGCAGGGGAATCGCTTGAACCCGAGAGGCGGAGGTCGCAGTGAGCTGAGATCGCACCATTGCACTCCAGCCTGGCAACAGAGCAAGACTCCATCTCAAAAAAAAAAAAAAAGGTATTAAATATAACATCCTTTGCTTTTGTTACAGCAAAACGCTTGGCCACTCCTTAATGACAGATGGCCCCGTGCATTGACACACGCCTCAAAACAGCCTCTGCAAGCGAGCTTAACATCCGAGGAAGGCAGAAGAGTGAACATCACAGAAAAGGGGGAGTCTGTGCATGGGTTTACATCTCCAGAAGTGAGAAGACTTAAGAGATATTTACTGTGGGCTCATCTTCCACCAAACTTTCATTGGTGTGCGAATTTCAAACTTCTTATCATAAAAATTACAAACATACAAAAGAGAGAATATTAAAATGGATTCCATGTAACCAGGATGCAGCTTTATTAATCATTAACTTAGGGTTACCCCTCAGTCACTGCCTCCCTCCCCATGGGTAATTTTGAAGTCAATCCCGAACATTAAACATTATACCATTTCATCCATGAGTACTTTAATATGTATCTCTAAAAGACACGGACCTTTAACATAAATATTCAAATGTCATAACGCCTAAAAAATTGATAATAAATCCCTGATATAGTCAAATAACCCGTTTGTGCTCCACTTTTCCTGCTTACCTCACAAAAATGTTTAAGGCTGGTGTAATTTATCAGGCACTGTGTATCATCTCAGTTAATCCTGACAATGACACTATACGGGGGCTGTAGGTGGCCTGGGGGAGCAAGACACACGATCAGGTTAGAGACACAGGCGGAAGCCTCACTCCCCCAGGCTCTAGACACATGGGCTGCTCTTCTTTCTCATTCAAAACCCAAGCTTGTTCCTACTTTAGGGCATTTTCTTATTTTTTTTCTGCCTGGTTTTTCCATGGCTGGGAACTCCTCACAGATCATCCCTGACTGCCCTGTCACTCACTATTAAAATGCCCTGGCTTATGTTTCTCATAACATTTGATACCATCTACAATTCTCTTGTTTTCTGCTTGTCTTTCTTTCCAACAGAACAGACGCTCCACCGGCTGGGTGCGGTGGTTCACTCCTCTAATCCCAGCACTTTGGGAGGCCAAGGTGGGCAGATCACCTGAGGTTGGGAGTTCAAGACCAGCCTGACCAACATGGAGAAAACCCCCGTCTCTACTAAAAATACAAAATTAGCCGGGTGTGGTGGTGGTGAGCGCCTATAGTCCCAGCTACTCGGGAGGCTGAGGCAGGAGAATCGCTTGAACCTGGGAGGTGGAGGTTGCAGTGAGCAGAGCTCACGCCATTGCACTCCAGCCTGGGCACAAGAGTGAAACTTTGTCTCAAAAAAGAATAGACACTCCATGACAATCAGCTCCTTGTCTGTGGAGCTGCGGCTTCTGTACCTACAGCCCTCACACAGATTCTGGCAATGGTAAGTGCTCCATGGTTGTGTGATGCGTGGATTAACACATGCCTGCAAACACAACAGGTATTTGTTGCATGAAATAATGCACACATGCCAACATGAGAGAAAGAACAGCCTCGTTTCAGCTGAGCTCCACTCTTCGGCTCTCAGGCACTTGGCCGAGGCCTTTAACCAAACTGCACTTTTATGACGTTCTGTTGTCAATGGTCTTTTATAACAACAAAGGCAGTATGTGTTCACTGTAGAAAATTTGGGAATCCACAACAAACACAAACTTGAAGATTCAAGTAGCCTAGAAATAGCCACTGTTGACCGTGTTTTTATGCATAAATCATACAAAATTGAAGTCATGCTATTCTTCTTGATTTGTGATCTACTCTTTTCATTTAACAATGTGGCATTAACATTTCAGACGTCACTTAACTCTTCTAAAATGTATTGTTTCAAGGCTGCATTGCATTCCATTGCACAACTACACAAGGCTGTCACCAATGCCACATTGTTGGACATGATATCTGTTTCCTTTTCTTGGCTACCATAAAAAATAACAATAAACATCCTTGCACGTTTACGTACATTTCCATTATTATTTTCTACAGACAGATTCCATAAGTGGAATTGCCTGACAAATTGAAATACAAATTAGAGCATTTGTAAGTATTGCTAAATTGCTCTCTAGAACAACTACATCGATTAATACTACTGCATCAGTGTTTAAAAATGTTCATCTCCTTTTCTCTTTACCAAATGGATGCTAATATTTTTAAAACATCTATAATACCATGTTGTGACTGTTAATCATCTTTCTTTTTAATTAGATCACAGATTTCTTGCGAGTACTTTCTTTTACTTCTGTAATTACTCCTGATATGAAGCAGGCACTCATATCAGGAGTGGATGGATAGATAAACTGGATGAATTTTGTCAAGGATTACCAGGAAGAACACTGAGCTACATGAACAAGTTGTCATTTTCCTGTTTCAAGAGCTCTCCTGCCCAGTTTACATGTGCACCTGAGCACAGTCCACCCTCCCTGCTAAGCCCTGCTGCCCTGCTGAGGATCCGTTTGCTTTTGGTTTGGGAGCATCGGGTGCACACCCCACCAGATCTGGCTCTCCCTCCCGTTTAGCTTCAGCAGAAGAGGTAGCAGAATTACTAAGTTCAGCTGACATGATGCTTACTGCTGCAAGTATCACTAATTAATGATTTAACCACAGAATAATAAGTCCCAGATTTCCCTTAGCAAAGCAAAACCGAGAGTAAACCCCACACTGGTCTGCTCCACAGCATCCAAGCCTACCGACTGCAAAGAGACAATCACCAGGGGCTGCATCTGACCCAGAATTTGTGCTAGAAGAAATTTAACCCAATAATGCCATGCTAGAGAGCTGCCTGCTACCCACTCACCCCATGTGCAGATCCCAGCTTGCCGGGCCTCAGGGAGCCCCCCGGGAATAGGACCAGGTCTTGTTTGTTGGTACAGCCCCGTGCCCAGCACTGCTTGACATATGGAAAATACCTATTAAACATCTGGTGAATACACAGACACCAAAGAGAGGGAATAGAGGATGAAAAGATTCATGGAAGCCTGGGTGGGGAGACGGCAGCGTGAGGAGTATTCTCTGATGTTCTTCATTGTCATCCACATGGAGTAGAGCAAATGGACACACAGGGAAGAAACAGCTGGGGCCACAGCTGGGCAGCTATACTGCTTGTAAATTCTCGGATCTGGATTTGGTCTTAAGTCAGAAACAACTCCACTCCCTTTGCCTGTTCTATGCTGCCTTCCAACACTAGAGAAAAATGTTTAATACCCTCCATCTGAGAATTTGTGTTCAATAAATAATGTTTATTCTAATTTTAAAATTAAAATGCCTTGAATAATCAACTTAGATTCCAGTTATTGTGAAGAGGTTCTCACAGCAACATTTCGCCTGAAATGGCCCTTAGATGCTAAAGTGGGCCCTATACAGTAAAAAAAATACATATATGGAAGTGAGAACTATTATCTGCCTACACAAATTGACAGTAAAATCATAGATTTTCTGGGCTGGAAAGACAGAGAACAAAATGAAAAACAGACTCTCCAATGCATTTTGTTTTTTAATGCATACCTTCTTTGGCTGTAGATAAGGTAACCATTCTAATGACACTGAATGCCAATAAGGGCTTATGTGCAAATACAGCAGAAGCAGCTATATAATTCATTCATTCATTTATTTGATGTTAGGCACTATGGAAACAAAAACAGTATGTTCCTCCCCAGTCTCATCAAGCTTACTGTCAGCTGGGGAGATCCACAAGACTCTACTGCAACAGCTAACAGAGGCCTATGCCCACTGGCTTACGGAAGTTCTTTTCCAGGCTTCTCAAGGAAGTGAGAAAAGAAGGAATTCGGAAAAAGTGGGATGCAACAAGAATTATGCTAGTCGAAAATATATTAATAATAGCAACAGTTACATTTACTGAGTGCCCTACTATGAACCCAGTACTAATAACAACTCATTGATCACAGCACTTTGGGAGGTCAAGGCAGGCAGATCACCTGAGGTCAGGAGTTTGAGACCAGCCAGGCCAACATGATGAAACTCCATCTCTACCAAAAACACAAAAATTAGACAGGCATGGTGGTACACACCTGTAGTCCCAGCTACTTGGGAGGCTGAGGCTGGAGGATTGCTTGAACCTGGGAGGCAGAGGGTGCAGTAAGCAGAGATTGTGTCACTGTACTCCAGCCTGGGAGACAGGGTGAGACCCTGTCTCAAAAACAACAACAAACTAATTGAGGTGGAATCTATTATCTTCATTTTACAGAGGAAGAAACTGAGACTTTGAGAGTTTAGTTTACCCAGCTCATAAGATCCTGAACAAGAGAAGAACAATCTGGAGGTAGAGTTGAAAACTAGCATATAACAGTCATTGTCCCAAATGTCACTTGAAAAATAGATGCACATCTTCCATTAAGTATCTGTTGCTATGTAACAAATTACCTTCAAAAATTAGTGGTCTAAAACAACAAATATCCTTTATCTCAAAGTTTCTGTGGGTCAAGAATTCAGGGACAGTTTAGGTGGGTTGATCTGGCTCAGGATCGCTCAGATTTGCAGTTCAGATGCCAACCAGGGCTGTGTTCATCTGAAGGCTTGACTGGGGCTGCACAGTCTACTTCCAAGATACCCCACTCACATAGCTGTTGGCAGAAAGCCTCAGTTTCCTTGCCATGTGGGCCTCTTTATAGGGTTGAGTGTGAAGCCATAGAGCAGGTGGCTTTCCCAAGACCCAGTAATCTAAGAGAGGGCAAAATAGAAGCCACAATGTCGTTTACAATCTAGTCTCCAAAGTCAAACAATATCACTTCTTTAACTTTCTATTAATTAGAAATGAGTCTTCAAGTACAGCCCATGTCAAGGGGAAAGGAATTAGGCTCCGCCTTTTAAATGGTGGAGAATTAGTGGTCATGTGGTAAAACCATCACTATAGCTCAGACAGGAAACTAGAATTGAGTGGGGGGATCCTATCTAGAGAAAAATGTTTGTGTTTCAAAAAGAAGTGGGTAGCAAATAAACTAGCTCTTGAGTGCTGAAAAAATAAGATAGTATCTATAAGCCAGGCAAAGGAGATTGCTCATCTATCAAGTGCATAAGTCAATTGTTTTATTTTTAGACAGGGTCTGACTCTATTACCCAGGCTGGAGTGCAGTAGTGCATTCCCAGCTGACTGTGGCTTTGGGCTCCTGAGCTCCAGTGATCTTCCTGCCCCAGCCTTCCAAGTAGCTAGGACTACAGGTATGTGCCACCACACCCAGCTAAGTTGTTGTTGTTGTTGTTTTTAAAGATGAGCTCTCACTATGTTGCCCAGAGTGGCGTCAAACTTCTGGCTTCAAGTGCTCCTCCTGCCTCAGCTTCCCAAAGTTCTGGCATCACAGGTGTGAGCTACCACACCCAGCCATGGTGTAATACTTTTAGAAGAGGCTGGTGGCTGAGTAAAATTCATAGTTGTAGGAAAAGAAATATGAAGTTTAAAAATGCGTTTTGGTTATTAATTCTTTTTGTTGCTTTCCCTACCTTTGAGCAAAAGTTCTTTTGAAAATGTCAAGTTACTTACTAGATACGCCTTAAGAAAGGGTTTGGGGCTGCAAAAGTAGGTGGGAATTAGAATCTCTGGGGGACCACAGGAGGAGGGTGGTTGCAGGGATCAATGGGAGGGAACGCAGAGGGGAGAAAAGGAAGAGCAGGTCTCCTAGGTAAGCAGCTTCCACCAGAAATTCTCCTTCAGGGCTCTCCTTGGCATATCCCAGACTTCTGAACACTGTGTGCTCTGCTCAAAAGAGGAAGGCTTTTCCTTTTCAGAGCATAGAGAAACTAGATAAAATGAACTTCCTAGCATAGAAAGCTGAATGTCAAAAAAAATCAATTTACATGACCTTACCAATGCAAAATGCAAACCATGAAATGGTCTTAACATACTGAAGCCAGCGTTTGCACTGTGGAGAAAAAGATAGGCAGCAAAGCCCAGAGCCGGCCCAGCATCGCCGCTGCGTGGAGAGCGCAGCAGTGGGGCCTGGCTGAAACCCTAGCGCCATCTATAACCAGCTGCGACACCTTGGGAAAATCCACCTTTCTCAGGTGTGGGTTCCTTTTGGTAAAGATAGGGGTACTAGTACTTTCTTACAAGGCTGCGAGAGTTTAATGAGAAACATAGAGCTCAATGAATATCAACTATCATTCATGCATGACAGGGACTAAGACATGAAGTTAGACTCCATTAGGAGTAAAATTAGAGAACATATGTTCATTTTCTGCATCTCAATGTATGGTTTTATCTTGAACACTGTGCAGAAAGCAAACAGTAAATCGCTGCGCCTCCTCTCCCTCCCTCAACTTCCCTAACTTCCCATCCCTTCACTCTTGGAGAAAGGGGAGGGCCCTCATCACTCAGATCAGGCACCAAGAAGCACAGAGAGCTGCTGTTTCCCCGAATACCAGCCATGTTTCAGAGGCTTTAATCTGGGGAAGGAGCCATGGCAGCGGCTTCCCATGGCTCCTGAATTCCATCTTTCTGAACCATGTTTTTTGTGCACAGCAGTTTTACCCTATTCAACAGCAGCTTTTCCCATTCCCAGAAATTAGGTACAGGGGTGCCACTGGGGGACTCCTAGGAATTCTAGGGAAAGGGACCCCAGGAGAGGTGTAAAGGTTGGTAAGGACCCTCTCTGGAGCAAAGGGTGGGAAAATCATCCCCACATAGCTTTTATCTCCTAATGAAGCCTCACGTCTCAAACCACAGAGCAATGTAAGTTCATCACCAGCAAGGCTGTGGTTGTCTCCAGAAGCACAGTTCTCTGGCCTTGAAGAAGAGGAAGCCCAATATGCTTTAGAAGGTACATAAGAAGGTACCTGAAAGACTCTGATGAAAGAATCATCATCAATTCCCATATTACATGGCCAAATGTCAGCAGGCTAGATGACCACTGTGGTCCCTCATACTCATTTTCCAGCAGGGGGATACTGCCCAAGCTTGGTCAGAACCCTGCAGTGAGAAATAGGCTAAAATCCCCTTTCCAGATCTAGTCCTATAGCATCCCATCAGGGAAATACTCTCTGATGCTCCTGAATACCTTGCCAGCCCACACCACCTTACCCATTTAATAACTGAAGCACTTTTCTAAAAGTTGCCAAGCCCAGTTTTACTAAGGGTCCCAATATAAAACCTTCATCAACTATTCATGCCTCTCAGGGGCTTAACTGAGACCTTTCAGAGAACAGTGTGAGAGACTTAGTACGTAGTTACAAACCCTGCCTAGGAAATCAATTTATTCTGGATTCTTGGAGGAAGAATAGAGCGTGTGCTATTTACTTTTAATAACAAAACCCCTTGGCATCTTAAGCTCATCTCTTAGTCAAGGAGAATTGCTATTCATCATTACAAGGTAAGGTCTGGCCTTAAAGCCTGCTTCCACTGGCCGCATTCTTAGATACATACCTGTGGGGGAACTGCAGATGGACCCTCTGTGGAGTCAGGAGAGACACCATCACACACCCATCAAGCTTCTATGACTGATTCAAGGCCATCAGCTTCTGGCCCTTGCCAAGCAGCTGGATTTTTTTTTTTTTTTTCCCCAAGATGGAGTTTTGCTCTTTTGCCCAGGCTGGAGTGCAGTGGCACAATCTTGGCTGAGTGCAACCTCTGCCTTCTGGTTTCAAGTGATTCTCCTGCCTCAGCCTCCTGAGTACCAGGATTACAGGCGCCCGCCACCACGCCTGCCTAATTTTTGTATTTTTAGTAGAGACGGGGTTTCACCATGTTGGCCAGGGGTTTCACCATGTTGGCCAGGCTGGTCTCAAACTCCTGACCCCATGATCTGCCCACCTTGGCCTCCCAAAGTGCTGGGATTTACAGGCATGAGCCACTGCAACCGGCCCAGTTGGAATTTTTAAAAAGTTCGCACTGTGGAATACTTTCCTTGGCCTCAATAACCAACCCTCAATAACCAACGCCCTCACCACCACTCAGTGAGTCTTATGATATGCCAGGCACTGCTCTAAGTCTTTATGGGTATCATCGCTTTTGTTTTTCACCACTGCCTGAGGGGCTGGTTCTATTATCTCTCCCATGTCTTACAAATGCAGAAACTGAGACACAAGGGGATGGGTAAGGGAGCTGCCCGAGGTCCCACAGCTAAAAAAGTAGGAGAGCTGGGATCCACACCCACAGTCTGGCCCCAGAGGCTGTACACATGCTGCTGTGTTACTCAAACCTGCCTGCCATACGGGTTTCAGGGTTTCTTCGTGCCATTTAAGGATGAAGCACCCTCTCTCCTTTGGCATCTTAGCAAGACACTAGTTGGGCATTATATAGTAGCCATCTGATACTTGCTCTGTGGCCATACCTTAGCTGATTCTACACTGGATATCAATTTATTCTGGATTCTTGGAGGAAGAATAAAGTATGTTGCTATTTACTTTTCATAACAAAACCCCTTGGTGTTTTGTTTTGTTTTGTTTTTTACTTAATGTTGACTCTTTCAGCTTCCTTACCCCAAATGGTATTCTAGTAATGATCAAAGCTTCATTTCCCTTAAGAAGCACAATAAAAACAGTAGAACATGGATTTTGAAGCAAAGAGAAGCCCTTTACTACTTTATGAGTGACCTTGGGCGAGACAGGTAACATCTCTGAGTCTTAGCCTCCTTGCTCATGATATGTAGGTGGCCATATTTACCTTTTAATATTATTATGAGAAAGACAAGACATAAAGTATATCAAGTGTATAAACCACCTGTTATATGCAATAAAGAGTAATTCCCTGAGGTCCTTTCCTGTTCTAAAAGTCTGTAACTAGCTTTACTGCTTGGGTGATTACATATCCTCAAGGAAGGAAAGGTTCAAGTTTACTGGCTTGTTTCCATCTAAAGCTTGTCTCCGGGGTGTAGAAAATCAAGTTCTTGATATCTACCAGCTCTTCAGTCTCATGCTAAATCTAAGGGACTTACATTCCAGGGAGCAATAAAATGCACGTTCAGGGGAAGATAACAAACTATTCCACAAGCAAATGATCGAGCAGGAAACCAGCACTGAGCAGAAAACTAACAGAAGAAGATCCTTCCCCCTGGGCCCTGTGTGAGGTTAGGTAAGAGAAATGTTTAGGAAAGAGCAGATTGGGGCAGACAGAGAAGATGAGGGGGGAAAATCCAGGAAGGGCAGAGTAGAAAGGAAGGAAGAAGGGAGAGAGAGAGAAGATAGAAAGGAAGAGAGAAAAAGAAAGAGAGGGAGCAGCACCCACACATGTGCAGGCACTAAGGTCTGGAATGTAAAGACAGAAGATCAGAAGATGTATCCAGTCAACAGGAAGACAGCTGACTGGGCGGGGAGTCAGGATTACATCCTCAATTGATGGTGTACACATTGTTGCATTTTGCTTTACCACTTACCAAGTGCTTTACATGTGTAATCCTGCTTAATCCTCATAAAGGCCATGCTAAGCCTATACTAGCCCCATTTTTCAGTTGAGGAAACACTCAAGAGAGATTCAGATTCACATTATTTCCGCAACTGATTCTCAAAATAATTCTGAGAGATGAGTAGGGGAAGTATTATTTCCATTTCAAAGAAAAAGAAAAGGTCAGTTAAGGCTCAGAGAATCCAATGATCCATCTGAGTGCTTCTCGATGCTAAAGATCCAATGCCCCCTTTTTTTTCTTTTTTTGAGACACCATCTTGCTCTGTTGGCCAGGCTGGACTACAGGGGCACGATCTCAGCTCACTGCAACCTGCACCTCCTAGGTTCGAGCAATTCTCCTGCCTCAGCCTCTTAAGTAGCTGAGATTACAGGTACCTGCCGCCACACCCAGCTATTTTTTGCATTTTTAGTAGAGACGGGGTTCTACCATGTTGGCCAGGCTGGTCTCAAACTCCTGACCTCACGTGATCCACCCGCCTCAGCCTCCCAAAGTGCTGGTATTGTATGTGTAAGCCACCACACCCAGCCAACACCCTCTTTTTATGATTAATATTTATAATGATACCATTTATAAATAAACCAAAACTCAAAAATCATAACCACAACTGTGACAACCAAAACTGCCCCCCCACAAATATCCAAGCACCCCCTAAGGGATAGGTTGCTTCAGGCTAAAAGCTATTCGAAGTCAAAGGTAGGACCAGTCCTCAACCTTGGGTCTCCTGACTTTCAAAGAAGGGCTATTTCTCCTTGAAAAGGCGGGATGTGGCCAGAGAGTGGGGGACCTAGACCAGCAGAGCCATGACAGAGAAGCCTGGACATCAGTAAGGTCAGGCCTCCAGCCTCTTTCCCTCTAACGCTGGCCACCAGTATTGAGAAAATGATGGCATTTATATCACAACCTCTCACAGCCTCAGCTCTGTAATCTCTGAAACTCATCTTCCTGAAATGGAAAGTAAGCACTGTCTTCTACCCTATCACGGTACATATTCCATATGCCAGTTCTGATGAAAAAAAAAACAACACACAGGGACTTGAGAAGAATCACTTATGCTCTTCACAGCCAACTCATAATACAAAACAAAACATCAGGAAACAAGACTTTTGTTTTAAAAGTCTGTGCAAGGAGCTGGATTCGATTTATCTTCCTCTTGGTCTAACCACTTGACAGGACTGATGGCTTTGATCAACCTGCCAACAAAAACCAAAAAGACATCTCAGAGCCCACATTCCAGGGGCGCCTTTGGGAGATTCGGGGCTGACAAACTGTATGTGCAGATTCTCAGAAGAAAAGCCAAACATCATTTTCATTCTTGAGGTTTAATTTATGTGATTTAACGCCGTGTTAGCGTGCTTGTAAACCTATGTCATGACCAGTCAAGCAGGAGGCAGGACGCACTTCTCTCAGTCGGTTGTGCCACATTATTTTAACAGACATTAGAAAATAAGACAAAGATACCATGAAGAAACTGCTGGCTCACATCCTAAAGCTCCACCTCAGTGGAATTATGTATTCAAAGAATGACTGCAAACCACCTACATAGTGCCAGGAGCTAGTTTAACAATGTCCCTGGTCCTCCCTCCCAGGTCTCTACAACCTGCTGAAGAAAATGTGCCAGGTACGCAGGCACAAGGCCCTGGAGTGAGCAGTGCAAAAGGCAGTGAGAGCAAAAGTCAAAAATAAATTCAATCAGGCCGGACGTGACGGCTCACGCCTGTAATCCCAGCACTTAGGGAAGCCAAGGCAGTCAGAGCACTTGTGGTCAGGAGTTCGAGACCAGCCTGGCCAACATGGTGAAACCCCATCTCTACTAAAAAAAAAAAAAAAAAAAATACAAAAATTAGCTAGGCACAGTGGTGGGTGCCTGTAATCTCAGCTACTCAAGAGGCTGAGGCAGGAGAACTTCTTAAACCTGAGAGGCAGAGGTTGCAGTGAGCCAGGATCGCACCACTGTACTTCAGCCTGGCTGACAGCCTCTTTTTGTAATTAATATTTATAATGCCACCATTATTACCTTGAAAGGGCCAGACTCCATCTCAAAGAAAAAAAAATTTTTTTAAATCCAATCAATGTTTGGCTGTGTGGTAACCAAAGCCAGGAATAGTGGGCATACATAAAATCCACAGAAACCACAGATTTAGATTAATATAAGGCAAACCCTTTTCAGAATATTAACAGGTACATCTCTCTTGATTACCCTTTAACCACACCTTCCAACAAGCCTAAGACTGACTTACGAGGCAGAAGGAAGAGGGACTACTGGTTTATCCAAGGTCAGCTGAGCAGCAGAAACCAAACACCAACTGAGAAAAAAGAGCCATGTGCAAAAAGGAGATAACTTGAGGTGGAAATTCTGGACATACAGTGACATGGATGCATATTGCCTTGTCTACAGAGTAAAAGAGAGAAAGATTCCTATGCCAAGGGAAAGACAGATCCAAAATAGCTTTAAGGTTTGTTAAAGTCCTCTGATGCAGAGTTCAATTGCATTAATTCTGTCCTCATTTTTGAAAGGAGGCATGCCACATTTTTAAGAAATAAATAAATATTGCCAAAATTTGTTTAATTTCTTATAAAGTTGGGAAACTTTTTTCCCCAAGTTTTTTCCCTGTATTTTCAATAACAAATTCCCTAATTTATTCTCCAAAGAAACTATGGTGTCCTATTTCATGGAGGGCAAAAATGACATCCACAAGGTCAGCTTGCAGAATGTGCGATAATGCTACTAAAGGTTTTCGTTTCTAAAAAGATTTCTTAAGATGTAATTTATATACCATCAAGTGCAACCATTTAAGTATACAATTCAGTGGTTTATATACATTTAGTATATTGCAACCATTACTATAATTTAATTTTGGAACAGTTTCATCATCCTTTAACAATTCAGTGGTTTATATACATTTAGTATATTGCAACCATTACTATAATTTAATTTTGGAACAGTTTTGTCATCCTTTAACAAAACTTTACGTTTATAAGCAGTCACTCCCATTTTCCCTTACTACTGGTCCCCTTCTTTTACCCTAGGGAAATACTAATCTACTTTCTGTCTCTATAGATCTGCCTCTGCTGAACGTTTTATATAAACAGAACCATAGAAGATCTGGTCCTTTGTGACTGGCTTCTTCCACTTTGCATGTTTTTGAGGGTCATCTCTGTGATAGAATATATCAGTACTTCATTCTATTTGTTGCTGAATAATATTCCATTACAGGGATATATCATATTCTGTTTATCCATTTATCAGTTGAAAAAAATTGGGGTTGTTTCCACTTTTTTTGCTAAGAGTGTTGCTATAAACATTTGTATGCAAGTTTTTGTGTGGATATATGTTTTCATTTCTTTTGGGTATAATATACCCAGGAGTGGAACTGCTGACTCATATATTAACTTTATGTTTAGCTGACTTTTTTTAGAGACAGGGTCTTGCTATGTTGCCCAGGCTGGCCTTGAACTCCTAGGGTCAAGAGTTCCTCCTGTCTCAGCCTCCCAAGTAGCTGGGATGACAGGTACATACCACAGTGTCCACCTATGTCTAGCATTTTGAGGAAGTGCTAAATTGTTTTCCAAAGAGGCTGCACCATTTTACCTCCCCACTAACAGTGTATTCAGTGTCTCCACATCCTCGCCAACCTTGTTATTTTTCCATTTTTTTATTACAGCCATCCTAGTGGGTATCAAGTGGTATCTCAGTGTGGTTTTGATTTGAATGTCCATAGGACTAATGATATTAAGCATCTTCTCATGAGCTTACCAGCCTTTGTATATCTTCTTTGGAGAAATGTCTACTCAGATCCTTTGCCCATTTTTTAATTGAGCTGTCTTTATTGTTGAGTCATAAGAGCTCTTTATATATTCTAGATACAAGTCACTTAACAGATAGATGATTTGCAAATATTTCCTTCCAATGTATGAGTTGTCTTTTCACTTTCTTGATGATGTCTTTTGAAGCACACATTTTTTATTTGACAATGTGAAAGGTTTTGAAAGTACTTTTTAGTACATATCTTACAGGGGAGGTGAAATTAAGATAGGAGCATATTTGTACACCCATGTGCAAAGCAGCATTATTCACAATTGCCAAAAGAGAAAGCTACCCAAGTGTTTATCAACAGATGAATGGATGAACAAATGTGGTATGTAGATATTATTCGGCCTTAAAAAGGAAGGAGATTCTGATACATCCTACACTGTGGATGAACCTTGAGGACATTATGCTAAGTGAAATAAGCCCATCACAAAAAGACATATATCATACAATTCCACTTACATGAGATCCCTAGAGTAGTCAAAGTCATACAGACAGAAAGTAGAATGGTGGTTGCGAGGAAATTAGAAGGGGGTAAGTGACAAGTTATTGTTTAATGGGTACAGAGTTTCTGTTTGGGAAGAAAAAAAGAGATGAAAAGATGAAAGGAGATTGACAGCAGTGATGGTTGTACAACAATGTGATTGTAATAAATGCCATTGAACTGTACACTGAAAACTGTTAAAATAATTAATAAGTAATGAACAGATAAGGGGCCGGGCATGGTGGCTGATGCCTATAATCCCAGCACTTTGAAAGGCTGAGGCAGGTGGATCACCTGAGGTCAGGAGTTCGAGAGCAGCCTGACCAACATGGTGAAACCCCGTCTCTACTAAAAATACAAAAAAAATTAGCCAGGCATGGTGGCAGGCGCCTATAATCCCAATTACTCAGGAGGCTGAGACAGGAAAATTACTTGAACCCAAGAGGTGGAGGTTGCAGTGAGCCAAGATCAAGCCACTGCACTCCAGCCTGGGTGACACAGTAAGACTCCATCTCAAAAAAAAGAAAAAGTAAATAAATAACAATAAACAGATGAGGGCAGCAGCTAGTTCCCAGTCCTTGGGTTTTAGCTTATCATTTTGCTCTTTCCTGCTAACTTCTATGCCAATAAGTAAAATAAGCCAAAAGCACAAAAAATAAAAGGTTCAACTAATCCAAAAACAAGCAGCATACAGTGCTCAATGAAACAGCAAAATGTGAAAATAAATTCCTTCTGCTGAATCCCATATTTGTAGAAGGTCTATACTATGTGAAGAACAATCCTGAGCGCTGGGGATTCAGAAACATCTAAGACAAAGACCCTGTGCCCTAAAGGAATTTTCAGACCAGGAATATATTTTCAATTCTATGAATGGCATTCAACCTAATTCAACTTGCATGCTTTTTGAATGGGAATCTTGTAATGACTGGATTGAACAACACTGCAATCAGAGTTTGACTACATTTAGGGAAGCTCTCGTTTCTTCTTCCCTTCTCTGACAAAGCAGCATATCTTTCAACTCTATGAAAATTTAAAGCTCTTACTCATCTGTTAAATATAAAAGGAGGATGATTATGCAATTTGGGATCCAGATAGTCATTTTTCTGAATGAGTTCATGCATATGCTTATTTACAACTATTTCATTTTTTCCTGAATGCATGCAAAAGATCACTGCAGCTTAACAGTATGCAAATCTATTCATATTGTGAAATCATAACAGCAGCACCAGCCTGCTGAGAACTAAGAGGAAATGCCACATACGACCAAAGACTAAATTACCTACCAAATCAAGCCTTTGAAAAGCATAGACACAATTACTATGGCACAAGAATATACAAGAATAAGAAAAAGTTCTAGCAGAGAGATTAGTTAGAATATCCATGCCAAAAAGTGCTTTAAAAAGCAGAAACATCTTTGGACAAACAGGAGTTTGTTCAATAACTCAAAAAATATTTATTAAGCACCTATTATGTGCCAGGTACCCTGCAAAGATCTAGGGGAAAAAATAAAGAACAAGACTTAGTCTTTCCAAGCCTCCCCAGAACCTCAGTGTCTACCATGGTGGGGGCAAATAAGCAACAAATTCAGTAAGATGTGATAAATGCTGTGATAGACAATGTACAAGATGCTATGAAGGCAATAGCATTATGAGATAGCATGGAGGGATCAAGGAAAGTTTGCTGAAGGACAGGAGACTTTGGGTGTGTAGAAGTAGATGGACAGGCTGGGCACAGTGACTCACACCTATAATCGCGGCACTTTGGGAGGCCGAGATGAGAGGAGTACTTGAGGCCAGGAGTTCAAGACCAGCCTGAGCAACACAGAGAGATCTCATCTCTACCAAAAAATAATAAAATCAGTCAGGTGTAGTGGCACTCGTCTGTACTCCTAGCTACTTGGGAGGGTGAGGCAGGAGTATTGCTTGTGCCCAGGAGTTCAAGATGACAATGAGCTATGATTGCACCACTGCACTCCAGCTTGGGCAACAGGGCAAGACCTTATCTCTAAAAAAGTGAAATGAAATAAAAAATAAAGTAGCCGGGCACAACAGGCAGAGAGGGTCAGTGTTCTGCAGAGAAAGAATAGTATATGCAAGAAGATGGTTCCTCTACAAAAGTAAGACACTGGGTTCTGGAGTTGGGAAGATCCAGGATAGAGTCCCACTCCACCATGTGTTAAATAAATAATCCTCACAGGTTAATTTTTTCCAGCCTCAATTTTCTAATCCATAAAATGGAGATAGCAATTTTACCTCCTCATCATGGATTAAATGAAATAAGCACATAAGTAGAGTTCCATAAACACAGCAATTATCATGAAGATAATAGTTTTTAAATAGGGGGAGTATAGCAAGAAAATAATTGAGAGAGGTACAAAAAGAAATGCATTTAATCCTTGCATTTTCCTTTGATTTTGGTCTCAAGTTTCAGCCTAACCATGAAATATTCATGTCCAACAAATGACAATGTCTTAACCACTTCAACCATTGACATAGTCTCTTTTATATGGGCACATCTATATCAGTTAGGATAAAATTCAGTTGTGAGTAACAGAGACCCAACGTAATGATTTAAACAAAATAAAAATGCATTTTTCTCCTATGTGAAAGTCCAGAGGTAGGCAGCACAGTGACAAGTATGTAAGCTCTGATCCCTGAAGTCTTCACAGAACGAAAAGCCTTCCAGCTCACCATTCCAACATCTTTAGAGTTTGGCCCTTGTTGTCATGATCCAATATGGTGGCTACAGCTCTCGTCATCACAACCATGTTCCAGGCAACAGAGTGGAAGATGGTGTAAATAAGAGAGGGCAAAAGGCACACACCACTTTTTTAAAAAAAAGATTCCAAAAGCTACCAAATAATTCTCCTTTAAGTAGAAGAATGTATTCTATTGGCCAGAACTAGTCACCTGGCCTCCTCTGGTTGCAAGGGAAGCTGGGAAATATAGTCTTTTTTTTTTTTTTTTCAAAGTGTACCATTTTCTAAGCACACATGGAACCATCACATAACTAAAATAATGAACGTATCCATCACCTCCAAAAGAGGAAATATAATCTTTATTCTGAATGGCCAAGTGCCCAAATAAAACTTCAATTTGAATAAAAAAGAGAACAGATGTTAGGATAATAGTCACTGCCACAACAATCGATGTGCTAGAAACTCAAAGTACACTAAGTAGGTATTTTAAAGGAAGGCATTTCTAAGTGCTCATTATGAGAAATCTGAAGACATCTAGATACGAAGATTGACACAAATATCAGGAGACCTGGTACACAGAGGTAAGCCACAAGGAAGTAAAAAGAGCTGTTGATAAAATGCATGAAGATAACCAAGAAGGGGATATAGGAAGAGGATGTGAAAGAAAATTAATTCCTGCTTTTAGAAAGTAATACAATGACCAAGTAGGTATATTCTTTGATTCCACAAACCCATTTCTTGCATTTTCTTCAACAGGAAAACAACTTATGCACAAATATGTTTGCTGATGAACATTTAATGAGAAGAGAAAGTAAATATTTAACTGGATGACAGGATAGAATTACTATACAAAACACTGTAGTATATTATACAGCCATTAAAAATGAAAACCATATGCAAGCAAAAACTTTTCCCTGTGGAATGAAAGTTCTTACCAACTATTATTAGATATACATTACATATATACAAACGAGGACATGAAGGTAAGTCATACGCACTCATCAGACCTCAATGCACACATCACTTTCTCAGAGCTACCTTCTCAGGCCTTGGAATAGCTCAGGTGTTGTAAGTGCCAATAGCACTGTTACCTTCCTTGGGGCCACACAAGACCGTCTGTAACTGCAGTTTTTATCTAAACTTCTCCCTTTGGACTTTAAGCTCCTTGAGGGCAGGGACCTGCAATGGGCACCTGTGATTTTTCCCTGACCAGCATCCTCCTTCTTCAATAACAGAACCTTGATACTTTGGCTTCAGTGACGGACCACATCCCAAGCCTGACCAATCAGCCCATTACATGCTCTGGTTGCTCCACGCCGTGAGCCTTCTGAGTACTGGGTCCTTGTTTACCTTTGTCTTTCCAGGACCTAGCACAGAACAAGCTTAACATGAATGTCTGATGTCCATGAATAGATGAATAGATGGATGCCCTTCTTTCAACCAAGGTACAGAGCAGAATTGGATCAAACAGATGTGTGGGTTGATGCTTTTAAGGAAAAATGTAGTAGTTAATAGAAAAATGTATTCAAAAGCAAAAATTTATTTTTCTCAAGGGTTATTTAGACCTGGGCCTCAGACCTAGCCCCACTCTTTGCTAGACTATGTCTCTGTATAAGTCACAGTTCTCTAGGTCTGTTAATTCGTTGGCAAAGAAAATTACAATATCTACTTTACATGATTGTGTGTAGGTTACCTACATATGGAAACAAATGTGATATGTACATACAATGAAAGGGTTTAGCATAGAACCTAATACACGACACCTTCTAAATGTCAGCGGTGTTTTTATTATTATACCTGGGAATAGCTACAGGCAAATATATATAGAGAGAGTGGGTGGGGATCTTCTCTTTGAGGTTTGTGTGTTTAGTATTTTCCGTGATCAAATGAGGTTATATTTAATTTCTCCTTTCTCATTTTCCTTGGAAATTTCACTGGGCTGTTGCTGTCTGTTTCTTGGAGGACACTTATTTATCTTCCAAAGTGACACCTGGCTTATGTTGTTTATCTGTTGTAGACTGGACAATGTAGAATCCATCTGGTGACCCTGCACCTCCTCCACCCCCCAACCCCCCATCCCAATCACTATTCAGGAAGCTTCCCTCTGGCAGAGTGATGACACTAGGGCAGCTGACAGTGCTAGGACAGTGCAGAGGAGGGACTTATTTTTTCCCTTTGCAGATAGATGAATAGTAATTCCAAAGCCAGGCTGATTATCAGAAAAACCAAGGGAGCTTAATGCCAAAACAACAAATAAAAACCATATCCCAGGGCCTCACCACCTGAGAATCTAATCCAGTCAGTGTAGGATGGGGCCTGGTAGTCTGTATTTTTAAAAAGCTTCCTGGATGATTCTAAAGCTCCTCCAGGCTTGGAAACTAGAGAAATAAAAGACACTCAGCCTTTGTCCAATGTATGGGTTAATATATGCTCACTCCCAGACCAAGCATAGAACTTTCACTTTTTAACGCTGACCTGCTACATAGGGGCTCCAATCCCCAGCCCACTGCAAAGCTAGATTAGCTTTATATGAAGTCATAAGTATTTTTTTAAATAAAAAATTGTCTCTTTTGTTGTCTTGGAAAGTATTTATTCAGTCAATAGATAGCACGAAGTTAGTTAAAATGATGTATCACGTATGACCTTAACCAGACCTGTAATTGGCTACAAAAGAGACTTTTGCATTTACCTGCTTTCCCTTCTCTGTATCACCTGATGCACTAGTAAGCAGTGCAGAGACTATGAAGCAAAAAAGTAGCTTTAACAGGTAAAGAAACAACAAGGAAAAGAAGTATGCAAACTGAATGATCAAAATTGAGTCACCAGCTCCAGAATAACAAAGAAGTAAAACTGCAATCTTTCAGAAAAGCTTGCCTCCTTTGAGAAACTGGCACGCTCTCTCTTTTCCAAAGAGAGATGTACCTTACCATGTATGAGTTATGTACCTTACCACGTATGAGTTATGTACTATGTACCTTACCACGTATGAGTTATGCACCTTACCACGTATGAGTTATGTACCTTACCACGTATGACTTATGCACCTTACCACGTATGAGTTATGCACCTTACCACGTATGAGTTATGCACCTTATCACGTATGAGTTATGCACCTTACCACGTATGAGTTATGCACCTTACCACGTATGAGTTATGCACCTTACCACGTATGAGTTATGCACCTTATCACGTATGAGTTATGTACCTTATCATGTATGAGTTATGCACCTTACCACGTATGAGTTATGCACCTTACCACGTATGAGTTATGCACCTTATCACGTATGAGTTATGCACCTTACCACGTATGAGTTATGCACCTTACCACGTATGAGTTATGCACCTTATCACGTATGAGTTATGCACCTTACCACGTATGAGTTATGCACCTTACCACGTATGAGTTATGTACCTTACCACGTATGAGTTATGTACCTTATCATGTATGAGTTGTGCACCTTACCACGTATGAGTTGTGCACCTTACCACGTATGAGTTATGCACCTTACCACGTATGAGTTATGTACCTTACCACGTATGAGTTATGCACCTTACCACGTATGAGTTATGTACCTTACCACGTATGAGTTATGCACCTTACCACGTATGAGTTATGCACCTTACCACGTATGAGTTATGCACCTTACCACGTATGAGTTATGCACCTTACCACGTATGAGTTATGTAGGTTACCATGTATGAGTTATGTACCTTATCATGTATGAGTTATGTACCTTACCATGTTTTCCTTTTTGATACAGCTACCAGGAAGTTCCACGTAAAATCAGTCAAAAGATCTAATTTAACACTTATGGATAGTAGTTTGTCATTCTCTTCTTTTCCATGGTCCTAATTTTTTTTCTTTTTCTTTTTTTTTTTTTTTTTTGAGACAAAGTCTCACTCTGTTGCCCAGGCTGGAGTGCACTGGCACAATCTTAGCTCCCTGCAACCTTCACCTCCCAGGTTCAAGCGATTCTCCTGCCTCAACCTCCTTAGTAACTGGGGTTACAGGCATGCGCCACCATGCCCAGCTAATCTTTGTATTTTCCGTAGAGACGGGGTTTCACCATGTTGGCCAGGTTGGTCTAGAACTCCTGACCTCAAGTGATTCACCCACCTCAGTCTTCCAAAGTTCTCAGATTACAGGTATGAGCCACCATGCCCAGCCCTGATTTTCAATTTCTAGGTCCACTTTACTAATATTATTATTCATTGGGTGAGAAGTCACTCCAAATTTGTTTTAGGAAGGAGCAAGGTAAGTCAAATAAACAAACTCCCTGGAAACTTATTTATATTCCATCAACGCAGCACACTGTCTAGCTCTTCCTAAGCAAGCTCATCAGAACTATCCACTGCTGAAAGCTCTTAGGACATGTACTTTTTTCCTAGGTTTTATTTGGTATTCAAAGCCCACAGCAAAAATTATATCCATTACAGAACAGACACTGCTTGGTGGCCATGCCAGCTGACACACCACCACCACCATCTCCTCTGGGAGATGTTTTACCTTAAAGCACAAACACTATGTTTCATCCTGATATAGGGCCTGTGGCTAGAAAGTGATTGTTATCATTTTCTATTCATGTGTTCTCATCAGAAAAAAAAAAGTACATTCTCTTATAATTCCCTATCACAGACAACTTCAAATCATCTAATGTATGTCCCTTTAAATCACTGAACCAGCTGCTTTTGTAAAGACTATTGATTTTTATCCTGCATAAATTATTTTATAAGATAGATGACAAAAGGAGAAGAACCAGCAGATTCAACAATTACCTCTGGTTTTATTTAAAGGAAGAAATATTCTCTTCCCTCTAATAAGAACACATCACTTTTCCTTTCCTGCCCCTGCCTTTCACGTTGTGAAAATCAGATAAGATACAAACAATCCCAAACCCTGCAAAACACTAGAAGTTTCTCAAGAAAATCAATTCTTATTTTAGCGCATAGGGAGGATTTCTGACACATGGTTTGGTGACACATTCATTTATTAATTTCTTTCAGTAAATATTTATCAAGCATCTACTGTGTGCCAGGAACTAGACAAGGCATAGACTCAGCCTGCGCCTTTCCTATACGATGTCATTTGGGGGAGCACAAAGGGTTTTGTTCAGAGCTGCTTTCCTGCTAGTATGGCTGTGCTAGTTCTTCAAATGGTTAAATATTCTTATATCTCAAGTCCCCTCCACATCCCCCTGCTGACTGATCTCTTCTCCAGCACCCTAGACCTTCTGCATGGATTTACGTTTGACCCAGCTGGGACCCCAGGGCATGGCCCAGCACTGTGGACCTCAGCCCTTCCGCGGGATACTCCTGCTGGGTACCAGTCAATAGGCATTTTTAACAGCTCCTCCTCATTTCAGGACTAGCCTATAGAACTAACAGTGGACTCCCATTCACCACCTCACCCATTTCTTCCCATGTTCTCATATCAACTCCTCCTCTGGCTGAGATACAACAAGCTCTGCAGGAGAAATGAGAACTCTCCCTTTACCTCTCAAGAGGGTGAGGGTCTCAGTGTCTCCATTTTACTATCACCGATCAAGACCAGTTGGAGGTTCTGCCTTCCTCCCACCCAAGGTGATGTTCACAGTGTCCACTTTGTCAGAGTATCAAGCAAGTGAAGAGTGTCCTTCTTCTTATTGTTTTGGCAAATGTAGAATCATCACAGGGAATCTGTTTAAAACAAAAATGTGCAATGAAGAAAGAGCAACTGTGGGTGACTAGGCAATCCACACCAGGGTTTGAAAATGATTAAAACCAGTCACTAGAATGCTGCCTGGGCAGAATTCCAAACAGGGGAACTGCAGGGTGAGAGTGACAGATGCCAAATCCAAGCCATAGTTTCTGCAATGATTATGCAAAGCACTGGCCTTTCATGCTTTGATGGTAATGCACTCATTTCTCCAACTTTCAGCACACTAAATGCAAGTGTGGCTTAATGATGGCAACTGGATTGAAAGGTAATTGGGAGCTGAAAATAAAGACTTTGCCTCATTATCATAATTCTCTACCAGAAATGTTTGTTATGTCAAAAAGCACTTTTCCCTGGGCACCAATTTAAAGGAACAGCCATTAAGATTTTAAGGGTGTAAGCATTAACAGTGTTTTTAAGTCGTGAATGCTGTTTATAAAAAATAGATATGAGGGACCTTGGATAACTGAACGTATTTCAGGCAAGTAAGATGTGAGAGTAGTAAGTTCAAGCCATGAGTCTATTCTGCTCACCTGATTCCCCTCTGATATCATTTTTTCTACTCCTCCCATTTCCTTTCCATCTCCAATGCCCCTTCCCCTATCTCAGGTACCCCCACCATACCTTGCATAACCTCTTATAAGAGGCAAGGTGTGTTAAAGAAAGAAACAAAAGCCTTCAACATTTCTTCTCTTCTGCCACTTTCACACGTCTGACCAGCCCATGGTGACCTTGGGGATGATGGTGATGATGGTGGTAATCATGACAGCAACTACTATTATGAATCTACTTTGTTCCAAACATGTTAAAAATATATTCTCCCTGTTGAACAATGAGAACACATGGACACAGGGAAGGAAACATCACACACTAGGGCCTGTCAGGGGGTGGGGGCAAGGGGAGGGAGAACATTAGGACAAATACCTAATATATGCAGGACTTAAAACCTAGATAACAGGTTGATGGGTGCAGCAAACCACCACAGCATGTGTATACCTATGTAACAAACCTGCACATTCTGCACTTGTATCCTAGAACTTAAAATAAGATTTAAAAAATAAAATTATATATATAATGTATATTATATATAATTTATATCATTTTATTTTATATTTTTTAATGTATATAATTTTTGTATAAATATATTTATATGTTTTATATATAATATATATGAAATATATAAAATATACAAAAACATAAAATAATATTTTATATATTTAATGTCATATATAATATACACATTTTATATAATTCTCCCTTATTTTCACAAGAAGTCAATAAGGGATACTTCTAAAACTATTTTTGTTGTTGTAAATAACATAAAATATGGCTAACAGCAGCTTCCATGAATAGGGGTCCATTTTCTCGCATAACAAGGAATCTGAATGAAGACAGTTCCAGGGAAGCTTTGGGGAGACTCGATGATGGCGGCACACAGGATTGGCATCTCTGTGACTCTCTTGGTCTTCCTCATAGTCATGAAATGGCTGCAGCAGTACCAAGCATCACATCTTAGCACGGCTGCATTCAAAGCAGAGCGCAGGAAGCAGCACAGGCAGAGGTTCTCTTCCTCTACTTCCCTCTTATGTAGGAAAAACAATTTTCTCCCAGAAGTCCCCCCACCGCCACCAACTTCCCCTTACATCTCATGAACCAGAAGACACTCACCTGTCTGCCCTTAGAACCCAAGGCCCACCTTTCCTGAGTTTAAGTGACCTCTGCCTGGTTTTGCTAACAAGGAAAGAAAGAGTCGCGGCTTTGTGGCAAATGACAGCTGCCACAGTAGTGTCCTCTGTAATCTACAGTGAGATGATGCAACAAGCCAACGCTTTACTCCACTGAGGGGCCCCCTGCCTGCCTGCCGCCGCCCTCAGCTGAAATCCAGTTCCCTCCATCTACAAGGCTTCCTCCTTTTTTCTTTAGTTAACGTATACTTTTTCTTAAGCTAACCATACTAAGTCTGTCGACTGAACTGAACAAGTACTCAAATTTCACCCAGGACTGTTCAGGTCTGCCCCCTCCCACTTATGTATAAGAACTAAGTCCAAATCGGTCAGGTCAAGAGCACCCCGAGGTGCAGACAGAAACGTGCTGTGCAGAAAACAGCCGTTCCCGGACCAGCCTGTACCGGGGCTGGAAACCGCTTTCACCAGGGTCACCAGGGGAGTCATCCTGTTAACGGAGCTCCAGGAACTCGCTGGCAACTGAGACACAGGGCAGGTGGAGCCTGACAAAAATGCCCTCCTCAAAAACAGGAAGGGGCGAAACCCATTTGCAGAACTCTGAAAATGTCACGTGTCTGTTTGCACCTCGGTCAGGGTTAGATTGGATTTCACATTTCACTGCGGTCGGCCCCTGGAGGCACCGCGGCGGCGGGAGCAGGCAGCGAAGGCTGCAATCCCAAGGCAGACCTTGCCGGTGTCGATTTCCTAATCCCTCTGTGCTTCATCGTCCTTAACTGTAAAATGGATGTAACAGTGGAATCTAGCTCACAGCATATTTTTTGAGAATTAAAAGATATAATATATGTTAAGGGATTAGAAAAATCTTTGCTCAATGAACATCAGTGCGTTAGCAATACTGGTAGCAATGATACCAGCAGTAGAAACAAAACCAAATGTTCTCCCTGTAACGGCCAGGACTGATGTAATGACTTAAAGCTACTAGCAAATCAGTCTCCTTGTCACCTCAGTCCAGAGCTTGAAAGTCTAGTTACCTTCTCCCTAAACTCACTCAACAATGAACAATCACCCCAAACAACGAACATGCATAAAAAGTAGAACATCTGATACCATACAGTATTTTGTTTTAATTCTGGGCATATTTTTTGTGAAATATTCCAAGAAATCAAGAGAATGTAAATAACATGTATCCACATTTTAAATAAAAGAATAACAAAATACCTACGTACCCATCCCACAGTTTAAGAAATAGAATAAAACCAGTCTTTGAAGCTGTGCATCCCTCTATGATTCCAGGCGCCCAACCTTAATACGCAGATATCCAGCAATCTGAATCTTAGCACCCCAACCTTAATACACAGGTAACCAGCAATCTGAATCTTAGCACCCCAACCTTAATAAGCAGGTAACTAGCAATCTGAATCTTGAATTAATCCTTCCTTTTCTTCTTTATTTTTTTTTTAATTTTTTATTTTTGAGACAGGGTCTGGCTCTATTGCACAGGCTGGAATGCAGTGGCACGATCTCAGCTCAATGCAACCTCCACCTCCCGGGTTCAAGCGATTCTCCTGCCTCAGCCCACCAAGTAGCTGGGACTACAGGCATGTGCCACCACACCTGGCTAATTTTTGTATTTTTTTTTTATAGAGACAGGGTTTTGCCATGTTGCCTAGGCTGGTCTCGAACTCCTGACCTCAAGTGATCTGCTCACCTCGGCCTCTCAAAGTGCTAGGATTACAGGCGTGAGCCACTGTGCCCTGTCTCCTTTGTTTTTCTTTATACTCTCCTCACATACATATGCATATCTGAGCAATAAATCATCTAATTTTCCTTTACTAAATTTTATGTCAATGAAAATATAGAGCAGGTATTCTTCTGTAACTTGCTTTTTCATTAACCATTTGTTTAGTTTTATCCATTTTACACACATAATTATACTTCAATCATTTTCAGTGTTATGTAATAGTATTCTACTTTAGGAATATACCATTTATTTACCCATATTTATCTACTATTTATTTACCCATTCCCCTGTTAATGGATAGTTGCCTTGTTTCTAGTCTAAGACTTCTCACCTGAGGATGGGCTTCCACAGATCCTATTTAGGGTAACCATATAACTTACTGTCCTAACCGAGACACTCATGAGAAGGAAAAAGAACGCTATTAATAATTACACGAGGACAACAGACATAAACAAGTAGACTGTATGGTCACCTTATACACTCTTAACACATCTCAGGATTTCTTAATGACACCCCTAAAGTGCAGACTGGGACACTGAAGCCCAACTCTCCTTAACTGATGGTGACTTCACATCTCAAATGCTGTTTGTTAGCTTCTGCATTCACAGTAGAACCCCTAAGGAAAGCCCAATTAATTACTCTTTCTACCCCAGGAAGAAGTAAAACAAATTCTTAAAGAGGTAAGATAGAAAAATGTACAACTTCCCAGATTCTGCTGTCTCTGATTTTCACAGTTTATCATCACTGTTTGAAGAAAATTCTATCTCCAATGATAACGGAGCAAAGAGAAAGTGTAAAAGGCCTTACAATCTGAGTCCTTCTCCCGAGTCAAGACGGGGCTCAGGGCCCTGCACCCACTGTCTCCTTTCATCTTTACCACAACCCTGTGCGGCAGGTGTGGGAAATGAAGCTCAGAGCTGCAGCGACGTGTCCCAGGTCACAGTGCACGTAAGTGACAGAGCCTCAGTCACTGTGTCTAAGTAGGTGGTCGTATAATTTGTGATACAAAGGAGGACATTTCTGGGAGTAAAAGGGGGTGCTTTAACAAGTGCCAGGAAAACAGGTGTAAACTAATTTGCCCCAGGAACACCAGGACGTGGGACACCCTAGTTCTATCAAACTTCACCATAAGCACTTATTTTCCAAGTGCAGATAGAAATGATTTGGGGGACTGGTTGGCTACCAGCAGCAGTGTTTAGTCACACTTGCTGGAGCAATCCTCTTCCACAAGGCCTCGCCCACATTTTCAGATGTGGGGGATCTGTAACCCTGTCCTTCGGCAGGGTCCCTGACACCCCCAGCCTTGCTCCTTTCTGCATGTGTGTGTGGTCTCTGTCTCACACACACAAACACACATGATAGTTTTTTAAAAGAAATATTTCAGCCAGCCACCGTGGCTCACATTTGTAATCCCAGCCCTTTAGGAGGCTAAGGCAGGAGGACTGCTTGAGCCCAAGAGTTTGAGACCAGCCTGGGCAACATAGTGTCTCTACAAAAAAAAATTTTTTTAATTAGCCAGGCATGGTGGCATGTGCCTATAATCCCAGCTACTTGGGGACCTGAAGTGTAGGGAAGAAATATTTCAGATATGGAAAAATAGAGAATTATATAACAGCATCCTCTGGGCCTGAGCAAAAATGTTCCAGCCAGGTGTGGTAGCTCGCACCTATAATCCCGCACTTTGGGAGGCTGAGGCTGGAGTATCCCTGGAGCCCAGGAGGTTGAGACTGCAGTGAGCTATGATTGTGCACCAGTCCAACCTGGGTGACAGAGGAAGGAAGGAAGGAAGGAAGAGAGGGAGGGAGGGAGGGAGGGCAGAAGGACAGAAGGAAGGATGGAAGGACGGATGGAAGTCCTGTTCCCAACCACAGCATTTACAGTGGCCCCAAAGGAGAAACAAATGTCCATCAATAAACAGCAAAATGATAAATTGTGACAATCACACACATAAAATATCATGCAAAAGGAATGCTGTCCAGTAAGAAAAATGGAGAAATTGCTGCTACACACAATAAGGTAATCTCACAATCAATATATTAAAGGCAAAAACCAAAAACAATAAAGAATATGTACACTATGATTTCATATATATAAGGTTCAAAAATAGACAAAAATGACCAATAATGTTAGAAATGAGGACTGTTCCCTTTGTGGATGAGGCAAAGGATATTGATTAGGAGAAGCCCAGAGAGATTTGCTTCTAGGATGTTGATAATATTCCATTTTTTGATCTGGATAGTAGGTACAGAGATGACAACTGTGTTAATTCATAAACAAATATGCTTAAAGATGTGCACACTTTTCTGTATGTATGTTACACTTTAAAAAGTTTACCTTAAAATAAATCCAGAATGAAAGCCTCTTTTAGTCAATATTATGTTATTTATACCCAAAAAATTATCTTTACTGTCAAACTATCTGTGTGACCTTTGGCAAATCGCTTAATGATCTGTGTCTTTTTTTTTTTTTTGAGATGAATTATTCCTCTGTCACCCAGGCTGGAGTACAGAGGCACAATCTTGGCTCATGGCAACTTCTGCCTCCAGGGTTCAAGCAATTCTTGTGCCTCAGCCTCCCAAGTAGCTGGGATTACAGGTGTGCACTACCAAGCCCAGCTAATTTTTGTAGTTTTAGTAGAGACAGGGTTTCACCATGTTGGTCCCAGGCTGGTCTCAAACTTTTGAGGTCAGGCAATCTACCCGCCTGGCCTCCCAAAGTGCTGGGATTTCAGGCATGAGCCACCGCGCCCAGCCTTTTCTTTATCTGTAATGGCATATGATGTATAGTGTTGATGTGAGATGTACTTGATATAAATATGAAACATGCTTAGCAAGCACTTGGCACACAAATAAGCACCCAAAAATGTCTGCTATTTGAATTAGTGGTATTCCATCCACACCTCCCCTCCTTGTATTTGGGACGTATCTACACTTATATCCTTCTGCACTGGGGGAAGGCATATTGAAACGAACAAGTTTGCCTATCTGTGTTTTGGGGTAGGAAGTGGAATGGGTAAATCCCTTCTGGAGGACAATCTGGCCATATATACTAAGAGCCCAGAAAATGTTTGTACCCAGTAATTCCATTTAGGAATCTACCCTAAGGAGTTAAGACAAGCAAAAAGATTTATGTGCTGCAATGCTGTTACTTATGTTATTTATGCACCATTGTATGTTATTTATAAAAGTTAAAAACTAGAAACATCTATTATATCAGGAAATGGTTAAAATATAATGACGATGAGCACTTTCAGTGACATGAAAAGTTGAATACAAAAGAGATCTATCTATACCAATTCTTAAAATAATAAATACATATAAAAAAGATAAGAAGAAACTAAACCAAAATTTCAGCTAATTATCTCTTGGTGGTAGTATTACAGGAATTTAAATTTTCTTCCTTATACTTTCTGTATTTTCCAATATTCTTCTATGAGTACATATTACCTTTAATAAAGAGAGATGTAAATATTAAAGAATTTCTGTCCTCTTCCCCTAAGACCTTTGTCTCTGTTGTCAAGGTGACAGCCGGCTGCAATCCATCACATTCAGGAAGGACACTATCAACGAAATGTGTCTGAAAGAAAGTGACTGACAGGTTGGCAAAGTGCTTCAAAGATAAACCCCATGAGGAATGGCTGAAGGAACACGGATGTGTACTTTGAGGAAGACTTGTTAACAACAGCTGCCTTGGAACACCTGTCATGTGGAAGAGGGATTACACTTGCTCTACCAGGCTCCAGAGGTCAGAACCCTGACAATAAATGAAAGTTAAGGAGAAAACAAGGGGAGGGTGAAGAGTGTAGCTCAAGAAGCATCCAAGCTGCATGATCATAATATAAACTCCAGTTTCCCTTCCTGTCCAACACTAAGCAGCTCCCCTGGAGGCATCCAGTGAATTTCCTTGCTAGCATTTGGGCAACCACATGGCTCTATCCTGAGGCTGTGCTCTACTAGCCTCCCAGATCACAGCCTCCTCTGTGGACAGCCCGATGAGTTAGGATCTCCGTATTCATAAGCAAACACCAGCCTGGGAATAAGCAAGTTAATCCCTAACCCTTGTCCTTCAGCAAGCTCTTCAAAATTTACATAAATTGCTCCACTTTTCTCTATTTTTTCCATTTGACCATCTCAGTCTAAGTCATAATCACCTCTCTTCCCTGTACAACTACAGTGTCTTCCTAACTGGTTTCTCTCTTCTACTCTTGCTAGCCGCATCCCCAGTCTATTCACTACCCAGAAGCTAAAGTGATGGTTTTCCTAGGACAAAGAAAAAAATCATTAACAGACTATAAGACTCAAGTGGAGACTTCATCTCCAGCCTTCACTGGGTGCCACTCCCTTGCTTGGTGTACTCCAGTGAAGGTGGCCACCTTTTAGTTCCACATTCATGCTCAGCCTTTCCACCTCAGGATATTTGCACATGCTGAAACACTCTCCATCACCTTCTGCACCCCAAATCTCAGGTGTCATTCCCTAGTTTTAAGCCTTTAATGGGATCCCAATGCAGGAAGGAGCCTTTGTGTGGCTCGTCAGACTTTGTGTGACCTAGCCACAACTGACTAGTCCCCACTTACTATCTCTAGTCTCTTGAGTAGGCTCAGTATGAATGAGCCTCACCGAGGAATGAGAGAGATGTTGGTGCATTTGAAGAAATCAGAGGCATGTACCAACATCCCCCTCATTCCTCAATATTTATGCACCCTGCTTCCTACGCCCGGAAAAATCTTGGGGCTAATTCTTGATCACCTTGAGGGCTCAGCATGCAATGTCACTTCCTCAGGAGGCCTTACCTTACCTCCAGATACTGGGTGGGTGTCTCTGGTGTGCACTTACAACAACTCTAATTGTTCCATCATAGCGTTTTTTATATTCAATCGTAACTGCATTTCCTGCTATTCGGTAAACTATGTGAAGGCAGGGATCACATCTATTTGGCTCAGAAATGTTGAGTAAATGGCTTTATTTTTTAACTATAACTTTCCCCCATGAATAAGCATATTAAAGTCAAAAAGAACCCAGAAAAACAATAGATCTCAACAGGAAGTATTCTAATAAGTGGTATTTCTTCCTGGAATAATGAAGCAAATCTAGACTTTGGACTCAATTTCCCGTGTCCTAGGGGAAGGTTCATGTATTGTCATTTTTATTTCACTAGCTGGCATAGTAATTATTCTTTACCAGCATTTGAATGCCCGGGGGCAATCTTCAGTAGGCACACAAAAGGATCGATAAGTGCTAAAGAGACTGAAAAGATATATAATATTGAATTCATAAAATGGCAGGATAAAAGAAAAGTAAATTAGAAAAACACTGGAGGACATAAGACTAATAAGCAAAAAATAAATCACCGACAGTCAGTTTCCCCCAAAGGCATAAGCAGCTCTTGTTAATTTGATAAAACTGCTTCATGTGAAAGACCTTCAGAATCCTAAAACCAGAACCCTAGTCTGGACCTTGGTGTGGATTTGGGGTAGAAATACAACAAACAGAAGCCAAGAGACAGCGCCCTGTGACTCCATCCCTGCTCTACCTTTGTCAGCTGGGAGACTTTGGACAAGTTACAAGTCTTCTTTGAATTTCAGTTTCTTACCTAAGGGGGCTACATAAATTAATGTGGTAGAAATCTGCTCATTCTCTACACATTCTCATTCTCTTCTCCTTTCTTGGTAATGGAATCCGATTTTTAGCTGGGCACGGTACTGTCCCATTAAAACATAACATTTCTCAGCCAACCTCTACAACTAGGAAGCCAATGAGATGTAAGTAGACCTGTTGGGTGGGCCTACCGGAAAGTTCTAAGAGAAGAGATTGGCCATTCTTCTCCTCACTTCCTGGCACAGAGATATGATTGATGGCTGAGACCTTTTAAACTGTAAAAACAAGGGCAGCACCTGAAAGGCCAAGAAGAAGAAAGCTGGAAGAAACTGGGACCCAGACAACCTAATGAAAACACCATAACCAACTCTGGACAATCTACTTCCAAATTCCTTCGTATTAGACAGAAATACACTGCTTATCTCATTTCATATTGGAAGGCTTCGCAGAAAGAGTTCCCTTTATATTTGGCCCCAGTTGGCCTATTTGGGCACACTGGTCCTGCCCGTCTCCTCGGGAGCAAGACGTTCCATTCTGTCCTCCTTTGTGTGCCAGCCCCATGGATGTCTAGAAACACTGGGATGTGTCTGAGAAAACCTGAGTTTCCGTGGGATCTCGGGCAAGCAGCTTAAGTGCGCGAAGCCTTGTTGTTCATCCACAAAATGAAGGTTACTTCCTTTCCTTTATCTCCCCAGAACTACTGTTTAGAGGAAAGAGCATCTGAGTTAGATATGAATTCAAATTACTTAATAATGGCTGCATGATGAAATTCCTCTCTGAATTTCAACTTTCTCATCTTTAAAATATCTTATTTCACAGATTATCCTGATTGGATGAGATATTAAATGCAAAACACTTAGCATAAAGACTTTCATTTGCAAGCCCAATATCTCACTACAAAATAGTAGCTATAGTCATCCATTTTCATTTTGCAGTGTTATATGTAATGGTAACAACAGCTAACAATCGCTGAGTACTCATTGTGTGCCAGGAACTGCCCAAGCACTTTCCACATATTAAGTCACTCAGTTCTCACAACAATGAAGTAAGTACTCTTATTATTCCCATTCTACAGATGAGGAAACAGAGATGCAAGATGTTAACTGCCTTACAAAGTCACACAGCAAAAGAGGGGAGCCAGGCAGTCTGATGCCAGAGCCCCTGCTCCTTACTTCCAGTATACACCATACTGCTTGCTGTCTGGGGGTAGGGTCATGTCTCCCCAAACAACATGCTTGCTTCCTCAGGGCAGAGTCTGCATCATATATGCCTCGGTGTCCTCCCTGGGGAATCTTACCCACCACAGGCCTCCAAGCACCAGAGAGAACTGAATGGCAGATAAGTAATAACTGAGCCACTTTCTAAAACACCCGTATCACAGATGACCTTGAAGAAGACCATTTGTCTAATGAACCAAGGCATGCCTGAAGTGAAACACAGAGAAGCCCTTTCACAGGGAGTGGAATATTCTTCCACCCAAAAAGCATCTCTTGGGTCTTCAGAATCAGATTCTCTGAAGGCTTAAAGGACTCTGGGAACAATTCTGACTAATGTTTACATGCTTCTAGAGTCTGAACTGAGTTTAAGGCCTCTGTCATTTATTCAAATTAAAATGCCTGCCCGACAGAATGCAATGTGTCAGAGTTTGCCAGTGTATAAAGAGTTACATTTCCTCCTGGATGCTGATGGAAACAGCTTTCTAAAATAGATCTTTTTATGTTATTGTCATCAAGAACACTAATGGAGTATGTCACTATGCAAACTGAGTGTGTCACTATGCTAGAGATGCAGCTGATAGGACACAAACCTCATTAGCACAGACTTCCTTAATTTGGAATATGTGATAATTCTTAGTAATAAATTTTATTTTTCATTATCCGTAATGAAAACAATATGCAAAATAAATGAATAAACAAGACCAATTCATCTCTTCTACCAATATTTATTGTAAATCAACTATGTGCCAGCACCATGGTGGTAGCACACGGTGGTAGTCATAGATGTTATTTTGTGTAATTCTCATTACAAGAGAACCCTGTAGTGCAGAAAGTAATGTACCCATTTTAAAACAAGTTAGAAGTCTGGAAAATTAAATTACGGTACATCCATACAATGTAATGCCATGCAACTAGAATAAAACCAATGGAGCATATCAGTTGGTGTTAACATATTAACAAGAACAAATGCTGAATGAAAAAAGAGGTGGAACCCTCTTTAAAGTATCTCATTTGTATTAAAAAACAACAAGAATAGATTATAATAATGTATACATACATAAGTCGATATACAGTGAGATTCTCAGGAGGGGCAGTCAAGAAAAATGGATGGTCTGAGATGGAAAAGAAACTCATTTTTCACTGCACTTGTGTAACACAGAGTTCTTTTATTTATTAACTTATTTGTTTTCCTTTTTGAGACAGAGTCTCACTCTGTAGCCCAGGCTGGAGTGCAGTGGCACGAGATCTTGGCTCACTACAACCTTCACCTCCCACGTTGCAGTTCAAGCAATTCTCCTGCCTCGGTCTCCTGAGTACCTGGGATTACAGGCACATGCCACCATGCCTAGCTAATTTTTGCATTTTTAGTAGAGATGGGGTTTCACCATGTTGGCTGGTCTTGAACTCCTGACCTCATGATCCACCCACCCCAGCCTCCCAAAGTGCTGGATTACAGACGTGAGCCACCTCACCCAGCCTAACAGTTCTTTACCATTTTCATGTTACTGTTTACATCATATGAAACCTAACAAAAAGAGGTTAGCAATAATTATTATTCATTGGCCCATGTCTAGTGCAATGTCTGGCTTATAATTGAAATTCCAATGTTAATTGCATGAATGTAAAGAAATGATGCCACTAATTACCATCTAAACACATTTATCTTTTCTATTCATGCATCAGGTCACGCCCTAATATTAAACGCTAAAACACTTTGGAGTACATTCAAGTTCCTGTATGTGCTTAAAGAAATACACTTGCAACAATTCTGAAAGATATTCTATAACTCACACTTCTCCTTTACATTCCCCACACTCTCCTTTCTCAAGCTCTGCTCTCCAACAGGTGCATACACACATGCACATAGGCACGCATAGAGTCAGGGAAACAGTTTACTGACCCCCCCAAAAAAGGGACTGGAATTAAGAAATGTTTTACTGTTGTTACCAGAGGTTTAGTATGATCAATAACTTTTTAACTGCATGCTGATTTGAGAAAGGAAAGTCTATAACCACACATTATCACTTAATTGGCACTACCAATTAATTTTCCAAGTATATTTTGGAAAGAGTTGGTGCAGATTCATCGGAAACAATCTGTATTATTCCTAATAGCAACCACAAAGATGTTCTAAATAATCAGAGCAACCCTCAAGCGTCGTGGAGTCTGTGAACACTTACCTCCCAGGTATCAACTTCTTAGGTATAAGTGACACGTGCAGCTGCTCCCTCCCGCTGCTATCTCCCCGCCTGAGTGACAGCAAGCTGGGGAATTGGAAACCGATAGTTTTGTTTTCTCCGTGCTGACAAAGGGGAACAAATTATGTATTTTCCCTGAGTGTGCAGTGTGTTTTTTTTGTTTTTTTGTTTTTTTGTCGGAGATTTTCCCCCAGTAGCAGCAACCAGGAGAAAAAGAAAAAGACATCTGGCAACTTCTTTAGGGTATATCGTTACAGATCTGTGGTTGTGACTCTACTCAATCTGTTTCATAAATAAAACCCAGGCGATGGCATCAATTAAAAATCTTTTTAAAGACAGTTTTAACAAGAGCAATATCCTGGAAACTACAGTCCCAATATCCTAATAATCACAAAAGCCCCCATGTATGGAACACTCCCATGTATTGGCACTGTGGGGAGCATTCTATAGGCAAGCAGCAGTTTAATTCCCACAATTCTATGGGTTGCCATTATCCCCATTTTGCAGATGAAGAAACTAAGGTTCCTCGAAATGAATTGGCCAGCGCAAAGTCATACAGCTAGTGAGTGCACTTTACAGGCAAGTGGCAGTTTAATTCTCACAATTCTATGGGGTGCCATTATTATCCCCATTTTGCCGATGAAGAAACTGACGTTCATTGAGATGAACTGGCCAGTACAAAGTCATACAGCTAGTGAGTGGAAGAACTGGGATTCATACCATGTTTTTAAGAACTCCAAGCATTCTGGAGCTCTGTGTTCCATCTATGCTCAATGAGTTTATCAGACAAAAAAAAAAAAAAAAAAAAAAAAAAACAGTAAGAATTAGAGGAACAAGGAAGGAGCCATTCTCTCTCTACCCCATAATTGATCTTCTATGACTTTCAGCACACAGGCCAGGTGTGGCTGACAAAACAATAGGTCTGGCATTAGGAATCTCAGAATTGCTGTCCTGATTCTACCATGAACAAACCTGCTTGTCTCAACCAGTACAAGCCTTGTTCTCCACAGCTGTGAGATGAGGCAGCTGGATTACAATCTCCCTCAGCTTAAAAACTGCATCTACGAAGGCGAGCATGGTGGCTCACGCTTGTAATCCCAACACTTTGGGAGGCTGAGGAGAGTGGATCACTTGAGGTCAGGAGTTCAAGACCAGCCTGGCCAACATGGTGAAACCCCGTCTCTACTCAAAATACAAAAATTAGCCAGTTGTGGTGGTGTGCACCTGTAGTCCCAGCTACTTGGGAGGTTGAGGCAGGAGAATCACTTGAACCCAGGAGGCGGCGGTTGCAGTGAGCCAAGATCATGCCACTATGCTCCAGCCTGGGTGACAGAGTGAGACCCCATTTCAAAAAAACAAAAAACAAAAGAAAAACACCTGCATCTATGAAGGTGTGTAGAAACATTTTGCTGGGATAGTAAAGCAGGAAAAAATTGAATGTTAGCCCCGCAGGGTGTACAATTGGGCACATAATGTCCACTTTGCAGAGAAAAACCCTGACAGATGACATTAATCAGCAGTCAGTTCCCAAAGAAATTGCACGAATGACCTCGAGTGGCCACTGCTAAATCCAGTGGTCAATTTGTGATCATTTCAATGGACTGATCAGCAGAAACCCATAGAATTAACATACTCTCCTCTTGAAATCTCTTTAATTGACTTGCAAGACACTCCTCTCTACTGTATTTTCCTCTTCCTTCCTGGATGCTCCTTCCAAGTGCCTTCACAACTTTGTCCTCATCTTCCCAACTCTTGGAGTGCTCGAGAATGTAGTCCCAGACTTTCTCATCTACAGTAACTCTCTTGGTGCTCTCATCCAATTTCACGGATTTAAATGCAATCCACACACTGATGGCTCCCAAATGTGTAATCTCTACCCCAGAACCAGACTTTTACATCCAGTTATCTATTCAATACCTCTGCTCAGATGGCTAATGGGCATCTCATGCCCCGCTCCTGTAACTCCCCAACTCCGCCCTCAGAGTCGTTTCCATAAATGGGCCCTGAGCCCCTCACGTACTTTTCCCAGTCCCAACTTATCTGCAGCCACTCCAGCCAGCTCCAGCTTATGCACTATTCCCATGACTTGGAGACTTCACCAGGTACTCACAAGGCTCCCTCTCTCCCCTTTCTCCATTCAAACATCACCTTTTCAGTGAGGCCTTCCCTAATCATTCCATTTTAAATTGTAACCCATCCCTCAAAGCACGTTCTTTCCCTCTCCCTTGCTTTTTCTCTATAAAATTTCATCCTTGATATATTTTATACTAGATTTATATACTTCTTTATTGCCTATATTCCCCAACTAGAATGCACGCTCCAGTAAGAGGAGTTTGTCTGTCTTGTCCACTGATGTATCTCCAACACTTAGACCAGTGCCTGGAACACAGCAGGCAGTCTTTGGTGGAAAATATGTAAGCTACAAGCATCCATGCATAGCCTGGGTACACCAGAGCATGCACAGTAGCCCTTTCTCTATGAATAGGAAAATGATGAAATATCTGTCTCAGACACTAGTTTCTTTTCCTCTTACCTAAAAACTGGGGTCATTTTTGGATGCAAGAAGTATAATTGTGATGCCCCATTTAAACTTCACAGTCCCAAAGAACAAAGATAAAATACGATGATATCATAAGAATAACTTTTAAAAAATAAATTAGGATCAGTGTGTTGTTTTCATATATACATTAATTTTTAACATATATAATATATGAGAGAGAGACATAAATATTTTTTGTATAAAATTGGGAACCAACTATGCCAGGATTTCTATGGTAATCTTGAAACTGTCTTTATGTATCAATAGCCAATAATGTTATTTTGTTTATTCATAGCTAGTTGTAGGTCTGATTTTTCTTTTTTTTTCAAATTTGAAATCTTGTATTTCACCCACCATTACCCTCTCATGGCAAATGATGGTCACCAAGTTAGTAGTCAAAGCTCAGACATTACCCGGCCCTCTCCTAGCTTCTGGTAGATATCTTGGCTTGTAGATCTCTACCTTTATCTTCACATGCCATTCTCCTCATGTGTTATCTGTATCCAAATTTCTCCTTTTTCTTAGGACACCAGTCATACTGGATTAGAGACCCACTCTATTCCAGTATGACATCATCATAACTAATTATATGTGCAAGGACCCTAATCCTAAATCGGGTCACATTCTAAGGTACTAGGGCTAGAGCTTTAACATATTAATTTTTAGGGGACATAGTTCAATCCATAACAGCTGGCTTTTTCTCACCGTTCAAGTCTCAGTCCAAGTACTACCATCACAGAAAGGCCTTCCCTGACCACCCAATAGAAAGAAGCTCTTTCCCAGCCTCCAATCACTCTACCTCATTGCCCTACTTGACTTTCTCCATGCACTTACCACTACCGGAAATCATCTCACTTGTTAATTTGCCTTTGGTCTGCCCCTCTACACAAGAACAGAAACCCCATGAAAGCAAGGACTGTCTTGTCCACTTGTCTCCAGAGCTGAGGGCAGTGCTTCATGGTGGTGCTCAATCAATGTCAGTTGAATAAATACATACATAAGTTAAATGAAAATCACTTGGCCATTCATAGACATAACACCAAGGACTGCCACAACTATGAATAAAATCAAGCAGTGTAAGAGGACAGAGAGAAGTGTGCCGTTTTGAGTATGGCGGTCAGGATGGGCTTCCGAGGAACGGACGTGGAAGCAGCAAGAGCGGTTTCAGTGAGAGTGAGGCTGAGGGTCTGACTGGGGTAGGACTGAAGCGTGAACAGAGGGGTAGGACTGAAGCGTGAACAGTGGGGTAGGACCAAGGCATGAACAGGAGGCAAGGAAGCGCAGACAGCAAGGAGGAGTGCCATAAAGGGAAGCTTGAGTAGGGGCGTCTGCATTTACTACCCAGCACCCAGACCTTGACAGGTGGCAAGGACTTTGCCATGCCTGGGGAAATAGAGTTTTTGCTTATTCCTGAAGTTTTTACAACAGCCCTGAAGCCCTCCCTCTTCTGTCCCCTCAACATTTTGTTCTTGCTACTGTACTTCTAGTATCTCTGTGGAACTGCAAGCTTTCCACTTTACGTGCCTCTTTCCTCTTCCAAGGAACTCCTTGAGGGCAGAGACCCCAAGAGGTACCTAACAGATACGGAAGGAAGGTAACTTCTGGCTGGTGCTTCTCCCTGTGAGTGCCCCTTTCTACTATAAAAAAAAAAAAAAAAAGTTTTATCCCATTACGAACAAGACTTTGGGATCTGTGTAGTGAAAATTATAAAACATTGATAAAAGAAATTGAAGATGATACAAACAGAAAGATATTCTGTGTTCATGGATCAGAAGAAAATATTGTCAAAATTTCCATACTCCCAGAGTGATATATAGATTCAATGCAATCCCTATCAAAATTACAGTGGCATTTTTCACAGAAATAGAAAACACAATCTCAAAATTTGTTTGGAGCCATAAAAGACCCCAAAGATGAATGAAGCTGGTGGCATCACAGCCACTGATTCCAAATTATACTACAAAGCTATAGTAATGAAACAGTATAGTACTGGCATAAAAACACACAAATAGACCAATGGAGCAGAATAGAGAGGCCAGAAATAAACCCACACATGTACAGTCAAATAATGACCATATGGAAAAGATGCCAAGAACACACAATGGGGAAATAATAGTCTCTTCAATAAGCAGTGTTGAGAAAACTGTATATCCGTGTGCCAAAAAAGTGAAATCGAAACTTTATCTTATGCCATACACAAAGATCAGTTCAAAATGGATGAAATACTTAAACCTAAGACTTAAAACTGGAAAACTTGAAGCTCCATTACATTTGTCTTGGCAATGATCTTTTTTTTTTTTATATGATACCAAAAGCACAGGCAACAAAAGCAAAAACAAACAAGGAGGACTATACCAAATTGCAGAGTTTCTGCACAGCAGAAACAATCAACAAAATGAAAAGGCAATCAAAGGAATGGGATTAAATATTTGAAAACCATGATGAGGAGTTAATATCTAAAATACATAAGGAACTCATACAGCTCAACAGCAAAAAATAATAATAATATCACACCTTAAAGATGGGCAAAGGGGCTAAGCACAGTGGCTCATGTCTATAATCCTAGCACTTTGAGAGGCCAAGGCAAGAGGATCCCTTGAGCTCAGGAGTTTGAGATCAGCCTGGGCAATACAGTAAGACCTTGTCTCTAGAAAAAAATTTTTTTAATTATCCAGGAATGATGATATGCACCTACAGTTCCAGCTGCTCAGGTGGCAAGAAGATTGCTTGAGCCCCAGAAGTCAAGGCTGCAGTGAGTTATGATCATGCCACTGCCCTCCAGTCTGGGTGACAGAGCAAGACCCTGTCTCCAAGAAAAAAAACTGGGCAAAAAACTCTGATATTTTTCCAAAGATGACATACAAATGGCCAACAAGTATATGAAAAGGTACTTAACATCATTAATCATCAGGAAAATGCAAATCAAAACAATAAGATATCTCACACCTGTTAGGATAACTATGATCAAAAAGTCAAAAGTTAACAAGTGTATGGCAAGGAGGAAAAAAAACAACTCTTAGGCATTGATAATGGAATATAAATTGGTACAACCATTATGGAAAACAGTATGGAGTTTCCTGAAAAAAATTAAAAATAGAATTACCATATGATCCAGAAATCCTCCTTCTGGGTTTATATCCTAAGAAAATAAAATCATGTTCTCAGAAAAGTATCTGGATTCCACATTCAGTGCAGCGTCACTGACAATAGTTAAGATATGGAAACAACCTAAGTGTCTAGCAACAGGTATATGGATAGAGAAAATGTGCTATATATACACTGTGGAAAATTATTCAGCTTTAAAAAAGAAGATGAAATTTTGCCATAAGTGACAACATGGATGAACTTGAAGGACATTATGCTAAGTGAAATACACCAGACACAGATAGACAAATATTGTGTGATCTCATCTACATGTAGAATCTAAGAAAGCTGAACTCAGTAACAGAAAATAGAATAATGCTTGCCAGGGGCTGGACAGTGGGTGAAATGGGAAGACATTGGTCAAGGATATAAACTTTCAGTTATAAGATGAATAAGTTCTGGAGACCTAATAACAACATAGTGATGGTAATTTATAACAATGGTTTATACTTGAAATTTGTTAAGAGAGTAGATAGATCTTAAGCATTCTCACCACACGCATATGAAAAAATGGAATGATGTGAGGTGATTAATATGTTAACTAGCTAGGTTATGGTAACTGTTTTACAATGTGTGCATGTGTGTGTGTACCTCAAAACATCATGTTGTATACTTTTAATATACACAGTATTTATTTGTCAATTACACTTCAGTAAAGCTGGAGGAAAAAAAAAATAGAAATCAAGCTTTCAGGAGTGATGTCATGCAAACAAACAGAGCAGGAAGCTCTAGGAGCTATCCTTCTACTAAAGCAACCATTGACCTGGAAGGAGTGACTGGAACCAACTGTTTAGGAACTGTGAAACCTAACTAGACACTTAAAACAACCAGGGGAGGGCTTGGTGAAAGGAGGGACTGCTGTTCTTTTCTAAGACAGCAACATAAGTGAACTAGCTACCATTCCCACCACAGCTTTGAGGATAGCAGCTCAAGGAGTGTTCTAGGAATGGCTGGCTGACACCAGAGTAGGTAGTGGGGACTTTCTCCTCCAAAAATTGGTGTTGTGCATTTTTGTTGGTCTAGCAGTGCCTGAGGGTTTGATGCAGACACCCACTTTGGTTTTGGCCCTCTTGGTGACAGCAACTTCCCCTGGCAGCATTCGTAGGAAAATTTTAATTTCTTCATTCACAGGAAGAAAAGAAATTTGTCAGAAATATTAACAAGTGAACCCAGACAATGGAATTACTATCAAGGGTGTTAAATCAGTTCCATTAAATATAGTCAATGAGCTAAAGGAAACCATAGACAAAGAACTAAAAGGAAGTCAGGAAAACAATCTATAAACAAAATGAGAATATCAGTAAAGAGACAGAAATAATTTTAAACCGCAGAAATTCTAGAACTTTAAAGTACAATAACTACCATGAAAAACTTACTAGAAAGAGTCAAGAGGAGATGTGAAAAAGCAGAAAACAGGATCAGCAACCTTGAAGATAGGACAACTGAAATTATCCAATTTGAGGAACAGAAAGAAAAGATATGAAGAAAAGTAAACAGAGTCTAAGGGACCTGTGAGACATCATCAGGCAGACCAACATATGCATTATGGTGACTCAGAAGGAGAAGGAAAGAAAGAAGCAGTAAGATCTTTGAGGAAATAAATGCCAAAAACATCCCAAATCTGATTAAAGATATGAATATACACATGCAAAAAGCTAGATGAACTCCAAGCAGGATAAACTCAAAGAGATCCATATAGAAATGTATATAATTAAAGTATCAAAACCCAAAGCAATGAGAAAAATTTGAAAGCAGTAAGAGGCAAGTGATTCTTCATGCACAGTATGAACTCAATAAAATTAACAGCTGATTTCTTGTGAGAAACAATGGAGACCAGAAGACAGTGGGATGACATTCAAAGACCTCAAAGAAAAAAACTGCAAACCAAGGATTTTATATCTGGCCATTTATATCCAGCAAGTCTATATCCCACAAAACTATCATTCAAGAATAAAGGAGAAATTATGACATTTCTATATAAATAAAAGGTAAAGGAAATCATTACCAGTACACCTGCCATACAAGAAATGATAAAGGGAGTCCTTTGGGCTAAAATGAAAGAACACTAGACAATAACTCAAAGTCGTAAGAAGAAATAAATTGGCAAAGTTAACTAAATAGATAAATATAAAAGCCAGTATTATGGTATTTTGCTTTGTAACTACACTTTTTTTCCCAAAATGATTTAAAAGGAAAATGCATAAAACAATAAATCTATGTTAGTGGGCATAAACTATATAAGAATATAATCTGTGGCAATAACAACATAAAGGAGGAAGGATGGAGATCTATATGAGCAGAGTGTATACTACTGAAACTAGGGCAACATTAATCAAACTAGGTTGTCCTGAGTTTTCTTTCAATTTGAAATGCTAATTTTAACATAAAGTGTACAAGAAATATGGTGTCATGATGGAAAAACTAGAAAAACAAGGCAAAAAATTGGAATCACCTCAAATCATACCAGCTTTATCTTGGTTGAGTTGAAAAATTTTAGTGACTAGATTTTTTTAAGAAGAGCCAGGATACAGAGCAGAGCATGTCAGACAGCAGGAACAGTATGAGAAGAGAAAAATGGCAGAAAAGATTTTTCTTTCTTTTCCCTCAAAGAGATAGGCTCTTTTCTGTATAAGATTTCTCCAAGTACTTTGTCTTTCAAAGGCACTAGAGTATAATAGTTAAGAAACAGACTCTAGGCTAGCCTAACCAGGTTTGAATTTGCTTCTATCACTTACTAGCTGTGTGATGTTAGGCCATCTCTCAACACTTATTTATTTTATTTGTAAAAGGGAAATAATAATTGTATCTACTTTACTGATTATTAAAATGTTAAAACATTAAAATGTTAATGCATGTAAAACATTGAAAATGGCTCCTGGTACATGGGTAAAACCTAATACTGGCTTTTACTATAGTCATACAATCATCCAAAGATAACCTGAGTGGCACAAATGAGGTTCTACCAAAGTCTATGTCTGTAGCAATAAATAAAATTAAAAACTATTTGCTGAATTTCAGAATCTAATCAATTGACTCAATCCTGTCAGATGTAGACAATTTTTACTTAACATCTAGGCCAAGTATAAAGTCTGAAATATTTTAGTGCTTTAAAAAGGAAGTCTTCCATCAAAGTAATAATGCAGTTAGTTCTGAAAGCTTTTTTCTAAACCAAATTGGAGCATCTGTGTCTTTCTGTCTTTGCTGTTGACATAGGATATACCACAGGACCAACTCCCATGATGTTACCTAGAAAGCCAAAATGTCTACTAATATAAGATTTATTCATTTGTCCAACAAATATTGAGTACCTTTTATGTGCCAAGCACTGGGATATGGGAATATACAAAACAGATAAAAATCCAGGGGATTAGTGCAGGCTTCACAGGGCTATGGTGAATTCTGACTTAAGGAGATGAAAAGTCCTTAGAATAACATCTGGCACATACAAAACATTCAATAAACATTTTTCAAACACAAAAACCTCCCAACGTTGCTTTCAGCCAATTATTTCAACTAGAGAGTATCACTAGCTGTGAAATCACACAATCCATCAGACAAATGAATATTTAATCATTACAGCACACCAAACAGCAACTTAGATTTCAGGGGCATGGTACTTCCAGGTTACAGTAAGGCCCTAGGTTAGCTACTAGAGTCAACTTCTCTAAGAAAGAGCTCAGAACCCTGCCTACTGACTTAAAATGAGTGGTGGTGTGGAATTTCCCAGAGACACTGGCTCCTGTCTCCTCCCTCCCCCTGTTTTCCTTTAAAGCTGATTCAACCAAGGAAGCATGGGCTTCATAGCTAGGGCTAACATGAGTAAGCACAGCCCTCAGGGCCCTGGCCCAGTGCTCACCATGCATCAAGAATAGCCTAGTCCTGGCTAGGCATGGTGGCTCATGCCTAATTATAGAACTTTGAGAGGCTGAGGCAGGCCGATCACTTGAGGTCAGAAGTTTGAGACCAGCCTGGCCAACATGGTGAAACCCTGTCTCTACTAAAAATACAAAAATTAGCCAGGTGAGGTAGCACACACCAGTAATCCCAGCTACTCGGGAGGCTGAGGCATAAGAATCACTTGAACCCAGAAGGCGAAGTTTGCAGTGAGCCGAGATTGTGTCCCTGCACTCCAGCTTGGGCGACAGAGCAAGACTCTGTCTCAAAAAACAAACAAACAAAAAAGAATAACCCAGTCCTCAGTGTCAAATGAGTTCTATCACAGCCAAGCACACTGCCAGCCTTTTCCTTTTCCTCACAAGGGAACTCTCCTGCCCTCTGCTTTACTCTTTTCATTTGCAGTATAAACAGCACACCTGACCCTGTGAAGAGGGCATTGAAGGAGATTGTCAAAGGGGCCTGTGTGCTCCTTTCACAGCACACGATCTCTCTCCCTAACAAGCTCTCTCACAGGCCTTAAGAAATCCACATTCAGGAGCAACATTATGCTACCAGCTGCAGCTGAGGGCTCTGGGTGAAATCAAGCCAGGGCTGGGGAACAACTCAAAAGTCATCTGAGAGGTGTGACACCTTCCTGGCTTCCAGACCCAGAGCAGGCAGCCTACAGACTTTTTCTCTTGACTTTTTAAAACAAGATGCATAAAACCACTTTTCCTATCATGGCATAAGAAATGATAACTTCTTGAAGAATTATACCTCTTTGCCATTTGATGACATCTCTATGAGGACAGGGAACTATGGGCTCAGTTATCTTTGCATCCCTAAAATCAAACTCAGAAACTGCCCCCAAAAAGGCTGTTGAATAAATACATAAGTAAATTCAATTTTTATAGCATCTACTGATGTCTAAAAATTCCAAATTAGAAGTTAAAACCCCTATGATAGATATTCTAAAGGAGACAAATTAATGCAAAATCAATTATGTATTACATTCTACCTAGGATTTTATGAAACTGAGCTCAGTCTCAAAGAACTGTACTGTAGGCTGGGTGCAGTGGCTCACACCTGTAACCCTAACACTTTGGGAGGCCCAGGCGGACGGATCACTTCAGGCCAGGAGTTCAAGACTAGCCTGGCTAATATAGTGAAACCCCATCTCTACTAAAAATACAAAGATTAGCTGGGTGTAGTGGCTGGAGCCTATAACCTTAGCTACTTAAAAGGCTGAGGCACAAGAATTGCTTGAACCCGGGAGGTGGGCCATGAGCTGAGATCGCACCACTGCACTCCAGCCTGGGTAGCAGAGCGACACTCTGTCTCAAAAAAATAAAAAAAAAGAACTTACTGTAAAATCTGCTTTCCCTTGTTCCTTACTCTTAGGAATATAAAACCAATCACTGGTTCTAGCCCTCACTGTTATGCTTACCGTATTTTCTCATTTATAAAATGGGAGTAAAAATAACAGCTACCTCATTGCATTTTTGTGAGGATTAAATTAGTAAACACATGTATAATATTTATGGCACATAGTGACCACTTAAGAAATATTAGCTAGTATTACTATTGTTGTTATCAGGCACTGTTCTGGCTAACACTCTATTAGACCAAGTTAAATATTACTTCATTTAGTTAATCTGCCCAGAAAAGCATTAATAGAAGCAAGCTGCACATATAACCTGTCCCCTTGACAAAATCTGCCTTCTAAAAGTCATTAGTGGATTCTCAATGTACAAGAATTGCCTATGAATTGTTTACTTTTTAGAATATGACTTCCCCTTGAGGCAGAATACATATTTAACAGGTCCTAACTGTATACCAGAAAGAACTGAATTGTCAGCTTCACTAACAGGTTTCTTTAAAAAGAAAATCAGACAACAATTTTACCTTCTTTTCAGGCCAGATGATGTTCCTAGTCCTGCAAGGTCTGGGGTGCTTTTATCCGAAAAGAGCCCATGAGCTTATGAGGGCTTCAAATGACTACTCCTTAAGTTAAAAATACGCACTGAGAAACAAAAGCAGAAGTATTTGTAAAACTGCTCTCTTTGCACTCTCCCACTGCGGGTACTTTCCTGTCCCTCAGGTCACTGTCCTTCAGTCCAGCAATTTCCAAACAGTGTCCTGCAGGCTGCTGGTCCCAAGATGCTCAGCCACAGAGGTGTTGTGGCCAAGGAAGGTTGGGGAACCCATATTACATTCCCCTCGTGCAAAGCCACAATACATTAGCATATTAAACACCTTGGCCCCTTCCAGGAATGAAACCTGTTTAGTTGTGCTTAACCCATTGTTTGAAAACTTACTTAACCACAGACTCCCTTTGTGATAGTAGGCAGCTAGTCAGAGGCAAGCAGGGCAGAAGAGGGCTCTTCCTACCCCACACCAGGAGTGTGAGGCAACCATCAGGGCCAGGCGGTTGTTAACTGTTTCTCTAAAATAATAATTGGGCAGGGCACAGTGGCTCATGCCTGTAATCCCAGCACTTTGGGAGGTCAAGGTGGGTGGATCACCTGAGGTCTGGAGTTTGAGACCAGCTTGGCTAACACGGTGAAACCCCATCTCTACTAAAAATACAAAATTTAGCAGGATGTGGTTGTGGGCACCTGTAATCCCAGCTACTTGGGAGGCTGTGGCAAGAGAATCACTTGAACTCAGGAGGCAGAGGTTGCAGTGAGCTGAGATGGCCTCATTGTACTCCAGCCTGGGTGATAGAGCAAGACTCTGAATAAAAAAAAAAAAATGAAATAATAATTAGCCACAGCCAGTGCCAGGGAAAGGCAGTCTCCCAGTAGATAGAAACACCTGAAACTGGGGATCAGCAGCTTCCTGATAAGATCTCAGGAGTTGGGCCAGTGGGCTCCAGCAAAAAAGAGGCAAATGGCAAAGTTTAACTGGTATATGACCTTCTAGGAACATTCAACTGGTAAGGGAAGAACACCTCAAGTGAGCATACGTACGACTCCAGTAAACATACTGTGCACGCATCACTCGTAAGTGCTGGCAGCCACTGCAGATGTGGACAGCCCATCCAAGGGAAGCATCAGGTGAGAAGGGACACAAAACCCTGGAAATATGACAACATATAAAACCCCAAGTCAAAGGTCAAACCATGCACTTGATCTCGCAAGCAATCCTCTTGGCCCTCTTCCAAGTTTACTTCCCTTCGTTCCCACTCTAAAGCTTTTGAATAAACCTTCGCTCCTGCTCTAAAACTTGCCTTGGTCTCTTACTCTGTCTTATGCCCCTCGGTCAAATTTTCTCTTCTGAACAGGCAAGAATTGAGGTTGCTGCAGACCTATATGGGCTTACCACTGCTAACACCCTTTCAAGGAACATCTACTAGAATCTAGGTTTTGGAAATGCTGAAACAGTCTAAATTAACCAATTCTTTCCACCTTAAAATGACTGTGGACTCATTCACCTGGCCTGGCAAAGTCAGGACTTACTTAACAGCAGATGGGAAAGAATCTTCAATATCTATTTGTAATGTAAGCCTCCTTTTGCTAGCACCAGAAGCTTACATAAAATTAGGCATTTGAGAAAGCATCTTGCCCCCGTCATCAGGCCACTATGATATTCACCCAACCATAACTACTTCAAATGGCCAACACATGGGGATTATGGGAACTACAATTCAAGATGATATTTGGGTGGAGACACAGCCAAACCAGATCACTGGCGGAATACATGGATATACATGCAGAAATCTGGGTAGCTTTAGTTCCTTTCATGAGGTCTACTTCCTACACTCCTATCATCACTATGAACCAGCCAAAATGAAGATATACCTGGACAGACAGGAGACCCAGATGGGTAGGAACTAAATATGCAAACATTTTTCTCAGTAGAGAGAAAAACCAAGAAAAGGAGGGAAATAAGATTCAAAATGATCCCAAAAGGCAAATTCTGGGGAAAACCAAACAATATAAACACAGTAAGTTCTCAAAAGATGCTAGTTATTAGTGTTATCATTAATATTAAATAATAATATTAACTGTAAATCCCTGCATCTATGTTGAAAATAGCAATTACATAAGAGATAATAGAGAACCGGCTTGGCCAAAATCCACAGGAGAAAATACAATTTGGGTTTTGGCTGATCACAAGCCCAACAAGTGTCAGCAGTACAGTGTAGCTGCTAAGTTACTAACACCACTGGACAGACCTCACCCACAGCAAAGGAACTGACAGGCTCACAAAACTCTCCCAGCCAGGCCATATCTGATGTGTAGGTTTGATTTAGGCACAAAAGATACAGACAATCGGAACTGTATCTAGCAAGAAGTGACTATCATGGCTGTAGGTCTGGATTCCAAATTAAACACAAAATAGTTGATAGAACAGGTGGTATCGATAGAAGTGAAGGTTTAAGGCACTCTTTGATATTTGAAGAGCTGCCAATAAAGAATGGCACTAGTTTTTTGGTGTCGCCAACTGGTGAAAGTTACAGGGGAGGCTGAAGCTCAGCCATAGTCGGAATCATAGAATAGGCTCCATACACAAAAGGATTTTTCCAGTACTTACAATTATCCAAGAATTGATCCCATGGCTTGAAAAGTTCTAAGCTTTCTTTTTGAAAGTGCCTGGAAGCCAGAGGATTATCAACCAGCAAGAGCAATCTAAGGATTCCTCTGGTGGGTGAAAGGATGCACTCAAGTTTCAAGGCCGCTTTCAACATGAAGAATCTGCAATTCTATGATTCTGACTATGGCTGAGCTTCATCAGACTAGCAGACAGAGCCCAGTGCTACCCTCTCCTCTAACTCATCTTTGCAAGGTGAATGGTAAACACTTAAAAATATTCTTGGTAGGCCGGGCGCTGTGGCTCACACCTGTAATCCCAGCACTTTGGGAGGCCGAGGCAGGCGGATCATGAGGTGAAGAGATCGAGAACATCCTGGCCAACATGGTGAAACTCCGTCTCTACTAAAAATACAAAAAAATTAGTTGGGCGTGATGGCGTGCGCCTGTAATCCCAGCTACTCGGGAGGCTGAGGCAGGAGAATTGCTTGAACCCAGGAGGCGGAGGTTGCAGTGACCCGAGGTCGCGCCACTGCACTCCAGCCTGGCGCCTGGTGACGGAGTGAGACTCTGTCTCAAAAAAAAAAAAAAAAAAAAAAATATATATATATATATATTCTTGGTAGACTCTGGAACAAATGATCAAATAATACCTGTGTCTCCAGTATTAACTACTCATTTTTGTTAAGTACCCTTCTATTCTACTTGAACTCTTCTATTTCTTATCTGCAAAAGGACCTAAATGAGAAGATAAAGGTAAATTAACTCTGAAAACCTTTAAAGTAATGTAAGAGATATTTATAATTATTGATATTTATCAATAAGTAGAGAAGCACTTAACTAATTTCTTTTAAAAAAAGAAAACACTTCCATACAAAGCAGTTATTTTTCTTATCCGACTTCAATTGTAAATTGCTGAGGAAGGTCTAATTTCACCTTCTATCTCAAGATTTGGTAGCCAAAGTTACCAAAGGCCTGCAAAGTTACCAGAGGCCTGAACACACAATTCCAGTAAGATGCCCACCACAGAGTATCAGCAAGAGAACTTGGAGGCTGGGCTTTGCCTTCTGTCCTCAAACAGGAATAAATGTAGGATCCAGGGAGAATGAAAGAGTAAAAATTGGGACACCTAACCTAAGAATAAACCAAAGAGACAGGAATATTTGGGTGTTAAAAGGCAAAGACCAAACACAATCTATAAAAGAAAAACTTGATGAACTGGACTTCAAAATTCAAAGCCTTTTGCTCTCTTCAAAAGTCACCATTAAGAAAATTAATTAATTACATACTTGCCAGTGAAAGAAAAGAAAGGAAAATAAAATGCAAGCCACAGATGGGAGAAAATATTTACAAATCATACCTGCTAAGGCACTTATATCCAGAATATATAAAGAACTCTAGCAACTCAATAATAAGACAAGGAATGCAATTTAAAAATAGGCCAGGCCAGGCATGGTAGTGGCTCACGCCTGTAATCCCAGCACTTTGAGAGGCCAAGGCGGATCACCTGAGATCAGGAGATCGAGGCCAGCCTGACCAACATGGCAAAACTCCATCTCTACTAAAAGTACACAAATTAGCCGAGAGTGGTAGCACATGCCTGCAATCCCAGCTACTCGGGAGGCGGAGGCAGAAGAATCACTTGAACCTGGGAGGTGGAGGTTGCAGTGAGCTGAGACTGCACCACTGCACATCAGCCTGGATGACAGAGCAAGACTTCATCTCAAAAAATAATAATAATACATAAATAAAAATACAAATAGGCCAAAAATCAAATGGATATTTCACCAAAGAAAATGTGTGAACAGCTAATAAGCACATGCAAAAATGCTCAATATCATTAGTCATTACAGAAATGCAAATTAAAACCACAATGAGCTACCACTACACACCCACCAGAATGTCTATAATCAAGATGACAGACAATATCAAGTGTAGAATGGGATGTGGAACAACTGGAACACCCTCATACCCTAGAGGGAGGAAGGTTAAATGGTGCAGCCACTGTGGAAAGCCCTATAATAGCTTTTCAAGAGGTTAAACATACATCTACCATATGTCCCAGGAATTTCAATTCTAGGTGTCTACCCAAGAGAAATGAAAACATTTGCCTACACAAAAACTTGCACACAAATGATTATAGCAGCATTATTCATAATAGCCAAAATGTAGAAACAACTCAAATGTTCATCAGCTGGTGAATGAGTTAACAAGATGTGGCATATCCATATATGAGATACTCAGCAATAAAACAGAACTACCAATGTACTTTACAACAGTGCTAAGTGTCAAAAACATTATGCTAAGGGAGAAATCGCCAGTCACATAAGCCTATATTAAATGATCCCATTTATATGAAATTTCTAGCAAAAGCAAATGTTCAAAGACAGAAAGCAGGTTAGTGGTTGCCTGGGGCTGGGGGTGGGAGCAGAGACTAACTGCAAATGGGGAAAGGCCATTTTGTGCAGTAATGGACATGTTCTAAGCATGGATTATGGGGATGGTTGCACAACGCTACAAATTCACTAAAGATCAATGTATTTACAACGGATGGACTTTAGATATGTAAATTATACCTCAATAAAGCTGTGGCTCAGGTCAGAGGGCAGATCTTCTAGTCATATTCATTATGAGTTATAGGCAATCCAAAGATAGAAACATAATGGAGAGAAAGAATGCATTTCCTTTTTCTTCAATTTTATTTATCAAAAGCACTTTTTTCAGGTATCTCAAAATTTAATGCTATAAACCAGGCATGGTGGTGCACATCTGTAGTCTCAGCTACTCTGGAGGCCAAGGCAGGAAGAGTGTTTGAGCCCCGGAGTTTGAGATCAGCCTTGGCAATATAACAAGACTCTCTCTCTCTCTCTCGATCTCTTTAAAATTAAAGCTAAAATACCCAGATCTCTTTTTTAAAATTATTATTAATTTTTGAGACAGTGTTGCTCTGTCACCCAGGCTGGAGTGCAATGGCACAATCTCGGCTCACTGCAACCTCTGCCTCTCAGGTTCAAGCAATTCTCCTGCCTCAGCCTCCAAAGTAGCTGGGATTACAGGCTCCCACCACCATGCCTGGCTAATTTTTGTATTTTTAGTAGAGACAGGGTTTCATCATGTTGGCCAGGTTGGTCTCCAACTCCTGACCTGAAGTGATCCACCTGCCTTGGCCTCCCAAAGTGCTGCAATTACAGGTGTAGCCACCATGCCTGGCCCCAGATCTCTTAAAATATGATTTTGGAGGCAGTTTGCCTGGAGGTTAAGGGTTGGAACTGTGGATCCAACCTGTGTCTAAAACCCAGCGCTCCTACTTACTAGCCGACTTGAGCACGTTACTTAGATTGAATTTCAGTTTCTTTTTCCTATATAACAAAATTAATACATACCACAGAGTTGTTAAAACTAGCACACTATCTATTAACAGCACATGGTAAATATTCAACATGCTGATGTTATTATTTTCATTATCAACCCATCATCACTACCATCACTATGACTGTAGTTTCCTTGGGAGACTTGAAAACTTGACTGATATGTGTACGTTCTTAACATACATTTAGTGCTTCATTACTGCTATATTCAATTTAATTCACTCCCCAAACATAACTATGTTCCCTTATAAACCTCATTCATTGTCTTAGGGACCTTATACTTTGAAATAAAATCCCCAGAACGTTTCACTAACAGAACAAAAGCTGTATTATCCCCTGGCTAGAGCAAGGTACTTTCCAAATCAACCATAGGAAAAAAATAGTTTTAAAAGGTGCAGTTTTTGTTTGTTTCTAGGAGAATTGGACAAAAAAAAAAAAATGTCAGCATTTCCTCAGAGAAGCCTGGTAAACAGGGAAATAACACTAAACAAAGAAAGCCATGTACAGAGGAGCTGGCACAGAAACACACTTGCCAGAACCTGCACCCAAAAATCACCAACACCTGCAGAGCAAAGCAAAGGGCCACGTATGGTGCTGGCGGCTTCCTGAGTGACAGCTGAAACCTGGCCAAGTTCAAAAACCCCTTGCTGTGGGTATTCTTGCTTTGTAACATCTATCTGAAAAGGGAAGGGAAACTGCACCGGGTAAACTTTCTATTCTGTAAGATAAGCGTCTTCTGGTTCTCTTTTTCTTTTTCTGGTCAGTGGGTGGAGGGACAGAACCCTGGAAAAATATCTGTGCCATCAAGCAAGACAACCCCATCACTGATGTCGGGAAAAGCAGAGCAGTCACCTCTGGCTTGCCCAGCCCACCTCACTCGCCCGTCAGCACACACTGCGACTAAAGAACCCACTTCAGCTGGCTGGAGCATCCTTCCAGCCACATACCTCAAAGATCATCTGGGAAGAGATACCACAACATGGCAGGAGGCCGGGTGCCTGTGCCAGGGAGGGACACATGCCCTTCACTCACCACACTTGCTGGTCAGCCACAGAAGCCCTGTGACCTCAGCATGCTCAAGGGAAATATGTCATGAGATTTATCCTTCTTTATCCAAGAAAACCTCACAGCGCCTGTGGGGATTTCTCTTGGGCCCCACCTAGCTCCTGCCTCAGTAGAGAGTGGAGAAAACCAACTTCCTCACAGAAATGTCTTTTAGGGCCAAATGTAAGTGTCCCTGAAATCAAGTAGACAATGATGTTCCTGTCATTCTCTGTCTGTCCTTGAATGTTGTCTCTGTTCTGATTTTTTTCCACTACAAAGGCATAGACCCTGAGAGCTGAAAGGGCCCATAGGGATCCAGAGAGGTCCCAGAGGATGGAAGTGGCCAGGCCAAGACTAATACCCAGCTTTATCCACAAAATCTGGAAAATGCTATCATGCTATCTTCGACCCAGAAAAGAAGTGCTCACAAGAAAAAATATCAAAGGAGACTAGTCTAGATTCTGAGCTAGTGTCAAAGTTCAAATCCAGTTCTGTCCCTTACTAGGGCATGTAGCCTGGGCAATTTCCTTAACCTCCGTTTTCTTATCCATTAATAAGAGGATAATAACAGCATCAGCCTTACAGAGCACTCCAAGCATGAAATGTATCAATACCGAGAGTTTCTATATGACTATCATCATCATCATCATCATCATCCTAAAACAGACAGGGGAATAAAAGTGAAGAAGGGATGATATGGTAAAAAAAAAAAAAAGGTAGAAAGTGAATATATGGTCATTAAATAAGTAGAGCATAATTTAACTTCAAAAAATTCAAAGACATGGCTAGGGTCATATTAACAGGGGTTAGTGAGAACATAAAAGCAAAATGTGTTACAAACCATTAGGTACGGTATGGCTCCAACTATGTTAAATATTCATACCCACATGTATACACATACTTCCAGAAGAAGGTGAATTAAAATGCATGAAACATTAATTCTCTGGGCACTGGGATTAAGGTTGACCTTTATTGTCTTCTTTATTACTTTTATTTCCCAAATTTTACACAGCAGACATGTATTACTTTAGAAATCAAAATAAATGTGGGTTTCAAAGGCTGTTCAAATTTTTTTTAACTTATTTTTTGGAGACAGGGTTTTGCTCTGTTACCCAGGCTGGAATGCACTTGTGTGATCGTAGCTCACTGCAATCTCTACCTCCCAGGCTCAAGCAATCCTCCTGCTCCAGAGCCCCCACCACCCATAGCTGGGACCACAGGTGCATGCCACCACACCCAGCTAATTTTTGTAATTTTGAAGAGATGAGGTTTCATCATGTTGCCCAGGCTGGCTTAAAACTCCTGGACTCAGAACCATCTGCCTGCCTCCATCTCCCAGAGTGCTCACAGGCAGGAGCTGCAGCGCCCAGCCCAGCCCAAGGCTGTTTTTTAAAAGAAGAAACTTGATACCAGGCCAGGCCTCAAATGGCAAAAGAGCTATTAGGTAGAATCCCAAGAGGGGGGGCCTGTGTTTACTCAGCCAGCCAAGCCCTGAGCGCCTGTGTCTGGGAGGAGAACGAGACTTAGGGGGAAGGGGGGAGGCTTAACCACCAAGCTAATGTGAAAGATGATGCCTGAGAGCACCAGGCCAGGGAAGGACTCAGTAAAACAGGAATAAATTCCAAAAGAAAACAGAAGAGATGATGTCAGCAGTCCTTGGTTAAAAAAAGAAGAAGAAGAAAGAGAATGCTGGAGCAAGCCTCTGCACACAAAACTTCTTCCCTCTGGCTAGGACAGAAGATCAGTCACCAAAACTAAAAAGCTAAAAGATCCAAATAGCTGAAAAGAGGAATCATGGGCTCCTACTGGGGATGAGACTTGCTTGGAAGCCCATCTGAGGGCTTGTTGCCCAGTCCTCCACATCTGAGATCATCCCCTGTTCTCAGCCAGGACCAGGGATTTCCTGCTTTTTGGCATTCAGATGCTAGAAACAGATCTGTTGACTCTGAAATCACCGACTGACAGATGCGAGCCAGGGCCCAGAGAGAACGCTCCGAGGGGTCTAAGAAGATTGAGTTCACCTGGCATCTTTCCCGGCACATGTCTTCCTGGCTTGTCTTCAGTCTCTATTCCTCCCAGTTTGAGTTCCCACCCTACCTCTTTTGCAGAGATTCCTTGTAGCTCATGAAGGAGTGGACGGAAGACACAGAACAGAAAGCAAAGAGAAGGACTGGGGGCTCCCAGCTCTTGTTCAGGGCCCCACTCTGCTCTGACAAGCATGTTAAGGTTTATCCAGATCACCCCTCCAGTTCCCCTATTTCACAGATGAGGGAAATGAAACAGGAAAAGGGGGACTGTATGTCTGTGCCCATCGAAGTCAGATGAGATGATACACTGTCTTAAGACCATCTGATTCAGGACCTTGCTTGAGTCACAAAGCTTTGTAGTGACAGAGCCAGGACAAGCATGTAACTATCCTAATGGCTGCTCCTTCCTTCAGCACTCGTGGCTGCCTGCAAGCTGGACTGCACTCTCTTACTGCTCACTAGAAAAGTTCCAGTCCCCCAACATGCACAGGGGCTCCAGTAGCCATGGTATGTCTGTGTCCTCTGCCCTCTTTGTGTCCTTGTCGTCCTTCGGGGGGCTACAGCGGCATCCTGGCTAAGTCTGACGGTCTGCCTGTGGGCAACAAGAAGCTCACCATGCAGAACCTCAATGACCACCTGGCCTCCTACCTGGATAAGGTGCATACCCTGAAGGCAGTCAACAGTGAGCTGGAGGTGAAGCTCTGCGACTTGTCCCAGAAGCAGGGGCCCGGGTCCTCCTGTGACTACAGCCACTACTACAAGACCATTGAGGACCTGCAGGACAAGATTCTTGGTGCCACCATTGAGAAATCCAGGACTGTCCTGCAGATTGGCAACATCCATCTGGCTACAGATGACTTCCGAACCAAGTTTGAGATCCAGCAGCTCTGCTCATGAGCATGGAGGCTGACATCAACGGCCCACACAGGGTGTTGGAGGAGGTGACCGTGGCCAGGACTGATCTGGAAGTGCAGATCAAAGGCCTGAAGGAGGAGCTGGCCTACCTGAAGAAGAACCATGAGGAGGAAATCAGTGCCCTGAGGGGTCAAGTGGGAGGCCAGGTCAATGTGGAGGTGGATTCAGCTCCAGCCACCAATCTCGCCAAGATCCTGAATGACAGGCAAAGCCAACATGAGGTCATGGTTGAGCAGAACCGGAAGGATGCTGAAGCCAAGTTCACCAGCAGGACAGAGGAACTGAACTGGAAGGTCGCTGTCCACACACAGCAGCTCCAGGTGAGCAGGTCTGAGGTCACTGACCTGTGGTGCACCCTCCAAAGTCTTGAGATTGAGCTGCATTAGCAGCTCAGCATGAACGCTGCCTTGGAAGGCACACTGGCAAAAACAGACTTTGGAGTCCAGCTGGCGCAGATCCAGGCGCTGATCTGCAGTACTGAAGCCCAGCTGAGTGATGTGTGAGCTGATGGTGAGCGGCAGAATCAGAAGTACCCACGGCTCCTACAGCAGGAGATTGCCACCTACCGCAGCCTGCTCCAGGGCCAGGAAGATCACTACAACCGCCTGTCCACCTCCAAGGTCCTCTGAGGCTGCAGGCTCCGGGGCTTCTGCTCTCCTCAGAGGGTGTCTCCTGGGTAGGGGGATGGGAAGGTAGGGACCCTTACACCCATGGCTCTTCCCCTGACCTGCCAGTAAAATTTTATGGCCCAAGGGAAGAAAAAAGAAAAAAGAAAAAGGAAAAGTTCCAGTTCAATTCCCAGGCTCCCCTTGGACAAATATCAACATATAAAATGATCCAGAAGGCTAAGTCAAATTAAGGTATAATGGACAGGGGTGCCTCTTCACTTTATCTAAGGGACAATTATAACAGAAAACATCTCAGTCAAAAAAGTGACCCTGCAACGTGGATTGCCAGGACTCACAACAAGCCGGAGGGGTTGGCACCTTTTCAACACGAACCTGCATTCCTGAAGGTCCAGATCCCAGAGTGTACTGTATCCAAAGTGCCTGTGGCTAGCATGTGTCCTACAGACTCTGGAACCACACTCTTTGGCTTCCAACCCTGGGTCCACCACTTACTCTGTGACTTTTGGCCAGCGTTTTAACCTTCCTGTGTCTCCATTTCTTCTGGAAGGTAAGCACTAAGTATCTCCTATCTTTAAAAGTTCCTAAGAAGTCTGTATCCTAGGCCACCCTATATTTATATGCCCACCCACCCACCCTTTCTGTCCCCTTTGAACCCAACCTGAGGCGGGGGGACAGGTCCCTCTCTCAGCCTCAGAAAGTGAATCATGATGGGATTCAACGTTTTCTTTGGTTTTCTCCTTCTCTTTGGCCAGTAACAAGTCAAAGGCGGGTATGACTCGGGTCTCACTAAACAGGGAGGTCAGCAGGGAAAGGCTTCCTCTCCAAATAAAAAGACCTAAGTTTGGCCAGGTAAGGTGGTTCACACCTGTAATCCTAGCACTTTGGGAGGCTGAGGCAGGCGGATCACCTGAGATCAGGAGTTCAAGACCAGCCTGGCTAATGTGGTGAAACCCATCTCTACTAAAAATACAAAAATTAGCCAGGCGTGATAGCACATGCTTGCAATCCCAGCTACTCGGGAGGCTGAGGCAGGAGAATCGCTTGAACCCGGGAGGCAGAGGTTTCAGTGAGCTCAGATCATGCCATTGCACCCCAGTCTGGGCAACAAGAGCAAAACTCCATATCCAAAAAGTAAAAAAAAAAGACATAGGTTTATGCAAAGTGTATTAGGCCATTCTTGTACTGCTATAAAGGAATATCTGAGATTGGGTAATTTATAAAGGGAAGAAGTTTAACTGGCTCACAGTTCTGCAGGCTGTACATGCATGGCACCAGAATCCTGACACAGCTTCCAGGGAGGCCTCAGGGAGCTTTCACTCACGTAAGAAGGCAAAATGGGAACAGGCATATCACATGGTAAGTGCAGGAGCAAGAGAGCTGGGGGAGAGGTGCCACAAACTTAAACAACCAGATCTCATGAGAACTCACTCACTATCACAAGGACAGTGCCAAGACATGAGGGATCTGCCTCCATGACCCAAACACCTCCCACCAGGCCCCACCTCTAACATTGGGGATTACATGTCAACATGAGATTTGGGCAGGGACAAATATCCAAACCATATCACACAAAGGAAGCCTTTTGACCCTTCCACTGCCTTTAGTGCTCCATCTGTAGCCATGGGGAAAGAGCCAGGAAGGCCAAGGGGATCTCAGCCCTGAGCCCTAACACTGTCCTGATCTCTGTGCCCAGCTCAGCCTCCACCTATTCCAAGGATGACTGTGAGAAATGTGACCCCTGCTTGTTTACAGTACTGTTTTACAGTACTGTTGCCTAAGTCTTCTTTTGCTTGTGGCCAAATGCTATACTAATAGATCAACTGTACGAGTTTATTCTCATTAAAAAACATTTAAAATCATGTTCTTCAAAAAGTTATGAAGTGATGTTGCAATATCAGTATGACTCGTGGCATTGTTTTATATACACACACAGATACAGAAATATAGGAGTGTGTGTGTATACACATTTTATATATATATATATATATATACAGGTACACTCATATATAGTGTGTATATACATTATATATATAATATATATAAATAATATATAATGTATATAATATATAATGTATTTACACACTATATATGGGTATATAATAATACTATGGGTATATAATAATATATAATATATAATTATATAATATATAACAATATATGAGTATATAATAATATATATGTAATGTATATAATAATATATATAATGTATATACACACTATATATGGGTGTACATGTGTATGTGTGTGTATATATAATGTATATACACACACATTCCTATATTTCTGTATCTGTGTGTGTATATAAAACAATGCCATGAGTCATACTGATATTGCAACATCACTTCATAACTTTTTGAAGAACATGATTTTAAATGTTTTTTAATGAGAATAAACTCGTACAGTTGATCTATTAGGATAGCATTTGGCCGCAAGCAAAACAAGAGTTAGGGTGTACAGGTCACATATATTTCCTAGCTTTGTCCACTCAGACAGCCTTGAAGTTGTGATGTCCCTGTAGCAACAAGCACACCTAGTATCTGGATCTTGGTTTCTAAGTACCATCCTCCAGTGAAAGAGACCAGTGTTCCTTGAAGAAATGGCCGACTCAAGAACTGCAGCAAGGAAAATACAAGATGAATCTGGACATCTTAGAATGCCAGAAAGCAAGGGAGGTGCTTTTTTTAAAAGGTAAGGGTAAGAAAGGAAAAAAGAAGAAAGATGGGGCACGTCAAATGGACGTATACGCCAAACTGAAGGAGTTCCCAATAACCAAAGCTGGAACAAACTGAAGCAAAAATAAAAAAAAGAAAGGAACAGTAGTATTAGATTATAACCCAAAGAATAAAACAACTATCTGTGAGCCCATACTGAAATAAATAAATGACTAAGTAAATAAATATAGCAAAAGGGACAGACAAATCTTCCTTACAAATGAATTCCAGTTAATAAATGTGGAAGCTGTTAGGAAAATAGAAAATCACCCATATTTTACTGGAGCAGAAATGTTTGCCCTAAAAAAACATTATGGCCTTCAATCTTTTCACAAATGATCAGTTATTATACTTCCAATGAGAGCAGGATTATGGACATTAATACAAAACTCGACAGCTTACAAAACTTTTTTTTAAGAAAGAAAATAGAAAATCATGATTAGAACACCATAGTAGTAACTGCTTCAAAAAGACCGACTGATGAAGCTAAAATTAGTGTGTGAAACTTTATGGAGAAACATTATCTGCACAGCCTTGAAATATCTCCTTCCCGAATACTAATATTAATACAAATATTAATTACTGTAGTGGTTTTAAAATATGTCCACAGACTCTTTGATATGCCTCCAAGAGATGGAACTTAATCCCCCGTACCCTGAGTATGAGCTGGACTTTGCGATTTGTCTCTAATTAATAAATGATGGAGGCTAGGCACGGTGGCTCACGCATGTAATCCCTGCATATTAGGAGGCCAAGGTGGGTGGATCATGAGGTCAGGAGTTCAAGGCCAGCCTGGCCAACATAGTGAAACCCCCGGCCCTACTAAAAATACAAAAATTAGCCAGCCGTGGTGGCAGGCGCCTGTAGTCCCAGCTACTCGGGAGGCTGAGGCAGAAGAATTGCTTGAACCCAGGAGGCGGAGGTTGCAGTAAGCCAAGATTGTGTCACTGCACTACAGTCTAGGTAACAGAGCAAGACTCTATCTCTAAATGAATGAATGAATGAATGATAGAAAGGGAAAAGTAACCTTACAGTAGTAAAACATAGCAGACATGACCTATAACTAAGTGAGGTTAACATCACCAGTAATAAGCCATCTTGACATCATGTATTCCCTCACAGGACACAGTGAGAAGAGCATGTCACCTGCCTTGTATTTGTCCGCAAAATCCATAATCACAGTCTAATCCTGAGAAGACACTATACAAACCCAAATGGAAGGACATTCTATAAAATACCTGAACACTACTCTTCAGAAGTGTCAAGGTCATATGTCTCAGTCCATTTAGTGTTGTTATAAAGCAACATATGAGGCTGGGTAATTTATAAAGAAAGAGGTTTGTTTGGCTCATGGTTCTGCAGGCTATTCAAAAAGCATGGTGCCAGCACTTGCTTCTGGTGAGGGCTTCAGGCTGCTTCCACTCATGGTGGAAGGTGAAAGAGAACTGTTGTTCAGAGATCACATGGTGAGAGGAGAAGCAAGAGAAAGGAGAGGGGCCAGGCACAGTGGCTCATGTTTGTAATCCCAACAGTTTGGGAAGCAAAAGAGGAAAATCCCTTGGGTCCAGGCATTTGAGACCAGCCTGGGCAACATGGTGAAACCCATCTCTACAAACAATAGAAAAATTAGCTGGGCAAGGTGATGTGTGCCTTAGTCACAGTTGTTTAGGGGGTTGAGGTGGGAGCATCTCTTGAGCCCAGGAGGTTGAGGCTGCAGTGAGCTGTGATCAGGCCAGTCCACTTCAACCTGGGCAAAAGAGCAAGACCCTATCTCAAAAAAAAAGAGAGAGACAAAGAGAGTACATGTGCTAGGCTCTTTTTAGCAACCAGCTCTCACGGGAACTAACAGAGAGATAACTCACTCATTATCACAAGGACTGTACCAAGCTATTCACCGGGGATCTATTGGAGATCAGTCAGAATGGTGGGAGAAATTTTAGAAAGTGCAAACTTTCTCGGAAGGCCAGAAGGTTCTGCAAAAGCGTCAGAAGAAGGTTATGGCTGAAGGCAGCCTAATCCTCTTATCTTGAGCTAATAGCATAGAGCAAATAACAAGGAAATGTAGAGGAGTTTATCTAAATAGCTTGTTTACTTATGTGGTACTAAGACTGACCTTAGAACATTTATGGGCAGAACTGCTCTCTATTGGGGGGTCAGCAATGTTAATTACCCTCTACTGGTGTTTACTTGAGACCTTTGTCATTTAATCTATACTAAATAAATGTGAAGGCCACAGGCTTATGGAGGCTGCTGCTGACTTTGGCAGAGGTCCCTTGGCCATGCTGACTGGCAAGCCTGTGTCAGTGTACGTTTTCCACCCGTCACTCGGTCAAGTCTGCCAGTCAGACCTGACAGGGATCCACTCTCATGACCCAAACACCTCCCATGAGGTACCCACTTCCTACACTGGAATTTCAACATGAGATTAGCAAGGGCCAAACATCCAAACTATAGCAGCCATATAAGGCAAGGGAAGATGAAAGTATCATACACTGGAGGAGACTAAGGATATATGACAACTAAATACAATGTGGACTGGATCCTGGAACAAAAAATGACATTAGAGGAAAAACTGGGAAAATGTGAATAAAGTATGTAGTTAATAACTACAGTTAACAGTGTTGTACCAAGGTAAATGTTTTCATTTTGATAAACATACCGTGTTGTTTAAGATATTATATTAGGTTGGGCATGGTGGCTCATGCCTATAATCCCAGCACTTTGGGAGGCCAAGGCAGGCGCATTACCTGAGGTCAGGAGTTTGAGATCAGTCTGGTCAACATGGCAAAACCCCATCTCTACTAATAATACAAAAAAAAGAAAAAAGAAAAAAGCTGGGTGTGGTGGTGCATGCCTGTAATCCCAGCTACTAGGGAGGCTGAGGTAGGAGAATCACTTAAACCCAAGAGGCGGGGTTGCAGTGAGCCGAGATCATGCCACCACATTTTAGCCTGGGCGATAAAGTGAGACTCAGTCTCAAAAAAAAAAAAAAAAGTCTGAAAACGAAACTAAACAAAACAATGCTCCAAGAAGATGCAGCATGCTTATCCTAAGGCCTCAGGTTCCTGGAAAACTCCTGAGGTTGCCCAGATACCCCCAGTTTGGGATGCATAAGAACCTCTCTCACTAATGAATACCATAGCCATGATGACCACGCATCCAGGAGGAACAGTATGTAGCCTCTACTTATTCACTGGAGGCTGTACCCTAAGGGTCTTTCCTAACTCCCACTGCTGCGAGGACCTGAATGAAAACAGCGATAAGCCTCCAAGCACAGCAAGGCTCCAGCCTGTTGCTTCTGGCTGTGGTCCCATCACTCAGCACTTTGAAGACCTGTACAGAATGAGTTACTAACACACCCAAAGGACAAATTCTGAGAGTGCATCAATATTAATTCATTTACAGGGAGGTTTTGCTTTCTCCTCTCTTTCTAAAACAGCTTGATTAAATGCTTAGTGCTACCTCCAGAGATAAGCTGTCACTAAATTCTCAACCAGTCATGGTTGAGAAATGAAAAGAAAAAATAAAATCTTCCCCATCATCTTAAAAGAAAGCATTTATTTAAAAGTTCTCATCAACCAGACGCAGTTCATGCTTGTAATCCCAATGCTTTGGGAGGCCAGGAGTTCTAGACCAGCCTGAGCAACAAAGCAAGACCCTGTCTCTACAAAACTAAAATTAAAAATGAGCTAAGTGTGGTGGCATATGCCTGTGGTCCCAGCTACTAAGGAGGCTGAGGCAGGAGAGAGAGCTGAGGCAGGAGGGGAAGCTGAGGCAGGAGGGGAAGCTGAGGTGGGAGAATCTACTTGAGCCCAGGAGTTTTGGGCTGTGGTAAACTATATGATTTTGAGACAAAGTGAAATTCTGTCTCAAAAATCTAAAAAAGTTCTTATCACCTAAACATATATCTTTCAATTCATATTTTATTTGTTTAATCTTTGGGTAAGGCTCTTGTTGTTTTCTTTCTTTTTAAGATGAAGTGACAGATTGCTTGCAAAAAATGACCCCAAATCCTCCAACCCACTTCCTTGTATCCACACCCTTTATTCAGTGTGATTATGTGGCTTCTTTCATCAAGGGAGAGAGTTTGTTTACCAAACCTTGAAGCTGGGTTGGCCACGTGGATTGCTTTAGCCAACAGAATGTGGCAGAGTTGGTAATGTGCCAGTTCTGAACCAGGCCCACGGGGCTCTGCTCTCTTCTGCTTCCTCTCAGAACCCTGCCTCACAGCCATGAGAACAAGTCAAGGCTAGCTGCTGGAGAACAAGAACACATGTGGCATAGAGGTGAGCCAGCCCAGCCAAGAGGACAACTGCTCACACGGGCCCAGCCCACACTGCTTGCCTGCGGAACCATGGGCTCAATAGTTACGTCACCACATTTAGGATAGTTTGTTATACAGCAAAATCTAACTGATACAAGTAATGTGTGTGACTTTAGTGCTATTAATTATTCTGATCTTAAAAGTATTACTAATTCGAGAAAGTCAAAAAATACAGAAAAGATAAAAATCACCCATAATGTATCACTAGAATAAAACTAATATTCTGGTGGATTACCCCCCCAATCTTCAGTGTATTAGTGTAAATTAATGAAAATGAAATTCACTTAGTTTTAATTCCATATCTTTCTCCCCCCACCAAAAACAACCAATAGAACTGTTCTTATGCCATTAGTGTCTAAAAATGTAATTTTAATGGTTTAAATAGTCTATTTATCATGGATGTACAATAATTTGTGCCTATATTTGTGCCATATATTTCTGTAGTTTCTGTAATTAATGAAGTTATTTGTTTGTTACTGTATCATTGTTCATTTGAGCACAGAAAGCTACATTCAACTTTGCGATTATTTCTTTCAAATAAACTTCTAGAACTGAACTGAAATTCTTGATTCAAAGAGTATAGACTGCTAGTCAAAGCCAATCCCCCTACACACACACACACGTCTTCTTTGCTGGCAGAGACACATTTTTTTTCCATTGTTCACACTAGGTTCTACCGTGTAATCAGAGTGAGGAGCCTCTCCCCAGCAAAGGAGAGAAAGGAGAATCCTGATAGTCTAAGCTGCCAGCTAAATCTAGCCCACTGCCTGTTTTACTATAGGCCATTTAATGTAATTCTGGCCAGTGAGACATGAGAAGAGGTCTTTTGGGAACTTTTGGAAAAGGTTTTCTTTACAAATACCCGTACAAGAAGAAATGGTTCCTTTTCTCAACTCTAGACATGAGTGTATAAAGATGTGATGCCCAGAACTGATGCAGCCATCCTGACTATGAGGACGTAAGTCATGGGAACAGGCTGATATACTCAGGATGGCAGAGAAGGAAAATGAAAGACTCATGTCCTTTGTTATGTTTTTGAGCTGCTAAATTTCCTGGAAACACTCCACCTCTGGACAGTGAGTTGATAAAGCTAAACCTCTGTCTGTGTAAACCATTTTTAGCCAGGTTTTTCTGTCCCTCACAGCCTAAAGGACAGAGACTCTTTCAAGGCTTCCCTCACACATTACCAAACTGAGTTCCCTGTGAGACTGTAGCAATGAACTTTTTCTGCAGAACTACATGGGCTTAACATAAAATTTATAAAATAATATGGAGAAAAATAATACACGTAAAATATTCAACATTCTAATGTCCACAAACCTGATACCTCATTTGTTCAAAATTTTTAAAAAATCTCCTAGTAAATTCCATTGTTTACTTAGTCCAGCAATGTGCTGTGAGAGTTTTTCTAAAGGTTTTATGCTTTTTGCTGTTATTATAAATAGAAGCATTTTCTCTGTTATATCTAACAGATTGTTGCTGGTATATAATAAAGCTATTATTCTTCATGTATAAACCCACAACTTTACTGAGTTGTCAGTAAGTTTAGGAGTGTTACCATACATTTGTTTCTTTTGTATTGGTATGTAATTATGTTGTTTATTTTTAAAAATCTTTTTACTTTCTACTATCAGCTATATTTTATATATTTCATACTTTATTATATTGACAAGAAATTCCAGAACAGTAATAAATATCATCTTGGTTTTTTATTTTATTTTAAAGGGAATCTCTAGGGTTTCACTATTAAGTATGACATTAAATATTGGTTTAAGAGATATGTACGTGTGGGTGCACAGACATACAAAATTTATTTTTTGGTTTATATTATATATAAATCATGTAAAAAATCTTATTTTTATAAGAATTATATTTTTTAAATTAAGAACAGGTACTGACTTGTCAAATGTAATTTAGGAAACTACTGTGATCATCATAAAGTTTATCTACCAGCCTGGGCAATGGAGCAAGATCCTGTCTCAAAAAAAAAAAAAAAAAAAAAAAAGATTAAATTCTGATGACAATGAATTCATGGCAAACTCAGAACTAGAGCCCAGGACCTATGCCTGCCAATCCCCTGGTCTTTCCCCTAAACCACATTTTCCATGAAATCACTAAACAAATGACCAGCATGACTGATCCCACAATACCCCAGCCATTCTCTTTCTTCCCACATCACTGTTCTTCCCTCTTAAGCATAATCAGCTTCTCTCTCAGCCAAAATGTGTTTCCAGTCCTCTTTACTGGGAGACGGGGGAGCAAAACAACAGAACTGAACATTTTCTCTCTTCTGAGTAGCTGGAGAATCCTAAATTCATGCAGAGCCAAAAAACAATCACCCATTCATTCTAAATGTGTTTTTCCCCCATCAATCCTTCTGAATAGCCTCCACCTCACTCTCCTTTGCTGTGTAAGATGGCAAGGGACACATACATGAGCTTCTACGTGCATTTAGGTGTCAACCCAAGGGACTTCCAAATGGTTGATAAGAGGTATCTCCTATGACTTCTTCCACAAGAAGAACCAAAATAGTGAGTAGACAGTCACACTTCAAATAGATCATGTGAGACAGAACACTGGAATTCAACAGCGAAATGACAGGAAACACCTAAAGCAGGGAAGGAGAGGGAAGTGAGGCAGTCTACTCTGCCAGGGTGAGCTGGGATCCAGGACAGGCTCCCCAGTGCAGAGAAAGGGTAAGGGCCGCGTTCCGACCCCAGACTCCTACAATCTTAGCCACAGAAGAGCCCCTCCATTCTGGGGGCCACAGAGACTAACCTAAGGCGCTGCCTGGAGACTGTGCAACCAGAGACATTGCTCCAGACAGGGAATTCACACTGCATCCCACAAACCCCAAGTCCTAAGCACCTACAGCACAGCGCAACTTTGAAAGCCCAGCCCCCACCAGACTGCATCCTGCCCCCGGCCCCAACAGCCCCTGCATCTCCACATCCCTGGAGTCCCACTGACATTTCTCCCCCAAAGCCACCATTGCAGGGGCCAAGAAGGTAGCCATTGGAAACAACTTCTCCCAGTCTTCACTCCCAGAAGATGGGCGGCTGCGCATTTTCACATGCCCCAGGACAATTGCATGGACCACAGCTAGTCAAGCAGCTAGCTATGGGCCAAAGCTAGTGAAGTACATGTCCCTCAGATCCCTGCCTATGGCTGCTCCCACTGAAAACAACTCTGCCCTCCCCAGTAGCAGGGCCACAGCACATGGGCTGCTGCCTGCACCTGGGCATTTCCCTAGTGGCCTATAAGGTTCACCCTACCCCTGCCTACCACAGCCAGTTCCTACACACGCCACCGGGGTTGGGGCCGAGGACAGCTTGACTGCGATTTATCCCAGGGATGCAACTATGGTTCAACATATGCAACTCAGTAAACGTGATATATCATATAAACAGAATAAAGGACAAAAACCACATAGCATTTCAACACACAGAAAAAGCATTTGATAAAATTCAGTATCCCTCCATGATTAAAAAAAAAAATTCTCAGCCAGGCACAATGGCTCATACCTGTAATCCCAGCACTTCAAGAGGCCAAGGCAGGTGGATTGCCTGAGGTCAGGAGTTTGAGACTAGCCTGGCCAACATGGTAAAACCCCATCTCTACTAAAAATACAAAAATTAGCCGGGTGTGGTGGCACATGCCTGTAATCCCAGCTACTTGGGAGGCTGAGGCAGGAGAATCACTTGAACCCAAGAAGCAGAGGTTGCAGTGAGCAGAGATCATGCCATTGTACTCCAGCCTGGGTGAAAAGAGCGAAAGTCCATCTCAAAAAAAAAAATTATCAACAAACTAGGCCTAGAAGGAACATACTTCAACATAACAAAGGCCATATATGACAAACCCACAGGTAACATCATACTGAATGGGGAAAAGCTGAACGTCTTTCTTCTAAGAACTAGAATAAGACAAGGATGCCTACTTTCACCACTCCTATTCAACAAAGTACTGGAAGTCCCGGCCAGAGCAATCAGGCAAGAGAAATAAACAAAAGCATCCACATCAGAAAAGAAGACATCAAAGTGTCTCTCTTTGCTGATAATATGATCTTATAACTAGAAAAACCTAAAGGCTCCACCAAAAAACTGTTAGATCTGATAAATTCAATAAAGCTTCATGTACAAAATCAACATACAAAGATCGGTAGCATTTCTATACACCAATAATGAACTTGCTGGGAAAGAAATCAAAAAGGCAATCCCATTTACAATAGCTACAAAAAATAGAATATCTAGGAATAAATTTTAAAAACGAGGTTGTCTTAGTCTATTTGTGTGTCTATACCTGAGGCTGGGTAATCTATAAAGAAAAGAGGTTTATTTGGCTCATGGTTCTTCAGGCTGTATAAGAAGCTACTTATCAGACCACTGAGCCAAGATCCCGGTATTAAAAGAAAGTCTGGGTGTTTAAGATAAAGGGACAGAGTACTGGTATCCCAGTTATTTGGGAGCTTTAAGATTGGAACAAGATATTACTCTCTCATTTTCACTTAGATCCTACTTACAAAGTGAGGTCTATTACTAGAATAAAGCTTTCCTTTAAAGCTTTATAATAATCAGATTTATTAATAATGCAATTGTGCATACTTATCATATGCATATATTCAGCATATGTTGCATGTCTTCAGAATTACATAAAATGAAATCCCCTTCATTGCAACTTGCAAGTGAGAAAGTGGCTCCAGTGGAAGAAATAATATTTCTTCTTCTCAGGGTGTCTCCTGCCTTGGCCCCTCCCTAAGCCCCAGGCTTTAAAAGTTAAGATGTGTCAAACATGTCTGCAGGAAGCAGCAGCATGGCCATAAGGCAATGATTTTCATATATGCTCCTGTCCATTTCAAGTATATTGTTCACATGAATAAATCTAGGAGTATGCAGAATAACTCAAGTAAGAGCCCAGCGTGTACATGTGAAAAGCATTTTCAATATAATGTGAGGAGCATTGGTCATCAACCAGAGAAAGGTCATGTAATATTACAAATTTTCAAAATAGAGCCCTGCAAGATAACTGCAATCATACCAAAAACTATTTGAGTAAATGGATTTTTAAAGTAATTTCTGTTTAAAAGAGTTTATATTTCAGAAGCAGAAAACATCAACTGATAGTCTTTGTGAATGGTGGTGCATCTTCTCTATGCACATCTGGGTTTTACATCAGAAAGACCTGTGGTCATGCTAAAATTAGAGATGCTTTTTGAATGACTTGGTCAAGCTGTGTGTAAAATATTTAATCATAAGTACAGTGTACTATAATAAAGTTAGTATATTTAATGCATTTATTGCATATATGAAAATATACATGAATAGGCTTTATGTCTTCTGGTATTTGATTTTCAATGTTTTTTAAGTCAGTGATGCCTTTAGGCAAGAACTTTCAAATTAATCTTCTTAATTTGTGTTTTCTGATTTTTCAGGTAACATGTAAACTATTCAGAAACCATCATAGTTTATTCACCTTAAAAATTGATTGTATTATTTAAATATATCAATTAGATGGGCATTTCCTATAATTAGGACATTCCAAATAGTTGCTGAATCAATTGTGCCATTGACCAATGGATGCACTTGGTTAGCCTTAATTAAAAAAAAAAAAAATGTAAAACTTCCTTGGAAAAAAGAAAGAAAATATAGTATATGTACATAATGGAATACTGTTTGGCCTTAAGAAATAAAATCCTGCCATTTGCAGCAACACAGATGGAACTAGAGTTCATTATGTTATGTGAAATAAGCCAGGCACAGAAAGACAAATATGTCCTCACTCATATGTGGAAGCTAAAAAATAGTTGATGTCATGGAAGTAGAAAGTAGAATGATAGATACTAGAGGCTGGGAAGGGAGAGGTGGATGAAGAGAGGTTGGTTAATGGGTACAAACCTAGAATTAGATAGAAGGCATAAGTTCTAATATTCAAGAGCAGCATAGGGCCAGGTGTGGTGGCTCACACCTGTAATTCTAGCACTTTGCAGGCCGAGGCGGGTAGATCACAAGGTCAAGAGACAGAGACCATCCTGTCCAACATGTGAAATCCCATCTCTACTAAAAATACAAAAATTAGCTGAGCGTGGTGGCAGGCACCTGTACTCAGGAGGTTGAAGCAGGAGAATCGCTTGAACCCGGGAGGCAGAGGTTACAGTGAGCCGAGATCATGCCACTGCACTCCAGCCTAGCAGCAGAGCGAGACTGCATCTTAGAGAAAAAAAAAAAGGCCGGTTGCAGTGGCTCACGCCTGTAATCCCAGCACTTTGGGAGGCTGAGGCGGGTGAATCACGAGGTCAACAGATGGAGACTATCCTGGTCAACATGGTGAAACCCCGTCTCTACTAAAAATACAAAAATTAGCTGGGCATGGTGGCGCGTGCCTGTAATCCCAGCTACTTGGGAGGCTGAGGCAGGAGAATTGCCTGAACCCAGGAGGTGGAGGTTGCAGTGAGCCGAGATCGCGCCATTGCACTCCAGCCTGGGTAACAAGAGCGAAACTTCATCTCAAAAAAAAAAAACAAAAAACAACGAGTACGGTGACCATAGTTAACAACGATGTATTGCAGTATTTCAAAATAACTAGAAGCAAAAACCTGAAACATACCCAACACACAGAAATGATGAACACTCAAGGTGAAGGGTACCCTGACTTGATCATTACATATTCTATGCATGTAACAAAATATGACATGTACCCCCTAAGTATGTAAAATATTATGTATCAATTTTTTAAACCCACAATAAAAAAAACAAAAAAGTATCAGCTTCTCCTGAAATTAAGAGCCAAGGATACTTCAACAGCCTTGGATACAGAGCTACAGAAACACAGCATCTTTAACAGATCCAAGCCCCAGCCTTCCTCTGCCCTCCCTGGTGCCCTTTCATCCAACATTTGACTTTCTTCTGCATGCAAGGCACCATTCATTTGCTGCTGTGGCTGCTCATGTATATGTCCTGACATGGGAGTCAGCCTCATTTTGTGCCATCTACCACAAGGGTGCAACCCTCCTTCTGGCACACCATGTCAGTCCCTGCCACTCAGACACCCCAACCCCTGCTCTGTGCTGCCAGGCACTGTGGTTTCCAGTAGCCCTGCAGCTAAAACTAAATGATACTCTGGACTGCAAAGCTTCCTGTAGTACTTCCAGCATCATAAGAAGAATCCATTTGAGAGCAGTGAGCATTGATAACAGCTTTAATAAATACAGTGTTGGCTCAATCTGTTCTATTTTCAATTAAGATTTCAGCTCTCACACAGCAGGGTTTTAATAGGAGTCCTAAGCCTGGGAGTAGGTCATTGAGAATTTATAACACCTTTTTTAATGAACCAAATAGCAGGACTTTTGCCACCATTCCAGGTTGCTTTGGTATTTGTTTTTTAAGTCTTCTTCTGTCTCCCATTGCTCCAAAATATAGTTGAGGACAATTATTTTCCCCTCATGAAACTATGTTACTCCTTTCCCTCTAGTAAGTACTACCTCAGTTTTTTATTCCCTTACGAAGTTGTTTAATAGGACTAGTAATCCAAGGGAGAAACTAATTAGTAGATGGAATTCTTCCTTGTAACATGCTGTGGTCAAAAACATGCAAATCCTCACCAGGATACCAAGAATGAAGCACATATCCCAAGAAGACTTGACACAGGACAGGGGAGATGTGATCTCTCTGCCAATACTTCACGTTTCCCTCAAGATGACTTCTGCAGGTTTTTGTGGCAGGCTCCAGATAACCTCACTTCCCTATAAATCAGCTCCATCGTGCAGATGTGATTGAGTTATTTATTTCCCAGAACAACAGGAGGTTGATTGATTTGGATTTCATACTGGAGGTAAATGAAGGGGCCAGCCTTAGACACTCTGGCCTCCTTGTTGCGGGACAGAGGCACTATCTTGCTTACTGCACCAAGGTATCAGCTTTTGGGCTTGAAGTTTGTATTCCAAGCCGTGTCCCATTAAAGCGATAGGCAGGAGACGGTAGGACTCAGATAGGCCTTCAGAGTCACGAAATGAAGATAGAAGAGACCACAGGGTAACCCCTGTGGGGTTTTTTCCAAGAAAAACAGCGAGTTAAACAGACACATGAATAGAAGAATGATGAATAAAATACAACAGATATGTATGCATAAATGCAGTAAATTCCCAATGTCAAGGTTTGTGACATGCCACGTGCTTGTGCCTTTTTTCAATCTTTCCACTCATTCAACAAATAGTTATTGTGTGCTAAATGGGTACCAGGTACTCAGCAGTACTAAGCACTAGGGAAATGGTGGTGAACTAGACATTTTATTATTTTTTTTTTTGAGACAGGGTCTGTCTCTGTCACCTAGGCTGGAGTGCAGTGGTGCAATCATGCTCATGGCAGTCTCAACCTCTCAGGCACAAGTGGTCCTCCCACCTCGACCTCCTGAGTAGCTGGAACTACAGGTGTGTGCCACCATGTCTGGCTAATTTGAAATTTTCTTGTAGAGAAATGGTCTCTCTATGTTGCCGTGGCTGGTCTCAAACTCCTGAACCCCAGTGATTCTCCTGCCCTAGCCTCCCAAAGCACTGGAATTATATGCATGAGCCACCATGCCTATCCAACATTTCTTTTTTTTTTTTTTTTTTTTTTGAGACAGGGTCTCGGGCTGCTGCCCAGATTGCAGTGCAGTGGTGTGATCATGGCTCACTGCAGCCTTGACTTCCCAGGCTCTAGTGTTCTTCCCACTTCAGCCCCCCAAGTAGCTGGTACTACAGGCACATGCCACCACGCCCAGCTAATTTTTGTATTTTTTGTAGAGACAGGGTTTTGTATGTTGCCCATGTTCAAACTCCTGGACTCAAGTGATCCTCCCACTTCAACCTCCCAGAGTGCTGGGATTACAGGCATGAGCCACCATACCCAGCTGACATTTCTTTAATTGTCTAGAGTTTACAGTTAATAATCAAAATTACAAATGCTACACACTGGGGTCTGTGGGGGGGAACTAGGGGAGGGACAGCAGGGGGTGGGGAGTTACGGAGGGATAACATGGGGACAAATGCCAGATATAGGTGATGGGGAGAAAGGCAGCAAACAACATTGCCATGTATGTACCTATGCAGCAATCTTGCATGTTCTTCACATGTACCCCAAAACCTAAAACGCAATAAAATATATTAAAAAAAAAACCCATGTCAAATAGTTGGAGAAGGTAGAGTTTAATACATTTACTGATATTCTGAACAACCAAGAATTATCATAAATACCATAAAAGGATTTTCAATTTATCAATAAGTAGACTTACCTTAAGTACTTTACTTATATATGAGCAAACCAAAACGCTATTCATTCAGAAAATGTTTACTGAGGACCAGCTATATACTAGTCACAAAATGACCGAGAAAATTCCTGTCCCAGGCCAGGCGCGATGGCTCACGTCTGTAATCCCGGCACTTTGGGAGGCAGAGGCGGGTGGATCACTTGAAGTCAGGAGTTTGAGACTAGCCTGGCCAACATGGTGAAACCCCATCTCTACTAAAAATACAAAAAAATTAGCTGGGCATCGTGGCACATGCCTGTAGTCCCAGCTACTTGGGAGGCTGAGGCAGGAGAATGGTATGAACCCAGGAGGTGGAGGTTGCAGTGAGCCGAGATTGCACCACTGCACTCCAACACAGGCGACAGAGCAAGATTGTCTCAAAAAAAAAAAATCCCAACCTTAATGAGCTCATAATCTAAATGAAAAGATGAAAAAAACTAACAAACAGCTTCAATATAGGTGACAAAATCTTTAGGATGGAAAAATTCTGAAAGAATGGGGTGGAGCAGGTTATCACCTTATTAGGGGTGAGAGGAGGGCAGTACGTGGGACTTGGAGCTGAGCCCTGAAGGGTGAGTGAGGTGATGCCAGGTAGGAAGGAGTTGAGGAGTTCCTTTCAGATGGAGGGAACAGCATGTACATTCCTAACTGAAAATAGTGCCTGCCGGGTGAGCAGGGAGTGCCTCTGGGCAGTGGCCAAAGAGAAGCCTAGAAAAGGAGGCAGAAGCCATACCCTGAAGGACTCCGTAGGCCCTGACAGTGTGGCTGGACTTGATCTTGTGGGCAATGGAAAGCCACCGCTGTGTCTTGACTGGCAACATGATTAGATCCGCATGTTGGAAACATGGTTCTGGCTGACATAACATGTACTTCCTCCATCACTGAAGCTGTGGCTGCAGATGGAAAAACCAGAGGAAGGGAAATGGCCCAGGTGACCAATGATGGTGCAGTGGCATAAGAATAAGCATCTTCACTTTCTCTTTCAACTTTGATTCCAATGAAAGAAACACATCTGAAAGAGTTCATCTGCTATGACTCAGTCTGATCTCTTCATAAACACCAAATCCTACAATTAAATTACAAGAGGAATAAAACTGCCTGACCTAGTAATTCCTTGTTTTCAGACAGGGTCTCACTCTGTTGCCCAGGCTGGAGTGCAGTGGCATGATCATGGCTCACTGCAGCCTCAACCTCCTGGGCTCAAGCCATCCTCCCACCTCAGCCTCCTGTGTAGCTGGGACTACAGGCACACAACCCACCATACCTAGCTAACTTTGTGATTTTTTTTGTAGAGACAAAGTTTTGCTATTTTGCCCAAGCTGGTTTTGAACTCCTGTGTGCAAGCAATCTGCCCACCTTGGCCTCCCAAAGTGCAGGATTACAAGTGTGAGCCACAGCCGCTGGCTGATCCAGTAATTTCATTAAAAAATTCCCAAGAAAACAATCTAGATGAGAGAAAATAATTTTGCTCAAAGATGTTTTTAACTACTACTTAAAATAGCCAACAAATGAAAATAATCCAAACATCTAAAAATAAAGGATGGTTAAGCCAAATGTCATCTATCAACATGCCTAAATACTACATAAACATTAAAGTTAACTATAGCCATGCATGGGAATGTGTACGGGAGCAAAAGCAGACTCCAAAACATGAGATGCACAACAGCTACAAGCTTAAGTACCAGCCAGGTGCCAGGCCCAATGCTAGGCTCTGGGGACACAGAAATACACCAGACAAGGTCCCTGTCTTCCAAACTCACAGTCCACTAGGAAAGCTAGACTCACACAATTGCAACAAGAATAAAGCAAGGCACAATGAGAGCCCAGAGGAGGATTTGCCCAACTTAGAGCCAGCACACAAACACAACACAAATGTGAACATTCAAGTCTGCAGCAGAATCACTCATCAGTTACAAATCTTGATGACCCCAAACACATACTTGTTAATTTTGTTGGCTGGGTGCAGCGGCTCACGCCTGTAATCCCAGCACTTTTGGAGGCTGAGGCAGGCATATCACCTGAGGTCAGGAGTTCAAGACCAGCTTGGCCAACATGGTAAAACCACATTTCTACTAAAAATACAAAAAAATCAGGTGGCATACACCTGTAATCCCACTGTAGTCTCAGCTACTCAGGAGGCTGAGGCAGGAGAATCACTTGAACCCGGGAAGTGGAAGTTGTGGTGAGCTGAGATCACACCACTGCATTCCAGCCTGGGTGACAGAGCGAAACTCTGTCTCAAAAAAAAAAAAAAAAAAAATTCGTTAGATTCTCCTGGACATGTAAAACTTAAGATGGAGAACATTCAAATCACCAAGAATATTACATGGAGCCTTTTAAGAGTCCTTGGACACTAGTTTGAGAAACAAAGATCTAATAGCAGGAAGGTGCCTGTATTAATCCATTTTCACATTCCTCTAAAGATACGACCTAAGACTGGGTAATTTATAAACAAAATTACTTTTTTTGCAATTGTTTATAAAATGTGTTTAATTGACTTGGTTCTGCATGGCAGGGGAGACCTCAGGAAGCTTACAATCACGGTAGAAGGTGAAGGGGAAACGAGGCACGTCTCACATGGCAGCAGAAGAGAGAGGGGAAACTGCCAAACACTTTTAAACCGTCAGATTCTGTGAGAACTATCACAACAACATCACAGGGAAAACCACTGGGGATTACAATTCAAGATGAGATTGTTGTAGGGACACAGAGCCAAGCCAAATCGCCTCCAGTGGACAGGAATGGAGACAGAGGCCCAACAGCATCTGGCTCCTGATTAGGGTCAAGAGGGAGGAAGAGTCAGAGATGATCTCAAAGTTTGAAGCCTCTACATCTGGAAAAATGGCAACAGGGTCCCTGAAATAAGAAATCTAAAAGAAAAGATCAGGTTGGAGAGTAAGAATAAGTTCCATTTTTCATATATTGAGTTTGAGAAGCATTTAAGAGTAGGAAAGTGGTGCTATTCAGGACTTTACTGAAAATTATCTCAGAGACGTGGAGACACAGGGTAGAGACTCAGCATCCAAAGTCATCTTCCAGGCTGGGTATGGTAGTTCACGCCTGTAATCCCAGCACTTCAGGATTACAAGGCAGGAGGATCACTTGAGGTCAAGAGTTCAAGACCAGCCTGGCCAACATGGTGAAACCCCATCTCTACTAAAAATACAAAAAAAATAGTCAGGCTTGGTGGTGTACACCTGTAGTCCCAGCTACTTGGGAGGTTGAGGCTAGAGAACTGCTTGAACCCAAGAAGTGGAGGCTGCAGTGAGCCGAGATCACGCTACTGTACTACAGCCTGGGTTACAGAGCGAGACTTCATTTCAAAAAAAACAAAGTCATCTTCCAGAGACAGCTGAAGCTTGAAATGGATGCTACACAACAGGTATGAACACATCCAACTGCATTACTACATGTACAAGATACTCCTGCTAGTCCCTCACATATTTATAGGTATCTACTTACTTTCAAAGGATTATCTCCATAAAGTTAATAAAAACAGGGACATGGTATAAAGGATCAGAGTGAATACACTGATCTCATATTTTTCCATCGGAAAAATTCTCTACTTTTTTTTTTTTTTTTTTTTGAGATGGAGTCTCGCTCTGTCACCAGGCTGGAGTGCAGTGGCACAATCTCGACTCACTACAACCTCTGCCTCCCAGCTTCAAGTGATTCTCCTGCCTCAGCCTCCCAAGTGGCTGGGACTACATGTGCATGCTACCATACCCGGTTAATGTTTGTATTTTTAGTAGAGACGCGGTTTCACCGTGTTGGCCGGGATGGTCTCCATCTCTTGACCTCTTGATCTGACTGCCTCGGCCTCCAAAAGTGCTGGGATTGCAGGCATGAGCCACTGCGCCTGGCCAAATTATCTACTTTTATAATGAATACCATTTGAAAAGATGATTTTATTTTAAAAAGGATTAATATTAAAGCTCATTTTTTCTACAGTGATTTATTTCATGATCATCTTCCTTCTAGCCTGTGAACTTCTGAGATAAGGAATGTGGAACTATGCCTTATTTAAATTGCTAACAAGGTACCTGGAAAATAGTAAATACTTAATATTTGTGGTAGGAATTTTGCAAACAGAAGAATACTTTGTTATGGCTCTCAAACATCAGGAATTTGCAGAGTACTGTATGAGAGCATTTGCGTATATGTGCATACTACTGAATTCTGCTGTGGTAAACAATCTGGGCTTCCAGTGTGGAGATGGATGCTTTCATTCATTTAAAATCTACAATTACTCACATGTAAATTAGCAGCAATGCATAAAATGTGAGAAATTCACATTTATCTTTTCAGTACTACTGAGATTCTTTTTGTGTTTGTGATCTATATGTGCCAAAACTACAATTGTGTTATTTCCAGAAATAACTCAAAAAGACATTTTCAGTGATGAGTTTTGAGTAGCAAAACTGGAAAGGATTTTGTCAATCTGTTGTACATTTTCGATGTGTACAATCTAGGCTTTCTTTCACAAATATGCTTCAATGTACAGAAGAAAGTGAAAACACCACCATAAATCTTGGGGCTGCAGAGGGAGAGCTGAAAGAGGAAAAACGTAATTTGGGTTCATTCACTGGGTTGGACAATGAAACACCAGCTCTTGCTCTACTTCTGCTTGCTGAAACAGATGTCCCCAAGAAGATAAAGGGAAGATATTTTGTGCCCTTCCTGGCCCTCCCTCTTCCTATACCTTTATTGTTCATGAAGACAAATGGTATGAAATTTCAGTGGAAAACTGCAAGCTAGGATTGAAGGAAGTGAGGAAGTGTTTAGTTTACCTAACTCCATTGCTGGGGTTTATGGAACATATCAGAGTTTCCCAAAAAATTTAGACTTTTAGGTCCTATCATAGAAATTCTGAGTCTGGGGTGAGCCTGGGAATTTGTATTTTCTGAAAGCCCCACTCACTCTCAGTAACCAGCCCAGTTTGTGAACCATGAATTCTCACTTGTCAGAATCAAGTGAGACAGTTTATGTTTGCCAAGTAGACTTGGCAAACATAAACTGTCTCACTTGATTCTGACAAGTCAAGTGCATGTCAATCATCTCTATTTCACAGATGAGAAAAATAAGTCACAAGCCTGTATGTGCCAGTCTAGATGCCATAGTGCAATGACATCCATTACAGCATTATTTAAGCACCAAATTTCTGAGCACAGGTGAACTCTAACCTGATCTTGGGTCTCACCTCACAGAGTATTCATGCAACCAACCAACTAATAACCATGGTGTGCCTGAACAGTTCCTGCACCTGTCCATAGTTCAGAGAGCCCTCTGCATCCCAAGTAACCACTATTCACCATATTAAAAAAATCCATTCAAATAGAACTTCAATAAATTTGTAGTAGAGCACACAGCTTGTTATACTCTCAACTAATTTCATTTTATAACCTGTAATGAGAAATTATCTCAAGATAAATAAAGAAAACAAACAGATCTTTCCAAACCCATTTCTGTAAAGGAAACAATACCAACTTTTGTAACATTCTGTTGAATGCTAATTGCTTTATTTTTATTTTAATGTATAATTCTACATTTCTGATTAATGTAACTTACCAGGATCCTAAAGAATAGAAATGAGATCCCCCGTCATCAAGAAAGGGTGCCATGAGCATCAAGCAGAGGTATGTGAGGGAGAGACAGACAAGGCAGCAAGTGATGAAGGCAGAAGACTGAAATATCCTGGTTTCAGTTGAGTTTCTCGTTTTCTAGCCATGTCGCTCTGCATAACTTACTGAATATGGAGACAGGCTTTGGCGGAAAAGGATGGCTCACGTACTGGAAAACAAATTGCAGGCACACCTGGAACACATTAGAGGAATCTCTAATGCTTTAGGGCAGAGGATGGCAAATTACAGTCCACCGGCCAAATCTAGCCCACGACCTGTTTGAGTGTGATCCACAAGCTAAGAGTGTTTTTTATATGTTTAACTTATAGAAAAAAATCAGAATAATAGTATTTTATGACATGTGAAAATGAGATGAAATCCAGATTTCAATGTCCATAAGTAAAGTTTTATTGGAACACAACCACATTCATTCATTTCATGTGTTGTCTACCCTTGCGTTTACATTTTAAGGCAGAGTTCAGTCATTGCAATAAGAGACCCTGTGGCCCACAAAGACTAAGCTATTTCCTATCTGCCTCTTCAGAGAAAAAGTTTGTCAACCCCCATTTTAGGGCAAAGTAGGGGGTGTTAGGTTTCTTCCTGAAAACTGACTCTGTCTAGCCTTAGTTTGCTGAATATGAAATAACATACTGAACTTAGAATCATCTCAAATACATTTCCTTTGATATTGACCTGTAAAGTATACTACGATCTAGTTATCCCCACCTGAATGTCCCAATGTTGGATTGAGACTATTCCTGTGGCTTTTTGGCCCAAAAACAGAGGTGGGGAAGTGCTTCGGCACATTCAATTCCATTACTGGGATGATGAATGCATAAAGAGAGGAGCCCAGCATACTAACCCAGCAGAATCCTCTGCACAGGCTGCGTCTGAGTCTTCCTTTTAGCAAAGGGAATAGGTAGCTTTACTCTGTCAACAACGATCTGGAGCACTGTTGTCATTTTCCCAGCATTGATTCTCAAAAATCAGAACTGCAGCAGGTAAAGCATAATTCAGAGTTGAATAGCACGAGCCACTGTACTCCCTTCCACTGAAGGCAGGAGGGAAGCCTATCAGAGTCCAGACAGTTCTGGTCTGTTAGCAGCAGCCTAATTTTTGCCATTTCTGAAGGCAACACAAATTATAAAGCATTTGCTACTGTTGTACCAGTCAGCTAATTCAATTGTCAGACCATTTCAAACCCTGTAATTTGGATGGGAAAGAGAGAGGGAGCCTTGCTCTTATGAACTGCCTGTTGGACTATTCCATGTCACAGCTTGCTTGGGGGTGAGAATAAGAAAGCATTCGCTATCAGGAAATTAACATTTGTAAAGACCTTGGAAAGCTAAATAACAAGCATAATCGTTTAGAATCCAAGTAACCATCAAGGTTCATTATTAAAATTGCAAGAAAATATGTTAATTTGTGGCTTTACTACACACATTGATCGTTGGTTCAACTGCTACAGTATTTTACTCATTTTTCAAACTACACATAATTCAGTCCTCTTTCCCAGTGTTTTTCCCTAAACCCTCTGTGAATGACACTTTCTAGTTTCATAATATAACTAGTCCTTAGATTCCAAGGTAATAAAAGTGCCCTTCTACTCAAAAACTCCATAGGCTTATTTCCCTCTGGCAAACTTAAATATGCTTTAATGAGCCATTACACTCATTTGAATTCCAGTTCTGCCAGTGACTAGCTGGATGTGTGTGGATCCAAAACCTCATTTCCCTGAGCCCCAGTCTCCATTGGAGAAAATGGAAGTGATGCTACTACTTCTAGTGGTGATTTTTGACTCAGTAAATGTACTTTAAAGATCACTGAATTGGCCTCCTCGTGCTTACCATAGGCTGTGTTCTTACACTGACTGTATAGAAAGAGGAGGTGGAGTAAACCTATCCATATACACCTCAGCTCAAGTTCAGGCCCCATGCCTGGTCTGTACTGTGAATGGGGGAACACAGAATGGAGAAAAAAAAAATCATTGAATTATAAATTTAAAACAAGTCAATTTTACAATATATAAATCATTCCTCAAGAAAGCTGTTAAAATTTTAATTTAAAAAAACTGCTCGAGACCAGCCTGGATAACATAGCAAGACCCTGTCTCTAAAGAAAAAAAATTTTTTTTTTCTTTTTTTGGAGATGCAGTCTTGCTCTGTCGCCAGGCTAAAGTACAGGGGCGCAATCTTGGCTCACTGCAACCTCCACCTCCCGGGTTCAAGCAATTCCTCTGCCTCAGCCACCTGAGTAGCTGGGATTACAGGCATGTGCCACCACACACAGCTAACTTTTTGTATTTTAATAGAGACAGGGTTTCACCATGTTGGCCAGGATGGTCTTGACCTCCTGACATCGTGATCTGCCCCCCTCAGCCTCCCAAAGTGCTGGAATTACAGGCATGAGCCACCGCACCCAGCCAAAAAATCTTTTCTGATTGTAGTTAAAAGAAGGCCGGGTGTGGTGGCTCACACCTGTAATCTCAGCACTTTGAGAAGCCAAGGCAGGAAGATCACTAGAGGCCAGGAGTTCCAGACCAGCCTGGGCAACTAAACAAGACTTTATCTCTACAAAAAATAAAAATAAATATTGTAATTAAAAGTAAAAATTAAAAGAGGCAACCATGACCCATAAACTATCAGTGAATAAAGCAAGATAGGACTGTCTGCAGAATAAAGAATGCAACTGTAATATACAGGAAAACATGTTATTTGAGCAGAAGAGACCAGGATAAGGTCAGAGTAACTAGATCATGCTTGAGGAAAAAAAATGGAACTTCAAAGAATGTGTTCAGAAGTCATGTCCTGTTTAAAATTAAATTCCCCTGACACTGCAATTTCTCTCTCCTGTCTAAAGTCATGTCCTGTTTAAAATTAAATTCCCCTGACACCACAACTCCTCTCTTCTGTATGGAAAAGTTAATCATTTTTTATTCTAGGCTATATTTTAGATATACTTTTGCTAATGTAGTCATCACACTACATGGTAACTATTTGTTTTGAAGTCTGATCATCAGTAAACTGAGTTCTCAGAGCTCAGGAGCCATATATTTTGGCAGTCCTAGTCCCTAACTCAGCCCAAGAATGTTAGATAAATGAATGAATAAATGTCGCTTACTGCAAAAAGGAAAAAGATCGTTTTGAAGAGTCAATGAAATATACATATGCATATGCAAAATGTGTGTATGTATTAGCACAATGCATTGCAGATAGCAATCATTAAGTGGTGATTCTTTTTATTATTACTAATAAAACATGCCAACGACTGCACTACAATTCAAGTCAATTTTGAAGCAAATCTAGTCTAACAACAACAAAATGTTCAAATGCATGGAAAATAAGTAGACCTAATTTTAGATGATCCCCTGCCCTATTACTAAGGTTTAAAGGCCTGGATATGGGCCAGACTTCAAAAAGCCTCACAGAGCCATCTACAGTTTGTGATCAAACTCCTCCACACTCACTGTTAGTATCAATTCCACTCTCACTAAACCTTGTGCTTGCAGGCTTGTTGCCATTTGAGTAGCAGTTGATGGGCTTTCTGAGGATTCATTCTTCAAGATTTTGGTCTGAATGAGAAGAGGAAATGGATAAGTTCCTGAACATACAACCTACCAAGAATGAACCAAAAATAGACAGAAAACCTGAACAGACCGATGATGAGCAACAAAACTGAATCAGTAATAAAAAATATCTCCCGAAAAGAGAAGCCCAGGACCAGATGACTGTCTTGTGGAATTCTACAAGACTTATAAAGAAGAACAACACTTATTCTTCTCAAAGTATTCCAAAAAATTAAAGAGAAGAAAATTCTTCCTGATTCATTCTATGAGGAATGTATTACCCTGATGCCACAAGCAGACAAGGACACACACAAAAAATAAAACTACAGGCTAGACGTGGTGGCTCATGACTGTAATCCCAGCACTTTGGGAGGCTGAGATAGGTAGATCACCTGATGTCAGGAGGTCGAGCCCAGCCTGGCCAACATGGTGAAACTCTGTCTCTACTAAAAATACAAAAAATTATCTGGGCATGGTGGCAGGTGCCTGTAATCCCAGCTACTCAGGAGGCTGAGGCAGGGGAATCACTTGAACCCAGGAGGCAGAGGTTGCAGTGAGCTGAGATCGTGCCATTGCACTCCAGCCTGGATAACAAGAGCAAAACTCTTTCTCAAAAATAAAATAAAATAAATAAAACTACAGACCAGTATCACTGATGAATATAAATGCAAAAATTTCTCAACAAAATACTAGCAAGCTGAATCCAATAACACATCAAAAAGATAATACATCATAATCAAGTGGGATTTATATCTAAGGGATGCAAGGATGGTTCAACACACACAAATCAATAAATGCATTACATCAACAGAATAAAAGACAAAAACCATGAATATCTCAACAGATACAGAAAAAGCATTTCATAAAATTCAACATCTCTTTATGACAAAAACTCTCAACAAATTAGGGACAGAAGGCACATACCCTCAACATAATAAAAGCCATAGATGACAAGCCATTGGCTACAATCATACTGGAAAGCTTTTATGAATCCCTCAGACTAGGTTAGGAACACCCACTACAGTCCCCCAGTAACTGATCCTTCCTTTGCAACCACATATGCCACAATTCATAGTACTGCTAAGCTCTCTTCTCAGAGCCTGCAAAGTCTGCAAGATCAGAGCCATACAGAGCTTGCTTACCTACAGTGGATTTCTAGCACATAGAAGGAAGTCCATGTTAAAATATGTGTTTGATGACTGTTACCACATTACATTTAGTCTGCATGCAAACACCTATGAAACAGTCTCAGTTCTTTCCTTCAGCTTGAGGATATGCACAATTCTAAACTCAAAAAGTTATATATTATCTGCAGTATTCATATTTTATTTTCTTGATGCTTTGGTGAATGTGTCTCTACCACCAGAGCAGCTGATCAAAAGAAGCAAGAGGTGGAAAGACTCGAAACTAGTCAGCTGGATTTTCTAATCTTTTTTTTTAAGCCCCATGTATTTTTCAACACTTTCACCTCAGTTACAAGGGAGGCACAATGCCCAAAATCTTGTCAGAATTAAAATGATTAAACTAGAAAGCCTTTTGGCAAAAGAACTGAAAGTTTCTATTTTGTGTGTACACTGGGGTTTTCAGCCTAAATCACAGCTGGGTATACTCACCCACTGCCAGGGACAAAGGATGCATGAGAGTTTACCAGCAGTTTATCTAGGGCAGAAGCTCTCAATTTTAAATTCCCAAACTTCCATCCCATCCTTCTTTTTTTTTAAGCATAAATATAAGAGCACAGACTCTGGCGCCAAAATGCCTCATTTAAAATCCCTGCTACATCATTTATTAGCCATGGTATGTTGGGAAAATTACTTAGCATTCAGCATGTACCTTCCTCATTTGAAAATGGGAATAAAAAGAATCTATTTAATAGGTTTGTTGTGAGGCTTAGATGAGTTAATTACATGAAAGGAGCTTAGAGTAAGGGCTGAGTAAATATTAGCTATCCTTATCATTAAACATAGCTAGAGGCATAGGGATAGGTGTGGAGGAGAAGGGATGTGAAACAGACAGAGAAAACAGAAGCAAAAGTAATCTGCTGTGTAATGACGAGAATGGAGCACTTTCCACAGACCTCAGGAAAACCTTTCAGTGCAGGTGAACCCATCCAAGCCACAGGGCCAGTGAATAGCTGTCCTCGACTTGAACCCAGTTTGTCTCCAGAGATCCAGTCCTGAACCACGAAGAAACACTGTCTCCCATCTTCATCCCTTCCCCTTTAGGGAAAGGAATTCCTGGGTTGCAAAGGAAAGCAAAAGGATGTGAGGAATGAAAAGAAAGAATGTAAAACAAAAGAAGGCCGGACTCATCTGTTTTCTCCATTTATAAGAGGTAAAATGACAGGTTTCCCTTCATCATCCCTTCACAGTCATAAAAGAGCCCGCTCTCTCTGCAGACACTTGGCTTTGATTTCAGTAGGCCAAGCTGAAATCAAAATCACTGTTAAAGAATTCAAAAGACTGACAGATCCTTCTCAACCCAGCAAGATCCAAAAGTAAAACAGAAATGATGGACATGAAATGCAAAGGGTAGGCAGGAACAGTGGATGGGGTCATGAGGGACACGGGAATCTCACCTCTGTCTACAGTGGCAAGACTAGCAGAGGTGCTCTAAAGTCAGAAAGACAAAAGGATTCAAATCCTAGTTTGGCTCTGTAATATCAGAAAAATGACTTAACTTCTCCAAGAATCATTTTTTCATCTGTAAAATGGGGATAAGAACATCTGCCTCTCCATGGACAAACCACTTTCAAACAGTTTCTAAGAAGAAACTGAGAGACAGGCATTCACACTGGTAGACATGTAAACTGGCTCAATCTCTATCGATGCAATCTGGTAATACTGCTCTTTTTCAAACTTAACAAACTTATATAGCACTTAAAATGTGTCAGGTACTACACTAGGCACTTTACAAATATTTGATTCTTGTGGCACATTGTAAAAATGGTAGCAGTGATTCCCTTCACTGTATCCCTGCATCCCTGACCTTGGAGAGTCCCCTCCCACACAGACTCTGAGCTTGGCCATGTGATTTGCTTTGGTCAGTGAAACAGCAGCAAATATAACACAAGCAGAGGCTTGAAAAGTGCTTGAGCTCTGCCCTCCCGTGCTACGCTATGGAACCCTGAGACCACCATGTGAAGAAGCCTGAGCTAGGCTACTGGAGCATGAGAGGTTGCATCCTGTCCCAAATGAGTCCCCAGTGACCAACATACCTGTCAAGCACCAGACATGTGAGTGAGGCCATCCTAGACTGTCTGGCCTCCAGCAAACCCACAAGCTGACCACGGAAGCAGAACCAGAAGAGCCACCCAACCAACCCATAGATTTGTGAGACAAGTAAAATATTTTTTTAAGCCATGATGATTTGCGGTGATTTGTTGTACAACACAAACTGATAGAATCCGCATAACAATCCTATTAAGTAGCTAACATTATTATCCCCATATTGCAAATTAAGCAGCTGAGGCAAAGAGGGGTTAAGTGACTTGCACCACATGTAAATGGCAGAGCCAAGACTCAACTCCAAGCAATCTGTCTACAGGTCTATGCTCCTAACTCCTACACTATGTTGCTTTACCTACTAAAAATACAAGTATTCATAACACTTGACCCAGAAATTCCACTGCAATTTATCATATGAATATGCTTGCACACATACAAAATCATGTATATATAAGATTATTCGCTGCAGCATTGTTGATAATGGCAAAATACCAGAAAAAAAGTTATAGTGGAGGCATATCTCATTTTATTGTACTTCCCTTTATTGAATTTCATAGATATTGTCTCTTTTACTAATTGAAGGCTTGTGGCAACCCTGTGTCCAGCAAGTCTATCTGCACCATTTTCCAACAGTATATGCTCATTTCATGTCTTTGGGACACATTTTGGTAATTCTCTCAATATTTCAAACTTGTTCATTGTTACTATATCTGTTATGGTGATTTGTGACCACTGGTCTTTAATGATACTATTCTAATTGTTTCAGGGCACCACGAACCATACACATACAAAATGGATAATTTACTGTATAAATGTGGTGCATATCCTGACAGCTCCACCCACCAACACTTCCTCTCTCTCTCTTTCCTTGGGCCTCTCTGTTCCGAGACACAACAATATTGAAATTAGGCCAATTAATAACCCTATGATGGCCTCTAAGCATTAAAATAAATGGAAGAGTTGTCCATCTCTCACTTTAAATCAAAAGCTAGAACTAGATTAAGCTTAGTGAGGAAGGCATATTGAAAGCTGAAACAGGCCAAAAGCCAGGCCTGTTGCCCTGAATGGTCAGCCAACTTGTAAACGCAAAGGAAAAGTTCTTGAAGGAAATTAAAAGTGCTACTTCAGTGAACACATGAATAATAAGAAAGCAAAACAGCCTTATTGCTGAAGGGGAGAAAATTTCAGCAGTCTGGATAGAAGATCAAACCAGCCATAATTCCCTTAAGCCAAAACCCAATTCAGGACAAGGTACCAACTCTCTTTAATCCCATGAAGGCTGAAAGAGGTGAAGAAGCTGTAGAAGAAAAGTTTGAAGCAGGCACAGGTTGGTTCATGAGGTTTAAGGAACGAAGGCATCTATATAACATAAAAGTGCAGGGTGAAGCAGCAAGTGCGATGGAAAAGCTGTAGCAGGTTATCTGGAAGATGTAGCTAAGATCAATGATGAAGGTGACTACACTAAATAACAGATTTTCAGTGTAGACCAAACAGCCTCATATTGGAAGAAGATGTCAGTCAGGACTTACATAGCTAGAGATGAGAAGTCAGTGCCTGGTTTCATAGCTTCAAAAGACAGGCTGACTCTCCTGTTAGGGACTAATGCAGCTGGTGACATTAAGTTGAAGCCAGTGCTCATTTACTGTTCTGAAAATCCTTAGACTCTTAAGAATTATGCTAAATCAACTTTGCCTGTGTTCTGCAAATGGCATCACAAAGCCTGGATGATGGCACATCTGTTTAGATCATGGCTTACTGAATATTTTAAGTGCACCGTTGAGACCTGCTACTCAGAAAAAAAAAAAAGATTCCTTTCAAAGTATTAATGCACATTGACAATGCACTTAGTCATCCAATATCTCTGATGGAAATATCCAAGGAGATTAATGTTGTTTTGGGCCTGCTAATACAACATCCATTCTTCAGGCCATGAACAAAAAGCAATTTCAACTTTCAAGTCTTACGACTTAAGAATACATTTTGTAATGTTAGAGCTGCCATAGTGATTCCCCTGGTGGCAAAATAAATTGAAAACCTTATGAAAAGGATTCACCATTTTTACATGCCATTAACAACATTCTTAATAGGAACATTTAAAATATCAACATTAACAGGAGTTTGGAATATGATTCCAACTCTTATGAATGACTTTGAGAGAGGTTCAAGACTTCAGTGGAGAAAGGAGCTGTACTGGAAACAGCAAGAGAACCAGGATTAGAAGTGGAGCCTGAAGATGCGACTGAATTGCTGCAATCTCATAATAAAACTTGAATGGGTGAGGCTTCTTATGGATGAGCATAAGAAGTGGTTTCTTGAAATGAAATACTCCTGGTCAAGATGCTGTGACATTGTTGAAATAACAACAAATAATTAGAATTTTACATAACTTTAGTTGATAACGCAGGCAGGATTTCAGAGGATTGACTCTATTTTGAAAGAAGTTCTGCTATAGGGGAAAAGCTATCAAACAACATCACATGCTACATAGAAGTCTTTCATGAAAGGAAGCATCAATCAATGCGGCAAACTTCATAAGAAATTGCCACAGCCACCCCAGCCTTCAGCAACCACTACTCTAGTCAGTCGGTAGCCTTCAACACTGAGGCAAGACCTCCACCAGCAAAAAGATTACGACTCACTGAAAGCTCAGACAATTGCTGGCAATTTTAGCAATAAAGTATTTTTATTTAAGATATATACAGTGTGCTTTTTTAGATATAATGCAATTGCATACTTTGACTACAGTGTAGTGTGAACATAACTTTTATATGCACTATGAAACAAAAAATTGTTTGATTCACCTTTTAGATATTCACCTTATTGGGACGGTCTGGAATCAAACCTACAATATCTCCGAGTTATGCCCGTATATTCACATAAAGGTTTCCCATTTACAGCTGTAAAGAGAACTTGGGGCTGGGTGCAGTGGCACCACACCTCTAATCCTAGCACTTTGGGAGGCCAATATGGGAGGATTCCTTGAGCCAAAGAGAGTTCAAGACCAACCTGGGCAACACAGTGAGACCCCTATCTCTACAAATAAAAAAAAATTAGCTGGGTGTGATGGCATGCGCCTGGAGTACCAGCTACTCCAGAGGCAGAGGTGGGAGGGTCACTTGACATAGAAGGTTGGGGCTGCAGTGAGGTAGAACTGCATCACTGCACTTCTGTCTGGGAAACTGTCTCAAGACTCTGTCTCAAAAAAAAAAAAAATATATATATATATAGAGAGAGAGAGAGAGAACTTCATAAATCTATAAATACTGATCTTGATGTATGAGAGAAAAAAGCATGATGAAGAAGAGTATACTTCTATGCTACCATTTGTGCTTTTAAAATGAAAAGTATAAATATATAACTGCTTATATATGCATAGATTATTTCTAGAGGGACACAAGAAATGGGTTTAATATCAATTGCTTCTAGGAAAGGGAACTAGCTGGCTGGGCAACAGACTAGGAAGGCTCAATTTTGTTGTAAGCTTTGCATATCTTTTGAATTTTATACTGTGCAAATGTATCAGCTATTAATTTTTAACTTAAAAGGTTGTTATGAAAATGAAGGAAGACAGCTGTCACAAATAATCAATAAATAGTAGCTACCAGCCTGGGCAACATAGTGAGACCTCATCTCTACAGAAAATTAAAAAACAAGGCAGGAGGATCACTTGAGCCCAGGAAGGAGAGGCTGCAGTGAGCCGTGATGGTGCCACGATACTGCCACCTGGGTGACAGAGTGAAACCCTGCCTCAAAAAAAAAAGGAGCTACCATTATAATTATTCTCCCACAACTGCTTTCTAACTTTTTCTAACACAAATAATTTTTTAAGGCAGCCAATCCTCTGTAACTCCTGGCTTGCATGGAAAGAGCTTATTTTGGATTCAAAAATAAAGAAGGACATATGAGCTAGCTATGTGAAGAGGTGAAAGAAGACCCAACCATGGGGTTCTCTGGTGTTCAAAGCACTGGACAGCACAGGATGCACCACATCAGCCTTTGGTTGGAGTCTATTTGGGCTGCTACAATCAAATCCCAATGACTGGGTGGCTTATAAATTAAAAAAATGCATTTCTCACAGTTCTGGAGGCTGGAAAGTCCAAGATCAAGGCTCCAACAGATTCAGTGTCTGGTGAAGGCTCACTTTCTAGTTCAGAGATAATGTCTTCTCATATCATGGAAGGGGCAAGGTAGCTCTCTGGGGCCTTCTTTATAAGGCACTATTCCCATTCATGAGGGTTCTGCCCTTGTGACCTGATCACCTCCCAAAGACCCACCTCTTAATACCATCACCCTGAGGGTTAGGATTTCAACATATGAACTGCAGGGGACACAAACACTCAGACCACAGCTTCATTCTTCAGAGCAACCCAAATACCAGGCATCTTCTGTGCTCCTACTCTGTACATTCTCTACGGACCTTCTCTTTCATTCAAGGACACCAAATGAAAGTAATTACATCAGATTCCAATAGTGTGTCTGCACACTCTCATGCTCTGCAGTTACTGATCTGCCACAGTTCATGGGTTGCCACATGCATTTGCCAAACTGCCAAATTCTCTGCTTCTCTAGAACCAGACAGGGTCTGGGACAGGAACAAGAAGTTTGTAGGCAACAGAGTGTAATGTCAAGAGCCAGGGCTTTGGAGTCCAGCAAACCCGGGCACAAATTCCAGCTCCAACATTCAGCTGAGTGGAATAGAGCAACGCTCAACCTTTCTGAGCTTGTTACTGCCATCTGTTAAATGGTAACAGCATTTACGTCTCACAGGACTCTTGCTAATGCATGTACCACAGTACCAGGTACACAGTGAATGTTCACTTCACGGTGGCCATTTTCATTGTCTTCGGGGTATTCTAACCGAGGCTAACCACCTTCTTTCTTCCATCTCTCTTTCTTTTTCTTTCTCACACACACCACCCCCAACAATTAGCAGCCTTAGGTGTACATAAGAGGATTCCTGTCTCTCCCTTCTGCTCACATCAGTAAGCTCAGTTGACTCTACCTCAAAATACATCCCCCATCTCTCTAACTCTCTCCAAAACTCCTCCACACACAAGTGATCTACAATCTAATTTTTTTTTTTTTTCAGACAAAGTCTCGCTCTGTCACCAGGCTGGAGTGCAGTGGTGCAATCTCGGCTCACTGCAACCTCCACCTCCTAGTTTTAAGTGATTCTCCTGCCCAGCCTCCCAAGTAGCTGGGACTACAGGTGCACGCCACCATGCCCAGCTAATTTTTGTATTTTTAGTAGAGACGTGGTTTCACCATCTTGGCCAGGATGGTCTTGATCTGACCTTGTGATTTGCTCACCTCAGCCTCCCAAAGTGCTGGGATTACAGGTGTGACCCACAGTGCCCCACCTAACATCCAAATTTCTAACCATGACCAACAAACAGGTCCTAGAGGACTTGGCCCCTGCCTGTCTCAGCCTCATCTCATTGCACACTCACCCCCTACAGACTCCACCCTGCTCCAACCCCCGTGTCATCTGTTCCTGACCCAGAGTCTGTGCCTCAAAGCTCTTCAGTCTGGAACAGTCTTTCCCTGAACTTCCACACAGCTTCTTTTCATCACGTAGTTCACAGCTCAAATGTCGACCCCTCAGAAATGTCTTCATTTCTGATCACCCAAACTAAAATGCCTCCCTCCCCTGACTCATTCCTCATGACCTCGTCTTGCTCTATTTTCTTCATAGCACTCATCACTATCTGAAATTACATTATTTGTACGTTTGTTTACTACTTTATTATCTGATTTCTCAATTTGAACGTGGCCTCCAAGAGAACAAGGCCTTTGTCTGTCATGTTCTTCACAGTATCCCTAGAGCTCAGAACAGCACCTGCACATAGCAGGTGCTTAATACACATGGAGGTGGGAGCTGGGGATTTAAAATGCACATTATTGAGCTCCAGTTTCAGAGATTCTGACTCATTCAGTTGAAACACAGCCTAGGAATCTACATTTTCAGCAAGCATTCATCTCCTTCATCCTAAGGCAGGTAGGAGGCAGATCACACGTTAAGATACTCTGGTCAATGCCCTCCATCTCTAAATCATGGTTCTCTCTCTAACACGCACTACTTAGGCCTACGGATCCCATTCAGGCTCCTTTCTTTAATTACTCTGGGCCACTGAGGGTAAAAAAGGAGGCTGCTGACCCCTGAATTTTGAGTTCAAACAAGTAACCTCACCATGGCCAGTTTCCATTTCTGCTGCATGCCAAACTAGCTGGCCAGCCTGGCTGGAATCCTGTTCTCCCCAGAAACACCTGAGCAGGTCTGGACTAGCTCCAAAGGTATAAGCCACGTAAATTTCAGTGTCAGCTCACCGAGAGACTTTCCAGGGGCAGCTGGGGCCAATTCACATTTGCTCTATACTCCCTAAAAACACATCCCCCTCAAGACACACACAGAGAACACTTAATTCTGGTACCACCAGAAAAAAGAGGCCCGAGTTCCATTGGAAGCAACCCAGCCGCTGAGAGGCAGAAATCTATGAAAGGGTCACTCAAGTGACCAAAGCAATTGGCGCATACGTACCTTAAAACAAGCCAACGCCAAGCTTTAACCTAGAGAAATGCATGGGCTCTGAAGGGAGAGTCTTACTCTGTTTTTTTTTTTTTTTTTGGTTTGTTTTTGGGGCATTCCCCCCAGCATTTCTTCTCAGTCTTGTCTCTTCAGAAAACACCCCTCCACCCCTTCCTGGGCGCCTAAACTGTCTTCAGGGTGGCCTTAGGAGGTCTGGGACAACGAGGAGGGTACCTAACAGGATTTCCTTAAGTTTCCTGTACTGTTTTCACATTGTTAAATGCCGAGATCCTGTATTTGATTAAAGTACCTTCCATTTCCAAAGTTAAAACACAAACGGCACTCGGGTCTGACAATTTACAAAGTCTCCAACACCTTCGCGTCAATTAACTTCCCCCCACAAGCAAGATCGAGCTGCACTAGGGCCTGCGCTCTTTCGGGGGCTGACAGCAAGCAGGACCAGTGCCCCAAACTGTCCCTGGAGGTGGAAGAGCCCCTCTAGCTGAGCCTGTTTTTCTTTTTTCCACAGGCAGCCCTGGCTGGAGGGTGGGGGTAAGCGCGGAGCCCCCGACACCTGCCAGTAAAGCAGCAGCCGCAGCCCCCGAGGGCGCCCCCGGCCAGAAGCTGCGCGCCGTCGGCGGGCGGTGCCTGGGGGAGACTCACGCCTTCCAAACTCTGGAGCGCAGCATCCTTTCAGGCGAGCCCCACCGCCCCCAACAACCCCGGCCCCGGCCTCGACCGGTCGCCCACCTGGCCCGGACCTAGGGCTGGCTCCTTCCCTGGGATGTGCGCAGAGGGAGCCCCACCGACGCCAGGCAGAGCTGTCCGGGCTCCCGACGAAGGAGCGGGGCGCTGGGCAGCAGAAGGCAGCCGGGCTGGCGTGAGGGACGCCCGGGAAGGGGCTCGCCCGCAGGCGAGGGGCGGAGCGCCGGGCGCAGCCCACCTCGCAGGCCCGAGCCCAGGGTTCCGACGTGCCGGCGCTGCCGCGAAGAGTGAGGACTCGCGGTCCCCGCGGCGCCCCTTCACCTCCCCAGTCCCCCGGGGGCACCCCGGTTCCCCGCCGACGTCCGGCCCCGCAGTGCCCTCACCCTTCCCGCCGGAAGGGCCCCGCCGCACCTCCCCCTTCCCCGCGCACTCACCCTCCGCATGGTGCCGGGGCCGTCCCGGCCGGGCTCCGAGACGCGAGCGCGAGGTGGGCTGGGCGGGCGGCGGCGCTCGGCCGGCTCGAAGCTCCGCGCTGTCCCCGCCTGCACACGCCTGCGCCGCGGCCGCCGAGCTGGCAGGGGGCGGGGCGGGGGCGAGCTGGCCACGGGGTCCCCGGGGCTCTCCTGGGCTGCGGCGGCGGCACGGAGTCGGCCGGTGAGCGCCGAGCTCGCGGAGGCCCCGGGCCCTGGGGCCCTTCTTCGCGCGTGGCGGTGTCCCCGCCTCCTCGGGCCGCTGCGCCCCTCTCCTCTTCCTCGAGTTCCCGCCCGCCCCGAAGCGGAGCGGGTCTCCGATGCCGGCCCCGCGGCCCCCAGAACTGAGCCGGAGAAGCTTGGGGCTGAATGCTGGGCCCACTCTGCGGGGACCCCAAGTTTGAAGAGCAAGAGGGGATTGGCGGAGAGTGCAGATGGCAATTCTCACCGTCTTAAAAGTATCGCCTTACAGTTCTCCCCATGGGAAGGAAGTGTGGCCCTCTAATGTCCGTTCCCACTCTTTTCATTTTCTTTTTAATTTTTCAGACAGGGTCTCTCTCTGTCCCCGCTGGCTGAGCGCAGGGGTCGATCTCGGCTCACTGCAGCCTTGAACTCCCAGGCTCAAGCGATCCTCCCGCCTCAGCCTCCCCAGCAGCTGGGACCACAGGTGCACGCTCGACTACACCTGGCTAATTTTTGTATTTTTATTCTTTTGTAGAGACGGGTGACTTGCCATTTTGCCCAGGCTGGTCTCGAACTCCTGACCTCAAGCGATCCTCCCGCCACGGCCTCTCAAAGAGTTGGGATGAGAGGCGTGAGCCACCGCGCCGGCCCTTTTCTATTCCTTGGAATCTGCGATTGTTTTTTGAAAGTCCTGAGCGTTCATAAAGCTTTGCAGGGAGGGGTGGGAAGAGAGTTAAGAGTGGTAAACAGCAGGTCTACCCCGGGCTGGAGGAAACACCGTGGAACAGATACGGCCTGTTCTCATTCAGGTGAAGAAGCTCGGCGGGGAAGGGGTCTGCATCCTCATTCCAGAGAAACCTATGGGTTTTCCTAGCAGTCCCCTGCGTGCACAGCTTTCTTTTCGCAATCGACCTCCATACCTCCACCCGAACTTTTTCAAACAACGCGGGAAGCCCGTCCCCAAATGCTAATGCTTCTGGGGGGAAAAAACGAGAAGGGGGAAAAGACATATTCCCCCGATCATGAAAACACTGCACACCCTTGAGCCCAGAAGGCAGGATCTAAACCCACAAGAACAGGATGGAATGATGTGGAAAGGTCTTCCAGGAAGAAATCTGATTTCATTCTGCTTCGACTGCTGAACAAAGTAAATCGAATAGCATGGAACTAACTCAAGGCAGCCTTAATTTTGTGTGGAAAAAATATCTCTTGTTTGTCAAAGAATCCTTTGAAAAGCATCCAAGGACGCTTGTATTTTCAAAGCGGCTGTGACAGGTATGCAGGCAGACTGCAGTGGGAATGCAAAGGCTGGTGCCGGGTAAACACTTGGCATTGCCTTTATGCCAATTATTCTGGCAGATCACCACTGTCAAAGAAATACCTTTATAATTTTCTAACGTTGATTGTCAGCAGCACTATAGAGACCATAGTATTACACAAAGTACCTTAATGATCTAATGAATAAAAACATTTCATCTGGATTTCTCTTTGGTATCTATCAGCACACATAAGGGGAGGAGTGACTGATGTGTTAGAGGGAAGTGTAAGTAACGACAATTAATGACACTTGCTTCGTCCCTTTTTTACTTTATCTTATGATCTGTATACGTGGGTTTTTTCCTCCCTGGATATGAATCTCTTCTGATTGAGCTTTTATGTTTTTGCCTTTGAGAAAATAACAATGTTAGTAAGTGTACTTATGAGCCATACCTGTGTTATCATTTCAATCCACACAACTCTATGAAGTATGTACTGTGATATTATGGCTTTTCAGAGGCAGATACTCCAGCTCAGAGAGGGTAGGTAATTTACCCAAGATCACACAGCTTGTTAGTGGCACAGCCTGGATTTCAACTCAGGCAGTCTGACATGATAGCCCACTCACTGAATGCCCATGCAATATTGCCCTCCTCTGCTTCATAGAAAAGATGCAGCTGTGTAAAGGTGTTCCTGGAAGTAAAAACATGAGCTTTTGTCATAAGTCAGATTAGTCACTTGACATCTCTGAGCCTTAGCTTCCTCATCTGTAAAATGACAACTTGGACTAAATAGATGCATTAAAGGCCTAGTCAGAAGTAAAGCTCAAAATTTAGAGTATTACTATGTGAGTATTAGCATCTCAGTATTCTTGCTCAGCATGGTAAGAAATCTTAACCTGGAGGTACAGTGTTAGCCACTTCATTGGTTTGTGTAATCTCACCACAACCCCTAGTTTAACACTGCTTGTGCTACCTTCCACAACATCACCTCTTTCTGCTCCTTCTAACTAATACTCTTTGCTCTGCAAAAGTGATATCTAATCAAAATAATGTTTTTTTGCTTTTGTTTTTGAGATCGAGTCTCGCTCTGTTGTGCCCAGTCTGAAGTCCAGTGGCTCAATCTCAGCTCACTGCTACCTTCACCTCCTGGGTTCAATCGATTCTCCCGCCTCAGTCTCCCAAGTAGCTGGGATTACAGATGTCCGCCACCACGCCCAGCTAATTTTTTGTATGTTTAGTAGAGACAGGATTTCACCATATTGACCAGGCTGGTCTTGAACTCCCAACCTCAGGTGATCCACCCACCTTGGCCTCCCAAAGTGCTGGGATTACAAGCGTGAGCCACCGAGCCCAGCCTAATGTTCATTTCTTAGTAAACTTGAATAAGATTCCTGGTGTGGGGAGGAGGGGTCAGTTTCAGTTAAGTAATTGGCCTGAATAATTTTTAAATTCCCTTCAGAAACTAAGACTTTTATTCATCTGTACCAAATAAATGACAACACATCAGTTGCTAATGGAACACGGTAACACTGGCCATCTACGGAAATCCTCGTGTTTCCAATGCTATTGTTAACTGCCTTGAAGAACTGATTTAAAAGTAAAACTAGATTGAATCAGATTTCTCCCTTTTTTATTCCAGGGGGAGTGGGGAAAGGTCTTTTTTTATGTGTGTGTTTAAAGAATCTTCAAAGTATTTTAATGATAGAGTTGTCTGTTTCATATTATCATATCTCCACTAGCCTTCTAAACTCAGCCATATTATTCGTTTCCTTGAAAATCATCTAATGTTTGAGAACACTATATTTTCCCTTTTTTCTTTTTTCTTAATTGTGTAACAACATCTCCACCAGTCACAAACAAGTGTTATTCAGCATTTTTTTTTTTTTTTTTTTTTTTGAGGCAGTTTTACTCTTGTCGCCCAGGCTGGAGTTCAGTGGTGTGATCTCAGCTCACTGAAACCTCCGCCTCCCAGGTTCAAGTGATTCTCCTGCCTTAGCCTCCCTAGTAGCTGGGATTACAGGCACCTATCACCACACCTAGCTAATTTTTGATTTTTTTTTTTTTTTTTGAGACAGAGTTCCGCTCTTGTTACCCAGGCTGGAGTGCAATGGCGTGATCTCAGCTCACCGCAACCTCCGCCTCCTGGGTTCAGGCAATTCTCCTGCCTCAGCCTCCTGAGTAGCTGGGATTACAGGCACGTGCCACCATGCCCAGCTAATTTTTTGTATTTTTAGTAGAGACGGGGTTTCACCATGTTGACTAGGCTGGTCTTGAACCTCTGACCTCTGGTGATCCACCCGCCTTGGCCTCCCAAAGTGCTGGGATTATGAGTGTGAGCCAACACACCAGGCCTACTTAACCTTCTTGATCCACAGGCTGGATTCATAGGTCTTCGTCTTAGTACAGTAGGAAGCATACTAGCATCAGGAGGTAAAGCTTACTTCTTTCATTACCTATGAAGGTAGATAGGCATTTGATATGAAATTGAACAAAAAGAAACTAGTTTACAATTTTACATAAATAGTAAAAGAAAAATGATAATTTATTCTGCTTTTTGTAGATAAGAAATCTTACCAATTAGCCTAATTTCTACCATCCTCCATTTAGAAAAGCATTAGTAATTAAATGTTGTTTTTCTTTACCACGTTCCTACATTTGAATACTTCATAAGGCATCTATTAAATACCTACTATGGGTAGGGGGCAGGATATACATTATTGATTAAATAAATCCATAGTTCCCTGAGAAAGATCAAGAATAATTTCAAGGAAACACGTATCACAGCTACATGCATTGAGTTACTTTATATGTTCCAGGCATCGTGAAAAACCATGTATCAGTCTGTTTCATCCTCACAAAACTCTGCAAAATTATTGTATCTTCTCCATGTGATAGACTATGAAACTAACATTTATCTCGATGAAACAATTTGCCAAAGGCTACATGTTTAATTAGTGACACACCTCTACCCCAATCTGACTCCAGAATCCAAGAGATTAACCTGTGATAGGTGGATGTTAATGTACCACACAGACTCTACTCTCTCTGGAATTTCTTCAAAGTGGTGAAAATGTGAGCCAAGAATTTTATATCCATTAAAACTGAATTTCAAGTATTTATACTAGAAATAAAATCACATTAGTTAAGAAAGAATTCTTAAAGGAGATGAGTCATTAGCTTGAAAAAATACAAGACTTGAATGTGAAGAGTGAAGAATATTCTTTTTTCAGCCTCTCAAGTAGCTGGGACTACAGGTACATGCTGCCACACCCATCTCTACAATTTTTGTTTGTTTGTTTTGTAGAGATGGGGTCTTGCTATGTTGCCCAGGCTGGTCTCAAACTCCTAGCCTCAAGTAATCCTCCCACCTAGCCCTCCCAAAGTGCTGAGATTACAGGCATGAGGCTGCCATGCCCAGCAAGAATATTCTTCAAAGAGTACAGTGGAATAAGCCACAATGTAGAGGTGATGGCAGTCAATAAACCATTCTTAGGGAACCCTGGGATATGTGACTTTTTAATTTTTATTTTTTATTGCAATATCACACAGTCACTTAAGGATATTCTGGATCCTTTATTTTACTGTAAAATGTCTGAATGGTTGCTATGCTATTTCTTTTCTTGCTCTTGCCAAGGCCTGCTCAACTTCTCTGAGCCACAATTTAGGGGCTGGACAGTCTATTGATCTTTTTTTCTTCTTTTTGTGATTCTATTGATCTTTTTTCTTCTTCTTCTTTTTGTGGCCTGAAGATGCAGGGTAGAGTGGGAAAGAACTTGCCTAGAGCTGTATGTTGCCTTTGTCACAGGAATCTAGTTCTCTTCTTTCCTCTAAGGCTCTGTGCCATAGTTCACCCCCTAGTGGGTATTTAAAAAGACAAAATTCACCCAGATGTGCACCCCTAGTGCTACTTACATATTTAAGTCCATGCTTCTTTGTAGTCTTCATCCAAATGCATGTCCATCTGCAGTCTGTTAACATAGCTATCTCTCCTGCTAGCCCCTAACTCCTTTAAAGAAGAGATTATCTTAATTCTTACATCTCCATGGCCTACCCCAAAACAGGAGTGCTTGGTACATGTTTAATAAATGAATGAATGATGTTCAAACTATATTATAGTCTACTGTTTTCCCTTGATTAATATTTTCTATATTTTTACATAGCATTAATAATTACCTTTATTGGCTGCTCAATATACACATTCTCGGTGATATATTATCATTTAACTATCCCCTCATGTTGCTATTTACATTGTTTCTACTCCTTTGATTGAGCCCAGGAGTTCAAAACCAGCCTGAGAAACATAGTGCAACTCTATCTCTACAAAAAAATACAAAAATTAGCCAGGCATGGTGGCATGCACCTGTAATCCCAGCTACTTGGGAGGCTGAAACAGGAGATTCACCTGAGCCCAGGAAGGTTGAGACTGCAGTGAGCCAAGATTGAGCCACTGCACTCAAGCCTGAGTGACAGAGCAAGACTCCATCTCAAAAATAAAATAAAATACTCCTTTGAAATTCCCTTGAGTTAGTAAGTAGGGATATGACTTCATATTAAGAAGGATTTGGAGGATAAGAATATGATCATGGTAGATTAAATGGTCCAGAGGTACAAAGACAAGTTAGAAGGCTAACCTCAGTCACACAAAATGGAGCTGATGAGGGAACCAAGGTCAAGATTAGGATGGTGGTTGTGAAAATGGAAAGGAAGAAACAGTTTCTACATCTACTGCTAAAGCTGGAAAGATGTAACTAGGGATTTACCCTATATGGGGCTAAAAATATGACAAACCGTGGGGACATTGTCATGTGATGGGGAGCACTATTTTAGCACCACGGACAGCTCCCAGGTTATCAGGTATTCGTTGTGGGTGCTATGGGACCATTATTGCTGTCCGCGATGGTGCCTTTTAATAAAAAACAGTAACATTTTTGAGCATATGTTTAGTGAAAGCTTTACACACATTAATTAATTCTCATTGGGAAATAGGCATGTAAAGATTACATAATGTGGGCCGGGCGCGGTGGCTCAAGCCTGTAATCCCAGCACTTAGGGAGGCCGAGGCGGGTGGATCACGAGGTCAAGAGATCGAGACCATCCTGGTCAACATGGTGAAACCCCGTCTCTACTAATACAAAAAATTAGCTGGGCACGGTGGCGCGTGCCTGTAATCCCAGCTACTCAGGAGGCTGAGGCAGGAGAATTGCCTGAACCCAGGAGGCGGAGGTTGCTGTGAGCCGAGATCGCGCCATTGCACTCCAGCCTGGGTATCAAGAGCGAAACTCCGTCTCAAAAAAACAAAACAAAACAAAACAAAAAGATTACATAATGTAACCCCAAAGTCATATAGATAGCAAGTGGCAGAGCTGAGTCTTGAGTCCAGGTAGTCTGGGTTTAAAACCCATTACACCATGCTGGAAAAGACAATTATGACTAAGCATGATCATCTAGCTATATAGTTATAAAGGTTATATCTTTCCAGCTCTGGCAGTGGATATAGACACTGTTTTTTCCTTTCCATTTCCACCATCGCCATCCTAGTCTTAACCTTGGTTCCTCATCAGATCCATTTTGGTTACATTGGAACTAAGTTTTGAAATACAAATGGAATTTAACTAGACTCCAGATGGCCAATAGGCTACCTGAAGCCCTGTGTTGAGAAGGGTTCTGAGTTTTAATCTAGGCCCAGAAAAAGCCTCCTGTGAGCAGTTAGCAAATGTGGTAGAGAGTGATGGAAGACCTTAGGTTAGAAAGGTTGGTAAGCCAAATAATAAAGGACCTTAGATGTGAGGAAGGAAGTTTAGACCTTTTTCCTAAAAGCTTTAAAAACCCACTGAAGAGTTTTAAGCAAGATATGGCATTAGGATGAGATTTGCATTTTAAAATATCATCCTAATAATTTCAGGGTAAACATAACAGACTAAATCATGATCACAGATTCTCCTCTTCCTAATACCTGATATAATGAAGAAAAACTGTAGCTCAGAGAGAGGACAACAAACTTATCTGAGATAAAGTGAGACAGGGGCCAAGCAGACTTCATTCACACTTATAACAGTTACAAAAAGATCTGGTTGGAGGTGCTCCTATGAAACAAGATTGAGATGAAAAGAAGACCATGTAAATGTGATACAGTCAAAAAAGAGTGGAGTGGGGAGGAAGGAAGATAATGTATATGCTGGGAAGACACCAGTATGGAAGAAAACATAAGCCCATGAAACATATCCCCCAGGTAGTGCTTTGCATTACAAATGCCTTCAGAATATGAACCTGGGTAAATAAGACCTTAAAACTGAGATTTAAAAATGACCAAGAGAGACCAAAAAGGTATCAGAGCTGAAGAAATTAATCAAAAACTGAAACAACACCATTATAGATCTAATATATAAATTAGAAATGCCAAATAACAGGAAAGACACGATTGAAAATTAAATTAATGGATAGTAAAAGGCTTGTGATAATTACACAAATAACATAATTCGCCACAGAGGGAGTAAAGCAATTAGGGAGAGGATAATAAGATAATAAGAGAACCAAGAGAAAATCAAACATAAGATAGTTGATGTCCCTAATTGATGTAGATAATCCAATAAATGTAACAAAATACGCATTTAGACACTCAATTCAGGAACAGTTTTTCTAAAATGAAGAAAGAACTGAATCTGCAGAGGAAAATTTATACTGTATGCCAGAGAAAAACTACTTTGAACAGACATCAAAACACAGTCTGGTTAAGTTAATAATTTTCATGACAAAATATTTATTTGGATATCTAGGCAGAAAAGGCAAATCATCCATGAAGATGGGGGTGGGTGGGGGTGGAAAAGAAATGGATACAAACATGTCCAAAACATCTCAAGCCAGAAGACAATGTCATCAGCCTGGACAACACAGCTAGACTCTGGTCTCTACAAAAACATATATATATTTAATTAGTTAAGCATGGTGGCACACGCCTGTAGTTCTTGCTACTTGAGAGGCTGAGGTGGGAGGATTGCTTGAGCCCAGGAGGTTGAGGCTGCAGTGAGTCATGATCACACCATAGCACTCCAGCCTAGGTGACAGAGTGAGACCCTGTCTCTAAAAAAAAAAAAAACCACACACACACACACACACACACACACACACACACACACAGAGTCTACCTAGCTTGGAGAGAGAATAACTAACAAAGTTACACATAACCATCTGCAGATATTCTCAAGCATAAAAGAACTCAGGGAGTAAAACACACAAGTCCTTCTTGGGGAAAAAAAAATCCAGCCAATCAGGAGCAGGTGATGAATGAAAAAAAAATCAGGAACAGAAGACACCAAGGTAAAAGGTTAACCTGCTGATGGTAGGCAGTTAAGAATTTAAATAGAGAACTACGATTAAACAACTGATGGAATTCTAGCCGTGAAACAAATTGAAAATGTTACCAATCTTGACAAAGTAAAAATAATAGAAAGATTTTAAAATCAGGAGGTACAGGAGTGTGAAAGGAAGTATGAGTGCTAATTACTTCATCTTCTATCTGCAGGGAACCAATTGAGATCATTCAAAATTGAAACAGAAAAAAAATACTTAAACCTCTTAATCATTTCTGCAGTTTTTTCTTAACCTCAGGCATATCTTAGTAACTTATCCCATGATGGGGAAAGAAAAGTTATCTGAAACTGAATTACTTTAGTTTAATTACAGATTTTTTTATTGTGTTAAAATAAAACAAACTTTAATTTAATAATTAAAATAATCTTTGTAGTCATAAAACTCTCTCATCTTCTACCTTTACATATAAGTAGAGAGGCTTTTTGAATTGTGTTAACATTCATTACTGGGTGGTGAGATTTTGAGAAATGTGCTGCTTTTCTTTTTTGTCCTTTTCTGTATTGCTTAAAACTTTTTTTAAGGAACAGATAGCATTTTTATTTAAGAGTAATTACTTTTTAATCATAAATGAATATGGCTGCTCTGTATAATTCAGCATGGAAAGATATCCACGACATACTGCTGAGTGAAAAGGTTAGTTTAAAATTGCATCTGTAGTATAATCTTATTTAGGTGAAACCTATATATTATACATAGTTAAAAAAAAAAAAAAAAAAAACAGGCCAGGCACGGTGGCTCACATCTATAATCCTAGCACTTTGGGAGGCTGAGGCGGGAGGATTGCCTGAGTTCAGGAGTCAAGACCACCCTGGGCAACAAGGTGAAACCCTGTCTCTACTAAAATACAAAAACAAATTAGCTAGCTGTGGCAGCATGTGCCTGTAGTCCCAGCTAATTGGGAGGCTGAGGCAGGAGAATTGCTTGAACGAGGGAGGCAGAGGTTGCAGTGAGTCAAGATTGCGTCACTGCACTCCAGCCTAGGTGACAGAGCAAGACTCCATCTCCAAAAAAAAAAGAGATGGCCAGGAACGGTGGCTCACGCCTATAATGACACACTTTGGAGGACTGAGGTGAGAGGATCACTTGAAGCCAGCAGTTTTAGACCAGACTGGGTAACAGAGCAAGATCCTGTCTCTACAAAAAAATTGTTTTAATTAACCAGGTGTGGTGATATGTGCCTATGGTCCCAGCTACAAGCAAATGCTGAGAGATTTTGTAACCACCAGGCCTGCCTTACAAGAGCTCCTAAAGGAAGCACTAAATATGGAAAGGAAAAACCTGTACCAGCCACTGCAAAACCATACCAAATTGTAAAGACCATGGATACTATGAAGAAACTGCATCAACTAATGGGCAAAATAACCAGCTAGCATCATAATGGCAGGATAAAATTCACACAAAACAATATCAGCCTTAAATGTAAATGGGCTAAATACCCCAATTAAAAGACATAGACTGGCAAATTGGGTAAAGAGTCAAGATCCATCAGTGCGCTGTATTCAAGAGACCCATCTCATGTGCAAAGACACACATAGGCTCAAATTAAAGGGATGGAGGAATATTTACCAAGCAAATGGAAAGCAAAAAAAAAAAAAAAAAAAAAAAAAAGCAGGAGTTGCAATCCTAGTTGCTGATAAAACAGACTTTTAGCCAACAAAGATCAAAAAAGAAAAAGAAAGGCATTACATAATGGAAAAGTGATCAAAGCAACAAGAAGAAGTAACTATCCTCAATATATATGCACCCCATACGGGAACACCCAGATTCATAAAGCAAGTTCTTAAAGGACTACAAAGAGACTTAGACTCCCACACAATAATAGTGGGAGACTTTAACACCTCACTGTCAATATTGGACAGATCAACGAGACAGAAAATTAACAAGGATATCCAGGACTTAAACTCAGCTCTGGACCAAGTGAACCTAATAGTCATCTACAGAACTCTCCACCCCAAAACAACAGAATATACATTCTTCTCAGCATCACATCACACTTACTCTAAAATTGACCACATAATTGGAAGTAAAACAGCAAATGCAAAAAACAGAAATCATAACAAACAGTCTCTCAGACCACAGTGCAATCAAATTAGAACTCAGGATTAAGAAACTCTCTCAAAACTTCACAACTACATGGAAACTGAACAACCTGCTCCTGACTACTGGGTAAATAATGAAATTAAGGCAGAAATAAATAAGTTATTTGAAACCAATGAGAACAAAGACACAATGTACCAGAATCTCTGGGGCACAGCTGAAGCAGTGTTCAGAGGGAAATTTATAGCACTAAATGCCCACAGGAGAAAGCAGGAAAGATCTAAAATCGACACCCTAACATCACAATTAAAAGAACTAGAGAAGCAAGAGCAAATAAATTCAAAAGCTAGCAGAAGATAAGAGATAACTAAGATCAGAGCAGAACTGAAGGAGATAGACACACGAAAAGCTCTTCAAAAAATTAATGAATCCAGGAGCTAATGTTTTGAAAAGATTAACAAAAATAGATAGACTGCTAGCCAGACTAATAAAGAAGAAAAGAGAGAAACATCAGATAGACACAATAAAAAATTATAAAGGGGATATCAACACTGATCCCATAGAAATACAAACTACTATCAGAGAATACCATACACACCTCTATGCAAATCCATTCACTTTTTAAGGATTGCAAAATAAAGATTTCTAATTCTGCATACCTTTTTCATTGATTAATCGAAATGCTTTTGTAAAGAGGTAATTTCCCCTATTGCCTAACTAGTATTATAGTTTATACAGAAAAGAAGTTTAATTCTATGCATTTATTTCCTAGTTTTTAAGATAATGAATTGGTTCCCTATCATCCTCTGAAGGTGACCAATCTTTTAAAATATTCATATGAATTCACAAATTTAAACATTTTTGATCAATTTTAATCAATTACAATTATTAACTTTCCTGAAAACTCAAATTGTTCTGTTTTTGGCCAATAAGAGCCCCTTCAATTTGGCTTCTCAGGGTTTTTCTTTTTCTCCACGTACCTAGACGTGTTTGATATTTTTCTTGCTACTGAGTATGACAAAATGCTCTAGTCGCATCTTGTACATTATCTGTCCCAGATAGACATCAACAATTTCTCTGAAAAGTATCAATTTTTCCAGGAAGTCTTCCTTTCTTTTAGTGGTAAATAGTGTTTCAAGACCACAATCTTGGTACTAGGAATGCTCCTGGCTGCTGACTTAGTCAGAAATGTTAGGCCTCTTCAGGGGACATAGCTAAACTACAAGACTATCTATATAGATAGATAATATAAACTATATACTCTCTCTAGCTAGTATTATATGATATATATCACACTAATAGCTCCAATTCCAAGTCATGCTTGTTTTTATTTGGCCTCTTGTTTATTATATCTTCTTCCAAATGAGACTCCTGGCTCTTAAGAACACAAGTGATGATAGAAGTCGAATATCCTATAATTACTTATCTACTTATGACACAACTCTTTCAGAATGGCAATACTAATACACTAAATATTACTACTGAGAACGTTTAAGAACATTTTTGTATTTAGTCTCTCTATTCTGCTGCCTCATTTTTAAACTTTAATTCAATTTTTTTTTTTTTTTTTTTTTTAGCAACAGAGTCTTACTCTGTCACCCAAGCTGGAGCACAGTGGCATGATCATAGCTCACTGCAGTCTCAAGCGCCTGGCCTCAAGTGATCCTCCCACCTCAGCTCCCAAAATGCTGGGATTACTGACATGAGCCACTGTACCTGGCCTTAATAGTTCCACTATATTACATTATCTGATCATTTACCCATTACATGATATCCTTTTTTAACAGTCATATAGTCTTAATTTAAAAACAACTGTATTTCTAATTCTCACCACCAGTTTCTCTTTGGTGAATCTTATTCTCAAGCAGAATCCTCTGGAACTGTTAATGGGAACAATATTTCTTAAGTTCTTACATGTTGATAACAGTTTGTCTATTGATAACAATCACCAAGTGCTTAAAAGTCTACAGAATAGAATGAAACGATTACCTTTTATTTAAAAGCCACCAGGCTGGGCACAGTGGTTCACACCTGTAATCCCATCACTTTGGGAGACCCAGGCAGGTGGATCATCTGAGGTCAGGAGTTTGAGACCAGCTTGACCAACATGGAGAAGCCCCGTGTCTACTAAAAATACAAAATTAGCCGGGCATCGTGGCACATGCCTGTAATCCCAGCTACTTGGGAGGCTGAGGCAGGAGAACTGCATGAACCCAGGAGACAGAGGCTGCAGTGAGCCCAGATCCCATTATTGCACTCCAGCCTGGGAAACAAGTGAAACTCTGTCTCAAAAAAATAAAGAAATAAAAAACAAAAGCCACTAAAAGATATTAAGTGAATGACAGAAGATATGAAAAAAATTACTGAATATAAAGTTATTGGCTCACATTTTCTTTTTTCTTTTTTTTATTTGAGATGAAGTCCTGCTCTGTCACCATGCTGGAGTGCAATGGCACAATATTGGTTCACTGCAACCTCTGCTCCCGGGTTGAAGCAATGCTTCTGCCTCAGCCTCCTGAGTAGCTGGGACTACAGGCACTCACCACAATGCCCAGCTAATTTCTGTATTTTTAGTAGAGACAGGGTTTCACCAGGTTGGCCAGGATCTCTAGACCTTGTGATCCACCTGCTTCGGTCTCCCAAAATGCTGGGATTACAGGTGTGAGCCACTGCGCCTGGCCTCTTTTTTCATAAGTATCTCAAACATGTTAAGATATATTTCTTGAGTATCTTAAATTATTAAATATGTTATTTAATTTTCTCATGGGGTAAATCATTGCTCTCAAAAATTCTGGTATTGATATAATTTTCTTTCCCTCACTGTTTTTGCTTAGATGTTTTTTCTTCTTTAAAGCACAGTAATTTTATTGAAATGTGTCTGAGTGCTGTTAGTTTCAGCATGATCTTCTCCAGTGTGCAGCATGTTCATTCATATGTAGCTTCAAATCTTTTTTCAACTTCAGGGAAAAAATAGTTTTTTAATTTATAATTTTAGTATGTATTGTTTTCTTCCTTTAGTTTTTGTCTTCAGGGATTCCTGTTATCTGTATGTTGGATCATCTTCTCCTATCTTCAGTATCTACCACTTTCTCTTGATATTAACAAGATTTCTTTCTTAATCTCTTTTTGACTTAAAAAAAACTCTGTCTTTTCACTTTCTTTTTTTCTTTTTTCACTCTGTTGCCCAGGCTGGAGTTCAGTGGCATGATCTCAGCTCACTACAACCTCTGCTTCCCAGGTTCAAGCAATTCTCCTGCCTCAGCCACCTGAGTAGCTATAGCTGAGACTACAGGCGTGCACCATCACATCCAGCTAATTTTTGTATTTTTAGAAGAGTTGGGGTTTCACCATGTTGGCCAAGCTGGTCTTAAACTCCTGAGTTCAAGTGATCCATCGCCTTGGTCTCCCAAAGTGCTGGGATTACAGATGTGAGCCACCACACGCGGCCCACATTCTGTTTTTCTGTTGGATTTATTTGTCTTTAGTTTTCAGTTTAGTCTTCATTCACAAAGTTTAGTCTTCATTTCTTTTATTCCTAATTCTTTCTTGAAGTCTATAGCCTCATTTAAAATTACTTTTTCTAATTTGATTTATGTTATTTTTTCATATCTTCTGTCATTCTCTTGATATCTTTTCATGGCTTTTAAATAAAAGGTCATCCTTTCAATCTATTCTGTAGACATATCTTGCTATGTGGTTTTATCTGAATGGATGTTGTTTTATTCCACATAGCTTTTATTTATTTTTCAGAACCAAGGCCTTGCTATGTTGCCCAGGCTGGTCTTGAACTTCTGGCCTCAAGTGATCCTTCCACCTTGGTCTCCCAAAGTGCTGGGATTACAGGCATGAGCCACTACACCCAGCCTCTTTGATTTTTAAAATAACTTTGTGTGGGATTTAGTCTTGAGACTTTTTATTGCTTATTTTTTTATGTAAAACTCATTTCCTGAAACTTAAGAAGTGTGACCCAAGGTAATATTTCTAATTTCATGGAACTCTCTTTTCTGAGATTTTTATAAGAAGCTTAAAAATATATTGCAGCTTGTTTTCTGAGATTTTCTGGTCCTCTTTCTCTTCACCACTTACATCTGTTTTCCGCCCCTGCCCCTACCCCACCCCACCACACCCCCGACCCACATTCTCTACTGCCTACTTGCATAGTTTCTCTTCAGGGTAGAATTCTATCCTGAAAGGGATCCCTGGCTGGTCAGTTTTGAGAGGTCTAAGGTCTAGACTGCTCCTGCGCCTTCAATTTTTTACAGCAAACCCCTTCCACTCGCCTGCTATTGAAGTTGGCAAATCTCTTCCCAGTTACAAATGGTGTCCTCAGCTTGGCCTGCCATGCCTGCCATGCTTTCCAGTGAATGACTGTTGACTATGTGGGGATTCTCTTGTTCTTAGACCCACCAGAAGTCCCAGAGAAAGCTCCTCTGCTTTCTCGTGCACAGATGCTAGTACTGTGCAGGTCTTCGTGGATTTGGGAGTGTGCAGGGATATCTTCTCACCAAGTTTTGCTGTAAACGTGTTCATGGGTTTTTTTATTTGGCCATCTTCTACCTGTTTTTATTTGGGAATTCAAAGAAATTTCAAAAACAATGCTGCAGCTACTATCTTCCCAGCTCACTTTAATTTTTAAATATTTTCACAGTAATCATGTTTCTCTGGGGGTAAAAGCAATAATATTTCCATTTTGGGGAAAAAAAGAAGCATCTGGCCACATTGTTTTGGATGGCTTTGAGGGATTTAAAACAGATACAGTCAGCTGATATGAACTAGCTTAGCTGTACCATTGTCAAAATATTTAAGTACTTTCATTCCAACTAGAAAGTAGCCAGTGCTCCAACCCCCAATGCCCCTTTCTCAAGTGTCCTTTCCCTAGGTCCCCTCGAGTGAAGTAGAAGCTAAAGAGTCAATGTCTATCACAAGAGGAGTCCTGTGGGCTCCTGCTCCAGCTCAGTGGCTGATTGGTCAAAGCCCATGCTGTAATGTTGGTTTAATACTTTGAGTATCACCTCTGGATAGACTCCATAGGATTTGGAGACAATATGTGGGAGGTGAAAGTGAGGGTTTACAGGCCTTCTGAATGGGCCTCAGCAGAATATTTCAACCAACATTTATTAAGCGCCTCCTGTATGCCAGGCACTATTCCAGGCATAGAAGGTACAAACACAATAAGACAAAGTTCTTGGCCTTGGGGCACCCACAGTCTAGCACTCTGTCTCTAGGGCTACTTCTCTGCTGGAAGGATGCCAGTTTCCCTGAATTGCGTTACAGAGCTCAGACTCTGAGCAGAAATGAAAGGAGAAAAGTGCAGACCTGGTGACAAAGCTCTTACTTAAGCCATCACCTAAACAAGATCAAATCTCTCTACCTTTGGAACAGTGACTGCTGTAAGAGGCCTGGCAGCTAATTAAAACATGTGGTAAATAAGCCAAGCAAGGAACTCTGTCCTTGTACACAATAATTTGAGCCGTCTCCTTAGACACAAAAGCCTATATCCTTATCTACAGAGCAAATCAACTACTGGGCGATTCATGTTCTGTGTCCTCATTGGACTGGCAATGCTTTGAATGAGGAATAAGAAACCTGGAAGGAAATCTGCTTGGAAACATAGTGTTTGGCTAAATAATAACTACAGTTTTTCTTGTAAAAGATTTTTACCAAGCTGGTCACGGTGGCTCACGCCTGCAATCTCAGCACTTTGGGAGGCCGAGGCAGGGGGATCATGAGGTCAGGAGATCGAGACCATCCTGGCTAACATGGTGAAACCTGGTCTCTTTTTTAAAAAAAAAGACTTTTTTTGCTCAGGAGTACAATGCATTTGAGGAGATGCTGTGATTTTTGTTTGCCCAGTTACTGGAAGCACAAATCCCTCAGTAAGGGGAGGGGCATGGATCAAATAGGACTAGCTATTTACTGTCAGAGCCAATGCCATAAGGGAAAAAAGTTACCTTGACACCCTTATTACCCCAAAGTCAGTAAGTTCCAATTTATCACATTTATTAAGCAAATATATATTAAGCACCTACTGCATGTCCACTGTCGTCCCTGCTATAACAAAATTCCACCTTAACCATCAGGAAAACTCACATGCAGAAACCGGCTGGGTGGGGCAGCTTGTGCCTGTAATTCCAGCACTTTGGGAGGCCAAGGCAGGAGGAGTGCTTGAGTCCAGGAGTTTGAGACTAGCCTGGGCAACAAATTGAGACCCCATTTTTTTCAAAAAAAAATAAAAAATTAGCCAGCTGTGGGGGCACGCGCCTATAGGCCCAGCTCCTCAGAAGGCTGAGATGGGAGGAGAGCTTGCGCCCAGGAGGTCAAAGCTGCAGTGAGCTGTGATCATGCCACTGCACTCAGCCTGGGCAACAGCTCAGCCTTGCCTCTCTGTAAAGAGGTATAGAAACCCAATGGTTCCCACAGCAGAAGTAATGCTTGAATAGGAATCAGACATACATTACAAGGTGGAGATTATTGTTTATACCTTCGGCTGTGACTTCTGAGAGATTGAACAACTTGATTAGTCTGTAAGAGTTTATGGGGCATTTGGGAACCCCCTACATCAGAGCCTGTTTCAGAAGCAGGAAAAACAGGTCCTATAAATTATCATCTGACAAAATGAGAATATTATATTGGCAACTGCTACCATTAACTTCTAGTAATATAGCACTTTTCAAAGCAGGAAGAGAATGTATCAAAAAGCTTGGTGTGAAGGCAAGAGAAAAATAAAAGGCACTTTTTCAAATTATACATCCCCTCTTAATAGATTTTTGTCTGGTAGTGTAAGAGCACAGGTTCCGGAGTCAGACTGACTAAATTCAAATCCTGGCTCTAATCCTTACCAGCTGTGTGACTCTGGTTAAATTAGATAGCTACTGCATGCCTCAGTTTTTGCATCTGTAAAATGGGAATGATGACATTTGTGGTATCACTCAGCTGTTTTGAAGATGAAATGAGTTAACACATGTAAAGTAGTACTTAGAACAGTGCCTCCCAGCTGGGCGTGATAACTCACACCTGTAAACCCAGCACTTTGGGAGGCTGAGGTGGGTGGATTGTACAATGGCACAATCACAACTCACTGCAGACTCAACCTTCTGAGCTCAAGCCATCCTCCCCACTCAGCCTCCTGAGGAGCTGGGACTACAGGTGCATGCCACCATGCCTGGCTAATTTTTGTATTTTTTGTAGAGATGGGGTTTTGCCATGTTGCCCAAGCTGGTCTCAAAATCCTGGGCTCAAGTAATCTGAATAATGTACCTGTCTCCACCTCACAAGGTGCTGGGATTACAGGCACTGTCAGTATTCCTCTTTAATTACAGTTCTGTGCTATATAGTGACATTTTGGTCAACGACAGACTACTTGTACACAGTAGTCTCATACGATTATAATATGGCATTTTTATGGACCTTTTCTATGTTTAGATACACAAATACCATTGTGTACAATTGCCTGAGTATTCAGTACAGTAACAGGCTGTACAGCTTTGCAACCAAGAGCAATAGGCTCTACCACATAGCCTAGGTGGGTAGTAGGTGATACCATCTATGTTTATGTAAGTGCCCTCTATGATGTTGGCGCAATGATGAAATTACCTAATGACACATTTCTCAGAACATATCCCAGTTGTTAAGCAACACATGGCTGTTTATCCCCAGAACTGAACTCAGGACTTTGGTGGGCTCTGGCCCACAAAGACCAAGATGTGCCATCCTCTCCCCTGCTTGGTTGTTTATTCATTCAGAGATTCATTTTCATGAATGATTTTTTTTTTTTATTGAGACAGAGTCTCGCTCTGTTTCCCAGGCTGGAGTGCAGTGGCACAATCTCTGCTCACTGCAATCTCTGCCTCCCAGGTTCAAGCAATTCTCCTGCCTCAGCCTCCTGAGTAGCTGGGATTACAGGTGTTTGCCACCACGCCCAGCTAATTTTTATATTTTTGGTAGAGATGTGGTTTCACTATATTGGCCAGAATGGTCTTGATCTCTTGACCTCGTGATCCACCCGCCTCAGCCTCCCAAAGTGCTGGGATCACAGGTGTGAGCCACCACGCCTGGCCACAAATGATTTTAAGAGTCTGTATTTTTTTTTTTTTTAAGACCAAGTCTTGCTCTATTGCCTAGGCTGGAGTGCAATGGCACAATCTCGGCTCACTGCAACCTCCACCTCCCAGGTTCAAGCAATTCTCCACCTCAGCCTCCTGAGTAGCTGGGATTACAGGCGCCAGCCAGTACGCCCAGCCGATGTTTGTATTTTTAATAGAGATGGGGCTTCATCGTATTGGTCAGGCTGGTTTCAAACTCCTGACCTCAGGTGATCCACCCACATCAGCCTCCCGAAGTGCTGGGATTATAGGTGTGAGCCACCATGCCCGGCCAGGAGTCTGTATTTTTATTAAGCCACCCTAAGAGAGAACTGGCTTTTTTTAGTGCACTTATCGTACTCTTGACTCAAACTGAACTTGTAGTGGGCTAAAAGATGGGTAAGTAAACTCTTCTATAAAGGGGCAGACAGTAAATATTCTAGGCTTTGCTGTTCATATGGTCTCTGCTGCAACTGCTCAACTCTGCTGTTGTAGCACAAAGGCAGCCACAGACAAAATGTAAAACTTCACTTACAAAAATAGGCAACTGCCTGAATTTGGCTATGAACCATAGTTTGTGAACCTCTGAACTAAAACATGACATAAATGTGTTATTTTTCCACCGCTCACCTACTGCCTAGTGTTTGCAGTTGGTGGTGGTGGTTCTGTTTTAACACAGTGCAAGTCCTTTCATTTACCTCTATTCAGCTTTATTTTGTTGGTTTGCCCATTCCTCTACCCTGCTGAGATTTTCCTGAGCCCTGAATGTGACACTGTCCAAAGTAACCCCTGTCTCTCTTAACCTTGTGTCATCATCTCCAGTGATAATGTGTCTTTTTATATATTTATCCAAGTAATTGATTAAAATTTTGAACTGGAGAGATCTGAGCACAGAGCCTTAAAGTGTACGACAAGCAAACTCCTTCCTTGTAAATTCTGTGTATTGTTCAGGACTCAGCCCAGTGCCACTTCTTCCAGGAAGCTGTCCTTACAACTACCCTCCCTTCCCAAGCCACCCTGTCCAGTCTGAGGAGGGTGCCCTTTGAATGTAGTCCATTCCACCTTCTGCATACCTCTACCCTGGCACTACCACTGCCCTGGAATTATCCCTCTCTCCATACTCTGTTCCAGATCATGGCACAGAGTAGATGCTCAACAAATGCTGCTAGAATGAATGAATAAAGGAATTAATGAAAGAAAGAAAGAATGAATGAATGAATCAATGAATCAATGAATGAATGTGTGGCTTCCTGTGGGTCCTCCTTATCTTCTTTCATCAAAATTCATCAAAAATTACTTTTGGGGGGCTAGATGCAGTGATTCATGCCTGTTATCCCAGCACTTTTGGAGGCTGAGAGGGAGAATCACTTGACGCCTTGAGTTTGAGACCAACCTGGGCAACATAGGACGACCCCATCTCTACAAAAATTTTTGTAAAATAGCTATACATGGTGGCAAGCACCTGTAGTCTTAGCTCCTCGGGAGGCTAAGACAGGAGGCTCTCTTGATCCCAGGAGTTTGAGGTTACCATGAGCTACTGTACCACTGCACTTCTCCCTGGACAACAGTGTGAGACCCTGTGTCCAAAAAGGAAAATAATAATTCTTTCTTGTTGCCTTCCTTTGATCAGCAGCTAGGTTACTGGAATTTGATAAACTAACTGGAAAATGGTATAAATGCAAGATAACAGCTCAGTGTATCATCCCTATCTCTTCCCAGATTGCCTGGGAGGTTTTGTTTTAGAAGGGTGTCAATGTCCTTATCTCAAAAGTCTAAATAACATGGGAATTTTAGGTGCTATAGGAAAGAGATTTTGGAAAAGGAAGGTGAATATTTTATCATCCCCTTCTAATCATACAGCATCATATTCTCCTTATTAGGCCTTTGCATAAGAAAACCTGAACACGGATTCCTTGAAGAATATGTATAAATGTTTGTGAGTTATAAACAATATTAATAAACACCATCTGTACCCCAGAGAGTCTTCTAGGCTTGTCCCCAGAGAGTCTCTAACAAAACAACTCATAGCCTCTCCTTTAAAACCAATATCATGCTGTTCGATTGGCAGGAAATGCCTGTCTCAAAATCCAGCTCATCTTAAGAATAAATAAAAATAAATAAAAATAAAGTTGGTATTATTTTGTTGTCATTGTTAATACATTACTGGAAATTATTGAGGGTCCCAGTCACACTGGAATTGGGGTAGATGAATTCTGTACCCTGAAGTTCTTGGAGTGACCCAACTCCTATTTGGTTAGAAATTCAATAGGGAGTGTACTTTGTCACTAGCAGTTGAAAACTGAGGGTTAAGACCTGGGATTTATTTCCCAAATACAGCTCACTCAGCTCCTTGAAATATATTCTACCTTTTTTTTTTTTTTAATTAGAGACAAGTTCTCACTATATTGCCCAAGCTGGTCTCAACCTCCTGGGCTCAAGTGATCCTCCCACCTTGGCCTCCCAAAGTGCTGGGATTACAGATAGGAACCACCGCACCTGGCCCAAAATATATTCTACTTTAAATCAGAGAAAGGGGTGCAAACCGGTGGCTCCAGGGCCAGTCAAGGTAGGAGCCACGTACAGTGTTGTCTTCTTTCCTCCCCCCTCCCTCCTTCCCTTCTTTCCTTCCTTTTTTTCTGTTATAAAATTTGAGCTAGAGTTTCTTTTTTTTCTTTTCTTTTTTTTTTTGAGACTGAGTTTCGCTCTTTTCACCCAGTCTGGACTGCAGTGGCGTGATCTCGACTCACTTCAATCTCTGCCTCTGAGGTTCAAGTGATTCTCCTGCCTCAGCTTCCCGAGTAGCTGGGGTTACAAGCACCCACCACCATGCCCAACTAATTTTTTGTGTTTTTAGTAGAGATGGGGTTTCACCATGCTGGGCAGGCTGGTCTCGAACTCCTGACCTCGTGATCTGCCTGCCTTGGCCTCCCAAAGGGCTGGGATTACAGGTGTGAGCCACTGCACCTGGCCTAGATTTTCTTTTAGCAGAGCATGTACTCTCCCGTTCATCATAGTTTCTTCCATTCCATGTTGCCAGTCCTATACCCCTTTATATATTTGAATTGTTTTCCTGGCCCCTGAAGACATTTGAATTTTAGACCTCTGTATTCAGAACACTGAGCAATTTGTAAAAGGGAGGGATATTTATAATAGTTATAATTTCAGAGCATTTACTATGGACAGGCCGTGCACGAGAGGTACTGTCCACATATTATTTCACATATCCTACAACGTTAGGAGGCTAAGAAAGATGAACTAGTCCAGAGCCACAGAGCTGGTAAAGAGCAGAGGCAGGACTGATCAACAGAACCTCTCCAGAGTAAGCCACACTACAACACATGACTGTGTGCTGTTCTGAAACAACTGCACCTGGTCCTCTTCTTAAAAATTTAAAGAAATAATTACAGAGGCTTTAACTCAGCAGCAAACTACAACTGGATCTGAAATATAAAACCCAGAAAAGGGAAAAAGCAGAGAAGCCCCAGAACGAAACTGTTAAAAAAAAAATTACCCATGATGGCGGAAATCCTCATGAGAACAAGAGATTTTTCTAGGCTGCTTTTTAAACTAACTGTTCTTGTGTGCATGTGTGTGTATATATATATATATATGTTTTTATTTTACTAGATCCTGAGTGGAAAATTTTATTTCTTTCAGGATGGTTCAAACAGAGCATCCGAGCTGAAAGCTAGCAGCTGTGTCCTCAGAAACAGAACCAGAACAGAGAAGGGACAGCAGAAAACTGGGAAAATTCTGGAAAAATCCAGGCTAGTCAATCTTCAGGGGTGACAAGAACCCTTTTACCCTCTCTCTGGATTCCTAACAGGAGTCAAATGAAGGTGACACATTACCAGTCCTGCAAACTACTGATCTTCTATCTTCAGGAAGGGCTGCCTTTCCTGAATTCACGTTTATCAGGGCCTGCTGCTGTGCTCTGTACTAAAATACTGAGGCACAGTCCTTGCCCTCCTGGAGCTTAGAATCTAAAGCCAAAGTCTTTCCCTTTAAATTCCACTTGCCCAATTTCAAATATTTCTGGCAACTATTTTCAAGCATGAAATGTTTTCTAGAGCCCTGAGATTTCTGTCAGATGTGGACTGTATCCTCCAGTATCTAGATCCCAGGATGCTAGGGACTGAGTAGTCTTCCTTCTCACTAAATTCATATGTTGAAGCCCTAATCCCACATGCAACTATACTGGAGACAGGGGCTTTAAGGACTAAAGTTAAATGAGGTCGTAAGGGTGGAGCCCTAATCCAACAGAAGTCGTGCCCATCCAAAAAAAGAAGAGATACTGGAGCTCTCTCTCTCTCCACATGTGCATACCAAGGAAAGGCCATGCAAGCGCACAGTGGGAAGGCAGCTGTCTGCAAGTCAGGAAGAGAGTCCTCACCAGAACCCGACCATGCTGCACCCGATCCAGACCCCAGAACTATGAGAAAGTACATTTCTGTTACTTAAGCCGCTAAGTCTTTTGTCCTGTGGTAGCCCAAGCTGATGAATATACAGGAAAACTTCCGGACCATGTCATATGGATGGAAAGCAAGCTTGCGTGTGCAGTGGGGAGCTAGAGAAAGACTCACCCTCCGTGTGAGGCCGGTGGCTTCTCATCTTCACTCTTGTCTTCTGAACTTGCCAAGTGCATCTGAATTTGAACAGTAAGGCCATTCCACGGGGAGCAAAACCTAGAAGAAAAAGGCAACATAGTACACTTTTCCAATATGCATCAAAACTTGGGTCCTAATCACAGCTAAGCAGGAGAAACCCTCTATGAGGAATTCTAAGATGATTAGTGACCAATAAACTAACCAGGTGGTCTTCCCTAGTTACAGAATCTATGAAGAGGAAAACAGGAAGGCATATGTGTAACCATTCTGCATGTGAAGTTCTATATCTGCGAAGTATTGGTTCCAGAACCTCCTACATATACTAAAATCCTCAAATGCACAAGTCATGATATAAAATGATCTAGTGTTTGCATATGACCTGTGCAGACTTGCCTATATACCTTAAATTATCCCTAGATTATTTATAATACCTAATATAATAAAATATATTTTATTATGTATTATATGTATATATTATATAAAGTACCTAAGATAATATAATACCTAATACCTTCCTGCTAAGGAAACCCAGTGTTCCTTAAAAATCTCTCCCACCAGGGGAGCACTATACACTGGGGTCTGTTGGGGGGGAGTGGGGGGGACAGCGGGGGGTGGGGAGTTGGGGAGGGATAGCATGGGGAGAAATGCCAGATATAGGTGAGGGGGAGGAAGGCAGCAAATCACACTGCCACGTATGCACCTATGCAACAACCTTGCATGTTTTTCACATGTACCCCAAAACCTAAAATGCAATTAAAAAAAAAAATCTCTCCCACCATCAACTCTTATCATCTTTCTATTATCAATAAGATCATGGGCCAGGCATGGTGGCTCACGCCTGTAATCCCAGCATTTAGGGAGGCCAAGGCAGGTGGATCAACTGAGGTCAGGAGTTCAAAACCAGCCTGACCAACATAATAAAACCCTGTCTCTACTAAAACTACAAAATTAGCTGGGCATGGTGGCACATGCTTGTAATCCCAGATATTTGGAAGGCTGAGGCAGGAGAATCACTTGAACCTGGGAAGCAGAGGTTGCAATAAGCCAAGATCAGATCGAGCCATTGCACTCCAGCCCAGGCAACAAGATTGAAACTCTGTCTCAAAAATAAAAAATAAGATTATTGGTCAGGCACAGTGTCTCATGCCTGTAATTCCAGCACTTTGGGAGGCCAAGGTGGGCGGATCTCCTGAGGTCGGAAGTTTGAGATCAGCCTGACCAACATGGAGAAACCCCGTCTCTAAAAATACAAAATTAGCTGGGTGTGGTGGCGCATGCCTGTAATCCCAGCTACTTGGGAGGCTGAGGCAGGAAAATAGATTAAACCTGGGAGGCAGAGGTTGCAGTGAGCCAAGATTGCACCATTGCACGCCAGCCTGAGTAATGAGAGCTAAACTCCATCTCAATGAAACAAATAAATAAATAAATAATAAGATAATCAATGGGCTACATAGATACCCATGCACTCTGTGCATAGTAAATTCTCAATAAATATTTATTGATAATAATAATATAATAATTTTACTTACACAGTTGCCCTTGACAAATGCCAGCAAGAGCATCATTCAGTTTGAAATTCAGAAATAAAATCTCATGGGATCAACCCTGGATGTCTCCATCAACAGAAAATTTCCTGGAAGTTTTGGGATATTGCTGTTATAACCACTTGGTGCCAAATTCTATTAATCTTGGAGAACACATCTCCAGAATTTTGTGACTATTTTAAAAAGAACTTTTGTGCTAAGGATTATTAAAAAGAAACTTCTCTTCCTGTGACATCTCTAGTTCAGTTGGAAACAAAGCAATCACATTCCTGCTAAGCAGATGAGTTGCTTCGGGCCCTGAGCATGTGGCTGGAAGGGTTTGCTGCTCCCTGCAGGCAAACCCACTCCCTGACTACATGTGCAACTGGAGCCCAAGACAACTGCTCCATTCTGGGAAGGAGCCTTTTTATACCTTTCTGAGAGCTCTGCATAACACACAATAACATGTTGGATTATTTAACATTACATGTAAAGATCAAGGGAAAAGATGGGTAATGCAATGCTGAGTCTAAATGACAATTGGGAATGAGTAGATCTGTTTGTCTTGGTAGTTGGAGACCTGCTTTCTGCTCCTAATAGTATTAGGTAGCTTAGCCACCTAAGCTGCCATTCCCTATTCCGTTGGATTCTCCTGTAGCCTTGTGCTCTATGTCCAATCTTTTTAAGAATATGCTGCCAGCTTCTAAAGGACAGGTATCAGAACTATGAAGGAGACATAGGAACTCCAGTTATAATAAGATAAATGTAGATGAAAACCACACCAAGACACCATTTCTCAATCATCAGATAAGCAGAAATACAATATTGGAAAACACACTCTCTCTGTTGGCCATTCCAAGGGCTAATAGGCATTCTTATATATTTTTGGCAGGAATGCAAAATGGCATAACTTCTATAAAGGGTAATTTGGCAATAATAGGCAAAATTATACATGCATTTACCCTTTGACCCAGCAAACCACAGTGAAGACACTATCTCAAAAGAAAGGAATATGAAAGGATTGGAATATCACCACTAGACAAACCCTAACAAAATGAAGGATCTAAATAATGATCACCAATGGCTGTTAGTAACACATAAAGAGAGACATCATATGCCTCCTGGTGAAGTTCACAATATCCCCAGTAATGTAGTCTTGCAAAAAAATCAAACTTAGTCAGATTGAGCCTCTAAATTTAACTACCAAATTATAGGAACTATAAGGGACAGAGGAACATATTAAACGACACCATAGGTGATGCAATCAACAAAATCCAGACTGCAGGAAACAGTATAGGATAAACAATCTGGCTGAGAATCTTCCAGGATTTGTGAAAGATATGAATCCTTAGATTTCGAAATGACAGCGAATCCTAAGCAAAACATATAGAAAACAAAATCCACATTTGCACACATTGTATTGAAAATGGTACACAATAAAAACAAGATCTTGAAAGCAGCCAGGGAGAAAAATATTACCCAGAAAGCATAGCTCATGAAAAACAAGAGGAACGAACAGATTGAGACCAAAATCTATTGCTTGTAAGTGACATACAAAGATCTAAGCTCCCCTTCCCAGAGACAGGCTAGTTAACAGCAACAAAGAGAAATAGCATAGGTACGTAAACTCTGCTTAAACTCACTATTTGTTTAGAAATCACTCTTGGCCTCGCACGGTGGCTCACAGCTGTAATCCTAGCACTTTGGGAGGCTGAGGTGGGTGGATCACCTGAGGTCAGTAGTTAAAGACCAACTGGCCTACCTGGTGAAACCCCGTTTCTTCTATAAATACAAAAATTAGCCAGGCATAGTGGTATACACGTGTAATCCCAGCTATTTGGGAGGCTGAGGCAGGAGAATCGCTTGAACCCAGGAGGCAGAGGTTGCAGTGAGCCAAAATCACGCCATTGCACTCCAGCCTGGGTGACAAGAGCAAAAATAAAATAGAAATCACTCTTGCCTATTTTTCTTGTTTCTGTTAAAGAATGGAAGAAACTGCGCCCAGGTAGGAGAGTTGAAATTAGATGTCCCTATGAGCCCTCGATTTCTGCTCTTAGGAAATGAATAAAAGGAGCTAGCAAGCCTTCCTTGCTTGGCACAGTCACTTGGTTGTGATTGCAAAGATTTGGTTGAGTTCTGAGCAACAACTCTGGTGTCTGCCATCACCACCAAGTGGGAGATACCACCCTAGGGGTGAGGATGGGTTGCACAACTAAAAAAGCCATTATTTGGGCTGGAGACAGAAGCAGCGGGGGGAGGATTCCTTAGACAGTGCATCTGATATGACAGGAGATTAAGGAAGTGCAAAACTCTTCTGGCTGGTCCCTGTCTCCTGGGATCCTGCAATTTCTATTATGTGACATCAAAAAGAATCACAGTATAAACTGCCTCAGAGAAGAGAAGCTGTCTTAATTTTGGCAGACCCCAGAACCACTTCTATGATCATTCAAGCCTCGCTGAACAACCAACCAGAGCAGGGCAATACTTGCTCTGGCTTAGAAACACTGAACATGGCACTTGGTGGGCCAGCCTCAGCCAAGGCCATAGGACCTTAACCAGCAGACAGAGATCTAAGCAATTTGGCCCCTCAGACAAAGTCTTCTACCATCCCTGACAGCAAATCACCCCATCTCGGCTTGGGCTGAGACTTTCACTTCCTTCCCTTCTGGCACACCAGCACAGTATACACGACTCAGGGCATCCAATTGTCTCATTTAGTTCCCGCCCATGATATATGGGAAGAAACTGAGGCTTAGAGACACTAAATAACCAGTTGGTAAGTGGAAGAACTTGCAAGTCTGTGTGACTGCCACACCCACATTCTTCCCCACTGCCATAAAACATTTCCATGTATTTAGGCCAGCGTGGTGGCTCAAGCCTGCAATCCCAGCACTTTGGAAGACAGAGGTGGGTGGATCGCTTGAGCTTAGGAGTTCGAGATCAGGCTGGGCAACATGGCAAAACCCCGTCTCCATAAAAATTACTGGGTATGGTGGCAACCACCTCTCTCACCAGCATGTCCCATTACTAACAAGTCTTTGAAGGAACCAGAGAAGTGGGTCTCCAGCCCTAGTGCCTGACCATTTGCTTCAGAGTCTCTGGCCAGGCCCACTGAGAATGTAAAGGCTGCTGACATCATGGCACTGACTGCACCCTGAGGACAGCTGAGCACTGCCAAAGCAGCCCAAGCTGTTCGGTGGATGAACAGACCCCAGGTACCTGGGAGGCCGAGGTGGGAGGATCACCTGAGCCCAAGGAGGTCGAGACTGCAGTGAATGAGCCGTGGTTGCACCACTGCACCCCAGCCTGGGTGACAAAGTGAGACTCTGTCTCAAAAAAAAGGTGGGGGGGCCGGGCACAATGGCTCACACCTGTAATCTCAGCATTTTGGGACACTGAGTGGGCAAATCACCTGCAGTCAGGAGTTTGAGACCAGCCCTGCCAACATGATGAAACCCTGTCTCTACTAAAAATACAAAAAAATTAGCCAGGCATGCGCCTATAATCCCAGCTACTCAGGAGGCTGAGGCAGAAGAATCACTTAAATCTGGGAGGTGGAAGTTGCAGGGAGCTGAGATTGCACCACTGTACTTCAGCCTGGGCAACAGAGCAAGACTCCATCTAAAAAAAAAAAAGTAACTGGATATGCCCGGAGCTGCTTGCTACTCTGTACAAATGATAACCAAAGGCACATTTCATCAAGGGTATCATTTCACCAGCATATCACTATTTGAGAAACGCCTCGTTTACAAGGTTTTGAAAAGTTTTCAAAAAACCATCACTTGAGCTTCATTCAGCAGTTGGAGAATCAACCCAGGATAGAAAGTCAGGGTGATATTTGTTGTCCTATGACTACCGCATTTATTTCAGTAATGTCAACATGGCAGCAGGATGGGCATAAATTGGGTGGGGAGGGTGTTTACTTCTAAATTAAAGGCCCTTCCTCACCTCATATCTACTCTCATTAATCAGTACTAGAGACAGCAATCTATGAAAGATTTTCTTTTTAAACGGTGTTTTATATTATTTTCCTAAAATGCCAGCTGGGCAGCCAAGGAAATTTCTCCCCCAAGAATCCTTGGAGATTGTTTTGAGCCAAAATAGCCACCATCACGCTTGGCTGAGCACTAAATGAAAAATAGTGTTAGATGTCAAATGAATGTTTTAGGACCAAAAATGTACAAACCCTCCCTGGCATGTTGGCCGGCGTGATAGCAAACGTCAGCTACAGAACCGCAGAGTGACGACTGGAGGGCCAGAGCCACAAGTGGCCATCAGTTCAAGAGCTGAAATCCAAGAGCAGAAGAGAGAATTAAGGGGAGTAGGTCTCTATTCATCAAATTTGGCAGACGAGAGGGGCGAGAAAAGGCAAGAGTGATGACGTTTTTAAATGAATTCATTCTGTGAGGTGACTGCTGGGTGAAAAGTAGTGGATTAGGGTTTTGTCAAAACCACAGCTGAGCCTTAAGAGAAAAATAGGATATTGCATAAAAATGACAATGGAAGATATAGCAACATGACAAAAGCAGGGCTACAAACCAAATGTACAATATTCTCCAATATTTAAAAAGTAATATGAGAAGGGGAAGCACACACGAGTGAGTGCCAGAAGCCTGGTTTTGCCATAGAATGTTCTAGAATGTTTTCCTAAAAAAATACAGATGCTTTGGCCCCACCCCTAGAGGTTCTGATTTATTAGATCTGGTTTGGGTCTCAGGTATACAGGTTTTTAAAAGTTTTTTAGGTGGTTATCTCTGATATATTTAGAGAAAGAGAGGGGTGGTAGGGAGGGGAAAATAAGATCAGCGATAGCTTCATGGGGCGTTTCTTTTTCTTTTCTTTTCTTTTCTTTTTTTTTTTTTTTGCAATGGAGTCTTGCTCTGTCGCCAGGCTGGAGTGCAGCGGTGCAATCTTGGCTTACCACAACCTCTACCTCCTGAGTTCAAGAGATTCTCCTGCCTCAGCCTCCAAAGTAGCTGGAATCACAGGCATGCACCACCACTCCCAACTAATTTTTTTTTAATCTTTTTTTTTTTTTAGTAGAAATGGGGTTTCATCAAGTTGGCCAGGCTGGTCTTGAACTCCTGACCTCAGGTAATCCACCTATGTTGGCCTCCCAGAGTGCTGGGATTACAGGCCTGAGCCACGGCACCAGCCTCATGGGCATTTCTGATTTAAATGCTTTCCCTGTGGATTTTCTATATTTATATATTGCTCTGTGAATATGCATTGTGTCTACTTTCAGAAAAGGTTATTATTAAAAATTCTAACTGAACTTCTTAGGACAAATAGCCCCTGGCAACAATAATAATAATGATTAATGCTTACAAAGTGTTTCCTGAATGCCAGACACAGTTTTATTAATGCTATTGTTTGGTCTTGAAAATAACTCTGATGTAGGCACCAGTATTGCAGCCATTTTAGAGATGAGAAAATCAGAGGCCCGAGATTCTAGCTCAGACAACTAGAAAGGGGCACAGGCTGGGCGCGGTGGCTCATGCCTGTTATTCCAGCACTTTGGGAGGCCAAAGCGGGCGGATCACAAGATCAGGAAATCAGGAAATCAAGACCATCCTGGCCAACATGGTGAAACTCCGTCTCTACTAAAATACAAAAAATTAGCTGGGGCATGCTGATGCATGCCTATAGTCCCAGCTACTTGGGAGGCTGAGGCAGGGGAATCGCTTGACTACAGGAGGCAGAGGTTGCAGTGAGCCGAGATCATGCCACTGCTCTCCAGCCTGGCTACAGAGCAAGACTCTGTCTCAAAAAAGAAAGAAAGGGACATAGTATGAGCAGAGGGAGTGTCACTGGGAGCCCAAGTCTTCACTGCCACATTCTACTTCATCCCAGTGAACAGGATGCTTCAGACAGGAAGAAGTCTGTGGTTCAGACACACACCTAGAGACCGAGGGCTCCCCTCGGATCACATCAGCTCATGCGCTCTGGCTCCTGCACCTCAAGGTGCCTGCTTTGAGCTTCCCTGGGAAGTCATGCAAAGTTTCTCCCTGCCTTCCCATCAGTGTCCTGTTCCTTCCAGAGACTTCCCAGAGTTTGCTACTTGCCTGACAGGAAGAATTCTGTCACCAGGCAAGCTAGACAGAGGGAGAAAAAAAGAAGAAATTGAACACGGCAGGACACTGGCTGGCTATTAAGGCATGCCATCAGCAATCCTTTGAAAAAAAATCTTAATTGGTTTTTTAATTGAAGTGGAGAATGAACTTCTATGAAGTGCCCCATGTTATTGGACATGAGGATACAGATATTAAATCTGCAGGGGTTTTGACTGGAGAGAGGACAGAGCATTTACTGAGATGATTTCCCCATTTCGCAGATGGTGGAGCCAAGCCATTAAGGAATATCCTAAAAGAGAAAAGGATGAGCTGATGCCCTTGCCAGAACCAAAGGTCTTTGCTAGTATAAAAGTTGTCTGTGGATTTTAAAGATTTTACAAAATCAGCAGGTATTTTAATTCATTCTCTTTCATGGTAAGGTTGCCAGAGAAAACACAACATGCCCTGTTAAATTTGAATTTTGAATAACAAATAATTTTTTGTAAAGTATGTCCCAAATATCACATAAAACATATTTATATTTTAAAAGTATTCATTGTTTATCTGAAATTCAAATTCATCTGGGAGTCCTGTATTTTTATTTGCTTAATATGGCAGCCCTATTTCATGGGAAACATGATTTATATTCTCCTTGGAGATTGCTTTCCTTCCTCAGTGTCACCAGCTCAATGATTTGAAGAAGCATAAACCAGAAAATTAATCCCAGCCCATGCTTTCGTGCCAAACATGCACAGGGTCAGCTCCTTTGGTAGTCAATGCGTATTGCATATTGCAAATGCACACATGCACGCACACTCACCCACACACCTTCAAACACGCAGGCACACACTCTCACATAAATGTTCTCACACTCATACATACAGATACAAATGGATTCTGTTTCTCCTCGTATTCTAAAATAAAAATCCCTCACTCCGTTCAGATTGTCATGGCTTTCCAAACACATCGTTTTTCTTTTTGGCCAGTGCCTGTCTGTTCAAGGAGAAAGTCATATCCCCAGCTTGCTTTGTGTGCTCAGCTACGCTGACTCGGCTTCCCACAGAGAAGGTTGGCACTAAGACTTTATCTCTTGTATTTCAGAAAATTTGAATTTCTCTGTTCAGTTTTTTGCCATTGCATAAAACTGCCTATATTAGTATAAAGGGATGAAAGTTGTCTTACAGTCAGATAATGAATGCAACTTAATAACAAGAAAAAGTACAGAACTGAGAATTGAAAACTTGAGCCATATAATAAAAACATTTGAAAATGAGAGACAAGAAAATATGTTTCCGTATTCACAGGAAGCAGTATTGCATAGTGGTTAAATTGTCACTCTATAGCCAGGCTCCTTGAGTTACTGGCTGGACAAATTCTTTGCCCTTATCCGTAAAGTGGAAATAACACTTGCCTCTTAAGGTTCTTATGGTAATTAAGTAAATATATAAAAGATGTATGAGGCCAAGTGTGGTGGTTCACGCCTGCAATCCCAGCACCGTGGGAGGCCAAGGTGGGCAGATCATGAGGTCAACAGATGGAGACCATCCTGGCCAACATGGTGAAACCCCATCTCTACCAAAAATAAAAACATTAGCTGGGCATGGTGGTACACGCCTGTAGTCCCAGCTACTCGAGAGAATGAGGCAGGGGAATCTCTTGAACCCGGGAGGCAGAGGTTGCAGTGTGCTGAGATCATGCCACTGCACTCCAGCCTGGTGTTAGAATGAGACTCCATCTCGGGGGGGAAAAAACGTATAAAATTGCATCTGACACATAGTGTTTGCTCTCATAACGATCTCTGATTGGCCAGGCGCAGCAGTAGTCTCTTCATGTGTATCCTCCTATTTAATTGTCTAAATACGCCTTGAGATGTGTGGACTTGAGGAAACTGAGGCCCCAAGAGGTTGACTTGCCCAAGGCCATGCAGGTGGCATGCAGCAAAGCCAAGATTTAAGCATCAATCTCAGGACACAGCCACCATTCTCTCAGTTACCCAGCATTAAGATGACAAAAGGTGGGAGGTTGATGGTTCTTTAGAGAGGTGACAGCATTCCATCTACAATCGTTGCTTTTGTGGGATGGTGGTGCATCAGGAGAGGTTTGCAGTGATGCTTTTGCGGGGAGAGGAAAGGACCCTTTGTTTTGGTTACAGACCTCACCCAAGCATCTGCCAACCAGATGAGGACCTTACTTTCTCGTGACCTCTCCAAGCAAATACCCAGGAAACGGGAAGCCCTGATCCCGGACTCTGCCTGGCTTGCCATCATTAAGGCAGTATAAGGCAAGGTCCATCAGCACAGGGGGGCAGTGGTGCCAGCAGAAGCCTCAGGACTCTATCCTCAACTCTCGTTTTGTTTTTTTTTTTTTAGACAGGGTTTTGTTCTTGTTGCCCAGGCTGGAGTGCAATGGCGCAATCTTGGCTCACCGCAATCTCTGCTTCCTAGGTTCAAGTGATTCTCCTGCCTCAGCCTCCCTAGTAGCTGGGATTCCAGGCATGTGCCACCATACCCGGCTAATTCTGTATTTTTAGTAGAGATGGGGTTTCTCCATGTTGGTCAGGCTGGTCTCGAACTCCTGACCTCAGGTGATTTGCCTGCCTCAGCCTCCCAAAGTGCTGGGATTACAGGCATGAGCCACTAGGCCCAGCCAACTCTCTTCTCTGTTTTCACACTTACCATAGATCATCTCATTCAGTCCCTTTAGTACCATTTATAGGCTCATGATTCCCAAATTCCTGTCTCTAGCCTAGACCTCTGCCCCAACTCAGACTCACAACTGCCTACTCAGCATCTCCACTTGGATATTTAATAAACATCTGAGACTTTACAAATCCAAAACTGGATTTGATTTTAAAAAGTGAAAACCTGCTTCACTTCCAATGTCTCTGGCCCAATATATGACAATTCCATTCTTCCAGTCATGCAGCCCTAAAGATTGAGGTCACTCCTCACTTCTCTCTTCGCATGCCTTGGCTATCTAATCTGTCAGCTCATCCCACTGGTTCCACCATCAAAATGCATCCTGAGCCAGACCACCTGCCATCATCTCCACATCTACCATTCTGTCTCACCTGGACCATTGCGGTAGACTCCTAGTCTCCCTGCTTCCAAACTTGCCTCCTGCCATGGTCTATTCTTCATATTGCAAAGTACTCTTGTTAAAGCACAACTCAGGTCACATCGTTCTTTTGCTCAAACTTCTCCAAAGCCTCCCATCTCAGAGGACAGTCAAGGTCTTCCATGACCTGAAAAGCCCTCCATGATCTTAGCCTGCCCCAGCTCTCTCAAATCTCACTTCCCGTCACTATCACCAGCTCCACCTGCACCAGCTGCTAGGCCTCCATGCCAGTCCTTGGATAAACCAAGTGCGCTCCTGCGTTGGGCCTTTGCACTTGCTCTTCTTCCCACTGGACATACTCCATCCACCACAAAGTCCTCATGACTCACACCCCAGCATCCTTCAAACTCTGCTCAAATCTCACCCTAACAGAAGATGACCCCATCCACCTGCATGAAACAGCCACATGCTGCCCTCATCTGGGCATTCCCTCTCCCCTAACCTGTCTTATATATTTTTTTCAGGGCATTTGTCTTTTATCAGCACTTGAGGAGATCCATTCATTTATTCACTTATTGCCTCTATCCTCTGGAAGGGAAGATCTATGTGGACAGAGATTTTGTCTGTTTTATTGACTGCTGTATCCTCAGTGACCGGAAGGATGTGTACACACAATAGGTGCTCAGTAAGTAATGAGTGAATGAGTGAATGGAAAGAACCTTCTAGATCGTCTCATGCTGGCTGAACAGACTGCTTCAGCTTCCCTAGCACACAATCGGGCTTTCAGAAGACTCCGTCCTGTACTCCCTTCCATCTAAGGAGTCAGAATTCTAGGATGATACTACTTACAGATCTTTTCTTTCTTTCTTTCCTTTCTCTCTCTCTCTCCCTCCCTCCCTTCCTCTCTCTTTCTTTTTCTTCTCTCTCTCTCCCTCCCTCCTTCCCTCTCTCTCTCCCTCCCTCCTTCTCTCTCTCTCTCTCTTTCTCTCTCATCTAGCTCTGTTGCCCAAGCTGGAGTACAGTGGTATGATCATAGCTCACTATAACTTTGAACTTCTGGCTTCAAGTGATGCTCCCACCTCCGCCTCCCAGAGCACTGGGATTACAGACAAGAACACCCAGTCACACAAATATTTTCTGATGGCTTGCTTTTGTGTTCTGTAGCTCTGCTCTGTTTGATTTGGCAGAAAAGGCTCCTGCACAAAGCCACGTGAAAGTCTCCCTGTATGTCTTGGCTGCTCCTGTGCTCCTGATGGAAATGTGTCTGGGGACGTTATTCTAAAGGCTTCAAATCAACCAGCAAATGATGAAAACCTCATTGCTCAAGGAGAGAAGAAAACAAATCCATCTATCCTGACTCCCACTTCCATGGAAACCCGGAATGAGTTCAAAAGGCCAGTGCAGGCAATGCTTGCAGCTTTTCTTATCCTCTCTTGTCATTTCAGGGGATTGTGTTTACAGGCACAAGCTGAGAAGAGGAGGCCTTTTGAATGGAATGCACCAAGGAGGAAGCTTTCCAAAGTCCAGGCTAATCATCTGCAGCAGCATCAGAATAATTACTGTTACGTGAGGAGTTTGTAGCCAAACACTTTGGTACATCTGTTAGGGACCCTCAAACCACACCAAGTGCTCAGCCACTCTGCAGAAATTCACTCACCCCTAAATCAAGCAAGGCCATCAGAGGAAAGCCTTGTTGGTTCAAGTGGGAGGCATCAGCCAATCCTCCAGCTTCCACAGCACCTCCTGACAAAGTGTTGCTTCTGGAACCCTAGAAAGAACATTGAATATCCATTGCGATAGTCACATATGAGGACCTGTGATATCTCTAGATCTTTTCCTGAAAGGACCCGGGTATATCCAATCAAAAGACCCAGGTAGACTGGGCATGGTGGCTCAAACCTGTAATCCCAGCACTTTGGAAGGCCAAGGTGGGTGGATCACCTGAGGTCAGGAGTTTGAGACTAGCCTGGTCAACATGGTGAAAAACCTGTCTCTACTGAAAAAAAAAAACAACAATGACAAAAATTAGCCTGGCATGGTGGCTAGCGCCTATAATCCCAGCTACTTTGGAGGCTAAAGCAGGAGAATTACTTGAACCTGGGAGGCAGAGGTTGCAGTGAGCTTAGGTCACATCACTGCACTCCAGCCTGGGTGATAAGAGCAAAACTCCATCTCAAAGAAAAAAAATGCAGGCATAGAAAAGGATAAATGAATACTTTTCTCCAGAATTATTATTAGCAAAACAGTCACTAACCCAGAGTGCCTATTAATGGGTCCCAGGTTCAAGGATGCACGTTCCGGCCACATAAAGACTGCCCCAGGGGAGCTGCTTAACTCTGTGGTTTTTGATACTCAGATCAGCAGTGACACCTGAGTATTCCTCAACATTCAGCCAGCACCAATTTCTAGCTCATCTTTTAAGTATATATATGTCTGTATAGCATATTTGATTTAATCTGTCCTCTATTTTAAGACAGACCATTATTTTGTGTAAAACTAAGAAATAAAATGATTTTGTCAATTAAATTAGAATGAGTCACTGATTGTAAGATGTGTCCTGATCAGAGACTTAGGTTGTAAAAAACTGTGCACTTAGAATTGGGTGTGTGTGCACGTGCGTGTGTGTGCGCACGTGTGTGTGTGTGTGGTGTAGGGAGAAAGAAAGACAGAATTTTTAAAAGCTAATGTAGGTGGTTTGGAGCAAGTTTAATATTTAATATTCTTACCCTTTCTAAGATTAAGGAAGGTAACTATTATATTGTTTCTAAAAACCTACCTAGAGGAGTTTAACAGAATTTTTAAAATTATCAACTGCATGAGGCTGTTTCTATTTCAGACTCTAGTGAACATGCACAGATTTCTGTAATGTGGAAATGAATTATCTAATTGCTCTTACTGCTTGCTCTTCTTGCAAAGGGCTAAGCCAGGTTCAGTGCTGCTGCCTCAGCAGAGCGCACATGATTCAGTAATGTGGCGAAATGGCTTTCATTCTAACATCTCGCATTCACTCCAGAATTCATATCCTTTTTCATAGCCTCCCTAAACCTTCTTGCCAGTGGTCATTTTCTAGTTTTATCACTAATTTCTTGTTTGCAAAATCAGAGAGTAGAACTAGATTGATTTCTTCTTTAAGTTAAATTTCTTCCTTTATTATTTTTTGTAGAGGCAAGGTCTCTCTATGTTATGTTGCCCAGGCTGGTCTCAGTCTCCTGGGCTGCAGCGATCCTCCCGCTTCAACCTCCCCAGGTGCTGGGATTACAGGCATGTGCAACCGTGCCTGGCCTTGACTGATTTCTAAGGACCTTTCTGCTTTAATATTCACCTTTATACTAATGCTCTGCTTTAATATTCACCTTTATATGAATTCTTCTTTGACAAGTGTTAGCAGCAGCAGCAGGCAAATATGTAATGAGAATATTATAAAACAGAGTGCATTGTCTACAGCATTTACTATGTGCAAGGCACTAAGGTAATTGCTCTCCGTACAGTATTTCATTTAATCCTTGGAGTGGCTCTGTGAGGCAGATGTTGCTATGCCCATCTTATAGATGCAGAAGCTGCCAATGAATGCCAAGAAGCGTTTTCTTCTATGTGACAAATTTATTGAGATATACTTCACATAGTCTACAGCTCATCCTTTAAAGAGTATGATTCAGGGCCAGTCATGGTGGCTCACGCCTGTAATCCCAGCACTTTGGGAGGACAAGGCGGGTGGATCACAAGGTCAAGAGTTCAAACCAGTCTGACCCAGATGGTTAAACCCCATCTCTACTAAAAATACAAAAATTAGCCTGGCATGGTGGCTGGCACCTGTAATCCCAGCTACTCAGGAGGCTGAGGCAGAGAATTGCTTGAACCCAGGAGGCAGAGGTTGCAGTGAGCCAAGATTGTGCCACTGCCTTCCAGACTGGACGACAGAATGAGACTCTGTCTCAAAAAAAAAAAAAAGTACAATTTAGTGGTTTTTAGTGTATTCGAGGAGTTGTACAACCAGCACCATAATCAATTTTAGAACCTTTTCATCCCCCCAGAAGGAAACCCCATATCCTTTAGCAGTCACACCCCATTCCCTATTCTCCCAGCCCTGGAAACCACTAGTCTACTTTCTGTCTACATAGAGTTGCCTATTCTGGAAATGTCTTATAAATGGAGTCAAAACCATATGTGGTCTTTCCAAGTAGGATCTTGAACACAGGTCTTTCTGACAATAGTATTGTTCACTATATCCTCCAGTGCTAGGCGCTTTGAAGGACATAGATAAAGTAGGAGACTTGTATTTTTTTTTTTTTTTTTTTTTTTTTTGAGACGGAGTTTCGCTCTTGTTACCCAGGCTGGAGTGCAATGGCGCGATCTCGGCTCACTGCAACCTCCACCTCCTGGGTTCAGGCAATTCTCCTGCCTCAGCCTCCTGAGTAGCTGGGATTACAGGCACGCACCACCATGCCCAGCTAATTTTTTGTGTTAGTAGAGACGGGGTTTCACCATGTTGACCAGAATGGTCTCGATCTCTTGACCTCGTGATCCACCCGCCTCGGCCTCCCAAAGTGCTGGGGGGACTTGTATTTTTTTTAAGGAATCATTTTATATATTTTCTAGTAAAATTTCAATTCACAGACTTCTCTGAATAAATCTGGTCAGGGAAAAACTTATTCTTAAACTATAAAGCAATTGTTAAGGGTCAGCCATTTTCAGCACGATAAAATGGAATCACGCTCATGATGTCTCTGTTTTATATTCGCTTACCCCCATCTTTCATCTCATGCTGGTAGTTGACAGAACTAGAGAGAACACTGAATGTTACCAAACAGAACCTGGCACATCAAACTCAGCAAGAAGAGCATTAACAGTTTTCCAAATTGATGCACTGATGACAAGCATTTGAAGGCTCCAAACTGCAGTCAATTGCTAAAGAGTAAATACAAGAGGCTCAGACCACTTACAGGATGGAATTAGAATGGCATAATTCAGCAGAGGGGATAGACCTCTTACCAGGAGAGACAAGAGAAAATACAAAACTACAAAAAAGACACACTCTGGGGAAACACTCACATATTTGAGCATGCTGTCTGGTTAGAGTAGGCCCAAACTCAAAACTTTTGTTTCCAACCTGTGACCCCAAACAAGCCCAGTCTGAGCCAAACAGAAGTGTTCTTTTCTATTTCAAAAACTTCATAGGGGCCAGGTGCAGTGGCTCACACCTGTAATCCCAGCACTTTGGGAGGCCGAGGCAGGTGGGTCACTTGAGGTCAGGGATTTGAGACGAGTCTGGCCAACATGGTAAAACCCTGTCTCTACTAAAAAAAAAAAATACAAAAATTAACTGGCTGTGGTGGTGCACACCTGTAATCTCAGCTACTTAGGAGGCTGAGGTAGGAGAGTTGCTTGAACCTGGGAGGCGGAGGTTGCAGTAAGCTGAGATCACACCACTGCACTCCATCCTGGATGACAGAGCACGACTCCATTTCAAACAATAACAACAACAAACTTCATAGGGGGAAAAGTTTTAAGTACCTAGCATCCATTCTGCTAGCCAAAGCTACTAATATTTATGTACTGGAAACTTGTATTAGTCAGGATTCTCCAGAGAAAAGAACCAGTAGAATGTATATACAGATATATTGAAAGAGATGTATTCTGAGGGATTGGCTCATGCAATTGTGGAGGCCGAAAAGCCCCAAAACCTGCCATCTACAAGCTGAAAAACCAGGAAAGCTGGTGGTATCACTCCAGTTCAAACCAAAGCCCTGACAACTGGGGAGGCCAGTGGTGTAAGTCCCAGTCTGTGTCTGAAAGCCTGGAGAACTGGAGAGCCGATATCTAAAAGCAGGAGAAGATGGATGACTTAACTCAAGCGGAGAGCAAACTCACCCTCCTCTCATCATTTAAGGAACACCTTAAACGTGTTCCCAGTGTTTCCTGCTTCTATGGAATATATGAGTTCTGCATTTTCCCCTTTGTCTTTGTCCAGAGCCGTCACTTGTAGAACAGCTGATCCCAGAGCAGCACATTCAAACACAGATGCTTCATACAGTGGGTTGGTAAAATAAGGACTGTGATCATTAGCATCCTCCACATTCACAATGACTCGGGCCAAGTTTCTTCGATAAGGAAACTCCTGATCTCTGACCATTATGTTGAGAATGTGCTTGTCCTGGGCCTCATGGTCCAGCCTCTCAGCAGTATAGAACATGCCAGTGCTAGGGTCGATCCGGAATTTTCTCATGCTGATGGAGTCGATGCTGCTATGAATAGTGTAGCTCAACTTGTGTTTCTCGTCTCTATCTGTGGCTTCAATCTGCAGGATCTCTGTGTCTGGAAGCACATCCTCGGAAATTGTCACGTCGTAATTCGGCTGAGAGAATTCTGGGCCATTATCATTATTATCCAGCACTTTGATAAATACCTGAGTGACAGCAACATTTGTCCCATCGGTGACTTCCACACTCATATTATAGATGGATCTCTGCTCTGTGTCCAAAGGTTTTGCAATGACAATTGTCCCAACACCCTTCTCTGCATCAAAAGCGCTGTCAAAATTCCCCCCAACTATGTCAAACCACAGAGGGGTGTTAGCTGGCTGCACAGACACCACCCCTACAATTTCAGTCACTCTATCACTTTCCATGACCGTGAAGTTATAAAACGGCTCCTCGAAGGTCAATGGTATAGGTGAAGCGGATGGTTTCTTAATCCATTCAATGTGGAGGCGGGCTGTGGAGGATTTCTGTGGGCACCCATTGTCCACTGCCTTTATCGTTAGGATGTCATAACTCCCTGCTGTAAACTGTTTTCTAGAAGAAACCATCCCAGTTTTAGGGTCAATAAAGAACTTTCCGTCATCATTCCCATCCACAATACTGTAGGAGATTTCTGCGTTGGGGCCCTCATCTCTATCAAATGCAAAAGCCCTGTAAATCGGTTCTCCTCTCTTCTTTCAGTCACGTTCCGGCAGCTTGATCTGGTAGACCTTCTCCAGGAACTGGGGCTTGTTGTCATTTTCATCCAGAACCTGAACCACCACCCAAATGGTTGACTGTTTTGGAGAGGGGCCACCATCTGTCACAGTCACCTCCTTGTATTCAGCCCTTGAATGGATTGGATGATGCCCACCTATACCGGTGAGGGCAATCTTCTCTACTCAGTCTACCCATTCAAATACTGATCTCTTCTGGAAACACCCTGCTAGGCACACTCAGAAATGTTTTACCAGCTCTCTGGATATGCTTTAGCCCAGTCAAGTCGATATATAAAAGTAACCATCATGAGACTAAGCCCTGCTTGTTTGAATGAGAAAGCAGTCACTTGAAGCAACAGCAGACAATACAAAATTCACATTTTATTTTGAATCAGGAAGAGAAATAATCAGGAAGAGGAAGCAAAAGTGTAAAACAATGAATCTCCCCTGCTCCCCAGTTCTGCCCAGACTTTGCCCACTCTTTTCTGCCTGCATATACATATTTAGAAGGTGCACAGAGGCACTAGTGTTCCAAACCATCACCCACCCACTTGGTTTCTTGCACTCTGTAACTCATTCAGCAACTGGAAAATAGAGTGAAGAAGAAAAAGCAGATGATTTTCCCTGCCTTCTTTTAGCAAAGAGGAGACATGCTGTGGTCTTGTTTCTGCATCACCTTGAGATGACAGAGTGTCCCTCAATCATCCCAAACCACAGCTGGGCTGCTCTTCTGTCCTGTACCCCTGCTGAAAGTTTTAATCTCTCCATTTTCCTTAAGCTACTGCAAATCTTGTCACATAAGGGCCAGACACTTTGCCCTGGCACGTGGAAAGACACAGGGCTTGATGGCACTTGCAGAGGAGACTGTACTAGTCTCCATTTGCCCCCAACATCTTCCACCATCCATTGCCCTCCTCTACCTGCCTGGGGGTCCCCAAACGACTGATCTCTAGGGCTAAATCACCCAAGCTTCCCTCTCCTCAGGTTAGACCTGGAGCGAGGAGGGACAGGAAGTAGTTGGAAAGCTGGTGGAAGTACATATGGAATTAGTAGGGCATTGTATAGATCAAGGTTCTTAGCTGCAGACAATAGAATTCACTCTGGCTAGTTAAGCAGAAAGAAATACATGAAAAATCTCATTTACTCAGATGCAATTATAACACATTGTATGCCTGTATCAAAATATCTTATGTACCCCATGAGTACATACACCTACTATGTACCCATAAAAACTAAAAACTGGGCTGGGCGCAGTGGCTTACACCTATAATCCCAGCACTTTGGGAGGCCGAAGTGGGTGGACTATGAGGTCAGGAGTTCAAGAGCAGCCTAGCCAAGATGGTGAAACCCCATCTCTACCAAAAATACAAAAAATTAGCTGGGCCTGGTGGCATGTGCCTGTAATCCTAGCTTCTCAGGAGGCTGAGGCAGAGAATTGCTTAAACCCAGGAGGTGAAGGTTGCAGTGAGCCGAGATTGTGCCACTGCACTCCAGCCTGGGTGACAGAGAGAGACTCTGTCTCAAAACAAAACAAAACCTAAAAATTTAAAAAAGAGAAATACATGGAAAGAACTAAAGAGCTTATAGAATCTTTGGGAGGAACAGAGAACCAGGCTTGAACACTATTCAGCCAGAAACCATGCAGCCAGAAAAAAAATGTCCTCCTATGACATGCAATGGTTTCCATGCATACCCCAGCAGAGAGAATCTGCTCTCTCTCTGGGCTCAGCCACCACCTTGCTGCTATTCCTTATGTGGAAAGACTCCCCTTCACCCTTGGATACCCACTCTATAACTTCTGTAACCATCCTTCCCATCTTTGCCGCAACTAGACATGACCAGACATGCCTTGTACTTGGACTTGTGTTATAAACGGCCCTTCCTGCCGAAACTCCCCTTCCCACTGCTGTAACCCACACCCGTGCTCTATTTGAAATAGCCAGTTGGGATCAGCTTAGATTGTGTGGTCTGACTCCAACCAATGGAGACAAGACACAGAAGCAAGGACTGACTGTGTTAGGGATAAAAACCCCTTCCCTCCTTTGTTCAGTGCGCTCTTGCAGTGGCCAGAAGTGTGAGCAGCATCCTTCTGCAGAAGCAAATTTGCCTTGCTGTGTGAGTGCTCATTCTCTTTGCAACTCCAAGCTCTTATTGCTAACGCCACCATTTATCCAGCCTCCAAGGCCAACAGCCTGGCAGGCTCTTTGGAGTTTTCCTCCCTCTCCTCATTGCCCACCTATGACTAAGTCCTGTGAATTCTATGTCTTAAGTAGTTCTCCAATCCATTTCTTCCTCCCTATTCCTGCTCCCGTGGGTCTATTGAATATGTTTTTAAGATCACATGTTACAGTAGTGTTACAGGAAAGGGGTTCCGATCCAGACCCCAAGAGAAGGTTGTTGGATCTCATGCAAGAAAAAAATTAGGTCGAGTCTGCAGTGCAAAGCAAAAGAAAGTTTATTAAGAAAGAAAAGTGGTGAAGGGATCACTACTCCATAGACAGAGTAGGATGCTCCCGAAAGTAAGAGGAGGAACGCATCCACCATGGGTACAATGCTTGTATATATGGGAAGATGTGCTTGGCTACAAGGGTTTGTAATAAAGAATTAATTTTCTTTGTGACTATATTTTGCAATAATTGATATTATTATCTTTAAAGCAAAATTAGGAATGCCTTTGTTCTCCAGATATTGGGATATCTGCACACTCCCAAGTCTGGGTCTGTTTAGTTAATGTTATTAATTTTTTGCCTTAACTGTAAACATCTAGAGGCTAGGAATGCCTAACTTTCTGAGAATGCAGCCTAGAAGGTCTCAGCCTTATGTTCCTAGCCTTCACTCGAAATGGAGTTGCTCTGGTTCAGATGCTCTGACAGTAGCATCCTAACTTCTCTACCTGTCTCTGGTCTTGCTCCCTTTTATCTGTTTCCCGAATACCCCAGCATGACCTAACTACAGTAAAAATGTTCTTGCTCTACTCTCGCCTCCTCAGTGGCTCTGCCATTCATTGACTTCAGGGCAAAGTTCCAGCCTGTTAAAAATCAACTTTGATGCAGTGCTTGCCTCTGTCTCCAAATCTGGCATCAAGCCTCCCTCCCCCGACCTTTACCATCACCCTAGGCTTCAGAAATAGCCAGTTCACCGCATTTTCCCAGCAAAACCCATATAGAGTCCTGTTTTCCGCCTTATGAAACAGTGATCAGGGAAAGCCAGTCAACTTGAGAGGAGAGGGACAGACATCATTAGAGCTTTTCAACCCCCTATTTTAGTTTCTCCTTGAGGCCCAGCTGCAGTTCTGCCATTTTATTTCACCAGACACTCCAAGAGCTTTATAATTCAGACTCTTCATTTGCCTCTGCCGGCTCCCGTTGAAGTCTGTTATTTGCAACCAAAAGAGTTCCAACAAATGCACTGATGAACCAAAAGAAAAGGCGTCTATTTACATGAAGGGATTTGCATGAGAGGAAGGAAGAGCCACTTTCCACGAAGAGGGAGATAGGACTGGGGAAGACGGTCTAGGCCTTAAGGATTCACATCTGAGCATTGTGGCAAGAGAAGCTGTAAGCGGAAGACAAAGCCTCTGTTTTACAAAGGCTCCCTCTTGAAGCGCACAGTTTGTGTGCCCAAGGGATAAAGTGCCACATAGAGCAGGGCCTTCTTGATGCAATGCACTTTGGCACATTTAGGGTTCCCAGTAACATGAAATTGCTCTGGCATCTCCAGGGCTGGCTGTCTAGAGATCAGTGGAAGTTGGTATTCTTGGGACAGTCTTGGGGTTATCCTAGGGGCACCAGCAGTTTGGGTGGTGGAAATGCACATCCTCAAATGGCTAGCCGGGCAAAGGATATCTGTGGGTCAGAGTACAGGAAGAAGACATCACATTACCCAGTAACTGTAGGGGATAGATTTGTTTGCAATATACACTCTGAGAACTTCCAGAAATAACTGAGGGAGGCTTGAATGGGGTACTTGAGGCTCCGAAACCTGAAGATGTTAGACAGATTCAGCAAAACATGGTTTATCACCACTAATCTGCCTCCTTTCAACCCATAGGCCAGGGGAACCTGAGGAAGTCAGGTTCATGGCATTAGGCTCACTTTAATAAATGAAAAAGATAAAGAATAAAATAACTTACTAAACTGCAAATGGAATTACATGTGGGGCTTTCATTTTTCCTTCAAAGTCTTTTCTATAGCTCTCAAGATATTTATGAAATGTCATCTGCTAAAAGAAGTAGTTTACAATTTAGCTTGCTGAGATTTTTCTTTTAATTCAGCAAAGTAGAATGGGACACAGTTATATTCTAGGCTCACAGGTCCTAAAGCCATAAAATTATGAAATTATAAAGTCAGCCAGGTGCAGTGGCTCATGCCTGTAATTCCAAAGCATTGAGATACTGAGGCAGGAGGATCACTTGAGGCTAGGAGTTCCAGGCCAGCCTAGGCAACATAGTGAGATCTCATCTCTACAAAAACAATTTTTAAAAACCAGCTAGATGAAGTATCATAGGCCTGTGCTCCTAAGTCCCAGCTACTCAGGAGGCTGAGGTAGGAAAATCGCTTGAGCCCAGGAGTTCAAGATTACTGTGAGCAATGATCGCATCACTGCACTGCAGCCTGGGCAACAGAGCAAGAACCTAACTCAAAAAACAAACAACCAACCAACCATAGGTTAATCAAAGAGCCCCTGCAGATTTTCCTTGAGCTCGTCTGGGAAAGTAGACAGGCATTTTTGTAAGCTTACTTTTAGTCCCACATTTTACATTGCATTGCTTGACCTAATTGTGAAATGACACATTTTGCACAGCCTGGTTGGGATTAACCCAACTAAACATACAGTAAATCAGTTCACCCATGGAATGGATGTCAACAGATCCTTAAAGAGAAACTTCATATCTACAGAAAACTTTGAACTAAATTCAACTTGACACTTAGATATCCTTTATGCTTTTCAAGTGCTTTTTTATTCTTATTAGTAATGAGATATCGAGTTTTTTGTTTGTTTGTTTGTTTTGAGACGGAGTCTTGCTCTGTCACCAGGCTGGAGTGCAGTGGCTCAATCTCAGCTCACTACAACCTCTGCCTCCTGGATTCAAGCGATTCTCCTGCCTCTGCCTCCCAAGTAGCGGGGACTACACGTGTGCAGCACCATGCCCAGCTAATTTTTGTATTTTTAGTGAGACAGGATTACACCATGTTGGCCAGAATTATCTCTATCTCTCGACCTCATGAACAACCAACTCGGCCTCCCAAAGGGCTGGAATTACAGGTGTGAGCCATTGCTCCCAGCTGATAATGAGTTTTTAATTCAAACTGATGCATTACAAAAATCTTTTAAAATACCTTAACTATGTTTATTCTTATAAAAGCCTAGAGACATGGAATGCAGGACCATTAGTTCACTGAAAGATAAAAACTTGGGGAATGATGTTTTTCAAACAGAAACTTTCAAGTAAATGAAATCCAGGAATCAAACTTGCTATATGATAGGAATTGCCCACAGCAATCCACAAAACCTTATGAGAAAGATACTGCTGTTATCCCTGTGTCATAGATGAAGAAATGCAAGCTTGGAGAGCTTATGTAATTGACTTACCAAAGATCCCACAGCTTGTGAGTGTTCTGGCAGGGATTTAAGGCAACCAGACTACAGAGCCCACATGTAATGATCAGGATACTCTGCCAATCTCCCAGTTTCTCCTACCTCCTTTCTTTAGCTAGTGGGTATGTCTTTGGGCTGTTTTGCTACCAACTCTGACTCCATCTGTACCTGCTCTTACCTTACCTAGTCCCTAAAAAAGTCTAAGTGGCAGCCCAACATGGTGGCTCATGCCTATAATGTCGGCACTTTGGGAGGCCAAGGCAGGAGGATTGCTTGAGCCTAGGCATTCAAAACAAGCCTAGGCAACATAGCAAGACTCCATCTCTATTTTTTTAAAAAAGGAAGTCTAACTGGTGTAACTCAGATTATGTCCACATTTAAACTGTGAGGACGTGGGCTGGAGGGTCCCTCAAATGCACCCACTATGTCTCGTTGAATTCTCTACAATCAAGACTGGAACAACCACCACAAGCAATAATACAGCAGGAGGAGAGTGGCAGGAAAACTAACAAGTGTTGATTATCTAGTAGGTGCCAAACACTATGCGAAGCGTTTTAAATGCATTACCTTATTTATCTTTATAACAACACAAGGGGTAAATGAGACCAAAGACTAACAAAAGGTCAATCAAAACGACTTCTAGGGTTAAAGAACAAAGACATTAGAAGACCTCAACACCATAAGAGAAAGGAAGACAAGAAAAACGGCACTAAGGAAGAGGCTTGAAAAGGTGGACTTCATTTTTTCTTAATCTATGCTTTGAATAAATATTACAACAATGGTACAAAATTCAAAAGATGTAGAAGAGGATTTTTTTGTTATTTTCTTGTTTTTTATAGTCAAAATAGTTTATTGATCAGGACAAACTTTTCTTTTCTTTTCTTTTCTTTTTTGAGACAGAGTCTCACTCTGTCACCAGCGCTGGAGTGCAGTGGCGCGATCTCAGCTCACTGCAACCTCCGCCTCCCGGATTCAAGCAATTCTCCTGCCTCAGCCTCCCAAGTAGCTGGGATTACAGGCACCAACCACTACACCCAGCTAATTTTTGGTATTTTTAGTAGAGATGGGGTTTCACCATGTTGGCCAGGCTGGTCTCGAACTCCTGACTTTGTGATTCACCTGCCTCAGCCTCCCAAAGTGCTGGGATTGCAGGCATGAGCCACCATGCCCGGCCAACTTTTCTTTTCATAAGAGTTTTATAATGGACATTTGTCATTTGTGTCTACCTCAAATCTTTTTTTGGTAGCTCTTCTATTTTGTGAATTCTCTTTTCCATAGGTAGAAATAAACAAACAAGGTGGGCGTGTTGGCTCACACCTATAATCCTAGCACTTTGATAGGCTGAGATGGAAGGATCATTTGACCCCAGGAGTTTGACACCAGCCTGGGCAACATGGTGAAATCTCATCTCTATAAAAAATACAAAAATTAGGCTGGGTACAGTGGCTCCCGCCTGCAATCCCAGCACTTTGAGAGGCCGAAGTGAGTGGATCATGACGTCAGGAGTTCGAGACCAGCCTGGCCAACATCGTGAAACCCGTCTCTACTAAAAATACAAAAATTAGCCAGGTGTGGTGGGGGGCACCTGTAGTCCCAGCTACTTGGGAGGCAGAGTCAGGAGAATCCCTTGAATCTGAGAGGTGGAGGTTGCAGTGAGCCAAGATCATGCCACTGTACTCCAGCCTGGGTGACAGAGTGAGACTCTGTCTCCAAAAAGAAAAGAAAGAAACAAACAAACAGAAGACATTTCCTAAGACCCTTTGCTGCTAGGATATAGACATTTGACTATCTTCCAACAAATCCAAACCTAAACAAGACTTGGAATATAGGTGACAGGCTGCAGACACAGAATTCTAGTAAGTCTGGACACAACAGTGCCTGGTCTTCCGCATGAACTGCAATGGGGTCCTGGTGGTCAGTTCTGGTTTTATAGATGTTAAACATCATCTAGCAGCAACAGCAGAATTTCTTCTAGAAGAGTCTTAGGATATCTGGGGCATGTGGGATGCTTGGACATTCCTCCTGGCTGCTTCACTTCTGGCTGTATAATGTCCAGGCTTTGTTTCTTGGCCCTTCTAGAAATTCTAAGAAATACCATATAATAAAGTTCCGCTGAAACTAGCTAGACTGGATTTTTCTCCTGAAAGAGATCCCAAGGTATTGGGAATCTGGAATTGACTAGCTAATTTGGTTGGGTTTGAAAGTAGTAAGGATAGGATACAGGAAAAACATGACATCTGGTGGCCAGAAAGTCACTAAAACTATTGTTAGAGAAGTTAGTATGACACTATTCCTGCCTGTGTCTGTTTTTTCTTTTTATTTTTTTTAAGACTGAGTCTTGTTCTGTTGCCCAGGTTGGAGTGCAGTGGTGTGATCTAGGCCCACTGCAACCTCTGCCTCCTGGGTTCAAGCAATTCTCGTTCCTCAGCCTCCAAGTAGCTGGGATTACAGGTGTGTGCCACCACAGCTGGCTAATTTTTGTATTTTTAGTAGAGACAGTTTTCACCATGTTGGCCAGGCTGGTCTCTAACTCCTGACCTCAGGTGATCTGCCCTCCTTGGCCTCCCAAAGTGCTGGGATTACAGGCGTGAGCCACCACACCTGGCCGCTGCCTCAGTTTAGATTGAGGCATCGACAGACTAAATCTCAACTTGCCAAAATTAGATTGAGACCAACCACCACTCCCCCTCCCTGCCACCTACCTCACCCTGCCATGCAGGATTTAGAACAGGAGGGAAGAAGACCCTATTCCACATCTCCTAGGGCTCTCGATGAAATATAAAAGGGGTCAGTGGGAGGATTTAGGAGACTATGGTTGAGGAGATTGTTTTGAAGAGACTTTTGCTCTGCTGTGAGCCCTCTCCCCTTAGGATGAGGAGCAGAGGCGCTGTCTCCCAACCCTAAGCCTAGTGAGGGTTTTAGTTGTCCACTGGGAAAGCTTTGAAATGGGTGCCTTGCAGTTGGAAGACACAGAAGACTGGGGCGGCCTAACGAGCAGGAAACTTAGAGCACGCTGCAAACCGAGGTCCGACTCCACCAAGAAAATTCAGAATGTGTTTCTCCATAACAAAGCTGGCTACGTGCTTTGGAGATGGAAGAACAAACAGGATTTCTGTATTGGGATCAGCAGGCACTCCTGGAGTTTACTGAGGCAAAGGATGAAGGAGACTTCCTAAGTCCATATGAAGGTAACACAAGACAAAGCCTTGGGTCCTGTCTAACAGGTCCTCTTAGAAGGACCTCCACAGAAAGCAGCTGAGCATGCTCAGTTGGATACCCAGAGGCTCAGGAATGAGTTGAATAGAGATACATCCACCTGAGTCAAGCGAACCGCAGGAGAGGGGGCCTGCAGGAAGCCTCTCCATCATTCCTATTCAAGGGCCGGAAGAAAAAGAATCAGTTTGAGCCACTGTCCAGGCCCCCCGGGGGTTACCAGCTCTAATCATCTGCAGGCCCAGAGAAACGAAGCTACCAGATCAAGTAGTGACTCACTTACCCCTTTTTCTTCTAATTTCTACCCTACCTTCAACCCTGGAAGAGAAAGAAAATGACAGCTGGCGGGTAGAGGTGAGGGCGAGCAGGAAAGAGAAGCCATAGAAGCTGCCAGAACTTTCCTCCAAGGCTAAAGGAAGGTCATGTTCTCTTTCTCTAACCCCTGAATAAAGTGTAAAGAGTTGGTGGGAAACAAATATAAAATTGTGTTTTGATTATATCATGAGTTGTGCTCATAGCTGTCCATGTCACCCAGTGGGAGAACCAAAATTATCACCTCTAGTGACACAGAATGAAGTGCCTATTGAAAGCAAGGTTCTGGGGGACTGCAGAGGGGGGATTATAAAGGCCACAAGGTGAGCAGTTCCATCTAACTGCACGATGAAGTTTCAAGAAAAAAATGACATTTTCAGGGATTTAAATTCTCACTTTGAAGCATGGTCAGTGAATGAGAAAGTTTCTGTGACTTCCCTCAAATACTCTTTTATGTCATGAGGTACAAAGCTAATGAAGCTGAAAATTAAAGGCAGAGACAGAGCCTGAAGATGGATGAATCACAAAATCGACTGAATTCACAGTCCCGCTATGTCTTTTAGGGCATTGATTGGGAAAAGGTGGTTCTTCCCCTGAGTATTGGAGTGGAAATATTCTGAAGGTGTCAGATAAACCCAAGAATCTGAAACCCCAGAATTCACAGAGCCTCACAGGCCAATAAAATGAGAGCAGGACTTCCTCCCATTCTGATGAGGCTGTTCCTGTTTTATTCAGTGACCCTTTAAGGAGCGCACTGAATGGTCACCTTGCAAGGGGATGTCCTCATGGCCCACCCTTTACTCTGCTCATTATCTCCAGATCCACAATTAGAATCGGATTCTAGAATGTCCTGAAATCAAAACCAAACCTGGGAAGAGAAGACTTGCATACCAAAAGAATGGCAAGATTACGGGAACGTATTCTGAGAATGTCAGGATGAGAAGAACATCGTTTTAGATTGGTCAAATTCATCTCATAGATACCCTCCCCGAGAATCCTGGAGTCAACATGCTAGATTAAACAAGTGCAAGAGGTTTGCTTGTTTGTCTAAAAATGAGTCTCACTGGTGGCCTGGGCAGGGTGAAGTCAGATGCCACACATTCCTTGATGTGCTGTGGAAAAAGGAACCCAAAGCCCTAAGGGGATATGAATGTTGGTGTATTATTCCATTTTCATGCTACTATAAAGATGTTACTGGAAACTGGATAATTTATAAACAAGAGGTTTACTTGACTCACAGTTCCACGTGGCTACGGAGGCCTCAGGAAACATACAATCACGACGGAAAGCAAGGGGGAAACAGGCACTTTCTTCACAAGGTGGCAAAAGAGTGAGGGAGCTCAGGGGAAATGTCACTTCTAAACCATCAGATCTTGTGAGAGCTCACTTACTACCATGAGAACGGCATGGGGAAAACTGCCCCTGTGATCCAATCACCTCCCACCAGGTCCCTTCTTCCACATGCAGGGATTACAAGTTGAGATGAGATTTGAATGGGGCCACAGAGCCAAACAACCAGTTTGACTGGATTTATAATCGCTGATCTACTCACCTAACTCCAGAAAAAGAGAGAGACGTTGGCATTCTTGAAAAGTGGATGCCCTCTGTAGACCAGGGATGATAGTGGGACATGCTTTGATGGAAAGAGGTTTCCTGGAGGGGCAGACACCAGCTTTAACCCTCAGGGACAAGCACGTCCTGATTCCTGAAGAAAAGCAGAAGACTTAGATGTGATTATCCGAAGGATCTGACTTCTAAGGATATTTGAGAGTGCTTAATAGATCCTAGAGCCTTTGGGGCTGGAATACATGGACGCTAAAGTCTGGCCTAATTTGTATAACAACAAAATCTAAGTCTGGGGAACAGAGGACTGATTAGTCGTGATGATGGTGAGTCCAGTCCTTCACCCAATCCCAGGCCTGAGTCATTTTCCAAACCCAGAGCCCTTTGAATAGTAGGGAGACCAGATGCTCCTGAGGAACAACCCAGCAATGCCGGCAGTGTACTGAAGTCTTCCTCCTTTCCTTTAAGGAAGCCACTTGGAACAATTTACCAGGGCAATTGGACCCAGGGAAAAGGAACTCATAGCCCTTTCAGGATGATTATCTCCTAACTAATGCTAAACCTGGAGGCTCCAAATGCCATCTGTGATTCCCTGGTAGGCGTATGGAATTTTATGGATAATGGCTGATAGTGGGGCTTACCGGGGAACTGTTCCCAGTGACCTCAGTGGGTCCTTGAACTCATCTTATAGTTACTTCCTTAGTTCTGGAGTGCTTAGTTGTAATCAAAGTACTGGCAGAAGAGTCACACTGGCTCCCTGCCCTGTGATGTGAATGCTATCACAGTTGGAAGTATTAAGAGGGAGGCTCTGGAACAGTCCCTCCTGAAATAATAAACCAAATGCCTTGTGTTTATTAACTCACTGAATTTTCACAACAACCCTATGATGTAGGCAGTATGATCATCCCCATTTATAGATAAGGAAACGGAGGTACAGAGAAGTTAAGCAATTTGTATAGCTAGTAAAAGCGAATTCAAACCCAGACAAATTCTAGAGTCCACACACCAAGTAAAAATCCTCAGTCAGGCCAGGCACAGTGGCTCATGCCTGTAATCCCAGCACTTTGGGAGGCCAAGGCAGGAGGACCGCTTGAGCCCAGGACTTTAAGACCTCTAAGGGCAACACTGTGAGACCCTGTCTAAGAAATAAAAAATTAGCTGGGCATGGTGGTGTACCCTTGTAGTCCCAGCTACTCAGGAGGCTGAGGCAGGAGGATCACCTGAACCCAGGAGGTCGAGGCTGCAGTGAGCTATGATCGTGCTATTGCACTTCAGCCTGGGTAACAGAGGGAGACATTGTCTCAAAAAAATAAAAATAAAAAATAAGTCCTCAGTCAGCTGAAATGCTTGCTACAGGCAAAAGAGACATCAAAGGAGTGGTGGGGGAAGGATGTTATAAGCACCAATTGTGCCCTTGTGAATACTGTTCAAACAAGGAATGAAGGAGCTTTTCATGTTGAGAAGGAGTATAGTTAAGAGGCTAAGTGCAGAGAATTTGAAGTCAGACTGGATGGGCTCAGATCCGAGATTCACTGCTGAAGATGTTGAACCACTTTCTTTCTTTTTTTTTTGTTTTTTGAGATGGCATCTCGCTCTGTTGCCCAGGCTGGAATGCAGTGGCAAAATCTCAGCTCACTGCAACCTCTGCCTCCCAGGTTCAATCAATTCTCCTGCTTCAGCCTCCTGAGTAGCTGGGATTACAGGCATGTGCCACCACGACCAGCTAATTCTTGTATTTTTAGTAGAGACGGGGTTTTACCATGTTGATCAGGCTGGTCATGAACTCCTGACCTTGTGATCTGCCCGCCTCAGGCTCCCAAAGTGCTGGGATTACAGGCATGAGCCACCATGCCCAGCTTGCCGAACCACTTTCTTTATTTTTTTGAGACGGAGTCTTGCTCTGTTGCCCAGGCTGGAGTGTGATGGCTCGATCTAGGCTCACTAATGCAACCTCCACCTCCTGGGTTCAAGCAATTCTCTGCCTCAGGCTCCAAAGTAGCTGGGATTACAGGCACCCACCACCATGCTCAGCTTTTTTTTTTTTTTTTTTTTTTGTATTTTTAGCAAGGATGGGGTTTCACTATCTTGGCCAGGCTGGTCTTGAACTCCTGACCTCATGATCCACCTGCCTTGGTCTCCCAAAGTGCTGGCATTACAGGCATCAGCCACTGCACCTGGACAAACAACTTTCTTAACTTCTCTTTGGTTGAATTGCCCCATAGGTTAAAAGAAGTGGGGAGAAGGGAATACTGATAGTTCTTATTTAGTAGGCGTATTATAAGAATTAAATTAATTAACATTCATGTAAAGTGCCTGGAAGGCAGTGTTTGCTATTATTATCTTCCTTACTGTATCAAGTACATTTTTATGCAGTTAACTGATTTTCTCTTTTATTTCTTTTTATTTCTCTTTTTTTTTTTTTTTTTTTTTTCTGAGACAGAGTCTCACTGTTGCCCAGGCTGTAGTGCAATGGTGTGATCTCAGCTCACTGCAACTTCCGCCTCCTGGGTTCAAGCAATTATCCCGCCTCAGCTTCCCAAGTAACTGGGACTACAGGCACCTGCCATCATGCCTGGCTAATTTTTGTATTTTTGTAGAGATGGGGTTTCACCATGTTGGCCAGGCTGGTCTCAAACTCCTGACCTCAGGTGATTCACCCGACTTGGCTTCCCAAAGTGCTGGGATTACAGGTGTGAGCTGCTGCACCTGGTCTATTTTATTTCTTATAGCTTTTCTCCCACTATTTTGTATAGTCTATGTTAATGATGGCCAACTTTACAACTTAGTTCAGAGGTTATAGAATAACAAGATGGGCTTATTATTATTATTATTATCATTGAGACAGAGTCTTGCTCTGTCACCCAGACTGGAGTGCAGGGGGATCATAGCTCACTGCAGTCTCAAACTCCTGGGCTCAAGCAATCCTCCTGCCTCAGCCTCCTGAGTAGCTGGGACTACAGGTGCACATCGCCATGAAGAGGACTTATTATTAAACTTGAGGAGGAACAACCATCACTCAGAAGTCCTGGACTTGGAGACAAATTCAGGAGCTGCTATGACTTCAGGTCTCTCCTTAGGGAAGAGAGTGAACATGTTCTCATTTCTACAAGGGATAGTAACATTATCTCAAGTTATAGAAAGTTGTATGGCTTAAAAGTAGATTTCCTTTTTTTTTTTGATATGGAGTCTCGCTTATCCAGGCCACTTAATCACCCAGGCTGGAGTGTAGTGCCGCAATCTTGGGTCACTGAGGTTGCTCTGCCTCCTGGGTTCAAGTGATTCTCCTGCCTCTGCCTCCTGAGTAGCTGGGACTACAGGCCTGCACCACTGTGACCGGCTAAGTTTTTGTGTGTCTTTTAAGTAGAGACAGGTTTCACCATGTTGGCCAGGCTGGTCTCAAACTCTTGACCTCAAATATTCCACCTGCCTCACCCTTCCAAAGTGCTGGGATTACTGGCATGAGCTACCATGCCTGGCCTTAAAAGTAGCTTTGCTGTGGATTATTTGCTTTTAAAAATTACGACTAGGGTGAATGTTCAATAATATTCACCTGTAGTTATCCAATTAGTTATGACACGGGTTACTGATGCTAATGCTGATAATAGTAGACTGTAGAGCTCATAGAATAATTATTTAACGTCATCTATTTCATTAAACTGTAAGCTCCACGAAGGTCAGGGTCTTTTCTCTCTTGTTTACCATTGTATACCCAGAGCTACTGCAGCGTGCTGCACACAGAATCTCTCAATAAATATTAGGATAAATGGCCCATTTATTTTGGTATGATGATTGCATTAGTTACCTATTGCTGGATAACAGATGACTACAAATTTAGCAGCTTAGAACAGCACGCGTTTATTATCTCACCATTGCTGTGGGTTCAGGTCAGGAGTTCAGGCATCTGTTTGTTGGGTTCTCTATTCCAGAGTCTCATCCGAAAGCTGCAGTCCCATTTCTGACCAGGATTGCAGTCTCATCTCATGTGGTCGTTGGCAGAATTCACTTCTTCATGGGATGCTGGACTGAGGACCTCTGTGTTTTGCTGGCTGGGAGTTGGAAATTATCTTCAGTTCCGGACACATAGGCCACTCCATAGAGCAGCCCACAGCAGGACACCTTGATTCATCAAAACCAGGAAGGAAGAATGTGTTAGCAAGAAGGACATTACAAACTTCTGTGACATACTAATGTACATGTTATCACATACATCTTGTGATCTATCTATTAAAGGCAACTGACAGGTCCCACCCACACCCAAGGGGAAAGAATTACACAGAAGCATGAGTGCCAGGTGGCAGGGATCACTGGAGGTCGTCCTAGGGTCTGCCTCAAAATTCACCGAATGCTGTCATCAGATCAGCTAAGCTGGGGTTGTTCCCTAAGGAAGGCAGGATAGTTCATGTCTGTGAAATGGCAGCAGGTCCTCATTAGCTCAGCCCTCATTATCAAAGTCCTTGTTGTTGCCAGGTTGCACAGGGAAGCAAAGGCCATCTTGAGATGAAAATATCACTAATATTATCAAATTAGCTCCCACTCTAGCAGACAGTTCTCCTCTTAAAGCTAGTTATGTCCTTGTACATCCCATTTTTCCAGAGCAGCCGCATGCTAATATGAGTCTACAATGTAAATTCAATCAAACCAATTGCTCAGGTACTTCAAAAGAAAATTATTTGAATATCAGAGTCTTAGGAGAGGCTTTTGAGAAAACTGATGAAATACTTAAATAATTTTGCACAAATGATTTTTGTTTGAATCATGTTGGGAAATTTGAGTGTGGAGGATTATGTATCCTGCTATCATATCATGTTTGAGAGAATATGAAAAAATTTCAGCAAAATGTATGGTTTTTTCATTCTAAGAAAATTACCTAGATGCAAAACAATCTAAATAATCGAAACTTAAATGTAATTTTAAAAATAACATGATCTCATAATTTTACTGTTTACTATAAATTTTGGTCTTTTGTGAGTGATGCTTTGATTCAAACCCTAGCTATGTCAGTTACTACCTGTGTGATCTTGGGCACGTTAACTTTCCTGTGTCTCATTTAACACATATATAACATGGGGATACCAATAATAATAGCATCAAGGCCGGGTGTGGTGGCTCACGCCTGTAATCCCAGCACTTTGGGAGGTCAAAGTGGGCAGATCACAAGGTCAGGAGTTCAAGACCAGCCTGACCAATATGGTGAAACCTCATCTCTACTAAAAATATAAAAATTAGCTGGGCATGGTAGCAGACGCCTGTAGTCCCAGTTACTCATGAGGCTAGGGCAGGAGAATCGCTTGAACCCAGGAGGCGGAGGTTGCAGTGAGCCGAGATCACGCTACTGCACTCCAGCCTGGGTTACAAAGTGAGACTCTGTCTCAAAAATAGTAATAATTGTATCTATAGCACTAGCTACACCATTCGACTCTAACAACAACTGTGTGAGGTCAATGTTATAGCAGGTGCCTCTGACAGAGTGACTTGTGTAAGGCGAACGTGATAACCACTAAACTACGGAAACCAGAGTAACTTGTGATTTGAATAAGATGACCAGATGTCCCATTTTTGTCTCTAAAATGTTAAGCCTCAGCATCATAAACTAGGGTGGCCAAGTAATTAGGGAAGCTCAGGGGGTATCTACAAGTTCTGGATAACTTCCTTATCCAAGTCTAACTGGTTTTGGAAAAAGTTCTGCCTAACGTGAATCTACCTAAAACAGAAACCAAATGATATTCTCTCCCTCTCTTACCTCTTCTTCAACTAAACCTTTCATTCCTTAGCTCTCCCCTGCTCCCAACCCACCTCTTACGTTCCTCCAGGGTGCTGCTTGAGATCTGTGAACAGTACCCTTCAGCTCTCAGGAAAAGAGAAACAATCTAAATCAAAAAAGCAAATATATAAATATTGAACCACCTTCCAGCTGTTTTGTTTGAACAGAGAGAGGAAAACCCAAAGCAAGGCTCAGGAGTGTTAAAGTTCATTTTCAAAACACAGAGCAAATAGCATTGATTCTTAATTAGCCAAAGGAGCATGACAGAATTCAGAGGGACCAAGGAAAGGGTTACTGCATGACAGATCAGTGACACAGACATAGCGGTGGAGTCCACAGAGGGGCAAGCACAGGAGATTGAACTGCTGCTTGGGGCAAGAAAGGCTCTTTGGAACTTCGGATTCTGAACATGAAACCTCGCGTTCCCAATTCAAGCAATTGGGAATGCATCTCTGCCTCTTCAGATGTAGAGAATAACAAAATCCTTAAGGCCAAGCTTGGGGAAAAGAAAATAAATGGTGGTATCCAAGTAGTATTGCCTTTGGAAAGTAAAAACTAAGGGAGAAAGGATGCATTATTCCGTAGCTGATGCTGGATAAAATCTGAAGAATATAATAAATTTATGTCACTGTAGAAATTTTGATTCCACTTTGATGGAAATGAAAAGAGACTGTAGGTAACATAATACACGGTATTTAATCGTAAGGCTTGAGGGAGGATAATCTCCTTGACAAAAGCACGTGGAGAATTCAAAATCATGGGGTGGAATTTCTCTTCTCAGTAAGATGAGAAAAGGGGATTAGAGAATATTTGCACTTCCAGAAACCCCAGAAAAACAAGGAACAATGAATATTATCTAGATGGGTGAAAGATCTTAAGTTCAAAAATATTCTTATTATCACTCATAACTCTGATCCCTACCATTTCAACATTTAAGGGTAAAAAACTCCTAGTATAACAGTTTATTATATATGTGTTTAAATGTTCTAATATATAACCTTTAACCTTGAGTCTATGATAGCTACAAACTTGTAAAGCATGTCTGTTATAAGTATTCAAATGTTATTTGTAGGAAATTAGATTTCCTCACTGTCTTGGATCACATTGCCTCGAAGCAGAGGCTGAGACAGGGATTAGAGCATGCATGATTTGAAGAAATGCATTCAGGAGAAAAGGAGTGAGGAAAGGAGAAGTCAGAGGAGGAGGGGCTGAGCAAGGGTGGGGTCTCAAGCCTGGAGAGGAGCTTCAGCCTGATCCTGTGGCCAGCTCTGGAGCATAGGTTACAACTCAGAATAAGTCCCAAGTTGAGGCCGGGCATGGCTGACGCCTGTAATCCCAACACTTTAGGAGGCCAAGGCAGGAGGATCGCTTGGTCTCAGGAGTTTGAGACCAGCCTGGGCAACACGGTGAAAGCCTGTCTCTACTGGAATTAGCTGGGCATGGTGGAGCATGCCTGTTGTACTAATTGGGAGGCTGAGGTGGGAAGATTGCTTTAGCCCTGAAGGTTGAGGTGGCACTGATTCATTATTGCACCACTGCACTCCAGGATGGGTGAAAGAGACCCTGTCTCAAAACAAAAAGAAATTGAAGAATTGACCCACACTGAGGCAAGGGGGCCAGCAGCAGAGCCTCAGTCATTGGCTACTGGTTATGACTGGGGAGGTAGTGAAATTTCTTTGTTTGGGGAGAAGTAATCCTTAAAAGAAAGGGAAAGCTGTGAATGCTTAGCAGCCAAAACTCACAGCACTTGCGGGTGGGTGCACCAGCCAGATAAAAGGCATCTGGGGGCTGGGTATGGTGGCTCACACCTGTAACCCCAGCACTTTAGGAGGCCGAGGCAGGTGGACCACTTGAGGTCAGGAGTTCAAGACCAGACTGGTCAACATGGTGAAACCCCATCTCTACTAAAAACACAAAAATTAGCCAGGCATGGTGGTGCACGCCTGTAATCCCAGCTACTTCAGACGCTGAAGCACGAGAATCACTTGAACCTAGCAGGTGGAGTTTGCAGTGAGCCGTGATTGTACCACTGCACTCCAGCCTGAGTGACAGAGCAAGACTCTATCTCAAAAATAAAAAAGGCCGGGCACAATGGCTCACGCCTGTAATCCCAGCACTTTGAGAGGCAGAGGCGGGTGGATCACCTGAGGTCAGGAGTTCAAGACCACCCAGGCTGGGCGTGGTGGCTCACACCTGTAATCCCAGCACTTTGGGAGGCCGAAGCGGGTGGATCACGAGGTCAAGAGATCGAGACCATCCTGGTCAACGTGGTGAAACCCCGTCTCTACTAAAAATACAAAAATTAGCTGGGCATGGTGGTGCGTGCCTGTAGTCCCAGTTACTTAGGAGGCTGAGGCAGGAGAATTGCTTGAACCCAGGAGGCGGAGGTTGCGGTGAGCCAAGGTCGCGCCAGTGCACTCTAGCCTGGGTAACAAGAGCGAAACTCCGTCCCAAAAAAAAAAAAAAAAAGACCACCCAACATGGTGAAACCCCATCTCTCCTAAAAATACAAAAATTAGCTGGGTGTGGTGGTGGGTGCCTGTAATCCCAGCTACTCGGGAGGTTGAGGCAGGATAATCGCTTGAACCCGAGAGATGGAGGTTGCAGTGAGCTGAGATCGTGCCATTGCACTCCAGCCTGGGCGACAAGAGTGAAACTCTATTTTGAAAAAAAAAAAAAAAAAGCCACCGGGGCAGCACACCAGCAGCATCCAATGCCCTCACTACAGCTGCAACAGAAGCTCAGCTGCCTGTGACAGCTAAGCTGCTAGCTACAAGCTCACCAGCCCGTGTCAAGGAACGTCACCACTCTAAGTATGGAAGAGAGGTTGTTGGTGGTCTGTCACTAGTGTTCACTTCCCCCATTGAAGCCTATTTGAGATAAATAACTTCTCTGGCAGATTGAAATCTAAATGCAGTGAGAATTGTTATTTTTCCACAGCCACAGGCAAAACCAATTAAAGATGGATTAAACTAAATAATGTTTAAAAAACAAACATTAGAAGACTGGAAGAAAGTTGAATTGAATATTTATCGTCATTCTCAAAGGTAGATGATTTTTCAAGCCTGGAAGTAAGAAGGAAAAAAAAATCATGAAGGAAAAGACAATCAGGTTTTATCATATAAAAATGTAAAACTTCTGGCCAGGTGCAGGGGCTCATGCCAGGAATCCCAGCAATTTGGGAGGCCTAGGCGGGCGGATCACTTGAGGTCAGGAATTCGAGACCAGCCTGGCCAACATGGTGAAACCCTTCTCTATTAAAAATACAAAAATTAGCCAGGCGTGGTGTCGGGCACCTGTAGTTCCAACTACTCAGGAATCTGAGGCAGGAGAATCTTTTGAACCAGGGAGGAGGAGGTTGCAGTGAGCTGCAATTGCACCACTGCACTTCAGCCTGGGTGACAGAGAGAGACTCTGTCTCAAAAAAAGAAAAAAAAAAAAAGTAAAACTTCTATCCACCAGGAGAAAAGAGAAAACAACAGTACATAGACAGAGAAGGTAAACAACAGTTAGCAAAGAATATTTCTGCAAATTTGAAAAAAAAGAATTCCTTGTCAAATCAAAGTTGCTAATGTGGTCAAGGTAGTGTTTTCACAGCATGCTCCTTGGCCAGATTCCGGAGTAAAATCCCCACCCAACAAAAGAAATATTCCTTTTGAGTGCTATGAGTGACTAGCTGTGACCTTGAGGAAGTTACTTAATTGCTCTATACGTCACTTGCTTTATAATATGGAGACAATAGCCGGGCGCGGTGGCTCAAGCCTGTAATCCCAGCACTTTGGGAGGCCGAGGCGGGTGGATCACGAGGTCAAGAGATCAAGACCATCCTGGTCAACATGGTGAAACCCTGTCTCTACTAAAAATACAAAAATTAGCTGGGCACGGTGGCGCATGCCTGTAATCCCAGCTACTCAAGAGGCTGAGGCAGGAGAATTGCCTGAACCCAGGAGGCGGAGGTGGTGGTGAGCCGAGATCGCGCCATTGCACTCCAGCCTGGGTAACAAGAGTGAAACTCTGTCTAAAAAAAAAATAATAATAATAATAATATGGAGACAATAATAGTACCTACCTCTTTTTTTATCATAAGGGCTGTAAGAGCCAGGGGTCCTACTAGGATTAATTGTCCTTATTTATTTATTTTAGAAACAGGGTCTTGCTCTGTCACCTAGACTGGAGTGCAGTGGCATGATCATGGCTCACTGCAGCTTTGAACTCCTGGTCTCAAGTGCTCCTCTCGCCTCAGCCTACTGAGTAGCTGGGAATACAGGCACACCCCATCATGCCTGCCTAATTTTTTTTTTTTCCTTTTATTTTGTAGAGACAGGGTCTCACTATATTGCCTAAGCTGGTCTAGATCTCCTGTGTTCAGGCGAGCCTCCCAAGTTGGCCTTTCTAAGTGCTGGGATTACAGGCATAAGCCACCATGCTCAGCTTCATTGTCTATACTTACAGAACGAGGAAATCAAGAGTTAGAAAGAGAAAAAGGCGCTATGGTGAGTGACACAGGACAAGTACTAGAGAGGAATCCACAGAGATAGGGTGGACTGAGTTCAAGGAAGCATAGCCAGCCAGATTCTATCTACCATGCTCTGGTATGAAGTTATCCTTGGCAGAAGTAAAGACTTAGAACTTAGGTCAGGGAGTTGTCAGGAGACCCTGAATACTCAGGCATTCCCCCTTAGCTACTATGATAGAAACAAAATTAGTTTCTTCTTCGTCTTCCTGGGCTTCTTGTAGTTGGGTGTGGTCATAAGACCAAGTTCTAGTCTATGGAATATGAATGGAAGTGGTGGGTGCCATTGCTGGGCTAACATGTTTTGTGTTCCTTCCTTTCCAACAGCTGGAAATTGGATCTAATAACTCAACCTGGATCATGCAGATGGCAAGAGGCCTGAAGACAGGGCACAGCCACTAGACGGAAAGAGCCTGGGTTCCAGAATTACTCTGTGGAGCAGAGCCGCCAGCCAACCTAGAACACCCGCATTGGCAGTTTTGTGAGCAAGAAATAAACTTCATTATTCTTTACAGCACTAAATTAACAGGTCTTGTTACAAGAATTTGGTCTGCCCTAATACAGCAATGTTGACCTAAGCCTGTTGATAAATGGCATTAAGATCCTTTCCTACAGAAACATCCAAAAGCATTCCAGAAGTTACCCTACTAACAAATAGCAGGAGACAACACATTCGTGCTGAAGGCAACACATACAATTTAAAGGCTACTGCTAGGCCGGGTGCAGCAGTTCACGCCTGTAATCCCAGCACCATGGGAGGCTGAGGCGGGTGGGTCACGAGGTTAGGAGTTTGAGACTAGCCTGATCAACATGGTGAAACCCCATCTCTACTAAAAATACAAAATTTGGCCAGGTGTGCTGGCATGCACCTGTAACCCCAGCTACTCAGGAGGCTGATGCAGGAGAATCGCTTGAACCGGGAAGTGGAGGTTGCAGTGAGCCAAGATTGCACCACTGCACTCCAGCCTGGGCAACACAGTGAGACAGGAAGGAAGAAGGAAGGAAGGAAGGAAGGAGGGAGGGAGGGAGGGGGGAGGGGGGAGGGAGGGAGGGAGGGAGGAAGGAAGGAAGGAAGGAAGGGAGGGAGGGAGGGAGGGAGGGAGGGAGGGAGGGAAAGAAGTGTTCAAAAACCAGCCTGGCCAACATGGGAAAATCTCATTCTCTAAAATTAAAAAAATTAAAAATAAAACTACTCAACTCTGCCACTTTGTTAGCACAAAAGCCACCATAGACGATACTGAAATGAGTGGGTGTGAATCTGTTCCAATAAGTCATGATTTACAGGAACAGAGTGTAGGCCATCTTAGGCCTGCAGGCCATATTTTACTGACCCCTGGCCTATAAGGACCCCTGGAATTTCCACTGTTAGACAATCATTTGTTTGGCCTATACATAAAAGGGTCTTATTAAAATATAAACATAGGCAGTAAACCAAATTGAAAAAGGTTGCACGTTTTGTGTTCTAGTAACAGCCTTGTGTTGCACCTGATTTTCTTGAGAAAGCTACATTATAATAGGTTGACACTCCTCATCAAGGGTCTAAGGCTAAACTTTTATAAAAATTGTAGCCACCATTTTCATCAATTAACTTTATACCTGTCCAATTTAATGCTTTCTAAAATAGATAAGCATACTTTAACAGGACAATATTGTGAACACTCACATCAATTTCTTTTTTTGAGACAGAGTCTCACTCTGTATCCCAGGCTGGAGTGCAGTGGTGTGATCTCAGCTCACTGCAGCCTCCACCTTCCGGGTTCAAGTGATTCTCCTGCCTCAGCCTCCAGAGCAGCTGGGACCACAGGTACACACCACCATGCCCAGCTAATTTTTGTATCTTTAGTAGAGACAGGGTTTCATCATGTTGGCCAGGCTGGTCTCAAACTCCTGACCTCAAGTGATCCACCCATCCTGGCCTCCCAAAGTGCTGGGACTACAGGTGTAAGCCACTGTGCCTGGACTCATATCAATTTTATTTAAGATATTTCTAGAGAAAGTTATGATTGATTGATCTGTTGCCATGGTCCAGATGCTGAGCTAGGAGCTCATCACAAAACTCATAAGGTCCCTCACAGAGGGGGAAATCGAAGCTTAGAGGGGTTAAGTAATTTGTCCAAGATAACTCAATCAGTTGATAAATAACAGCCAGATGTTTAGTTTCAAAGCCTCTATTCTCATACCACAGCATCCTGCCCGGGAAAAAGAAGGGCATGGGCTGAAATTTTGACGGAAAACTAGAGGCTGGCTAGAAGAGGCCACATGAGTTCTGCATCTCAAGGCATAGGTTTCTGTGGTCAAAAGCATCAGGAGCAGAGCTTAGCCATTGTGCATTTGTCAATGACCATTCCGTGAATAATTCCAAGTGGGAATTATTATAAGTACTTGTGGGTAGCCTACAAAGAAGAGATATGAAATTAATAATTTACTAGGTACTTACTATATATCAGGCAGTGTTCTGTATACATGGATTCTATCATGTAATCTTCACACTAAGGTAAGTACTATTATCATCTCCATTATTATAGTTAAGGAGACAGAAGCACAGGGAGATTAAACTAACTTGTTCAAGGTCAAACAGAAAATGGAAAATATGGCCAGGCGCGATGGCTCAGGCCTGTAATCCCAACACTGGGAGGCTGAGGCAGGTAGATCACCTGAGGTTAGGCGTTTGAGACCAGCCTGGCCAACATGGTGAAACCCCATCTCTACTAAATACAAAAAATTAGCCAGGCAAGGTGACAGGCGCCTGTAATCCCAGCTACTTGGGAGGCTGAGGCAGGAGAACCAATTGAACCTTCGAGGTGGAGGTTGCAGTGAGCCAAGATTGCGCCATTGCACTCCAGCGTGGGCAACAACAGCAAAACTCCAACCCCCTCCCAAAAAAGAAAAAGAAAATGAAAAAGCTAGCCTTGATCCTATCAGACTTCAATGACCACATCTTTACGTCCTATGCCATACTGCTTCCTGAAACAGCAAATGGGAAAATTCTACCTTGTTATAATTATTCTTATCGCTATCCCTGTTCATTTCTCTAAATAACTTATTACAACTTGCAATGATGTGTATTTTGTTTTCTTTCTAGTCTCTTTAACTAGAAGCTCCATGAGGGCAGAAACCATGTCTATTTCATCCACCAGTGTCTCATTCCTCATACAATGCCTGGCGCCTTGCAAGTATTTGATAAATATTTGTTGAATGAATTCATGGGCCAATAGGGGAAGTCAGGATAGGATGATGTCTATGCAATGGAAAGTGGTTCTTTTCCTAGTAAAACGCAAAACAAATAAACCAACAAATCAGAGCTGGAGGCTTTGTGTGTGGCTACTAGGATTATGTAATGTACAGATGGTATGGAGAAGAGTTTGGTGGTTTCTCAAAGTTAAATAAAGAATTGCTATATAATTCAGCTAATACTAGTATAAGATATTAATAGTAACTACTAGTATTTAGTACATATGTAATAAATTACTGGCCTAAATATTAGTAATATATTCCACCCCTACGTATATACCCCCAAAATTGAAAGCCAAGACTTAAACAAATACTTGTACACCAAAATTCATGGTGGCATTATTTGCAATAGCCAAAAGAAAAAAGAAACCAACTGTCTACCAGTCAATGAATAAACAAAATCTGTTATATCATGTGTTAGAATATTATTCTACCTTAAATAGAAAGGAAATTCTGATACATGCTACCACATGGGTAGCATGGAAAGCATTGTGCTAAGTGACATAAGCCAGGCACAGGACAAATCTTATATGATTCCACTTACATGAGGTTCTTAGAATAGGCAAATTCATAGAGACGGAACATAGAGTAGCGGTTACTAGGGATTAGGAGCAGGTGGGGATGAGGAGTTATTTCATGGGCACCGTGTTTCAGTTTGGGATGATGAAAAATTCTGGAAATGAAGAGTGGTGATGGCTGCACAACATTATAACACTGTAAGTACACTCGGGCTACTGAATTGTACACTTAAAAATGGTCAAAATGGGCCAGGTGCGATGGCTTATGTCTGTAGTCCCAGCACTTTGGGAGGCCAAGGTGGGTAGATCACCTGAAGTCAAGAGTCTGAGACAAGCCTGGCCAACATGGTAAAACCCCATCTCTACTAAAAATATAAAAATTAACCAGGAGTGGTGGTGGGCACCTGTAATCCCAGGTACTTGGGAGGCTGAGACAAGGGAATCGCTTGAACCCAGGAGGCAGAGGTTATAGTGAGCCAAGATGGCGCCACTGCACTCCAGCCTGGGTGACAGAGCAAGACTCTGTCTAAAAAAAAAAAATGGATAAAATGGGCCAGGTGTGATGGTTCACACCTGTAATCTTAGCACTTTAGGAGGCAGAGATGGGTGGATTGCTTGAGCCCAGGAGTTCGAGACCAGCCCAGGCAACATGGTGAAATCCCGTCTCTACAAAAAAATACAAAAATTAGCCAGGTATGCACGCCTGTAGTCCCAGCTACTCAGGAGGCTGAAGTGGGACGATTACTTGAAGCCTGGAGGCAGAGGTTGCAGTGAGCTGAGGTCACACCTCACTGCACTCCAGCCGGGGTGACAGAGTAACACTGTCTCAAAAAACAAAAAAGTTAAAATGGTAAATAAATATTGTTGCATATTTTACCAAAATGTTTTTGAAACAGGAAATGTAAAACTGTTTCCACCAACATCACTCAGGTCGGAAAGAGCCAGCGAGCAGCAGGCCCCCTTGGGAGCACGGGTGTGAGAGAACAGCTGTCCCCAGGACAAGGGTGCTCATGTCTGCAGAGCCCAAGGGGGTTGAATGATGGCAATGAGGCTCTGGCAATACAGATGATACTGATTCTTCATAGAGTTAAACTCTGAGCCACAGTAGGCAGAGCCCAGCTCATGCTGGTCACTATGATAAAGTCCTGGGCACAAGGAAGTTCTGCTCTGCTGCAGAATGAGTGGTGAACCTCACACACCGTGGGAAACAGAAGATTCATAAGACAGAATCCTGGCGAGAACACTTCCACAGGATGGGGACAGAAACGTTCTTTTAACTACCTCTGGTGTCTACCAATCCTCTGGTAAGAAAGGACTGAAGGCTCATGCCAGGGCCCAGTGAATGCGACAGAATGTTGTCCAAACAAGTGCCTGGGACTAGAGAACACTGCCCATAGCTCCAAGAAAAGTGTTACATATTTTGATCATTAATACTTTTGCATGAATTAAGGAGATAAGCAAGGTAATGACTTCCTAAGGCCCGAAGAAAGAAGATCCAGGTGAATAAGTTGTTTTGTGTTGTTGTTGTTGTTTTGAGATGGAGTCTCGCTCTGTCACCCAGGCTGGAGTTAGTGGTATGATCTCAGCTCACTGCAACCTCCATCTCCTGGGTTTAAGCAATTCTCCTGCCTCAGCCTCCCAAGTAACTGGGATTACAGGTACCCGCCACCACGCCCAGCTAATTTTGGGATTTTTAGTAGAGATGGGTTTTCACTGCATTGGCCAGGCTGGTCTCGAACTCCTAGCCTCGGGTGATCTACCCACCTCATCCTCCCAAAGTGCTGGGATTACAGATGTGAGCCGCTGTGCCCAGCCTCAGGTGAGTAAGTTTTGTAGGAGACAGGGATAGTATTTAGGAGCAAGGGATAGAGCCTAAGTGGACAGCCAGAGTGAAGCCCAAAAGGGCTGGAGGCTGCAGGAGGGGAGGCCCTAAAATATCCAAAGGAAGCTCAGAGGGCACAAAAGAGGAGATCTGGCTTCTTTCCAAACTTTAATGTCCATGAAATTGAGCCATCTAACCTCCAGAGAGCAGTGAGAGCCTCACAGCAGGTGCCCTTCCCTATCTAAAGCAGGGGTCCTGGAGCCATTGCCACATTCAGGCAAGCTCGCTCTCATTCTTAGGCCTCATCTATGTGTATAGGTAGCATGACATGATGATGAGAGGAAGACATGGGGACTTCAGAGCCAGTCTTTGGGATGAATCCTGCTTCTTCCACTTACTGGCTCAGGAATTACTTAACTTCCCTGAGAGTCGACTTATTCATTCACAGAATGGGTTATTTTATCAACTTAAGGTAACACCACATACTATGGCAATTCCTGATAGGTAAGTAGATGCTATGGATTGAATATTTGTGACCCCCACCCCACCCTGCCCCACCCAGAATTCATATGTTGAAATTCAAACACCAATGTGATGGTATTAGGAGGTAGGATCCTTTGGGAGATGATTAGGTCATGAGAACTGAGCCCTCATGAATGGTGTTGGTGTCTTATAAAAGAGGCCCCAGAAAGCTCTAGCCCCCATTCTGCCATGTAAGGATACAAGAAGTTGGCAGTCTGCAACTCAGAAGAGAGCCTGCATCAGGCTGGGCACAGTGGCTCATGCCCATAATCCCAGCATTTTGGGAGGCCAAGGCAGGTGGATCAATTAAGGTCAGGAGTTTGAGACCAGCCTGGCCAACATGGGGAAACCCTGTCTCTGTGAAAAATACAAAATTAGCTGGTGGCGCGTGCCTGTAATCCAAGCTATATGCAATAGTGAGGCAGGAGAATTGCTTGAACCCGGGAGGCAGAGGTCACAGTAAGCCGAGATCGCAGTACCGCACTCCAGCCTGGGCAACACAGTGAGACTCCATCTCAAAACACCAAAAGAAGAGGTGGGGGGAGAGGAAGAAGAAGAAGAGGAAGAAGAAGAAGAAGAAGAGGAGGAAGAGGAGGAGGAGGAGGAGGGGAGGAGGAGGAAGAAGAACAAGAAGAAGAAGAAAGCCTGCATCAGAAGCCAACCATGCTGGCACCCTGATTTTGGACTTCCAGTTGTCAGAACTTTGAAAAATAAATTTCTGCTATTTATAAGCCTCCCAGCCTATGATACTCTGTTAGAGCAGCTCACTGTCTACAACAGCAGGTAATGCTTAATGCCATGTCCAGCATATAGTCACATGTTCCACAGATGTTCACGTGCCTACCCCGGAGTGAGCACGATGCTGTTTCATTCATTCTGCTCCCTGAATCTGAGATGTCAGAGGTCAGTGCCTTCTTTTTAGCCAGCACTGTAAGAACCTGTAGGCTTTCTTTTCTTTTCTTTTCTTTTTTTTTTTTTTTTTTGGAGACAGAGTCTTGCTCAGTCCCCCAGGCTGGAGTGCAATGCACCATCTCAGCTCACGGCAACCGCTGCCTCCTGGGTTCAAGTGATTCTCCTGCTTCAGCCTCCCGAGAGGCTGGGACTACAGGGGCACACTGTCACACCAAGCTAATTTTTTGTATTTTAGTAGAGACGGGGTTTTACTGTGTTGCCCAGGCTGGTCTCAAACTCCTGAGCTCAGGCAATCTGCCCGCCCCAGCCTCCCAAAGTGCTAGGATTACAGGTATGAGCCACCGCGCCCGGCCTGTAGCCTTTATTTTCACACTGCCCCTCTGCTGAGGCTCTCTAAGGGCTTAGCAGCCTCCAAGGGAGAAACATAAACAATTGCTATTTTACCAACAGGGAAGGTGGAACATGACACAAGATCAGTTGTTTTTCCCAAAAAATAGAAATTTCAAATTTCTTCCTTTCCCACAGTTAATTCCACTGTGTAAACGGCTGCCGTGGAAACCAGCCAAGAGCAGCCAGCAATCAGAGACCACTTCAGGCTCATGGGGACTGCTGAGCAGGGGCTGACTGGAGGAAGATTTCCAGTCATCGCATCTTCTGAAACCCTCTCAAACTGCCTCTCCCAAATGATGACACTTTCAGCTCAAGAGCCATTTCACTCTGAAACAATTGCCAAGCACCAGGCATGCCCAGCCGTGGGTAGGAATGAGTGACGCGCTTCCTCTGATCTATGTCTGTTCCTTTGGGAAAACGCTCATTGCTCAGTGATGTTAACCTCTTGTATCACCTCCTATTTTTAGCCTCTTGAGTGAGTGATAAATCAGGTTATAATCTGACAGGATGTTTAAAGACATAATAGAATCAAATTAAATGACAGGGCCTCAGACATCATACACACCTTTAAAGAACAGAGCCAGAACGCATTAGCCCTGCCCCGTTTCAATCCAGAACCACTGAAACCTAATTTTTGTGAAAGGACTCGGCTTATGTCATGAGGTTGAATAAGACTCTAAGATTAACTATGTCTCCTCCAATTTTAGTCAAGCGCCATGTACCCAGGCAGCTCATTCCAAAAGCTAGAGTTAGAAATGATTTATCTGAAATATTATTATTATGCTGTGAGCTTAGACACTGCTGTGATTGCATCACTGCACTCCAGCCTGGGTGACAGAGTGAGACCCTATCTCAAAAAAAGTAAAGAAAAAAAAAAAGAAGCATTTGGGTTTTACATTGAATTATATATCTGGTTAAAATTCTAATAAAATAATTAAGGTTATTGGATAGAAAAATAGATAGATAAGGGCATATGTGGGGACCAGTTAGGAGACCATTGCAAATGTCTAGAGAATAGATAATTGGGGTCCAGCCTAAGGTGATGGTATTGGAGATGGGGAGAAATGAATGGATTAAATATGTATTTGGTGGGCCAGGCATGGTGGCTCACACGTGTAATCCCAGCACTTTGGGAGGCTGAAGCAGGCTGATCACTTGAGGTCAGGAGTTCAAGACCAGCCTGGCCAACATGGTGAAATCCCATCTCTACCAAAAATATTAAAATTAGTTAGATGTGGTGGTGGGCACTTGTAATCCCAGCTACTCAGGAGGCTGAGGCAGGAGAATCGCTTGAACCCAGGAGGTGGAGGTTGTAGTGAGCCAAGATCTCACCATTGCACTCCAGCCTGGGCAACAGAGTGAGACTTTGTCTCAAAAAAAAAAAAAAAAAAAAAACAAAGAAGTATTTTGGTTGTAGGACCAGGAAGACTCAGAGATGGATTTGTACATGGGAAAGGAGTGAAAGGGAGGAATTAAAGATTTATCTTGACACTGGGGTATAAACAACTACCTGGGAGCATATGGGACCATTTATTGAGATGGGGAAGATTTGGGATGAAACAGATTTAAGATGTTGAGTCTGAGATATCTATAGGGTCGTAGGCAATAATGGGGATTAAGACATTAGGTGGGCAAGTTTGGGTCTCAAGGGAGAGGCCGGGGCTGGGGTACAAATTTGAAGGCACGGGCATAGATGAGATCTCAGAGACTAGATGAGAAGGGAGGTCATGCCAGCCTTGAGGCTCTCCTGAGTCTCGAGGCCCATAGAAAAGCCAGAAAAAGAAAAGCAGCTGTGATCTAGGAGGGAAACCAAGAGAGCTGGAGTGATAGAGACCAAGAGAGGAAAATATTTCAAAAAAAAAGAGGAAGCATTCAACTCTGGTGTACGATGTTGAGAGATCAGTGAAAGAGGACAAGGAAATGAACTTTCAATTCAGAAGAAAAAAAAATCTACCCTTTACAGTGGTGCCCCAGACTGATCCTTCTAAAACAAATCTCATCATGTTACTCTGTTGATTAAAAGCTTCGAGCCTGGTACAGTGGCTTGAAACTGGAGTCCCCACTACTCGGGAGGCTCAGGCAGGAGGATTGCTGGAGCCCAGGAGTTCAAGACCAGCCTAGGCAACACAGCGAGACCCTATCTCTTAAAAATTTTTAAAAATTCAGTGGCTCATCACCTTTCTTAACAGCTTCATCAACAATTTTTGGCCTCCATCTGCTCTCATTCCACGCCCTACTCTGCCAGCTGCACTTCCCATGAGCAGTGACCAGACTCCTCCTGCCTCACCTGGCACCGCGCTCTCTGTCTGTGCTCACACCGCATCTCAGCCTGCTTGGCCCTTTTCTTGCCCTCGTGGATGTGCACCTCTGACCCAGCTGAGCTGCAACTCCTTAGGTAAAAACTTTCCTGATTCTGCCTCCAGGCAGTGTTGTTTGAGGCATTCTCTAGGGTCTCACAAACCTCCTCCATGGATCTCTGACATGGTATAGTACTTCTCAGGTTGCATTCTAATCATTTTTGTATTCACGCCACCCATCAGACTATGAGCACCTTTACAGTGGAGACTGTGTTTTGTTCGCCTTTAGTGCCCAGTACAATACCTAACCCAAAGTAGATGCTAAATATGTATTTGTTGAATAAATTCCCAAAAGACCACTCTTTGAAATAGACATTCTAGGCCGGGCATGGTGGCTCACACCTGTAATCCCAGCACTTCTTTGGGAGGCTGAGGCAGGTGGATCATGAGGTCAGAAGTTTGAGACCAGCCTGACCAACATGGTGAAACACTGTCTCTACAAAAAATACAAAAATTAGTCGGGAGCCCAGCTACTCAGGAGGCTGAGGCAGGAGAGAATCACTTGAACCCAGGAGGCAGAGACTGCAATGAGCCGAGATCATGCCACTGCACTCTAGTCTGGGTGACAAAGCGAGACTCTGTCTTGAAAGAAAAGAAATAGACATTCTAAACCATTATAAAGGAAAAGCAAAGTTAAAATATATCTTTTGAACTTGCGTATACACACACAAGTTCCCATCAGCCAAAAAGGCATCTTAATGGCTAAAAATATATTAATACCCCTGTTGTGGGTTGAACTGTGTCCCTCCCACTTCCCAAAATATTGAAGTCCTAAGCCCAGTACCTCAAAATGTGATCTTATCTGGAAATAGGGTGTCTACAGATGTAATCAAGTTAAAATGACATCAGTAGAGTGGGCTGGTGTTCTTATAAAAGGGGAAAATTTAGACATGGAGACAGATATGGCCAGAGGGAAGATGATGTGAAGACCTGGGGTTGTGAAGATGAGAATTGAAGTGACGCATCTACAAGCTAAAGAGTGCCTGAAGCTGCCAGACGCGAGGAGAGAGGCATGGAATAGTTCCTTCTCTCGCGCCTTCAGCGGGAACACAGCCCCGTCTGTGCCTTAATTTTGGACTTGTGGCCTCCAGAACTGAGACAATGAATTCTGTTTTTTAAGCCACTCAGGTTTTGTTTTGGCAGCCCTAGGAAGCTAACAGGCCTGACAACATGACAGAAACCAAAATATGTTTTCTTTCTTTTATCCCTTTGGAACTCCAAAACTTTAATTCTTCTCTTTCTTTGCTGAAAAATCATTTTTATGCTGAAAAAAATCCAAAAAAACCCAAATAGCACTCTGTGCAATTTTGCCTAACAGAGAATTAAGAAGAACCCCAAAAGATCTCATTTTAGTTGGGTTTAAATTAATCTACATTTTACATTTATAATGACATTAAACAAATGCATTTTTACAATAATAATGCATTCTGAAGGGTGGAAATTGGATTATGTTAAGTTAGAGTGCTCTATTTTTATTTAGTAAAAGAAAGTTATGCATCTTCTTCCGCTCATTTCATAACCCTGGATGAGCCTCATTATAAAATAAAATAGTCTATTAATTAAATTGTACTCTATGAAAACTGTAAAATTCTGGATGGAAAGCAACCGGATGGAGGTAAGTGGTGAAAATTTCCAGAATCCACAGGGAGGTGACAAAGAAAGTGTCACTAAATGGTTTTGGCAGAGTGAAAAAAGAAAAGAAGCTGATATGTTGGGGAGGCATTGGTCAGTCTAACCAGAAAACAAAAGCCACTTTAAGTATCTTAACAAAGGGAAATTAATCGGGGAACTGGTTACACACAGTGGAAAAGCTATACATCTGAAGGGGTCAGGAGGCAAGCCTGAGATTCCCAGCTGAAGGCGAGAGCACCTTCTCAACCTAGGTACTCCTGACATTTCCGATGGGGAACTGTTTGCTGTGGGCAGTTGTCCTGTGTTTCATCATGTTTACCCTTCATCTGTGGCCATTATTCACTAAATGCTGGTAGCATGCCCCTCCCCAAGTTGTAACAACCAAAAATAGCTCCAGACATTGCTAAACGTCCCTTGAGTAAATTTGTGTGCCGTGGTGGGGGGTGGGTAGCAGACAGACATGCCCCCAGATGAGAACCACTGATTTTGTAAGCCAAAGTATTTTTTTTCAAATTATACCCAAACTATAGTAACTAACTCATTTAGAGGAGAAAAGACTTTCAAACAAAGAATAGGCTTTTATATTATTTGATTATCTATTTATTTTTTGTCTAACATGGAATACCAACATCATAATCTACCAGTACAGTGGGGTTACCAGTGACCAACTGGTTAATGAGGGTCATCAATGCAGAATACTTAAGATCAGTCCCTGTGTAAGGAAACTTGAAATGTACATGACATCTTACAGTTCATATATGAAAGAAATTTCTGTAGAGTTTCCCAAATTTGGCAACAATTTTAAAAATTTACATGACTTACCAATAAACAGTTCTCAGGCTGAAAACCGTTTCTAATATCTAAATACTTTTAAGGAAAAGTATTCAACCATGCTGTAGGGAAGACTGAATTCTCTTTCTATAGAACATGATATTACAAAATCATTGTCATGTAAAGAAGTACATGGACATATGCAGTTACAAAAACAGAAAAGTACAAAGATATGTGTTGAGTAGTCAAATAATAAAGATATTATTTCTCTGAATTTTTGTACTATTTGTCAGCTTTTAAAACTTGGTAATATGCTATCATTTCTTTTCCCATTTTAAGTAAAATATTCAATTTCATACTTAATTTTGTATTTGTAACTTTGCATTCTTTTTCCTAGGGAAGGAGCTCACCTCACTACAAATTGTCTAAGCCTTAGTTTCTACAAAACCTGGATCTTCCCTGACATCATCGTTTATTATGTGAGTTGTTTGAGTGTGGAGAGGTGAAGTAAGAGGTGCTTGGGGGCTATGTCTGGGGAAATTTATAGAAAATTATCTGAAAGGGCAGCTTGTCCTGATCCCTAAGATGTCAAGATGTATTATTTCGAGGTAAACATGTCAGCAACTGGCACTTCTCGGATGCCTTTTCCGATGACTGAATTCTATCCTCATTTCTCCTTGTTATTGTTATGTAGTTATGGTGGTGGCTGATAAGAGGAGAGATAATGCGGCCAGGGACAGATGACTTCAGCTGTCACTCCACAGTCTCCCACACCACGGAGAGCAAAGAAAGACAATGGTAAAAAAAAAAAAAAAAAAAAACCCCACCCAGCAGCCCCCTGGAACACGCCACCGATCCTGACAAAGAGCTGGTTTCCAACTGGGACAGATCCCAGAAGCAGACCAAGCTTCTTGGTGTGTGGGCCCCAGGGCAGGTAAAAGCCAAATCAACCCAGTTTAATCTGTGAGGCTAAAGGCTGCAGAGCCAGGACTATTCTTCTCATGGAACAAAGCATAGGGATTAATTTGCAGGATGAAATGTATTATGCCTTTTAGAATAAAGACATTTCGTCCTGAATCTCATTAGGTTTCTGAGTGCTCACATTTGCTCAAAAATAGTCACTGAAATTTGCAGATTTAATTTCAACCTTAGTTGGTGTGGTTCAGGGATGTGTCCAAGATAGGCTGCCTGGGGCAGTGCTGCCTGTCCACTTCCCAGCAAAGCTTCTTTGATTTCTGAAAGACTTTAACATTAAATAAAGTGAGCTGAACACAGGCTTTATTTGTTCTCTCTTCTGAAATCTCAATAACATCACTGTAAAATAACAAAATTGGTATAAAGAAGGTATAAATCCACACAGAAAAAAAGAATGAGAGGAAGATAACAGCAGACTAGAGATTCAACAGAATTCTGGAAGCTGGAGTCCTGAGAAGTGGGACTTGCAGGGCAGAGAAAACTGGATCAGAAATACTCACCCTGGCCCTGCCACATTAGGCCAGAACAGAACAACTTTCACAAAGTAATTTTCAATGTGTACGTTATGAGATTATTGCCTTTTATAAGAAGGATCACTTATGATTATAAAATGAAGAGCTTTCCTTTACTAAGTAGGAGGAGCTAATCAGGAGCAAGTTCATTGCTATTCTATGTCTGCTCTCCAATCTCTGGCCAAGAAATTCTCTTTCTTTAGAGGGTGAGCCTGCAAATCCCTGACTCAAGAGGACTTGGGTGAGATGTCACTGCAAACAGAGGTAAAGGTGGAGTCAGCTCTATCTGAAACACAGACTGAATAAGAGAAGAGTGGTTTCCCCAGAGGAAATATGGGGTAACAGTAATAATCATATGGAGAGGAAGCAAGGAAATACTGGGTAGAGGAGGGCGGTTCCCTGGCAAGGGCCTCATTCTCATGCCTGGAAACTCACGGGAATAGGCACTCCTGTTTTCTTGTCCAAATGTCACCTTTTGGCCTGCTACACCCCCTATTTTGTACCCATGCAAACCCCAAACCCCAGGTTCCACAGCAGACGAGCAGACAAGATGAACAGAAGAGCAGCAGAGTGGTGCGGCAGAGAAGGAGAGAAGAGAAGGAGCATCTGAACATCAAGAGGAGTTCGGCTGGGGATAGTTGGAGAGGAGATCAGTCACACAATAGCAAACTCCAGGGGAAGATCATCTTCCCACTCCATCCCCTTTCCAGCTACCCATCCATTCTGCTGACAGCCACCTCCACCACTCAATAAAACCCCCACATTCACCATCCTTCAAGTCTGTGTGTGACCTGATTTTTCCTGGATGCCAGACAAGGACCTGGATACCAGAAGAGCAGGGTGTAAAAGACTGTCACCCTGACTCTCCACTGAGCTAGTGGAGACACTAAGCTGTCCACAGATGGCAGCTGCTAAAAGAGCATTAATTGTAACACATCCTTAGATGTCACCATGGGGCCAGAGCCCAAAAGTGCTCACCCCAGCTCCTGCATCTGCCCATCTGTGTGCTCCCTGTCCTGTAAGGGGTTTGAGCATGCGGTGGCCAAACATTCGAGCCACACCCTTGTTGTATATCCTGCAAGTGGGTGGGGAGGGGGATCAGGGAACTCTTCCATTTCAACAACAGTGTGTATATAAACCATGTACCAAACGGTGTTCAAAACACTTTATATATACTACTCAGTTAATCCTTATACAACTGTGAGCTGGAGGTACAAATATCACTTAATTTTACATTTCATGAGATTGAGACACAGAGAAAGTAATCCCAAGGTCACACCACCTTGTAAGTAGCAGAACCAGGGGATCAACCCAGACAATCTGGGGAAAATGGTTCCTGAGTGACAAAAAAAAAAAACACAAAAGGTCTGCCATAGTTAATTTTGTGGATAGTACAGTTTTATCCAGTTTCCCACAATTACAAAATGGGACAAGGAAATGCCATAAGGTTAAACTTGTTCCTTTGAGCGGATTCTTTTCTGCAGCAGCAGGTCCCCCTATAAATATGGTTCTGTGATAATCTGAGTAATGGCCCCCAAAAGATGTCTGTGTCTCAGTCCCTGGAACCTGTTACTTTACATGGTCAAAGAGACTCTGAGGATATGATTAAACTAAGGATCTCGAGATGGGGAGATTAATCTGGATGGGTCTTCCAGTCCTGCGGAGTCTCCTGTGAGGACTGGAAGACCCATCCAGGTTAATCTCCCCATCTCGAGATCCTTAGTTTAATCATATCCTCAGAGTCTCACTTCCTTTTCACTTCCAGACCGTGAGGGGAGGGGCTAACAAACTAGAAAGCCCTCTGCAAATACTAACCCGAGCCCATATCACTATTGCAATCACTGGTAAGAATCTGGGGACAAAGGTGAGTGGGATCTCACACAGATCTCTCTCCAAGTTGAGATATATCTGAAATTGGCACTGATTACACCTCACATTGGATACCCATATAGCCAATGGTTTATAATCATAGAACAGAAAACTCGCCCATCAAAATCAGGGTAAATACACCAAGATGCTTGTAGAATTCAAACACCAATCCAACTTGATTTCATTCAGGAAACAGAATGTCTAGAGTGTTAAAGACTTCGCTGTGGTTTCAAGGAAAGAATCATGAATAAAGTCTGGCTCAGCCATGTCTATAAAAAGGATGAAACTTTATGAGTCATGGATGAGAGCTGGTGTGTGATCAACAGCCCACCTGTTCTCTTGGTGGAAATCATGTCTTCTCATTTTTAAGCTACTTTTATATTGTGATTCTATAATTCTAAAATGGACTTTTTAGCTGGAGGATTGAGAGGAACCCTATTGTTTCAGAATGAGCCACTAGAGACTTAAGCAGATGGGAGGAGCAAGTAACATAAGCCAGGAAGGGCACCAAGATAGTCATTTGTCTTAGGGTATATCGGTCATTTCAGGTCTGCAACAGGACTGTGTATTCCTTAGACAAGGAGCAGAAGCTTATTGGGTACACGCATATGAGTCATGAACCAGAAAAAGACACATTCAGCCAGGAGCTGCAGGCAGACATTGGGAGGCCATATGACTGTCAAAGGTATTAGGCTCAGACTTTGACTTAGAACAATGACATCAAAAACATGAGGCACATTCTTCATCCCATGCCATGGCAGACATTACTAAGCGATCACTGCATACTTTCCTGCTGAGACCAGAGGCAACCTCAGAATCTCTTAGCACAGATCCCCACTACCTATCTCCTACAACCTATTTGGTTTTTGTTGCTGTTGTTGTTGTGAGACAGGGTCTCACTCTGTCTCCCAGGATAGAATGCAGTGGCATGATCATGCTCACTGCAGCTTTGACTCTCTGGCCTCAAGCAATCCTGCAGCCTCAGCCTCCCAAATCTACTATTGATCAGAGTTGACCCACAAAATAAAACCTATGTGCTATTCCTGGATCAGAACCAAAAGAAAAGGAAGCAAACTTCAATTAGAATAAAATCTGCATTAATACCTGTCTTGAGAACGCACTGGAGGCACATGGCATTGAACAGAGAGCTCTGGACAAGAAAAGAAGAGAGGACTTCCAGGGGCTGAAGCCAAGGAGGCATCCAGGGAGTTGTAGAAGATTACACTAGCCACACTGAAATCTAGATGAGCTTTAGCAAATACTCCCTCACGTCTCTTTGGCCTAAATGGAATCATGTGCCCATCCTGAAGCAATCACTGTCCGTCAGATGCAACGGCTTTGTTGATCAGCTTAAGTTAATCGGAGCCCACCCATGGAAAAGAAGAAAAGTATGTAGAGGAGCAATGAGAAGCAGCTGTGTGAGCTCAATGGTCAGAAAACCCATGCATTACAGAGGAAGAAGAATTTGTAAGTAAGTAAGAAGGAAGCCATCAAAAGAAAGAAAGCTGGAAATCTGCTGCGGTGTCTTTACAAGTGGCATCAAGTGTGCTGATGTGGAACTAAGGACACTCCCACCTAAACCACATGACTCACAGTGGGGGTGAGGTGGAGCCCCAAAGGAAATTAGGGTACTCTTACCATGAAGAAGAAAGGAGATTTAATGCCAAGGAGTAAATACTAGGTGGCTTTCATACTAGGGCAAGATTTCCTAGGACTGGACTGAGAGAGCTCTCCCGGGAGGACAGGTATCTACCAAGCAGGTGCAGAGTGGCCTGAAGCCCAAGGAAAAAATTTCTGGAGACCAACTGGGAAACATTTTTCTTCTCTAAGAAGACCTAGGGATCCAAACCTGCCATAAAAATGAGGAAGCTGGCTGGGCACAGTGGCTTATGCCTGTAATCCCAGCACTTTGGGAGGCTGAGGTGGATGGATTACTAGGTCAGAAGTTCGAGACCAGCCTGGCCAACATAGTGAAACCCCATCTCTACTAAAAATACAAAAATTAGCCGGGCATGGTGGCACACGCCTGTAGTCTCAGCTACTCGGGAGGCTGAGGCAGGAGAATCACTTGAACCTGGGAGGCAGAGGTTGCGGTGAGCTGAGATCGTGCCACTGTACTCCAGCTTGGGCAACACAATGAGACTCCATCTCAAAAAATAAGATAAAAAAAAGAGGAAGCAAATTTAGGTTGTAACTCAGAATGCTCCCAGGACTAGCAAATGTGCTGACGTGAATTTTCCTGGAGTAAGTCCTTCCAATATCATATGAGAAAGATACCCTAGAACCACCCAGGATCTAGTTCTTTCTTACTGCACCTAGATTCATAATAGACCACAAAGACCCTAAGAGCAAATGATTTATGCAACGCGTGCAAACACCTGTGTTTGTTATTTTTCCCTGGATGCTTCCTCACAGTGGCAAGCAACAAATTGCTGAAGTCAGAAAGCTCCTAAGTGCTTGCCTTCTAGGAAAGAAAATAAGAAAACGGGCGGGGGTTGTGCCCCATTTTTTTGTCATTCCTAGAAACAAGAAAGCTCCCAAGGATGAAGAGGGAGACGGCAAAGTTGAAAAGAAAGGGATGCAGGGGCCGGGCGCGGTGGCTCACGCTGGTAATCCCAGCACTTTGTGAGGCCAAGACGGGCAGATCACGAGGTGCGGAGTTCGAGACCAGCCTGGTCAACATGGTGAAAACCCATTTCTACTAAAAATACAAAAATTAGCTGGGCATGGTGGCGCCTGCCTGTGGTCCCAGCTACTTGGGAGGCTGAGTCCTGGAGGCGGAGGTTGCAGTGAGCTGAGATCGCGCCACTGCACTCCAGCCTGGCTACAGAGCGAGACTCCGCCTCAAAAATAAATAAATAAATGAATAAATAAATAAATAAATAAATAAAAAGCAGAAGAAGAAAGGGATACAGGGCTGGGCGCAGTGGTCAACGCCTGTAATCCCAGCACATTGAGAGACAGAGGTGGGTTGACCACTTTAGGTCAGGAGTTTGAGACCAGCCTGGCCAAAATGGTGAAACCCCGCTTCTACTAAAAAATACAAAAATTAGCCAGGTATGGTGGCGGGCGCCTGTAATCCCAGCTACTCTGGAGCCTGAGGCAGAACAATCTCTTGAACCTGGGAGGCAGAGGCTGCAGTGAGCTGAGATAGCACCACTGCACTCCAGCCTGGGGGATGGAGTGTGACTCTTCTCAAAAAAAAAAAAAAGGTCGGGCGGGGGGCGGATGCAGGATGCTTGGGACCTATGGAAAAGAAAGAAGTTACATAGAGGAGTGATGTGTCTCTTCACAACTAGCATCAGCTAGGTCATGTATCTTTTAGCTTTAAGAATTAAAAAATATTTCCCAAACTGGCTTAGACAGAAGAAAGAACTTACTGGCTTATGAAAGAGAAAAATGGAGAATGAACTTTAGGCAGGGTTTGATCCAGAAACTCAACGGCATCCGTGTCTTCCCATCTCTACTCTCTTCATCCTAAGATTGCTTCTCATTATTGCAAGATGCTGACCAATAGCCCCTGGGGCTGGGAGAAGGAGGAATGTGTCCTCATTAATATCAAAGAGAAGAGAAAGGGGTCTGTGTCTCAGAATTCTTGTGGACCTCGGATTGGACTGGCTTAAGTCTTGTGCCTGCCTTTGAGCCAATCACTGTGTCTACGGGGAGGGAAATCAGGTTTAACTAGGAGATAGCTGTGGAGTTGGCCACATAAAACCTGCAGAGCTGAGAATGGTGGGAATGAGTGCTGGTTTCCCCAAGTAAATAGGATATTGTTATGAAGGATGAAGGGAAATAGAGGCTGGACAGCCAGCAACAGGTCTCCTAGCATCAAATGTAACAGGGAAAGTGGAATGTATATACTCTACATTCCAAATCAAAGGTAAAGTTAATAGCTGAAGTTTCTCCCTGGAAGTAACTTTTGCTTTAAAAAAAAAAAAAAAAAAAAGCAGCAGGAAGAGAAGGCTCCCACGATGCGATTGTGACCATGCTCAGCCGGCTAGCAGCTGCTCTGCCAGATGAGACACAGGGATAGCCAATGCACATGAGTAATCTCTGAAGATGGATCCTGACACATGTACTTTACCTAATGCTCTTGGAAGGACTGATAGGATACACCCCAAGGAGTGAGTTAATGTTGTGTGCTTTATTTATTCACAAGGATGGTTTCCTTCTGAAACCCAGCTCTGTATTAACATTCTGCATGTCACTTTGGTTCAAGCAAGTCCCAGGAAGATGGATCACTATTCGTTCACTGAAGAATTTCCCAAGTTAAAGAAGAGATACAATTAATAATGTTACAGTAGCCCAGCTAGAAACCCTAACAAGTTATATAACATAGAAGACAGAGAATAATGAGAACAGTTATCCCTTTGTGCTTCAAAGAGAATAGTAAAATAGACTCGACAGCATGAACATTTTCCAATAGGTTTTTTTCCCCCACTCCTGGCCGAATGGGCGTTGATTCTTGCCAGGGGTCTATGGGATTGAAAGAGCCAACATATCTATCTGAAATCGAATTCTCCAACCACTATGTCAGAGTATAACAGTAGATTTCAAAGTCTTGCCTGATAATGAGGTGATTGTTTAAACGAGTTATGTTATACTCCTACAATGAAATTTTATGCATTCATTTAAAATGATGCTGTGGGCTGGGCATGGTGGCGCACGCCTGTAATCCCAGAACTTTGAGAGGCTGAAGCAGGCTGATCACTTGAGGTCAGGAGTTTGAAACCAGCCTGGCCAACATGGTGAAACCTTGTCTCTACTAAAAATACAAAAAAAAAAAATTAGCCGGGTGTGGCAGGTGCCTGTAATACCAGCTACTCAGGAGGCTGAGGCAGGAGAATCACTTGAACCTGGAGTCAGAGGTTGCAGTGAACCAAGATCATGCCACTGCACTCCAGCCTGGGCAACAGCGCAAGATTTCATCTCAAATAATAATAATAATAATAATAATAATAATAATAATGCTGTAGCTGAAAATGCATTAACTTTGCCTGATGTTCACAATTTATTTATTATTGAGTGAAAAAGGCATATTAGAAAACAATATGGTGAGTTTATAATCATACTTAACTAAAATATTAAAATATTTACATTTTACATGAAAAAAATGAAAAGATACTTTGAGGTGTTAACAGTGGTTTTTTGGGATGCTGTAATCATGAATATTCTTCTTGAATCTTTTTTTCTTGTTTATATTTTCTAAATTTTCTATGATGCACATGTATTGCTTTTGTAATAAGAAAAACACAACAGAGAGATTTTATTTAAAAATTATACTTGCTGGCCGGGTGCAGTGGCTCATGCCTGTAATCCCAGCACTTCGGGTGGCCGAGGCAGGTGGATCACCTGAGGTCGGGAGTTTGAGACCAGCTTGACCAACATGGAGAAACTCCATCTCTACTAAAAATACAAAATTAGCTGGGCATGGTGGCACATGCCTGTAATCACAGCTACTCAGGAGGCTGAGGCAGGAGAATCGCTTGAATCTGGGAGGCGGAGGTTACGGTGAGCCAAGATCACGTCATTGCACTCCAGCCTGGGCAACAAGAGCAAAACTCCATCTCAAAAAAAAATTATACTTGCTGCATCTGTAAGTCTTTAATTGTGCTTACACTTTCCTCTTCAAAAATTTTGGGTGCCAGCTTAGGCTTGTAATACCAGCACTTTGGTAGGCTGAGGTGGAAGGATCATTTGAGGCCAGGAGCTCAAGACCACCCTAGGTAGCATAGTGAGACCTCCGTCTCTACTGAAAACTTTAAAAATTAGCTGGGTGTGGTGATGTGCACCTGCAGTCCCAGCTACTCAGGAGGCTTAGGTGGGAGGATCACTTGAGCCCAGGAAGTCAAGGATACAGTGGGCCATGATCGTGCCACTGCACTCCAGTCTGGTGACAGAATTAGAGTGTCTAAAAAAAAATTGGCATTCTTTCTGTCAGCAGCCACAGTTGTCTGTGGATTGAGGTAGGAGAATAAATGCATATGTACACAGATAAATGAGTGAATGAATAAACACAGCACCAATTAGAGCAGTGACGGAAACTCAGCAATCCAGAGGCCAACCCCCTTTTCCCTTTGTTCCATCTAGTTCACATCTAAATGAGATCCTGTTCCAGGCTATCCCCTTCCAGTCACTAGAAGGGACAGTCCCATCCACAGAAGGCATTTTAGTGCTTCCAGATCTGGAGATGGCATTTTCTTGCTCTCAGGAGGAGCATCTCAAGAGTCTAGACTCTCAGACCCTTGTAAGGGGTCAATCACATCCCGCCTCTACCCCTTGAGGAATTTGTCTTTCCATTTATCTCTAGATCCCTCCAGCCTCCCCAGGTGGGCCACAGCTTGTCTCGGAAGGAATGCCATCCCTGCTGAACCTCAGGGGCTTCTTGGCCTTCACCCTGTCTCAGCCACCTTCTCCAGCGCTGCCACCCCGACACAACCCACCTTAGTGACCACCATCACCACTGCCACCACGATCCAGCCCTGTTAGAGAACACGCTCCTCCTCTTCAGTCCTGAGCAAGAGACAAAGAACCACCTTCTCCACAGCCTCGTGAGTCTAGAAACACAGAGGTCCCATTCACAGGGCTTTTCTCAGGTAGGGAGGAAGGCGCGGACATATCAACTTCCATCTCGGCACCACTCCTCCCTCTTCTTGTTCACCACCCTGCTAGCTTGGAGGACAGAAAGTGACAAAAAAAAAAAAAAAAAAAAAAGGACGTGAAACAAACTCAAAGCCTGCAAGTAGTTCAAATGAGCTATCCACTAGTTGCTGAGCTGTAGTGGATGTGAAGGGCCCCATGTTGACAGGTATTTTTTTTTTTAATTTTTCAAGAACAAGCAGAAATCTAGTTTCTTATGTATAATCTCCCAGATTTTAATCATTGGTGACTCAATTTCTTTTTCTTTTTCTTTTGTTTTGAGACAGAATCTCACTCTGTTGCCCAGGCTGCAGTGCCGTGGTGCAAACTCCTGAGTAGCTGGGATTGCAGGTGCCAGCTACCACACCTGGCTAATGCTTGTATTTGTAGCAGAGATGGAGTTTCATCATGTTGGCCAGGCTGGTCTTGAACTCTTGAACTCAAGTGATCCACCTTCCTTGGCCTCCCAAAGTGCTGGAATTACAGGCTTGAGCCACGGCAACCGGCCTCATTCTATTTTTTAATACCAATATAAATCTGTACCACTTAGAAATTCTATCCAGCTGCTTTTTTTTTTTGAGACCCCGTCTCACTCTCATACTCAGTCTGGAGTACAGTGGCGCGATCTCAGTTCCCTGCAATCTCCGCCTCCAGGGTTCAAGCAATTCTCCTGCCTCAGCCTCCAAAGTAGCAGGATTACAAGCATTCACCACCATGCCTGGCTAATTTTTGTATTTTTAGTAGAGATGGGGTTTTGCCATGTTGGCCAGACTGGTCTCAAACTCCTGACCTCAAGTGATCCACCTACCTCAGCCTCCCAAAGTGCTGGGATTACAGGCGTGAGCCACTGTGCCCAGCCCAGCTGTTTTTATTTCAGAGAAATAATATGGCTTAAGAGAGAGACTTATTTCTCTCCCACCTGAAAGAAGTCCAGAGGTGGGCAGTGCAGGGCTGCAGGTGGCTCACGAGATCCCTAAGTCTGAATCATGTGACTTGAGTTTCTTTCTAGCAGTTGCTAGAATGCACTGAAGCTTCAATTCCAGATCAATCAAATAAATGTCTCTGGGAACAGCCATTTATCTTTCTATGCTTCTGTTTGTTCGTTTGTAAAATGAAGAATAACAGCACCTTCCTCACAGGGTGGCTGTTGAGAATTAAATGACACAATACACAAAAAGTTGTTAGCACAGAGCCTGGAACACAATGAACCCCAAAAGTGTAAGACAAAGTGATCCCATCCCCACTCTTTGATTACCTGGGTTATTACAAACTGTAATGACAAAGCAAAATCCTTAGATATGCAAACACAGCTAGGCATAGGATAGAATTAAAAAGTAGCCAGGTATGCTGGTGGGCACCTGTAGTTCCAGCTCCTAGGGAGGCAGAGGCAGGAGGATGGCTTGACTCCAGGAATTTGAGGATACAGTGTGCTATGATCACACCTGTGAATAGCCACTTCACTCCAAGATCGTGCCACTGCACTCCAGCCTGGGGAACACAGTAAGACTTCATCTCTAAAAAATGAAAAAAAAATTTCAGAAAGAAGAAAAGAAATGAGAAGAAATTATTTTCCTACATTTTTTCCCTTCTTGGAGCAGAAAATAAAAGAATAGAGAGAAGAAACAAACAATAAAACAAAGTGGAGAATGACTTTAAATATATTAGGGGCCAGGTGCAGTGGCTCACATCTGTAATCCCAGCACTTTGGGAGGTGGAGGTGGGTGGCTCACTTGAGCCCAGGAGTTCAAGACCAGACTGGGCAACGTGGCAAAACCACATCTCTATAAAAATACAAAAATTAGCTAGGTGTGGTGGCCCACACCTGTGGTCCCAGCTACTCGGGAGGCTGAGGTGGGAGGATTGCTCGAACTTGGGAGGTTGAGGCTGCAATGAGCTGTGATCACATCACTGCATTCCAGCCTGGGTGACAGCATAAGACCCTGTCTCATTTAAAAAATGAAAATTAAAAAATTAATAGGGGCCAGGTGCGGTGGCTCACGCCTGTAATTTCAGCACTTTGGGAGGCTGAGGTAGGTGGATCACGAGGTCAAAAAATTGAGAGTATTCTGGCCAACATGGTGAAACCTCGTCTCTACTAAAATATGAAAAATTAGCCAGGCATGGTGGCACGTGCCTGTAGTCCGAGCTATTCAGGAGGCTGAGGCAGGGGAATCACTTGAACCTGGGAGGTAGAGTTTACAGTGAGCCGAGATCATGCCACTGCACTCCAGCCTGGTGACAGAGCAAGACTCCATCTCAAAAAAAAAAAAAATTCTTAAAAAAGGCCAATTAGCCAGGTGTGGTGGCATGCACCTGTAATCCTAGCTGTTAGGAGATTGAGGCATAAGAATCACTTGAATCTGAGAGGCAGAAGTTGCAGTGAGCTGAGATGGCACCATCCCATTCCAGCCTGGGCGATAGAGTAAGACTGCTTTAAGATAAATAAGTTAAAATTAAAATTAAAAAATAAGCAGGGTTTAGTGGCTCATGCCTGTAATCCTAGCATTTTGGGAGGTCAGGATGGGAGGATAGCTTGAGCCCAGGAGTTCAAGACCAACCTGGACAACATAGCAGACCCCATCTATATTTTCTTAAGTAAAAAAATAAATTTTAAAAAATTAAAAATTTTTAAAAAGAATAAATATATTTGGGACGGAGCATGGTAGCTCATGCCTGAAGTTCCAGCTACTCAGGAGTTTGAGGCAGGAGGACCACTGGAGCCCAGCATTCTGAGGTTGCTGCAGTGAGCTGTGATCATGCCACTGCACTCCAGCCTGAGTGACAGAGTGAGACCCTGTCTCAAAAAAGAAAAAAGAAGAAGACGCATATTTGATATTAATTTTGAGGTTGATAATCTTTTTGAAATGTAAGACTCTCTGTCACCCTAAATCTTCAGCTTAAAGTCCACTAGGGGCCAGGAACAGTGGCTCACGCCTGCAATCCCAGCACTTTGGGAGGCCGAGGCAGGCAGGTCACTTGAGGTTAGGAGTTTGAGACAAGCCTGACCAACATGGTGAAATGCCGCTTCCACTAAAAATACAAAAATAAGCCAGGTGTGGTGGCACGCACCTGTAGTCCCAGCTACTCAGGAGACTGAGGCAGGAGAATCACTTGAACTTGGGAGGCATAGGTTGCAGTGAGCCAATATCATGCCACTGCACTCCGGCCCAGGTGACAAGAGCAAAACTCTGTCTCAAAAATAAATAAATAAATAAATTAATTAATTAATTAATTAATTAATAAAGTCCGGTAGTCACACAAATATCCATTATGAGTCATTTCTGATGGAAGTTATGAGAGGGGGCTGAGCTCTTCATGTAGATTGATGCAGAGTAGAAGTGGACAGCATTGATAGGACCATATATTCTGTTAAATGCACTGATTTAACAAAAATAGGAATCTGGGCCAGGTGCAGTGGTTCATACTTGTAATCCCAGCACCTTGGGAGGCCGAAGTTGGAGGATCACTTGAGGTGAGGAGTTTGAGATTAGCCTGGCCAATGTGGTGAAACCCCTGTCTCTACCAAAAATACAAAAATTAGCTGGATGTGGTGGTGGGTGGTGTGCGCCTGTAATCCCAGCTACTTTGGAGGCTAAAGCAGGAGAATTATTTGAACATGGGAGGTGGAGGTTCCAGTGAACCGAGATTGCACCACTGCACTCCAGCCTGGGTGACAGAGTGAGACTCCGTCTAAAAAAAAAAAAAAAAAGAAAAAAGAAATGGGAATCTGGAGCCAAAAGTTAATCTGTCAGAACATAAGCTCTACCCCTCCCTGAAGCTTTGGATAGATTGTTGGACTTTCTTCAACTGTGAGGGGGAGAGGGGCTTTCTGAGTCAATTTTATCTCGATCTAAGGAGCAGGAAGACCCCAGGTGACATTGGATTTGTATAGTTAATGCCTGCCCTCCTTCTGTCCCCAACCACTTCTGAAAACTCTTGGCAAAATTGAATGGGAATCTTCTGACATTGCCTCTGCTTTTACAACACTGAGAAGTCAGGAAGAGCTTGAGTTGGCTGTAATTCTAAAGAGTGAATGGATGCTGATGGTGTATCCTAGCAACAGCTGAAAAGAAATCAATGTCAAGTGATACAAGCTCCATGAGCAGAAGCAGCGAAACATCCACAGAAACATGGTGAGAAGTCACATGACCTAGGTACCGACTATCAGGTCCAAACTGGCCACTGTATGCTATTCTTGCTGTTAGGATGCTGTAAAGATAAGGCAAGAGCCAAAGGGTGAGCTGGGTTGAAGGAAGCCTCACAAAAATGACCCCAAATCAAAATGCTCAATCAAAGCCCAGCTTTGGAGCCATAACCTTAGCCAGAGAAAACCACTTAATTTCCAGATAACCAAAGGTCATAAAAGGTTGTCAAATAAATCCCTTTAATCTAATTATGAATGACACCTCAATAAAGACACACAGTATTAAATAAGACATTAATAATCATATCTCACAAGAATTAAAATGACTCTTGTCTATTACCCTCCTCATAAATTTAGAAAGCATTGATTTGTAGCCAAGTACCAACTGAAGAATACTAATATCCTACTGCGTTCGTCAGGGTTGTTTTTGCTGCCAATGAGAGAAATTCAGCTTGAATTGAGCAAATTCAAGGGGAGAGAGCAAGTCATAGAATCAAAGGAAGACATCTAGGAGTCAGGGCAGCTCTGAGGACTTCCGGAAGTAGAGACCAAGGACTTTCTCTCTCTCTCTCTGTCTCTGTCTCCTTTTCTACGGGTGTTACCCCCATTTCCTCAGGCATTTTTCTGAGACCAAAAACATGGCCACCAACAAGCCTGGAGCTGCATATAGTTTTGTGGGCCTGAGAGGAAAGAGCACTTTCCCTACTAGCTTCTCTTAGAAAAAAGCCTAGGGAGGCCAGGTGCGGTGGCTCACACCTATAGCCTCAGCACTTTGGGAGGCCAAGGAGGGCAGGTCACCTAAGGTCAGGAGTCCAAGACCAGCCTGGCCAACATGGTGAAACCCTGTCTCTACTAAAAAATACAAAAATTAGCCAGGTGTGGTAGTGCACACCTGTAATCCCAGCTACTTGGGAGGCTGAGGCAGGAGAATTGCTTGAACCTGGGAGACAGAGGTTGCAGTGAGCTGACATTGCATCACTGCACTCTAGCCTGGGTGACAGAGTGAGACTCCATCTCAAAAAAAAAAAAAGAAGAAAGCCTAGGGAAGAATTTGATGAGCCTGGTGTGGGCCACACATATGTTTATTCCAGGGCCACTTATTGGGGCCAGGAGGATGGTGTCAGAATTGGCTAGGCCCGGGGGCCAGACCCACCCCTGGCATAAGGACAGGAGGCAGTGTGCTGTAATTAGCAGGGCTAGAATGGGAAGGAGAAGTTTTCCAAAGAAGGGGGATGCTATTTTCAAAAGGGGAAAAAAACCGATGCTAAGCAGACAAATACCAAATGCCCGGCACATTTATTGAATCTGTGAGGAGACTGAATTTTATAACCTGCCACTATCATTAGCTTGTCTAAGTTGTCTTTGCAAAGGTAAAACATTACAGAATCCAGAGCTGTCTGGAATGTACTGTGGATTTGAGTTGATCTTCCTAAATCATTTGTAGTTATCTGTCATAGGAGGTGGGATGTTAGCTGTACATCTCTGAAAATACCAAATTTCATTTTCCTGTAAATAAAAGGGTACTATAAAGATAAAAGCTAACATCATAGCTATATATTTAATTTTATCTCCAAATATAACCATCAAATGTTTTAATAATTTAAAATTGAGTTCCTAGTAAAACTCAAAGGAATATTGCATAAAATTTAAAAATTTCTAAATCATTCTTGTATCACGATCTGTATTAACATATAATGTAAAATTCAGTTGAATGAGTTAGCATTTAGATGATTCTATTTACTTAAAATAAAGAATTAAAAGGCCTAAAATTAATCACACTTTCAGGAACTATAAATAAATAACCTAAATTATCATTATTTAAAATTGTTGTTAAGGCTGGGTGCAGTGGCTCACGCCTGTAATCCCAGCACTTTGGGAGGCCGAGGCAGGCGGATCACTTGAGCTCAGGAGTTTGAGATCAGCCTGGGCAACATGGTGAAACCCCATCTCTACTAAAAATACAAAAATTAGCCAGGCGTGGTGGCGTGTGCCTGTGGTCCCAGCTACTTGGAAGGCTGAGGTGGGAGGATTACTGGAGCCTGGGAGGCGGAGGTTGCAGTGAGCCGAGATCGCACCACTGCACTCCAGCTTGGGATACAGAGTGAGACCCCATCTCAGAAAAATAAATAAATAAAATTGTTAAAATTTTCAATCTTTGCTTATGATTTCACCAACATCATTAAGATATGATGATAATAATCTAATGTCTACCATATGTCAGATGCTTTACCTAACAAGTCTAAGGAAGATGTAATCAACCCCGTGTTACAGATGAGGAAACTGAGTTCCTCTTAGGAGGTGACAGTTGCCCAATGCTACGTGGCTAAGCTCTGGGATGGTCCTAGGTCAGTCCAACTCTAGAGCCGAATCTCTTTCCAGTCTGTCATACTGCTTCCCTGACTCAACAGCGCTGCAGAGAACGTACCGGATGCTCCTTAATGAAATAGAACTCTAATAACTGAGTGTTCTAAAATAATTATTCGGTCTACAGCCATACCACCCTGAATGTGCCCAATCTCATCTAATATAATTATTGAATCATAATTATATAAATGTGCCGTATAGTTGGACAAACAAGTTAACTTATTAGATTTTTAAATGTACTCCAAAAATAGTAAACACACTTGCGACGTGTGAAATGAGATAAGTGCCAATTCTAGGATCCTAAAAGAAATCTCAATATCAAACTCAATAAGCAAATACAGACAAGAACTGAGGGCAAGGCAGTCATTACTCAGTCAAAAGTAGGGGAGAAGCCAGGCGCAGTGGCTCACTCCTGTAATCCCAGCACTTTAGGAGGCCAAGGCAGGCAGATCATAGGTCAGGAGCTCAAGACCATCCTGGCCAACATGGTGAAACCCCGTCTCTACTAAAAATACAAAAATTAACTGGGCATGGTGGCACTTGCCTGTCATCCCAGCTACTCAGGAGACTGAGGCAGGAAACTAGCTTGAACCACAGAATCAGAGGTTGCAGTGAGCCGAGATTGCGTCACTGCACTCCAGTCTGGCAAGAGAGAGAGAGACTCCGTCTCAAAAAAAAAAAAAAAAAGGTAGGGGACTGTGCTTTAAGTGACCACAAGAGAAAATGTGAGAGTGAAATCTTAGTTCCTCACCGGTGGAAAATTAGTGAAGGGTTTTAATTTAGGATTGTGGGGGCTGAGTGTGTGGAGACCGTAAGGGAGTTGGGACAAGCACAGCTATGGGACAAGTATTAATGGCTGTCGCAATTCTCAAACCGAGAAATTCAGGTTTGCCCTGTAGGGCAAGCTGCCTCCAAATGCACCAACCTTTTATATGGCTGACTACTTCTTCCGTGAGTAATTTTTTTGTTTTTTCACTTAGTTCAAGTTGGAATTAATGGTTCTAGTGATTTGCGTTGCCTTAGATGAAATTCTTAACATTACAAATTTATTAATCCTACCTTCAAAGAGATAGCTTTTCAAAAATGAGAAAATGGTTTTTCATGGTAAGTTAATATTTAAATTTCAAATTAGGATCCAGGTTTTCTTGCATGTAATTTTTCCATACCCTTTCTATTGCTTTGAAAAGATTATCATAAATCACCTAAAATTGTGAGGCTGATGCTTACCCTTATTTAGTGACATAAAAAATCTGCCATTTTTTTTTTTAGCAACTTTATTGTGGCTCAAATTTCCAAGTCCAGACTACATACAGGCAAATCTGTAAATGTGACTTCTCTGTAACTGGAATCAGGTACAGCCATTACATACAGAAATGTTAAAGGCCTGGATATATCCTCAAATGCACATGCAGACATTTGTGGAATACATGCATCCACTTTAACACAAAGTTTTTAAATAAAGCTATTTATTAGCTTATAGTAATAAATCCTGGCAAACACTACTGGTTTGTAATATGCCCAGTGTTATGAACCAGAAGATTCATAATCAGGGCTACATCTAATAAGAAAGGTGGCCTGCTGGATGCGGTGGCTCAAGCCTGTAATCCCATTACTTTGGGAGGCCAAGGCAGGTGGATCACCTGAAGTCGGGAGTTTGAGAGTAACCTGGCCAACATGGCAAAAACCCATCTCTAATAAAAATATAAAATTAGCTGAGCATGGTGGCGAGTGCTTGTAATCCCAGCTACTCGGGAGGCTGAGGGCTGAGGCAGGAGAATCAGTTGAACCTGAAAGGCCAAGTTTGCAGTGAGCTGGGATTGTGCCACTGCACTCCAGCCTGGGCGACAGAGCAAGACTGTCATAAAAACAGAAAGAAAGAAAGGAAAGAAAAAGAGAGAGAGAAAGAAAGAAAAGAAAGAAGAAAGGAAGGAAAGAAAGAAAAAAAGGAAGAAAGAAAGAAGAAAGAAAAGAAAGAAAAAGAAGAAGAAAAAGAAAGAAAGAAAGAAAGAAAGGAAAGAAAGAAAGCCAACTTGGGTAACATAGCAAGACCTTGTCTCTACAAAAAGTAAAAAAACTAGCTGGACATGGTGGTGTATGCCTATAGTCCAAGCTACCTGGAATGCTGAGGTGGGAGGATGCTTGAGCCCAGGAGGTCAAGGCTACAGTGAGTGATGTTTGCACCACTGCACTATAGTTTGGGCAACAGAGCAAGAATCTGTTTCTGAAAAAAAAAAAAAAAAAAAAGGAGAGGAGAGGGGAGGGGAGGGGAAGGGAGAGGAGGAGAGGGGAGAGAGGAGGGGTTGGAAAAAAAGGAAAGGAAAGCAGAAAGGGGAAGGAGAAGGGGAAAAGGGAAAGGACAGGGAAAGGAAGGAAGGAAGGTAAGAAGGAAGGAAGATGGTACATAGCAGTAACAAATTTTGTTACTAGAAAATTTGTTTTCTAGAAGAAGTAATAAAGTCATAAGGATGCTGTACCAGCGAGGACATTCAGCTGCAAGTGAAAGAAGCATAAGTCAATATAGACTCTAAGTCCAGCTATAAGAAAATAGTTGGGGAAATTTACTGGTTCACATCATTGAAGAGTGTGAATGAAATGTACTTCAGCCACATGTGGAAACAGGTTCTTAGACACCAGACATCAGCCTGGCAAACAACTTTTCTGGCTGGGCACCGTGGCTCATGCCTGTAATCTCAACACTTTGAGAGTTTGAGGCAGGTGGATCACTTGAGGTCAGGAGTTGGTGACCAGCCTGGGAAACATGGTGAAACCCCATCTCTACTAGAAATACAAAAATTAGCCAGGCATGGTGCCATGCACCTGTAATCCCAGCTCCTTGGGAGGCTGAGGCAGGAGAATCGCTTGAATCCAGGAGGTGGAGGTTGCAGTGAGCCAAGATCACTCCACTGCACTCTAGCCTGGGCGACAGAGTGAGACTCTGTCTAAAACAAACAAACAAACAAACAACATACACAGACATGACCTTCCTGGAGCCAGAGCTGATAAATATGGCTCCATTACTAAGCTCTTATGATGTGACTGCATTTCATACTATAGGCACTTGGCACCAGTGTATGAATTAACTTGTATTTGAGAAGAACGTTAGGAACAGGACTTCTCCATTCAAAGAAGGATGACTTAAAGCTGGGATGTGGATCTAGGGGTCTTTGCAAGCTGATTCACCCAAGTGATTGCAGACCCTTGAAATGATCACCAATTTTTTGGAAACATAGCATGACATCACAGTAATTAGTGTACTTTTTTTTTTTGCTATAATAATTGCTCAGTGAAACTTTAGAAATTTCCTATGTATAACTATTTGCATGTTTAAATGTTATTCCTCACAAGGACTCTTACCTTTTGAAACTTCAGAATTTGCTGTTCTGGGCTGCTGCTGTTTAATTTCAGTCAGTATCTCACCTCCAGCAAAAATTACTAAATCTTTTTTTTTTTTTTTGAGACAGAGTCTCACTCTGTGTGTCAGGCTGGAGTGCAGTGGCACAATCTCAGCTCACTGCAACCTCTGCTTCCTGGATTCAGACAGGTCTACCTTAGCTTCCTGAGTAGCTGGGGCTACAGAGGCATGCTGCCACACCTGGCTAATTTTTGTATTTTTAGTAAAGACAGGTTTTTGCCATGTTGGTCAGGCTGGTCTGGAACTGTTGACCTCAGGTGAGCTGCCTGCCTCAGCCTCCCAAAGTGCTGGGATTATAGGCGTGAGCCACTGGGCCCAGCCCTAAATCTAATCAACACAGTTTTGCTTCATTGTGTCTACATGTAGAGGGCCTTTGTAGGTGGACAGTGGGTGGTCAGTAAATGCTCAATACACAGATTCTTTACTGGAATAATTTTGTTCAGGCCTTTCCTAAAAGGAACAACAAGTACTATGAAGAGAACAAAACAAGGAAGTTTTATAAATAAAAAATACTAGGAAGTTCCTGAGGAAGCTACTTTAGATTAGCTGGACACAGAACATTCTGTTGAGGAGGTGATACTTGCAAGATATGAATGGCACAAAAAGAAGGAGCAACACAAAGATGTTAATATTCTAGGCAGAAGGAAGAGCAAGTGCAAAGACCCATGACAAGAATAAATCCAGTCTTTGAAGATTAGAAAGAGGCTTGTGTGGCTGACATATATGGGTGATAGAGGGAGAAATGAGAGGTGGTAACTGAGAGGTAGGCCAACAGGCACATCACCAACACGAGCAGGGACTCCCACAGTCGCCATTGCCTCTTTTCTTTCCTGTGAAGTCCTACACATGACAAGGCAGAAGGCATTCTAAGCCCAGGAATATTGATGTTGGCCAAGGCATAGGCAAGACCCAAATTCAGAAACGAGACCCAAATTCAGAACAAGTGCCTATTCCCACAAAAACCAATCAGCTCTTCCTCCAATATGGAAGAAGTCCACTGCAATGAACTAGCTGCAATGAGGTTACTGGGCTTAGATGTGTGTTTTCTGTTGGGATCTTCCAGAAGCAGACGCTGAGACAAAGATTTGTTCTCGGAAGGTGACCTCAGTAATCATCTGACTACTTTGTTCTAAATCTTGGATTATAGATCCAAGCCTCAAGTTTCATTGGCCAAGCTCTTCCCAAAACTTTTACATGAATCTTCAATGTTGCTTTTTTCAATCTCTGACCATCTAGCCAGTGACTGGTTATGGTTATAGATCTTCACCTCAGATCATGTTTCCTTCAAGTCAAATAAGTACATGATAAAAGGTAGTGCTTGGAATTCTGCCTACAAATTGAGATTTGCCCTCTACTGTCCTTCAAGACCATCCCAAATACACACCATTTCTAGCTGATATTTGCATATAATTCATGATATCTGTAAGCCAGGTCTGGCACTTTTTGTTCTCAGTTAATTGGACAATAATTCTCCACAAGGGTAAAGGGACAGATTGGTAGGGGCAAGGTGTGGAAATAGAGTAGTTAAAGGCAGAGTGGGGAGAAATCTGTTCATACAAACAAAATGTGTCCTCATGGTCTGTCTGGTGTCATCTGCTAGATGATGGCGTGCCACTGGAAATGGTGAACTTTATGAGTAGGTGGATTAAATAGCACCTGGTGTCCCATAGTCTCCAACATCCCCAGTAGCAAATTAGAACTGTTTCTCAAAAGGAGAATAGTAATCTTCCAGAAGGGAGTCTGACATTGCTCCAAAGTCCTGTGGGCTTCCACTGTGATGCTCCTGGAGAAATTTGTCTCTAACTTCGGTAAGTCTCCAAATCAGCCAGACACTTTGAGAAGGCTGAGCAGCAGAGCTACTTGGACTGCAGACTGGGCCACATACAGGGACTGTTTTTGCTCTGCCAGCTTTTCAGGTCACCAGGTAAATAAGTGCAAAACATCTGTGTATTATACGCTGTCTTGAAAATCCAGGGCTCAAAAAGCCAAAACAGCACACTGAATACAGTATCTTTGAAGGCACTGAATTCAACATGATCCAGCTAAGTAAGGGATACTCAGGGGACTGGGCTGAGATAGATTAGTGTCTTATGACTGAGGAAGAGTTTCAAAAGAACTGTTTTTTTTGTGTTTTTTTTTTAGCATGGTAGTTCAAAACATTGGCTGCAAAATGGAGGTGGGTACAGGGAGAGGTTTTAAAAATTACTGATGCCTGTATCCTACCCTCAGAGATGCTGGTCTAATTGCCTGGGCTTCTGGATTATGAAAAAGCTAGGCTGGGAGTGGTGGCTCATGCCTGTAATCCCAGCACTTTAAGAGGCTGAGGCAGGTGGATCACGAGGTTAGGAGATCGAGACCATGCTGGCCAACATGGTGAAACCCTGTCTCTACTAAAATACAAAAAACTAGCTGGCATGGTGGTGTGCACCTGTAATCCCAGCTACTCAGGAGACTGAGGCAGGGGAATTACTTGAACCCGGGAGGTAGAGGTTGCAGTGAGCCAAGATTGTGCCACTGCACTCCAGCCTGGTGACAGAGCAAGACTCCCTCTCAAACAAAAAAGTTAATATGCAGCCAAGGGCGAGGACCATTGTTATAGTTCCTTCTAGATGTCCCTATACCAACAGCCAGGGTCCCACTCTATCCCTTAAACAGTTTCACTTATAAACCAAAAGGTATCTGAGACAGGTCTCAATCCATTTAGAAAGTTTATTTTGCTGAGGTTAAGGATGTACCTGTGACACAGCTTCAGGAGGTCCTGACAACATGTGCCCAAAGTGATCGGGGTACAGCTTGCTTTTAGACATTTTAGGGAGACGTGAGACATCAATCAGTATGTGTAAGCTGTACACTGGTTCTGTCAGGTAAGACAGGACAACCTGAGGCGGGGACTTCCAGGTCATAAGTAGATAACAGACAAAAGGTTGCATTCTTTTGAGTCCTTGATCAGCCTTCCACTGAATACACAATTTAGTCTGGCTCAGTGAATCTGAATTTTTACATTAACAATAGGGCAGAGGAAGCAATCAGATATGCATTTGTCTCCGGTAAGCCTCAGAGATGACTTTGAGTTTTGTCTGTCCTTTGTCCACGAGGAATTTCAAGGAGGGATATACGTAACTTTTTATCTTTGTAGCTATTAATAGCTTATTTAGGGATAAAATGGGAGGCAGGTTTGCTTGACATAGTTCCCAGCTTGACTTTTCCCTTGGCTTAGTAATTTTGGGGTCCCAAGATTTATTTTCCTTTTACACACTCGATGCCTTGAGTTGAGATTTGAGAATCAAGGTTTATTCTCTCTTAAGTCATTCAATGCCCTTGGAAACAACCACCTGACTCCATATTGCTATTAAATCGTTCCATGGTGGCTGCTAACCAGTCTCCGAGGGCCTTTTCCTCAGGGGGCTCGTGGATCCTGGTGACTAAAGACAGCCTGATAAGCTCTTTGGTCACTGGAACTGTGAGCTTTCCATCCAGAATACAGAAGGATGTGGCACCACCTTTCATCCTACCAGACGGAACAACCAATTCCAAAGATCCCACATTTCCTTGAAAGTCTTTTGTCTACCTCTGGTACCAATCCTGATATTAAGTTTTTCTTTTTTTTCCTTTGTAAGCAACAAAAAAAAATCTGTGACTCTAATTAGCTTAAAGAACTAAGAATATATTGGAACAGAGCCTAGGATAGTTTACAGTTTTAAATGAACCGTTAAAGAACCAGACTCAGGAAATAGGATATCTCTGATAACCCCCTTAGAGAGCTTCAATAAAAGCCACCCAGTTCTGATGACTTTCAGCCTTTGTGTCTCTCCATTCAAGTTCCAAATTCCCATGAGAAAATCTGGATTTGCTTGGCTTGGTTTACGTCTTCCCGTATAAACTATGGTAGTGAGGTAGGGTCCCACAGCACAAACATGACCCCAGAGGCTGTTTCCAGAAGAGGGAACTGTGAACCAGGCAGCTACCCCAATACAAGTCTACTTCAATCACCATGTTTGTAAGCATCTGTTTTGCAACTGGAAAACAACAAAGTGAAGGGCAAAAAGGCACGAAAGACATTGTTGAGTCAAACAATTTTAATCTAGTTAATGGTAAACAGTAAAAGTGTAATTACATGGAAAGCTCCATATTTTGCATGTTTACACTGTTCTTCATTGTCTTTACTTGTAAGGTGTTGAAGGTGGGATCCACTCCTGAATCTTCTTTCTAGTGGTGGAATAAGGTACATATTGTTCTGGGGTGCCAGTCACGTTGAATTTATGGGTTGTCCAAATGAATTTACGAGGAGTAAGTGGTTTTACTGTTGGAGGATCATCAGTCATACTGTGAAGCCAACGATGCCTTAAAGAGGGGGAAAGAAACCCAAAGAGTTATGAAGAGGCAAAACAGCACAGCGGAAGGAGGGTTAAAAAGGCAGCCCTGGAACTATTCTGTTGCTTGGGTTCAAGCCTCAGCGCCATCACTTACTAGCTGAATTTTTCTATGCCTTAGTTTTTTTCCATCTGAATATCCCTATTCCTCAGGGATGGTATAAAGATAGAAGGAGACAATATACATAAAGCACATAGAAAAATTCTTATGTGTGGCAGATACTCAACAAAAGTTAGCTACGGTTCTCATTACTGCATTTTTTTCTTCATTTTCTTTCATTCTTTTTTTTTTTTTTTTGAGACAGTGTCTCACTCTGTCACCCAGGCTGGAATGCAGAAGCACAATCATGGCTGACTGCAGCCTTGAACTCCTGGGCTCATGTGATCCTCCTACCTCAGTCTCCTACGTAGCTGGGACTACAAGAGCATGCCACCATGCCTGGCTAACTTTTAGAACATTTTTGTAGAAATGAGGTCTCACTATGCTGCCCAGGTTGATCTCGAACTTCTGAGCTCAACAGATCTTCCTACTTCAGCCTCCCAAAGTGCTGGGATTATAGGCGTGAGCCACCATGCCTGGCCCATTACTGTATTTTATCAAATCTGACACCATCCATTTTCAGACATGCCATTATTTTATCTCCCTCTAAGAAAGAAAAGATGCTACCAAATAAATTATGGCACACTACTGATTATAATATGTATTCCAATTTTAGATGTAAAAATGCATTTTAGAATTGATAAAATACAGTATTACTATTAGATGCTAGAGGCTGATTCTAGATTTTCAGTATGCTCAGGTTACTCTGGCTCATGAAGGTCTAGTTTAAAACCCATGAAGCTCCTGCTAAGAAGAGTCTCTGATGCATTGTAAATTCAAGTGTGTGAATATCAACACTAGAGAATATGCAACTTGTTATATTAAAAATTTAAACTTGTTATATTAAAAAATTAAATCAGGGCCAGGCACAGTGGTTCATGTCTATAATCCCAGCACTGTAGGAAGACGAGGCGGGAGGATCACTTGAGGCCAGAAGTTCGAAACTAGCCTGGGCAACGTAGTGAGACTCTGTCTTAAAAAAAAAAGTTAAATCAGCCCCCAATTCACAAATATTTCAGTTGTAAGTGCTTAACAATTTAATTTAAGAGGATATGTTCCAGAAATCAGACCTAAAAGCTGGATACCTGGAGTCGAAAGAGAAGAGACCAGTGATACTGCTGCTAATGACAGGGAAAGGAGGAATCAGTTTGTGGAACAAAGAGTGCGATCAAGCAGGAAGCTAAGCTGAGGGGTTTACATGGGAAATAAGGGGAGAGTGAATTCGTACCAACCCTTGAGACCTGGAGCTCACAAGACAGAGATGATCCTATTGGGCGGGGTGGGGGCGGAAATGAGGGGACAGCCACAGAACTGCAGCCCCAAGGGGGAAAAAAGGTGATTATCTAGCTCCAGAGAAAAGGACAAGAGAAGGATGTTTCAGTGGAATAACTAAAACTAAAGCTAATGAGAAAAATTTTTGTTGCTATGTAAGCCTAAGAATATTTGCTAGCAGTAATTGATAGACACTGCTAGGTAACTGGCTAAAATCCAGTCTGAATAGAGATAAAATATGATTACAGTTGCTATATTTGTATCTAAAGATAATTGTATCACGATCAGCTTATACAATGAAGAATGCAGAAGGCTGTACAAGCTAGGTCACTGTCTGTCTTACAACCTCTAAAGGAAGCTGGGGATTAGTGAAAGTGACCTGGACCAATAAACCATAATCATTCTTATGAGCATATGAGCGCTGAAGCCCTTGTAAGCTGATGGTGGTGAACCATGCTCTACTAACCACTCAGAGGAGGGATTAGCTGTTAAAGTCAAGGCTGTCGCTTATCAGGGGGCTTTGTGAGCTTAAAGCACAGCAGAAATATTTAACTTTTACTTTGCTGAGTCAGTTTAACTAAAGAAAAATTTTATTCAAAAAATTGCTGTCAAGACTCCTGAAGGTTAAAATGATATTTAAGGAACCACAGTCCTAAGCTTATGCCTATTCAGTTACTTAAGTGAGGAACTGAAGAGCTCATGGAGAAATGGAAAATGCTCCAAAAAAGTAAAAGATAATTTTTATCACAATATACAAATCTGAAATATTTATCCTAGCAAGTCTACATGCAAGAATCAGGGAATGAATAAATAATAAACTATACCCATTATGGCAGTTTATAAAGAATTATAAGAAATGTTTACAGTCTGCTAGGCAAATATAACCCTTGTTGCTATTATTATTAAATAAGGGGTAAACAAATCATATCTTTCAGACTGCCACACAAGAGAGCTTTATTTATTTATTTTTTTTGAGACAGAGTCTCACTCTATGGTGCAGGCTGGAGTGCAATGGTGTGATCTTGGCTCACTGCAACCTCTGCCTCCTGGGCTCAAGTGATTCTCTCCTCAGCCTCCCAAGTAGCTGGGATTACAGGCATGTGCCACCATGCTGGGCTAATTTTTTAATTTTTAATAGAGATGGAGTTTCGCCATGTTGTCCAGGCTGGTCTCGAACTCCTGGCCTCCAGTGATCTAATGGCCTCAGCCTCCCAAAGTGCTGAGATTACAGGCATGAGCCACTGCACCTGGCCAGAGATACTGACTTTTAAGTTATTTTAAAAAATTTAGCTGGGCACAGCGGCTCATGCCTGTAATCCCAGCACTTTGGGAGGCTGAGGTGGGTGGATCACTGGAGGCCAGAAGTTTGAGACCAGCCTGGCCAACATGGCAAAACCCCATCTCTACTAAAAATACAAAACTTAGCCAGGCGTGGTGGTGCGCACCTGTAATCCCAGCTACTTGGGAGGCTGAGGCATGAGAATCACTTGAGCCTGAGAGGGGCAGGTTGCAGTGAGCTATCTTGCCACTGCACGCCAGGCTGAGTGACACAGTGAGATTCTGTCTCAAAACAAATAAATAAGTAAATAAGCCAATGTACTAACTGCATTGTTTAGAAAATTGTGTTGCAGTTGGCATTAGACTCACTTCAATTTTATATCCCAGTTATTAACTTAAAGGACAAAGTATAAAATTATATATACTTGATACAGTCAGTGAAACTGTAAATAAAGAGACAGAGAGAAAGGAAAAAGATTACAAATACAAAAGGGAAGACTATTTGTAGAGAAAAAATATATATATTTATATATATATTCAGTCCTCATAGAGACTGCCAAAAATTGCCAATGCTGACTGTATTTCAAGTCACCATGGCAGGGTATTGGGAAAAGTTTTCAATTAGCAATAATCACGCTTCAGATAAACCTCATTAGCTACGATACTGCCACTGCTCAAAGCCGTAAAAAAAAAAAAAAAAAAATTACATTGGGAAAAAACTCAGTACTCAAACATATTGAAGTTGTATCAAAATAAGTGGAAAATGAAGATATTAAATCATAATTACTATAATCTCCTCCACCGAATTATTTTAACTTTTGGGAATGAAGCTTAAACTTGCAACACAACTCTAACAGCAATAAATCCCATAAATGGTTAATCTTATTTTCAGTTGTATAAGAAGAAAAAGTGTGTCTGAGAACAGGGGAGGGAGATTTTCTCCTTCTTTGAAAACATGCTGCTTCACTTACACAGCCCCTCAGTTTGAGGATGTGTGCCACTCAAAGCAGAAAACAGAGGGATTTATTTGTGAAGAAAAACTAAAACAGCCGAAAAGAAAATTTAAGAAATAAAAACATACATACAATATAAAATACATTAAAAAAAACATTGCAAATGAAAACATTCCTAAAGAGTGTTTTGTATTAATAACAAAGATAAGAAAGTTTAATGTTCTCTTTCAGAAAATTGCCAGAAACAAACCACCAAATAAGAGCCAACAGCAACAATATAGATAGGTTTTTTCCTTTAATTGATACATAACATTTTACATATTTGTGGGGGTACATTTGATACTTTGTTACATGCACAGAATGTGTGCTGATCAAGTCTCTAAAGTATCTCCATCACTTTGAGTATTTGATATTTCTGTATTGGAAACAATTCAAGTCCTCTCTTTTAGCTACTTTGAAATATACAATACTACTTTGACTCTTTCTTCCTGGTGAAGTTAAGGAATCAAAGCCTGCAGTGGTGTCATCACAGCTCATTGCAGCCGCAAACTCCTGGGCTGAAGTGATCCCCCTGCCTCAGCCTCCTAAGTAGCTAGGACTACAGGTGCACATCACCACACTTGGGCTAATTTAAAATTTTTTTTTGTAGAGATGTGGTCTTTATGCTCCCCAGGCAGGCTGGTCTCAAACTCCTGGTCTTAAGCAATCTTCCTCTCTCAATTTCCCAAAGTGCTAGGATTACAGACTGGCTTCAGACCATACTGTTTCAGATATTTTCACTTAGTATCACTAAGACTAGAAATGCCAAAGATTTATTATTTTTATTTATTTATTTAAGACAGAGTCTTGCTCTGTTTGTCCAGGTGGGAGTGCAATGGTAAAATCCTGGCTCACTGCAACTTCTGCCTCCTGGGTTCAAGTGATTCAGCCTCCCGGGTTCAAGTGATTCAGCCTCCCGAAGATCTGGGATTACAGACACAAACCACCACACTTGGCTAATTTTTGTATTTTTAGTAGAGACAAGGTTTTACCATGTTGCCCAGGATGGTCTTGAACTCCCAGACTTGAGGTGATTTGCCTGCCTCAGCCTCCCAAAGTACTGGGATTACAGAATGTGAACCACTACGCCTGGCCTAGAAATGCCAAAGATTTTTGAAATTTTCAAAAAATAAGTATGAAAGACTAAGGAAAAACTCCACGATGTTTTTTGAAGTAAAAATATTAATCACACTAAAGCTATTACTCCAACTCACTTTAATTTATGAGATATTTGCACACATATTGTTCTTTCACTTATTTAGTACTCATTAAGGTATTCTAAAGTCTACAAAACAGGATTATAATGACTTTCCCATGGTGCCACATGATGTAAGTTACAGAGCTGAGGCTTGAACACAGCCTTCTAATGGTTGACTCAAGAATCTTTTGATTAGAAATTTAACTTTCAATCAATAGACAAAGCTGGATTGGGATTATGGTATCCACAAAACCCCTTAGATCCATTTAACCCCAGGATGGGATTGATACATTTAACAAATTTAAAAACCAAATATGGTTCATTATAAGACGGCAATTCAAACCTTGTTAGCACACTAACTGTTATTTAATTAGGTGCAATCTGAATGAAAATCCCAATGGGGTTCTTCTCAGAGTTTGACAATATGATTGTAAGCTTCAGCTGGAAGTTCATCTAAGAAAATTTTGAAAACTCAGAACCATCAGAAAGGCTGACATTGGCATCATCAGACATTAAATGAATGTCTCAAACATCAGAATGCTATGACAACTGGCCCAGAAGAACAAGTAGAAATTAGAAAAACAAAATCCACAAAACAGACTAAAATGTATATAAGGTGAAACACATTTCAAATCATTGAGGACAGTAAACATTTCTCAACAAATTATGCTAGGATGATTTTGTTGGGGAAAAAAATACACCATTAGGTATAAGTTGAGAGGAGTGTACAAAAAGATAAACAAAACAAGTTAGCTTTCCAGAGTCATCAGTGATTCCATATAGATTAATAATGCCAACAGATTAATTAAGTGTACTCTTAGAGTACCCTTCCTGCAGCCCAGGAAGTAAAAATTGCATTGCTGAAAGATCCTTTGTCCCAGTACTAATTTTTCTTTGCGACAGTGAACATCTATGTCCACAAATTGGTGACACAGATGGGACACATTCCCCTCCAGAGTGGTCTCCAGCCAAGACCCACCTGGTACGAGGAATAAATCAACCTGGTCTTTTAGCAATGCCAGGGGAAAACGGGCTTCAAGCTTTGGTCAAAATTCTAAAGGTTAAGTATGTGTAAGTGTGCATGCGAGAGAGCAGTATGAGTGGTTTCTCTCTGCAACATCTGCAATCTTTTCATACGGCCTCTGAGCAAAACAAAAGTAGAGAGGAGTGAGAGAGACCTCCGAAAGGGCGAGGGGGACAGATAGAATCCTCCCCTGGAAAAAGGCAAAAGGTAGCCAAGAAGGCTCCAGAGGAGCCCCAGTAAAGGCCCCTTAGGACCTTTACTGCTCATGCTGCTGGTCTTCTCCCCTGCTGGCGCAGGTGCCACGCCTGTCTGCCCCGCAAGGTTCTGGGCGTCCAAACTTGGACCATCTTGCTGCTGAGAGGACCGCAGGGGTGCCTGTGGCTGGGTCAGCTGCCCGTTGGGGTGGGGCCCAGGGAGGCGAAGGTCACAGGCGCACAGGGGCCAGGCTGCTCTAAGTGGCAGTGCACCTGCCAACGGCAGGGCCGGGAGTAAGGAAGCAGTGCAGGTGGCATTGGAAGTGGCAAGTGGCCTGTGTGGGGATGGCAGTGGTGGAGGTCGCCTGCAAGGACACTGGCTGTGGCAAGGGGTGCCACAGCGAGAGGCTCCGCAGAGGCGGCAGTGGGAGAGGCTGGAAAGTAGCAGCAGCAGCAGCAGCAGCAAGACAGTCAGGTTGGACACCGGGAACCTTGCAGGGCAGACAGGCGCTGCACCTGCCCCAGCAGGGGAGAAGACCAGCAACACGAGCAGCAACTACAAAAGCCCAAGGCAAGTCTCGCTCAGGCCAGCGAAATGTTAGAAATAAGAAAGAAAAGGTATGTAAAAAGATGGTAAGAGAAAGTGTGTGTGAAAGATAGAGAGACAGAAAGTAAAACTAATGAAAGAAATAGTGTAAAAAGAAAACAGAAATTTTTAAAGACTCAGGCAGAACAACTAAGCCAAAACATGTTAAAAAGATAGTTTAAAAAGTAAAATTATAAAGTAAAAGAGGAGGGAATTGTGGGAAGTAGAAAAGTTCCTTTTTAAAGTTTCCTTTCTTGTTAAAGAATAAGTGTGCTAGTAGCTCTTTGTTAAGCCCTATTTATGTAGCTGTTAAACATGCTACGCCTACAGGCATGTAGTACATTCTATGTTATTGTACTTTAACCAAAATATCTGTGGCTGGATGTGCTCACAGGCCTGTCCCAGCTCTCCATTGCTTTTACCTGTTTAGAAAAGTTTTAAGTTATTAGCCAATGAGGTTTTAGTTTAAATTGTGAGGTCTGGCTCCAGCCAACAGAGCTGAGACAACACAGAACAAGACTCTGTCTCTAAATAAATAAATAAAAATAAATAATAATACTCAGATACAAAATGAATATTTATAATCATAGGATATGTTGATATTCATAGAATATGAAGGATCGCTAGTAAAATTAATGTCAAAAGTAAAAAGCCATAAAAAGAAAAAAGCTGATAGATCTTATCATGTAAAAATTGAAAAAACTACAAAACATTGGTGAAAGAAATTGAAGAGGATATAAAAAAATGGAAATATATTCCATGTTCATGGATTAGAAGTATCAATATTGTTAAAATGTCCACACTACCCAAAGCAATCCACAGATTAAATGCAATCTCTATCAAAATACCAATCACTTTCTTCACAAAAATAGAAAAAAAATCCTAAAATATATATGGAACCACAAAAGACCCAGAATAGTCAAAGCTATCCTAAGCAGAAAGAATAAAACTGGAGGAATCACATTACCTGACTTCAAATTATACTACAGAGCAGCCGGGTGTGTTAGCTCACACCTGTAATCCCAGCACTTTGGGAGGCTTAGGTGGGTGGATCACTTGAGGTCAGGAGTTTGAGACCAGCCTGGCCAACATGGTGAAACCCTGTCCCTACTAAAAAATACAAAAATCAGCAGGTGTGGTAGCGCATGCCTATAATCCCAGCTATTAGGGAGCGAAGGAGAATTGCTTGAACCCAGGAGGTGGAGGCTGCAGTGAGCCGAGATTGTGATACTGCACTCCAGCCTGGACGACAGATCAAGACTCCATTTCAAAAAAGAAAAAAGGGTCTTGAAAAATTATACTACAGAGCTATGGTAACCAAAACAGCAGGGAACTCATTTTCACTAAAGGTGCCAAGAACATACGCTGGGGAAAAGACAGTCTCTTCTGAGAAAACCGGATATCTAAATGCAGAAGAACAAAACTAGATTCCTATCTTTTGCTGTATTTTACAAAATCAAATCAAAATGGATTAAAGACTGATATCTAAGACCTTAAACTATGAAACCACTACAAGAAAACATTGGGAAAACTGTCCAGGACATTGGTCTGGGCAAAAATTTCTTCAGTAATAACCTACAAGCACAGGCAACCAAACAAAAAAAATGGGCAAATGAGATCACATCAACTTAAAAGCTTCTGCACAGCAAAGGAAGCAATCATCAAAGTGAAGAGACAACCCACAGAATAAGAGAAAATATTTACAAACTATCCATCTGACAAGGGATTAATAACCAGATTACATAAGGAGCTCAAACTACTCTACAGGAAAAAAATCTAATAATGTGATTAAAAAATGGGCAAAAGATTTGAATAGACATTTCTCAAAAGAAGACAAATGGCAAACAGACATTTCAATTAAAAAAAATAATTTTTTAGTTTTTTTGGGTACATAGTAGGTGTATATATTTATGGGGTGAGATGTTTTGATACAGGCATGTGATGTGTGATCATCACATCATGGAAAATGGGGTAACCATCCCTTCAAGCATTTGTCCTTTGTGTTACAAACAATCCAATTATACTCAGTTTTTTAAAAATGTTCAATTAAATTATTACAGACTATAGTCACCATACTGTGCTATCAAATACTAAATCTTATTTTTTCTATTTTTTAATACCCATTAACTATCTTCACCTCCTCCTCATCTGCAACTATAAACAGGATTAAAGGCTAAAAGAAACAGGGGAAAATATTTGTAATATACAGAAAAAATGGTTCATCTACCATTACAGTCAGAGAAAGTCAAATGTCCAATAGAAAAATGAATAAAAAATATTAAAAGATGTCAACAAAGAAAAAACTACAGTGGCAAACAATGAAGTTTAATCAAGGCAATGCACATTAAAACAAGGTACAATTTTTTACTTGCTAAATTGCCAAAAATTTTAAAAAATAAAACCCAGAATCCATGAACTTAAAGAGAAATCAACATCATATACTACTGAATATATTTATGCTGAGAATATAAATTACTTAGAGAAATAGTATCTTAAAAGACTATAACAGGCTAGGCACACTGGTTGTCACATATAATTCCAGTACTTTGGGAGGCCAAGGTGGGAGGTTCACTGGAGGCCAGGAGTTTGATACCTTCTCTCTCAAAAACAAAAACATTAGCTGGGTATAGTGGCAAACACCTATACTCCCAGCTACTCAGGAGGCTGAGGCAGAAGGATGGCTTGAGCCTAGGATTTTGAGGTTGCAGTGAGTTATGATCATAGCAATACACTTGGCCTGGGTGACAGAGTAAGAACTTATCTCAAAAATAATAAAAAAAAAAAACAAAAAAAACCACCACCACCACCACCCCACCCCCGGCAAAAAAAAAAAAAAAAAAAAAAAAAAAAATTATATATATATATATATATAAAACAAATGATTCAGAGGGTCAAAGTACTAAAAAGGACAGGCTGAAATTGTAATGTAATTCAGAGGTAAATCTAGCTTCAAACTTATTAAAAAGCTATGAAGGAGTAGCAGAACATGTCATTTTGGATCAGCTAGTTAAAGTGAAGAAAACTGGCTGGGTGCCGTGGCTCACACCTGTAATCCCAGCACTTTGGGAGGCCGAGGAGGGCAGATCATGACGTCAGGAGATGGAGACCATCCTGGTCAACATGGTAAAACCTTGTCTCTACTAAAAATATAAAAATTAGCCAGGCGTGGTAGCATATGCTTGTAGTCCCAGCTATTCAGGAGGCTGTGGCAGAATCGCTTGAACCCGGGAGGCAGAGCTTGCAGTGAGCTGAGATTGCACCACTGCGCTCCAGCCTAGCGACAGAGTGAGACTTTGTCTCAAAAAAAAAAAGTGAAGAAAACAGATTATCATACCCAAAAAATAATGTTTGTTGCAAGTAAAATAGTATATGTACATTCATTCATTCAACAAGTATCTATTGCAGAAATACTATGTGCTAGGCACTGTTCTAACATGGCATTTGGGGAAACATACAAGAAATTAAATAATATATAACACGATATTAAGCAGAGGTAGGTAACTGCCACTAAGGAAAAAGCTAGAGCAGGGGAAGAGTATGGAGTATGAGAGGGAACAGGGCTCTACGGACTAGATCACCTGAAGAGCTACCAGATGGGCACTTGAATAAAGTGAAGGTGTGTGAGCCATGCAAAATCTGGGGAAACAGCTAGCACAGACTGAGCTGGGAGTAGGCTCACTGTTCAAGGAAAAGCAGGAAAGCCAATGTGGCCAAGTCAGAGTCAACAGGGCAGTGACTAGGACAGTGCATGCAGACTGTGATCACATAAGGCCTTGCAGACCATGGACGGAGTTGGGGTTTTTACTCTCACTGTGATGGGAAGCCACTGGATCATTCTGAGCAGACTTGATGTGATCTGATTTACATTTTAAAATAGGCACTCTAAACACTTAGAATGTTGAGAACATTAGTGCACGGCAGGAATGTTATCAAACCAGTTGGGAGGTGATTGTAGGTGTCCAGGCAAGAGATCATTGTGCCTTGGACTAGGGTAACAGTCACCGAGGTAGTGATGAGATGTGGGATATACTCAGAAATGAAAGCAGGATGAACTTGCTAATAGACTGGACATTAGAGAAATTAGACTGGAGGATGACACTGTTTTGGGCTTGAGTAAACAAATGTCATTTAAGTGCTTAGGAACATTTTGCTTGATAAGTTAATCTGCCTATGCACTGGGGATTTGAAGAATTGAAAAAAACAAATATTAAATATGTTCAATTTATAAATGTGACCTAAAATGCTTAATGGGATGTATTAATTAAATTTGCAAATGGGTATTACTGTTTAGGACAATGTAATCCTTTCCATTAGAGTTTATCAAACATTCATCAAAGCACAAGAAAAAATGATTGTTCTTTAATTTTATGCAAAAATAATTCAATTTACTAATCTTTTTATCCTATTTATAAATCGAACCTAAAAAAAGAAAAACAATTAGGTTTTAAAATTTGCAACTATAATAAATAGTATATTAATTTTAAATCCAAATTGCCCAAAAATCCTTTCTAAATACAAAAGTCCCACAGAAACAAAAATACTTGAATTGACAGAGTATTTAACGAGATAGGAAACATGTCTGTGACATATTAAGTGAGGGGAGGGAGAAGCAAGTTACAAAATAATGTATATATTATATGAGAAATGTGTATGTATATTGTTTATAATCATAAACTTTCTTCTAAAGAAGGTGTGATCAATAAGCTACAATCAGTTTTTCTGATTTTTACAAAATTTTTTTACAGTTTTACGCTGTGATTTTTTTTTTTTTTTTGAGATGGAGTCTCACTCTGTTGCCCAGGCTGGAGTGCAGTGGCACAATCTTAGCTCACCGCAACTTCTGCCTCCTGGGTTCAAGCAATTCTCCTGCCTCAGCCTCCTGAGTACCTGGGACTACAGGCATGCGCCACCACGCCCAGCTAACTTTTGTATTTTTTAGTAGAGATGGGGTTTCACCATATTGGACAGGCTGGTCTCAAACTCCTGACCTCGTGATCCACTTGCCTCGGTCTCCCAAAGTGCTGGGATCACAAGCGTGAGCCACTGTGCCCAGCCTACACTGTGATCTTTTAAAAACATTCCTCTGGGCCAGGCACTGTGGCTCACACCTGTAATCCCAGCACTTTGGGAAGTCAAGGTACGTGGATCACTTGAGGTCAAGAGTTCAAGACCAGCCTGGTCAACATGGTGAAACCCTTTCTCTACTAAAAATACAAAAATTTAGCTGGGTGTGGTGGTGCATGCCTGTAATCCTAGCTACATGGGAGGCTGAGGCAGGAGAATAACTTGAACCCAGGAAGTGGAGGTTATAGTGAGCCGAGATTACACCACTGCACTCGACAGAGCAAGACTCCGTCACAAAAAAAAAACAAAAACAAAAACAAAGAAAAACATTCTTCTATAGTCCCAGTTACATGGGAGGCTGAGTCGGGGGAGTGCTTGAGCCCAGGAGTTCAAGGCTGTAGTGTCTATGATTGCACTTCTAAGTAGCTTCTGCACTCCAGCCTGTGCAACACAGCAAGACCCCATCTCTAAAACAAACACTGCCAAAACATTCTTTCTCTACCCAAAAGCAGACTCTCAAATAGTTGTTGAATCAGTGAATAAAATATTAACCCTACTGCTTCCAGGCCAAAGGATCTGAGCTTATTTTTGTTTCTACCTCTATGAATATTTCTCTGGATTTCCAAATGTTCTATAATTATTGTATATTCTTATAATTGGAAAAAATATTTTAATGCTAATTATAAGGACTGTTTTAATAACATGAAAAACTGCTTACAATATTAATGGAAAAAAGCAAGTAAAACGGAATATGGTTACAAACACAACTACATAAAAGAGATTAAAAATTGGCCAGGTGTAGTGGCTCACACATTGTAACCTCAGAACTTTGGAAGGCCGAGGCAGGTTGATCACGAGGCCGGGAGTTTGAGATCAGCTTGGCTAACATGGTGGAATCCCATCCCTATAAAAAACAACAACAAAAACCCCCCCAAAAATTAGCTGGGTGTGGTGGTGGACAACTGTAATCACAGCTACCCAGGTAGCTGAGGCACAAGAATTGCTTGAGCCTGGGAGGCAGAGGTTGTATTAAACTAAAATCATGCCACTGCACTCCAGCCTGGGTGATAGAGCGAGACCCTGTCTCAAAAAAAAAAAAAAAGGATTAAAAAGGATTAATGGAAATATGTCCAATATTGACAGTACATGTCTACTACAGGCTACGTGACTCATTCTCCTTTGCTAGAATCTGTAAACTTTCCTGATCTCTCTGCATTTCTTTCAAGAACAGATTCTATGTAGATTCAATGAACTTCATATTGCCAAATCACACAATTTTCTGTCATCATCTTACTCAACCTCTTGGTAACAATCAAAACAAGAAGACTTCCCTTCCTAAAATATAAATCTTTCTTCCCTTTCCTCCTACCTTGTTAGCTACTTACCATTGTTCTTTGCTGGTTTGGCATGTTTGACCTTTGTCCTAAGCTCAATTCGTATATCCAGCTGTTTACTTGATATATCTAATCATGTGGATTTCACAACAGGTATCATACACTTACTATGTCCAAAAAGAAGCTTCTGATTTTAATTCTCCACCCCCACTAACCTGCCCTTCTACAAGTCTTCCCATCTCAGTGAATGGTCCCCACATTATGGTACCAACCACTCAAGTCCCAAACCTATAAATCATCCTTGATTCCTGTCTATCACCTTCATGTAATGGCCCCCACCTGCCACCCTGTTTCTCTACAAAGGCTTCTAGAACATATCATGCCAAATGAAAAACAGCTGACCACCACGATGTTCAGCATCTTAAACAAATTTACCTTTCAAGAGCAAAACCATTTATCAATTTTGCCCTGGCCACAGAAAAAATTTCAGGGACAAAATTATTTTCTGTTAAAAAAAGAAAACCCTTTAACATACAATATTATTTTTTAAATGATGTATTTATGTATTACTTTGGTACATTAATTTTAATAAGAAAAATCAAAGTACAAGGAAAGACTAGTGTAACTACACTGAGGGAGAAAGATATGTTACTAAGAAATGAACAGAAAGTGCCACCAAGTGGGAAAACGGTATACATGCAATAGAGGAAAATCTATCCAGGCCATGTCTTGTTTCGTATCAACTTGTTCCAAAGGACTTCAAGGTTCCAATACTTCAAATCACAAACAGCGCATATTTATTTCTTTTGATACAAATGAAAACAATAATTTTATACAGCTATGCATGAAATAGCCCAAACTTTCTACTTTTCTACACTGATTCTATAAAAAACCTAACTACCATAACAACAAAAATGAAGACTTTTGTGTGTTACTGTATAGATGGTGGCAATTAGATAACTTTAGAATAAAACTGAAGGCAATAAAGTGGTATCAAACAAAATAAAAACAAGAACAAAAGAAAGAAAGAAAGAAAAAGAAAAAGAAAGAAAGTAAGTAAGTAGTATAGAATGGTACTTGGGCTAGGCATAGTGGCTCATGCCTGTAATGTCAGCACTTTGGGAAGCCAAGGCAGGTAGATAGCTTGACCCCAGGAGTTTAAGACCAGCCTAGGCAACACGGCAAAACCCTGTCTCTAGAAAAAAAAAAAAATAACAAAAGTAGCCAGGTGTGGTGGTCCATGCCTGTAGTCTCAGCTACTCCAGAGGCTGAGGCAGGAGGATGGCTTAAGCCTGGGAGGTCGAGGCTGCAGTAAGCCAAGATCGTACCAATGAACCCCAGCCTGGGTGATACAGTGAGACCCTGCCTCAAAATAAAACAAAATGTTATTTGTTATCTACTTAAATACTTTCAGAGTATTCTACTCAATCAAATTAAACTAATATAAATTCCTGAAGAAGAAATTAGTATCTTGTTGCTGATCTCATAAGAGAATAAAACATACAGGAAAATGAAGGTACTATAACAAAAATAACAGACACTAAATTATAACACAGTATTAGTACTAGTATTCATTGAGCACCTGTAAACTACAAGAGAACAAAGACCATACATATTTAATTCACTGCTGTGAATATATAAACCTATCAAGACCTGACATATAGGGGGGTGCTCAATAAATATTTGTTGAATCAATCAAGTTTGTAAGCAGACTGTGTTAGGATCTAGGCAATCCCCATTTCTTATTTTCAAGGCACGTGTATGTAGCTCAACTGCCCATCCAAGAAGTTTGTACCACCATCTTTGGTTTTATACTGGTGGACCTAGCAACCTTTACTGGCAGCTGGCAGATTCAAAAAAGTGAAGGTCTGTAGACCACATAGATAAAATGAACTCATTTTTCTATAAGATTTCTAATGTTTCCCATAAGATTAGAGAACATTAAGTGAAACAGAGAAGCTGACTAAAATTCTATCAAAAACACTAATGTCTCTAAGGGAAATCTTCCCCTAGGTGAGATTATGCAGCTACTGAACAGACTCATAAGACTATCATAGGCCATACTTGGCACCTGAGAACTCAGGACAGAGGACACGAATCACAGCTTGCCAGCTGGGCAGCGCCAAATGTTCCTCTCCCTGGGAGTCTGTGCAGTTGTTCATGCAAGTGACAGCTCACCCAGCCATCCAGAAGCCATTTTCTTTAACTCCCTAGATGACACAGCACAGGCTCGAGGGAGATGAGAGCAACATCAGGCAGGTGCAGGAGCTCCCTAACTCAAAACCCTCATGCTCCACCAAAGCTACTGTCTCTAATAACTCCAAAGGCATAGCTTCAGGATTCCCTTTCCCACCAGGGTCATGCCAGTTCTAAGAGCAGTAGCACTCACCAGGCACTCATAATTCCTCTCAATCCAACTGCAATTTCCCAATCAGAGGTCGATTTTATGTTGCAGTACAGTTAATACAATTTTATCTGGTTTCCAGGATAACAGAGCTAGGCATTTAACTGAAGGTCATATTCTCCCAACCCTTAATTTATAAAGTTAAGTTGAATACTACACTAGATTAAATCAAACCAAAATCCTATTTCCAGCACCAATCTCCACCCTAACCAACAGGCTACTTTTCAACTGTCTACTCACCTTCTCATGTGATCATCTATCAAGCTTCTCATACTTAACATAGACCAGGTAGAACTCTTGACCACCTCTTCCAAACCTGCTCCCCTACTCCACTCCTCCCTAGCTCAGTGACTATACCTCTAGTAGTTCGAGCCAAAAATCTTGAATTTATCCTGACTGCTTTTTCTCTCAAAAGCCAATCAATCAGCAAATCCTGCTGACCCCATCTTACTTGGAACCCTCTAAAAGGGCCTCCAATGATCACCTCCTCCTGGTATTCACACCCAGGTATAATACCCGCTTCTTAAGTGTGGCTGGACTGACTGACTTGCTTCTAATGCTGAAGTACGGGATGTCACTTCCTAGATGAGGTTTAAAAAGACTGTGTTTTCCACCTTGGTCTGGGGAAGTCAGACGCCATGTCATGAGGTAGCCTAGGCAGAGGTCTACTGAGTAAGCTTGGAAGCAAATCTTCTGAGGTCTGTCTACAGCCACATCAGTAAGTGCGGCAATGGGTCCTTCCCAAGTCACACCTTGGGAGCATGGCAGCCTCAGATGAGATCTCGATTGTAACCTTGTGAGAGACCCTGAGCCCGAGGTATCCAGCTAAACTACACTCAAATTGCTGTGAGGTAATGTTTACTGTCTTAAGCTAAGTTTGGGATAACTTGTTCCACAGTAATAGACAACTAATATGATCCCAAATCTCACAACCTGCATCACTAGCTCCCTGGTCCAGCCCCATCAACAGCCCAGGCAATGACATACAACAGCTTCTTAAGTGATTAGTCTGCTTCCACACTTGCCTTGCCCCTCTTCCTTTATTCTTCACAACAACCATAGAGATGCTTTAAAAATGTAAATCAGAGTGCAAAAGCCATTAGTGGGGCCAAGGAAAGTAGACATCTGCAATTGGTGTGTGAGGGGGGATCCAGCAAGATGTGTCAGAGCCTGCATGGGGAAAAGAGCCTGTCCACACAGGGAGAGGAGAAGTGGCAAGTTGGTTTGGGGTGCTGGAGGCAAACTGGGATAAGGAGGAAGTGGGGGAAGAGGATGAGAAGGCAGCAATGGAAACTTAGTTACACACAGTAGAATTGGTCAAATAACTATATTAAGAAAAAAAAAACAGCTATAAATGTGGAAAGGGAAAAAACTATAGTGTAACCTGTAATGTTGGACTGCCATCAGTGGTACTGATGGGGACACACAATCATTACATATGTTCCCTAGCTTGTTCACTGAGAAGGCCTGGGAGCACTGACATTCCAATAACGATGAGCAAGCATGTATTACATTCATATCTTAGTTTCTAATACCACCCTCCACTAAAAAACAAGGAAGCAAACAAACACAGGGCTCCTCAGAGAAATGGCCGTCTCTAAGGCTGGAACAGAGAAATTATAAGATGAACCTGAAACACCTTGTGTCAGGAAGTAAAAGGTGCTCCAAGAATGATGAAGACATTTCAAAAGGACCCCCTAATGCTAATAGCCAAAATACATACAATACATACATCCATATATAATATGGAATTCAAAAAACTCAAGAGCAAAAAAACACAATTAAAAAATGGCAAAGTGGCTGGGCATGGTGGCTTATAGGCTCATGCCTGTAATCCTAGCACTTTGATAGGCCAAGGTGGGAGGATCACTTGAGCCAGGAGTTACAGACCTGCCTGGGCAACATAGGGAGGCCCTGTTTTTATACAAAAATTTTTAAAAATTAGTCAGGCATGGTGGCACATGGCTGTAGTTCCAGCAACTTAGGAGGCTGAGGTGGGAGGGTCGCTTGAGCCTAGGAGGTCAGGGCTGCAGTGACCCATGGTCACACCACTGCACTTCAGCCTGGGCAACATACCAAGACTCTACCTTTAATAAAAGCAGTTGATGGGGACAAAGAACCTGGAGATTTCTTGGAAGATATATAAACGGCCAACAGCTATATGAAAAAAATGCTCATTGTCACTAATCATCAGGGAAGTGCAAATTAATACCACAATGAGATATCACTTCACATCTGCTAAAATGACTTATCAAAAAGACAGAAGATAACAACTGTTGGCAAAGGTGTGAAGAAAAGGGAACCTGTGGCTGGGCGCAGTGGCTCATACCTGTAATTCTAGCACTTTGGGAGGCCAAGGTGGGTAGATCATCTGAGGTCTGGAGTTCCAGACCAACCTGGCCAACATGGTAAAACCCCGTTTCTACTAAAAATATAAAAATTAGCTGAGTGTAGTGGCTCATGCCTGTAATCCCAGCCACTTGGGAGGCTGAGGCAGGAGAATCACTTGAACCCGGGAAGTGGAGGTTGCAGTGAGCTGAGATTGTGCCATTGCACTCCAGCTTGGGTGACAGAGGGAGACCATGACAAAAAACAAACAAAAAAAAAAAAGAAAGAAAGAAAGAAAGAGAGAGAGAGAGAGGGAGGGAGGGAAGGAAGGAAAGAAGGAAAGAAGGAAAGAAGGAAGGAAGGAAGGAAAGAAAGAAGGAAGGAAGGGAAAGAAAGAAAGAAGAAAAGGGAAAAAAGGAACCTGTGCATTGTTGGTGGGAATGTAAATTAGTGTAGCACTATGGAAAACAGCATGGAGGTTCCTCAGAAAACTAAAAATAGAATTACCATATGATTCAGCAATCCCACTTCTGGGTATATATCCAAAGGAATTATACCCAGAAGTAAGATTGCTGAATTATGCCGAAGAGATATGTGCACTCCCATGTTCACTGACGCATTATTCACAAAGCCAAGATGAAGAAGCAATCTAGGTGTCTATCATCAGATGAATGAATAAACAAAATGTGGTATATATACACAATGGAATACTATTCAGCCTTAAAAAAGAGGGAAATTCTGTCATTTGGACATTGTGGATGAACCTGGAAGACATTATGCTAAGTAAAATCAGCCAGGCACAGCAAGATAAATACTGCATAATCCCACTTATATATGGAATCTTAAAAAATTGAATTCACAGAAGAAGAGATATCGGGGTACCAACTCCAGCTGCCCTGACACTGGCCTATGATCATAGTAGAGGGAACAGCAGTGCTGAAGTGGAACAGACTGGGCACCAAGGCACAAGATTTCTATAACTGGCCTGATGAATCCCTTGAGAAAATGGACAGTACACTCCCGGTTCAGCAGTACATTCAACAGAACGTAAGAGCAGATTGCTCCAATATTGACAAAATTCTTGAACCACCTGAAGGCCAAGATGAAAGTGTATGCAAGTATGAATATTTATTTAAAGCAATTCAGCCTTGAGCTAAATGGACCCGATGTCAAACTTCAGAGTGAATGCCATCCAGATACTTGTACTCAAATGACAGCAACTGAACAATGGATTTGTCTTTGTGCAACTCATAAAACAAGAGTGTCCTGCTACAGACTACACTAGACACATACTTGATGGTGTTGTGTCTTCTGAATAGCAATAAATATTTTCCCATCAGGGTTAGTATAAAGGAATCATCGGTAGCAAAACTAGGATCAGCATGCCATAGGATTTACAGATTTACAGAATATTTTCACATGCTTATTTTCATCACTGGCAAATTTTTGATGAATATGAAAATGAAACATTTTTGTGTCGTCAGTTTACTAACTTTGTGCTTAAGTATAATTTGATGTCCAAGGATAACCTTAGTGTATTAATTTTAGAAGAGGAAGTTCAGAATTCAGTTTCTAGGGAAAGTGAAGCATGAAGGGAATTATATAGAAAAATGTACTGATCACACAAGTAACATTAATTATGAGCTGTATATATCATTTTAGACATATCAATCATGTGTCTATATTATAGTTTCTTTATTTAGCATAGATTTTGGTATGCTGTGTTTGTCTTTTATTTTATTTTATTTTGAGACAGAGTCTCGCTCTGTCCCCAGGCTGGAGTGCAGTGGTGAGATCTCGGCTCACTGCAACCTCTGCCTCCCGGGTTCAAGCAATTCTCCTGCCTCAGCCTCCCGAGTAGCTGGGACTACAGGCGCCCGCCACCATGCCCAGTTAATTTTTGTATTTTTAGTACAGACGGGGTTTCACCATGTTGGCCAGGACGGGCTCAATTTCTTGACCTCGTGATCTGCCCGCCTCGACCTCCCAAAGTGCTGGGATTACAGGCGTGAGCCACTGTGCCTGGCCGTTTGTCTTTTATTAATAAAATGAGAATTACTTTTTAAGTTATTCATAAACTGTATATTTGTGGTTTGGCACTCATGGATTTTCAGTAAGATTACAGCCGGATGCAGTGGCTCACATCTGTAATTCCAGCCCTTTGGAAGGCCAAGGTGGGTGGATCGTTTGAACTCAGGAGCTTGAGACCAGCCTGAGAAACATGGCGAAACCCTGTCTCTGTGAACAACACAAAAAATCAGCCAAGCATAGTTGCACAGGCCTGCAGTCCCAGCTACTTGGGAGGCTGAGGCAGGAGAATCACTTGAACCCGGGAGGCAGAGATTGCAGTCAGCTGAGATCATACCACTGCACTCCATTCTAGGTAACAGAGCAAGACTCTGTCTCAAAAAACAAATAAAAATAAAAAATAAAATTATATCTGTTTATAATGCCTGTTAAAAAAAAAGAATTTACAGTTTGTAAAATTGCTGCTAAATAATCATTGGATCACAATCTTTATCAAACAAATCCACCTATAAAAAAACGAGTGAGGTTGAGGTTTTGCACAAGCCATATACTAAACAGGTGGTGATGTTTTCCTTTGCTTTTACCTCTGAGTTTAGATATTCTAGAAACTTTTGTAGTATACTGTTCCATTTTACCTGTTAACGTTCCCAAAATGAGATTAAAGTGTTGTGAAATTCTGTTTATATTTTTTAATATGCATATATTAATGTGTCTATCTAAATATAAATACAAATGAAGCATTAGTAATAATTAAATAATCTTACTATGCTACATAAAATACATTCTAGGCTAGCATACTTGGAAAGGATTTACCATTCTGTAGCGGTGGACCGTTACAGGTACATAAATGATGTTCCCACTGGAAACCTGCCCTGCCTGCCACTTCTCCTTCCCTTAACCTTCTTCTCAAACTACTTTAGCTGAGAAGCTTTTCACCAGACTGTGAGTTAGTGATGGATTATACCTATTTATATTGGTATTAACTGCTTACTGATTATATCCCATATGAGCAATTACATTACGCTACAGGAACAATGTATTGGCATAGGCTCTTGCTCATCTTTGTTTGGCGAAACTGTTCTAACTACTTAGAAAACAGTCCTTAAAATAGTTTCTCTTCCTGTCAGTAATATTAGTCTTTTCATCTAACCATCTAGGCAGCATTAAATAGAGTTGAAGGAATACTATGGTATTTATTTTATACACCCTGTCTACAAAATTTCTGTTTGAATTATATGGACATGTGAGATTATCTGCAATAATTCATAGGTTCTGAGGGTGTTAAGTGGCCATATATTTTTTTGGACTTTGGTATAATTCAGTGTCTTAAGAAGGATTCAAGTACAGGTTTAACAATCTTATAATCTATTGAATGCCATTTCTCATAAAACACTGGAGGTCTTACTGCCAGACTGATTGTAAGAGGCACTAAAAGTGAAAAAACTGTACATGTTGTGAAGAAAGAATTTAAATCCATCTTTTGAACAAATTTAACTGACATGAGGAAATGCTTTTTCATTTAAAAGGGTTATTTTGAAACGACAAAAATGTATTCATCTTCATTGTTTTTTCAAATTTAAGGGAATAATTTAGACCATATTATTAGACAAGAATGTACGCAAAAACAGGGGACATAACAGTATACTGAGAGTGTATATATATGATTTACACCTTTCCAAGCCTGCCAGTCTTTTAGGCTGTGAACATGGCCAGCAGCCCCCATCATTACTCTACCCCAACCCACAACTATCTTATAAGAAGTGTTATGTTCACAGTGAAAGGAATGTTGACTTTCAAATTACAAATTTATATTAATGTCACTGTAAACCAATGGGAATGGTAATTTTTAAACAAGGTTGTTAAATATTAGGACTAAACTATTAAGTTAATAAATTATATGTAGCCATGTAGCTGTTCTCTCTAGATGGTGTCTCTCAATGGGTTTCTACCACTTGACTAATTTCTTAGTGAATATTCAAACAGAGGTAATGACTGGGATTGGTGATCTAGCTAAACATTTTGAAACACATTTTGAAAAATATGGCTTAGTGTTAATAGGGAAATAAAATATGAGTTTTTTTCTTATTCATTCCATCTTCCTTGTACTGTATATTTGAAATTGATCATTTAAAAAAATCTCCAAAAGAAAACATCCAGCTGGGTACAGTGGCTCACCTCAGGTTGGGTGCAGTGGCTCACACTTGTAATCCCAACACTTTGGGAGGCCAAGGCAGGAGGATTCCTTGGGCTCAGGAATTTGAGACCAGACTGGGCAACTTAGTGAGACCTCACCTCTAAGAAAAATAAAAATAGGCCGGGCACGGTGGTTCATGCCTGTAATCCTGCCTTTGGGAGGCCAAGGTGGGTGGATCGCCTGAGGTCGGGAGTTTGAGACCAGCCTGGCCAACATGGTGAAACCCTGTCTCTATTAAAAATTAGCTGGGCATGGTGGCACGCACCTGTAGTCCTAGCTACTTGGGAGGCTGAGGCAGGAGAATCGCTTGAACCTGGGAGGCAGAAGTTGCAGTGAGCTGGGATCACGACACTGCACTCCAGACCTGGTGACAAGAGCAATACTCCATCTCAAAAAAAATAAAATATAAAAACAAAAATCTTTAAAAATAAATAAAAATAATTAGCTAATCCCAGCTACTCAGGAGGCTGAGGAGGGATGATCGCTTGAGCACAGAACATTGAAGTTGTAATGTGCTATTAATGTGCCACTACACTCCAGCCTGGGTAAAAAATAAAAAAAAAAAACAAAAGTAGTAGAGTAGAATCGTAGTTACCAGGGGCAGGAGGAGTAAAGAGTATAAGAAAGAGGAGATACTGATCAGAGTACAAAATTCCAATTAGGAGGAATAAGCTTTAGTGCTCTATTGCACAGAATGGTGACTGTAATAAATAATAATCCATTGTATATTTGTAAATTGCTAAAATAATTTTAAATGTTTTTACCACAAAAAATGATAAGTATGTGAGGTAATGGATTTATTAATTGGCTTGATTTAATCATTCCACAATGTAAACATATATCAAAACATCATATTGTATCCCATAAATATATACAATTACTATTCGTCAATTAAAAATAAAATTTTAGCCCAGGGAAAGTAGTGAGACCTCGTCCGAAAAAAAAAACTCAGCAGGGTATGGTGATGCAGGCCTGCAGTCCCAGCTACTCAGGAGGCTGAGGCGGGAGGATGGTTTAAGCTCAGGAGGTCGAGGCTGCAGTGAGCTGTGAAAGCACCACTGCACTCAGCCTGGGTGGCAGAGTGAGACCCGTCTCAAATAAAATCTTTTTTAGAAACTGAGACCCCCTCCCCACTAAAAACCTCCAAAGACCTCCAAATGCAGCTTGAATGGGTTCCAACTGGTCAAATTGAGCCCAATTTGAACAATAAAAGAATCATTTATAGCAATGGATTATAACCAATTGATTAAATTAGGAGTTGATACAGATATAATGAATTAAAACTTTGATGAGTAAGGGGATAGTTATATAACCTCAAAGCGTTGCCCTACAAAATGCTAATTAATTAAAAAGGGAAAATTAGTAACTTTAGAATGGAGAAAACTGGCCGACCCCTTAATCAGGTGATAGAGGTTTTCATTAATAATAGGACAAACACAAATCAGCTGCTATGTAATAGAGTGCAACAAGAAAAACATGGCTTCAGTGACAGGAATGTCACAGAAGCACAGCCTGAACCTAGTCATGAGGAAACATTCAACAAACCCACTGAGGGACCTTCAACAACATAACTGTCAAGTAATTTTCAAAAGCGTCAAGGTCATGAAAATCAAGGAAAAGCTGAGGAACCAATCCAGTGTGAAGGAGACTAAAGAATTTGAAATCCATATGAAATGTGTAATTAGATCTCTCTATAAAGGGCGTTCCTGGGACAACTGATGAAACCTGAGTGGCTGAAGTTCATAACACGCTGCTCCAACATATGCAGCTCTGGCATATTGATTATGCTGAGTTAAAGGCACTTGAAAACAGTGGCACAACCGGGCATGGTGGCTCATCAGCACTTTGGGAGGCTGAGGTAAGTGGATCACTTGAGGCCAGGAGTTCAGGACCAGCCTGGCCAACATGTGAAACCCTGTCTCTACTAAAAATACAAAAATTAGCCAGGCATGATGGCACATGCCTGTAATCCCAGCTACTTGGGAGCCTGAGGTAGAAGGATCACTAGAGCCCAAGAGGTCGACGCTGCAGGGAGCTGAGATCGCACCACTGCACTCCAGCCTGGGCAACAGAGCAGGACCCTGTCTCAAAAAAAATAATCAGAACTTTTTCTTCCTGAAAGCAGGAGAAAAAATTCCCACATAAAAGATGTCCTCCCTATACCAGAAGGAAACTGTCATTTTACATCAAGGACAGGAAATTGAGGTCAAGGAAAATGTACAAACTTTGTTAAATTAACTCTTATCTTCTTAGTCACTTCTATACCCAATTATCTACCCAAGCCCAAGTCCCTTTGCCTTCTCACATTTTCACAACGTTCTACTCACTCTTTGTCCAATTCAGTACCTAAGTGTTCAACATTAACTGCATCTTGGATCTTCATTCCCTTAAGAGGGCTCCATGTCATATGTATGCTTTTCTCCTGTTAACATGTGTTTAATTATCAGGCCCAGCCAAAAAGCCCTAAGTCGTCAAGGGTAAAATTTTGCCTCCCTCACATAGTGTATCACTGTTACTTTCCTGATATTTGTGGTTATATTGTGATTATGTAGGACAATGTTCTTGTTTGCAGGAAGTACACACTATTCAGGAGTGATGAAGTATCAATTTGGCAACTTACTTTGAAGTTACTCAAATGTTTGTAATCATTCTGAAAATTCCGGATTATTCCAAATGTTAAAAAACTAAATCAGATCACACCCTACCTCACCTTCCAGTGACTTCCAAATAAATTCAGACAAAAAGCTGAAGTGTGTACCATGGCTTACAAGATCTACATGATCTGGGCCCTAACTATTTCTCCTACCTCATTTCTTAATATCTTCCCCTCACTCATTCCATTCCAGCCAAAGTGGCCATACTGCTCTTCTTTGAACAGACCAAGCAATACATCTCAAACAGACAGGCTTTTGCACTTGTGGTTCCCTCTGCCTGGAACACTTTCTCCTCTTCTATGTCTTTCCTCAAATGTCACTCACTCAAAGAAGCCTTCCCTAACTCCTGTATAAAACAGCCACCTGATCCTTCCATTGCTCTTGATCCCCCTGTGAGGCCCAGCTTCATAGTATCTTCCTTGCATTTATCGTTACTGCAAACATATAAAATGTTTCTCTGTCTTCCCCCATGTAAACGAGGACCTTGTTTTATTCACCTCTCTATCCCCAGGTTCTTAGCACCTGGTGGGTACTAAATAAATAGTTATTTGAATAAGGATGATAAATTGTATCTGTTATTCCTTACACGCTATATGTGATAATACCTAGCTCTGTAATTAGAGATAAGTCAACCAACATCAAATTTATTCATGAATCAAAGGTAAGAATCCACAGATTTAGAATTCCACAGTGTGTCACAGTCAACAAAGAGGTTTGAGAAACTAACAGCTTATCTTGTCCAACACCATTTCTCCTTTAAAAGATTCATCACAAGCCATTAAGCTTCCCATACAAACAAGGGTCATCAAAGATACTCAGCCCTTAGGAGGTGCCTCTCCACAAAGAAATGAAGCTTTGAATCCTCACTTGCCCTCAGGCACCTGCTGGAGTGATGTTCTACAACTCTTAGCTTCTTTTTCATGTGATCTCAGATCAAATAAAAGGACTTGCTCCACTGAATAGAACTTTTATCTTTTCTGGGTTTTACTATTTTATGATTTTAAACATAATTCATCTCACGTAATTGAAATCACACCTGTACCCCTCATCTTCCAAAACCAATGAGCACCAATGTTAGATAAGCATTTTGAAGCAGACAGATGTCAATCTGAATAAGACAGCTCATATGCCTTCCACAGCCTCCCCAGACCAACTCTACCCAAGAAACAATCTCTCAATGAAACATAAACCAGGACACCTCGGTTCTTAATGCCTGCATCCTACATTGACACTTTGGTCTCAGATAGAATGAGATCTCCTAACGTACAGAATGCCCCTTCGGTGAAGGCTGATGGTTCTAAACCTAAAACCACAGCTCAATGCATGCTGGGCTTAATACATGGTGATGGATTGATCTGTGCAGGAAACCATCATGGCACATGTTTACCTGTGTAACAAACCTGCACACCCTGCACATGTACCCCAGAACTTAGAATAAAAGTTGAAGGAAACAAATAGAGACACAGAATGTAAACAAACAAACAAACAAACAACCCACAGCTCTTCAGACCTTAACCACAGGTTATTATTTCCCACTAAAAAGAGTACAATATCAGAGCTTATAAACTACCACGAGAACAGTTTAAAAAAAAAAAGAGTACAATAGCCATCCCCAAATAATGTGGCATGAGAAAATTTCTCATCAGTGCTGCTTTCTCATGTTAAGGACCAATGAGCTTTTTTTTCTTTTTTCCAGAGACAGGGTTTCAGCCAGGCACGGTGGCTCACGCCTGTAATCCAGCACTTTGGGAGGCCAAGATGGGCAGATCACAACGTCACGAGTTCGAGACCAGCCTGGCCAATATGGTGAAACCCTGTCTCTACTAAAATGACAAAAATTAGCTGGGCATAGGGGTGGGTGCCTGTAGTCCCAGCTACTCGGGAGGCTGAGGCAGGAGAATCGCTTGAACCTGGAAAGTAGATGTTGCAGTGAGCCAAGATTGCGTCACTGGACTCCAGCCTGGGCCACAGGATTGCGACTCCGTCTCAAAAAAAAAAACAAAAAAGGGAGACAGGGTTTCACTCTGTTGCTCAAGCTGGATATAGTGGTGCAATCATACCTCATTGCAACCTCGAACCCCTGGGCTCAAGGGATCCTCCCACCTCAGCCTCCCAAGTAGCTGCAACTACAGGCACGCATCACCATGCCGAGCTAATTTTAAAAAAATTTTTTATTTATAAAGATGAGGCCTTGTTAAGTTGCTCGGGCTGATCTCAAACTTCTGGCCTCAAGTGATCTTCATGCCTCAACCTTCCAAACTGCTGGGATTACAGATATGAGCCACCACGCCCAACCCCTGTGAAATTTTAAAGACATTATCCACTATCGTGTTCTTCAAATTACATCACTGACATGGTCAATGCCCATAGTTAGTCCAAGTAGAAGAACAGGATTGAAAACTGAGTGTAGCTCAGTAAAAACATATAGTACACATATGTTTTGCTTAGCTCACACAGTATTTGAAAAAAATAAAACTGTTCTGTCCAATTGAGTAGCCTATTTATCTTAAATACAAATTTAAAAATTTCCTCAGTTGCATTATCCACATTTTAAAGTGCTCTAGAAAGTCCAGGCATGGTGGCTCATGCCTGTAATCCCAGCACTTTGGGAGGCAGAGGTGGGCGAATCATTTGAGTCCAGGAGTTCGAGACTAGCCTGGACAACATGACAAAACCTGATCTCTACTAAAAATACAAAAAAATTAGCTGGGCATGGTGGCACATGTCTGTACGTAGTCCCAGCTACTCAGGGGCTGAGGCAGGAGGATCACTTGAGCCCAGGAGGTGGAGACTGCAGTGAGCCCTGATTGTGCCACTGCGCTCCAGCCTGGGTAACAGAGTGTGACCTTGTCTCAAAATAATAATAATACAAATAAAAATAATAATAAAGTGTTCTGGGCCACATGTGGCAAGTGGCTACTCTATTGGACAGGGCAGATAAAGAACACGAAAGTGGAAAGTTCTGCTAGATAATGCTATATTTAAATTGTTGAATATTTTAAAAAATTAATTGAAAAAACAAGAACTGGCCAGGTGCAGTGGCTCATGCCTATAATCCCAACACTTTGAGAGGCCAAAGTGGGTGGATCACTTGGGGCCAGGAGTTTGAGACCAGCCTGGCCAACATGGTGAAACCTGTCTTTATTAAAAGTACAAAAATTAGCCGGGCATGGTGGCACACGCCTGTAATCCCAGCTACTCAAGAGGCTGAGGCGAGAGAATCGCCCGAACCCAGGAGGTGGAGGTTGCAGTGAGCCAAGATGGTGCCAATGCAATCCAGCCTAGGAGACAGAGTGAGACTCCATCTAAAAAAAAAAAAAAAGAAAAAACAAGAACTCTCACAAGAAATACAGATGTTCACCTTTGAAAAATCATCCAGAAACCCTTCGCAGAATTCTCACCTGATGGAACTGGAGATTGCTGAATAAGGCTGCTGCCCTCTTTGACCAAGTCTGTACTTTTCAGCTTACTGTAGTCCCCACTATGTCCTATTGTTTCATAGCTCTCTTCTAAAGAGTGACACTTTAGAACAGAGGCAAATACACTGAGATTATCCCATTTTCTACTGAAGACAGCCCAAAGCTAGCTCTGACAATCAAAATCAATTAAAATAAAATGTCACAGCCAATCAGATACACTTATTTCTAGTTTTTGGGTGAATTTTTCTAGACCACTGGAAAAGATCTCCAGAGTTTAATTGTGTATCAACTGTATGGTATTATTTCAGCAATCTATGAAACAGATATAAGTACTTTGCTTCGAAATACTGTATGCAAAATTTCGTAATTCGAGTGAGCATTTAGAATTTCATTTCAAAATATGCATATTACAAAGCCATGCAGTTTTTGGAGACCTAAGGAATTTTAGGGCTATCATTTTACAGATGATGAAACTAAGTCCCAGAGAGGTTAAGGAACTTGATTATAAGATTAGAGCCAAAGTTTACCTGCTAGATAAGATTAGAGCCAAAGTTCTTTTACCAGACAGGTGATACTATGGCGTATTGTTTTCCCAAGACAGCCACACACCATTATACATCCTAATATATACCGATATCTATCGACACGCCTCCATCAAGAGATAGGTCCATGTTTTCTCACGCAGAACTTGGGTGGAGCTTTCTAATTGCCTCAATCAATGGAATATGAAAGTGATACTGGACAATTTGCAAGACTAAGTCCGATAAGGCAATATGGCTCTGCCTAGCTCACTCTCTCAGAGCACTTGCCTGGGTCAGCCCAGACAACGTGAAGGTATTTTAACCCACAGCCCCATCTATACCCCTAGCTGACAGCCAGCATTAAATGCCAGATACTAAGTGAATATGTTTTCAGATGATTCCAGTGTCCAGCCTTGGAGTCTTCCAGCTGAGGCTCTAGATATTCAGGAACAGAGATTAGTCACCCCCATTTTGTCTTGCCTGAACTCCTGACCCCCCCAAAAAAAATATGGAGAGAGAAATAATTGTTGTTTTAAGCCATTAAGTTTTAGGGTAACTTGTTATGCACTGAATGTAATTAGGATATATACTTTCAGAAGAATGCCACTGACTGCCTTATTGAGAGGTATTCAATATTTTTGTAATGAAATAAATATTGCCAAGTTAAATAAAATAAAATGAACTAGGCACGGTGGCTTGTGCTTATAATCCCAGCTCCTTGGGAGGCTGAGGTGAGAGGATTCCTTGAACCCAGGAGTTCTAGCCTGGGCAATATAGCGAGATCTCATCTCAACTTAAAAAAAAAAAAAAAAAGCCAGGCATGGTGGCTCATGACTGTAATCCCGGCACTTTAGGAGGCCTAGGTGGGTGGATCACTTGAGCTCAGGAGTTTGAGACCAGCCTAGGCAACATGGTAAAATCCCATCTCTATTTAAAACTACAAAAATTAGGCCAGGTGCAGTGGCTCATGCCTGTAATCCCAGCATTTTGAGAGGTCAAGGCGGGGTGGATCACCTTAGGTCCGGAGTTTGAGACCAGCCTGGCCAATGTGGTGAAACCCCCTTCTCTACTAAAAATACAAAAATTAGCTGGGTGTGGTGGCTCATGCCTGTAGTCCCAGCTCCTCGGGAGGCTGAGGCAGAAGAACTGCTTGAACCTGGGAGTCAGAGGTTGCAGTGAGCTGAGATCATGCCACTGGACCCCAGTCTGGGCAACAGAGCGAGATTCTGTGTAAAAAACAAAAACAAAAACAAGCCACGCACAGTGACTCATACCTGTAATGCCAGCACTTTGGGAGGTCAAAGTGAGTGGATCACCTGAGATCAGGAGTTCAAGACCAGTCTGGCAAACACAGTGAAACCCCATCTTGACTAAAAATACAAAATTAGCTGGGCATGGTGGTTCGCGCCTGCATTCCCAGCTACTCGGGAGGCTGAGGCAGGAGAATTGCCTGAACCTAGGAGGTGGCAGTTGCGGTGAGCCAAGATCACACCACTGCACTGCAGCCTGGGTGACAGAGTGACACTCCATCTCAAAAAAAAAGCAAACAAACAACAAAAAAAATTATCCAGGTAAGATAGCACAGGGCTATAGTCCCAGCTACTAGGGAGGCTGATGTGGGAGGATCACTTGAGCCTGGGAGGTCAAAGCTGAAGTGAGTCATGATTGTGTCACTGCATTCCATCCTGGGCGAAGACAAATAAAATAAAATCATATAAAATGTTGCCTTAGCTTACCATTCAGGAGGCACCATGCTTCCATCCACATCCCAGAATGTGTTTTTGCCATTCATTTCAGTAGTATATATCACCCATCGGTGACGGCCTGGGCGGAAAGATGAACATTTAAGAAGAAAAACTTTTTATTTTTTAAAAATAAGTGCATAATAGCAAAGAAGACAATCTTTTTTATTAAGAAAAGACTTTTTGTGATCTTATATAAGGGAGCTATTGGAGGAATAACACCCTGGCTGAATTTGTGAAGGCAAGCTTCAGGACGTGTGTGGCAAGCTTTAATCAGCAACGGGCACCAAGGACTGAGACAACTCACTGCTGTGGGTGGGGCCCAGGCCTTTCCCACAGAGGAGAATACTTGCTTCCCTGCCAGCTCCCTACAGAGGGAGTAGCAGACAGGGTAGGGAAATGTGTTTCCAGATGTTCTAGGTATTCAGAAAAGAAGGTGCTCTTCTTGAGACTGGGGCAAAAACACATTTGTAGCAATCATACTTGAATGCTATGTCTCCATATAAATATTTTTTAAAAACCACCCCAGATTCTTTTGGAAATTTGTGAATTATACACAATAAGGAAACATTAGAAATGATGGTTAGGTACATAGGACAGCTCATGTCATCAAAATAATATGGCTGCATTCCTTATTTAGGAAATTGCTGTGCACTAATTAGGGGGCCTAATCACTATTTACAAAACGGTTTCTGTTGGGTCCTTAAACTGAGCAAAGCCTTGGGTTCTAATCAAGCCTTTGTCACTTACTATCAGTGGATATTAGGCAAATTTTATGAGCCTCTTTATCTATTAAAAGTAGATGACTACACCTACATCGTAGAGTTGCTATGAAAATTAAATATCACATACATTTACCTAGTTTAGCATCAGCCATATAAGCGCATAATAAATATTAATTCCTTCTATCCCTTCCTTACTGCTCTTATCTGCCAAATAGAAAACACTGAATTAATTCATTCTTATGATGGATTTTAAACCAATAAGCAAAAGGTAATCTACATTTCATTTACAGGGTTTTCGTAGGTAAACATATCATCAACAAATATTGATTACTGCTACTTAAACATGACCTCATCTATTTTTTAAAATACAAATCTCAATCAAGATTTGCTGCTTTATTTAGAGAAATCAATCTTACGAATAGCTAACTAAACGTAAACTATAATCCAATGAGGCAGGGGCATGTAGAGGCAGATGGAGGAGACCTTGGGAAAGGTTTCATAGGTCAGGCCCTGACAATACAGTTAGGCTATAATGGTGGAGCTGGGTCTTACCAATCAATCTCTCAATCTCTCTCTCTTCGTATTTCTTGAAATGTTAAATGCCTATTCTCAGACTCAGTAATTCCAATTCCAGGAATTAACTGATTAATTTATATATATATACACACACATACACACACACATATAAATATATATATATAACATATAAATATATATAAATTTATATATTATATATATTTATTATATAATATTATATAATATACGTATTATATATATATTACATATATATAATGTGTATATATATATACTCCTAGGCTGGAGTGCAGTAGTGTGACCTCGGCTCACTGCCTGCAACCTCCACCTCCTGAGTTCAAGTGATTCTCCTGCCTCAGCCTCCTGAGTAGCTGGGACCACAGGCATGTGCCACCATGCCCAGCTAATTTTTGCATTTTTAGTAGAGATGAGGCCAGGAATTTATTTAAACGCATGAATGTAGTTACAAGCAAGTTCACAGTAGTATCATTCCTAATAGCAAAAAGTCTAAAGTAACCTATGTGTCTATCAACAGTAACAGGATTGAAGAAATAATGGTTCTTCCATACACTGGAATGTTGTGTTGCTTTAAAAATGCTGTGAATTTTTTTTTTAAATAAACAAACACAACTGGCTGGGTGCGGTGGCTCACACCTTAACCCCTGCACTCTAGGAGGCTGAGGCAGGAGGATTGCTTGAGCTCAGGAGTTAGAGACCATCCTGGGTAACATGGTGAAACGCATCCCTACAAAAAACTACAAACTAGCTGGGCATGGTGGCACTCGCTTATAGTCCCAGCTACTCATAAGGCTGAGGTGAGAGGATCGCTTGAGCATGGGAGGCAGAGGTTGCAGTGAGCTGAGATCACACCACTGCATTCCAGATGGGCAACAGAGACCTATGTCATAATTAAAGAAAAGAATCTTAAATATGCATAAAGACTAAACTATTAAAAGAGTTGTAAAATTATAAGGAAAGGGAGCTTTCATACACCAAATATATATACATACATACATATATAGGCACACACACACACACACACACACACGAAATGGGGTCTCACTATGTTGTCCAGGCTGGTCTTGAACTCCTGGCCTCAACTGATCCTTCCACCTTGGCCTCCCAAAGCATCGGGACTACAGGAATGAGTCACCATGCTATGCCCTACTTTTTTTAATTAGCAAAAATAAAGGTATCTCCAATGTACAGAAGAGAGAAAAGAAGAAAGAAAGAATGTAATGTTATAGTTTGTAATAACAAAGTGAGAAGTAGAAAGAATAATTACCCCTGGCTCTGCTATTAGCTACTTAACTAAGTCTCTTTGGTTAAGACACTTCCTTGGGCCTCAGTTTCTTCATCTATAAAACAACAGTTTTTAGACAATCTCTTAAAATATATTCTAGGTCTAAAACTCTATGATTTATATCAGTATTAAAAATATTATAACTGGGTGTGACAGTATGTGCCTGTAATTCCAGCACCTCAGGAAGCTAAGGCAGGAGGATTGCTTGAGCTCAGGAGTTCAAGACCAGCCCGGGTAAAGCAGTGAGACCTCATCAGGTGTGCATACACACACACACATAAATACAGAGTAAATAAGATGTTTACTTCTTGCATGCATCCAGTGCAACCACACATAGTTTACACATTCCTGAGAAATATTCCTAACTGCTCAATGACTTATCTTCTTCATCTGTAAAATGGGAAGCACAAAAGTGCCTATCTCAAGGAGATGTTGAAGATTAAAGCAGATAATGTATGCTTTTGTTTAGCACAGCACCTAACACGGTAATCACTCAATAAATGCTAGGCAATTATTTTTCACATTATAAATTTTTCCCCTGGATGAAGACTAATTATTTTTTCCTCTTTGATCCTTTTCATATCAATCAAGAGAGTATTTTATTATTATTATTATAAAAGTAACAAATGCACATGGGAGAAAATTCAACAATTCAAGAAGGTACAGGTTGGGTATCTCCAATTCGAAAAGCTCCAAAATTGGAAACTTTTGTGTGTGCTGGCATGTCACTCAAAAGAAATGCTCATTACAGCATTTCGGATTTCAGATTAGGCATGCTAAACTAGGATGTATAATGCAAATATTACAAAATCTAAAAAAATCTAAAATCTGAAATACTTATGGTCCCAAGCATTTTGGGTAAGGGGATACTCAACCTGTAACAATAACAGCAGCCACAGTTCTAATATTTATTGAGCACTCATCATGTACCAAGCATTAGGCCAATGGTTCTTAACAGATGGAAATTTTACCCCCAACGGGACATTTGGCAATGTCTGGAGACATTTTTGGTTGTCAGTCAGAGCTGCTGCTTCTGGTCATTCTATGATGCACAGGACAGCCCCTCACAACAAAGAATTATCTGTCCCAAAGGACATAACAAAAAAAGAAAACTACAGACCAATATCCCTGATGAACATAGATGCAAAAATCCTCAACAAAATACTAGCTAACCGAATCCAACAGCATATCAAAAGATAATAATACATCATGATCAAGTGGGTTTCATACACGGGATGCAGGGATGGTTTAACATATGCAAGTCAATAAATGTGATATATCACATACATAGAATTAAAAATAAAAATCATATGATCACCTCACTCTCATTAGATGAAGAAAAAGCATTTGATAAAAGCCAGCATTCCTCTATGATAAAATCCCTCAACTATATTGGCACAGAAGGGACATACCTCGAATTAATAAAAGCCATATATGACAAACCCGCAGCAAATATTATACTAAATGGGGAAAAGCTGAAAGCATGCTCCCTAAGAACTGGAACAAGACAAGGATGCCCACTTTCACCACTTCTATTCAACATAGTACTGGAAGTCCTAGCCAGAGCAATTGGATAAGGGAAAGAAATAAAGCACATCCAAATTTAAAAAGAGAAGGTCAAACTGTCATTGTTCATTGATGATATGATCACATACCTAGAAAAACCTAAAGACTCATCCAAAAAGCTCCTAGACCTGATAAATAAATCCAGCAAAGTTTCAGGATACTAAATCAATGTACACAAATCAGTAGCACAGCTATACAACAACAACAAACAAGCTGAGAATCAAATCAAGAACTCCATCCCTTTTACAACAACTGCAGAAAATAAAATAAAATACTTAGGAATATGCATAACCAACAAAGTGAAAGAGCTCTACAAGGAAAACTACAAAACACTGCTGAAAGAAATCATAGATGATACAAACAAATGGAAACATATCCCATGCTCATGGATGGGCATAATCAATATTGTGAAAATGACCATATGGCCCAAAGTAATTTACAGATTCAATGTAATTCCCATCAAAACACCATCATCATTCTTCACAGAACTAGAAAAAACAATCTTAAAATTCATATGGAACCAAAAATGAGCCCACATACCCAAAGCAATACTAAGCAAAAAGAACAAAACTAGAGACATCACATTATCTGACTTCAAATTATACTACAAGGCTACAGTTACCAAAACAGTATGCTACTGGTATAAAAACAGGCATGTTGACCAATCAAACAGAATAGAGACCCAGAAAGAAATCCAAGTACTCACAGCCAACTGATCTTCGACAAAGCAAACAAAAACATAAAGTGGAGGAAGGACACTCTATTCAACAAATGGTGTTGAGAAAACTAGCAAGCCACATGTAGAAGAATGGAAGTGGATCCCTGTGTCTCACCTTATACACAAATCAACTCGAGATGGATCAAAGAGTTAAATCTAAGACCAGAAACCATAAAAATTCTAGAACATCACATCAGAAAAACTCTTCCAGATGTTGGCTTAGGCAAAGAAGTCATAACTAAGAACCCAAATGCAACAAAAACAAAAATAAATAAATGGTACCTAATTAAACTAAAAAGCTTCTGCACAGCAAAAGAAATAATCAGCAGAGTAAACAGACAACCCACAAAGTGGGATAAAATATCTGCAAACTGTGCATCAGACAAAGGACTAATATCCAGAATCTACAAGGAACTCATACAAATCAGTAAGAAAAAAACAATCCCATGAAAAAGTGGGCAAAGGACATGAATAGATAATTCTCAAAAGATATACAAACAGTCAACAAACCTATGCAAAAATACTCAACATCACTATAAGAAAAATGCAAATTAAAACCACAATGAGATACCACCTTACTCCTGCAAGAATGGCCATAATTAAAAATGCAAAAAATAATAGATGGTGGTGGCGATATGAAAAGGGAACACTTTTACACTGCTGGTGGGAATGTAAACTAGTACAACCACTATGGAAAACAGTAAAGAGATTCTTTAAAGAACTGAAGGTAGGTTCAAGGCATATAGATTCAAAAAAGAAAAAAAAAAAAAAGAACTGAAGGTAGAACATAGAACTACCATTTAATCCAGCAATCCCACTGCTGGGTATCTACCTAAACAAAAAGAAGTCACTATATGAAAAAGACACATGCACACACGTTTACAGCAACACAATTTGTAATTGCAAAAATAACGACCCAATCTAAATGCTCATCAACCAATGAGTAGATAAAGAAAATGTGGTATATATACACCATGAATACTATTCAGCCACAAAATGGAAAGCAAAAATGGCCTTTGCAGCAATCTGGATGAAACTGGAGGCCATTAGTCTAAGTGAAGTAACTCAGGAATGGAAAACTAAGTATTGTATGTTTTCACTTTTAAGTGGGAGCTAAGTAATAAGGATGCAAAGGTATAAGAATGACATAATGGACTTTGGGGACTCAAGGGGATAAAAGACTACATACTGGATATAGTGTACACTGCTCGGGTTACAAGTATACCAAAATCTCAGAATTCACGGCTACAAAACTTATCCATGTAACCAAAACCGCCTGTATCCCAAAAACTACTGAAATAAAAAAACAAAAAATGAAAAGAAATAATTATCTGTCCCATGGTGTTAATACTGCTTAGTTTGAGAAGCCCTACATCAGGGTAAGTTTCTCCAATTCACTTTTCATCTATCTTTCAATACATCTTTATGAGGCACATATTATTATTATTCTACTTCACAGATGAGAAAACTGAGGCTTAGGGAAGTTAATTTTTTTTTTTTTTTTTTTTTTTGAGATGGAGTTTCGCTCTTGTTGCCCAGGCTGGAGTGCAATGGTGCGATCTCGGCTCATCGCAACCTCCGCCTCCTGGGTTCAGGCAATTCTCCTGCCTCAGCCTCCTGAGTAGCTGGGATTACAGGCACGCGCCACCATGCCCAACTAATTTTTTTTTTGTATTTTTAGTAGAGACGGGGTTTCACCATGTTGACCGGGATGGTCTCGATCTCTTGACCTCGTGATCCACCCACCTCGGCCTCCCTAAGTGCTGGGATTACAGGCGTGAGCCACCGCGCCCGGCCAGGGAAGTTAATTAAGTTAACCAGGTCACAAAGTTATAAAGTAGAGGGGAAGAATGTTGAAGCTCTACCATCTGATTTTACAGGTTTATTGTGTTTCCTTCCAAAATTTAACATGCACACAAAAAGCATGCATTTTCTCCTTTTGAGGATACCAAACATTGTTCTGCAACTAGAGTTTTTTATATCACACACATCTTTGACATCTCTCTATATTAAATTTATAGGTTCACATCATTCTTAACAAAGTATTCTAAAAAATGTCTAATTCATCAGTATCCAATTAACACACACTAATGTTGCTTTTAAAATTTATTAGCATGGTGGCTCACACCCACGATCTCAGCACTTTGAGAGGCTGAGGCAGGATAAGGCCAGAAATTCAAGACCAGCCTAGGGAACAAAGTGAGACTCCGTCTCTAAAAAAAAAATTAAGGCCAGGTGCAGTGGCTCAAATCTGTAATCCCAGCACTTTGGGAAGCCGAGGTAGGCACACCACGAGGTCAGGAGATTGAGATCATCTTGGTTAATACGGTGAAATCCTGTCTCTACTAAAAATACAAAAAATTAGCTGGGTATGGTGGCATGTGCCTGTAGTCACAGCTAGTTGGGAGGCTGAGGCAGGAGAATCACTTGAACCTGGAAGGTGGAAGTTGCAGTGAGCCAAGATCATACCACTGCACTTCAGGCTGGGTGACAGAGCGAGACTCTGTCTCAAAAAAAAAAAAAACTTAAAAATTACCCAGGTGTAGTGGTGCATCACTGTAGTCCCAGCTACACAGGAGGCTGAGGCAGGAGGATAGCTGGAGCCCAGGAGGTCACAGCTGCAGGGAGCCAAGATCACACTGCTGTACTGCAGCCTAGGTGACAGAGTGAGACCCTGTCTCAAAATAACAACAGAAAACAAACAAAAATGCTGTGGCCAGGCACAGTGACTCACACCTGTAATTCCAGCACTTTGGGAGGCCGAGGTGGAAGGATCACCTGAGCCCAGGAGTTCAAGACCAGCCTAAGAAACATAGCAAGACCCCAACTCTCCAAAAACAATTTTTTTTTAAACAATTAGCCAGGCATGATGACACATGCCTATAATCTCAGCTACTTGGTTCACTGAGGTAGGAGGATAGCTTGAGCCCAGGAAGTCGAGGCTGTAGTGAGCCATGATCGAGCCATTGTATTCTAGCCTGGGTAACAGAGGGAGACCCTGTCTCAAAAATAAATAAATGAATAAATAAATAAATTTTAAAAATATAATAAAACAATGCTGTGATGGGTGTTTGTTTTGCAAGAATATTTGTAGAATTAATTCTTAAAAGTGGAAGTACTGACACAAAGGATATGTGCAATGTAACTTTTGACAAATATCACCAAATTATCCCTCCCAAAAGGCTGCATTAACCTATATATTCCTATGCCTTTGCCCATATTGGGATTTATCATATTGAAAAATACTTCAAGGCCGGGTGCGGTGGCTCACGCCTGTAGTCCCAGCACTTTGCGAGGCTGAGGCAGGCAGATCACGGGGTCAGGAGTTTGAGACCAGCCTGGCCAATATGGTGAAACCCCATCTCTACTAAAAACACAAAAATTAGCTGGGCGTGGTGGTGCTAGTCCCAGCTACTCGGGAGGCTGAGGCAGTAGAATCGCTGAAACCTGGGAGGCAGAGATTCAGTGAGCCAAGATGACGCCACTGCACTCCAGCCTGGGCAACAAAGCAAGACTCCGTCTCAAAAAAAAAAGAAAAAAGAAAAGAAAAATGCTTCAAAATTTGATAGGTGAAAAAAATGTAACACTTTTTTTAAAGTTGCATTTCTGTTATTACAAGTGAGAATGAGCATTTTCCATACCTTCATTGGCTATTTATTCTTCTTTCTGTAAACTACCTTTTTTCATTTTCTATTGAGGTTTTTCATCCTTTTCCAAGTGCTTTGTAAAAGCTCCTTGCATAATATGAAAAATAGACTCAAATCAAATCCCAATCCCAATCCAATTATTCATACTAAAAAATACTGCACTCACCAAAAAATTGCTTGTTGTCCTCATAGTATTTGTTTCCATATTTGTCTTCCCCCACTAATGTACCAATTTTCACATCATTTGCCCTGTGAATACCCAAAAGAAAACAGACATTTTAGAATGATCCTTTGCTCAAAACACAAACAGAAACAAAGTAAGAATAACAACTTTCAGACACAAAGGTTGCTCCATCGACTAGCAAAATGAGTCAGTGCTGGGGATAGTCACTGGTTGCATACTTTCAGCCTTCATCTCCAGGCTCCCGCTACCCAATGTTGAAGAATCAGCTTTCAGGTTAAAAGCTCTAGAATCCCTTGTTCATGTTGTCCCCCAGAATCATGCATAGAATGGGAAAGATGAATTGATAACTGATGTGCCCAAATTACACTAAAAATATAAATGTAGTCTCTTCAGATTACAGGACTACTTGTATCTACTATCCCTCAGCCAGGAGGCACTGGATTTAGCAAAACCTTCAGGAAATCAAAAAGCGAAGGTATTTCATCTTCTTAAAATGATACGAAGGTCTCCAGGCTCTTTCATTCCACTCTGGGTCTCCATTTAGGTTTCCACGAAACTATGTTGTTGCTCGTGGGATCAATGAATGTCAGAAGAGCAGGGACCATTATTATCACCTTCAACGCCTTACAGAAAGGTAACTGTACGCCAGTGCAGGGAAAAAACTTTACGAAGGTCACCGAGTTAATGTCTCTTAATGCCCATTACTCTCCAGGGCGTGGGAAAGGAATGCAGCCCAGATGCCCTTGCCTCCGTGTCACAGCTCTGACTCTACAGATAGCTTCGGTCTTGTCTCGGGGAGATACCGGACAGAGACCAGCCTGGGGGTGGCAAGGCAGAGACTGGGGCGGTTGTCCTTGACAAAAGCTTTGGATTCTTCAAGGTGACCCGAGTTTGTGTCCCCTTCCAGGAAATCAGCCAGCGAAAGTCCAGCCTCAGAGGCCAAGAGTATGACTCCGGCCGCCTACCTGAATAACATCCGTAGATAGCCTCTGAGACCGCCGTGGCCGGTGAACTGCTGCAGCCCCCGCTTCAGAACCTCCACTAACTCCATGTTGCCCCGCAGGCCCCGCCTCCCGCGTGCACCAAGCAAAACTGACCGGATGGAAGCAGCCACTCAGCCGCAGGAAGCCCACGCCCAGAAGGTGTGCCAGACTTGGTGGTTCTGCGCGTGCGCAGAGACAGACCGCTGGCGCAATTGGTTTCCTCTGGAAGCAAAGGTACCTTAGACTTTACAGTTTTCAGAGGTTGAATCTAGAAGACGGGCATATGCTGGAAAGCTCACCCAAACAAGGCTTCCCCAGACGGGGATTACTCCTTTGGGAACTTCAGTTTCCTCAAATAAAAATAATTGGCTCTGGTGGGCGTGCTGGCTCACGCCTGTAATTCTAACACTTTGGGAGGAAAGGGCGGGAGGATCGCTTTTGCCCAGGGGTTTGAGACCAGCCTCGCCAACACAGTGAGAACTCTGTCTATACAAAAAAGTTAAAAATTAGCTGGATGTGATGGCGCGTGCCTGTAGTCCCAGCTACCCAGGAGGCTGAGGCTGAGGTGGGAGCATCGCTTGAGCCCAAGGAGTTCAAGGCCAGTCTGGAAAACATAGGAGACACCGTCTCCACCACTACTACTACTATTTGTATATCTTCTTTGGAGAAACGTTTATTCAAGTCCTTTGTCCATTTTTGAATCGGGTTTTTTGTTGTTGTTGAATTGTAGGCATTCTTTATGTATCGTGGATATTTTCTCACATTCCCTATCTTTTCATTCTGGTGTGTGCTTTGCTATCAGAAGTTTTTAAGTTTGATATAGCCCCAGTTGTCTATTTTTGCTTTGTCTGTGCTTTTGGTATCATATGTGAGAAATCACTGCTAAATCCAATGTCGTGAAGCTTCCCTCCTGTTTTCTTCTAGGAATTTTATAGTTTCAGGTCTTACATTTAGGTCTTTGGTCCATTTTGAGTTAATTTTAGTATATGGTGTAGGGTAAAGGTTGAACTTCATTCTTTTGCTTGTGGATATTCAGTTTTCCCAACACTATTCTCTCCTCAATATGTAGCCTTGGTACCCTTGTCGAAGATCACTTAACCAGATACTTGAGAGTTTATATCTAGGTTCTCTATTCTGTTCAATTGGTCTATTTGTTCTTATGCCACTACCACTCTGTTTTGATTACTGCATCTTTGGACAATGTTTTGGAGTCAGGAAGTGGAAGCCTTTATTTTTCTTAAGATTGTTTTGTCTATTCAGGGTCTTTTGAGATTCCATATGAATTTTAGGACTTAAAAAATCTGCAGAGAAAAATGGAACTGGGATTTTGATAGGTATTGCAATGAATCTGTAACTTGCTTTGGGTAGTATGGCATTTTAACAATATTAAGTCTTCCCATCCACAAACACAAATGTCTTTCCATTTATTTGTGTCTAATTTCTTTCAGCAATGTTTTGTAGTTTTCAGTATATAAGTCTTTTACCTACTTGTTATTCCTAAATATTTTATTTTTTGATGCTATTTTAAATGTGATTGTTTTCTTAATTTCCTTTATGAGTTGTTCATTGTTAGTGTATAGAAGCCAACTGATTTGTGTGTTGATTTTGTACCTTGCAACTTTGTGGAATTGATTTATTAGTTCTAACCATTTTTTGGTGGAATCTTTAGGGTTTTCCACATATAAGACCATGTCATTTGTTAACAGAGATAATTTTACTTCCTTTTTTTTTTTTTTGGCAAGGTTTCACTCTGTCACCCACGCTGCAATGAAGTGGAGGAATCATATGGCTCACTGAGCCTGGGTATTGGACTCAAGTGATCTTCCTGCTTTAGCCTCCTACACAGCTGGGACTATAAGCATGAAACATCATGCCTGGCTAATTTTTAAAAAGTTTTTTGTAGAGACAGGGTCTTGCTGTGTTGCTCAGACTAACCTTCAACCTCTGGCCTCAAGCAAGCAATCTTCCCATCTAAGCCTCCCAAAGTGTTGGGATTACAGGCATGAGCCACCATGCCTGGCCCTTCTTTTCCAATGTTGAGCTTATGTTTATTTTTTGCCTAATTGCTCTGGCAAAAGCTTTTAGCAATATGTTGAATAGAAGTAGCAGGAGTGTACATACTTGCAGTTTTTCACTATTGAGTATGATGTTAACTGTGGGCTTTTTAAACATGGCCTTTATTAGGTTGAGATAATTTCCTTTCATTCCTAGTTTGTTGAGTGTTTTTGCCAAGTGCCTTTTCTTTCTTTTTTTTTGAGATGGAGTCTCACTTTGTCACTCAGGCTGAGTACAGTGGTGCAATCTCGGCTCACTGTTACCTCTGCCCCCCAAGTTCAAGTGATTCTCCTGCCTCAGCCTCCCGAGTAGCTGGGATTACAGGCACCTGCCACCACACTCAGCTGATTTTTGTATTTTTAGTCGAGTTGGGGTTTCACCATCTTGGCCAAGCTAGTCTTGAACTCCTGACCTCGTGATCTACCCCCTCGGCCTCCCAAAGTGCTGGGACTACAGGCATGAGCCACCATGCCTGGCCAATTAAGTGATATTGTTAAATGAAGTTTTTAGTAGCTCTATTAACTAGCCTAAGAAGTGTGAGTTCATTTGAAAAACAGAGCTAGACTCTGTTTCAGAAAACAACAACAACAACAACAAAAACCTCTTTTTTTGATCTCTCTTCTTTTTTGAGACAAAGTCTCTATCTGTTGCCCAGACTGGAGTGCAGTGGTGCGATCTTGGCTCACTGCAACCTCTGCCTCGTAGGTTCAAGCGATTCTCCTGCCTCAGCCTCCCAAGTAGCTGGGATTATAGGCATGTGCTGCCATGCCCTGCTAATTTTTGTATTTTTAGTAGAGATGGGGTTTCACCATGTTGGTCAGGCTGGTCTCAAACTCCTGAACTTGTGGTCCGCCTGCCTTGGCCTTGCAAAGTGCTGGGATTACAAAGTGCTGAGCCACCACACCTGGCCAATCTCTCTTCTTTTTCATAGTATCCTGTTCTGATTTTTTTTTTGTCATTAACTTGATACCAACATTGTTATTATAGAGGAAACTAAAGTTAAAGGGACATGCAGAATTTATTTGGATAATATTGACATGTTCATGTGAACAAACATTGCCGGAAGACTTAATTCTTCATTCAGTGATTTTAGCTTCAGTTTAGCTCAACCATTTTGTTCATTTTCCCTCTTAAATTTAGTACATTGAACATATGTACCTCACTGAAGAAATCATATAGTTCAATTTTCTGAACTGATATTCCACTTCCAGCAACAACTGCTTCCAACCCTTTTAGCTTATTTTGTTATTCACTACCATATTTGTAAGTTATGTGCTTATAATATTTCTAGATTTTTCCAACTTTAGGCATTATTTGTTGTCTTTTCAACATAGATGAGGACTTTTAGGGCTTTTACCCACTCCCCTCCTCACACCTAGCACCCCCCCACTTCCTGTCCCAGTTTTCATATATAGTCTTTTCTGTTACATATTCATGTAAGGACAATTTTGTGTTTACAACTGCTCAAGGGCTTACTCCCCTTCCTTGGATACAGGGAATGGGAGGAGATCTGGAGATCTAACAGCATCTCCTTTTTTCCACATACAGATTTATTTTCCTATCAAATATTGTAAAATATACAAAAGTGCCTATTTGATCTTAAGAATCTACAATCAGCTTAATTAGTAGAATAGGATCAGAGATTGAAGTTTTCAAAAATGGCTGAAAAAACAGCTTTGGTCCCCTTAACTCTTCCAGAATCTTGCCACTTTCCTTTCAAGGGGCATAGTTTATCTCCCTTTGAATGTGGGTGGGTCTTTGCATCAATAATAAAATGACAGGAAGCAGTGCTGCTTGGTTTCTGAGGGTAGGTTAAAAAGACCATCTGGCTTCTCCCTGGCACTTCCTCTCTCAACACTTCCTCTAGCAGCCACATGGAAATTACCCTTCATTTCCCATAAAATGGAGTCCAAGTCCAGTCGGTAGCTGAGTAGTTTTCTTAGCCATCTCCGGCCCATACAAGTTTAAAGGTCCAGGATGATACCCCCAACTTTTTTTTTTTTTTTTTTTTTTTTTAAATTTTAGAGACAGGGTCTCACTGTGTCACCCAGGCTGGACTGCAGTGGCACTGTCATAGCTCACTGCAGTCACCAACTCCTGGACTCAAGCCATCCTCCCACCTCAACCCCCAGAATAGCTAGGGCAGCAGTGCACCACCAAGCCCTGCTTAAGACATTACAATCCTTTCAACTTCTTACGGTTTCTTATGTATCAATTTGTAAACAATTCCATAAGATGAAAGCCACTCCGGACCTCCCAGGTCCCAATCTTGTCGAGGTAAGCCTTCTCTACCTTGGGTTTCCAAGTGAGGCTGCTGAAATACAATATTCTTTCCCCCAAGTGAGGGAAACATTTTTGGTATTTCTGGTTCCACATGCTCTTCCAGAAGCTTGCCACTTTATCATCAGGAGGTAGAGTCTATTTCTCCTCCTTTTCAATCAGCACAGACCTTTGTGACTTCTTCGATGAGTAGAATGCAGCAGAAGACATTGAATGAGATTTTTTCCATTTTTTTGAGACAGAGCCTTGCTCTGTCACCCAGGCTGGATCTTGGCTTGCTGCAACCTCCGGTTCCTAGGCTCAGGCGATTCTTCCACCTCAGCCTCACAAGTAGTTGGAACCACAGGTGCATGCCACCATATTTTTTTATTTTTTGTAGAGACGGGGTTTCGCCATGTTGCCCATTCTGATCTTGAACTCCTGAGCTCAGGCAATCTGCCCACCTTGGCCAAAGTGCTGGGATTACAGGTGTGAGCCCCTATGCATGGCCTGACACGACATGAATTCTAATGCCAGGCAGGAAATGGCAACAGCTCCCACGTGGCTTTCTCAATCCTTGTTCTTGGAACCTAGCCTCTAGGTTGTGCGGAAGGGAAACAGGAGTAGGTATGTGTTCTGGCTTCAGCTCCACCTGAAGTCCCAGCAGTCACTATCAACTTCCAGACATGTGAGTGATTATATAGATCCCAACCCCACTATTTGAGCTGACCTTGCTGTGACTGAAAGACACAAGCCATCTCTCCCAAGCTCTGTTCCATGTTGTAGATTCATGAATGCAATACATGTTGTTTTAAACCATTATGTTTTTGGGGTGGCTTGTTTAAAAGCAAATAATTAGAACTCTATCAATACTTTTCAAGCCCTTTGTATTCTGTTTTCACCCTCTTCCTACCCCTTCAGAAAGTAACTAGTATTCTAATTTACTATTAATATTTCCTTAGCTTGCACAAAATAAGCTTTCCCCACATAAATACCTCTCAACAACCTATTTGCCTGTTTTCAATAAACCAGTTAAATTATGATTTTGTATACTTTTGGGCTTTTTTCATACAACATTGTATTTTGGGGATTCACCCATGTTTATAGTTTATTCCTTTTGTAGTGTTGCATAGCATTCCATTGGGTGATTATACCACAATTAACTTATCCATTCTCTTGTCAATGGATATTTGAAGAGTTTTCTTTTTTTGCTCTTACAATGCTGACATGAATTATTTCTGTATACCCCTGACGTGTGAGTTTTTCTAGGATAAATGATTTCATGCAATTTTACTATTTAATGCAAAATCTTTCCCAAATTTATTGTACCAACTGACACTCCCACCATCCATACACATATTTTTACTCCATATACTCTACATTTGGTTTTGCCCGACTAAAATTTTTATCATTCTGGTGAGTGTGTATTTGCTTCCTAAATAGACTTTCAACAAATCCTTCATCTTCCCTTCCAGAGATGTCATAGTACAAGAGCATTTTGGAGGATCTGTGGTACAAATCAGATTGCTTCACAGCCTTCCACACTGCAGAATAAAAAATCCTTCTGAGGTTTTCTAGGATGAACACTCCTCATCTATTTTTAGCTTTCAACAATTTGTGGTTATCATTTATTTTTGTCCCATCCATTTTTTGTCTTTGTAAGATGCATTAAAAAAACAAAAACCATAAATCAAACCATTTACATCTGTAGTCCCAGCTCATCAGGAGGCTGAGGTGGGAGGACTGCTTGAGCCCAGGAGTCCCACCCTGGGCAACACAGTGAGACTTGGTGTCTAAAAAAAATAAAAACCCACAAACCTTTAGCTGTTTTAATGCAGCTTCAGAAGGAACTTAGGGTTAAATGTATGTGTGCATTCAAGGCATCTTTCAACATGCACTTTTTAATTTCAGTAAGTTTTTTCTAAATGTTTTTTGGCTTTTCAAATCTACTTGGTTATTTTTGCTGCTCCTGCTTCTTGTTTACTTTTAGATTCCATTTTTTTTTCTCCTTAAAGCATATCGTATAGTTACATTCTGCATCTGACAATTTTAATATCTAATATTGTCTTTGAGGGTCTTTATGCATTGCTTATTTCTAACTCATTCAAATTTCTGGCTTATTTCCTTGTGAGTTTGATAATTTTGTGTACTCATATTTGGCTGAGCTTAATCTGTGAGAATATCAAGATTTCATTTCATTTTATTTACTTTTTTGAGACGGAGTTTTGCTTTTGTTGCCCAGGCTGGAGTGCAATGGCATGATCTCGGCTCACTGCAACCTCCGCCTCCCAGGTTCAAGCAATTCTGCCTCAGCCTACTGAATAGCTGGGATTACAGGGATGTACCACCACACCTGCCTAATTTTGTATTGTTAGTGGAGACGGGTTTCTCTATGTTGGTCAGACTGGTCTTGAACTCCCAACCTCAGGTGATCCACCCGCCTCGGCCACCCAAAGTGCTGGGATTACAGGCATGAGCAACCGCGCTCAGCCATATCAAGATTTTTAAATTAGGGGTTGGTAAACTGTACTCCAAGGGCCAAATCCAGTTCACTGCCTGTTTTTGTATATGTTTTATTGGACCACAGGTATGCCCACTCATTTATGTTGTCTATAGCTACTTCAGTACTTTTTGAGTAGTTTAAACAGACGTTGCATGGCCTACAAAGACAAAAATATTTCCTTTCTCAACTTCTGTTCTCAATTATGAATATTTTATTCAGAGAAGATTTACACTTGCTTCTGCCAAGACCCAGGGGGTACTACTGACCTGAAACAACCTCAGCCTTCTTTAGAAAGTCGTCTCAAATTGGTGAACCTAGCTAACAGATCAAAGGCCTTCAGAGCATCTATTCCTCTATACTGCTAAAAGTAGCAGTCCAGTCTTTGACTATATTGTTGTGATTTCAAGATAGTATAGATCTTTTAAAATTTATAATGATAGATCATTTCCGCCCACAGAAGGTGTCCTTTTGTGGAATTTTTCTTACATTATTTAATAATTTCCTTTTCTTAAGTCTCTTCTATTTTCTCTTTCTTAAACTCTTACTATTGAATATATTAGACCTCGGCTGGGCACCGTGGCTCACACCTGTAATCCCAGCACTTTGGGAGGCCGAGGTAGGTAGATCATTTGAGGTCAGGAGTTTGAGATCAGCCTGGCCAACATGGAGAAATCCCATCTCTACTAAAAATAAAATTAGCTGGGCGTGGTGGCGTGCACCTGTAATCCCAGCTACTGGGGAGGCTGAAGCAGGAGAATTGCTTGAACTGGGGAGTTGGAAGTTGCAGTGAGCCGAGATTGCCCTACTGCACTCCAGCCTGGGTGACAGTGAGACTCCACCCAAAAAAAAAAGTTAGACCTTATTTGATTCTCTAATTTATCATTTCTATTCTGTTTTCTATTCCTTTGTCTTTTGGTTGTACTTTCAGGGTGAATTCCTCAACTTTATCTCCCAATCCTTCTAATGAATTATCTTGACTCTCATTTTTAATTTCTAGGGGCAATTCCTTGCTCTAAAATTTTTTTAGATAACATTGTTCTCCTTTTATGGATACATCTGTTTTCTCTCAAAATATTAGTTATATTTGGGGAGTGTTTTTCTGATCTTTGCATTTTTTATCTATTCCCTACTCATGTCTGATCTTTCATGTATAGAGATTTTCCTCAAATATCAGGCTATCCTGAGCTCTAAGTTCATATTTAATAATAGGGCACTAAACAGCTGAATGGAAACCCAATACGTACCCACGACTTGGTAAATGGAGGGCACTTCATTGAAGAGTGATAAGGTGGTAAACAGGCTTTATTATTATTATTTTTATCATTAAGGGACAACCAAAACGGAGATCTTTTTTCTGGGGCCATTTTACTTCTCCAAAGAAAAAAACGTGGCAGACAAAACTAGACTTGATCCTGGGAGAAGGTAGGGAGCCCACATACAAATGCAGATTTTCATTTCCTCCATATTTTCAACCCTGTATCTTATTCATACCTTCTTTTATCCCTGGTATCCTCTAAGTCCATGCTCTTCCAGTTCAGTTTCTCAAAAGAATTAATCTCTGGTCTCCTCCTGCTTGAAAAGGGAGGACAGAAAGTGGTCACCTGATTTTTTTTTTTTTTTTGAGACAGGGTCTGTCACCCAGGATGGAGTGCAGTGGCATGATCTTGGCTAACTGCAACCTCAGTCTCTTGAGGAGGCTCAAGCCGTCCTCCCACCTCAGCCTCCCAAGTAGTTGGGACTACAGGTTCACACTACCACGCCTGGCTAACTTTTTTTTTTTTTTTTGGTAGAGATGAGGTTTCACTACATTGCTTAGGCTGGTCTCAAACTCCTGGACTCAAACGATCCACCTCACTCGGCCTACCAAAGTACCAGGACTACTGGCATAAGCCACCATGCCTGGCCTCCATCTGACTTAAGTAGGGTTGGGGAAAGATAGTTTAATTATTCTGTATCCAGACTTTCAACCAATCTTTTTTTTTAACATCTCAAGCACCATCTCTGCATCTGAGCACTGGTTCCTTCAAGGTTCTGAGCACCTACCTCGTGTGGTATCCTGGCTTCTTTCTCATTGCGTTGACTTTTGCAGTCACTCAGTTAAAGCTCCTTTGGTTCTGGTTCTACTAAGTTAGTCATTCTTTCTTGACCTGCATTTTGTTTCCCAAAAATTTACTTTATCCTTTGATTTCTTCTCTCTTGTTCCATTTGTCACAGTATAGTTACTCTTTATGGACATTTTACTGAGATTTCAGGAAAGAAAACAAAAGCTAATTGTAGTATTTAGCTGGGAGACTTCAAATTGAATTGTAAATAATCCTAAAATATAGGACATAGAAATGTTTTCCATGTTTTTCTCTTCCTGGAAGTACTTTAATTAAAATCACCCCACCTAAAAGCCAAAAACCTATTATATCAGTAGTGATTCTTATTAGAACTTTCTTAATATAGCAGATCTATACTTGCTATAGATGAAAATACAATGGAACAAATGAAGGATAAGCAATCATTGAATAGGAAAATGAATATATTTACAAATATATTGGTAAGATACAGAAATTTGTAATGTAAATCACATTTTAATATAGTTTTAAGAATTCTTCCAAATATAACAACAAATTTAATCAGAAAAACACCTGAAACATCTTAATTAACCATTAGTACATTATTTTCAAGGATTATTTCCCTGATTCCTTGGCTTATTATGTTGTATTTATAAATGTATAAACTACTGATTTTTCATTCGAGTACATTTATACTACATTTATACTAAATGTAGTTTCTTTAGCTGATAATTATAAATAAAATCGTTGACTAAGATCATGTGTTAAATACGGGAAAAAATTTCCCTTAGTAAACCAGTAAAGACTGTAAGTTGTTATTTTCAAACTTTTGATTAATATAAAGTAGTAAGCAATAAAATCCACAGCCCCACAAAAACCTCAGCTTTTCTATTGCAAAAATCTTTATAAAAAGTGTACTGAGGCCGGATGTGGTGGCTCACGCCTATAATCCCAGCACTTTGGGAGGCCGAGGCGGGTGGATCACGAGGTCAAGAGATCGAGACCATGCTGGCCAACAAAGTGAAACCCTGTCTCTACTAAAAATACAAAAATTAGCTGGGCATGGTGGCGCATGACTGTAGTCCCAGCTACTTGGGAGGCTGAGGCAGGATAATTGCCTGAACCCAGGAGGCGGAGGTTGCGGTGAGCCGAGGTAACAAGAGCGAAACTCCATCTAAAAAAAAAAAAAAAAAAAAAAAATTGTGCAGTGTATTATCCAAGTTTGTTTGTTTTAAAAATCAACAAACATACCAAAATAATTCATCAAGAAATCAGAGCAAAGAAATAGTTAACAGTATCAGGTTTGCTTAAAAAAAATAAATAAATTACTGGCCGGGCATGGTGGCTCATGCCTGTAATCCCAGCACTTTGGGATGCCAAGGTGGGCGGATCACCTGAGGTCGGGAGTTTGAGACCAGCCTGACCAACAGGAGAAACCCCATCTCTACCAAAAATACAGAATTAGCCGGGCGTGTGGCACATGCCTGTAATCCCAGCTACCTGGGAGGCTGAGGCAGGAGAATTGCTTGAACCCAGGAGGCAAAGGTTGCTGTAAGCCAAGATGGCACTATTGCACTCCAGCCTGGGCAACAAAAGCAAAACTCCGTCTCAAAAATAAAAAAAATTACTGTCAAAGACATTTGAGGAGTCTAAAATGCATTTGTTGTAGCAGAAGACTTCAGGCTGATTCTTATACCGTTGTTAAAGCAAACTTTCCATGCTTTACAGTGAAAAAAATCAGCACATATTTATTTTAAAAAATTATCAATACCTTCAAAATAAGGTTTAAACTTGCCTTGAGAACATGGATTGGCTATGATAAACCCATTATTTGACAAATTGGATGATTTTTGTTAGTGACCTAAAAGAAATTGGCTAAAATCCACGTATGACAGGGTTGGGAAACTCTAATTCAGGTCAGCAAAGTGGGAGAGAGATCAGATCCTTTTTATGGAATGAAAGAGCAACAATTTTAATATCTTTTTTGAAATAGTGAAACATTTTGGGCTCGCTTAGTCTCTATTACTGTCTTTCTTTTTATAGAGACAGGGTCTCACTGTAATGCCCAGGCTGGTCTTGAACTCCTGAGCTCAAGCAATCTGCCTGCCTCAGCCTCCCAAAGTGCTGGGATTATAAGCATGAGACACCATGCCTGGCTAGTCTCTATTACTTTCAAAAGATAGCAGTAGGCCAGGCACAGTGGCACACACCCGTAATCCCAGTACTTTGGGAAGCTCAGGCAGGAATACTTGAACCCAGGAGTTTGAGACCAGACTGGGCAACACAGTGAAATCCCACTTCTATAAATGAAAACAAAAAAACACAGCAGTAAGCTAAAAATATTAAAATATCAATACTAGCTTATTCTCAAAAACAATTTTCTACTATATAAATAAAAAGTGCTTGTAACTAATAATATACATTAAAAATGTCAACTCTTAAGATCATAAAAGGCCTATCTTACCGCCAGCAATAAGTGTGGTATATGCTAAGGGACACCATATTTACAGAAAACAAAAATATATATTCAATTATTTCCTATAGTTATAATATAGTCATTATACCAATAAGCATATAATAATCTTATTTTGATATGGTAATTAAACAAAAATTATTATGGCAGAGTAAAATGCAAGGAACTAACTCCTCGTTAGGGATTTCTGGCCATTAAGTATTTTTATTCGTTCATAATGAAGTTAAATATGACTAGAACACAATTCAGAAAAGACAGACTAATTTATTTGTTTTATAAAATAGAATGAGAGCTTAGTTTAGATAATCAAGAGGTAACAGCTTCAGATATCATCTTCACCAAGAATCAGTTTGTAGTGTTTCTTATTCATTTAAAGGAATCAGGAAGAAAAATTCATTTAATTTCTGCTGCCTGCCCAGTCACTTCAAAAATTCTTAAGGAAGCTAAAATAAAAATACCTTGGATTTTGGTTAATTTTTAAAGTAAAAATGTCCAGATGCCCCAAAAGCAATGAGTTCAATTTGGTGTCTTGTGTTCTGGCAAAGAACAGTTAAGTTTATAGCTTTGGAGTTGTAGCTTTCAAATGCTGTGACCAATTATTTGAGAGTTATAATCTGCAGGCTCCATTTTCAAAATATGTGGGATAACACTGTCAATTCGTATGTTGCCAATGAGACCTTTGAAAAACAATTCTTCAGTGATGGTAGCGTTCATCAGTCTTAAAGCTGGCAATCTGAGTAGTAGTCTGGATAACCTAAAGAAAGAAAGTAAAAAGGGTGAGGAACAAGGTTGTAAACCAGAAAGAAATTTAGTAGAAAAGTATGAGTAATTTCTGCATGTGGCCTAATTTAATAAAGATATTATTTTCAAAAGTTAAAATCAAAACTTTAGTATTCTCAAGCCTTACAGTATATGGCAATTACTTGGGTATTAATGCAGTCTGACAGACTCCACAGGGGAAAGCCCTGCTCTTAATGCTACCGTGTACTGCTTCCACTTGGCTGTAAGGACCGCAGAGCTGAGTTGTGAAACCATGCATCAAGTTATACAACTTTTTTTTTTTTTTTTGAGAGAGGGCCTCACTGTGCTGACCAAACTGGAGTGCAGTGGTATGATCTCGCTGCAGGCTCAATTCCTTGGGCTCGAATGATCCTCCCCGCCTCAGCCTCCCAAGTAGCTGTGGCTCCATGCCACCATGCCCGGCTAAGTGTTTTTGTTTTTGTAGAGACAAGGTCTCGCTATGTTACCCAGGCTGGTCTCACAGTGCTGGGCTCAAGCAATCCTCCTGCACTGGCTTCCCAAAGTACTGAGATTATAGGCACAAGCCCCTGTGCCAGGCCAAATTATACATTTAAGAATGGTGGCTGGAGGTCAGTGGCTCACGCCTGTAATTGCAGCACTCTGGGAGGCCAAGGTGGACAGATCACTTGACATCAGAAGTTTGAGACCAGTCTGGCCAACGTGGTGAAACCTCATCTCTACTAAAAATACCAAAAAAAAACAAAAAAACAAAAAAAACCCAAAAAACAATTGGCCACACGTGACCAGCCTAACCAACGTGGTGAAACCTTGTCTCTACTAAAAATACAGAAAAACTAGCCAGGCATGGTGGCACATGCCTGTAACCCCAGCCACTCGGGAGGCTGAAGCAAGATAATCACAAGCATTGCTTGAACTTGGGAGGTGGAAGTTGCAGTGAGCCGAGATCATGCCACTGCACTCCAGCCTGGGTAACAGCAATACTCTGCCTCAAAAAAAAAAAAAAAAAAAAAAAGGCTTAGTAACTCCTTTCAGGTTTTAAGAATGACAATGTTTTGTGTTATCAGGACATAAGACATTTTCTTGGTTTTGCTCTGCAAAAAAAAACTACTGGAAATGGCAAAACAGGCAACAGTTGCTATTACTGGGAAGAGCACAGAACGTGGAATTAAGACCGTTGGGTTCAAATCTTGATTGAACTGCCCACTACCTATATAAACGTGTGCATGCCACTTACTCACTGTCTCTCACAGTGCTGTTGCGAGGATGAATGAAATGATCCCTGCCAGTTTCTGTGCCAGGTGGTGAGGTTCCTTAGGGCAAGACCCTATCTTGTGTGAAACTGCCTTATAAGTTGAAAACTACTATCCAAGGATAATGTATTGTTTTTAAGTAACCAAGAACGTAAAAAACTGAGAGTTGCAGTCACAAAGGAGAAAAAATTTATTTGTATAATGAGGTATAGAGTGACCTTTTTTTTTTTTGACGAGTCTTACTCTGTCACCCAGGCTGGAGCGCAATGGCTCGATCTTGGCTCACTGCAACCTCCTCCTCCTCCCGGGTTCAAGTGATTCTCCTACCTCAGCCTCCCAAATAGCTGAGATTACAGGTGTCCGCCACCATGCCCAGCTAATTTTTGCATTTTCAGTGGAGATGAGGTTTCACCACGTTGGCCAGGCTGGTCTCGAATTCCTGACCTTAGGTGATCCACCCGCCCTGGCCTCCCAAAGTGCTGGGATTACAGGTGTGAGCCACCGCGCCTGGCCTAGAGTAACTTTTAAAGATGCTGAAAAACAACCACAACAAAACCACCTTTCCAAAAAGATTGTGGTGGGTTTATCCTTCTGTTCTAAGGCCTTGCACTCTTAACACTTCAGACCAAATGAGACCAGCAGCCCCCAGGATGAAGTGATCTTCCTGTAGCTGTGTGCTCTACTTCTCAAATTACTCAGCATCCACAAATTACTCAGCATCTACAGAACTGGTAGAAAGCAGGATAGGAAAACAAGTTAGATAAACTAAGGCTGATATTTGAGATGAGACTGGTTTATAAATCTACATTATTTAATATATAAAAAAATTTTTTATTTAAAAATGTTATTTTACTAGTTTGAAGTATGCTAAACTAATAAAATGTTTTATTTATTACAAGCAAACACACATAGCCTTTACTATATGATAGGCACAGTCTTAAGCACTTTACATAAATTAACTGATTTAATCCTTAAAATAATTGTAAAAAGTGAACACTATTATTATCTCCATTTATAGGTAAGGAAATGTGCCCAAGGTTATGAAACTTGTAAATGCCGGAGTCAGGATTCAAATCCAGATGCTCTGGCTCTGTAACCATGTGCTTACCCCTTGGCTATAATGTCCCTCTTTAAAAAGAATGTGGCTCTTAAAAAAAGGTTTCTCAAAGAACATTGGCGAGCAATAGCTTGGAGAGAATTTCATAAGCCATGTTTCAAAATTAATTATAAAACAGTCTAATGTTGTTTGTTATTTTTTAGTATTATTTTAGACAGGGTCTCGCTCTGTCACGCAGACTGGAGTGTAGCAAAGTGATCACAGCTCATTGCAGTCTCACCTCAGCTTCCTGGGTAGCTGGGACTATAGGCATGCCACCACCCCCGGCTAATTTTTGCATTGTTTTGTAGAGACAGGGTTTCACCATGTTGTCTAGGCTGGTTTCTGATTATTTTTTATCCTCTTTTTACTAACAAAATTCATTATTTCATCTGAAGAAAAAAGAGTTTGGACTTAGAGTCAGACTACCTGGGTTCATTGACAGGTGCTATCATTTACTGTGTGACCTTGAGTAAAGTTAACCTGTCTGTGTTGAAGTCTCCTCTTATATAAAATGTAAGAACTGGATGAAATATTTTATGTAACGTACTTGCAACAATGCAATACTATTTTTTATAGCATTAGTATTTCAAAGGTTAAGATGGCCTAAAATGCATAATTACTATAAGACTAGAAATAATGAGATTAACAGAGCCACAAAAGGTTTTTAAATTATTTTAATAATATAGCATTTAACTCTAGATACCTGTAAGTGTCATCTGGATATGTTTTGGTTATATAATCTTGGAATTCCACATAAGCTTTTTCCTGAAATTTCTCTATCTGTTCCATGTTTTCTAGGCCTGGATGATCTGAAACATTAAAGAATACATTGGCACCCTAGTTCTGAATGTTCATTTAAGACAGTGGAGATGGAAAGAATAGTTAAGTCAAAAAAGAACCCTATCATAAAATGTGTGGCTCATTCATTCCACAAATACTGACTGAGCCCACCTACTGTGCACCAAGCACTATATTTTACATATTTAAAATTATTTTTTATCTCATATACATATGCCAACAACTAATAAAAAACAAGTGGGTGTTATCAAAATAAACAGTTTTCTCTCCATTCCAAAAGGAAGGCATTTGGTAACGTTGCTTTTAACAAGAGCAAAAGGCTAAAATGACTCAGCTTAAAAAGACATTTTAAATCCATGAAATATTTGCAGATTATATTCTATGCCATATTTTTATAAGACAAAAATTCCATTAATTTTAGGTAAAAGGGTATATAAGAAATTATGAAACCATAAATATCATCTCAGGAAAATTATAACAGAAATATGAAATAATCTATACACTTTTCAATGATCATTGTAACATTTAACAAAAACAGAAATATTAAAAGAACTTCATAAAAATTATGCCTTGCTTAAGAAATGTTGAATATGGAAAGCTCTGTTCTCATGGATGAAAATTTTAAAAAGTAATAAATGGAAAATCCTAAAAATACTTAGTAAAATAAAATTAGAATCAATACATTAGAATTTAAACTTCAAATCTATGTTCTGTCAATTTTCACCTAAGGAAAATGAAGGTGACAAATTGTGATAAGAATAGACATATGTTACTAACTCATAAGAAACATGAGAAGAAACAGTACAACAGACTTTAATGTTCTTACTGGTATCACTGGCAGAAAGAAGCAGGTTTCCTCAGATAATTTTATTATGATGCACAGAACAGAGACATGTATCAGAATGAAAAATACAGAACCTAACTTAGAGAACAATTTCTTTTACTCAGAAATTGATTATTGAGAGTTTACCATCATTTTATCATCTATGAAAACTGTAAACTGGCAGGAAACAAGAAACCAGTTTTTCTTTTTTTTTTTTTTTGAGACGGAGTTTCGCTCTTGTTACCCAGGCTGGAGTGCAATGGCGTAATCTCGGCTCACCGCAACCTCTGCCTCCTGGGTTCAGGCAATTCTCCTGCCTCAGCCTCCTGAGTAGCTGGGATTACAGGCACGCGCCACCATGCCCAGCTAATTTTTTTTTTTTTTTTGTATTAGTAGAGACGGGGTTTCACCGTGTTGACCAGGATGGTCTTGATCTCTTGACCTCGTGATCCACCCGCCTCGGCCTCCCAAAGTGCTGGGATTACAGGCTTCAGCCACCGCGCCTGGCCCTGAGACCAGTTTTTCTATTTGTTGGTAACTCATATAAGATGTTTGGAAATTTAACCCATCATCAAAGTAATACTCATCTCTCATTGTGCCATTTAGTAATGCCTAAAAATACACACCTAAGAATTCAAGGCATAATTTTTATGAAGTTCTTTTAAAATTTGTTTTTGGGAAATGTTATAGTGACCACTGAAATGCTTAGAGTGTTTCATATTTCTATTATAATTGTTTTGATAGAGATGATATTTATGGTTTCATAATTTTTTATATACCTTGATGTGGCAACAGAAATAGAGGTCTATAATATTTTTTATATTTTATTTCTGAGACAGCATCTCTCTCTGTCTCCCAGGCTACAATGCAGTGGTGTAAGCAGAGCTCACTGCAGCCTCAAACTCTCAGTCTCAAGTGATCCTGCCACCTCAGCCTCCTGAGTAGCTGAGACTACAGGTGCACACCAGCACATCCAGCTGATTTTTTCCATTTTGGTTTTTGTAGAGAACAGGTCTCATTATGATGCCCAGGCTTCTCAAACTTCTGACCAATGCTCCCACCTTGGCCTCTCAAAGTGTAGGGATTACAAGCATGAGCTATTGCACCCTGCCAAAGTCTATCATATTATTTCACTGACTTCTCAACCTCCCTTTTCATATCCCGATCAATGTCTAACATCGTTAAAATTCACCAATTTAAAGTATACAATTCAGGCTGGGTGCAGTGGCTGATGGTTGTAATCCCAGAACTCTGGGAGGCTAAGCAAGGCCAGCAGATCACCTTAGGTCATGAGTTCAACATCAGCTTGGCCAACATAGTGAAACTTGTCTCTACTGAAAATACAAAAATGAGCCAGGCGTGGTGGTGTATGCCTCTAATCCCAGCTACTGTGGAGGCTAAGGCAGGAGAATCACTTGAACATGGGAGGCAGAGGTTGCAGTGAACCAAGATTGTGCCGTTGCACTCCAGCCTGGGTGAGAGAGTGAGACTCAAAAAACTTATATACAATTCAATAGTTTTTAGTATTTTCATAGAGTTGTACAACCATCAAAACAATCTAATTTTGGAACATTTTTGTCACTCCAAAAAAAAAAAAACCACTTTACTTATTAGCAATCACTTCCCATTTCTTCCCTTTCCTTAGCCTGTGGCAACCACTTACCTATTTTATGTCTATACAGGTTTGCCTATTTTGCATATTTTATATAAATGAAATCAAACAATATGACTGGCTTCTTTCATTTAGCAGAACATTTTAAAGGTTCATCCGTGTTGTAGTAGGTACTAGAATTTCCTTCCTTTTTATGCCTTAATGATATTCCATTGTATGTATGTTACATTTTATTTATTTCTTCATCTGTTGACAGACATTTGGGTCATCTCCACTTTTTGGCTATTATGAATAATGCTGCTCTGATTATTTAGATACACATTCTTGCACAGATATATATTTTCATTTCTCTTAGGTTGACAAGAGTGAAGCTGCTGAGTCATATAACTCCATGTTTAACCTTTTGAAGAACTACTACTCTTTTCCAAAGCAACTGTACCATTTTACATTCCCACTTGCAACATATGAGGGTTTCTATTTCTCTACATCCTGAAACATTTTATTTTGAATGAATAGTAAATGTTTATATACCTGGACTGAAGAGTACTATTGCCTTCAGGTAGGCATATTCATATCCATCAATGCAGAGTTTAACCATGCTGTTACAAAACTCCTGTAGTCGGAAGATGTGGTCCATCAACAATTTTCTTCTTTCTGTTGACATTTTATCTTTAATTAAAAATAAACAAATGCTTATAATTTTTGTCTAAAATGAACAACTACTTTCATCCAATATATTTCCCTCAGGAATTGTGAAAAATTTTCTAATTCTTAATTTTTTTTTGAGACAGGGTTTTACTCCTGTTGTCCAGGCTGGAGTGCAGTGGGGCGATCTTGGCTCACTGCAACCTCCGCCTCCTGGACTCAAGCAATTCTCCTGCCTCAGCTTTCCAAGTAGCTCGGGCTAGAGGTGCATGCTTCTGTGCCCGGCTAATTTTTGTATTTTTCATAAAGATGGGCTTTCACCATGTTGCCCAGGCTAGTCTTGAACTCCTGGGCTCAAGTGATTAGCCTACCTATACTTCCCAAAGTGTTGTGGATTACAGGCATGAGTCACTGTGCCTGGCCTTCCTCTCATGAATTTTAAGCTCTGAGTATAACCAATGTAGAAATGTTTAAAATTCAGTATTTCTACAATTATAGCTAAAACTAATCATCTTAAGATACTGTTCATTCAACAACAACAAGCTGTTAGTATATAATCTGTATAAAAATTCTAAGTAGAAAGGTTTATATTTCTTTTTTTTTTTTTTTTTTTTTTGAGACAAGAGTCTCGCTCTGTCGCCCAAGGCTGGAGTGCATTGGGCGATCCTGACTCACTGCAACCTCCACCTCCTGGGTTCAAACAATTCTCCCACCTCAGCCTCCCGAATAGCAGGGACTACAGGTGCACATCACCATGCATGGCGAAATTTTGTATTTTTAGTAGAGTCAAGGTTTCCCCATGTTGGCCAGGCTGGTCTTGAACTCCTGACCTAGTGATCTGCCTGCTTCAGCCTCCCAAATTGTGAGGCACTGCACCCAGCCAGGTTTATATTTCATCTTAATTCTTTTGATGTTGCAAAAGTACTTTTAAAAAATGAATTAGTTTCTCATGGTAATTGCTTTTGGAAAAAAAATTATATATAAAAAATAGATTATTTCAATGTTTATGGTGCCTGACTTGGTTAAAAAAAAAAAAAAAGAAAGAAAACTTTAAACGTAATGGCTCCTTTTTAAAAAAAAAGAAAAAGAAAAAGAAATGGGTCTCAATCTGTTGGCCAGGCTAGGGTGCAGTGGTGCAATCGTAGCTCACTGCAACCTTAAATTCCTGGGCTCAAGTAATCCTCTGCCTAAGTAGCTGGGACTACAGGTATGTGCCACCATGGTCAACTAATCTTTAAAACTTTTTTGTAGAGGTGGGGTACCACTATATTGTCCAGGCTGGTCTCAAACTTCTAGGCTCAAGCAATCTCACCTCAGCCTCCCAAAGTGCTGGGATTATAGGCGTGAGCCACCCCGCCTGGCTGAAATGTTTGCTTTCAAGATACACCTTTGAGAAGATAGAATGTAAAGATAACCATCTAAAACACTGGAAAACTAGAATAAGATTCAAATTTTGGTAAAAGGACTTTATTTAAACTTATATTGGTTGGGAAAAAATGAGCAAAACCATCTACGTGTTTTACTACCAAGACTACTTAATAAAAACAAATACTTAGTAAAAATATTGTTAAGAAGAAAGAAAACTGAAGCAGAATTTTACAATGAAGATTTTAATACTTAAAAGTGTGTTACTGACTTTGGGGAAAAAAAGATTTTAATTTATAGCAGAGGGACATATGTACAACACATCCATTAGTAATTAGTCAACCACAGCTTTCCTGAAGGTAGGCTTTATAACCATTCCAAGCATGTAGGACATGAACCAGGGGGAGGAGTCCGTAAATAAGACGGGAATGTGATGCTGCCTTCTAGTAGATCTATTTTGGATGACATTTTAAGGTGATTACCCCTCTGCTATTAAATATAAGGAAGAAGCAAATGACTTAAAAATTATATAAAACAATAAGAAATAGAATATGCTGGGAACTAAAAGGTAGTCCCCAATTTATAAATTATTCCTGAGCTCAAAAGGCAATTTTCCCCATTTGTTGATGGGGCACCGTTTGGGGTAATCAGAAGCCATTCTATAGTTAAGCATTTATAAGTCAGTGAGTGGTCGTTTCGTGAAATGAATGAGAGCTGCAATTACCTTGGCATCTAGGAAAGGAAAAATAGAATAAAAAGTATTGTTCCTTGACTCTGCAGAACTGTTTAGGTGAGAGAATACATCCTGATGAATTGATACAAAATCAATGTATCTTAGGATTCAAAGGGCTATAATAAAGAAAGGCAGTTTAAAAATTGTTGAGCAGTATATATTTTAAAATATTTGATCACCTCTACTTAAGCTCACCCTGGATTCTTTGATAGTTGCACGAAAATTCACAAGGCCTAGTCTGAAATAGCCTGCCATACTTACGTATACTGTCTTCAATTTTGTTGTACTCTCTTTAAAAAATATTTTTAGATGACCCGTGAATTTATAAAATTGTAAAAATTATCTAAAGAAGAGCTTTGGTACCTAAAACACTAATATAATTATTAGATATCTAACTTTAGTCATAACATTTAATGAAACTCATGCCTCCTACATCCTGGAAAAGGTAATAAGGAAGGTGCTTTTTACCTTGTTGAAGACTATTGTGAAGACAGTTGACAAATGTTGCTAATATAGTTGCTACATTCATCACTTGCCAGCACTGGGCAAGACCAAGAGTAAAAAGTTCATTCCAGTAAGCTTTCACCAGTAATATGCTGTTTTCTTGCCTATTAAAAACAGTAATAAAAGCACAAATCAGATATTATTAAAATAAGTTTTATAAACCTTACACCTAGTCCAAATATTTAAAAATAACACATTACTAAACTAAAATTACTCCAGAAAAGATCTGATCGAGTCTGTGTTTTGTATAGCTGATAACAAAATGAGAAACGAGAAATGCTTAGACATTTAAATAGTAGCTAGCTCATTATCAATCAGCCAGTTTGTAAGAACAATTGCAAGTAATATTTCAAACTAAACAAGTTGGGGCTTTAACTTTACATTTCATAGAAATGGAATAAAAATTGTTCTTAAAATAAAAGCAAACGCATATATTAAAAAAAAAAATGACCGGCCAGGCATGGTGGCTCATGCCTATAATCCCAGCACTTTGGGAGGCCGAGGCGGGTGGATCACGAGGTCAAGAGATCGAGACCATCCTGGTCAACATGGTGAAACCCCATCTCTACTAAAAATACAAAAATTAGCTGGGCATGGTGGCGTGCGCCTGTAGTCCCAGCTACTCAGGAGGCTGAGGCAGGAGAATTGCTTGAACCCAGGAGGTGGAGGTTGTGGTGAGCCTAGATTGTGCCATTGCACTCCAGCCTGGGTAACGAGCGAAACTCTTGTCTCAAAAAAAAAAAAAAAAAAAAAAAAAAAAAAAAAGACCAACAACCACCTTTTCCAAGCTTTCTTTTGCTCTGAATACAGGTAAATACTGTTAAAAAGAAAGGGCAATTCGAATTATTTTATTTTATTTTTTTTGAGACAGAGTCTTGCTCTATCACCCAGGCTGGAGTATAATGGCACAATCTCAGCTCACTGCAACCTCTGCCTCCTGGGTTCAATTTTTGTGCCTCAGCCTCCCGAGTAGCTGGGATTATAGGCATGTACCACCACACACAGCTAATTTTTGAATTTTTAGTAGAGACAGAGTTTCACCATGTTGACCAGGCTGGTCTTGACCTCCTGACCTCAGGTGATCTGCCTGCCTTGGCCTCCCAAAGTGCTCGGATTATAGGCATGAACCACCACTCCCAGCCTCTATAATTATTTTATAGTAGGCAAGCAACCAATTTTAGGAGAAAAATGGTTCACTGAATAAATATGTTTGAGATGAGATATTAGTATCCCTACAGATGAGATACCCAGGATTTTACTATGAATAACAAGAGATTAGAAAGGTCAAAAGTTCTTTCCTGAATTTCTAAGTAAGTAATCTCAGCAGCATAAGAGAGTAGAAAAAGTATTTAACAGGAGTCAAAGCACCATGGTTTAAACCTACTTATCCATTTGAAATTAGGCAAATAAACTTCCCAGGTCTCAGGCTGTCTAACTATATAAAATGCAGAGACACTATATATCCTATATCTTGCTTAGAGTTATTAAGAATTAAAATATAAGAATTAGCCGGGGCTGCGTGCGGTAACTCATGCCTGTAATCCCAGCACTTTGGGAAGCTGAGGCAGACACATCACTTGAGCCCAGGAGATCCAGATCAGTCTGGGGAACATGGCAAAACCCTATGTCTACAAAAAATACAAAAATTAGCTGGGTGTGGAGGTGCACACCTGTAGTGCCAGCTACTTGGGAGGCTGAGGTGGGAGGATCACCTGAGCCTGGGGAAGTCGAGGCTTCAGTGAGCTGTGATCACACCACTGCACTCCACCTTGGGCAACAGAGTCAGACCCTGTGTATTAAAAAAAAAAAAAAAAAAAAAAAAAAAGATTTAGCTGGGTGCTGTGGCACATGCCTGTAGTCCCAGCTACTCAGGAGGGTTAAGGTAGGAGGATTGCTTGAGGCCACGAGTTTGATGGGGTAGTGCACCATGATTGCATCTGTGAAGAAGCACTGCACTCCAGCCTCTAACCTGGCGCAATACCCTGTCTCAAAAAAGAAAAAAAAATTGAGAAAGTATATGCCAGGTACTGGAGAAATAGCAATTAAGTCGATTAAGTTTGCCTTCATGAAAAAGAGGGGAAAATACAAACATATAATTTTTAATATTTTATATAAATTACACACATATATGAATATATATACATTAAGTTAGTTTTAGGTAATATAAATTCTACATTACTATAAAGTATGTATATTAGAAAATGGGAAGGTTCAGGTAAGGGTAGTTAGAGAAGGCATTTCTGAGGTTTGTGACATTTGAGTGGAGAAAGATGGTAGAAAATTAAAAAAAAAAAAAAAACCAAAAACCAGAAAGGTCTAGGGGAATAGTATCCCAAGGAAAACAAGGGCAAATGTGCTAAGGTGAGAACAGACATACAATAGGTATTCAAAAAAAAACTGTTGAGTGAATTACTAAATCCTATCCTATCATCTTGGAGAGATTTAAGTTGTTAAGAACATCTTGATAGCAAATATGTCCATCCCGATAGCAAATATGTCCAACCTGATGAATGGTACTTACATATTTTTTCTTAATAAATAAAGCTTTAAATCCTAATTTTAACAGTGTGTTTAACAGAAATCATTTGTTAAGAGTCACAGCCTTATTTATGACATTACATTTTATTACATAATTGAACATATTTGAAACAAATGCTAATACTGTCCGTTTAGTCACAGCAAGTTTTTTCTGAGAAGTATTAATGTGAAATTTTAATTCCAGGCTGATCTCTTTTCCGTTCAGTATCTGAGAAGGATTACTTGCCACAAGAAACTGTCTATCATTTAACAGTAAAGTTTAAATGCAAAGAAAACCAGTATTTTACCATCTCTATATAGAAAATCGTTAAAAATATCAATCTTAGTTAAACAAAATCAAAGGAAATAAAAATAAGGAATACTATTTTCATTAAAGATGGATAAAAATCCAAAATTGAAGAGGTGAGGAAATAAGCATTCATTCTCATCACTGCTGACATGAGCATAAACTGGATCAACATCTTTTCAGAGAACAATTTGGTAGTAGTCATCAAAAATTAAACTGTACACTTTCTTAGACCCAGCAATTTCTCCTCTAAGAAACTATTTTATAGAAATACAGTCATGCATAGCACAACATTTTGGTCAACAATGTACTGCATATACAATGGTGGTCCCATAAGATTATAATACAATATTTTTATGGAAACTTCTCTATATTTAGATACACAAATATTTTCTATTGTGTTACCACTGCCTATGTTATTCAGTACAGTAACATGCTATACAGATTTGTAATCTAGGAGCACTAGACTATAGCATATAGCCTAGATGTGTAGTAGGCTTGTGTAAGTACACTCTATGATGTTCACAATGACAAAATTGCCTAATGATGCATTTCTCAGAATATATAGCCGTTAAATGAGCAACGCATGCCTATACTAAGAAGACGATATACTAACAAAAGTGGGCAAAAATACATATACAATGCCACAAAATGCACACTGTAGCACTGTATATAGTAACAAAGAAAAATGGCAACAACCCAAATGTCTACTAATAAGGAATAAGTGCATAAAATGGAATACTATAATAGAAGCCATAAGGACAAATGGGGTAAATTTACATGTACCAACGCAGGAAGAAGTCTGAGTGTAAAAAGCAAGGCAAAGGGCCGGGCGCGGTGGCTCACGCCTATAATCCCAGCACTTTGGGAGGCCGAGGCGGGTGGATCACGATGTCAAGAGATCAAGACCATCCTGGTCAACAAGGTGAAACCCCGTCTCTACTAAGAAATACAAAAATTAGCTGGGCATGGTGGTGCACGCCTGTAGTCCCAGCTACTCAGGAGGCTGAGGCAGGAGAATTGCTTGAACCGAGGAGGCGGAGGTTGCGGTGAGCCGAGATAGCGCCATTGCACTCCAGCCTGGGTAAAAAGATCGAAACTCCATCTCAAAAAAAAAAAAAAAAAAAGCAAGGCAAAGAATAGGATGTGTAAATGTGTGTACATATTTGTCTAATAAATATCTCAAGGAAAAATTCGAGTAGAACACAAAAGTGTTAACAGTAGGGTTAGTTACCTTTGGTGAGTGAGGTTTTACTTTATAGTCCTATACTTCAATATTACTTTAAACGTTTAAAAAAAAAAGTTAAAAGCTAACATGAAGGAAATTAGAGTAAATTCAGTTTTCACTTTTAACCTCTGATTCTGATTTTTTTTTTTGAGACTGTCTCTCAACTCTGTCGCCCAGGATGGAGTGCAGTGGCACGATCTCAGCTCACTGTAACCTCCACCTCCAGGGTTCAAGCGATTCTTCTGCCTCAGCCTACCAAGTAGCTGGGACTACAGGTGCATGCCACCATGCCTGGCTAACTTTTGTATTTTTAGTAGAGATGGGGTTTCACCATATTGGCCAGGCTGGTCTCAAACTCCTGACTTCGTGATCCACCCTTGTGATCCATCTCCTAGATTCAAGTGATTCTCCTGCCTCAGCCTCCCAAAGTGCTGGGATTACAAGTGTGACCCACTGTGCCTGGCCTGATTCTGAAGTTTTAAGGAGGAAAACAGCTAACCAAAGTAGTTTACTAGTAAACATAGGAAAGGAAAAAAAATGAAAAAAAATCAGAGCAGGCCTGTGCTATGCATCTTGCAGTAAGAAAATACCTTGGCACTGTTGGAGAAGCTCAGAAAAAAGGAGTATAAGTGCAAAGGATAAGAATACCATAACTATTTCTAAGGAAAAAAGACACAAGTGGCAGATGAGAAACAGCCGACCAGAATATTGTGTTTCCAAAAGAAAAGTGAAAGGACTGTAGAAACCAACTACAGAAAGATATCTATTTACATTTATCCAAACCCCCAAACCAAACATCCTTATGGTATAGCTATGTTTTTAAAAAGTTCAATTACATTAGGAAAGAAAAACAGCAAGGCCATTCTAAAAAGGTAGTCTTCAAGAGAATGAAGAAAAATGACCTTTTATTATCTACTTTGCAGCAGGCAATGGCTTAGATACATTTACTTTCATTATCTCACCTATGTGGTGTAGTTCATAATCAAGTGTTTCTGCTCCTAATTTACAGACACTGAGCCTCATTTAATTTAGGTTACTTGGTCCAAAGACATAAAAGCCAGCAGATGCATCACAAAACAGAATTTGAACATTTATGCTCCTTTATACCTCATTACACAATTTAGCAAGTAAAATGCTAAAGTCAAATTTCTTAGTATAGACTCCTCCATTTAAGGTTAATATTTTGGGATGGTAAGGGCATGTTTGCTACCAGTTTTTCCTGTAAGGAAAAGAAAACAAATGACTATTGTAGTTTACGTTCAAAACATCTTTCCTTTAAGAAGCAAAAAGAGCTCAGTGGAGACTGTAGTTCAGATTATCAATTAAGCATTCAAAAAGCAACACAAGTATTGATGTTAAAAAAGAAAAAGGCCAGATATGATGGCTCATGCCTGTGATCCCAGTACTGTGGGAGGTTGAGTTGGGAGAATCACCTGAGGCAAGGAGTTCAAGATCAGCCTGGACAACATAGTGAGACCTCTATCTCTATTTTTTAAAAAAGCATTAACTTGCTAAACACTAAATGTGTTAATTTCTTTTACAAATAGGTACAGGTATTTTTCTCTAACTACTGTACTATTTTGTGGGTTTGCTTTTTTTTTGGAGGCGGAGTCTCACTCTGTCACTCAGGCTGGAGTGCAGTGGCAAGATCTCAGCTCACTACAACCTCCATCTCCTGGAATCAAGTGATTCTCCTGCCTCAGCCTCCTGAGTAGCTGGGATTACAGGTGCCTGCCACCATGCCCAGCTAATTTTGTAAATTTTAGTAGAGACAGGTTTCACCATGTTGGCCAGGCTGGTCTTGAACTCAAGTGATCCACCTGCCTTGGCCTCCCAAAGTGCTGAGATTACAAGCATGAGCCACCATACTCGGCCTGTATTGTTAACGTTCATTAAAATATGTACATAGGACTCACAATTAGAGATTATATAATTGTTTATACTATTTATTTTCATAAAGGAATATTAACTTTTGAGCCACCCATATCTGATGATACTGAAGGCACCAGCTTCAGGGAAAAATATCAATGATATGGCAATGAACCCATAAATTTCCAGGTTTCAAAACCACAAAGTTCCAGGAAACATTATATTATGTTTCAGTAGTAATTTAAAAGATTCAGCTTTCTGGCTTAGCATTTAATGGAAAGCTATTGCTTACATTATTCAATAAATAAAATCTCCTGGGGTAAATGGTGGTAGCTTGGAGCTTTTAGTTATATCATAAGAATCTAGGTAGAGATGACTGCTACCACACTTATTCCAGGCAAATCATGCCAAGTTCTCTCCACTACCCCGCGATGGAATCATACCACTACTCATCTAGTTACTTAACCTAAATTATGCAGGGAGAACTTAAAACCAACAACTGAATTCCTCTAAATACTGAAACTACAAATCTTAAAACAGAAAATCAATACCTTTGTGAAATACAGAAGCCTTGTAAAATATAAACAGTATTAACTGTGTACTGAAAATCAACACCTTTGTAAAATACGGAAGCCTTGTAAAATACAAATGGTACTAACTGTGCACAGTTTAGTAAGATTCTTTAAGTTACTGTTCCCTTCAATTAAAGTTAGTGATCAAAATAATCTTGATTTTAGAAAATGATTAATGTTGCTTATCTGTTTCTCTCTGTAATATTAGGACTTGGTCACCAACTTTTTTTTCTAGTCACCAACTTTTATATTTTGAGATAAAAATATAACCTAATGCCAGTTTCTACTTTTAGAATAGCTTTTATTTACATATAACAGAATTTTTCCATCATTACCACTTAGTCCTTATCCATATGATTAAGTCAACACATAAATAAGATCTACGAATCATCTAGATAGGGATAAAAAAATAAGAGTCTGCATAATGGCCTTGATTGCTAGATCAAGTTATTCTAATTAAAAAGAATCTTGTGGTTGTTACATCGAAACTGAGTCTCAATACAGATCACAGGAAAATGTGGCTACCACTATAAAAATCACTTATTTTATAAATGGAAACCTCCTGCGGCCTTATTTTTGGTTTCTTCAACATCTGCATTATTTCCATAGGATAATTATACTTAATTTAATAGAAGTACTCAAGATCAGTGGTGTTGTAAATAATTCCAGGAGTTCAAACCACTCCCCAAAATTCCTTTTGTCATTTTACTATAATAACTGATAGCTTATTATGAAAAATATCAGCAGGTTACTTTTTAGACATATGAATGTGAGTTACAAGTTGAGTGAAATACACTTAATGTTTTAAGATTAAATCAATTGCTGGCCAGGCGCAGTGGCTCACACCTATAATACCAGCACTCTGGGAGGCCAAAGTGGGCAGAACAGTTGAGGCCAGGAGTTCGAGACCTGCCTAACCAACATGGAGAAACCCTGTCTCTACTAAAAATACAGTATTTTTACAGGGGTGGTAGTGCACAACTGTAGTTCCAGCTATTCAGGAGGTTGAGGCATGAGAATTGCTTGAACCTGGAAGGTGGAGGTCGCAGTGAGCCAAGATCACACTACTGCACTCCAGCCTGGGAAAGAGCAAGACTCTGTCCAACTAAATAAATAAATAAAATTAATCAATTGCCAATATGCAAATTTATTCTATTTTCTTTCTACAAACAAACAAACAAACAAACATACTGGAGGTTGGGTGAGGTGTTGCACGCCTGTATGGAAGGCTAAAGCAGGAGGATCGCTTGAGCCCAGGAGTTCAAGATCAGTCTCAATGACAGATGGAGAACTCATCTCTTAAAAAAAAAAACCCCACAAAACAACTAGAGAAATTCTGAAAGTTGAATGTTAAAAAAGGACTAACAATCATTTTAAAGGTTAACCATTCTAGAAAATCAGGCTTTTAGTCTATGTAACTATAACATTTGAGTACATTATTTAATGCATGGTATATCTAATACTGATTAATAAACCAAATTATAATGTTAAATATGCCTTTATTCAATTCTCTGTATGCCTTTTATAATCATGTTCGCATGTTTCTTAGTTATATTCAAAATAGTCTCTATGGATAAGGTGTGGGCAATTACTATTCCCATTTGGCAAATGGAAGAACAGGTAGGTATACAGGATGTGAAAGTGAATTGTTTATAATATCATACTGGTGAGTAGGGTCCTGGAGTTGAATTAAAACTTTCTAATTTTGAATAAAAACTTCCTAGCCATGGGCTTAACTTTTTCCATTGTTTTGCCTTTACACACACCAGTTACTTTAAAACAATTTAAATACATTTGGCAAACTTAGGTAAGTCCTTAGTTTCTTATAGTAGGCCATTTTCTATCTCATCTGATTACTTCAGAACAGAATATAGATACACTTTTTAAGAGATAGGGTCTAGCTCCGCCCCAGGCTGGACTACAGTCATGTGATCATGGCTTAGTGCAGCCTCGAACTCCTAGGCTCAAGTGATTGGCCCCCACTTAGCCTCTAGAGTAGCTGGGACTACTTGTGCATCACCATGCCCAGCTAATTAAAACTTTTTTTTTTTTTTTTGTAGAGACAGGGTCTCATTCTGTTGTCCAGGCTGGTCTTAAACTCCTGGCCTCAAGTCATCCTCCTGCCTTGACCTCCCAAAATGCTGGGATTACAGGCATTAGTTACCATGCTCAGCCTCAGATGTACTCTTCAGTGGTAAGACTAACCCTCTAAATCACAGTAGTGGTACTATAGGGGTTTACATTTTTTTTCTTTTTTTTGAGCCACATGATTGGAAAACAATTATCTTTACTTTTAACATAACCACTGTAGGCAAAATTTAGCTCTTTAGTAATATGCCTGGGATGAACACTGAAATAGTAGTGATGAGAGAGAAACATGAACCTAGGGCAGTCTTACAGTCTAGTCTATCTTTGAGCTAATGAAAGATGAGACCTGTTACAAAGGCTAGCCATACTCTATCAATTCCACTGACTATATTCCATCCAAATTCTTAGTCAAACTACAAAATATGGATACTCTTCCACATAGAGAACATGCTAGTTAGCTGCCATGATTTGTTATATGAATGACACAACCTAAAGTTATAATGTTATACTCTGTTTTCCTTTAATGTGAATCTTCCCAAAATAAAAGTTCTTGTTTAATGTACATGTGTGCTATAAAATCACATTTATATTCAAGACTTCAAAAAACTCACCCTAGAGCCTGGAAAGAAGGAATCGAAAGTGCCCAGTGCATTGATAAGAACAGCAATCTGGAGGCAGACTCCCCAATGTAGTGCACATTCAGGTACTCAGGCATAGGAGAAGGCATGGTGAGCTAGTATGAACAGGGATTTAGGTAAATAATCTTAGGACTGAACGTTCCAATTTATCATTTCTTTGAAAAAGTTGAATGTAAACATAACATATCAAATGACAGCTAATATATTCACAAAAAAAACTAATCTTGAAATAATCCAAGTCACTAGAATTTATAGCTAACAGGGCTTAGAATAAATGAGTAGCCCATAGTTTCTAACAAAGCAATATTCAGACAAGCAGAATCTCAATAAATATCAACCATGATATTACCTGTTTATGTTACTTCCTGTCTTGGTCTAATAATATGTTTCTTTGCCTTCCCTCTCTCCATTAACAACAGCACACAACAAATTCAGTTTAAAAAGAAATCCTGTCCAATAAATGTTTCTTTCATTTAGGCTAAGGGTTTAACAAATTCAAATGCTTACAGGCCCAGGAGAGTACAGAGTGCAACAGGCTTGCTGGTACCAATTGGGAAGAGCATATTCCCAGACAAAGGACACAGCTGTGAACTGAATTCAGCACAACGAAAACATATGGAATTGAGGGCTCAGCACTGCCAGCTCTTTCAGTTTTTCAAAGAGCACATTCTGTGTGAAATCTCCCTATTTAAAAAACCTGGCAGGCCAGGCGCGGTGGCTCGTGCCTGTAATCCCAGCACTTTGGGAGGCCGAGGTGAGTGGATCACGAGGTCAAGAGATCGAGACCATCCTGGCCAACATGGTGAAACCCTATCTTTACTAAAATACAAAAAGAAAATTAGCTGGGTGTCGTGGCGCACGCCTGTAGTCCCAGCTACTCAGGAGGCTGACGCAGGGGAATCGCTTGAACCAGGGAGGTGGAGCCGAGATCATGCCACTGCACTCCAGCCTGGCAACAGAGCGAGACTCTGTCTCAACAAGAAGCCTGGCACTAAATAAAAAATTTTAAAACTTATTCTAGGGCCGGGCGTGGTGGCTCACACCTGTAATCCCAGCACTTTGGGAGGCTGAGGTGGGTGGATCACGAGGTCAAGAGATCGAGACCATCCTGGTCAACATGGTGAAACCGCATCTCTACTAAAAATACAAAAAATTAGCTGGGCATGGTTGCGCATGCCTGTAATCCCAGCTACTCAGGAGGCTGAGGCAGGAGAATTGCCTGAACCCAGGAGGCGGAGGTTGCAGTGAGCCGAGATCGCGCCATTGCACTCCAGCCTGGGTAACAAGAGAGAAACTCCGTCTTAAAAAAAAACAAAAAACTTATTCTACAGGTATGTCTGTGGACATACTACTAGCAAGTGGTCAGTTTATATTGCTGATCCACCTCTTTAAAATGTTTGACTACTGTTGAAACTTTTTTCTACTTTCTAATTACTGAAATGATTAATAGTGTCAAGTATAGTGAGGGTACAGAAAACCAAGTATACACTACCGAGGGTGGGGTAATCTGGAGAACAATTAGTCTATTATCTACCAAAATTTTTAAAATAAGTACACCCAATAATACCACTTCTAAATCTCTGTTCCAGCAAAATACTTGCAAAATGCACAAAAAAGCATGGGTAAGGATGTCCATTACAGCTCTACATCTAACAATGAAATTAAATGCTGGCAACAACCCAAATTTCTATCACGAGAGAAAAGAATAATCCATGCTATAGAATATATGTGGGCATTAAAATTAGAAAGATAAATTGTGATGTAACTGCATACAAAAAAAAATCTCACAGGCAGCAGCTCTGAAACTGGGTAATGGTCAAAGCAAATAAAAGACAAAAAAGAAAAAAAATCTCACAGACATCCAAGTAGAAAAAAACCATAAAACAGTATGTATTAAAATAGATGACCCAATTTATATTAAAGGATATGTATATATGTATACCTAAAAAGTACAGAAGGAAACATGCCACACAGTTAACAGTGGCTACCTCTGGGGTGGGGTAGGTGGACGTGCCCATATGTATTTTTCTGGGGAATGACTATTATAGCTTTCAGCAGATTCTCAAAGACAACTTTTTTTTTTTTTTTTTTTTGAGAACTAATATTGCTCTGTCACCCACGCTGGAGTGCAGTGGCTCGATCTCAGCTCACTGCAACCTCTGCCTCCTGGGTTCAAGTGATTCTCCTTCCTCAGGCTCCTGAGTAGCTGGGACTACAGGTGTGGGCCACCATGCCTGGCTAATTTTTTTGTATTTTTAGTAGAGACGAGGTCTTACACATTGGCCAGCTTGGTCTCAAACTCCTAACCTCAGGTGATCTGCCCACCATGGCCTCCTAAAATGCTGGAATTACAGGCATGAGCCACCACACCTGTTCCCTCAAAGGTATCTTCTATCTACAAGTCCTGAGGTTTGAAACAACAAAGAAAAGTTCCATAAACATGTAAAAAACAAAAACAAAACCCTGCTTTTGTTCATTATTAGCCACAAATGGTTTACCTATTTATAAATGGTACCAAGTAATAAAACAAAAGGGCAATTAATAGTGGAAATTCTGTAAGTGAAAATAAAATTTTTTATGTATTTAAGAATGTTTGGCTCACATCTGTAAGAATGTTTGGCTCACATCTGTAATTCCAGCACTTTAAGAGGCCAAGGTAAGAGGATTTCTTGAGGCCAGTAGTTTGAGACCAGCCTGGGCAACATAATGAGACCCATTTCTACAAAACAAAACAAAACAAAAAACAACAAAAATTTTAGCCAAGTGTGATGGCTCAGGCCTGTATACCAGCAACTCAGAAGGCTGAGGTGGAAGAGCTGCTTGAACCTAGGATTTTGAGACCAACCTGGGAAACATAGCAAGACCCCATCTCTAAAAATAAAAGAAATTAGCTGGGCATGGTGATGTGCACCTATAGTCCCAGTTACTTAGCAGACTGAAGCAGAAGGATCCCTTGAGCCCAGCAGGTCAAGGTTGCAGTGAGCCAGGACTGTGCCACTCAATTCCAGCCTGGGTGACAGAGCAAGATCGAATCTTAAAAAACAAAATGTATCATATCTTTTCAGGATTACCCAAGGTGAATAAAAAGGAAGTCTGAAAAATCAGGGAAAATACCAAAAATTACTAGTTTTGGGGGAAGGGGCAAGTAAGACACAAAACAACAAAAAAATCCTTTGCAGGGCCAGGTGTGGTGGCTCAGGCCTGTAATTCCAGCACTTTGGGAGGCCAAGGCAGGCAGATCACTTGAGATCAGGAGTTCAAGACCAGCCTGCCAACATGGTGAAACCCCATCTCTACTAAAAATACAAAAAGTTATCCAGGCGTGGTGGTGCATGCCTGTAATCCCAGCTGCTCGGGAGGCTGAGGCATGAGAACAGCTGGAATCTGGGAGGTGGAGCTTGCAGTGAGCCAAGATCATGCCACTGTACTCCAGCCTGGGAGACAGAGCAAGGGAGACAGACCAAGACTCTGTCTAAAAATTAAAAAAACAAAACAACAAAAAAAAACTTTTGCAAAATAGTTTATAATTGCATTTAAATAAAATATTAATACTTGAAATGTGTAAACACTGGATATAAAGGTTTTGATTACACAACAGTGGTGGTAACTGAAAACTTTCTGGCATTTAGTCATAAAATGGAAATAGTTTACAACACATACTAAAGGGACTCATTATTTAAAATACTACACCATATTGGGTTTACAGAGAAAACGTTTGATAATCTGTTTTATATACTTAATAAAACTCTAGTATTTTAAATTAGAAAGCTAATGCTGGCTGAGGAAACAATAGTCCATTTAACAAGTCTTTGAGACCAAAAAGACAAAGATTTCTTCCTATCTTATAGAGAGACTGACCTTCCCCAAAATTCCTGTAGATCTTTAGGTTTATAAAATGAATTATACACATTTTTCAAATTAGAAAAGTTCAATATATTGAACTGAATTTTTTCAGAGTGTTGACAAGAACTAAACCTGATCCATCTATTTTAGAAGTTATTACTTGCCTCTACAATTATCTTTCTAGCAGTTTCTGTATTGAAATCTGCTAACAGCCTGCTCGATACAGTCTTTAAAAAAATCACTGGATAGCTGGGTGCGACGGCTCACGCCTATAATCCCAGCACTTTAGGAGGCCAAGGTGGGCGGATCATTGGAGCTCATGAGTTCGAGACCAGCCTGGGCAACATGATGAAACCTCATTAAACCTATTAAAAAATACAAAAATCAGCTGGGAGTGGTGGTGCATGCCTGTAGTCTCAGCTACTCGGGAGGCTGAGGTAGGAGGATGGCTTGAGTCTGGAAGGCAGAAGTTGCAGTGAGCCGAGATCCTGCCACTGCACTCCAGCCTGGGCTATAGAGCCAGTCTGTCTCAAAAAAAAAAAAAAAAAAAAAAATTCCTTGAAGGCTGAGCACAAGCACAGTGGCTCAGGCCTATAATCCCAGCACTTTGGGAGATCGAGGTGGGAGGTTCATTGCTTGTGGCCAGGAGTTTGAGATCAGCCCAGGCATAGTGAAACCCCAATCTCCACACACATACAAAAAAAATCATTTGAGTTAGAAGATCTGGATTCTACTCCCAATTTTTCATTAATCACTTCCCCTAATTACCAGTATGACTCTAGATTATACATTCATTCAGTAACTATTTACTGAGAGTTCACTGGGAGCAAGTGCTATTATCTCAGTGGAAGAATAAAAAACTGAATGAGCTATAGAAAGGGCTAAGAAAGGCAATGGCATGTGTGAGAAACATGGGCAGCTGGATCAGAACATGGAGGGCCCTAAAAGATCAAATTATAGAGACTGGACTTAATTTTATAACATATGGGCAATGGGAAGCTACTGAAGGCTGATAAGTAGCAAAATGACATAATTTGATTTTTAACAAATGTAACACTGGTACCAGCACACAGGACGAAATGGAAAAGACAGACTGGAAGCAAAGGTATTAGGGTAACAAATCAAGAAAGGAATTTTAAAAGGCCTAAAATATGGTGAAGGAAATGAAGAGGAAGGCAGAAATGCTAGCAACAGAATGGTTACAATTCTGTTATGGAACAAGAGGAGTGAGGCTTAAGGAGAATGATTGCCTCCAAAGTTGCAAACATGGGTGACCAAAAAGACTGATTCTAATATTAAGATATTAAACATTTTAGAAATAAGTATATGCAGTTCCCAAAACCACCTCGCTTCTGTTGCATATACATAATTTTTAACATGGAAATATGATCTACTGTAATTAAGGAGATTTTAAAAATCAAGTGAAGTAAGGTATATGAAATCATACCAAAAATTCTGAAGCTTAATAAAAATCTTTTTTTCCTTCTGACTTGATCAAGTTTTATATGTGTATATATATATTTATTTATTTATTTTTGGGATGGAGTCTCTCACTGTCACCCAGGCTGTAGTGCAGTGGCACAATCTTGGCTCACCGCGATCTCTGCCCTCTGGGTTCAAGCACTTCTCCTGCCTCAGCCCAGGAGGCTGAGTAGCTGGGACTACACACATGCGCCACCATACCCTGCTAATTTTTTTGTATTTTTAGTAGAGACAGGGTTTCACCATATTGTCAAGGATGGTCTCGATCTCCTGACCTTGTGATTCGCCCATCTCGGCCTCCCAAAGTGCTGAGATTACAGGTGTGAGCCACCTCACCTGGATTTTTTTGTTTCATTTTTTTTTTTTTTGAGACAGAGTCTTGTTCTGTTGGTTAGGCTGGAGTGTAGCAGTGCGATCCTGGCTCACTTGCAACCTCCATCTCCCGGTTCAAGCAATTCTCCTGCCTCAGCCTCCTGAGTAGCTGGGGTTATAGACATGTGCCATTAAGCTTGGCTAATTTTTGTATTTTTAGTAAACATGAGGTTTTGTCATGTTGGCCAGGCTGGTCTTAAACGCCTGACCTCAGGTGATCTGCCCGTGCAAACCTCCCAAAGTGTTAGGATTACAGGCGTGAGCCACCATGCCCAGCCAATAAAAATCTTAAATATTACTATTGCCTTTGGTTTTTCAAAATCAAACTTCAAGCTTCATTATTAGATGATTTCTCCTTTTTACCAAGATTGCTTTGAATAAGACACTAAAAGTCTCTAAATCTCTTTCTTCAGCCACAAAATGAGAATAAAAATTCTATCCCTGCCAGGTGTACTGTGTCATGCTTGTAATACCAGCACTTCGGGAAGCCAAGGTGAGAGGATTGCTTGAGGCCAGGAATATGAGACCAACTTAGGCAACAAAGTGAGATCCTATCTCTACAAGTAATTTTTTTTTAATTAGCTGGGTGTGGTGGTACATGCCTGTGGTCTCAGCTATATGAGAGGCTGAAGCAGGAGGATCCCTTGAGCCCAGGAGGTTGAGTCTGCAGTAAGCTGTGATTATGCCACTAAACTTCTGTCTCAAAAAGAAGAAATTAAAAATTCTAACCTCAACAGATGTGGTGAGGCTCAAAGGAAAGAGTGTATGTGAAAATAGTCTGCAAACTACAGTGTACGTAGAAATGCAACAGTGGAACAAAATGTTATTCAGCTCAGCAAGTAAGAGAGGACTGAGTGGTTTGATTACAGATGTAAGGTCTTCAAACCCATGACAAGAAAACTTCAATGTGAGAACCATGAAATTACCAGACTCTAGCAGCTAAGCGGGGAAATCACTAAAAAGTAAAACATTTGACTTCACAAGGCTGTAAGACTCCGAGAAAGATGGAGCAGTCCTTTTCAGGAGAGTAAGAAAATTTGTAAGTGCTGACTGTGCAGATACTCAGGAAGACAAAATGGAATGACAAAAGCCAATCCTACAAAGAAAACAAAAGTTCTAATTTGCCAAATTCTTCTGTCCAAAACATTTCAAGACATCAAAAACTTTGAGGACCAACATCAACAATAAACAGGTAAACTACCTACTTTCTAAAGAGCACTCTGTCATTTTCCCTCACAACAGGTCCTGTTCCTACATCTCATTTCGTCCCTCCTCCTATTTAAATCTAAAGCAGAACAAAAACCTAAGAAAACAAAAGAATGTTTTTTATTTAGAATAAAGAAGAACAATGGGAAAAATCAAGTTTTGCCTTGCTCCACCCTTGTCCATAAATCTTACCATAATTTTTTAGAATGATATTAAGTTTTCCTGTAGAGTGTAAAAAAAATTTTGTAATTTTTTCCATGTAAATTTTCTTTGCTAAATTTTACATAAAAATTTCTTCACTGATCTATTTTATTGATTACATCAAATTATACTATTTTAAGCCACTGAGTTTTCTCTATGGCTATTTCTATCAAGGTGAATTTTATAAATACAAATATTACTTTGCACTCACAATTTCTACTAATGATACACACATTTATTTGATAGCTGTACATCTTCTCCTAAGAAATCCATGGACTTTTATAATCTATAGTAAAAGTATGAGAAGTCACCCTCAGGCATTCCAGGACTGCTATATATTGCTAAGTGAAATCTATATGGATTCAATCCCTTTGCATACATCTTGCTAATAGTATCCTTAGCTAAGTGGTTAAAATGGAAGAGTCAAAACAATAGGATCTTAATGTGGGGTCTCCACAGTGAGCATGTCTGTAACTCTATCCAAGCATTACTTAATGACAAATCAAACAGTAGAAAGTGATTTTCTAGTCTTCTACATGTATTATTTCTAGTTTTCTACAGGTATTATTTCTGTCATAATTAGGTTGGTGCAGAAGTAATTGCAATTGTTGCCATTACTTTTAGGGGAACAAAACAAATTACAAATGTACCTTCTCCAAAATGGCTAAAAAGTGTAAAGTGAAAAACTAAAAGTTAAAATGTATTAAACAATTTGTATCTTTAAAATTTTTAATTTATTATGTAATTTTTATTTATAATAGAGACGAGGTCTTGGCATGTTGCAGAGGCCGGTCTCAAACTCCTGGGCTCAAGTAATCCTCTGGCCTCAGCCTCCCAGAGTACTGGGATGACAGGTGGGACCCGCTGCACCTAGCCAATTTTTATCTTGTAATAATGCTGAAAGCCAGCTAATTATGGTGATACATAACAAATGGATTCTTTGTAGTTACTATGGTAAGAGCAAAATATCTGGGTCTTAATTGATTTACTATAAAATAGTAGCTAGGCACTGAACAAAAGCAACACATGCAAAAGGCTAGGTGTGCACTAACATGCCCAGCTTATTTGGTATCTTGATAAACAGAAAGACTGAAGATATTTTGTTTCTATATCCAGATGAGTATGTTTTTTTTGTTTTGTTTCGTTTTTATTGAGATGGGAGTTTTGCTCTTGTTGCCCAGGCTGGAGTGCAATGGCATGATCTCGGCTTACCGCAATCTGTACCTCCCAGGTTCAAGCCATTCTCCTGCCTCAGCCTCCCGAGTAGCTGGGATTGCAGGCATGTGCCACCACACCCGGCTAATTTTGTGTTTTTAGTAGAGATGGGATTTCTCCATGTAGGTCAGGCTAGTCTTGAACTCCTGACCTCAGGTGATCCGCCAGCCTCGGACTCCCAAAGTGCTGGGATTACTGGCATGAGCCACCACACCTGGCCCAGATGAGTATGTTTTAGCTGCTGTTTTGAAATTCTATCAGGGATATTTCTGACTTTAAAAGCACAACAAAACACACTTTGATTTTTGAAAGGTGGATCAAAATCAAGCAACACAACATGCAAATTAAAAAAACGCATAGAAATACCCTGAAAGCTACATGTGAATCGCTGAGAAGTGGCCCCTCTTTTTCGGTATAATTTATGCTTGATTCTCCAGGGATGAGGTGTACGCTTCCTTCCATGCATGGTACTGAGCTCTGGCAGGCTGTGCTCTCTCCAGGATTCAATGCTTTTGCAAGAGTGTCAAATGCCCTGTAAGAAGACATCAGAAGCTGTGAGCTTGACCAAACACCACAATAAAATAACAATTCTATACAGGATCCTATAATTAAGATTTAAGCCTAAAAAACTGGCCAGGCTGGTCTAGAACTTCTGACCTCAAAGTGCGGGGATTACAGGCGTGAACCACCATGCCCGGCCTAAAGTCTCTTTTAAAAATCTTGTATAATTAAGAGGGAGAAACATCTTTATATTTTTGTATGACAATAGGCTTTTAAAAGTTATATATTTTGTCGCTTGAGCCCAGGAGGGAAGGGCTGCAGTGAGCTATGATCACACCACTGTACTCCAGCCTGGGTGACACAGCAAGAGCTCATCTCAAACAAAATTATTTTTAATTAACCATTTTAAAATACATTATATATTTGACACACAAGACTATTAGCCCATTTATTTTGGATACAAAAGTTACTTAGAACAATGGTAAGAACTTATGTCGACTTTAATATACACAGTACAATAGGTCTTAAATTTTATTTAAAAATTCAGAAAACATTTTATTCATGTTTATTTTGTCACTTTGTCACTCAGGCTGGACTGCAGTGGCAAGATCATGGCTCACTGTAATTCTGAACTCCTGGGTTCAAGCAAGCGATCCTCTGACGTCAACTTCCCGAGTAGCTGGGATTACATGTGTGCAGCCCCATGCTCAGCTAATTTTCAAATTCTTTGTGGAAACTGGGCCTCACTATTTTGCCCAGGCTGGTCTCCAACTCCTGTACTCGAGTAATCGTGCCGCCTTGGTCTCCCAAAAGTGTTGGGATTACAGGCATGAGCTACTGCAGCCAGGCAGAGAGTATTTTAAAATGTATGGTCACATAGCTAAATCTAAACTGTAACAATTTGATATTAGAATAATAATGAACTAATGTTAGCAAATAATTACTCAAAATAGTTCCCCTTATTTTTCAACAATAGGCCTCCTAGACTTTCTTAAAATCTCATATTCAACAAAGTATTACTTATTGTGACTCTTAAATGTAGTTTATTACTGAATACCACATTTATTCAGTAATTATATACATATGTCTATATAATATCTTGTTGGTGGTGGTGTTTTCTGAGATGGCATCTCGCTCTGTTGCCCAGGGTGGAGTGCAATGGCATGATCTTGACTCACTGCGACCTCCACTTCCCAGGTTCAGCGATTCTCCTGCCTCAGCATCCTGAATAGCTGGGAATATAGGCATGTGCCAACACACCCAGCTAATTTTTTCAATTTTAATGGAGATGGGGTTTCACCATGTTGGCCAGGCTGGTCTTGAACTCCTGACCTCGGGTGGTTCACCCACCTCGGCCTCCCAAAGTGGTAGGATTACAGGGTTCACCCATCACGCCTGGCCAAATCAGTATATATTTATCATTATCTTTTTTTTCCTCTTAGCAATGGGGTCTAGTTGCTAGTTGACTCAAACTCCCAGGCTGAAGTGATCTTCCTGCCTCAGCCTCCTAAACAAATAATGTGTTCAGCTTATTCAATATTTTAGATGATAAACGTAGTGTGGGAAAAGCCTGAAGAAATTATTTCTATATCCTAAGCATTAATATTTACAGAATGAAAAACAATTCTGATACTACTTTCTTTAAGTGTAACTTAAAACTGAATATTAATGTAAAAGACTTAGTTGGTTAAACTAATATTACAACTCGGTTAAACTAAGTCTTTTACATTAATTTTAATCACTAGAAATTGAAAAGCAGGATCAACATGATTGCCTAGAAAGACAAATGTTTCACTCTTCACACACATCTTTATCTTTGGAAGAAAAAAATTCCTAAATTTTAAGACTACATTTCTAATCTTAAAAATATTCACTTACTGATTTTGTTATTTAGAATATAACTTTTCATACTGAATGTAGGTTTTCAGTTAAAACTTACCATGCCTTAAATTTTCTAAGTGAAAACAGAAATGTAGGTTGAGCATTCCTAATACTAAAACCCAAAATGCTAAATTCAGAAACTTTATGAGGACCAACATGATGCCACAAGTGGAAATTTCATACCTGATCTCTCATAATGGATTCAGTCAAAATGCATGTGCATAACAGTGTACTTAGTGCTTATTCCCTGTCCCCAAGGATAAAAAACCAGCTAAGATAAAATCTTTTCTACACACGCCCAGATTCCCCCAAGCAAGCACGCCCACTAAGGATAATAAAATGGCACATGTTCGGGCCAGACATGCCAATGGCAGGTTCCCTGATTCCCCATAAGGAGCTAAAACCTATGTGCATTACTCACTGTTTTTTTTGTTGTTGTTGTTGTTTTGTTTTTTTTTTTGGCATATTCTCTTCTCTGTGGTGTAAAGATACTTTTGAAAAGGTCAGAAAGGCATGCATGATACCCAGAGTAATGCAAACGTTCCAAAATCTGAAACCTGAAACATTTCTGGTCTGAACAAAGCATTTCGGATAAGGGATAATCAACCTGTATTTGTTTTCTGAAACTTCTATAAGTAGAATTTGAGACAAAAATATTTTTAATACTGAAAGACATGTAAACAAAAGGGTACTGATAATCAAAAGAGACCTTACCTTGAAACATCACCATTGGTCTGCACTTCTTGAAATTCACACAAAGAGGTATCATCATTGCTTAAGTTTTCAATCATAGACATTTCATTATTATTTTGAGAAAGATCTTTAGATTTTCCAAGATTCGCTAATGATGTAACCACACTGGCCAATGTACTTAAATCTCCCTGACATGATTCAGCCTTTAAAAAAAAGGGTATTAAAATTTTGTGAATTGGTATCAGTATTTTTTTCAATCTGAAATATCCAATTATAGATTATGATGTGCCAAAAGAAAAGAACAGTATGATAAATTATCCTGGAAAGTTAAAGGGCTCTGAGCTTTCAGAAATTTCTTGAGGAAAATACAAGTTTAAAAACATCAGGTGTATTTCATAAGAAATGTTTATATGTTACTTTTTTTTTTTTTTTTAATGGGACAAGATCTCACTCTGTCACCCAGACTGGAGTACAGTGGCATGAACACAGCTCACTGCATCCTCAAATTTCTGGGCTCATGTGATCCTCCTGCCTCAGCCTCCTGAGCAGCTAAGACTGCAAGTGTGCTCTGCTATACCTGGCTTTTTTTTTTTCATTTTTTGGGAAGGGGTCTTGCTGTGTTGCCCAGGCTGGTCCTGAACTCCTGGCCTCAAGTGATCCTCCCTGCCTCAAGTGATCCTCCCTGCCTCAGCCTCCTCAGTACAATTTCTAAAACTTACTATATAAACTATAAACTTGTATGGAATGTAAAGAATACTAGTGAAAAGTAGGGGAAATAGGGCAAATGAATTGTTGAACAGACTTCCTAGGATGCCAACTTTTGCCAGACACTGTGTTAATTAAATGTGTTAAAAGGCAATGTATTAAACACAAAAATTAAAAGAAATAGATCAGTTATCCATTATTCTCTTCACTTTTTTTGTTACTGGAGTTGAAAATTCTCTTTACATAGGTAAGACACTGATTTTTTGTTAAACATGACATACTTTCGATTTGTCTTTTTTTTTTTTCTTGAGACAGTTTCACCCCGTCACCCAGGCTGGAGTACAGTGGTGTGTTCTCAGCTCACTGCAACCTCCACCTCCTGGGTTCGAGTAATCCTCCTAACTAAGCCTCCTCACTACAGGTGCATACCACCATGTCCAGGTAATTTTTGTATTGTTTGTAGAGATGGGGTTTCATCACGTTACCCAGGCTGGTCTAAACTCCTGGGTTCAAGTGAGCCACCTGCCACAGCCTCACCAAAAGTGCTGGGATTACAGACATGAGGCACCGTGCCTTGTTTGTCTTCATTTTGTAATGTTTGTTGATTATGTATACATTATTTGTGCATTAGCTACAATTCTTTTATAAAAAAGAATTTTCTCTCAATTCTTTCTCAACCCAGAATTATAATTTGTATAGGAAAGACAGGTACTTTATTTTTCTTTTAGTTATCAATTTTCAGAGCAAGAAGTTGATACCCTAGCCATTTCTAATTGTGATAGATGAGTTTTTCTGAGTATAATTTTTAATTCATAGGTTTTCATCTATTTGATGTTTTATATATTTGATTTAAATTTATTTAATTCTTTTGTAAATCCTTTCCCATCCTAACCTAAGGAGAAGCCTTTTAAGTTGCCTTCTATGGCCTACTGACACAACCCCTTAGTGATATCTTTTTGATTAGTAGTTTCTTCATGGTTTTTTTTAGTGTTCGTAATCCTAAAATAACACATACATTCCCATGTTTCATTTATTGTAACAATTCTTCAATTTATGTGAGATTTACTTTGGTGAATCAGTAGAATAAAACAATGTTTGTGCTCTCCCCAAATTAATCAATGGTCCAAAAATAATTTACTGGAAACCCTACCAGTTACCAAGTTCTTACAGAATTAATACCCATATATGCATTTTATGTAACCCCCATTAGACCCCTGTGAAACAGAAATCATCATTCCTCTATCGCCAACCAGAAGAATGATCCAAATAGTAGAGGCAGGACTGTCTGACTGCAAAAGTCTGTGCTTTTTTTTTTTTTTAAGAGACAGTGTCTTTTAGAGACACTTCTATTGCCTAGACGGGAGTGCAGTGGCAGGATCATACCTCACTGCAGCCTTGAACTCCTAGACTCAAGTAATCCTCTGTCTCAGCCTCGCAAATAGCTGGGACTACAGGCATGTACCACCATGCCTGGCTAATTTTATTATTTCTAGAGACAGGGTCTCGCTGTTTCCCAGGTTGGTCTCAAATTCCTAGACTCAAGGAACTCTTCAACTTCAGCCTCCCAAGTTGCTGGGATAGACTTGAGCCACTGTGCCCAGAAAAGCCCACAATGTTAAGCTCCGCTCCAAGCAGTTTTCTTATCTTTGAATAAAAAGTACATCAGTTACAATTTTTAAATGCTTTACTATTCACCTAAAACTTAGAAGCTTATATATTCTCTTCTATCTAGCAACATATCTAACTAGATTCTTAAGTTTTTGCCCCAAAGGCTCTTAGCCAACATGGAAAAATTTCATCTTGTGACTTCACAGTTTTGGGGCCATTTGTCAGAGAAGCTTACATAAGGTTGTCATAACAATTTAATACAAGATATATAAGAGAGCACAGTGTCTGGGCAGAGTAGTTTGTCAACGAAACCTAGTTCCCTTCCTTCCCTAAAGGAGTTAATATGTCAATAAAACCAATTATCATTCTAACCTTGAATCATGTCAACAAGGCTAATCATGTAGACAGGGCTAAGTTTTCCAAAATACATGGCAAGAGGCCAAATGCCTCACCTAGCAATTACATGCTAACGTCCAATCTGTAAGACAGATACTCTTTTTAATTTTTTTTATTTTTTAAAGACGGGGTTTCACCACGTTGGTCAGGCTGGTCTTGAACTCCCGACCTCAGGTGATCTGCGCCTTGGCCTCCAAAGTGCTTGGATTACAGGCGTGAGCCACCACGCCCAGCCAATAGATATTCTTATTACTCTTATTTTACAGACGAAAAAGTGAGGCACTGAGAGGTCAAATAACTTGCCTAATGTTATATAGCTAGTAAGTGATAGATGAAATCTGATTTCAGAGCCCAAGTATTTAGAGTGCCTTAAAGCATCAAGTGGCAAATATATAACAAATCTTGCAATAAACAGGACAAATAATCTTATAGGTTATATGAAACCAGATCCTGGCTAGGCAGAGTGGCTTATGCCCATAACCCCAGCAATCTGGGAGGCTGAGGTGGGAGGATCACTTGGGCCCAGGAGTTCGAGACCAGCTGGTAATACAACGACACTTGGGTCTCTATAAAAATAGAAACAATTAGCCAGGCACAGTGGCACGTGCCTGTAGTCCTAGCTTCTTGGGAGGCTTAGGTGAGAGGATCACTGGAGCCTGAGAGGATGAGGCTGCAGTTAGTCATGACTATGCCACCACCACATCCCCAGCATGGGTGACAGAGGAGACCCTGTTTCAAAAATAAACAAAAACCCCATCACAGGCTGAGATAAACTCTGACTGCAGGCTTTCTAAAATCTGTTTTCAGATATAAGTTTTCAGGATAAATTTTTGCTTCTTGTTCTCATCAAGGATTTCTGAAAAGTACAGAAACTCTTCATGTTCAATCTAAATAAACAAACTGTTTTTCCTTTAGACCATTGGTCTAACATAAAGCTGCTCCAATCCCTAAGAGAATTGGATGACCTGAATACATAATAGGAGAGCTCTTGAAGTCCTATTCCTACTCTTGACTCAAGTAAATATTTTGATGGACGTGTGCTAGGAATTTATTTTTACCTGAAATATTTTAAGTATTTTAGCACTAACATATCTATAAGGGAACATAAAATAAATACTAAGAATTTTACACCTATAAATGTCTTTTACTGAGGGCTTCTATTTCAAGATGAGGGAAGAGTATGTGTTTGTTGCTTTCATGTTAAAGCGATAATCGTCGTAGTGAAACTATGAACATTTCTAATTTTTTTTTTTGAGGCGGAGTTTCCCTCTTGTTGCCCAGGCTGGAGTGCAATGGTGCAATCTCGGCTCACTGTACCCTCTACCTCCCAGGTTCAAGGTTTTCCTGCCTGAGTAGCTGGTATTACAGACATGCACCACCACATCCAGCTGATTTTTTCTGTTTTTAGTAGAAACAGGGTTTCTCCATGTTGGTCAGGCTGGTCTCCAACTCTGACCTCAGTTGATCCACCTGCTTCAGCCTCCCAAAGTGCTGGGATTACAGGCGTGAGCCACCATGCCCGGCTGAGCATTTCTAATTTAAGTTAAAAATTCCACATTACAAGGTTTTTTTTTTTTTAAGAACAAAGCAATTGACCAAAGCAATGGAAGCAATTAGGAAAACATTTTAAAAAGCTTAAAAATATCGAAGCTTTAAATTGTACTAAACACACCTTATCTGATGTCATCAGCACAGCTGACTCAGTTTTTACTCCAGACGGATGAATATTCACAAACATTCCTGAATCTAACAGTCCTGTTGACCTATGACAAATAAGTACAAATTTTAGCCTGAGTTTCGTTGGGAAGAAAAACAAAATGACCAGCTACTCAGTGTCTGTTTTACTTTACCTTGTAGTTTCACTATCTGTTACAAAAGTTGGAGTTGCAGTTAATGGGCTACGAAGGTCTTTTCGGATATAGATTTTTTCTGTTGAAGCGGCACAGTTGGAAGACTTTTCTCGTGATACTTCAATGGGTTTTCTTTCACATTGGACAGCTACAAAAATGTGTTAAACTATTATATCACAATATGGGATTTACAGACAATTATAAATTTAAGCTGTATGTAAGCTTAATGCTGCTAAGAGGAGACATGCCTACCATACTAAACTCCAAAGATAACCATCAATCTCTAGAAATTATGTGCAAGTTCACAACGTTGCTTTAGATTAGTAAAACTAGCTGACTTGCATCACTCATTCTCTTTTCTCTCCCTGCTCCCCATTCCTGTGATAGAAATGTAAAGGAACTCTTATTTTTTAAAAGTTCACCATCAAGAAGAAAGAACTAAAGTTAGGAGTCACTTACATACCTATATGAGTGCTTTAAAAAAATGAAGTGAAATTTAATCCATTGAAAATAATACTGAAAGGAACAAAAAAGCCTAAGGTAGATCTTTTATTAACTAAGGACAGGAGATTTTTGAGAAGTAATTCAACTACTTGGTCTTTCTTTATAAAATACAATTAATATGTAATATTTATAAGAATTTTATCTTGTAATATTTAGGAGATAGTATAGTAAGGTTGTTAGACCGCCAGGATTCAAAGCCAGCTTATGCCACTCATTAGTTATATGACCTTCAGCAGATTTCTCAACCTCTGTTTACTCAAATGTAAAATGGGTAACACAGTATTTACTGCAGAGAATCGCTGTGAGAGTAAGTTAATACACATGATAAGCCCAGTGTCTAGCATAGTGACAGCTCAATCAATACTAGCTATTGTCATTATCTTACTAATCTTTAGTAGTTAAATCAAAAAGTAAACTGGTATCTGAAGCTAGTTAAGCTTTTTCCCAAACACAAACTACAAATACATGCTTGTTACACAGGCATTCAATAATTATTAGTTGAATAAAAAATACATACATATTTATGTATTCTTATATTTTTAGTTGGAAAACTAAACTAAAAAGTACACATTTGACATATTTTAACTTGTTAATTTCAATACTCTTCCAGTTTGCAGGAATCCTTAAAAAGTATTTTCTCCTTAAAAGCTAATACATACAGTCTTGTTTCATTCCAAACGCAATACATCTCTGTAACCTGCAGTATTGGCAGCGGTTTCGGTGATGTTTATTAATAATACAATCCTTTGATCCTCGACATGAATATACTAAATTTTTTCGGATGCTTCTTTTAAAAAATCCTTTGCAGCCTTCACAAGTTACTGCTCCATAATGACGTCCTAGAGATAAAATGTTTAAGAAAATATAAAAGTCACGTTATTTCAGAACAGAAATGAAATAAGCCAATTGCTCCCCTTTAAACAACATATAAGATGAAACTATTTTTGAGCTTCTGACATGGAAAACATTTTTAGAAGTTATTTTTATTTATTGTAATTATTTTAGAGATGCTCTGTGGCCCAGACTGTAGTGCAATGCTACGATCACAGTCCAGTGCAGCCTTGGAACTACTGGACTCAAGGGATTTCCCCAAGTAGCTGGGACTACAGGCTTATGCCACCACGCCTGACCAGTTTTTTTGTTTAACCTTTTTTAGAGACAGTCTTGCCATCTTGCCCAGGCTGGTCTCCATCCTGGGCTTAAGCGATCCTTCTTGCCTTGGCCTCCCGAAGAGAGGTTACTAAATAGAGAATGAAACAAGCATATTCTCTAATAAAAAACAAATATATGAATTTTTAATTTTTTTTTAGAGATGGGGTCTTGCTCTGTCACCTAGGCTATATATAGTGCAGTGGCATGAACAAAGCTCCCTAAATCCTTAAATTCCTGGGCTCAAGTGATCCTCTTGCCTCAGCCTCCTAGTGGTTAACACTGCCATCACTACTGGCTGATTTTTTTTTGTTTAAGAGACAGGATCTCTTTATGTTACCCAGGCAGATTTCAAACTCCTGGCCTGAAGTGATCCTTCTGCCTCCATTCTCAAAGTGCTGGGATTACAGGAATGAGCTACCTTGCCTGGCCTAATGTAATGTATTATTAAGGATCAGAACTCATCATTTTTAAATGATTCCTTTGCCAAAACTTCTGGTTTTCACATTAAAAAAATCTTTCTACAGATGGGCGTAATCCAGCCTGTAATCCAGCACTTTGGGAGGATGAGGCAGGTGAATCACTTGAAGTCAGGAGTTGGACATCAGCCTCGCCAGTATGGCGAAAGCCCGTCTCTACTAAAAATATAAAAATTACCCGGGTGTGGTGGCACACGCCTGTAGTCCCAGCTACTCGGGAGGCTGAGGCAGGAGAATTGCTTGAACCCAGGAGGCAGAGGTTGCAGTGAGCCAAGATTGCACCACTGCACTCCAGTTGGGGCAACAGAGTGAGATTCTATCTCAAAAAAAAAAATTTTTTTTTACGTGTTCACTTTCAAAAGTGAAATACATATTTTATTTCTTTACAAATCAAATTAAACTGCACTGAAGTAAAGAAAATAAGTGAATAAAGAACTCTGGGACTGAGCATGATGGCTCACACCTGTAATCCCAGCACTTTGGGAGGCCAAAGAAGGGTGGGTGGAACATCTGAGGTCAGGAGTTTGAGACCAGCCTGGCCAACATGGTGAAACCCCATATCTAATAAAAACACAAAAGTCAGCCAGGCATGGTGGCACACACCTGTAGTCCCAGCTACTTGGGAGGCCGAGGCAGGAGAATTGCTTGAATCCAGAAGGCAGAGGCTGCAGTGAGCTGAGATCATGACACTGCACTCCAGCTGGAACAACAGAGTGAGACTCTGTATCAAAATAAAAAGAACTTTGGGGAAAAAATTAAATTTTAAAGGCTACAAATGTGAATCATAAAAATGACATACTCCTTTATTTTTCTTCTTTCATTTACTTATTTATTATTTTTTATTTATTTATTTTTTTTAAAAGACAGGGTTTCACCGCTGTTGGTCAGGCTGGTCTTGAACTCCCGACCTCAGGTGATCCGCCCACCTTGGCCTCCAAAGTGCTTGGATTACAGGCGTAAGCCACCACGCCCGGCCTTTTTTTTTTTCCTTCTTTCTTTTAGTAGAAGAAACATGGTAGTGTGGTAGTTATTTTAACAACACGACACATACAGGAGGTTATTTTTCTTTTTTAATTTTAAGAGGTTATTCTTAATGTTACCTGATGCTTTGTCTCCACATACTACGCAAAGATCAAAAATCTTATTTGGTCCCTGGTCTGGAGAAGAATTATCTGTTAGGAGCTTAAAAAAACAAAAAACCTGTTGTTACTCAACAGCACTCATTCTATTAAAAAATTAAAGAACATTCAGTTGGTCTTGCTTTATTGCTTTTTCACAAGTTATTCTTAAACTCTGAACTCTATGAAGAGCTTGGAACCTTTCCACATAGAATGACATGACAAAAATATGCTTATAATAGCATAAAAAGATAACTCTGAACTTTTTAAATAGAAATGGGGCTACAAATAAACTTCCTTGAGGTAATTATATAATCATGCCAATATGGTTGCTATACAAATGTAGAGACTTCAAAAGCTCATCACTAGAAACAGCTAATAAGATACTAGCAAAGGAAACTAGTTTCTTCTTTAAAAAACAAACGAAAGCTGGGCACGGTGGCTTACGCCTATAATCCCAGCACTTTGGCAGGCCGAAGCTGGCGGATCACCTGAGGTCAGGAGTTTGAGACCAGCCTGGCCAATGTGGTGAAACCCCATCTCTACTAAAAATACAAAAAATTAGCCAGCTGTGGTGGTGGGCGCCTGTAATCCCAGTTACTTGGGAGGCTAACGCAGGAGAATCCTTGAACCTAGAAGGCAGAGGCTGCAATGAGCTGAGATCGCACCACTGCACTCCAGCCTGGGTTACAGAGCAAGACACTGTCTCAAAATAAAAATAAAAAATAAAAAAAACTAGGTGTGGTGGTGCATGCCTGTAGTCCCAGCTACTCTGGAGGCAGAGGCAGGAAAATTACTTGAACCCAGGAAGTGGAGGTTGCACTGAGCCGAGATTGTGCCACTGCACTCCAGCCTGGGCAACAGAGTGAGACTCCATCCCAAAAAAAAAAAAAAAAAAAAAAGCTAACTAGTTTCTTTCTTTCAACTTTTTCTTTCAATTTTGAAATGTGAACAAATAAATTCAATTAAAAAAAATGGTATGGCATTTGAATTCCTTCAGAAGTAATTCTGATTTTACAAACTTTAAATGGTTCTTAAAATGACTACCCCTTACTATGTAATATATTGCATAATTTTTTCTTATATCATCACAAAAATCAGTCTTCAGTAAGTACTTAAACAAAACAAAAACTTTTGGTACTAGATGTCCTATGAAAGCATCTATGGCAAGTATTACACTTTTCTTTAACAGCCTAGCTGTTGCAAATCGTGCTAATCTTTTATCTATTTTTCCTAAGGCTGGAAGGGGATATTGAGAAATTAAGGGATTTGCCCACATTCCATCTTAGGTCATTAGACTAGAAATCAGCTTTTGACCTAAGGGAATTCCAACCTATACCTGTTGCTCTTTCACTGCTTTTAGAGATGATCCATAAGTAGTCAAAGTGCCAATATTATTTTCATTTTTAAAATATGGAACTTTTTTTAAAGGAGTGACTTTGCAATGGAGAAACCTGAGAAATACTACCTCAGCCAGGTGACAGAAGTCAACCTCATCAGTCATAAATCATGTTGATAGTATCTTTTACATAATGTGACAAAATGGTACTTAACTTCTGTAATCTTCCTCCCCAAAACCCATACCCCTGCCTAATCATGAGAAGAACATCAGATAAAGTCCATTCGTGGGGCATCCTACAATATACCTGGCTAGTACTCCTCACACAACTGTCAGGGTCATCAAAAACAAGGAAAGTGAGAACTGGTCTAGCCAAGAGAAGCCAAAGGAGACAGGACAACTCAATGCGATAAGGTATCCTGAATGGGATCCTGGAACAAAAAGGGCCATTAGGCAAAAATCAAGGAATGTCTAACCACCTATAAGCTTCAGTTAATAATGTATCAATATTCTTCATTAATTGTAATAAATAGGTCACGTGAATCTAAAATGTTAATAATAAGGGAAACTGTATTTACGGGGGAGTAATATGGGAACTCTGTACTATATGCTCAGTTTTTCTGCAAATCTAAAACTATTCTAAAAAATCAAGTCTACTAATTTAAGAAAAAGAACTTAAGGTACATATAATGTTATAAATTTTTTTGTGTGACTTCTGTCTTGTTGATAAAACAAATTCTTATAAATTTATAGCCCTATCCACTTTCTACTTTTATTTCCAAAACTAATACAAATAATATCAATGGATGAATAGATGGTATCTATGTAGGCAAATTTTCATGTTTTATGAATTCAGAGTTTTTCAATCTAAAGACGAATTTTCTTTCATTTTTCATCATAAAATGTGAAACCCAATTTTAAGTAGACCACCTTCAAAAAGTCTCTAAAAGCAAACTTCAGAGTATATCATATTTGTATCCAATCATAGCAACCAGCAGTGAAAACATCTACATAACCACAGGCATGTGGTGTATAAAACTTTTTGGGTCTTTGAAGAATAATGTATAATTTTCTATTCTAGCAAAACGTAAAATGATGTAATGTTAACCTATACTACCACGTTCCAGAGTAAAGCAGGAGACCATGACTAGACTGCTTGCTACGTCACGGACATATGCATGACAACAAAGGAAGCACAATGCTGAAGCCAGCAGCTATAGTCCAAACTTCTTGATCTGGCAGCTTCCTGTTTGTGGCACAGGCAGCTTGCTTCTGGAAAATACAGCTACAAAAGCTGCCCCTGACTTGACAATTTCCTAATTATGCAGAAGAAGTAGGAGGTCTCTTAGAAGCCAATTTTGCAGCATGCTCCAGTATTCTTGAAAACCTGGCCTAAATCTGTTTCTTCAGCCTTCCTAACAATTCTGCAAGCTCTCTATATCTTTTATTAAAGGCCTTCCTGGCTACATCAGCCAGAGTGGATCTTACCGTATGCAACAAAGAATCCCCCAAAATATATGACTGTGAGGAAAGTACAGTGGCCTATAGGAGAGGGCTGTCACTGTAGATACTCTGTTACACACAGTTTTATGCATTTTTTTTCCTACTGAATATACATATATCTAAAGTATTCATGGCAGGACATATGCTTAAAACAATTTTTTTAAAGAAATTGTTTTAAGCATAAGACACTTAAGACACTTGTAAAAGAAAAAGACACTTGTTACCTGCAGGTGTTGTGCAGACAGATCGGGAGTGGTAAAAAATAACTGGTTGGCACCTGCTGGATCTGGAGATGAGAGGAAAACTTTTCCTGGAGTGGCATCTTGCCTGGCCAGAATGACTTTGCTTGGAGAAGAGCCGTCGTGATTTGTCAGAATGAACTGCTTGCCTTGGGTACTATGATCAAGTGCTGTCACAATCTGGATTTTCTGCCCAGTTTGCTGCTCTGTAACAATCTAACAAAATTATAAAAAATAAATAATGAATTCAAGTCAATCATTTGTTTTTCTCTAATGACACCATTATCGCCTATCTTCAAAGACAGAAAAGCACATCATTACATATGTAGTCAATGTAAAACACATGTATCTTTTTTTTTTACAGACTACAGCAGAATATACACATACCTTTTAAACTACCAATTCTACTGCCACAAAATTCTATCCTATGGAAATAAACAAATGTGCAAACAAAGGTACAATAGTAAGAACATTTTGACCTATTTTGATTCCCTCCTTCCCCTTCCCTCCCACGTTCCATTTAGCCAAATACATATTGGTGATTTCTATTGGCTGTTCTGCATCCTGGGATGTAGCAGTGAATAAAACACAGTTTTTGCCTTCATGAAGCTTTTATTTTAGTGGAAAAAGATAGTAAATGAGGAAATAATATTGTCAGGCGGTACTAAGTGCTATGAAGAAAAACAAAGTAAGGTGAGACAGTATCAGAATGAGGGCAATGAGGGAAGATCACTCTAAGGAGGTACCATTTTTGCACAGACCTGAGAAGAAACAGACCAAGGCTTAGGACTACCTAGGGGAAGAACATTCCAAGTAGAGGAAACAGAGCATAAAAGTAGGTCCCAGGGCAGGAGGGAGGGTGTTTGACACGTGAGACACAAAGCACAGCAATAGAACAGTATGAGGAAGATAGAAGGGAAGATAGGAATTATAGAAGATGGGATCTGAGTGACAGCTGGGACTTAGAGGGCTTTGTAGGCCATACAAAAGTTTAGATTTCCTACTGTGTGAAATGGAGAGCCACCAGAGGGTTTGGAGCAGAGGAATGACAGGATTTTACTTTTTAAAAAAGAATCAGCCAGACACAGTAGCAGGTATCTATAATCCCAGCTACTTGGGAGGCTGAGGCAGGAGGATCACTTGAGGCCAGGAGTTCGAGACCAGCCTGGGCACACAGTGAGATCCTGTTTAAAAAAAACAACAACTGTAGGCCGGGCATGGTGGTTCACGCCTGTAATCCCAGCACTTTGGGAGGCCGAGGTGGGTGGATCACTTGAGGTCAGGAGTTCGAAGCCAGCCTGTCCAACACGGCGAAACCCCGTCTCTACTAAAAACACAAAAAATTAGCCAGGCGTGCTCCCAGCTACTCGGGAGGCTGAGGCAGGAGAATCGCTTGAACCTGGGAGGTGGAGGTTGTAGTGAACCAAGATCGTGCCACTGCACTCCAGCCTGGGCAACAAGAGCAAAACTCCATCTTGAAAAAAAAAAGTGTAAAAAAGTACTCTAAATTTATTGTGAAGAACAGACTGCAAATGTTCAAGAGTAGGCTGGGCACCGTGGCTCACGCTTGCAATCCCAGCACTTTGGGAGGCTGAGGCAGGTGGATCCCTTGAAGTCGAAGTTCGAGAACAGATGGCCAACATGATAAAACCCCATATCTACTAAAATATAAAAATTAGCCAGGCATGGTGGTGGGCGCCTGTAGTCCCAGCAACTGGGGAGACTGAGGCAGGAGAATCGCTTGAACCCGGGAGGCGGAGGTTGCAGTGAGCTGGGATCATGCCACTACACTCTAGCCTGGGGGACAAAGCAGGTCTGTCTCAAGAAAAAAAATTGTTCAGGAGTAAAATTAAGGGAGATCAGAAAGGACACTACTGCAGATACCATCAGTATCTGGTTATGATCTATGGGCAAAAAAATACTGGCCAGGAACAGAGTAGGGGCCATGCTGGGGGTGAAAAACCAATTATATTGGGACTTGTTTTATTTTTAAGAAGAGAGAGGTAACAAAATGTGCTGACGGACCGGAGTGGAACGTGAAGAAAGAAGAGTCAAGGGGCTGGGCGCAGTGGCTCACAATTGTAATCCCAGCACTTTGGGAGGCCCAGATGGGCAGACCGCCTGAGGTCAGGAGTTCGAGACCAGTCTGGCCAACATGGTAAAACCCAGTCTCTACTAAAAATACACAAAAAAAGCCAGGTGCAGTTGGTCATGCCTATAATCCCAGCACTTTGGTAGGCCGAGGCGGGTGGATCACCTAAGGTCAGGAGTTTGAGACCAGCCTTGGCCCAGCATGGTGAAATCCCGTCTCGACTGAAAATACAAAAGTTAGTGGGACATGGTGGTGGGTGCCTGTAGTCTCAGTTACTCGGGAGGCTGAGGCACAAGAATCACTTGAACCTAGAAGGTAGAAGTTGCAGTAATCCAAGATCATGCCACTGCACTCCAGCCTGGATGACATAGTGAGATTCTGTCTCAAAAAGAAAGAAAAAAAAATTTGCTGGGCATGGTGGCGCACGCCTGTAATCCCAGCTACTCAGGAGGCTGAGGCAAGGGAATTGCTTGAACCAGGGAGGTGAAGGTTGCAGGGAGCCGAGATTGAGCCACTACACTCCAGTCTGGGCGACAGAGCAAGACTCCATCTCAAAAAAAAAGAAAGAAAATTAGAGTCAAGGATGATTATAAAATTTCGTCTTGAGCAACTGGGAGGACAGAACTGCCATCTGCCAAGATGGGGTAGTCTGGGGAGTAGCAAGTTCAAGAATATAGAGGACTATTTCAGCATTGAGAGTTTCTGTTATTCAGCAAATATATTTCAGAGCAAACTTCATTAGGCCAATCAAATTCCTTGATTCAATTCTGAAATGGCAAAGTTGGTTTCTAATTTTTCACAATTCCAATCCTGTTTCTTCTGTACCAAAGTTTTTCTATTTTTATTTTCCTGAAATTATTTCAATATTCTTTTCTATGCAAAATTTAAAACGAAGCTCTGATTCACTAATCAGTTTCTTCCTAAAGCAAATTGTATTGAATAAAAGACTAATAGTTCACACTGTCTTAGAGAAGAGCACTTGGCACATCCAGGCACATAACTGTTCCTGGGTTGAAACACTGCTTAAATGAGTAAAAGGACATTTACTGCAGCATGATAATTATAATTGATTATTTAAGCAATCCAAAGAGCCTTCAATAGGGAAGAGCAGTAGATTATGGAAACAGTTCTTGGGTTTTAGGACCCCTTTACATTCTAAAATATTACTGAGGGTTCTGAAGAGCTTTTTTTTTTTTTTTTTTGAGACAGTTTCACACTTGTTGCTGAGGCTGGAGTGCAATGGTGCAATCTCGGCTCACTGCAACCTCTACCTCCCAGGTTCAAGCGATTCTCCTGCCTCAGTCTCCTGAGTAGCTAGGATTACAGGTGCCTGCCACCACATCCAGCTAATTATTTGTATTTTTAGTAGAGATGGGGTTTTCTGCATGAGCTATATCTATTGATATTTAACATACTAGAAATTCAAAGAGAATTTTTTAAAATACTTGATTCATTTAAAATTAACAACCCATTAAATGTTAACATAATTTTTATTTATTTGTTTTTAATTTTCACGGGTACATAGTAAGTATATATCATCTTTGGGGTATATGAGATGTTTTGATACAGGCATGCAACAAATCACATGGAAAATATGGCATCCGTCTCCTCAAGTATTTATCCTGTATGTTAAAAATAATCCAATTATACTCTCTTAGTTATTTTTAAACGTACAATTAAATTATTATTGGCTGGGCTCGGTGGCTCATACCTGTAATCCCAGCACTTTGGGAGGCCGAGGCAGGGGGATCACAAGGTCAGGAGTTCGAGACCAGCCTGGTCAACATGGTGAAACCCCATCTCTACTGAAAATACAAAATTAGCCAGCAGTAGTGGTGCATGCCTGTAATTTCAGCTACTTGGGAGGCTGAGGCAGGAGAATCACCTGGTCCTGGAAGGCGAAGGTTGCAGTGAGCCGAGATTGCGCCACCACACTCCAGCGTGGGTAACAAGAGTGAAACTTCGTCTCAAAAAAAAAAAAAAACGGAAAGAAAATTCCAGTGTATACTTGGGAGAGAACACTGAAAAGGCAAATAACATTTTAGTATTATTATGAAAATGGTCTTTACCTGGCTGATTCTCTGAAAGGGTGCCCAGACGATATTTTGAGAACTTCCAGATTACATGGTATCTCTTATTAATAGGACATAACCATTTAAAAAAAATGAAGATGTCTGTATTGACACTGAACTCCTACTGATCCCACCAAAATTGGCCTCAAGTTGCACCCTCCAAAAAGCATTCCCTCCAAAAGCATTCCTACTCACTCCACAACCCTGTAACTTCCTTCCTTCCTTCCTTTCAATTGTTTTGCTTCTGTGCTCCCACAGCACCAGATACAATGACCTGTCACAGCACTTAATACATTCTACTGTGAATTGTCTGATTATTCAACTATCTCTCAGTAGCTTGAAAAGCTATCTTAAGTTAGGGAATATCTTTTATTTCTGGAACTCTAGAATCTGGCATATGTATTTAGTATGAATTATAAGTTTGGTGTGTCAGTGGATAAACTGCAAACTAGACATACCTCTCCCATCTGTTGTTCAATAATCTGATGTGCAATTTCTTCTATGGTTGCCATGATCAACTGCCAAAATGTCCTGCCAAAAATAAAAAAGATGCTTTTTTATAATTATACTCATAAAAACACTTTTATTAAATAACTTACAAACAAAATTATATGATATTTAAGAATTTGCTTCAAAATAATCTAGTTGGGATGGGAGGGTTGGCATTTTCTGAAGTTTCCCAAAGTGTTGGAATTACAGGCACGAGCCACCATGCCCAGCCCTCCATGTGTCTTTTTTCATTTTTTTTCAGACAGAGTCTCACTCTGTCACCTAGGCTGGAGTGCAGTGGTGCGATCTCGGCTCACCGCAACCTCTGCCTCCCAGGTTCAAGTGATTCTCCTGCCTCTGCCTCTCCAGTAGCTGGGACTACAGGCGCATGCCACCACGCCTGGCTAATTTTTCTTGTATTTTTATTTTAGTAGAGACAGGGTTTCATCGTGTTAGCCAGGATGGTCTCGATCTCCTGATCTTGCGATCGGCCCACCTCAGGCTCCCAAAGTGCTGTGATTACAGGCGTGAGCCACTGACCCGGCCCCATGTGTCTTTAGATGGCACTCTGAGTGCCTGTGTCATACACTCTTCATAGAAGAACATCAGTTATTTTGGATTAGGGTATACTCTAATGATCTAATTTTAACTCAATTATCTCTTTTAAGGCCTTATCTCCAACTATACTCAATTCTGAAGTACTGGTGGTTAGTACATCAACACAGGAATTTGGGATTCACATGATTTTGTGGGAGAACACAATTCAGCCCATAACGCTCAGGCATAAACCCAGTAAGAAACATGCAAGAACTAGGGAGGCAAATAAAACTTTAAAATGCCACCTAAAGACAAGAAAATCTACACTTGGGCCGGCCCCTATGGTTCATATCTGTATTCCTAGCACCATGGGAGGCCAAGGTGGGCTGCTCGCTTGAGATCAGGAGTTCAAAATCAGCCTGGCTAACATGGTGAAACCTCATCTCTACTAAAAATACAAAAACTAGCTGGGCATGGTGGCCAGTGCTCATAATCCCAGCCACTCAGGAGGCTGAGGTAGAAGAATCCCTTGAACTTGGAAGGCGGCAGTTGCAGTGAGTCAAGATCACACCACTGCTCTCCAGCCTGAGTGACAGAATGAGACTCTGTCTCAAAAAAAGAAAAAAGAAAAGAAAAACTACACTTTAAAGGACACATAAGAAAGAAAATGGTTCCAATAACTACCTCCAACGAAAGAAAATGCAAGTTTGGGAACAGGAATGGGAGGGAGACTTATTTTTCATTAAGTAAGTGTTTGGTCCTTTTAAATTTTACTTAAATACAAATATTACCACAAAAATTAAATAAAAAATATTTTAAGAAATCTTTTCCAGAAATCCTAAAATCCAAACCAGTGTATTGGTGCATTAGACTCAAAGAAGCCACCGCATAATGAAAACTTGAGTAGATAAACTATTGGTGTATCTGAATGAAATCCAGGGAATCACTAGATCAATATATAGTCATGTACTGCATGATGTTTTAGTCAATGAATGAGACTGCATATACAATAGTGGTACACAAGATTACACCCACAATACTGTATTTTTACTGTACCTCTTCTATGTTTAGATTTTTTACCTACACAAATACCACTGTGTTAAAACTGCCTACAGAATTCAGTAACATGCTGTGTGGGTTTGTAAATTAGGAGCAACAGGCTACACTGTATATCATAGGTGTATGGTAGGCTATACCATCTAGTTTTGTATGTTCTATGATGTTCGTATGTGATGAAATCACTTAAGGATGCATTTCTCAGAACACATCCTCATCACACATGACTATACATGTTCCAAAGATAAGGCAACACACACATTCTGTTTTTTTTTTGAGATGGAGTTTCGCTCTTGTTGCCCAAGCTGGAGTGCAATGGCATGATCTCGGCTCCCTATAACCTCCACCTCCCAGGTTCAAGCAATTCTCCTGCCTCAGCCTCCAGAGTAGCTGGGATTATAGGCATGCACCATCATGCCCACCTAATTTTTGTATTTTTAGTAAAGAAAGGGTTTTACCATATTGTCCAGGCTGGTCTTGAACTCTTGACCTCAAGTTATCTGCCCACCTTGGCCTCCCAAAGTGCTAAGATTAAATAGGCATGAGCCACCACACCCAGCCAACACACACATACTTTATAGACTGCTGGTAGAAGGTTAGATTGTTTTAACCTTCCTAGAAGAGTAATTTGCCAATGTGTACCAAGAGTCTTAAAAATGGTCATATTCATTGGCTCAATAATTTATTCAATTTTCTTCCATTCAGCAATTACTTTTGAGTGCTTACTCTGGGCTAGGCATTCACAAAATGACTTACAGAACTGAATCACATCCTTATTCTCCAGTTTCAGACCATCAATGCTACTTTAATGGCAAAGGGACAAAGTTTTAACCCCTTCCCTTGGTATTCATTCAATATTTATTATGTATGCACAAGGTGTCTGGCACTGTGAACACAAGGGAGAGTTCTTTTCTAATCCAGCTTCCCCCTATTCTCATCTCATTTCCCATCACTTCCGAGAGGGGGCCTAGGTTCAGGTCAAACTCTGATGTTCTTTATTCCCCAACATATTCCTATTTTCTCCTTCATTTAAATTCATCTAACCTTTTTTTTTTTTTTTTTTTGAGACAGAGTCTGGCTCTGTCGCCCAGGCTAGAGTGACAGCGGCGACATCTCGGCTCACTGCAACCTCTGCCTCCCGGGTTCAAGTGATTCTCCTCCCTCAGCCTCCCAAGTAGCTGCAATTAAAGACGCCAGCCACCACGCCCAGCTAATTTTTGTATTTTTAGTAGACATGGGGTTTCACCATCTTGGCCAGGAACTCCTGACCTCGTGATCCACCTGCCTTGGCCTCCCAAAGTGCTGGAATTACAGGCATACGCCACCACGTCCGGCCCACCTGATCTTTAAGATTTGGTTAAGCCGGGTGCTCATGCCTATAATCCCAACACTTTGGGAGGCTGAGGCACATGGATCACCTGAGGTCAGGAGTTCTCAAGACCAGCATGGCCAACATGGTGAAACCCCATCTCTACAAAAAATACAAAGAATTAGCCAGGCGTGGTGGTCGTCGCCTGTAATCCCAGCTGGGGTGGCTGAGTCAGGAGCATCGCTTCAACCTGGGAGGCGGAGGTTGCAGTGAGCTGAGATCGCACCATTGCACTCCAGCCTGGGCAGCAAGAACGAAACGCCATCTCAAAAAAAAAAAAAAAAAAAAAACAACATTTGGTTCAAATAGTTTTTTAACCCAGTCTTTCTTGAAGGGTTCAGCATTTATTGTGTAAACTAAGGTTGTTAACTAGGATTCAGAAACAGATTCTGTTAACTCCTAATATTGTATGTAAAATATTATCTAAAGATGCATTTTTCTAGAGACAGTTCATAAAGACCTTAAGAGGATGCAAATGGTCTTGTAACTGAAAAAAGGCAATGAATTGTATCTATACTTTATTTATTGAATGTTTTAGTTCCCCAAGAGCAGGGATTATACACTGTGTGGCAGACACACAGAATTCGGGAATGTTTGCTCCCTCAAAATCCTTCCTTAGGATGCCTGTAAATTCCAGCTACTCAACAGGCTGAGGCAGGAGGACAGCTTGAGGCCAGAGATTAGTCTGGACAACAAAATGGGACCAACGCCATTTCTATAAAACAAAACAAAAAAAACCCTTCCTAGAAGAAACTAACATGCCCCTTAAAAAACTAAGACTAGCAACATTTCATGTGACCCACTTTCAATGACAGAAATACACATCACTTTTTCCGATTTACTAACTGGACTTAGGCAAAGTTTAAAGACAATCGAGTATCATCAACCACACAGCAGAAATGGTTCAAAAAACCTCAAAATTGAAGGTCTATTTAGAACTTCTAGAGGTATAAAAACCCTAAAGGCCTTAATTCTAGATCTTTTGCTTTTCCTTTCCTGTTACTTGTTTAAAGGCTGACCTACTTACTGAAGATTATGGGACAACTTGGCAACATTCATACTGCACAAAAATGGTAGCTGCACGAGTTGGAGGAAGAATATCTTAAAAGAGCTATCGGAAGCTTGGACGTGCTCAGTGAAGTGAAGACACTGGGCCGTTCCATTTTTTTTAAGATCCAGGTCTGCAGGCAGCGACGACCCTGGCCCGATTTGTCGTGAGAGAAAAGTGAAAGTGGAGGGCGTCATTCTGTCCGTCCCTTGTAGGTACGAGAGTTAGGGTCGGGATGCAGGCTGGGGTCGGGATGCAGGCTGGGGCTTGCGGCCCCCAGCCGATGGTCGGCCTCTCCCTGGTCCCACCAGTGCCCGCGTTCGCCATGCGCCTTCTAGGCCCGGGCGCTGAGCGCGGCTCCCCGGGGCGGGGAAAACTGCGGCGCCGCGGAAGCTTTCCCTGCAGGTTAAAGGTCAGAGGCACTGCGGCTACTGCCGCAGGAGAGGCGTTTGTGTGCTCCAAGCCGTCGCCGTCCGGCCCCGCGTCCCGCCGCCCGCGCCTCTCCCGCGGCCCCGGATGCATCCGGCACCACAGCTCCGCGCTCCCAGCCCAACCCGAGCCCCCCAAAGCGGCACTCCTAGACCGAACAGCGCCGCCGGCTGAAGTGCGCAGGCCGCGGGATGCGCTGGGACTGCATCCTTTGGCGGTTGGGGTGAAGGGCACCCCCCATCCCCATCCCCGGCGCGGTCGCCGGTGTCCCCACCTAGTGTTTCTTACCGGCGCGTTTGCGCCGCGCTGTCTCCTGCGTCGGGCGCCGACGCGACACTTCCGCGGCTGCCACTGCTGGATGGGGGGGCGCTCCGTCCGGGAAGAGAGGTTGGAGGAAACTGACGGGACCGGGGGGGGAATCCAGAATCCCGGGAGAGGGAGCCTTCTGGGTTTGTGTATTGGAGGAGGTCAGAGTTCGTGACCCCTCTTTCGGCTTGGCGGTGCGCGATCCCACCTGCGCCTGCGCATTAGCGACGGGGAGAAGCGGCGAGAGGAGGTCGTGACGTTCCCAGGGTAGGGTGAAGGGATCAGAGGGCCGCATCGCGGCTCTGTGAGTCCACTGCCCCCTTTTGGCTTGGAGGCAGAGTGCCCCGCCAGAGCTGCGCGTTACCAGCGAGGTATTTTTTGAAGCCACCTGCAAAGGTTTAAGCTCATATGCCAAAGGTGGGCATTAGGGAAAATTTTGAGTCAATGTTTCAGATTTGTGTAATAAATAACCCTCTGGGTCTTAGGCATATCTCTTTCTAATTTCTGGAAAACCGGGCTCTGGGTAGATTCCAATCACATTTAAACTTTATAATGACAAACTGAGGCCGACTCATGCATCTGATAAGGCAAAGTTTCACTTACAAACTATTGTGAGTAAAGAGATGTAATGGCTAAACGGGGCAAGAATATAATCACTAGACAATGGGCACGGTAGCTCACGCCTGTAATCCCAGCAAGTTGGGAGGCAGAGGTGGACGGATCACTTGAGCCCAGGAGTTCGAGTCCAGCCTGGCCAATATGGCGAAACACCGTCTCTACAAAACAATTAGCAGGCCTGTCATCCCAATTACTTGGAGGCTGAGGGGGAAGGATCACCTGAGTCCAAGAGGTCAAGACTGCAGTGAGCCAAGATCACACCACTGCACTCCAGCCTGGATGACAGAATGAGTTTTTCCCTTCTCTCTCTCTCTCTCTCTCTCTCTGTGTGTGTGTGTGTGTGTGTGTGTTCCTCAACGGCTGGTTTTTGTCTGTTTTGCTCAGAGTGTATTACCAAACACAGGACAATGCCTGCTAGTTGGATTTATGAAACGAGAACTGGGCAAGATGGCTGCTGGAAGGCCAAGGCAGGATCACTTGGGGCCAGCAGTTGGAGACCAGCTTGGGCAAGATAACAAAACCCTGCCTCTACAATTTTTTTTTTAAATTGTGAAATGAAGAAACATTAGTGGAACATCACTTTCTGATGGTGGCTACCCGTAGCAGCAAGGTATGACAGGAATAACTGCCCTGTGTGCAGAGTATTCTGTGCTTTAGATTTTGAAGCATTCTTGATTTTTTTTTTTTTTTTTTTTAATATTTAGTCTCCTTTGTTTTACCATGAAATTTCTGTTTTATCTTGCTTAGGTCGGCACTGTAGGAAAGCAGCCACAGACTCAGGGCAGAAATCAAAGGAAGGAAAAATAAACGTTTGCTGATCTCATTCCCAACAACCGTTTCTCTCTGGAACTAGGCAGATGGACAGGGATCAAGGCATGAAATTCCCTAACAAGTAAAAATATGCTTTATCCCTCATTAAAAATCGACCTCTGCTGAGCATAGTAGCTCCTGCCCCCAGAACTTTGGGAGGCCAAGGCAGGAGGCTTGCTTGATGCCAGAGGTTTGAGACCCACCTGGGCAACATAGTGAGACTTCATCTCTTTAAAACAAATAAAAATAAAAAGCTAGCCAGGCATGGTGCTGCAGGACTGTAGTCCTAGTTCCTGAGGAGGCCGAGGTGGGAGGATTGCTTGAACCCAGGAGTCTGGTCCAGAGTTCACACCATTGCATTCCATCCTGGGCAAGAGTGAGACTCTGTGTTTTAAAAAAAAAACAAAAAACAAAAAAAACCACCTCTACCTTTTAGCATTATTTGTTGTATGTTTGGTTTGGTTTTAAGGGAGACCCCCTGCCAATACCCATAAGCTAGTCCCAAAGGTGAAAATTATGAAAGTATAGTCACGTCAGGGACATGTCCTGAGAAACGAGTCCTTAGACAATTTCATTAAGTACACTCATCATAGAGCATACTTACCCAAGCCTAGATGGTCTAGCCTAGACACACCTAGGCTGTATGTTGTAGTCTGTTGCTCTTAGGTCACAATCCAAGGACAAACCTGTACACAGCATGTTACTGTACTGAATACTGGACACAGTTGTAACACAATGGTAGGTATTTGTGTATCAGATATATAAACATAAAAAAGTACAGTAAATCCTTTAGAAAAATAAACAGAAAAAAAGTACAGTAAAAACGGGATTATAATCTTATGCAACCATTGTTGTATATGTGGTCTGTCCTTGACTGAAATATTGTTGTTCAGGGCATGACTACACTGAAGGCCCAATGGAAACAGGCAATCTGAGACCTCTTCTCTATTCTTGGTGCAGAATATGTATGCCTGTAGTGATGCTTGTGGTCACCCCGTCACCCAGTTAATTCACTTAAGTCACAATAAGTTGACTTGTTAAAACTTGAAAGTAGAAGCCATTTGAGGAACATCATTTGTAGGCAAAGAAGCGTTTCCATTAATTATGCTTCGGGAAAAGAGGTAAATGAAGTTCATCTTTATTTTTGAGATGCAGTCTCACTCTGTTGCCCAGGCTGGAGTGAAGTGGTGTGATCTTGGCTCACTGCAACCTCTGCCTCCTGGGTTCAAGTGATCCTCGTGCCTCAGCCTCCCAAATAGCTGGGATTACAGGCCCGAAACACAATGTTTGGCTGAGGTTTTTGTATTTTTGGTGGAGGTGGGGTTTCACCATGTTGGCCAGGCTGGTCTCAAACTCCTGACCTCAAGTGATCCACCTGCCTTGGCCTCCCAAAGGTCTGGGATTACAGGTGTGACCACCAGGCCCGGCCGAAGTTCATCTTCAAACGTATGACACTGGCCGGGCTCCATAACTCATGCCTGTAATCCCAGCACTTTGAAGGCTGGTGGGTCACTTGAGGCCAGGAGTTCAAGAGCAGCCTGTCCAACATGGTGAAACGCCGTGGCTACTAAAAATACAAAAATTAGTCGGGCATGGTGACACATGGCTGTAATCCCAGCTACTCGGGAGGCTGAGACACGAGAATCGCTTGAACCCAGGAGGTGGAGGTTGCAGTGAGCCAAGATCACACCACTGCACTCCAGCCTGGGTGACAGAGCAAGACTGTCTCAAAAAATATTAAGAGCTGGGTGTGGTGGCTCATGCCTGTAATCCCAGCACTTTGGAAAGCTGAGGCGGGCAGATCGTGAGGTCAAAAGATAGAGACCATCCTGGCCAATATGGTGAAAGCTCGTCTCTACTAAAAATACAAAAATTAGCTGGGTGTGGTGGCACGTGCCTGTAGTCCCAGCTACTCAGGAGGCCGAGGCAGGAGAATCACTTAAAACAGGGAGGCGGAAATTGCAGTGAGCCGAGATTGCACCACTGCACTCCAGCCTGTTGACAGAGCAAGACTCCGTCTGAAAATAATAAAAATAAATAAGTGTGACTCTAAAGAAAGGTATGGTTTAAAAGACACATCACAGCTGGGCATGGCGGCTCATGGGAGGAGGGCAGCACTTTGGGAGGAGGGCAGATCACCTGAGGTCAGGAGTTCGTGACCAGTCTGGCCAACATGGTGAAACCCCATCTCTACTAAAAATACAGAAAATTAGCCTGTTATTCTAGCTTCTCAGGAGGCTGAGGCAGGAGAACTGCTTGAACCCAGGAGGCGAAGGTTGCAGAGAGCCGATAACCCGCCACCGCACTCCAGCCTGGCAACAGAGCAACCCCTGTCTTGGGGGTAGAGGAGAGGGGAACAATCACACCAGCCGAAGATATTATAGTAAATTTATTTTGTATAAATATAATACATATGAACATTATTTACAATGCTAATTTTTATTTATAAAGTATATATGGATAATAAGATACAAACTGTTATCACTTTAAGTACAAAGTATTTCTAGAAATACATAATAAATCATTTAGAAAAAAACAATGGCATTTCAAGATTGGTTCTTACATGCTATGACCAACTCATATTGAGCAAGTTGCTCTCCCTTCATCCCTTCCCCCGACCCCAAACAAAAAGGAATTTGATATTTAGGCTTTTAAAAAATTTCCTACTACCTTTATCTTTTAAAAAAAATCCTCCTCAAAACAATGATCTCTTATAAGGGAAAATGTCATAGATAAGATTTTCCTTTAGAAGATGAAAGTGGCATAAGCCCCAGAATGATAACGTGTATTAGAGGCACTTCAAAAAAAAAAAAAAAAAATCAGAAGGGACTCATAGGAAGGAATTTAATTCAGCAAATACTGGGTGTCCACTGCTTGCAAGGCACTCTGCCAGATGTTGTGGAGAAATCTCGAATAAGTTGTCTTTAGGGACAGAAGGTCCCACACAAAAGCTTATGAACTAAAGGCTGTGTGGGAGCTACAGGAAGGAGACAGGATCTAGTCTGGAGGAACAGGGGAGAGAAAGACTATGGGGCAGTTATCACAGAGAAGTCTTAGATAAACAGAGATTCGAATGGGGTGAATGAAGAAAAAAAGGAAACTGTGTCAACAGAGAAAGGTTGGGTCAGAGTTAGCTGGAGTGTATGACAACTGAGGAAGTGTTCATGCCAAGCCACTGGGAAAGCCACTAAAGCATGTGGAAGTGGGGATGAAACTAGATTAGAGCTACATTGTTCGAAGATTGCTCTGGCAGTGTTTAAAATGGGACCACACAAAGGCATTGGAATTAGATGTTATCGCCAACACAGGAACAAGTGACAAGAACTTGAAACAGGGCCTATGCAATAACAGCAAGGCAATGAGGATAGGAAGGATACAAGAGTAATTGCAGAGTCTTGTTGAGAGTTGGAGGCAGATTCTGGAGCCTCAAATGGTATCTTTCTCTTACAGAAGAAAACAAACAGGTTTGAATGGGAAAAAAGTTGAGTTTTATTCATGTAAAGTCTGAGATGTTTGAGGACTCCTATAGATAGCCAATAGGTAGTTGCAAATGTGGCTTTGCAGGACAGTGGAGAGAGTAGGCCTAAGATCTAGGTTACAACGTGGATATTCTGGGGCTGTGTTGGAGTTGTTGATGACAAGAATTCTGTCCTTTCTTCTATTCAATTGAACAAATATTCTCTCCTGAAAGACCCAGGAAGCCAGGCCTGGTGGTGCATGCCCCTGTAGTCCCAGCTACTCCAGAGGCTGAGGTGGGAGGACTGATTGCTTGAGCCCATGCATCTGAGTCCAGCCTGGGCAACATAATGAGACCCAGTCTCTTAAAACTAAAAAGACCTAGGGCAGTATTATGGAAGAAAGTGATATATTAAGTACAGTACCTGCCTTCAAGGAATATGCAGTACAATAAGAAAACAGAATATATATCTCTGGAAATCCCATTAACTACATTTGACTAAAATGGCACTCAAACTTTTCAAAAGCTGAACACAATGGAAGCACACTCCAAAACATACCAACATATGCTGTGATAAAACATTTACATTTTAACTAAATTACCAAATAGGAGACTTTCCCCACATCTAGATATATTCTATGAACCAAATATAAAATATGCATTGCCCTGACAATTATACTTTAAAACTGTCACCTTCTCTTTGTTTTGTCATTACAGCATTCATGTAAATCAAGGATTGGTCTGATGATCTCATTTTAAGAAATGCTACTAAACCAAAGAATCAAGCATATTGGGAAACCAAAAGACAATGGGGGATGCTGGGTACATACAGAAAAGGGGAAAAGAGATTGGAAAGAGGTTCAGAACGTGGACGACAGCAGAGATAACTGCTCTCATTTTCTTAGGACTCTGGTGGGTCCCGTACATTTATAGCTGCCACAGATAAAGGTGGACTACGAGTTGGGGACACTCACTAAGAATGCCAGCCTTCCCCTGGGTCAGCCTGGCGTCTCATCTGCGTTATACTTAGCATCGTTTTAAGCTTAGCTTTATAAATGCCCTCTCTCCTCCTTATGAATTTAAAGGAGACACCTGAAAAAGGGTTTGCTGGAAGCACAGGCACACACATCTGTATAATAAATATAGTATTTTAGGGATCTATATACTAATTACACTTTTCTCCCCATTTATAGATTGCACCCAGTATCATTTTTACCTCCTAAATATTAGCTATCAAAAGATATTTTTATAGTTTTTTTTTTTTACAATAAATTGTATATAATCAGGTTCTTAGTTCACACTGAATGAGCCAGGTTACATAAATAACAATTGATCAGCTTTAGTAAGTTATGAAGGACTGATAAAACGGCAGGGGAATGTAATACCCATCCACATTTAAAACATCTTTTTGGGAGAATGATAATTGGATAGCTTCCACAAAGACTAAACATTCTTCTAAACCCTTCATGAGGATAAGCCAATTGCTAATACAGTCACATGGATTTTACATGTAATTAAAGGGACTGTTAGTTTGTGCCAGATTTCTTCCCTCTCAAACTTTTTTTATTTGAGACGGAGTCTTGCTCTGTCACCAGATTGGAGTGCAGTGGCGTGATCTCAGCTTACTGCATCCTCCGCCTCCTGGGTTCAAGTGATTCTCCTGCCTCGGCCTCCTGAGTAGCTGGGACTACAGGCACACGCCACCACGCCCAGCTGATTTTTGTATTTTTAATAGAGATGGAGTTTCACCATGTTGGCCAGGATGGTCTCGATCTCTTGACCTCATGATCTGCCTGCCTCAGCCTCCCAAAGTGCCGGGATTACAGGTGTGAGCCACTGCGTGTGGCCCCTTTCTCACTCTCTTTAGACTCAGAAATGGTTCATGATTCAACCAGGTCTTGCAAGATAGAATAGCCTGGCTGATATTTTTTAGATTCTAAGGCTTGAGCCAAACCTTGAAGTCAGAAGGCTGAGAGCTCAAGAGGAGGGAAAGAAAACCCAAATAACTTGTCTTGCTAAATGCCAGACTGCAGCAGAAGGAAATACTTTATAAGGTATAACTTTGGCCTCCAAAAAGAATACATTAAAAAGTGTAAGGATTTTAACATGGAAGACTTATTTATGTGATCCTTATATAAATTAAGTGAGCTAAAAGAAATTTTAGTGTACCTGCTATGACAGAAAGACTTAGGACATGGCATGTTAGGATTGTGTAGGAGGTTGTAACACATTTAAAATGACTCCATGGCAAAAAAAAAAATGCCATAAAAAACTACAGCAGCCAACTCCAGATCTAGTAAGGACTCTGGTGCTGCACCAAACAGCATTCAAAAGGCCCCAGAAAGGCACTCAGTAATCCTGGTGGCTGCTGTTAAGGATCACACTGAATTAGGAAATCCTTTATTTAGAAGCAGAAAGGAAAACTCTATACCCTTTAAAGAATATTATTTGAATAACCTTGCTGTTTAATTATTTTTCTTTTCTTTTTTTTTTTTTTTAGAGATGGAGTCTCACTCTATCGCCCAGGCTGAAGTGCAGTAGCACCATCATCTCGGCTCACTGCAACCTTCGCCTCCTGGGTTCAAGCACTTCTCCTGCCTCAGCCTCCCGAGTAGCTGGGATTACAGGTATGTGCTACCATGTCCAACTAATTTTTGTATTTTTAGTAGAGATGGGGCTTCACCATGTTGGCCAGGCTGGTCTCGAACTCCTGACCTCAGGTGATCCACTGGCCTCAGCCTCCCAAAATGCTGGTATTACAGGCATGAGCCACCACTCATGGCCATTAAGATAATTTATAGTTTAAACTTAGTTAATAAATTATATATTATGAACCTCAGGAATGGCTGTATCACAATGTTATTTCATTTTCTTCTGCTCATCAACAGTTTTATGTACAAGGTAGTTCATATGTTAAACAGTAAGTGCACCAGAATTATGAATCTAAATCTTTCCTAAGGAGGTGTGCTGACCGCTGCTTAAAGAGAGAAAGGATTTTTTTTTTTAAATTACGAGGGAGGATATCACAAAGTGATAGAAAAATGCCTTTTGAAAATGAATACTATAGAATTTCAGTTATTACTGGCTTAGAATGGTGCTTTTCTGATATAGTAATTCCAGTTCCATTTGTAAAGCACAATATTTTAGAAATGTAACATTACTTTTAGATGCAAATACTATCATTGACTTGGGCTCAGAACTCTTATAATAGCAGGGGAAATTATGTAACATAATGCTTTATTTTGCTGTTTTAAAAAATGATACATTTATGTTTGTTCTGAAATGGTAGATGTTTTAAAAAGACTGGACTTAAAAGCCAAAAGAGTTGCTTATTTGTGCTATTCTGCAAATAAAACCATCTTCATTCTGACTCACAGTTTTAAAAAATTCAGATTCTATCCCTTTGCTATAATTCTTTGATGATGTAATATTAACTCTTGCCAAAGAGGTACCTAACAATAGAAATACTTTAGGTAATTCGCGGAAATTTCAGTTCATAGTTACTGAGGTAGAAGCTGGCCATATTTTTCCACTAAAAGATACAAAAATTCACCCAAGTTTATTGATTCAAAGACATGCATTTTTTTTCATCAGCAGTTTTATAATAATCACAATTCCTAAACCAAGCACTTTGTGGAAATTTGCTCCTTGCTATGTGTTTTTTCCTTACAAAGATTTTCCACCAGTAAGAATGTGAAAATGTAAGGTAAGAAAACTGTGGACTATGTCACAAACAGTTAATACAGTATATAGTATTAAGATAGTTTTTCTGGTCTCTAAAGAAATGATACTTTAGAATTCAGTGTGTCTCAGAAATAATTCTGACCATTAAGTAAACATCAAAATTTTAATAAATAACATACACAAAAAAACAAACACCTTTTAAAAATTACTTATACCTCACAAAACAATTTCTTTAACTGATGAAGAGTTTGGTTGGCTTTATCTTGGCAGTGTTCATTTTTACACAATTTTCAAATTGCATTTACTTCAATCTGATGAAATTCCACCTCTTTGGAATCACAGAAGAGATGAAACCAATACTGCTACAATACTGTGCCTTCCTGAAATGCTTCTATCCACCTATTAATAAGAGAAATCTGTTAGATTTGTAAAACCTGATCATCTGACATGTGAATAGCATATAGATGACAGCTGGGCCTGTGGACCTCATTACCATAACAACATAGATAAGATCCTTCCCTGTAGCACATTGGTTTTCTGCATACATGGGACGACCCTTAGTTGGTAATTTGGTCCAAAATTTAGCCTGGAAAGTGTGCCCCTCATTTCTGATAGGCATGAGGAAAGGACCGTTTCATGTGTAAAAGTTCTATGAAGGCTTGATGCTACCAATTAATTTATTTTGGAAGTTGACATGTCAGTGAAGGCTTTATTACAACTTCTTTTTCATCTGGAATCTCACTCAGTGCTTTTAGGAAAACTAACTCCCTGTCTCCTCCTACCTTAACTCTACAACCAGTTTCCTTGTGTATCCCCTAGTCTAGACCTGTTTCAATATTTGCAATTAAAAAAAAGGGCATCTAGTGTTGATCAAAAGTTTGCATGCTTTTCGGCCGGGTGCAATGGCTCATGCCTGTAATCCCAGCACTTTGGGAGGCCGAGGTGGGCGAATCACCCAAGGACAGGATCACCCAAGGACAAGAGTTTGAGACCAGCCTGGCCAATATGGTGAAACCCTGTCTCTACTAAAATACAAAAATTAGCTGGGTGTGGTGGTGTGTGCCTGCAATCCCAGCTACTCAGGAGGCTGAGGTAGGAAAATCACTTGAACCCGGGAGGTGGAGGTTGCAGTGAGCTGAGATCACGCCACTGCACTCAGCCTGGGTGACAAAGTGAGACTCCGTCTAAAAAAAAAAAAAAATTTAAAAAAAAAGCTTCTCAAAGAAGTCTTTCCAAAATTCTTTAGTCTTTTATTTGACAATATACACAGCTGCAATTATTCAGAAGATACCTTGGGAGTAGTCCTCTTCCTCCCTACTAATGTAATTGCTTCTGAACTTTTTTTCTTTCTTATGGAAATATCATTTCTTACAGTAATATTTTAGGTAGGCTGGGCATGGTGGCTCGCACTTGTAATCCCAGCACTTTGGGAGGCCAAGATGGGTGGACTGCTTGAGCCCAGGAGTTTGAGACCAGCCTAGGCAATATGGCGAGACCCTGTCTCTATTAAAAAAAAAAAAAAAATGTACAGAAGAGAGTCCAGAGAACTACGAACACTTGAAATCACTCAGTTTAATTAGTAAAAGCAACCTATAACAGATTCAGTTCAAATTTTAAGGACTTTTCAAAAATTTAATATTGAACATAAATAGCAAATAAGTTTATACTGCCATAGCAAGGCTTTAAAAAAGCCCCCGAATTTTCCACTAAAATTAATACATTTTAATATTCTGTCATGTATTTAAAAAGCAACTCATATAACATTAATAAAGGGAAATTTATAATTTAGCATGGGTCAATTCTAAATTACAAGTAAGCTGATTTCCTTTACCCAACTACATTTAATTCTGTTTTGGTGGCATTTCTATCTTGTCAACTCAATGATATAAGCAAAAGATGACATATATTGAAAAGCAGTAATTTTTTTCAGTTTGATGAAGACAAATGAAAACTATAAGGAAGGTGGTATCTGACAGGATCTTAGGGCAATTACTATTTTGTCTAAATAATTTTTGTAGAAAAGATAGTTAAGTGACATAATTTAGCCGGGTGCGGTGGCTCACACCTGTAATCCCAGCACTTTGGGAGGCTGAGGCAGGTGGATCACGAGGTCAAGAGATCGAGACCATCCTGGTCAACATGGTGAAACCCTGTCTCTACTAAAAATACAAAAAATTAGCTGGGCATGGTGGAGCGTGCCTGTAATCTCAGCTACTCAGGAGGCTGAGGCAGGAGAATTGCCTTAACCCAGGAGGCAGAGGTTGCAGTGAGCCGAGATTGCGCCATTGCACTCCAGCCTGGGTAACAAGAGCGAAACTCCATCTCAAAAACAAACAAACAAACAAAAAAAACATAATTTAAAAATATTCTTCAGCAGCCAAAAGAAAATATTTGGAAGAACAGCTTTATACTGTTGGATATCCTAAAACAGACTGAAAAAAACAGTCCTATAGAGTGTTTGTAACATTGTACCTGGTTGGTATTCAGGGATGTGTCTAATTCTGGTACACTAATCTTAAAAGATTTAAGAAACTAAAAGCCTTCCTTACTCAAAGCATTCTTTTTTATTTTCATGCATTTTTAAGCTTGTGGTGAACACATGAACACCTCTTCCTGAAAACAAAAATGTATTATTTTGTGAGGCCAAGTAAAAATCAAATCAAAGAGAGATGAACTCAACTATTTTGTTCAAAAGATACCTGATTGCACAGAGATATGCATCTCTGTGTTAAGCAAACTGGTAACACCTAAAGAAAGATTCTTGCTCAAATTCTGAAGAGACTGTTTCAAAACAGCCTTTGCCATCTAAACTGATATCCATTTCCTTCTACTCAGTTACTGGGAACAGCATGGGAGTCTCTTAATGCGTTTGACCTTTTCCCCAAAGAAGTTAGTGAGCAGCTGTTTAAACTCCTGCTGTTCTGTGGCACAAGTGAATAGCTGCGTTGCCAAAGCCCTGGAATGTTTCAAGGGAAGATTCTTACCCTCATAGAAGAAGAGGTCAAATGCCTTAGCTTTCCTTCCTTTGAGCAGAGCAGCATCATGCTGCTTCCTCTGAGGTCATGTGTGGACAAAATACTTTGTATCGGACTACCTATTTTCTTTTCTCCTCTGCCTCCTGAAAATATTCCGGATACCCTTGCCTTGTCTCTAAAACAATTCTGAAGAGTTTGAATAATATGTTAAATCTTTCCAATTAGAATCTCTGATTTAAATTTTGAGTTGTCCCCATGCCTTAAAGTAGGTCATTTTACAAGCAACCATTAAAAAACTGCAATCTCATGAATAAAAGAAAAATATGGCTAGATTACTTACTTCTGAGCCGAATGAGCATCCTCTGCTTTGAATACATAAAATAACATGTTTTTGTGCAGTAACTGAAAAACTTTAGCCTCTGAATTCTCATCTTTAACTTGAATAACAGTGAATCCTAATAAAGGCTGACTCTCCAAAGCGGCCACGTCCTAATTTAAAAACACACAAATGGAGAAAGGTTTTTAGATTAAGACAAAAATTCGGATTTGAAAACTCTTGATCTACAATAGCTCTAATTTAATTTCAATTATTCCCATATAAAGCAATGATAATTCTAACAACTTATTCATTTTTCATTTATTCAACAATATTCATTGAGCCACTCCCTCCCTAGGTACCCTAATATGCCAGGCACTGTGGCACACAATTTTTGGCATCTTCACATTTACTGAATTTCACAATAGCCTCACAACCAAGGAAGGCAAAGCAATAGAAATTACTTTCATTTATGGATGCAGAAAACAGCTCAGAAAAGTATGGACCCTAGAGCACTGGTTTTCATAGGCATGTGGAACATAAGGTGATCAGATAGGAGAAAAGGATGAAATTAGAGTAAACTGCTAGAAATTGTTTATAATCCAAAAAGCCTGTCTTATCTATGCTGCTATCAGATCACTACAATCTGAGAATGACAGTAAAGGGAATACAAGAGAGCTTAGCAGAAACACAGTTCTGCCTTTTTTTTTTTTTTTTTTTTTTTTGAGACAGAGTCTCACTCTGGCGCCCAGGCTGGAGTGAAATGGCGCGATCTCAGCTCACTGCAGATTCTGCCTCCTGCGTTCAAGCAATTCTCCTGCCTCAGCCTCCCGAGTAGCTGGCATTACAGGCACCAACCACCACGGCCAGCTAAATTTTTATATTTTTAGTAGAGACAGAGTTTCATCATATTGGGCAGACTGGTCTCGAACTCCTGACCTTAGGTGATCCACCCCCTCGGCCTCCCAAAGTGCTGGGATTACAGGTGTGAGGCACTGTGCCTGGCCACAGCTCTGCCTTTAGTAAAGTAATTAGTAGTTCACACAACACACACAAAAAATTGCATTTTAATAAAATTCCTAGCACATCTGAGAAAGTGCTCTCCAGGTACAAAACAAGAACACTGTTCACATTAAAAATAATAGCAACAACACCTCCTCCATCCAAAAGCAAAGCAAAAAATCATATATGAAACAAATGGATTTTTAAAATACTGTAACCACTTTTAGTTGGCATTACAAAACCCTAAATTACTCATCTTTAGATTTCAGAACTTACCTCACTTGCAGCATATGTATATAGTACTTTATTTTTTATGACAAACCAAAAGTGTTTCCAGGGTTTTTTATTGCCCTTTGATCTGTACAAGTAGCCACTCATAGAAGAATCCTCTGTGTTTGCTGATACCTAGATAAGAAAGCACCATACAAAGTTTAATGGTTTTCAGACAGATTAAAACAGCAAAATTATTTGCAATCAATAGGTGCTGAAAGCAATAACTGTAATGATAGAATGTTTCAGAATGAAATATATTTCCAAAGTGCTACTATGCAAATTGAACTTTGCTATTAACATGAGCAAAAAAAGAGAGAAAGACCAGTCATTTTAGAGGCAATTATAGAGTTTTGCTTGGTTTAACTGTGCCTGCATGTGTTTGGGTATGTTTCTTTTTTCTTTTTTTTTTTCCGCCCTCTCAACCCAGCTTTTCCCGGCTCTGGGAAGAACCAGGAAGAGAAGGTCTTTCTTTGTGGGTTCATTTGTGTTTTCTGGGTTGGCAGGTAAAGAAAAATAGTTCCAGAAGACTAAAATGCTTTTCTAAAAGCTAGATTTGGGGACTGTATATTTTTTATTGCTCTTTTTTTTTTTTTTTTTTGAGACGGAGTCTCGCTCTCGTTACCCAGTCTGGAGTGCGATGGCGCGATCTCGGCTCACCGCAACCTCCGCCTCCTGGGTTCAGGCAATTCTCCTGCCTCAGCCTCCTGAGTAGCTGGGATTACAGGCACTCGCCACCATGCCCAGCTAATTTTTTGTATTTTTCGTAGAGATGGGGTTTCACCATGTTGACCGGGATGGTCTCGATCTCTTGACCTCGTGATCCACCCGCCTCGGCCTCCCAAAGTGCTGGGATTACAGGCGTGAGCCACTGCGCCCGGCTTTTTATTGCTCTTATTTAGGGGCATTAAGGAAAATTATTTGAACATTTAATTCTGTTCCTGAAAAACATTTTTTGACTTCTAAAAACCATACAAACACAATAATAAACAGAAAATTCTACTATTAAGGGAGCTCATTTTAAGAATCGATCTTTGCTTCCCAAATTATGGTCAGGAAGAAAAGAGGCTTATTTTTACTTCATAAAACGTTGAAAATATTTTCATCACTATGCAAAAAGACAGTAAACTTTCATTGATTGTTTGTTTAAAGACAGAGTCTCACTCTGCCACCCAGGCTGGAGTGCAGTGGCATGATCTCAGCTCACTGCAACCTCCACCTCCTGGGTTCAAGTGACTCATGCCCCAGCCTCCTGAGTAGCTGGGATTATGGGTGTGCACCACCATGCCCCACTAATCTTTGTATTTTTGGTAGAGATGGGGTTTGGCCATGTTGGCCAGGGTGCTGTCAATTTGCTTGCCTTGGCCTCCCAAAGTGCTGGGATTACAAGCGTGAGCTATGGTGCCTGGCCTATTGATTCTAATACAGTCATTCAAAGTTGTGTTTTTAAAAATGTTGGAAGACACTTTGGGAGTCCAAGGCGGGTAGATCACGAGGTCAGGAGATGGAGACCATCCTGGCTAACATAGTGAAACCCCATCTCTACTAAAAATACGAAGAATTAGCCAGGTGTGGTGTCACATACCTGTAGTCCCAGCTACTCGGGAGGCTGAGGCAGAAAACCGCTTGAACCCGGGAGGTGGAGGTTGCAGTGAACCAAGATTGTGCCACTGCACTCCAGCCTGGGCGACCAAGCAAGACACCCTCTCAAAAAAAAAATGTAGGAAGAGTTTAGGATCTACCTTAGTAATGGTATGGCAGGCACATGCTGAAGGTGGCTTCCCATGACCCTTGTCGTAAAGAGTCATACTGTCATACAATCTCCTCCCCTTGAGTGTGGACAGAACCTGTGACTTGCTTCTAACTGAGAATTTGATGAAGGTGACATGATGTCACTCCTGTGATCATGCTACATTATATATGACCCTGTTTTGTTAGGAAACACTCTAGGAACTTTCTCCCTTGCTGGCTTTGAACAATTAAGCAGTAATGTTGAGAGGCCACATGGCAAGGAACTGAGGACCTCCAGCCAAAAGCTAGTAAGAAGCCAGGGCCCCAGTCTTGCAAGTGCAAGGAAATGAATCTGTCAACAACCTGAATGAGTTTGGAAGCAGACCCCTTCCCCAGCTGAGCCTCTAGATGATAACTCAGTACTTGGCCAAAATTTTGCTTATAGCCCTGCAGAGTCCCAGCTAAGCCATGCCTGGACTCCTGAGATAATAAATGTATGTTGTTTCAAGCTGCTAAGTTTGTGGTAATTTATTATGCAACAGTGGAAAACTAACACAGGTGAGCTTTGTGAATTTTAAAAGTATATCTTTAATCACATATTAATTGATGAATTATATTAATTTCTTATAAACTGCATGAAAATAATTATATATTGTTTAGTGGGAAATTTAAGATCTAACATTAAATTAGAAATATTTGTTAGGCAACAGTAGGTTTATATAAATATATCCTTATAAAGACTACCAAGCAATAGTTTTTAAAATGTGAATTGTTTCCTATCTTAGTGAAAAAGAGAAAAAACACAACTAGAATGCTTAACATTCAAATGAGATTTTGCTTAAAATATAGTTATATTGGAATGCTACTATGTTCTTATCTAAGTTGTTATTAATGTTGCTCAAAATATATTACATTCCTCCTTTATACTAATTTACGATCAGTTTGTCAGCCACACAAAAAGATCAACCATAATACTGAATAGCCATGACTAGACCTACATAATTTTTTTTTTTTTTGAGATGGAGTTTCGCTCTCGTTACCCAGGCTGGAGTGCAATGGTGCGATCTCAGCTCACCGCAACCTCCACCTCCGGGGTTAAGGCAATTCTCCTGCCTCAGCCTCCTGAGTAGCGGGATTACAGGCACGCGCCACTGTGCCCAGCTAATTTTTTTTTTTTTTTGTATTATTAGTAGAGACGGGGTTTCACCATGTTGACCAGGATGGTCTCGATCTCTTGACCTCGTGATCCACCCGCCTCGGCCTCCCAAAGTGCTGTGATTACAGGCTTGAGCCACCGCGCCCAGCCATAATTTTTTTTTTTGAGATGAACTCTTCACTCTGTCACCCAGACAGGAGTGCAGTGGCATGATCTCGGCTCACTGCAACCCCCGCCTCCCGGGTTCAAGTGATTCTTCTGGTTCAGCCTCCTGAGTAGCTGGGATTACAGGCATACACCACCAAGCCCAGCTAATTTTTGTATTTTTAGTAAAGATGGGGTTTCACCCTCTTGGCCAGGTTGGTCTTGAACTCCTGACCTTGTGATCCACCTGCCTCAGCCTCCCAAAGTGTTGGGATTACAGGCATGAGCCACCATGCCCGGCTAACTAGACCTATATTTTTAAAAATAAAACTGGTGTTCACCTAACTGATCCACAAAACTTTTCTTCCAATGATTTGTTTACTTACAAAATAAATCAGGGTGGGTGTGAGGGACTATAAAACTACACATTGGGTACAATGTATACTGCTCAGGTGATGGGTGCACTAAAATCTTAGATTTTACCATTATACAACTCATCCATGTAACCAAAACCCACAGGTACCCTAAAAGCAATTGAAATTAAAAAAAAAAAAAATCTGACTCAAAAGATGTAGTCTGCCATTCCTGAGAGTACTGAGGCTCTAAATGTAATTCTAAAAAGAGGAGTTTCTAAAAATATTTTAAACATGACTAGAATAAGAACACAACTTCCCAGTTCCTCGAAAAGTTAAACATAGAATTGCCATATGAGCAAGCAATTCTACTTTTGGGTATATACCCAAGATAATGAAAACATATGTCTACACAGAAATTTGTACATGAATATTTCTATCATATTATTCATAATAGCCAAAAGGTGGAAACAACTTAATATTCAACAATGGATGGGTAGATAAACTCTGGTATACACAAACAATGAAATACTATTCAGACATAACAAGAAACAAACTATGGATACGTGCTATAATTTCCATGAACTTCTAAAACACTGTGCTAAGTGAAAGAAGCAAGACACAAAGGTCATCCATTGTATGATTCCTTTTATATTTATATATTCAGAAGAGGCAACTCCAGAGGGACATAAAGTAAATCAGAGGTTACCAAAGGCTGAAGAAAGGGGGCAAGGGGGACTGATTACTTTTTTTAAAAAAAGAGATGCTTTCTCACTACACTGTGCAGGCTGGACTCAAACTCCTGGGCTCAAGTGATCTTCCTGCCTCAGCCTCCCTAGTGGCTGGGATTACAGGCCCATGCTACTATATCTGGCTTGGGACTGATTACTTAAAGAGTACAGGGTGTTTTTATGAGGTGATGAAAAAGTTTTGATTTTTTTTTAATTTTTTGAGATGGAGTTTCGCTCTTGTTGCCCAGGCTGGAGTGCAATGGCGCAATTTCAGCTCACTGCAACCTCTGTCTCCCAGGTTCAAGCAATTCTCCTGCCTCAGCCTCCTGAGCAGCTGTGATTATAGGCACCTGCCACTATACCCAGATATTTTTGTATTTTTAGTAGAGATGGGGTTTCACCATGTTGGCCAGGCTGGTCTCAAACTCCTGACCTCAGGTGATCCACTTATCTTGGCCTCCCAAAGTGCTGGGATCATGCCCCCCCAAAAAAAGTTTCAAAAATTAGAAAGATATGGTAGTTGTACAACATAAACTAAATACTGCCAAACTGTATACTTTAAAATGGTTATTCCCAAAAATAAATAAATAAATAAATAAATAAAAGCCAGGAGCGGTAATCATGCCTGTAATCCCAGCACTCTGGGACGCCAAGAAGGGTGGATCACCTGAGGTCAGGAGTTCGAGACCAGCTGGCCAACATGGTGAAACCCTGTCTCTACTAAAAATACAAAAAATTAGCCAGGCGTGGCAGTCACCTATAATCCCAGCTATTTGGGAGGCTGAAGCAGAAGAATCACATGAACCCAGGAGGCAGAGGTTGCAGTGAGCTGAGATCAAGCTACTGCACTCCAGCCTGGGCAACAAGAGCGAAACTGTGTCTTGAAAAAAATAAATAAATGCAGAAATAAAATTAAAAATAATGGTTAACTATGTTACGCAATTTTTACCTCGATTAAACAAAAAAACAAGTTCCAGGCACAGTGGCTCACACCTGTAATCCCACCACTTCGGGAGGCTAAGGTGGAAGGATTGCTTGAGGCCTCCAGGAGTTCCTGACTAGCATGGGCAACACAGCAAGCCTTTCTCTCTGAAAATAAAAATAAATGGCTGGGCGTGGTGGCTTAAGTTTGTAATTCCAGCACTTTGGGAGGCCGAGGCAGGCGGATCGTGAGGTCAGGAGATGGAGATCATCCCAGCCAACGTGGTGAAACCTTGTCTCTACTAAAAAATGCAAAAAATTAGCTGGGTAGCTGAGCATAGTGGCATGCACCTGTAGTCCCAACTACTTGGGAGGCTGAGGCAAGGGAATTGCTTGAACTTGGAGAGTGGAGGTTGCAGTGAGCAGAGATTGCGCCACTGCATTCCAGCTGGATGACAGAGCAAAACTGTCTCAAAGAATTAAATAAATAAATAAATAAATAAATTAGCCAGGCATGGTGGTATGTGCCTATAGTCCTAGCTACTTGGGAAGATGAGGTGAGAGGATCCCTTGATCCCAGGAGCTCAAACATTTAAGTGAGCTATGATCACACCACTCCATTCCAGCCTAGGCAACAGAGAGACCCTGTCTCCCAACAAAACAACAACAATAAAACACAGCTTCCCAAGGGGAATACTATACATTGACTTTTATAGCATCAACTAGATATATTAATTTCTCCCATCTGACCACAAAAGGAGCAAAGAAGACATTCTCAATGTTTAGCATTTATCTATCTGAATCACCAGAAGTGCTTGTTTCTCACTCTGCAGACCTTGGGTGAGGCCTGAAAATTTCTAATAATTTCTCAAGTGATGCTGATGCAACGGGGCTGGCGCATACTGAGAATGAGTGGAGTAAAATAAGTGGCTGCAATTTCTAAGTAGAGGCTTGAAGTGGAAGGCCTGTTTGTGTGGATGGGTGGAAAGATGTATAAAATGGGATTGGAGTTAGATTGTCTAGACTAGACTGTAAAGTGTTTCATAATCAATGCTGTGGAATTTAGATTGTAAAGGGGAGCAAATTTTAAGAATTACATTTAGAAACCGACAGTATAGAGAGGTGAAAATTTACAGAGAACTGAGAACTATTTGAGTTGATTAAGAACCTCAAAGTTCTGAAAGTAGATGTGGATTCAGGAATTGAGGAAGAAATCATTCACTTCTATATGAAACTTAACCAGTTTCATATAAAACATGGCAATTACAACCTTAAGTTCTATTCATTTTTTTTTTTTTGAAAGACAGAGTCTGGCTCTGTCACCCAGGCTGAAGTGCTGTGGCACGATCTCAGCTCACAGTAACATCTGGCTCCAGGGCTCAAGTTAGCCTCCTGCCTTAGCTTCCAAGTAACTGGGATTAGGACTACAGGCATGTGCCACTGCACCTGGCTAATTTTTGTATTTTTAGTAGAGATGGGGTTTCGCCATGTTGCACAGGCTGGTCTCGAACTCCCAAGCTTGAGCAATCTGCCTGCCTTGGCCTCCCAAAGTGCTAGGTTACAGGTGTGAGCCACTGCACCCCAGCCAAGTCCTGTTCTTCTTAGTTCCTGAGACTGGCTATAAATCACTTCATATTATTCAACTGGAAATATACTCTTTTTTTTTTTTTTTTTTTAAGACTAGTCAAGTGCAGTAGTGAGAAGGGGGGAAATAGTAGAACAGGGAGTTCAATCTGTAACTGCCTGTGAACAATCAATTGAGATAACTCACTACCTTTGGACCAGCCTCAACTGGGAATATACTCTTAACTTTACATAAGAAACATGATCTTGATCAAATTTTTAGAGTTCTTTGCTTCCACAAGAGAACCAAATTAAAAACTACTCTTCTGGCCACAAAACTAGCAAAGGTGGACCTCGTTAATAAACTGACCATAATGGAGTAGCCAAATGGCAATGCTCTTTGTTCTTTGACATTTACATTTGAGGAACTGGGATAGGATATCAACAATGTCTGTGGTTTACACCATTAGCAGGTCTAGGCATATAGTCTATTATCACTATTTAAAATTTTCTTTTAAGTTTAAAGGAAAGACAACCTACTACCAGTGATACCAGCTCTGCATAACCAACCAACGCCTACAAATAAACTGTGCAGATCAATGCCCAAAATATTCTGTGGACTTCTTCCCTCTGGCAAGGGTTCTGCTCAAAGTCATTTTTAAAAATTCATGTGTGTCCAACTTATCTTAACTTTTTATCACTGTTATTAAGTGTTCTCTAAACCTTTCAACAGCCATTTTCTAAATGACTCAGGTCAGACGGGAGACCAAGCACCATTGTGAGGCATCAGCCACATCCATCATCAGTATTAAAATTCATGACTTAATAGTTGTGGGAAATGACATCTTCCTTTATGAAAGAAAAACTGTATTATATGCATATGAATAATTCAGCCTCTATCACATTGCAGGTTTAATGGAAACACTTACTTCTTTGAGAGCAGCTGGGATTTTTTTCTGTTTCCTCCCTGATGGAATGCTATGTAAGACTGATGATAAGGCACTTGAAGATTTGTGATTTCCAGGAGATCCAATCCTAGGGGAGTGCTGGTGATCTAAAACAAATCAGGCACACTTATGTAGTCAGTGCTCAGCATTCTGCAATTCAATTTCACTCAAATTCATAGACATTGCTGCACAAAGTATCCATGGAAGGACACTAAGAAACAACACTGATAGCTCCTGGAAAAGGACAATGGATGGCTGGGAGGTGAGTGGAAGGAAGACTTTCTACTACCTATGGTTTTATACTTTTTGAACTTTAAACTATGTGAAAAGAAAAGATTACTCTTGTGTGTCTTTAGAATTATGAAACATGTGACTATACTACCAACTTAAAATCCAAAAAACCTTCCCTACTTACTTAAATCCCAAAGAAACCTGGTATTAAGTGTCCAGATATTAGACCAACTATAATGAACAAAAGTAGTTACAAAGGGGCTACTGGACACTGATGAAGTAATGAATTCTGATTGCAGAGGTTCAGGGAAAGCTGAGAAGATAATAAGATGTTTAAGTTGGCCATGAAGGAATAGGAATTTGCAAGGTTAAAACAAGCAGGAGGGGCCAGGTGCGGTGGCTCATGCCTGTAATCCCAGCGCTTTGGGAGGCTGAGGCGGGTGGATCACTTGAGGTCAGGAGTTCGAGACCAACTTGGCCAACATGGTGAGACCCCCTCTCTACTAAAATACAAAAATTAGCCGGGCATGGTCCCGTGTGCCTATAATCCCAGCTACTCAGGAAGTTGAGGTAGGAGAATCGCTTGAACCCTAGAGGCAGAGGTTGCAGATTGCATCACTGCACTCCAGCCTGGGTGACGGAGTGAGATCCTATCTCAATCAATCAATCAATCAATAAAATAAAATAAAATTTAGATCCCATAGGTTTCAGGAATTGAACTAAAAATCCCTTCCCAAAACATAGACCTGAGCAGTCCTGCTAAGTTGCATTCACTTTAATGAAGGATACCTGTAAATAATGAGCAGGGAAATATGAAGTACCGTTTTGTGTTTGGTCAGAAAGCTACACATTCACATATATATTAAGATCTCACTAAATTGGTTCAACTGACTAGAATTAAGCTAATGAAGTGCCACCTAACGCACTTCCACAGAGAATTACTTTACATATAGATAAAATGATTTGTAATGAGCACGCTATCCTGTGAAACGATAGACTTCAAAATTACTGGACAGTTAAAGTTCTCTTTTACTGTTTTACCGTGTAATTACATTCCTACAGTTTTCTTAGCAAAATCTTTTTCACAGACTAAAACCAAATTTCAGGCCAACCTCTCCTACAATTACAACAAAATATGAATTAAGAAAGCTTACTACATATTTGGAGATAAGTATCAACAATCATATTGCTAATGTAGCAAAGGCGTTTCTATCTGAAGGTTGTTTGAAAGCATCTGGGGAATAAAGGAATTTTTGGTTAAATCTTTACTTATATATTACCTAATTTCTGCAATTCTTGGAAGCAATGTTCACATACTCTTGCTGGTTGATTTTTCAGGTAATCTAAGCCATACTTATTGGATGAACAAGCTTGGCACACAATCTGAAAATACATTGGAATTATTTCATTAATTTCATTAGAATAACTTGTGTTTCCAAACCATAAAGTATGTTACAATTTACTGTGCCATCCACTTTTCAAAACAGTTTCACAGTCACTGAATCTCATTTGGTCTCAATAATAACTCTATGGAGTTCGGGCATACAGTAAACTAATGCAACTTGTAAGATGAAGAGGCCACAGATTATTACTTAGAAAGGGCTGACTACATAAAATAATAAAGTAAAGCAGTTAATATATACAAAATGCTTAGAACAGTACCTGGCATGCAAGAAGGCCTGTGAGGTATACTGATCACCATCATTGTCATCATAATAATCACTGCTGCAGCAACGACCGTGTCTCTGCTTCTCTACCAAGTTCTTGGGCTCTGTACTAAATGCTCTCTAAATAGAACCCCATTTCATCTTCAGAGTAACTCTCTGATGTTGCCGTTTCTGCACCCATTTTACTAACGAGAACAAGAAGTCTTAGAAACATCACTAGGGATAACTTCAACACTGAACATTCCCTCTACTGAATACTATAGATACTTAGTACTAGAGAGAGGCAGTTTAAATAACAGCTGAAATGTGAGGGCCTATTTAATTGTTGATTTGTTAGATTTTGATTCAAAGTTAGTTATTACTGATGTTCTAATGTAACTGAAGTAGGAGGGTGGAAGTTCCCTAAGAAGATTCCCTCTGCCCCTAAATATTTAGAGAAAACACCATTCATGTTTTCTTCCATTAACACAGTAATAATAATTGTTATTGTTATTCTTGAACTGTAACGGTTTATGAGGGGAAATATTCTTCCTCACTATGTACAGCCTGGAGAAAGTAAGGACCACAATGGAGACAGGTGTTATCCTCGCCAACCTTTCCACAGGCCCGGCAGTGGTGTCGTCTCCAGGTGAGAGTAAATTCACTTGTGCAGATCATACACATTGTGGCTCTGGTATCAGGAATCCAGATGGGAGCCTTCGATCCAAGAGGACTAACTTCCTCTTTATTTTCTGAGTCTGCCTGCGGAAGAAGAGCAACTTCTGATTATCCCCACGCAAACTGCCTGCCTTTTTATTCGGCAGTGGCGTCTCACACTACCACTAAGATGGGGATGAGGGTAAGGTGCGGTGGCTCAGGCCTGTAATCCCAGCACTTTGGGAGGCCAAGGCAGGCAGATCACTTGAGGTCAGGAGTTCTTGACTAGCCTGGCCAACACAGCAAAACCCTGTCTCTACTAAAAATACAAAAATTAGCCAGGTGTGGTGGCAGGTGCCTGTAATTCCAGCTACTCTGGAAGTTGAGGCAGGAGAAATATTTGAACCCAGGAGGTGGAGGTTACAATGAGCCAAGATTGCGCTACTGCACTCCAACCTGGGTGACAGAGTGGGACTCCGTCTCAAAAAAAAAAGATGGGGATGAAATATGGGCTATTGGCAGGTGTGGTGGCTCACATCTGTAATCCCAGCACTTTGGGAGACCAAGGTGGGCAGAACACCTGAGGTTAGGAGTTTAAGACCAGCCTGGTCAACATGGTGAATCCCCTGTCTCTACTAAAAATACAAAATTAGCCGGCATGGTGGTCCGTGCCTATAATCCCAGCTGCTCAGGAGGTTGAGGCAGGAGAATCACTGGAACCCTGGAGGCAGAGGATGCAGTGAGCCGAGATAGCACCACTGCACTCCAGCTTAGGCAACAAGAGCGAAATTCGTCTCAAAAAAAAAAAAAAAGAGGCGAAAAAGAAATACGGGCTATTATATTTTTCATGTGCTCAGAATACTACGATTAGCTACAATCTAAAAATCTTCTAATGCAAAATTAACTTAAAAAGATGCCTGTGGTAGTGGAATGGCAACTGATTAGTTTCTTCCTTAAATTATTTTATATTTCCTAAATTTCCTACAATGAAGTTTTATATCTGGGAAAATACATGAATATGCTATATCTCATCACAGATGTGCAGTGAGACATTAATAGAAGGATAAATTTTTAGTGCTGAAATGAGACATTAATCTGTAGAGTAACTCTCTGATGTCCAGTCCAATCATTCTCTGAAACACATGTTGCTTTCCTAAACCCCTGTGAAATGCTTAGGGTAAAAACTTTGAAATGAGCTGGAAAAAAAGAAAAAAAAAAGAAGACAATACCTCATCAAGACTCCTACTAGGACAGAAGGTGATTCTTTTCTTGGCATACTCTTCTATTGCCCTGGAAATCGCTTCTAGCCATTCATCCCTTTCTGTGGCAGAACTGTTGGGGGCAAAAGGTTTCATCAACCAGATGTCAGCTTTCATTCTTTGCCTTTTTCTTACTTCTTTTCTTTCTTCCATAGCAACAGATCCCACCACCCTCCAACAATACTAGTTAAAAAAGCAGCAACTCTGAGGTTTATGTGAACAGATCATCAGAGCAGACAACAGAGAACCCGTGATGGCATTTTAGCAAATAGAATGCTTCTTTTTTCTTTCCAAAAGTTCTGCTTTGTATTAAATAACTTTTGAACCCTCCTAAATTTGGAAATATTTTTGGTTTCGTTTAAAGGATAATTGTACAATGAATAATTACGATTATTTATAAAGCCAAGGAGTTTCTTAAGACATCATCCTAGAATTTAAAAAGGTTCCAAGAAATCAAGTTTCAAATTCCAAATTATAGCATAGAATACTAAATACCTTTAGATTACTAAACATTACTAAAAATTTCTAGGAATGGCACTGGAGTGAGGAGAACATATTTTTTGTATTAGAAAGCAGATGGTGAAGGAGTGGTTCACACGGGAAAGGCTGCAGTTGTTGTTAGGGCTTCTCTACCTATTTCACCCACCAAGTTGTCTGTGCCTACTCCAAGCTCATCAGGAGATATCTTTAATTCAGTGCTAGATGGGAATGGGCCAAATAGGGGCAAGCCTGGTAAGAAGGGGGTATTTTTTTCTCTGTTTTTCTAAGCATGCCTCTCTCCCAAAACCATGTTAACTCCAAGTCAATACTGACATTAGCATACTTATGAAACCACTGTTTAAATTTTATTTTGTACATTCAAAACTGAGAGGCACATTTTAGGTATTATAAATCAAAATAAATATACAAATCTATACATACACAGTAGAGAAAGAGCAGAAAAGAGAAGGGAGAGGGAATGAGAGAAAGGAATACTTTAATAAATAATTAAAACTCCATCATAATAAAATAAAATTCATCAGAATGGGATTGTGACTGTTTTTTTTTTTCTTCCCAGAAGATTTAGAATTGAATGACTGTGTTTTTTTAAAAAAGTCTGTAGTTTAATTTACAGAGGCATTTTGAGGTATATAGAAGTAAAATGGGATGAGTGTGGTAGCTCACGCCTATAATCCCAGCACTTTGGGAGGCCGACGTGGCTGAATCACTTTAAGTCAAGAGTTCGAGACCAGCCTGGCCAACATGATGAAATCCCGTCTCTACTAAAAATACAAAAATTAGCTGGGTGTGGTGGTGAGCACCTGTAATCCCAGCTACTTGGGGGGCTGAGGCAGAAGAACTGCTTGAACCCAAGAGGTGCAGGTGCAGTGAGCAGAGATTGCGCCACTGCATTCCAGCCTGGGTGACAGAGCAGGACTCTGTCACAAAAAAAGAAAAAGAAAAAAAGAAAAGCACAAGTAAAATGACCTGATAGCTGCAGTTTGTTTTAAAATAGAAAATTATGAAACAGGAAAACTGGTGGCAAAATCTTGATGATTATTTTTAGTCTGGGTGACTGAATACGCAGTTTCTGGTTTTATTCACCCTAACTTTAAGTGTATTTGAACTCTTCAGCAGTGTTTCTAAAATAAAAAATTCCACTATTAATAATGGTACATATAGACATGTGTTGCTGTATTTTAGAGAACCCAGGGCAGGTCAATAGAAACCACTCACCTTCCCTACAATCATCATTCTCAGAAAGCACCTCCCTAATTCATGGCTTGAGTGCCATTTAGAATGTCCATTCACATGGATTAAAAAAGGTAGAAATCCAGTTTACAAATAAAATTTTAAAACAAATTCATTTCTCAAATTTTCATTATATATGAAGAACAACAAAAAAGAAATAACCTCATTCTCTCTAAAGCAAACAAAACCCTGCCTTATTTACCGCTACTATTCTTGCATTACTGCCAAAACTAGCTGCCATTTAGCAGTTACCATGTCAGCCAACTCTGCTAAATGCTTAGCAAATGTCACTATGTCTCACCCTCAGAGCTTCCCCATGGAATATTTTGGATCTTACACCCCCTGCCCCCAACTACAACATCATCACCCACCTTCACCATTTACAGACAAGGAAACTGAGAATTAGTAATGTTTGATAATTTGCTTTATAGACAACAGACTATTAAGTGATGAGCTGGTATTAAACACAAGTATAGTTAAGGACTGAACCTCTCACCATCAGGGCATTGACAGCCTCTGCTCATGTTCCCTAGAGAACTACATGACGAGAATACATGCTCAGGCTTCCAAGCAAACATTCATAAAACATTACCATCTCTCCCTCCCTCCCCTGCTCCCCACCAGAAGAGTAACAGAAAGCAGAGAGGCAGATGGTAAATTTGAGAGTTGCTGTTGGATTCTTCTGGAGCCCTGGGAGCATGGGGAATGTGATTCAACTGTGCAAATCATGTCACATATGCTGTTCTTTCATTTAATCATTCCTGGCTCTCTCCTGTGTGGGGTTCTGCCAAGACAATGTTTACCAGCTCTTGATAACACATTTCTCACAGACCACACACATTTGCCTGCAGCATCCAGTGGAGATATTCTAGTCTCCTTTTATAACATGATTAGCAGAAGAATCAGCATCTTCCTCAAACTGAAAAACTGTTAAGCCAAGTATTATTTTCCTTATAGAACGCGTATAGCACAAGAAAGCAAATTTCTATCAAGTAAGTACCACTTTCCCAATTACTGGGATGAATTGCCAAGAGTTAAAAACCTGACTGGGTGTGGTGGCTCACATCTGTAATCCCAGCACTTTGGGAGGCAGAGGAGGGCAGATCGCCTGAGTTCAAGGGTTCGAGACCAGCCTCAGCAACATGGCAAAACCCAGTCTCTACTAAAAATGCAAAAATTAGCTGGGCATGGTGGCGCACATCTGTAGTCCCAGATACTCAGGAGGCTGAAGCAGGGAAATCATCTGAACTTGGGAGGTGGAGGTTACAGTGAGCTGAGATCATGCCACTGCGCTCTAGCCTGGGCAACAAACTGAGAGTCCATCCCCCCAAAAAAAAAACTGGCTGGGCACGGTGGCTCACGCCTATAATCCCAGCACTTTGGGAGGCGGGTATATCACGAGATCGGGAGTTCGAGACCATCCTGGCCAACATAGTGAAACCCCATTTCTACTAAAGACACAAAAAATTAGCTGGGCATGGTGGTGTGCGCCTGTAATTCCAACAACTGGGGAGGCTGAGGCAGGAGATTCACTTCAACTGGGAGACGGAGGTTGTAGTGAGCCGAGATGGTGCCATTGCACTCCAGCTTGGGTGATAAGCAAGAATCCGTCTCTAAATAAATAAATAAAGGGTTAAAAATCCTTCAATAGAAAGGATTTGGGGTTGTTAGACCATGCCACACCATTTACTACTTGGACTAACTGCAGGATGCTTCTCTGAGGTCCAAAGGCCACATCACTTTGATTTGTGAGTAACATTCACTGGGAGGCTACTGAGCCAGGACCTAAGCCAAGAACTGGGCACACAAAATATACTTCACTTGTAAGGATGCACACTTACAAGTGTGAATTGAGGTAAAACATGTAATTAAAATATGATATAACAAATGTAGATAAGTAACAGAAGTAGTAAATTACCTTACGTAAGTAGCAGGGATAGCTTTGCAAAGGTGATAACAAAGTTAGGACTTGAGGAGTTATAGTTTGGCAAGAAACTCTCTGTCTCTGTGTACCCTCATTCAGTCTGCCAGCTGTGGTCATCTCTAAGCTGACGGTGCCCAAATATATGCCTCTGGTCCAGACTTCCCTCTGAAATCCAGATCCTTACATAAACTGCCCCTTGATGGCTGCATATGGATACTGCATAGGCACCTTGCATTTCATATGCATATCTGAAATTAAATTCCCAATTTCTCCCCTAAAGCTGTTCCTCTCCCGGTGCTCCCTGTCACAGTGAATGGCACCAGCTCCCAATTCATAGTATATCCTGGAGACTCCTCTGAAAAACTCCTCTTATACCATGTGTCCAATCAGTCACCTCCTTTAGACCACTTCCCAAACCATATTTCATGCAGCAGCCGGATAGTCTTTAAAAAATGCCAATCCAGGCCGGGTGCGGTGGCTCACGCCTGTAATCCCAGCACTTCGGGAGGCTGAGGCGGGTGGATCACGAGGTCAAGAGATCGAGACCATCCTGGCCAACATGGTGAAACCCCGTCTCTACTAAATATACAAAAATTAGCTGGGCATGGTGGCGCATGCCTGTAGTACCAGCTACACAGAAGGCTGAGGCAGGAGAATTGCAGAGGTTGCAGTGAGCCAAGAATGCACCACTGCACTCTAGCCTGGCTCCTGGCAACGGAGCAAGACTCTGTATCAAAAAAAAAAAAAAAAAAAAAAAATGCCAATCTGATCTCATCATTCCCTTGTATAAGCCTTTCAGTGGCTTCCTGTGGCACTGAGGCTAAAGACCAAATCCCACAAGATGGTTCTGCACCATCTAAGTCACCTGCCCCTCCAGGCTTATCCTGGGTCATTCTCCTCCTCACTTTCAAGCTCATGCCACAGTGGCCTTCCAATTCTCTGAATATGTCATGCCCCTTAGGTGAAAAGCACTTTGTACACAGTGCTCCCAATGACCAGGAGTCTCTTCCTTTTTTCTCTTTGCCCTTCTGTCTGACTCGTACTTATCTTTCCTAAGTCAGTATAAACAGCAGGGTTTGTAGGGAAGAGACTGCTCTCTCTCCGCCATTATAGTTTAAGGTCTTTATAGCCTCCTAGTTGGCCCCTGGTACTTTTTCTGTGCCTCACTGAATCACCACAATACTTAATTGTGTTAATGTTTGCTAAGTGCATGTCCTCCTCCATGGAATGTCAGCTCAGTGAAGGAAGGGCCCTTTCATTTATTTATTTATTTATTTATGAGACGGAGTCCTGCTCTGTTGCCCAGGCTGGAGTGCAGTGGCACGATCTTGGCTCACTGTAACTTCTGCCTCCCAAGTTCAAGCAATTCTTGTGCCTCAGCCTCCGGAGTAGCTGGGATTACAGGTGTGTGCCACTACACTCAGCTAATTTTTATAGTTTCAGTAGACATAGAGTTTCACCATGTTGGCCAGGCTGGTCTTGAACTCCTGATCTCAGGTGATCCACCTGCCTTGCTTGGCCTCCCAAAGTGCTGGGATCATAGGCATGAGCCATCGCACCTGGCCTGACCCTTTTAATTTTCAGTTCACTGTGTCCCAATGCCCAGTACAATACCTGGCCCAGGGTAGAGGCTCCATATTCCTTACTGGACACAGGTAGAGGTTACACTTGTGCAAGGCAGAGGCTGTGGAGTTGGCTGCCATGCATGGAGTCACATGCGGATCTGTGCTGATAGAGCATGCAGTGTGTTGGTGTGAGGGGATGGAGAGACTGAATAGGGATGATGCCTCCTTTGTGATGCAGGCTGGGTGCAGTGGCTCACGCCTGTAATACCAACACTTTGGGAGGCTGAGGTGGGCAGATCACGAGGTCAAGAGATCGAGAACTGCCTGGCCAACATGGTGAAACCCCGTCTCTACTAAAAATGCAAAAAAATTAGCTGGGTGTGGTGGCGCATGCCTATAATCCCAGCTACTTGGGAGGCTGAGGCAGGAGAATCACTTGAACCCAGGAGGTGGAGGTTGCAGGGAGCCGAGATCATGCCACTGCACTCAAGCCTGGCAATAGAGCGAGACTCCATCTCAAAACACACACACACACACACACACACACACACACGTGATGCACTACCTGCCTAACTGGTTGGAGGAATTTGGAAGGAGAGCATGGCACACTGATGACATTCAATATATCTCTTTCCCTCATGCCGGCTTGACCCTCCCTTGGAAATTTATTTTTCCTTTATCGAGAACTTTCCAGTTCAATTATTTCTCCTGCAAAGCCCACATTCAGTCCATCAGTAATCATATTGGGCTTTTCCTGATTCATACCACTGTTCATCACTTTAACCCAAGACACACCATCATCTACTGCCCACTCACTACCTGGTTGCCCAACTTCTACTGTAGTCTTCAACAAAGCAGCCGGTGTGATCATTTACAAATATAAATTATATATTATCACTGAGCTGAAAACCCTTGATGATTGCCCGTCACACTTAAAAAATTCAATAACCTTACTATGGTCTGACCCCTAGCTCCTGGCCCAAACTGTAACTCACATTTCATCTACCCTGAAGTACTAGGCTCCACCTATATTGGACTTCTTGCTGTTTCTTTAACATGCTACACTCTTTCCTGCCTCCCTGGTATGTGTTTTGTGTTTGCTGTCACTTCCATCTGGGACTTGCTTCTGGTCTCTGCTGCTTCTCAGAGAGAACTTTTCTGACTCCCCCTGCCCCATCCCATTAAAGTTCTTGACCTCATCACTTTCTATTTGCTCAGCCTACTTTATTCTTCTTTATAACACTGAATACTCCAAATTATTTATATATGCATATATAAAAATAAATCTGATTATTGTATATCTCCCACTTTAGAATAGAAGCTTATCCTTAAGGGCAGGGACTGCATACCCCAGCTCCTAGACAGGGTAGGTGAGGCCCAGTAAATATCTTGAATGGCTGATAAGTAGACAGTCCGCTTTCCTAACAGCTCTTCATATGCCAGTCTCCAAACAATGACTTTCTCTCATCACTAAAGTGAGTTTCACTCAGCAACAATTGCTCTCAGTTATCAGTGCTTATCACTGAGTCCCAGACTACTAACAAAAAGACAAACAGGATTGCCTGGACCAGCTAGCTGCCTGCTGCCATGACTACACTGTCTCACCCACCCATGTCACTACTGCTGCCATCCCCAGAGGGCTGCTTGTTAGGGACAGGGCTCCCAACTTTGAGGCTAGTATCATTGTTAGCTGTATCTGTTCCCACAACTTTCTAGGAGACTCCTGTGGCATTCTTTCTTCTCACCCTCGGGACTCTACATCAGTGTGCACCAAGGAGCCTGGCAGAGCTGCAAAGCTGGCACCAGAATTCGCCAAGAGCAATGTGAAGTTGACTGCCCTTGCAACAGACAGTGCTGAAGACCACCTTGCCTAGAACAAGGATATCAATATTTATAATGACGATGAGCCCACAAAAATTATGACCTTTTCTCATCATTGGTGGTAAGGATCAGGACCTCACCATCTTGTTGGACACGCTGGATCCTGCTGAGATGGAAGATAAAGGCACGGCTGTAACAGCTGTGGTGTTTATTTTTGGTCCTGACAAGAAACTGAAACTGTCTACCCAGCTACCACTGGCAGGAACTTGGCTGAGATTCTCAGGGTAATTATCTCTCTCCAGATGACAGCACAAGAGAGGGTTGCCACTCGGATTGATCAGAAGAATGGACATAGTGTGGCCAGGCATGGTGGCTGATGCCTGTAATCCCAGCACTTTAGGAGGCCAAGGTGGGCAGATCACTTGAGGTCAGGAATTTGAGAACAGTCTGGCCAACATAGTGAAACCCTGTTTCTACAAAAAATACAAAAAAAAATTAGCCGGGTGTGCTGGCACATGCCTGTAGTACCAGTGACTTGGAAGGCTGAGGCAGGAGAATCACTTGAACCCAGGAGGTGGAGGTTGCAGTGAGCCCAGATCACGCCACTGCACTCCTGAGCGACAGAGGGAGACTCTGTCTCAACAAAGAAAAAAAAAAAGTTACAGAAATATAAACCCTGATCAGAGCTGTTCATTACACCTGTCTGGAACTGATCTGGAAATCATAAACATCCGGATATTTACCTGACAATCAAAGAAAGAAACATTTACTATAATTTCCTGAATTAATCTTAATAAAATAAAATACTGTTTTTTTTTTACCAAGGCTCATTTTTACTTGGGAAATAGAAGTGCAATTGAAAACCTGACTTTTCTATAGGCATTTCCTCCTTGGAATTTTAAAAATAACTTTCTTCATTTTAAGAACCAAGCTCAAGCAATCACCGGAAACATGATATACAGGGGCTTAATGTTCTTTGAACTTTTGTTCAAACTCTCTATACCTAAAAAGAGAAAAAAAGGGCACAATCCTGCCTGTAGCACTTTGGGAGGCCAAAGCAGGTGGATCACCTGAGGTCAGGAGTTCAATACCAGCCTGGCCAACATAGTGAAATCACATCTCTACTTTAATTTTTTTTTGAGACAGTTTCGCTCTTGTTGCCCAGGCTGGAGTGCAATGGCACACTCTTACCTCACCCACAACCTCCACCTCCCAGGTTCAAGCAATTCTCCTGCCTCAGCCTCCCAAGTAGCTGGGATTACAGGCATGTGCCACCACACCCAGCTAATTTTGTATTTTTAGTAGAGATGGGGTTTCTCCATGTTGGTCAGGCTGGTCTCAAACTCCAGACCTCAGGAGATCCACCCACTTCAGCCTCCCAAAGTGCTGGGATTACAGGTGTGAGCCCCTATGCCCTGACCTTTTTTGTTTTTTTTAAGGCCGGGCGCTATGGCTCATGTCTGTAATCCCAGCACTTTGGGAGGCTGAAGTGGGCGGATCACGTAAAGTTAGGAGTTTGAGACCAGCCTGACCAACACAGAGAAACCCCGTCTCTACTAAAAATACAAAATTAGCCAGGCATGGTGGCGCATGCCTATAATTCCAGCTACTTGGGAGTCTGAGGCAGTAGAATTACTTGAACCAGGAGGTGGAGATTGCGGGTGAGCCAGAGATTGCGGGTGAGCCAAGATCGTGCCATTGCACTCCAGCCTAGGCAACAAGAGCGAAACTCCATCTCAAAAAAAAAAAAGAGGCTGGGTGTGGTGGCTCACACCTGTAATCCCAGCACTTAGGGAGGCCAAGGCAGGGGGATCACCAGGTCAAGAGATCGAGACCATCCTGACCAAGATGGTGAAACCCCGTCTCTACTAAAAATACAAAAATTAGTCAGGTGTGGTGGCATATGCCTGTAATCCCAGCTACTAGGGAGGCTGAGGCGGAAGAATCGCCTGAACCCGGGAGGCAGAAGCTGCAGTTGGCCAAGATCATGCCACTGCACTCCAGCCTGGGTGATGGAGTGAGACTGTCTCGGAAAAAAAAAAAAAAGCAAAGAAAAGAAAGAAAAAAGTCACAATGCCAAGTGATCGAGAGTTTATGTGCACTCTCTAAATATTGGTACCTGGTGGATGCTTTAGGTACCCCCTGCAAGAACTTTGCTTGCTCTGACTGGTAGCTGCAAAGTATTTAACAAACCCTGGACACAGGTATTTGTCTTCTCCTGTCATCCTGTATGTCATGCGGCAGTGACTATTGCATTTCAGAGGAGTAGCACACCCCAGGATGACTCTTGTGGTTCTCTGATTTTTGGGAAGTCAGACATTTGGTTTGAGTCCTTGACATCCATGGACATAGGCAAAATTATAATGGTTGTCAGAAACACCTAGGTTCAAATCACAGCTCCACTGCTTACAACTCATGTAACCTTAGGTGTGTTATCGAACCTCTTTGAGCCTCCACTTTTCTAATCTGGAAAATCAGGATAATACCCACCCCACACGTTATCATGGAACTTAAAAGAGAAAATAAATATAAAACATAACATTGAGCACTGTGACTGATGCAGAGTAATAAATTATTCTGGCCACTACTCCACCTGCTCCTAAGATCCTAGTTGATTTTAGTTGTATGGACAATTGGAAATGGACTGCTTGGGTCAAATCCTGGCTCTGCTAGTATAGCTGAGTGGTTTTTCTCAGCATAGAATGGGTATAATCATAATATCTTGCCTTAATAGGTTGCTGTGAAGATGTAATGAAGTAATACAGAGTCTTTATGACAGTGCGTGCCATACAGTAAGTGTTACAAAAGCATTTGCTTCTAGTTTTATTAGATCAGAGGTTAAGTCTGAGAAGAGAGATCTCATTATTGAGATTGTGCAGTGGAGCATGCTGTAACTATTGGCATCTCTCCCTTCACCAATCAAACCTTTCCAAATATCTACTTCTGCCAGTCAGTCAGTAACTCAATAATGTATTTGTATGAGTCATACAGCTGCAGGTTTCCTTAGCACTTGAATTACATTATGATACCATATAAGTCACTGCAGGTTCCAGTCTGGGGCGAGGTGGTATCATAAATAACAATGGATTTCTTTTCCCTCCCTCTCCTGCTTCTTTCTGAGACAGAGTCTCACTCTGTCACCCAGGCTGGAGTGCAGTGGTGCAATCTCGGCTCACTGCAACCTTCACCTCCCAGGTTCAAGTGATTCTCTTGCCTCAGCCTCCAGAGTAGCTGGGATTACAGACACATGCCACCATGTCCAGCTAATTTTTTTGTATTTTTAGTAGAGACAGGGTTTCACCATGTTGCCCAAGCTGGTCTCAAACTCCTGATCTCAGGTGATCCATCCGCCTTGGCCTCCCAAACTGCTGTGATTACAGACTTGAGCTACTGCACCCGGCCCATAACAACAGATTTAAAGGCAAAAGACTTCAATTTGCATCCTGGCTGTGTCAACTATGTGTCCATAAGAAAGCAACTCCATTTTTCTGTAATTTAGTTTCCTAATTTTTAGTAGGAGACTGTACCTACCTCACAGGTTTGTCAGAACCTTTAAGTGACAAATACAAACTTCCTAATAACCTATAAAGCTAGTTGGTCTTAAAAACAATTTGAAATAGTCACTTAAAAAATGATCAGCAAGGCCAGGTGTGGTGGCTCACACCTGTAATCCTAGCACTTTGGGATGCTGAGGTGGGTGGATCACAAGGCCAGGAGATCGAGATCATCCTGACGAATGTGATGAAACCCCATCTCTACTAAAATACAAAAAATTAGCTGGGCGTGGTGGCACACGCCTGTAGTTCCAGATTTGGGAGGCTGAGGCAGGGGAATCTCTTTAACCTGGGAGGCAGAGGTTGCAGTGAGCAGAGATCACACCACTGCACTCCAGCCTGATGACAGAGCCAGACTCCATCTCAGAAAAAAAAAAAAAGATCAGCAAAGCACTTTCACCATTGTTATTGTGTTCAGAGGAACATTTCAATCTCCGTGCTTCTAGCACACTATTGCCTCAGCTCTCAGCCACTTCCTTGCATGGTAAATCAAGAGTAAAACTGCATGATATTGGGAAAGAAGAAAAAAGAGGAAACAGAAAGTCAGTAGTTAGCCTAAATGCAAAAAGTGCTGGCAATATCTGACCCTGATACTCACAAAAATTTATTTTTATATATTCTTAGAAATGGGCTGGGCACAGTGACTCACAACTGTAATCTCAGCATTTTGGGAGGCCAAAGTGGGAAGATGGCATGAGCTAAAGAGTTTAAGATCAGCCTGGAGAACATATGGAGATTTCTATGAAAAAAATTTTTTTTGAGACAGTTTCTCTTTGTCACCCAGGCTGGAGTGCAGTGGTGAAATCTTGGCTCATTGCAACCTCCTGGGTTCAAGCAATTCTCCTGCCTTGGCTTCCTGAGTAGCTGGGACTACAGGTACCTGCCACCATGCTTGGCTAATTTTTGTAATTTTAGTAGAGATGGGTTTCATCATGTTGGCTAGGCTGGTCTCAAACTCCTGACCTCAAGTGATCTGCTTAGCTCGGCCTCCCAAGGTGCTGGGATTACAGGCGTGAGCTACTGCACCTGGCATACACAAAAAATTTTTTTTTAAGTTAGCCGGGTATGGTAGTGCATGCCTATGGTCCCAGCAACTCAGGAGGCTTAGGTGGGAGAATGGTTTAGGTCAGGGAGGTGGAGGCTGCAGTGAGCCGTGATTTGCCACTATACTCCAGCCTGGGTAACAGACTGAGATGCTGTCTTAAAAAAAAACAAAAACCCAAATCCAAAATTTTCCTGGCATTCCCTAGCAAGCAGACTCAGAATGAGGAGGGAAAAAAAAGAAGAAAAAATGTACCTGGCTGAGAGAATGAAGGAACGTTCCACACTTTCAATCTTTAATTCATTCTGATAGGCTTCTTGGGTAGGTTTCCTGACCTGGAAGAAAGCACAACAATTTGAGCCAACTCATCTGATTGAAAAGCACATCAATGAACTGCAGCTGAAGTTGTCCAATGCCCCTGGTTGCTGACATCCACAACCAACCTTCCTATCCAGCTTTATCTACTGCTATTCTCCTTCAACTACTCTGTGCTTCAGATGAACTGAAAAGATCACACATGGGCCCACCTTTCCCATCTCCAGGACTTTGCTCACAATATGCCCTCCATCTGGAATGCCTTTCCCCAACATCTTAGCATGGCCAAATGTGTGATGTATACTTTAAGGTCCACTGTCTCTTCCTCTTTTTTTTTTTTTTTTGAGACAGAGTTTTGCTCTTGTTGCCCAGGCTGGAGTGCAGTGCTGCAATCTCAGCTCACTGTAACCTTTGACTCCCTGGTTTAGACAATTCTCCTGCCTCAGCCTCCCACATAGCTGGGATTACAGGCACGCATCATCATGCCCAGCTAATTTTTGTATTTTTAGTAAAGATGGGGTTTCACCATATTGGCCAGGATGGTCTCGATCTCCTGACCTCGTGATCCACCTGTCTCGGCTTCCCAAAGTGCTGGGATTACAGGCGTGAGCCACCACGACTGGCCTGCTCGTCCTCTTCTTTCTCCTTCTTTCCTAGCTGCTACCAAAAGCTGCATGCCAGTCCCCACTATGACCATCAAACACTACAAGTTCTTTATTTTCTGAACTCCCAAAACTGTAATTGTGCCACTACAGTGATATTTATTACTGTCTATTTTATGGGTATTTATGTGTAGTGTGCTATCTTCCCAACTAGTTGTTAAGTCCTTGAGGGAGGAGAGACAATGAGAATCATGCTTCAAATCATCTTCATGTTTTCCACCAAACCCATTACTATGTTTTGTTTATAATAGTTCTTAATAAATATCCTATGAATAAATTAATGCATAAGTGAACAAATCACTACATGAATGAATAATCAAATGCATATAACAGGCTGGGCTCGGTGACTTATACCTGTAACCCCAGCACTTTGGGAGGCCAAGGTGGGTGGATCACTTGAGGTTAGGAGTTTGAGACCAGCCTGGCCAACATGGTGAGACCCCATCTCTACGAAAAATACAAAAATTAGCTGGGCCTGTGGTCCCAGCTACTCGGGAGGCTGAGTCAGGAGAATCTCTTGAACCCAGGAGACAAAGGTTGCAGCGAGCAGAGATCGCACTACTGCACTCTAGCCTGGGCAACAGAGTGAGACTCTGTCACAAACAAAACAAAACAAAACAACCAAATGCATAAACAGTAACAGAAAAGTAAAGGATGTAAGAAAAATGCTTATCTTAGGGAATTTTCTCTAAATACATCACGTATTTGTTGATGTTGTTATTGTTGTTGTTTTCAATAGAGATGGGGGTTTCTCTATGTTGCCCAGGCTGGTCTCTAACTCTGGAGCTCAAGTTTTCATCTTGCCTTGGCCTCCCAAAGTGCTGGGACTACAAGTGTGAGCCACTATGCCCAGTCTTTATTTAGGTTTTAAAAACAGATCTGGCTGGGCGTGGTGGCTCAAGCCTATAATCCCAGCACTTTAGGATGCCAAGGGGGGCTGATCACTTGAGGTCAGGAGTTTGAGACCAGTCTGGCCAACATAGTGCAATCTGTCTCTACTGAAAATACAAAAATTAGCTGGGTGTGGTGGCAGGCACCTGTAATCCCAGCTACTCAGGAGGCTGAGGCAGGAGAATCACTTGAACCCAGGAGGCGGAGGCTACAGTGAGCCGAGATCATACCACTGCACTCCACCCTGAGAGACAGAATGAAACCTGGTCTCAAAATACAAAACAAATCATCTAACAGATACACAGACCTTCAGTCCAGCCAGTGAGAGCATGTTGTTCAGTTTATACATCCCGGACTGCACTGGTGTTGTATACAGCAGGGCATCATTAAACTGAAAGTAGAAACAATTTCACGGGTCAAAGTAAAGAAACACATTTCCACTACAAAGACTTTTGACAAGATACAAGATTAAAGGATAAATAATACCTCTTTGCTAAAAGCTCTCTGAATAAAATACTTATATTCTGCTATATACACTAGAACTACACAGAATATTTTATTAGAATATTATTTAAAAGGCAATTTCTGGAAAACGTGCTTTATTTCCAAGTTCTGTAAAAGATTTAATGTTTTTTGAATTCTAAATCCCACTAAGGTATTACAGTCTGCCTAAATAAATGATTAGAACAATTTTTCCAAGTTAGAAATGAAATAAATTCCCAAAGGAAATAATTTTCTGGTTATGCATTATAACAGCTTTTATTTTCCATACCTGAATTGCAATAAGCAGTATGGCCAGTTGAAGAAGCCACCAAGGCTGACATTTGAATGTGCTAAGCTTACTTACCATGTATAAATGTCTCCTTTCCTTAAGCAACTATCCCTACCTCGGACACATCAGAACTACACAAGTCCTCTTACCAGGAAAAACATTCGGGGTTGCATCACTTTCCGAGACAGCTTCATCAGAATTCCTTCTTTAAGAAAAACCTGATTCATCCAAACAAACACCCATTTAGTCCTACCATCATACATAACACAACGACAATATAATTTCCTTTCAACTTTCTTCCCCAAGAATAGTTTTCGTGACAGACTGGGGAGACATAGTTCCCTTGAGATTTTTTACAATCATAGTTAATTTTAAACCCTTAAGTCATTTAGGAATCGGACAAGCAAGCAGTGTTGCATAAATCCAATATTGGCCCCAGGGATGCTGTATGGAGGGACATGTAATTGACTGAATGTGTACTTGATCCTGAAGCATATCCAACATCTTGACAACTGCATTTTTGCAATTTTCCTGAATTCATTCCCTAGGCCACTTTTGTACTATATGAGGAGCATCAAAATACCAATTTCCTCTCTCCCTTCATAATCCTCTCTTACATTAAAGATTTTAAATGAAACTGTCTTCAAAACTGTGAGAGCTCAGCTGGCATTACACAATAAAACGATCCCATTAAATCGGATACTCTGTGGGGTCCCTTGCCATTCTCCTACTTGAATTGGACTTACTTCATGAATGGGCTTATTCCTAATTGAATTGTCACAGTGACTTACATCATGAATGTTTTGAACAGATAAAGTGATCAAGACTGAATCAATGAAGAGTAACAAAAACAATCTATTTTTATAACTGAAATGATAAACAGATACAGATGGTACCTAAATGCATTGTATCAAGTTTGCAAAAAACAACCTAAAATGCTTACCCGACCAGGCTGCACAATTTCATGATGTCCATTTAAGCTGTACTGAATTTGCATAAGTTTCTGAAAGTTGTCCTATAGAAAGACAATGTAAAGCATATGAAGGCCTGGGCTTTCAGGTTCAAGACCACACCAGTCACTGATAACAAGATACTTACTCCTTGCTTCATGGTGTCATTGGCATGGTTGGCCACTTCTATAACAACAGCAAGGGCATCTGAAATAGGTGGGAACAGAAGGTGCATTTAGTAATTACAATTGAAACAAATAATTTGCAACATTAAGCAATTCCAGGGGACAAGATAGCTAGTTTATAGCAACCAACCTCTGGAGGAGCTTAGTTAACGGTGAATAGGCAGAAATATAAGGTTCAATGAAGGCAAAACCAAACCAAACTAAAACAAAACAAAAACCCAAAAATCTGGCAAAAACTATAGGGAAAAAATGAGCCAAAAGAAGCCTCTAAAGAAACACTGTAGACCATGTTTATCAACAGTATGAATGCCAGGGTTGTTTTGTGCTGTGATTCGATTATCCTCTAAAAGTTTACAAGGATAAGGATGGGATTTCACCTGGAAGTGAAGAAGTATCCCCATATAAACTGTCTTGGGAGAAAAGGATCGTGAGGGAAAAGGATCTTGATGGAACTAAGAACTACGAAAAATGAATATTTAAGATCAGGTCTCAGTCTCCTTCTCTTAGTCTGATTCCAAGAGGCATGATTAGAAATCGGGGAAATGCCACATGAAAGGATCCTAGATCTCAGGAATTTACAAGTGTCATTTTGTGAGCTGGGTTATTAGCTTCACGGGCCTACTGTGTTTTACTATTTTTATTAACCCTTTGCCTTTATCAAAGTGTTTTTCCATACTGCAGTCTTGTCATCTTTGTAACTAGGTCTAAAGGAAAAAGTCTGCATTTTGTCAGCTTTGGGGCTGCAGTTATTCTCAACTCAAGACCACAGTGCTCCCTTAGGGACATGTGAACATGTATAAAGACAATTTTTGGTTGTCACAATGACTGGGAAGATCCACTGGCTTTTAGTGGGTAGGAGGCAGGGATGCCAGACTCTCTGCAATACTCATTAGAAACCCACACAAAAGTTACTTGGTACAATATGACAGTAGCATTCCCACCGAAAAAAAACTGGTAGAGTGTTAGAGAGGGAAGCATGCCCTCCTGAGGATGTTGTGGCAGTGACAGTGGTCATCAACAAAAAAACTATTAAAAAAAGTATTGGCTGGGTGCTGTGGCTCACGCCTGTAATCCTAGCACTTTGGAAGGCTGAGGTGAGCTGATCATTTGAGCTCAGGAGTATGAGACCAGTCTGAGCAATATGGCAAAACCCTGTTTGCACAAAAAATTCAAAAATTAGCTGGGCATTGTGGTTCATGTCTGTAGTCCCAGCTACCTAGGGGGCTGAGGTGGGAGAATCACTTGAGCCTGGGAGGTCAAGGCTGCAGAGAGCCCAAATCACACCACTGCTCCAGCTTGGGTGACAAAATGAGACCCTATCTCAAAAGAAAAAAATAAAATATCAATTTCTGAAAAGGGGTTGAGGTGTTTTGGTCCACTTACTGTAATCTACCAAAGACTGTCTTCCTGGTACCAACCCTGGAGGTTTCTGTATTCTTTCAACATGTATTATCATCACTATTATAAAAGGAAAGCAGGTTTTTCCTTATGTAGAGACTCCAACTATATATCACAATTTTTTTGTTTTGTTTTGAGACAAGAGTCTTGCTCTGTCTCCCAGGCTGGAGTGCAGTGCCAGGATCTTGGCGCACTGCAACCTCCATCTCCAAAGTTCAAGCGATTCTCATGCCTCAGCCACTAAGTAGCTGGGATTACAGGCATGCACCACCACTCCCGCAAATTTTTGTATTTTTAGTAGCAACAGTGTTTTGCCACATTGCCAGGCTGGTGTTGAATAGCTGACCTCAAGTGATCCACCTGTCTCGGCCTCCCAAAGTTCTGGGATTACAGGCATGAGCCACTGCACCCGGCCACTGCTACCCATTTGATTGCTGTGCCTCTGGCCATACAGTGGACCTCAATGTTCACTGCTTATCTCATCTATGTCTTTGCTGTAGTGTGTAATTTCCTTTAAATAAGCTCCTTAATCTCTGACCCTGAATTTGTTTTGTGTGGAGCTAATAACTGACTTTCATTGAAGGTAGAAGCCCAGCACCCAGGACAGATGTTTTCTCTCTATTCCATAAGTTCCGAATACTATTTGTATCCTCACGAGAGGAGCTGCTGTCTAGAATGCTTACTCACTTTTCCTCCCACCCACTCTCCCACTCATCTCCAGTCCTACTTATTCCTGCAAAGCTTCCCTGCCTCTTCAACCTCACACTTTTCTCTGTCATCCAAATGATTCTGTCCTGCTCGTTGCACCCTTACTTTGAAGCCATTTACTTTGTTCTTTATTTGATGGGTAAAACTTTTTTTTTTTTTTTTTTTTTTTTTTGAGACGGAGTTTCGCTCTTGATACCCAGGCTGGAGTGCAATGGCGCGATCTCGGCTCACTGCAACCTCCGCCTCCTGGGTTCAGGCAATTCTCCTGCCTCAGCCTCCTGAGTAGCTGGGATTACAGGCACGCGCCACCATGCCCAGCTAATTTTTTGTATTAGTAGAGACGGGGTTTCACTATGTTGACCAGGATGGTCTCGATCTCTTGACCTCGTGATCCACCCGCCTCGGCCTCCCAAAGTGCTGGGATTACAGGCTTGAGCCACCGCGCCCGGCCCTTTAAAACTTTTTTATCAACTAGATATGTTCACTGGGACAGGAAATTTGTCAGATCCCCGACCACAAACTTTTCCTTTAAAAAAAAAGAAAAGTCTTTAAAAGCATAATGTATGCAAACAGAAGATGTTAGAGAAGTAAAATGATTAAGAGAATAAATAAGAATCTCTACAAAATGGGTGAAAAATATTCACTTTTTACTCTGCGAATGTAAAGGATATACAAGAATGTGATCAGTCTGGGTGTGGTGGCTCACGCCTGTAATCCCAGCACTTTGGGAGGCCCAGGCAGGTGGATCTCTTGAGCTCAAAAGTTTGAGACCAGCCCGGGCAAGATAGTAAAATCCTGTCTCTACGAAAAATACAAAAATTAGCAGGGTGTGATGTTGTGCACCTGTAATCCAAACCTGGGGGGCTGAGGCAGGAGAACCACTTGAGCCCAGGAGGTTGAGGTTGCAGTAAGCTGTGTTCAGGCCATTGCACTCCAGCCTGGGTGACAAACTGAGCCTCTGTCTCAAAAAATTAAAAAAAAAAAAAGTGATCAAAATTCATAAAATTAATAGACTTGTTTAATATGTTTCTGCAGTTAGCACCAGGGGTTGCTGGGCACGGTGGCTCACTCCTGTAATCCCAGCACTTTGGGAGGCCGAGGTGGGCAGATCACTTGAGGTCAGGAGTTTGAGACCAGCTGGGCCAACATGGTAAAACCCCATCTCTACTAAAAATACAAAAATTAGCCAGGCATGGTGGTCCATACCTGTAATCCCAGCTACCTGGGGGGCTCAGGCAGGAGAATCACTTGAACCCAGGAAACAGAGGTTGCAGTGAGCCAAGATCGCACTATTGCACTCCAGCCTGGGTGAGGGTGACAGAGTAAGACTCTGTCTCGAAAAAAAAAAAAACAAAAAACGGGTATACCTGTGATATTTGAAAGACGTGTTGGGGATAAACATAAACACTCAAACAGAATTAATCTGTGTGTATGTGTGTGTATCTGTGAATCTGTGAGGGAGGGAGAGAGACACAGACAGACAGGAACTCAGGTTATTCTGCTAGCAATGAGTCCCTCATGTTGTAATGGACTGTTTCCCTTAAGTACTATTAGGGGTGAGGGAAGGCTAATATCCTATTGTTAAACAGTCCCAGAATAATATGCTTTTTTAGACTTCATCCCTGCTTTGTAGTTTGGTCACTTCATGGACTCATGATTTTGAAGCTTGAGGACCTTGCAGATCTTCTGGTTCAATTCCTGTTTTCAAAAGGCAAAGAAATGGACTCCTAGGGAAACTGGATATGGCACAGACACAGAGTGACTGAGCACAAGAGGGCAAAGCTTCCTGACCTCAGCCATGCTGGGTCCACACTTGCAAGAGGCTGGTTCCCATGCAGGGCTGGCCTTGGGTCTCCCCTGTCTGTGTAATCACACCTATCCCTAGCACTACTTTACTACTTATCTGGTTCTATGTTAATCTGCTCAAAATGGAGTTTTCAGAAAGGCCTCAAGTCTTTTGTTTTCATTGTTTTTTTTTTTGAGACAGAGTTTCACTCTTGTTACCCAGGCTGGAGTGCAATGGCGCGATCTCGGCTCACTGCAACCTCCGCCTCCTGGGTTCAGGCAATTCTCCTGCCTCAGCCTCCCGAGTAGCTGGGATTACAGGCACGCGCCACCATGCCCAGCTTATTTTTTGTATTTTTAGTAGAGACAGGGTTTCACCATGTTGACCAGGATGGTCTCGATCTCTTGACCTCGTGATCCACCTGCCTTGGCCTCTGAAAGTGCTGGGATTACAGGTGTGAGCCACCGCGTCCAGCCCCTGTTTTCGTTTTTTTTTTTGAGAAGTCTTGTTCTGTCGCCCAGGCTTAAGTGCAGTGGAGCAATCTTGGCTCACTGCAACCTCCGCCTTCCGGGTTCAAGTGATTCTCCTGCCCCAGACTCCCAAGAAGGTGGGATTACAAATATGTACCATCATGCCTGGCTAAGTTTTGTATTTTTTTTTTTTTTTTTTTTGTAGAGAAGGGGTTTCACCATGTTGGTCAGGCTAGTCTCAAACTCCTGACCTCAGGTGATCCACCCACCTCAGCCTCCCAGAGTCCTGGGATTACAGGTGTGAGCCACTGTGCCCGGTCTTCAAGTCTTATGAATAGAGTTTGTAATGGATTTTGTTATCCATATATATTTACTTTCTAGCCCTACCTAAATAAACATAATATAAAAACTTCTGCAACCACAAAAGTTATTTACCTTGAGTATCTCTGTAATCTCCAGCATCTTCTATGAGATTCTTCAAATAATCTAGAAAAGAAGAAAAAAAAAGTATTGGAGTACAATAAACCAATGAGCCCCAAACACATATCTTTCTTTTTTAATACTCTGTTAGTCTTGCTGGTTAATATACATGCTAGTCCAACTTATGCTAACTTTCTAAAAATGTGAAAAAATAAAGTCCTAAGGTCAATTTGAAATCAAGACATAGAATCAGAGCTAGAAAGAGCCTTGGAGGAAACATTGGTTATTTCAGAGATGAGGAATCAGATTACTGAGCAAAGGATCTCACCCAAGTCACACAACTTCTTGGTGGCAGAGCCAGCATGAGAATTCAGGTCTCCTAAATGCCCAGTTCAGCTTTTATCCCAGCACATAGGAAGTACCTTAATCTTGAGATCAGACATACGTCTAGTATAAAATTCTAAGGCATTAATTTAATCTCTAAAAGACTCCTGGATTTATTAACCTAAGAGTCTAACAATGCTCAGGACACCAAGGGAACTCGATACATGTGTTTAAACAGGTGGTTTTCAAATGAGGACAAATTTTCCTCCCAGGGTACATCTGGCAATGTCTGGAGACAGTTGGAGTTACCACAACTGGGGAAAAGGGGGTGCTACTGGCGGCTAGTGGTTAGAAGTCAGAAATGCAGACTGGACAAGGTGGCTCATGCCTGTAAACCTAGCGATGGAGGTAGATTACTTGAAGTCAGGAGTTCAAGACCAGCATGGCCAACATGGCGAAACCCTGTCTTTACTAAACACACACACACACACACACACACACACACACACACACACGTCAGAGATGGTGCTAAATATCTTATAATGACACCCTGCAACAAAAAAATTATCTGACCCCAAATATCAATGGACCTGATGTTGAGAAACCACGGTTTAGATGAAGACAGTCTGTAAATAAGTAATATGGTATATAGTAGTTCTTATAATACAGAAAAAAAAAAAAAACCTGAGGTACTAGAGGAAGCTCTATTTAACAAATCTTTAACACCAAGGAAAGTCATGGAATTTCAAGGCAAAACTTCCTTCTCTGCTGAGAAATGCTAGATGGACTCCCATTACATGTCAAATTAATACAAATTATTTCCTGTAATTTAAAGCCCCCCACTACATGGTCTGTATCAATTTTCTCTCTTGCCACTGCCTAAAATGGGCCCTTTGTTCTGACATTTGATTCTGTGTAACCCCTTAAACACTCCCCATGTGTCCCCTGGCTTCACACTTTTTGTCTCTAATAGTCCCTTTTGCACAATCCCTTCCTCTGTCTCTGCATATGCAAATTCTACTCATTTTCTTCAAGGCTCTTCTTAAATCCCCCTTCTCTTACAAAATTTCCATTTGAAAGAAACATTTTCTCCCTTTGAATAACACATGACACAGCAGCCTCACTTTATGCTTTTATCATTTTCTTTTTCACTAGACTCAAAGCTCCTTGTGAGCAGGTCATCTGATAAATCTTTCTTCCTCACACAGCACTTAGCCAGGAGCTTTGCACAAAGTGCACAATAAATGCTTACTGAATAAAAACAATTCACTTATTCATTCAAGATAGTCTCACCCCGTCGCCCAGGCTGGAGCACAGTAGTGCAATCGTCGCTCACTACAGCCTCAAATTCCTGGACTCAAGCAATCCTTCTGTCTCTGCCTCCCAAGTAGCTATGACTACTGGTGTGTGCCCCCATGTCTGCTTTTTTAAATTCTGGCCTCAAGCAATCCTCCTGCCTTAGCCTCCCAAAGTGCTGGGATTATAGGCAGTGAGCCACTGCACCTGGCCAAGAATACACTATTTTTTAGATAGGACTGTATTTTAGTTGAGGTAAAAGGCAATAAGGGCTGAAACCAATTCTAATGCCAGTGGGAACTGAGAAAATGAAAGGAGGAAAGGTGGTATATTCAGAGACTAAATACATCTTTATCAGGCCCAACTGCTAGTTAGTAATATTATGGAATAGATATAACTTCATCTCATGGATTTATGAACTCATGCTCAAAGGAACAAAAGAAAACATGGATGTCAGTGCCAGATCTTCAAACGTAACAGATGACACAAAGACACGCCCGACTGCTGAAACTCTGTAAGTCTTTGAGACAGTGATCTAAGAGCCTGTGTGAGTCTAGACACGGACATCATAAATATCCAGCACTGGCAATAAGCCATGATGAGATGTTATGTATAACCATATTAAGCTTCCCTCCACCACAGCATAGGTTCTATCTTGCCAGAGACCATCGCTAGCAATTTAGATCTTAATTTGAATGCAGAGAGCGTCCCCCTCAAAATATAAAGGAAAAATGAAGCAGGCACATACACAAAAAAAATTAAAAATAAAAAAAAAACCAAATTGACAAAATACATAAATTATACATTACACTTAGCCTCATCCAGAGATGAAAATAAACTTATTCTCACTCTGACACCATTCAGAATGCATTCAATATATTACATAAGCTGTGTTTGGTGAGTACAAACATTTAACATTTCTATGGCTGACAGCTGACAGAGTTAGGGAGACAAACTTACCCTCCCTGTTAGATGTTCTCAAATCCTAAGCTACCTCATTAATCAAGTGATTTTCCTTAAGCTGTTAGTTAGCTGAAGAGAAAGGATTGCAGATTTACCTAAATATCAGACTCACGGTGAGTTTCTATTTTGTCCTAAATTTCTGTTCTTTAATACAGAAGTAGATCCTTGAAAACTGAGACATTTCTCTAAACCAAAAGGGCTCCCCAGAAGATGTCCATATTAGGAAATCCTGACCTCAGAATCACTGTGCTGAGCTTGATAAGCTAAGTTGCATTTTCTTTGCTTGTACTCAACATGAACTTTTATGAACACAATTTAAGTACACTGAGCAGAAAACCCACCACTAACACGTTGCAACATCATGCCATGAATCAAGGAAGTAATGGAGTTATGTTTACCCTCCTTGCCAATTTTTAAAAACATCTTAATGGTCTCCAAAATTCAACTCTCCAACTTCCAAAGTTCCTTCCATCCATCCATCCGTGTTTTTAGGGCATCTTCTTGCAGTATATCTTTTTGAGTACTTTTACCTTGGTACAAAGAGTAGGACCAGGATCTCCTTAAACAGTTAAGAATCACCTGGGGTCTTAACTGCAGCATGAGAATGTGACTGATCACCCTCTGAGTCAGATGGAGGAACAATGAAACCACTGGCTGCCCCAGTGACTGTTATAACCCAGGTGAAACCCAGGAAAGTAAACCAGACAGACATGCCTATATTGGTCATAGGGAATCATCTATTACCTATCACATAGGACCTGGTATTCAGCACAAACTTTCCTAAGAACAATGAGGGGGAACAGTCATTTCAGTTTGCCCACGTTAAACTGGTAGTATTCTATGACCTCTCTGTTCCTGCCAAAACAAACTGAGCATTATTCAAAACTTCAGGCCAGGCGTGGTGGCTCACACCTGTAATCCCAGAACTTTCGGATGCCAAGGCAGGTGGGTCATGTGAGGTCAGGAGTTCGAGATCAGCCTTACCAACATGGAGAAATCCCTTCTCTACTAAAAATACAAAATTAGCCGGGCATGGTGGCACATGCCTGTAATCTTAGCTACTCGGGAGGCTGAGGCAGGAGAATCGCTTGAACTCAGGAGGCGGAGGTTGCAGTGAGCCAAGATCATCCCATTGCACTCCAGCCTGGGCAACAAGAGCAAAACTCCATCTCAAAAAACAAACAACAACAAAAAAACACTTCACTAATAAAACTGCCTCAAATGCCACTGAGGTTATTTTTATCCAAGGGAAAAAACCCACAAACGTTAGTTCAGTGGGTAGGTACACTACAAAATATACTCTTTGGCCACCAGGTGGCATCACTGATTAATAAAAGTTAATTAACTGCATCACCATCACCCAACCTAAGCAATACAAAATTAAGCGGAACACAAGAACACACTATGTGCAACTTCTAGGGATATGCAAGTTACCTTTTTCTTTTTTGAAGGAGGGTCTCTCTCTGTTGCCTAGGCTGGAGTGTGCAGTGGTGTGATCAATGCTCATTACACCGTCAACCTCCCAGGCTCAAGCGGTTGTACCACACCTCAGCCTCCCAGGTAGCTAGAACTACAGGCCTGTACTACCACGTTGGGCTAAGTTTTTAATTTTTTGTAGATAAGAGGTCTATGTTGCCCAGGCTGGTCTTGAACTCCTGAACTCAAGTGATCCCCTTACCTTGGGCTCCCAAAGTACTGGGATTATAGGTGTGAGCCATGGTCCCAGTACAAGTTAATTTTGTTCTCATATAGAATGCTCAAGGCTGGGCACAGTGGCTCATGCCTATAATCCCACTACTTTGGGAGGCTGAGGTGTGCAGATCACTGGAGTCAGGAATTTGAGACTAGCCTGGCCAACATGGTGGAAGCATGTCTCTACTAAAAGTATAAAAATTAGCCAGGCATAGTGGCAGGTGCCTGTAATTCCAGCTACTCAGAATAGTGAGGCAGGAGAATTGCTTGAACCCAGGAGGCAGTGAGCCGAGATCATGCCACTATACTCTAGTCTGAGTGACAGAGCAAGACTGCCTCCAAAAAAAAAGAAAAAAAGAAAAAAAAAAAACAAAAAACCAAGAGAAAGGATGAGGACCCAATATGTACTATATCTTGTTGAAGATTTAAGTTTTCTGTATAAGGGTTCTCAGGGAGCCTTACCACCACTCATTGATTACCTAATCAATAAATAACGAACTTAGAGCAGAAACTAGTCAGAAGTACTGTTAAACATTACTAAAAATTAGTCATCTGTGGGAATCTGGGACTTTTTGCATGCAACAACCAGTCAGATTCCTGCAGTGTGCACTGAGAAATGTTTGGCAGCAAAGCACAGAGGAAATGAGTGTATAGGAGGGATGACATTCCAAAGTCAAATGTTTTGAATTTGAGGACATGTCTTGCTTTGTATTCTTCAGATTTCTTCTTTCCTCCATAAATATGTAGTTCTAGTCGATATGCCTTTGTAAAGTTTTACAAAGTTTCAGATTTTGTAAGAAGCAACCTAAAATTAGCCTGACTTGTGAAACAAAGTACTGAGCATTTTAAATACCAACAAGGATCAAGTGTCAAGTTACAAAACATACTGACACTTCAAGGCAGCTTGGTGAAGTGGTCAAGAGCCCTTGGTCTGGAATTAGAAGACAGAAATTCTTGGACTAGGCGTGATGGCTCATGCCTGTAATCCCAGCACTATGGGAGGCCGAGGTGGGAGGATACAGCCTGGGCAGATAGTAAGATCCCATCTCTATGTCTTTAGATGATTATGATGATGATAATAAAAGATAGAAATGCTTACTCTGCCCGGTCCAGCCACGTCTAGCCGAGGTATGGGCCTTTGGTTATGCCCCGTAGCATTTTTTGTTAATATCCTCATACATAAAATAACTAGGCTAAACCAGATTGAAAAACTATAATGATTCTCATTCTTCTTTTTTTCCTTTCTTTTTTTTTTTTTTTTTAAAGACAGGGTTTCACTATGTTGGTCAGGCTGGTCTTGAACTCCCGACCTCAGGTGATCCGCCCGCCTTGGCCTCCAAAGTGCTTGGATTACAGGCGTGAGCCACCATGCCCGGCTATTATGATTCTCATTCTAAAACATCATAAAACTTATTTTGTGAGAAAATAAAATGAAAATTTTGAAAAATTAAACAATGAGGAAAACTAAAATCATGAACACCTCTTTAAGAAAAATGATTACTAAACTATTTCCTCGTTTTTATAAATGCTTGATTTAATAACCATCCTAGGGTATATCATACAGTGCTTAGGTATTCTATTAGCCTTTAGTGCATTTAATTTGTTTTGGCTATTATAAGTAGGATGGAAATATATCCTCATTTACCCGTAATGATCTTGCCTTATACCTGCTGTCCAGGCATAATTATAAATACTGTCTTATTTTACTTTCGTAAGCTAACAGGTTTGGATTTGTAAGTAACACTGATCACCACTGTTGGCTGGCGTGGTGGCTCACCCCTGTAATCTCAGCACTTTGGGAGGCCGAGGTGGGCAAATCGCCTGAGGTCAGGAGTTTGAGACCAGCCTGGCCAACATGGCAAAACCCTGTCCCTACTAAAAATACAAAAATTAGCTGGGGTTGGTGGCGCACGCCTGTAATCCCAGCTACTAGGGAGATGGAGGCAGGAGAATCACTTGAATCCGGGAACTGGAGGTTGCAGTGTGCCAAGATCATGCCACTGCACTCTAGCCTGGGTGACAGAGCAAGACTCCATCTCAAAAAATCAAAAATAAAAACAAAAAATAAAGCATTACCTTCTTCCATATTTCAGATTATGTCCTTGGGATCAAGGATAATGAATTTTTTTTTTTCACTTCATGATTTGTGCTATAGAAAAAAATTTTTGGCTGGGCGAGGTGGCTCATGTCTGTAATCCCAGCACTTTGGGAGGCTGAGGCAGGTGGATCACCTGAAGTCAGGAATTCAAGACCAGCCTGGCCAACATGGCAAAACCCTGTCTCTACTAAAAATACAAAATTAGCCTGGCATGGTGGTAGGCGCCTGTAGTCCCACTCCTCGGGAGGCTGAGGCAGGAGAATTGCTTGAACCCAGGAGGCAGATGTTACAGTGAGTCAAGATTGTACCACTGCACTCCAACCTGGGTGACAGAGTGAGACTCCCACCTCAAAAAAAAAATTTTTTTTTAATTTTTTTTGAGTGCTTGATATATATCATAAAAAATATTTCCTAAAGGGACATACATAAATATATGAGAATATCAGTTTTAGTAAATGCCAGTTTTGTGTGTTGCAGTTTTTTATTGCTGGTAGAGAGAACTGACAGCCTGTTTTATTTGATATTTGTCATTCAAAGGACATGATACATCACTATTATTTATTATGTGCTCTTTTGTTCTAAGTTACTATATTTGCTTATTTTTTAGTCTAGATGTATATTTTTAGTATTTGTACTGAAATAAAAATTTCCAAAAAAATTCCCACAGGTATATTTTCTGATGTGCTGCTTGCCTTTTTACTTTGACTATATTTTAAACTTTTATAATATCTTAATTTTATTATCAGTGTGTAAAGATGCTCAAAAAAATAAAATAAAAAGTGTCAATATTTTCCTTCATAGGCCGGGTGTGGTGGCTCACCCCTGTCCAGCACTTTGGGAAGCTGAGGTGGGCAAATCACTTGAGGTCAGGAGCTTGAGACCAGCCTGGCCAACATGATGAAACCCTGTCTCTACTAAAAATACAAAAATTAGCTGGGTGTGATGGCACATGCCTGTAATTGCAGCTATGTGGGAGGCTGAGGCAGGAGAATCATTTGAACCCAAGAGGCAGAGGTTGCAGTGAGCTGAGATGGTGCCACTGCCATTTCAGCCTGGGCAACAGAGGGAGACTCTGCCTCAAAAAAAAAAAAAAATTTATATATATATATATATATATAAATGCGCGCGTGCACGCGCGCGCGCACACACACACACACACACATTCCTTTTTAATTCCTTTATTTTTCTGGGCCTACAAAACTATCTTTCCTCTTATCCTCATTTTAGAGTTTTAATAAATAGCCATTTTTAGAATTCTTCATATTTAGTTCTGATTTTATTTGTATTATGTATTAATGTAGAAATCTTGATTTGTTTTTGAAATTATTAATATTATTTTTGAGATGGAGTCTCTCCTGTCATCCACGCTGGAATGCAGTGGCATGATCTTGGCTCACTGCAACCTCTGCCCCCTGTTTTCAAGGGATTCTCCTGCCTCAGTCTCCCGAGTAGCTGGGACAACATACGTGTGTTACCACACCCAGCAAATTTTTGTACTTTTAGTAGAAACGAGGTTGTACCATGTTGGCCAGGCTGGTTATTTTTCAATTATTAATAGGTTATTTAATAAACAACCTTGAGATCAGCCTGACCAACATGGAGAAACCCTGTCTCTATTAAAAATACAAAATTAGCTGGGTGTGGTGGCGCATGCCTGTAATCCCAGCTACTGAGGAGGCTGAGGCAAGAGAATCGCTTGAACCTGGGAGGCAGAGGTTGCGTTGAGCCAAAATTGGGCCACAGCACTCCAGACTGGGCAACAAGAGCAAAACTCTGTCTCAAAAGAAAACAAAAAAACCCAACCTTTTATTTTTCTATTGTCTTGGGTTTCCTACTTTGTCATACATAAGATTCTCATACTATTTCAAGTTACTTCCTTAGTCCATGAAGAATAATTCCTTTTATAATAAATCAATAGCTCTATTCTTGCCATGGTATTGTGGATCTTTAATTGTTGATGCCTTAGAGTATGTATTGACTGGCATTTGTCTCCCAGAATATTATTTAACAATGTATCCTATTTATTTCTATAAACAAAACCATTTTGAGAGGTAATGATAAAACTCCAAAATTCTAAGTTAATCTTAATGAGAATATGTAATGTCATGAATATATTAGAAGCTAAGTAAATGTTACTATAGTATAAGGTATCATTTTATGCACAAATGCTAAAACTGTGGCCTTCCTGAGGACAGAAAGTGTGATTTAATCAGTTATAGCCCCAGCACCTAGAACAAGATCTGATATGCCAGGGGCACTGGCTCATGCCTATAATCCCACCACTTTGGAAGGCTGAAGCAGGCGATCACCTGAGGTCAGGAGTTTGAGACCAGCCTGGCCAACATGGTGAAACCCTGTCTTTACTAAAAATACAAAAATTAGCTGGGTGTGGTGGCGCATACCTGTAATTCCAGCTACTCCGGAGGCTGAGGTGTAAGAATTACTGAACCTGGGAGGCGGAGGTTGCAGTAAGCCAAGATCGTGCCATTGCACTCCAACCTGGGCAACAGAATGAGACTCTGTCTCAAAAAAAAAGAAAGTGCTCTGCCTTTGGCTCCAATTCTTCTGCTTCTCAAACACTCATTCAATTCTAGTCTTTGAATATGTACATGGCCTAGGGCGGACTCTTATAGATGTGGTGCTTGCCTAAATTAGAAAACATGATGTCCGGTGGAGTACACTGGCTATAGATGTGGTGCTTGCCTAAATTAGAAAATGTGATGTCCGGTGGAGTACACTGGCTATAGATGTGGTGCTTGCCTAAATTAGAAAATGTGATGTCCAGTGGGGTACACTGGCTCACGCCTGTAATCCCAGCACTTTGGGAGGCCAAAGTGGGGAGATCACATGAGGTTAGGAATTCGAGACCAGCCTGGTCCACATGGTGAAACCTCGTCTCTAATAAAAATACAAAAATTAGCTGGGTGTGGTGGTGCATGCTTGCAGTTCCAGCTATTTGGGAGCTTCTAAGGTAGGAGAATCACTTGAACCTGGGAAGTCGAGGATGCAGTGAGGCAAGATCGAACCACTGCACTCTAGCCTATGTGACAGAGCAAGACTCTGTGTCAAAAAGAAAAAAAAAAAAGAAACAACATGATCTTTCTGGGCTCTCAGGTTGCCTTTCTGTGAATTAGAAAAGGTCCCTTCCCTGGGCCAATGCACCCTCTCACCAGGACACAAAACATGGCAAGCAAAGTGCAGGCTGGATTTGAATTATAGGCAGGCATCCTTGTGCAAGAATTTTGTAAGGAAGCCCTGGTCTATCCTAGCCTTTGACACAATCCTGGTCATGAGGTGGCATCCCCACAGAACTCACAAACCACCAAACACAACTCCAGGCTCATCCTATGGTAAAATTTTGACATAGATCCCATGATAGATGGTATCTCCACAGGTTCCTTTTTAGTGTGATAGTCCAGCTAGGCATATCCAGAATGTCCTAAGGAGAGGCAAACTGTAAAAGTCAATATACATTATTTTGACTTGACTTGTCTGAGGCTGCTTTTCTTCTTTCTTTCTTTCCTTCCTTCCTTTCCTTCCTTCCCTTTCCTTCCTTTCTTCCTTGTCTTTTTCTTTCTTTCCTTCCTTCCTTCATTTCCTTCCTTTCTTCCTTCCTTCCTTCCTTTCCTTCCTTCCTTGTCTGTCTGTCTTTCTTTTTCTTTCTTTCCTTCCTTCCTTCTTTTTTTTTTCTTTTTTTTGACAGGGTTTCCCTCTGTTGCCCAGGCTGGAGTGCTGTGGCTCACTGCAGCCTCAACCAACCTTGACCTCCTGGGCTCAAGTGATTCTCCTGCCTCAGCCTCCTGAGTACCTGAGATGACAGGTATATGCCACCATGCACAGCTATTTTTTTTTTTTTTAGTTGCCCAGGCTGGTCTCAAACTGCTGAGCTCAAATGATTCTTCTGCCTCGGCCTCCCAAAGAGCTGGGATTACAGGCGTGAGCCACTGCACATGGTTGGATGCTGCTTGTGTTAGTGGATACATTTTCTAGTTATTAAGGCTACCACTTTATCAAGCAGGAATCTTAAGTGTATGGAAATGGCTTGGCACAGTCAAGCCACACTTAAAAGAAGCTCTTACCCATATTTGGTCTGTACTATCCTATCAACAAAGCAAAATTAGGTTTAGGGAAAGAAACACATTTTATTACCCAACAGCCAAGTGAAGAATAAAGCAAATATAAGCCCCACAGTTCAAATTTGACTAAAGTTCAGTGTTTTCTCCAACTGAAAGAGGTCCTGATGAGAGCCCATGATTCTGACAAAAATTGTGAGAGGAACTTTAGCAACAGATTCTGCTTGCTATACCTCTGCCAAGACAAGTCCCAGCAACAGAGGCATTTGGCTACTTGCAGGAAATCTGGGTCAAATCTGCACTTAGAATTGGAAAAAGAATGGCTTTGTAGCAATGTCTATGGGTAGAATTTGGAGTATCTGCAAACTTGGATGGCTAAAAGACACGCAATCAAACAAACCTCATTTTCACTAACCTCTAGACTGAAATATAGTTTTTCCTTCCATCATAAATGTAGGTGCAAACCACAACAGTATTAGTGATATTTGTGACTTTATCACCACAGATATTTTTATAGCATATTACAATTGTAGCAGACATCTTACCACTCTCAGCATTCCTTTCACTCCTACTTCAAAATCATGGTAGTTATTACATCTGCCACCAGATCTGATTTAATGTAGTACTAAAGAAATACATTCATTAATTACTATGTTACGATTTAAAAATATTTTATTACTGTGATTGTGGTATAGCAAAACAAAATTTTTTTTTAAATAATTGTACTTCAGCCCAATTGGTTTTCCCTTTATCTTATGAAGTTTTTTCAGCATTTAAAAAAAAATTATTCTGAGAAGGACTCATAGGCCATATAAGACTGCCAGAGGAATCTAGGCACCAAAAAAATTAAGAACCCCTGTTCTACAGAGAAACTAAGATTACATTTAAAAGCTCTAAGCTAATAGAACAGGCAGATGAAATGTGCCACACTTGATCTTAGCCAAAAAGCCAAGAAGTAATGATGAAATGTTCTTACGTTATATACCCTAAACACTTTCCATAGCATTAAAACATTTCATGGACAGCTGGGTGCAATGGCTTATGTCTATAATTCCAGCATTTTAGAAGGCTGAGGTGAAAGGATCCCCTGAACCAAGGAATTTAAGACCAGCCTGGGCAACACAGTGAGATCCCATCTCTACAAAAAATAGAAAAAATTAGCCAGGTGTGCTGGTGCATGCCTGTAGCCATAGCTACTTGGGAGGCTGAAGTGGGAGGATCTCTTGAGTCTGGAAGGTTGAAGTTGCAATAAGCCATAATCCTGCCACCACACTCCAACTGGGGCAACAGAGCAAGACCATGTCTCAATCAATCAATCAATCAATCAATATTTGTATTTTGTGGATACCTGGATACAATTTATTCAATACCATCTCTCAAAATACCTTGTTCAAAACTACAATTAAAAATAAATTCCTTCTTGCCAAACACCGTCAACATGGTGTTCAAGCGCTTTTTTGGAGATTGGCTGGGTAGCCTATGTCTCCTTTGAACCTCATGCTAGAAAATTCATCGTGGCCAGGCACGGTGGCTCATGCCTATAATCCCAGCACTTTGGGAGGCGGAGGCGGGTGGATCACGAGGTCAGGAGATCAAGACCATCCTGGCCAACATGGTGAAACCCCGTCTCTACTAAAAATACGAAAATTAGCTGGGTGTGGTGGCATGTGCCTGTAATCCGAGTTACTCAGGAGGCTGAGGCAGAAGAATTGCTTGAACCAGGGAGTCGGAGGTTGCAGTGAGCAGAGATTGCACCACTGCACTCCAGCCTAGTGACAGAGCGAGACTCGGTCTCAAACAAACAAACAAAAATCCATCGTGGTGATCATAGATGTTATTGATCAGAATAGGGCTTTGGTATGTGGACCTTGCAGTCAAGTGAGGCAGACAGGCCATGCCTTTCAAGTGCATGAAGCTCGCTGATGTCATCCTCAAGTTTCCACAAGGTGCCCGCCAGAAATATGTCCAACAAGCCTGGCAGAAGGCAGACATCAATACAAAATGGGCAGCCACATCATGAGCCAAGAAGATCGAAGCCAGAGAAAGGAAAATGAAAATGACAGATTTTGATCATTTTCAAGTTGTGAAGGCAAAGAAAATGAGGAACAGAATAATCAAGAATGAAGTTAAGAAGCTTCGAAAGGCAGCTCTCCTGAAAGCTTCTCCCAAAAAAGCACCTGCTGCTAAGAGTGCTGCTGCTTCTACAGCTGCTGCTAAAGTTCCAGCAAAAAAGATGACTGCTGAGGGCAAGAAGTCTCCAGCCCAGAAAGCCACAGGTCAGAAGTTAGTACCCTAAAAGCTCTGAAGGGTCAAAAAGCTCCAGCCCAGAAAACACCTGCTTCAAACGCATCTGGCAAGAAAGCGTAAGAGGCAATTATAAAAAATAACAATGGTTCTTTTTGGGAAAAAAAAAAAAGAGGCCAGGCACAGTGGCTCATGCCTGTAATCCCAGTACTTTGGGAGGCTGAGGCAAGTGGGTCACTTGAGGTCAGGAGTTTGAGACCAGCCTGGCCAACACAGCGAAACCCCGTCTCTGCTAAAAATACAAAAATCAGGCCAGGCATGGTGGCTCAGGCCTGTAATCCAAGTGCTTTGGTTGGCCAAGGTGGGTGGATCACAAGGTCAGGAGTTCGAGACCACCCTGGCCAATATGATGAAACCCTGTCTCCACTAAAAATACAAAAAAATTAGCAGGGTGTGGTGGTGCATGCCTGTGATCCCAGCTACTCAGAAGGCTGAGGCAGGAGAATTGCTTGAACCCAGGAGGCAGAGGCTGCAGTGAGCCAAGATCGCGCCACTGCACTGTAGCCTGGGCGACAACGTGAGACTCCGTCTCAAAACAAAAAAAAAGTGTGCACGTGCACGCGCACACACACTAGCCAGGCAGGGATAGGGGGAGTGATGGCGGATGTGAGGGCACCTGTAATCCCAGCTACTTGGAAGGCGGAGGCGGGAGAATTGCTTGAACCCAGAAGGTGCAGGTTGTAGTGAGCTGAGATCACACCACTATGCTCCAGCCAGGGTGACAGAGTGAGACTCAGTCTCAAATATAAATAAGTAAACAAATTTCAACAGAACAAGAGCTGAGCAAATTATATAACATGAATTCAGAATTCTGAATAGTGTTATCTTCCTAATTTACATGGATGGAACTGCCTTATATCAGAGACCTTTGGATTCATCAGAAACTAGATAACTATATTCCTTGCCTGGAGTCCAGGACAGCCCTACTCTTTTTTAAATCAAGTTCTGCCTTAGAGAAAGTGTTAAAATAACTTTGATATGTACAATTAACCCCAGGTTTTAAAATAAATACTTACTAAACAGAAGTTTTCCATAAGGGTTTTTAAAAAGAGTCATCTGTTAATTTAATTCTGATCTTTTTTACATGTGCTTGTTAGCCTGTACATAGCTCAAATTTATAGCTTCAGAACACTCTAACAGATGTTTTAAATATCTCATTTTCTACCAACATGAGAAGTCCTGGATTTCTAAAACCTAGAGGGAGTTAATATTATCCTAGACTAAAGGCAAAGACTACGAGAAAAAGTAGTATTATATGTTGCTAAAGTAGCCTTTCATATAACATAAATATTTTGAACAAGATCAAAGAAACCAGCTGATCCACATTTAATCAAAGTTCAAAGGATTGTGTTTTTTTGTAAATGTAGAAGTGAAAAAGACTTTTCAGAGGAATTTTTAAATTATATTTTTCATTATATTTTCTCTACCAGGATCCTTACTGATTCAACTTGTTTCAACATCAATGTAATAACCTTCCACAAATGAAAGGCTTTTTACTGAAAAAAAAAGTTATACAACATATAGCACAGGTAGAGGGAAAAAAACTAAAAGGATCTGTGATAGCCATCTCTGGATGGGAGAAGATAAAAGTGACTTTATTTTTTCATAATCCTTAAATTTTTATATGCACAAAAGATCCCTTTAAAGATAAAAAGTGGCTCTTAAAAAAATAACACATCACCAGAATATACTTTCTCAAACTAAATGAATATCTTTTGTGACTGCTACTTGTACTGAAGTCTGCCTCTTAACTTTCTTTATTTTTTTGAGATAGGGTCTTGCTCTGTTGCCCAGGCTAAAGTACAGCAGGCACGATCATGGCTCACTGCAGCCTTTAACTCCTGGGCTCATGTGGTCATCCTGCCTCAACTTCCCCAGTAGCTGGGATGACCTTCCTATATCACCACATCCAGCTAATTTTTCAATTTTCTTTTGCAGAGACAGAGTCTCATTATGTTGACTACGGTGGCTTCAAACTCCTGGGCTCAAGCGATCCCCCCAACTCGGTGCTGGGATTATAGGCATGAGCCACCATGCTCAGCCCTGCCTCTGACTTTAAGGCGTTTACAATCTAGTTGAGAAGATAAAGCACAGATCCATGGAATAATTAAACAATTAAAAGATCCAGTCACAAAACAAAGGGCAAGATCAACACAATTTTTAGGAATTGAGAAGGAGAAGGCTCAGTGGGGGCCTGAGTGGTTGGGCACAACCTCAAAGAGGAAGACTGTAGGTCCCATCAGGGCAGGGGCCACCACTGTGTTGTCTGCCAGTGAGTGTTCAGCTCAGGGCTAACTTCTATAAATATTTGTTGGTGGAGTGATTAATAGAGGAGAGAATCTGGCTTTGAAAGATAGCTTTCAAAAGACAGAGAGAAATCTACTATACCTACTAGACCAAAGCAAAAAAAGGTTCAGGTAATTCTGGGTTATAAACTGTTGTCTTTATACTATGAATAAGTGGGTTTTCAACTTTTCTAGTAAACAGAATGAAAGTGTGTCCTTAGAAGAGAAATTAGGCAACAACTGTGCTAGGCTACATAGAGGGATGATAAGAGGTAGCATGACCAGTAGCAAGAAATTGCTATAAAATGGCGTCACTTTAGTAAGGCCTGGCACGGAGCATAACAAAGAAATAAAAGGAGCAGGAACTAGAGGTGGAGGGAAATTTATTGGCAAATCCTACAGGGAGGAAAGAGAAAAGGGAAGGATTTCAGTCCTTTCCATAGTTTTGTGACTGGATAACTGAAAGAATGCTTTTACTCTTAAACATCCATCCATCCATCCATCCATCCATCCGTCCATCCAACACTCATTGATGCTACTGCTTGGGGATTCTCAACCTTATAAAAAAGAGCAACTTTCCCTTTCCCTGACTATACCTTTCAGTTGACTGAGTCCCTGTGTGTTCCAGGATCTATGCCTGACACTGGAATAGGATAATAAAGACAATCTCTACCCTGAAGAGATGAGAAAGAAGGAGATAAGTAATAATGTAAGTTGAGACTGCTCTGATAGCAGTGTGTTTTTTTCCCATTCTTTCCAACTTCAAATAGAACCTGGCCTGATAAACTGGCCTTGAGTAGCCAATACAAAAGTAAAATTTACAAGTTTTTTTTTTTTTTTTTGAGATAGAGTCCTGCTCTGTTGCCCAGGCTGGAGTGCTGTAAGGTCTTTTAGGCTGATTGACAGTGCCATGGACACCATGTTAACCTCTGTGACCTGCAGGGACACTCCAGATGAGTTCCTGGAAAACCTAAAGTAACTAGAAGACCCTGCAAAGATAAAGAAATGATCAACCTCTGTGTGCCTACTTAACTTTAAGACATTCTCTATTGTCCCTTATTCCCGCCCCAGTTGATAAGGCCATTCGACTCCACACCCTGTGACCCCCTCCCAGCTTGCAAAAAACCGCCCTAAACTGTAAATTCTGTAACTTTCCACTGCCCATCTCAAACCTATAAAACCAACTCCTATCCCACTGCCCTTTGCTGACGCCCTTTTCGGCCTCAGCCCACCTGCACCCAGGTGAATAAACAGCTATGCTGCTCAAACAAAGCCTGTTTAGTGGGGGGGTATCTTCATTCCTCACACACATTTTAACAAGTGCAGTGGCGCAATCTCGGCTCACTGCAACCTTTACCACCCGGGTTCAAGTGATTCTCCTGCCTCAGTCTCCTGAGTAGCTGGGATTACAGGTGAATGCCACCATGCCCAGTTAATTTTTATATTTTGTAGAGATGGGTTTTTGCCATGTTGGCCAGGCTGGTCTTAGACCCCTAGGCTCAAGCGATCTGCCCACCTCAGCTTCTCAAAGTGCTGGGATTACAGGTGTGAGCCACTGTGCCCAGCCAAAATTTACAAATATTTAGGCTTAAATTATATAAATCACTGATTTCATTATATAAATCACTGATTTCGTTATATAACTATATGCATTCTTTTAGATCCGGTTTTGAATTGATCTTAACAAAATACTAACAAGAATAAAGGTGTAAGTTTTTTACTGCAATGAAGGAAGAGATTGCCTAAATAGAATACCCTGTAGAAATCCAAAGTCAGTCCAGAAAAGAAAACACTTTCCTTGAAACAATTGAAAAACAAGACAATAGGCTGGTTATTTGAATAGCAGTGATAGACTGCTCTATCTGGGGATTTCCACTGATCTTTTCTAAAAGGATTCCAAAAGAAACCATCTTATCATCTACGAATATCTTGGTGGGAGGCACAAACCTACTTACATTGAGTCAGGCAGGAATGCTTTCCCTTCTCAACCTGAAACTTAATAGAGCAAAGTTGCCAGGAGTTGCCTCAAATGCATGAAGTACCACTCCTGTTTGCTCTTGCATGTTCTGTGCATTTGGAATCAATCCAAACTCCAAACTGGAAATAAAAGTACTTACCTCAGAAGGTTGTTAAAGGATTAAATCATTTGAGTTTTATTATCCAAAGTAATTAACATGTTTAGAAAGATGCAATTTTATGACCTAAAATCCAACTTTAAAAAATCTCAGGCTGGACACATCAGGCCTGTGATGCCAGCACTTTGGGAGGCCAAGGCAGGAGGATCACTTGATCCCAGGAGTTCAAGCCTAGTCTGGACAACATGGGGAAATCCTGTCTCTACATAAAATTAAAAAAAAATAAAAGAATCTCAGTGCCCAGACTCTTTCCTGCCTTGGGAGGACATTTCACCTTTCTTTTCAGGAGAAGATATCATCTCTAATATATCTTAGATCTCTAAAATGTCTCAATGTTATTCTTTGGACTAAAAACATTTTGGCTAATGAGATGTTTTAAACCTAGCTTAAAATCAGTTGAGATGGATTTTCATTCTCATTGCCCAGGCTGGGGTGCAGTGGCGTGCCCTTGGCTCATGGCAACCTCCGCCTCTTGAGTTCAAGTGATTCTCCTGCCTCAGCCTCCCAAGTAGCTGGGATTACAGACATGTGCCACCACACCCGGCTAATTTTGTATTTTTAGCAGAGATGGGGTTTCTCCATGTTGGTCAGGTTGGTCTCGGACTCCCAACCTCAGGTGATCTGCCAGCCTTGACCTCTCAAAGTGCTGGGATTACAGGCATTAGCCACCGCACCCAGCCCCAAAATTATTTCCTGAACAGCTTCAACATGTCTAAAACTGACCCAAATATTTTGGAGGGCATAAAATTATAGATATAAGACACACTTCCTGACCTCAAGGAGTTGAAGAACTGAAGGAATCAGAGATGGCTACAAAAAGAATGGACTTCTGACTGACTTCAGGTCAGGCTTGGAGGAAGGAAAGAATTTTAATCAATGGAAGAAAGGGCATAGGATGAAGAATACAAAGTCTATGTTCTTTCTTTAATTTTAGTCCTGATTTTGTGGACTTGAACAAGCCATTCATCACTTTTTCCCCTTCACAAATTCACCAGTATTGAGGGCCTACTATATATAAAGTATTGTGCATCAATTAACTAATGAGGTGGGCAGATCATCTGAGGTCAGCAGTTTGAGACCAGGCTGGCCAACGTAACAAAATCCTGTCTCTACTAAAAATACAAAACTTGGCCAGGTATGGTGGCTCATGTCTGTAACTCCAGCACTTCGGGAGGCTGAAGCAGGCGGATCACATGGTCAGGAGTTTGAGACCAGCTTGACCAACATGGTGAAACCTGGTCTCTACTAAAAATATAAAAATTAGCTGGGTGTGGTGGTTTGTGCCTATAATCCCAGCTACTCAGGAGGCTGAGACAGGAGAACTGCTTAAATCTGGGAGGCAGAGGTTGCAGTGAACCAAGATTGAGCCACTGCACTCCAGCATGGGCAAGAGCAAGATTTTGTCTCAAAAAAAAAAGTGGGGGTGGGTGGGGGGAAGCTGGGAAAAAAATTAATTAATTAAAATAGATAAATAAAAGATTTTTCAATCTAAAATTAAATAAGAGGTAGCTCAAAACTAAAAATAACTCCAAGCTCACATGATATTGGTATTATAAAACAAATTTTTTTTTTCTTTTTTTAAAGAGATAGAATTCTCACTATCACCCAGGCTGATGTGCAGTAGCATGACCATGGCTCACTACAGCCTCGAACTCCTGGGCTCAAGCTATCCTCCCATCAGCCTCCTGAGTTGCTGGGCTACAGGCATAACTAGATTTTAACTGTACCTAGTTAAAATCTGTTTTAGTAAAGAGAATTTTTTAAACCTGCTTTTGTCATTTCACCCTTTCTCAATCAAAAACAAAGCATGAAACCTAAATTTAACATATGTAGACTTTTTACTATTTAGAACAGTTATAGTGTGTGAAATAAAATAAATATGTAAAAATTATTCTTTGCATTAAAATTTCAGATTCATGCTCCATTCTCCTCCCATTTGAAACCATAGTTGTCTTTTGCCACTGAAAACAGTACTTCATTTGACAGCTGTGGAAACAGCCTACGCCATTCAATAACTGGTTTATGATAGAGCATTGAATTTATCTAACAAAAACACAACACGTGTATCAGTACTTCCCTTTGTCCTGTGTATTCCAAATCTTTGCTAAAAGCAAAGGAAAGAAAGAACAGATGGACAGGATATCCTTAAACTATTCAGTTGGCTTTATGTCATTCAGAGAGAAGTCTAGTGTCTGATTCATAGTTAGAAATTTAAATTACGGCTGGTTGTGGTGGCTCACACCTATAATTCCAGCACTTTGGGAGGCTGATCCGGCAGATTACTTAAGGTCAGCAGTTCAACACCAGCCCGGCCAACATAGCAAAATCCTGTCTCTACTAAAAATATAAAAATTATCTGGGCATGGTGGTACACACCTGTAACCCTGGCTATTCTGGAGGCTAAGGCAGGAGAATAGCTTGAACCTAAGAGAAGGTTGCACTGAGCCAAGATCGTGCCACTGCACTCCAGCCTGTCCTAGGGCTAAAAGGTAGGTCTCCCTCATGAGCAGTCTTCCTGCCACTAGGCAAGCTTTGAAGTGCTGAATTCTTTGCCTAAAGGGAAATGAGGAAATCCTGGTTTTTCAAGATTCACATATTACCTCCAATACAGCTCGTGGCTTAAGAGAGTGAAGTTAAGGAGAAAAGCAGACAACAATTTCTTAAGGGGAGTAACAGAAACCAAGTACCTCCAAATTTACTTATAGAAAATTACAACACATTGACTTTAGGGTCGTGGCCACATTTTGATGTCCTTGTCCATTTTGATATAATTTTTAATATTATGTATGCATATTAAGTCACTGTACATCCAATACAGTTCAGCAAATATTCCAGAGAACCTAGTAGTGGGTATTGGATAATTATGTTTAGTACTGAGACTGTACCAGCCTTTTTGTGATGCCAAACCACTTAATCTCCATAAGCCTGTAATCTCATCAGTGAAGATAAAATTCTGACATTTGCATGGCTATGGTGAGGATTTAAAGAGCCAGTGAATATAAAGGCCTGATTACAGTATGTTCCTTCACTCAGTGTTTTTACTTTTTTCTTTCTTTCTTTTTTCCTTAGTAGACAGACATAGCTCTATAATCTTGAAACTTACAGTCTAGAAGAGGATAGACTATAATCATGACAAGGAAATAATCAGGATAAGGATAAGAATACTACTATTACTAATAATAGTAGAAGTTAATACTTAGGTAGAACTTGTTGTAATTAAAGCATTATTCTTGTTGTTGTTTTTTTTTTTTTTTTAAGATAGGGGTCTCGGGTCTCACTATGTTGCCCAGGTTAGTCTCAAACTCCTGGGCTCAGAGATCCTCCTGCCTCAGCCTCTCCAATAGCTGGGACTCTAGGCGTGTCCACGGCACCCAGCTATGGTACTATTCTAAGGACTGTCCACATTTATCTCATTAATCAAACCTTATAACAACCTTCTGAGGCAAGTAACTAGGGCCATGATAGTGCTATATAAATATGTGGGAGTGACCCTCTAAACTCCATTCTTGAGTGGTTGGGGAAAGTACCTTCTTGGAATTAATAATATTAGATAAAACAATGTGGGGGTATGGGGTTGGGATGGTGAAAGATGTTCTGAATTAAAAGTAACTACATGTATGAATGCCCAGAGGTGAAAATGCACACATTGATGGATGATCAAAGAACCAAAAGCAGTTCCATTCAGGCAACAAATATGTGAAGTACACAAGCAATCTACAAATCCACATAATAGGCAATGTGGTGACTGGGGTGATATACAAAGAGAGGCACTCTTAGGAAAGGCAGAGTTTCATAAAGGCAAGAGTTGGCTGATGGGTAAACCAACTGGATGGTTGGCAAAATGCTGGAGAAGCCCACCTGTCAGCAACAGCCTGTACTGGGGGATCCTCTGAACCGGCTTGAGCAGGTAGTGCTTGAGGGCCAGATTAGCACAGCGAGGGCTCATCTGAAAGGAGAAGGCATCCAAAATAAGCACAAGTGTTTTCTAAGAAGCAAGGGGCCCAGATTCAAGCGCTCAGGAAGCCAAACTTTAAACACTAAGCAACTCTAGAAAGTGATTCGGAGAGGCTCCCTTTCATTTTAAGGTACAGCTGTTACATACACTGGGAGTAAACCCCAGCCAGATTTACCACCAAGCCCCACCGGTTCCTGTAGGCAGTCCCTGAAATCACTTGCTCCTAGGGAAAACTTGTTCACAGCCCTCTTAAAGAGTGTGGTGGCCACAGTCTGTGTCCTAAGCTAGTTAGAGCCCACCCTACCCAGCAGCTCCCACTTGTATTGATAAATACAAACAAATCCCAATGGACCAAGAAGGAAATGCATGGCCCCCAAAATAAGGCAGTGGAAATACAACTGCCAGGAATTGGATTCAAATAATAATCAGAGCCTTGCAGTCAATATAGTCAAAAAAAGGGTGGTGGCGGGGAGAACCGTAGAAAGTAAAGATAACCTGAAAAGCAGCCTTGCTTAGTATTCCTTCTTTAAGAAGCCTGAAGAATGTAAATACCTTTTGCAGATGCATGGCCTTATAAAAAGCCCTCAAATCACAGTTTTTATAGGAGCATCTGATTGTGGAACCACATTTTGGCTTGACTATAAAGACATTTGGTTATCCCTTGAAACCTCTCTTCCTTAGAATGTACAACCAACATCTACGTCAGCCCATTCCTGAGCCTCACTCTCATTCTCCAACTCGAGAGTTTACTGTGAGGTGGCATCAAAAAGGCCAAGTAAAAATGTCCCTGCATCCTAAGAACTACAAAAAAATGTCATGCTTCTAACATAGACCAAGTTGGTAGGTAAGTTTTTTCAGATTTGCTCAGACTTTTACCATTTTCTAAATACGTATCACCACTGTCTGGTACAGAGAGTGATTATTAAATTATAATGATCATGCATGTTAAGAAAGTATCTTTCATTTAAGCATCATTAATCCAGATTGCTAATTATCCTGGCCTTATGACTTCCTGTTTTCTTTTCTTTTTTTTTTCTTTTTGGAGACAGAGATTTGCTCTTGTTCCTAGGCTGGAGTGCAATGGTGTGATCTCGGCACACTGCAACCTCCGCCTCCTGGGTTTAAGTGGTTTTCCTGCCTCAGCCTCCTCAGTAGCTGGGATTACAGGCATGTGCCACCAAGTCCGGCTAATTTTGTATTTTTAGTAGAACTGGGGTTTCTCCATGTTGGTCAGGCTGGTCTCAAACTCCCGACCTCAAGTAATCCCTCCGCCTCAGCATCCCAAAGTACTGGGATTATAGGTGTGAGCCACCACACCCGGCTTGGTTTCCTGTTTTTTTTTCCTTTTGTTAATAAGGTAATACAATAACTCACTGGACTCTTACCAAAACCTGGGTCAATCATCAGTTGCCACAATTATATCATACTTTGTTTTTTGATAGCATAAAGACAACAGAGGAGAGGAAAAGAAGATTACAGGTGACTTTAAAGTTTAATTATTTACCTATTACCCAAATCAGAAATCAGCAATATCATAATGTTTTAAAAACTTTTCATTTCGGCTGGACATGGTGGCTTACACTTATAATCCCAGCACATTGGGAAGCCGAGGTCGGTGGAGCACGAGGTCAGGAGTTTGAGACCAGCCTGTCCAACAAAGTGAAATCCTGTCTCTACTAAAAATACAAAAATTAGCTGGGCATGGTGGTGAGTGCCTGTAATCCCAGCTACTTGGGAGGCTGAGGCAGGTGAATCACTTGAACCCAGGAGGTGGAGGTTGCAGTGAGCCAAGATCGTGCCACTGCACTCCAGCATGGGTGACAGAGCCAGACTCCATCTCAAAAAAAACCCCAAAAAACAAAAAACAAACAAAAACAAAAAACTTTTCATTTCTAGTTTTGTGTGGATGGAATTCAGTGATCTTTTTTAAGTTTCAAAACAGAGAAATAAGTACTAAAATACAGTACCCAAATTTTATTCCAAATTGGTAGAATGGATTTGTGATTTTATCCCCAATTAAATCAGTTCCACCCTTACAACTCTGAGTCAAAAGTAAAAGCTTTGGCTGACACATGCTCTAAACAGGTTATTACTTTTTCTTAACTTTGGCACCAAAATCATGTTACTTATTTATCTGAAGGGAAACATAAATTCTATTTGCCATCCATTATTGTAAGTTAGTTGTTAGGATAAAAGAAAAAGTTAAATTAAAAGTTAAGAAATGTTCCTTAGAGTAATCAAATTCATTGAGTCAGAAAGTAGAATGGTGGTTGCCAAGGGCTGGGAGGGAAGAGAGTATGGCGAGTTAATGTTTAATGCCTATAGTTTCAGTTTTGCAAGATGAAAAGTTCTAGAGATCTGGTTGCACAAGAATGTCAATGTACTTAACACTACTGAACTGTACACTTAAGAATGGTTAAAATGGTAAGTTTATGCTATATGTATTTTACCATAGTTTAAAAAGTCCCATCAGAATATTCTTTCTGGCTAGGCGCAGTGGCTCATCACCTTGGGAGGCCAAGGAAGGTGGACCACTTGAGGTCAGAAATTCAAGACCAGACTGGCCAACATGGTGAAACCCCATCTCTACTGAAAATACAAAAAATTAGCCAGGTGTGGTGGTGCATGCCTATAATCCCAGCTATTCAGGAGGCCAAGGCAGAAGAATTGCTTGAACCTTGGAGACGGAAGTTGCAGTGAGCCAAGATTGCGACATTGTACTCCAGCCAGGGCCACAGAGCAAGACTCTGTCTCAAAAAAAAAAAAAAATTCTTAAGCTCCTCTTTCCCCACCTTCTTCCCATCCCCCCTTAAAAAAATTCTTTCCAAGTCAAAATATTCCCATATGCAATAGCAGATTTTCAAAATTAAGTCATGTATACTGCTTGAGTTCTCACCATTTAAATTGTTCAATTCCTTCTTTGATTTTGAAGGGATTATATTTTAACATCTTTTTGTTTGCAAGCTTTGTTTTCAATGACTGTAATTTATTATTAAAGCTTCACAACAAAAACAAAGAGAAGTGTTCAACATTAGATGGTGGCAAATACCTCAAATTCTCTAACAACAGCAGCAAAACCTGGATTTTTCTTGCACTGTTCATCCAACAAGGCTATATTCTTATCAAATTCTTTGATGTAGGTAGAATACATTTTTAGATATGGTCCCTTTTTTACAAAGATATCAGCAATTCTTTGTTGTTCAGTCCTATGGATAGAGAAGAGATACACACAAATATAAAGAGAGAGTGATTAACATATCCAATGATAAGCAGAATCCACATCGAAGGCATCAACTTATCTTTTTTTCCTCTTCTTATAAGACATATCTCAAAATGCCTACTCTTCACCATTTCCACTGCCACCATCACTGCCTAAACTCACTGGTCTCCCTGCTTCCATTCTTGCCCTCTCCAAACTATTCTTCAGCACAAGGAGAGAGTTTAAAAAAATATTTGTCGGCCGGGTGTGGTGGCTCACGCCTGTAATCCAAGCACTTTGGAGGCCAAGGTGGGTGGATCACCTGAGGTCGGGAGTTCAAGAACAGCCTGACCAACATGGTGAGACCCCATCTTAAAAAAAAAAAAAAAAATTGTCATACCATGTGACTTACAATGGCCCTATATTACATATAGGATGAAAGCAAACTCCTGGGCCAGGCGCAGCAGCTCACACCTGTAATCCCAGCACTTTGGGAGGCTGAGGCAGGTAGATCACCTGAGGTCAGGAGTTTAAGACCAGCCTGGTCAACATGGTAAAACTGACTCTCTACTAAAAATACAAAAATTAGCCCGGCAAGGTGGCTCATACCTGTAGTACCAGCTACTTGCGAGGCTGAGGCAGGAGAATTGCCTGAATCCAGGAGGTAGAGGTTGCAGTGAGCTAAGATCACACCACTGCATTCCAGCCTGGGTAACAGAGCGAGATTCCATTAAAAAAAAAAAAAAAAAAATCCTTGGCCGGGGAGGTGGCTCATGCCTGTAATCCCAGTACTTTGGGAGGCTGAGGCGCACAGATCACTTGAGGTCAGAAGTTGGAGACCAGCCTGGCCAACATGGTGAAAGCCCATCTCTACTAAAAATACAAAAATTAGCTGGGTGTAGTGGCAAGCGCTTGTAATCCCAGCTACTCAGGAAGCTGAGGCAGGAGAATCACTTGAACCCAGTAGGTGGAGGTTGCAATGAGTCGAGATTGCACCACTGCACTCCAGCCTGGGTGACAGAGTGAGACCGTCTCAAAAAAAGAGAAAAAGAAGAAAAACAAACTCCCTACCTGGCATACAAAGGCCTACCCTTTCTGACCCCTGTCACACTTCTCTTCCTCTTCCCCATTTCTCTCCCACCACACTGGCCTTCTTGATCTTCTTTGGACACATGGAGTTCATCTGCACTATGCATACTTCCACTAATAGTTCCACATGCCTGGAAATATAAAACTCTGGCTGCCTCCTCCTTTTTTTTCAGATGTCAATGTAAATACACCGCCTTCACAGAGGGCCTTCTTTGACCACCCAAGCTTCATTCGCTACCACAGCATCCTATTTTCAGTCTCTGCAACACAGAAACTGCTTCTGATAGCTTTCATATCTGTTTATCTGGTCCTTCCCCTATTAAATGTCTGCTCCATGAAAGCAAGAAGTCTGTTTTGTGCACTGGGATAATTCCTACATACTTAGAGCACAGACTAGCACACAGTAGACATACAAACCTTGTTCAATGTGAAAATAAAATATTTCATCAATTGTTTTTAAAAGCCAATGGAAAAATGTTATTTCAGAATCAAGTAAAACCAAAGAATATGTATTGACTTGAACCCTATGAGAAAACTATTTTAATAAATAGAAAATTAGGCTGCATGCAGTGGTTCATGCCTATAATCCTAACACTTTGGGAGGCCGAGGAGAAAGGATCACTTGAGCCCAGGAGCTGAAGACCAGCCAGGGAAATATAGGGCAACTTGTCTCTACAAAAAATTAGCTGGGCATGGTGGGGCATGTCTGCAGTCCCAGCCACTTGGGTGGCTGAGGTGGAAGGATCACTTGAGCCCTGGGAAGTCAAGGCTTCAGTAAGCTGTGGTCACACCACTGAACTCTTGGCCTAAACAAGAGAGTGAAACTCTGTCTCAAAAAAAGAAGAAGAAAAAAGATCTGAAGCAAATAAGCTCCCCCACTTTTTTTTTTAATTTAAAACAAGAAAAAAAAAGGAATTTTTTGTTTTTTTGAGATGGAGTCTTGCTCTGTCACCCAGGATGGAGTCCAGTGGCATGTTCTCGGCTCACTACAACCTCTGCCTCCCAAGTTCAAGCGATTCTCCTGCTTCAGCCTCCTAAGTAGCTGGGACTACAGGCGCGAACCACCACACCTGGTTGATTTTTACATTTTTAGTAGAGATAGGGTTTCACCATATTAGCCAAGCTGATCTCAAAGTGCTGACCTCGTGATCCACCCGTCTCAGCCTCCCAAAGAGCTGGGATTACAGGCATGAGCCCCCATGCCGGACAGTAATTTTTTTTAGAAAAGAAAAGAAGGCCAAGTGTGGTGGCTCACGTTTGTAACCCCAGTACTTTGGGAGGCTGAGGCTGGTGAATCAGCTGAGGTCAGGAGTTGGAGTTCAGCCTGACCAACACGGTGAACCCCATCTCTACTAAAAGTACAAAAATCAACCGGGTGTGGTAGCATGCACCTGTAATCTCAGCTAATTGAAAGGCTGAGGCATGAGAATCGTTTGAACCCAGGAGGTGGAGGTTGCAGTGAGCTGAGATTGCGCCACTGCATTCCAGCCTGGGTGACAGAGGGAGACTCCATGAAGGGAAGGGGAGGCGAGGGGAGGAGAGATCTCATCCAAAGATTACAAAAATTTTGTCAGTAATAAGTGCTTTACCCATAATTGTAGTTTTAGGTGTTCCTTTCATCAATTTAGTTTGTTTTTCAGGAATGCTTAATATTTTAACACAGAACATGCACAGTTATAAACTTTTGGAAACTTTTAGTACAAGCAAAAAATATATTTAAGCCTCTTTACCACACTTGCTTCCACAAATATATATATCTTTTTAAGCCAATTCAGATTAATTTTTAAGATAATTTTTTTGAAGAAGAAGAAAATGACAGGGCCAGGCGCGGTGGCTCAAGCCTGTAATCCCAGCACTTTGGGAGGCCGAGGCGGGTGGATCACAAGGTCAAGAGATCGAGACCATCCTGGTCAATATGGTGAAACCCCGTCTCTACTAAAAATACAAAAAATTAGCTGGGCATAGTGGTGCATGCCTGTAATCCCAGCTACTCAGGAGGCTGAGGCAGGAGAATTGCCTGAACCCAGGAGGCGGAGGTTGCGGTGAGCCGAGATCGTGCCATTGCATTCCAGCCTGGGTAACAAGAGTGAAACTCCGTCTCAAAAAAAAGAAAAAAAAAAAAAAAGAAAATGACAAAGTATATACAGGAATAACCTTGGTAATTACATTTTACTTCTTTTTTGCCTTTTCCTGAGATGGAGTCTCGCTCTGTCATCCCGGTTGGAGTACAGTGGTGTAATCTTGGCTCACTAAAGCCTTTTCCTCCCAGTTCAGCCTCCCGAGTAACTGGGATTACAGGCACCCACCACCATCTCTGGCTAATTTTTGTATGTTTAGTAGAGATCAGGTTTTGCTGTATTGGCCAGGCTGGTCTCGAACTCCTGACCTCAGTGATCCACCCACCTCAGCCTCCCAAAATGCTGGGATTATAGGTGTGAGCCACCACCACCTGGCCTATCATGACCTTTAAAGACTACATTTTAGTCATTCCTCAGTCCTTAATTGTGTGTTATTTTATACTTACGCTACTGCTAAGTATTAATTGCTTATCTGCCATATTTTCCCAACATATAGAGGCAAGATATTTCCAAAACAAGCAGAGGGTATCTTTCTGGCTTATACATAAAGAAAGCTTAGAGAAATTTTTATCATGAAGGTAGGTGATACTATTTTCTTATTGTAATCATGCTGATTACAATAAATGATCTAGTTTGTTTTTCAGGAATGCTTAATATTTTAACACAGAACATGCACAGTTATAAACTTTTGGAAACTTTTAGTACAAGCAAAAAATATATTTAAGCCTCTTTACCACACTTGCTTCCACAAATATATATATCTTTTTAAGCCAATTCAGATTAATTTTTAAGATAATTTTTTTTTTGAAGAAGAAAATGACAGGGATTTAACATGATCTTCAACAATAAATTCAATCCTCCTAAACCAATCTTTCTACATTATTTCCACAGAAGTCACCAAAGTCTCTGCATACTTATTTTCTTCAGCCTAGTGGAAGTAGCTTCCAATACTAACCTTTCAGTATTCTTTTCCTGTTCTGAAATTTACAGCTTCTACAAGGATGTCATACATATATAAATTTGCCTTTTTTGGGAGGCTGAGGCAGTTGAATCACCTGAGGTCAGGAGTTTGAGACCAGCCTGACCAATATAATAAAACCCCATCTCTACTAAAAATATAAAAATTAGCCGGGCATAGTGGCATGTGCCTGTAATCCGCACTACTGGGGAGGCCAAGATAGGAGAATTGCTTGAACCCAGGAGGCAGAGGTTGGAGCGAGCCGAGATTGCATCATTGTACTCCAGCCTGAGCAACAAGGGCAAAACTCGGTCTTAAACAAATAAATAAATAAATAATTTGCCTTTCCAAATTATTTCAGTGAATGGCCTCTTTAACTGGAAAAAGAGTTTCATGACCTGTAGTTCCAGAAGGTAAATAAAATACTCAGAAACTTCCAATGTGAATACAGCATCTGTCCACATTGAATCTCAAAAATCTTGATGGCATAAGTTCACCTACAGAAATTTAAATTGGCTGCATCTTGCTTTTGAGTCAGTGTTACCAAAGATTTGTTTAAAATAATAGTATTGAGCTTGGTGTGCCAAGGTTGTGAATTTTGGCCCATTGAAAAATAATCAATCTGGTCAGGCATGGTGGCTCAAGCCTGTAATCCCAGTACTTTGGGAGGCCGAGGCAGGCAGATCACCTGAGGTCAGGAGTTCGAGACCAGCCTGGCCAACATAGTGAAACCCCATCTCTCCTAAAAATACAAAAAATTAGCTAAGCATGGTGGCAGACACCTGTAATCCCAGCTACTTGGGAGGCTGAGGCAGGAGAAATGCTGGAACCTGGGAAGTCGAGGTTGCAGTGAGCTGAGATCGTGCCACTATACTCCAGCCTGGGCAACAGACTGAGACTCCATCTCAAAAAACAAAACAAAACAAAATCAATCTATGGGTAACTGCAAAGGTAAGACACTGAAACAACTCAATACACATCTCTGTCACATGTGAGGCCCTTATGGCTTAATCTAAAATTGGAAACACCAGGAAAATCTGAAAACAGTCCATTTTTACCAGTGCAACATTCTTTCCTCCAGTTCCTTCAGAAGATCCCGGTTGAGCTCATACAGCTGAGGCAAGTAGTATAGGATCTGATTTAGAATCCGGTCCTCAATCACTGGTTTCCCAAGTTGCCTGGAAGCATGAGCTACTGCATCCCGGAAATCCTATTACAGTCCAGAGCAGGAAAAACAATACACACGCATGTAACTTGATAACAAGCTTTTATCCTCAGTCCCCCTCTTCCCTAAAATGATACAGATTGCATAGCTGTATTTCCCATGAGGAATTACAAATCCAAAGTACCCCCTTCCTCCTACCCCACTCACCTAGATAGGAAATAAAAATAAAAAATAGTGGCTGAGATGATTATCTGATTTTCAAACAAACTATATGATATTTCTCTTAAATCTTTTAGTTTGATATCTTTACTTAGCAATTACACTAAGAGGGTATATGGTAATGCAATTCTAAATAGTCTTTAGAATTATTCCAGTACAATCAATATAAACATAATCCACTTATTTTAAAAGTCCCCAGGAGATCTTAGCTAATTTTATTCTGGATTTAAGAGTCCCACTGTCCACTTTCAGTCATCATTTCCCAACAACTGGAGCATCCTAAGTGAGGCACGTGGAGAGAGGCACGTGTTGCGGGTCTCCCTCTGTTGTCCAGAACGGAGCACAGTGGCCCAATCTTGGCTCACTACAACTTCCTGAATAACTGGGATTACAGGCACATGCCACCATGCCAGGCTCATTTTTGTATTTTTTGTAGAGATGAGGTTTCACCATGTTGCCCAGGCTGGTCTCGAACTCCTGAGCTCAAGCAATCCTCCCACCAGGGCCTCCCGAAGTGCTGTGATTATAGGCATGAGCCACCGTGCCTGGCAGGCACATGCTTGCTAATCAGAATCCTGGGATACAAGCCCTTGCTCCTTATTTAGTGTGTTTCCTTGGGCCAGCCTGATTTTCCTCATCTGCTAAATGAGTATAATAGTTATGAGGCTTAAATTAGATACTGCACATAAAGCTTTTTTTGCAATGCATTTGGCACACAGAATCAATGAAACATTTTAACTCTGGACCTGAAATTCTCCCCTCCCTCTAGCCAAACTCTCAATAAATTCACCAGGGTTTACACTTTTCACAAATAAGAATCTTTCCCTTCACATATTATTTTTCATCTACTGTTCTCTAGACTATCTATACCATGTTTTAATACAGGTCACTATCACCACACCCTATCACTCCAGAGGACTTGGAAAGGGTGGGGTAGGAGGTAAGTATTTGTCTATATTTCATTGTCCCCTAAGGGTGAGCCTCAAGATACAAGTAAAACCAAGTGAAACCTGTTCCACAGTCCTGAGGATTCAAAAACTAAGATTTGTTTCTTCTCAGAAACAGTGGTTTTAATTAAAATCTGAAAGCAAAGTTTGGGTAAATGACTAATAGGCCTTATCTTCCTTTACCTTTATTTCCAACCACTTTCCTTTCGGGGATTTACTGGGTAAATTAAATCAACAAAAAAAGATGCTGTTCTTTCCAATGATCCTTTCAACACCTGCCCCTAATATACATATATATATTAACCATGAGGTTTTTTTTTTAATACTCTGGGCACAAAAAACCGCACAGATAACAAGTATATGAAAGGATTCTTTTCCTAAACTATGGCAATTTTGAAGAAGTCCAATCCTCTTATGCCTATCAATGCTAAAAAAAAACCCTTCACTTAGGACTCAGTACCTGCCACTAAGTTTATTGATCCAACAGTCACATTAGCCCAAAGGAGCCAACTACTCACACTAGTAACTAAAGGACTAACTTGTATAGCTAATTAGTATCATATAAAATAAGAATATTTAATTCTCATAGTATTATAAGCTCCAATCCAGAAAGCCACACAGAACATCTCCAGAAACCAAACGGATACCAGCCAAATTTCACCTCCCAACAGCTTGCTTCAATCAGCATTCACATCTACTAAGAAAAAATAGAGCCACTTAACACTTGAAAATCATTAGATTGTCTGCTATTGGGGAAGGCTACAGAATACATTTACATGTCATGAATAATGTATTCAAAGCAGAACAGTTAAACACTCTCTGTAATATCTTTTTGCTTTTGTTTTGACCAGTGCAGTGATTAATATAATTTGGATGCAAGAGGTCCTTGCTCAGCAAAGCAATAACCACTACCCTTTCTTCTGGTGGAGTAAGTTATGACTATATTTGTCTCCTGGCAGCAGGATAACTTTTGTTTCCCAGTTGGAAGGTATTTCCTCCGCCATGACAGTGACAGTAGATGTTAGCTGCTAAGTAACTTAAGGACCCGGTTTGACACAGCTTTTGCCAGATCCTGCATTTCATATGTCTGCCACCATTGCCAAAAAGGAAACTTGTTTATTTAAGACACATTTAACAGAGAGCATCCAAATCCAAACTGAGCTGACCAGTGAGATGGCTGCCTCTAAATGGATGCCCTTGTCACACACCAGGCAAAACTTTGCTTTTCCCAGTACTACTGGATGTTTTTAGGCAGCTCAGAATGATGACCCGTGATGTCATCTTTTAAATTATCAGTAGTATGTCAGAATAAAACAGAAATTTAATGATTAAAATAGCAAAAGTACACTTAATAAAGAGTATAAGAATTTAGAGTATAAAGCCGGCGCGGTGGTTCACGCCTGTAATCCCAGCACTTTGGGAGGCTGAGGCGGGTGGATCACAAGGTCAAGAGATCGAGACCATCCTGGTCAACATGGTGAAACCCCATCTCTACTAAAACTACAAAAAATTAGCTGGGCATGGTTGCGCATGCCTGTAATCCCAGCTACTCAGGATGCTGAGGCAGGAGAATTGCCTGAATCCAGGAGGCAGAGGTTGCGGTGAGCCAAGATCATGCCATTGCACTCCAGCCTGGGTAACAAGAGCGAAACTCCGTCTCAAAAAAAAAAAAAAAAATTTAGAGTATATATCCATGAAACCTAGAGGGTTCTTTTTTTTTTTTTTTTTTGAGACAGAGTTTTCCTCTTGTTGCCTAGGCTGGAGTGCAGTGGCACGATCTCGGCTCACTGCAACCTCCACCTCCCAGGTTCAAGCAATTCTCCTTCCTCAGCCTCCCAAGTAGCTGGAATTACAGGCATGTGCCACTATGCCTGGCTAATTTTGTATTTTCAGTAGAGACAAGTTTTCTCCATGTTGATCAGGCTGGTCTCAAACTCTCGACCTCAGGTGATCCGCCTGCCTTGGCCTCCCAAAGTGCTGCTATTACAGGCGCTTGCCACTACGCCTGGCCTACATTTTTTTTTTTTTTTTTTGAGATGGAGTTTCTCTCTTGTTGCCCAGGCTGGAGTGCAGTGGCGCAATCTCGGCTCACTGCAACCTCTGCTTCCCGGGTTCAAACAATTCTCCTGCCTCAGCTTTCTGAGTAGCTGGGATTACAGGCACCCACCACCACGCCTGGCTAATTTTTGTATTTTTAGTAGAGATGGGGGGGTTTCACCATGTTGATCAGCCTGATCTCGAACTCCTGACCTCAGGTGATCTACCTGCCTCAGCCTCCCAAAATGCTGGGATTACAGGCGTCAACCACCATGCCCAGACTTTTTAATTTTATTTTTTTTGAGACAGAGTCTTGCTCACTCTGTCACGTCCAGGCTAGAGTGTAGTGGCGAGATTTCAGTTCACTGCAACCTCCTACTCCTGGGTTCAAGCCATTCTCTTGCCTTGGCCTCCCCAGTAGCTGGGATTACAGGTATAGGCGTTTGGCTAATTTTTTGTATTTTCAGTAGAGACAGGGTTTCACCATATTGGCCAGACTGGTTTCAAACTCCTGGCCTCAAGTGATTTGCCTGTCTCAGCCACCCAAAGTGCTAGGATTACAGGCGTAAGCCATTGTGTCCAGCCAGAGAATTACATATTTAAAGTAAGCACTCGACAAATATTCTGTACTAGTCAGGTTCCTGAATCTTTTCTTAGGTCCATCTGTGCACTTTCTTATAAAATCCAGTTTTAGCAAGAACCTCCCACCCTCGATATTGTTCGGGTTCCTCATCTTCTACCATTGTCCGGGCGATGTATGATGGCCCTGGCTGGTCTGTCTTCAGCAAGGATCCTGTTAAGTAGGTTTAGCCAGAATCTCCCTTACTCCTGAAGTTTCTTCTTAGTAATTTTCCATCCACTAACTCCCACTTCGTTCCTCTTTGGTTATAAATTCCCACTTGCCCATAATATATTTGGAGGTGAGCCTGATCTCTCTCCACTACTGCAAAATCCCACTGCAGTGGTTCCTATGCCTATTGTTTTTTGTTTTTGAGATGGAGTCTTGCTCTGCCACCCACGCTGGAGTGTGGTATGATCTCAGCTCACTGCAACCCTTGCCTCCTGGGTTCAAGTGATTCTCCTGCCTCAGCCTCCCAAGTAGCTGGGATTACAGGTATATGCCACTATGCCCGGCTAATTTTTGTATTTTTAGTAGAGACGGGGTTTCATCATGTTGGCAAAACTGGTCTCGAACTCCTGACCTCAAGTGAACTGCCTGCTTTGGCCTCCCACGCCTGGGATTACAGGCATGAGCCACTGCACCAGGCCCCCTATGCCTATTGTGATAGTCCTGAATAAAGCCTTCTGCACTGTGCTTTAGCAAGTGTCACTGGCCGGGCAGTATGGCTCACACCTGTAATCCCAGCACTTTGGGAGGCCAAGGTGGGTGGCTTACCTGAGGTCAGGAGTTTGAGACCAGCCTGACCAACATGGAGACCCCATCGCTATAAAAAAGAAAAGTGTCATTGAATAATTAGGCTCCATTCCTAATTATGGCCTCCATAACCACATGTAGCAGCCCGGACTGCAGTCTCATTCCCTCACCTCTTGGGCCACCATTCCCTGACAGCTGTGTGCTATGGCCCCAGTGCCAGATGTAACTAATTCACACAGGAACCACACACAGAATCTTTAACTTCTCAGCTCTTCATGAACCTCTACCATTGCCAAAACTGGTTCCACTGGGGGGAGGTGACATCTTTTTTTTATAAAAAGGATGATTACAACATATGCCTGGTTATTTTTCCAAATGTTAACAACCAGGATAATTTGGGAAAGTGTGATGACACTTAAAAGCCAGAGGCAAAGCTATTTTGAAGAAGAAGAATCTAAATTCACCAACACCTCCTTGACAAAATCAGTGAGGATGCAAGTCATTAGGATTAGCCCTTCAAAAGTTAGATCCAGAGTTTAACTTTTCACACTGGAAAAGCTGGGTAATTAAGATATTAAAGTGGGAGGGGAGGAGTTAAGACTGTAAAAATGTTAGTTAGCTATAGAGTTTATTAGCATTCAGTACCTAGACTTCATCCTTATAATAAAACCTACCAAAGATTCTGCATGCCAAATTGAACCATCTACACTGTAGTTTCTGGTCATAATAACCTAATGCTTGTTTAATGTGGAATTTGTAGAGCTAAAAATGGGACTCTGAATTATGAAGCATATGATAATATTATTCTTACTAATTCCCCCAAACCTACAAGTAAGAATCAGATCAACTTTAAGTTGATCTTTAATTCTTTTGAGATAATAACATACCAGACTTGCCAGCTCGAATCACTTAGGGAAGACCTAAGCAAAAAATCAATGCAAATAAAATCAAGTATAAGCATCTGAGGCAATGAAGCACAAAACAGATGGCCTTCTTCATGGGGTCAGGCTTTTTATCTCCAGCACCAACGAGGAGTATGTGACTTAATTACCAGCTGTCCTGACTAAGCCACCTGACCTCAGGCCATTACTTAACTACTATCATGACACAGTGAATTACAAAGACCAGATGAACATATGGACAGATATGGAGCCCTACAAGGTTCCCTGACCTCATGAAGGATACCAGGAATCACTTCACTTTAAACAAAAGCAAAGCAGCTGTTGAGGTCAAAGTGCTATGATAAATATGCAGAAATGAGTGTGAAACTATGAAGTAAAAGTAGAGGTGGGAAAGTCCCCACATTAACCATTTGACCTTGTTTTTAAAATGAAAATTTTTCTCAATGAAATTATTCTTCCCTCTTTATATGGAGACCTGGTGATACAGTACATATTCATCAGTGGTGCATAATCATCAATGCAAAACTGTAGAAAACATAACTGAAAGCAATCTTGTATGTTTAGCTTCCAATCTCCTTTAACTAACAAGTAATCATCATAATATGTCTAAGTGACCAAGATCTAGCTTCATTTTTATCTTTAGAAGACGAAAAACCAGTTTCTCTCGTTTCCAGGGCAACTAAAAGAATTCTGAAAGCAAGCTAATACATCCAAAGATACACTATATCCTATACAGCATGGTAGAGATTTCAAGTAATAATTTTAAATCAATTTCTAAAGAACCACTAAGTACAAGGGCTCAGACAGACCAGACTTCAAAGTCTGGTTCTGCTATTATTAAGTAGTGAGTTATTTTTGACAGTTAGCTTACTTCCTTCATTGAAAAAAAGAATAACATCTATCCGATAAAGTTATGAGGATTAAAATAGATAACTGATGTAACATAGCATGCTGCAAGGAACATAGAGAGCACTTAATAGAAGACTATTTATTTAATTAAAGGAGATTTGGTTAAGTTAAATGATCAGATGAACACCGTTTAAGATCTATAAGTCACCTTCCCTCCCTCTCTCCCATTGCTGCCAAAAAAAGGATCCACAAGTCCCTGAAGGCTTGGAAAGAGAGCTCTGAAACAGAGGCATCTAAAGAGAAGGAAATATCAAACCAAGGTAGGAAAAACACCTCAGCAGCAAAACAAAGGTGCTCTGAACAATGAACTTCATTCAGCGAAGGGCAGTTCTCACGTGAACTAAGCTGCTCTAGAGTGAAGATTTGGTAGCCATGTTAACAGAAGCTAGAGGAAGATTCTTTATAACTAAAGAAGAAATGCCGACAATGGTTCACGAGACTCAGAAGACAGGTTGTATTCAGTAAAACAGAATCAAGTAATTTTAACATGGAAAAAAAAACATGAGAACTGAGAAGGTCTTCCATTTCATTTATAATGCAATAAATCTCTTCTATTTAGTAATAAGACATTTGAATGCCCAGGGTAGCTTTGCCTCTGGTTCTATAGATCTTATTGAGTCTCTCAAATTTTCAAGGGGATGTATGTCTCCACCTAAAGAAATTAGTGAAACAAAGATGCTTCATTACTAAGATGAGGTAACCAGTCCATCTTTCTCTAAAAACCCCTTCCAAATATTTTTTAAATGCATACTATTTGTACATTTATAGAATACTTTTATAGAGATATTTACTAAGTCTAGTTTCCATCAGAAAGCAAATAAATAATCAAAAATTACTTGTACTTAATTATATTTAAAAAAGAAAAAAAAGAATTTCCAAAGCTAGGGATTTTTTTCAGGCCCCTGTGTTTTTTCTTTTTTTGAGACAGAGTCTTGCTCTGTCACCCAGGCTGGAGTGCAGCAGCACCATCTCATCGCACTGCAACCTCTGCCTCACGGGTTCAAGTGATTCTCCTGCCTCAGCCTCCCGAGCAACTGGGACTACAGGCGCACCACAACACCTGGCTAATTTTTGTATTTTAGTGGAGATGGGGTTTCGTCATGTTGGCCAGGCTGGTTTCAAACTCCTGACCTCATGTGATCTACCCTCTTCAGCCTCCCAAAGTGCTGGGATTACAGTTGTGAGCCACCATGCCAGGCCAGGCCCCCAGGTTTCTGTTGGACCAAGTACAGAGCACAGGTAATCATTTAGTGAATATGAATCATCCATAAGTGTAACTCACTTTTCATGTTCATATGTATCCATTCAAAGAAAAGCTGACAATAATGATACCGTTTGCCAAGACATAAATGGATGCATATTCAGTGAACCTTTCATTTCTCCACAATTAAGCCTAATTTATGATGTTAATAATTACACCACATAAGTAAATTATCACCACAGCTCCCTTTTTCATTGTTTGATCTACCTTTTCCTTTTGTTTGACCCCTTTCTTTTCTTAAGTCTTAATATCTTGCCTAAATATAATTGAAATAAAGTAACACAAAAACACTTCTTTAACTGTCAATGCATAATAAAACTTGTGAAAACTTGCAAGTACAAAGAAGTGCATGAGAAAAATGAATAGGCACTCAGACACATGTCATAAGTTTTTCCTAACAAGTCTGTTCAAGTTGACAATTACAGGCTAGCTGCAGTGGCTCAGGCTAGTAATCCCAGCACTTTGGGAGGCTAAGGTAGGCTGATCGCTTGAGCCCATGAGTTTGAGATCAGCCTAGGTAACATGTCGAAAACCCAACTCTAGAAAAAATAAAAAATTAGCTGGGCATGGTGGTGAGTGCCTGTACTCCCAGCTACTCAGGAGGTTGAGGTGGAAGGATTCTCTAAGCCCAGGAGGTTGAAAGGCTGCAGTGAGCTGTAATTGTGCCACTGCACTCTAGCCTGGGCAACAGAAGGAGACCCTGTCTCAAAAATAAAACAACAAACAAAAAAAAATTGACCATTTAAAAAAACTGAAAATGGAACTAAAAGTTAGTTGTAAAAATGTCTATTTCTGCTGGGCACGATGGCACGTGCCTGTAGTCCCAGCTACTTGGGAGGCTGAGACTGGAGGATTGCTTGAGCCCAAGAGTTCTGAGCTGTAGGGCGCTATGCCAATCGGGTGTCTGCACTAAATTCAGCATCAATATGGTGACCTCCTAGGAGTGGGGGACCACCAGGTTGCCTAAGGAGGGGTAAACAGGCCCAGGCTGGAAAAGGAGCAGGTCAAAACTCCCGTGCTGATCAGTAGTGGATTGCGTCTGTGAATAGCCACTGCACTCCAGCCTGGGCAACATAGCAAGACCCCACCCCTGTCTCTCAAAAAAAAAAAAAAGTCTATTTTCAAGTCTGTTTCTGGGAGCTTATTCAGATTAGAGAAAAACACTTTTGAACAATGATAATGATATTTTTCATGTATTGCTAATGCCAAACTCTAACAGCAAGTATCTTCAGCAAATGCCTAAGAAAATATATTATCACCTTAAACACTGTTATAAAGACACAAAGTTTGAAGACTGAACATATAGCTACTAAGACTCTTTCAGAAATCATCTTATCACCAGGCGCAGTGGCTCAAGCCTGTAATCCCAGCACTCTGGGAGGCCGAGGCAGGTGGATCACGAGGTCAAGAGATCGAGACCATCCTGGTCAACATGGTGAAACCCCGTGTCTACTAAAAATACAAAAAATTAGCTGGCCATGGTGGCGCGTGCCTGTAATCCCAGGTACTTGGGAGGCTGAGGCAGGAGAATTGCCTGAACCCAGGAGGCGGAGGTTGCGGTGAGCCGAGATCACACCATTGCACTCCAGCCTGGGTAACAAGAACAACATGATTGTATATCTACAAGACCCCATCATCTCAGCCCAGAATCTCCTGAAACTGATAAGCAACTTCAGCAAAGTCTCAGGATACAAAATCCATGTGCAAAAATCACAAGCATTTCTATACACCAATAACAGACTTAAAGAGAGCCAAATCAATAACGAACTGCCATTCACAATTGCTACAAAGAGAATAAAATATCTAGGAATACAACTAACAAGGAACGTAAAGGACCTCTTCAAGGAGAACTACAAATCACTGCTCAACGAAATAAGAGAGGACACAAACAGATGGAGAAACATTCCATGTTCATGGTTAGGAAGAATCAATATCGTGAAAATGGCCATACTGCCCAAAGTAATTTACAGATTCAACGCTATCCCCATCAAGCTACCAATGACCTTCTTCACAGAACTGGAAAAAACCACCTTAAACTGCATATGGAACCAAAAGAGAGCCCGCATAGCCAAGTCAATTCTAAGCAAAAAGAACAAAGCGGGAGGCATCACACTACTGGACATCAAACTATACTACAAGGCTACAGTAATCAAAACAGCATGGTACTGGTACCAAAACAGAGATATAGACCAATGGGACAGAACAGAGGCGTCGGAGGCGACACAACATATCTACAACCACCCGATCTTTGACAAACCCGACAAAAACAAGCAATGGGGGGCTGGGCGCGGTGGCTCACGCCTGTAATCCCAGCACTTTGGGAGGCCCAGGTGGGTGGATCATGAGGTCAAGAGATCGAGACCATCCCGGTCAACATGGTGAAACCCTGTCTCTACTAAAAATACAAAAAATTAGCTGGGCATGGTGGCGCGTGCCTGTAATCCCAGCTACTCAGGAGGCTGAGGCAGGAGAATTGCTTGAACCCAGGAGGCGGAGGTTGCGGTGAGCCCAGATCGCGCCATTGCACTCCAGCCTGGGTAACAAGAGTGAAACTCTGTCTCAAAAAAAAAAAAAAAAAAAACCAAACAAGCAATGGGGAAAGGATTCCCTGTTTAATAAATGGTGTTGGGAAAACTGGCTAGCCATATGCAGAAAGCAGAAACTCAACCCCTTCCTGACACCTTACACTAAAATTAACTCCAGATGGATTAAAGACTTTAACATAAGACCTAACACCATAAAAACCCTAGAAGAAAACCTAGGCAAAACCATTCAGGACATAGGCGTAGGCAAGGACTTTATGACCAAAACACCGAAAGCATTGGCAACAAAAGCCAAAATAGACAAATGGGACCTGATCAAACTCCACAGCTTCTGCACGGTGAAAGAAACAGTCAATAGAGTGAATCGGCAACCAACAGAATGGGAAAAAATTTTTGCAGCCTACCCGTCTGACAAAGGGCTGATATCCAGAATTTACAACGAGCTAAAACAGATTTACAAGAAAAAAACAAACAAGCCCATTCAAAAATGGGCGAAGGATATGAACAGGTACTTTACAAAAGAAGACATACATGAGGCCAACAAGCATATGAAAAAATGCTCATCATCACTGGTCATTAGGGAAATGCAAATCAAAACTACATTGAGATACCATCTCACGCCAGTTAGAATGGCGATCATTAAAAAATCTGGAGACAACAGATGCTGGAGAGGATGTGGAGAAATAGGAACACTTTTACACTGTTGGTGGGAGTGCAAATTAGTTCAACCATTGTGGAAAACAGTGTGGCGATTCCTCAAGGACCTAGAAATAGAAATTCCATTTGACCCAGCAATCCCATTACTGGGCATATATCCAAAGGATTATAAATCGTTCTACTATAAGGACACATGCACACGAATGTTCATTGCAGCACAGTTTACAATAGCAAAGACCTGGAACCAACCCAAATGCCCATCGATGATAGACTGGACAGGAAAAATGTGCCACATAGACACCATGGAATATTATGCAGCCATCAAAAACGATGAGTTCGCGTCCTTTGTAGGGACATGGATGAACCTGGAAACCATCATCCTCAGCAAACTGACACAAGAACACAAAATCAAACACCACATGTTCTCACTCATAGGTGGGTGTTGAACAATGAGAACACATGGACACAGGGAGGGGAGCACTATACACTGGGGTCTGTTAGGGGGGAGTGGAGGGGACAGAGCGGGGGTGGGGAGTTGGGGAGGGATAGTATGGGGAGAAATGCCAGATATAGGTGAAGGGGAAGAAGGCAGCAAATCACACTGCCATGTATGCACCTATGCAACAACCTTGCATGATTTTCACATGTATCCCAAAACCTAAAATGCAATAAAAATTAAAAAAAATAAAAAAAAAGAACGAAACTCTGTCCCCAAAAAAAAAAAGAAATCATCTTATCTACATATACATGAAATATATACACTTTAGAAAATGTCTATCATTAAGTTAGTAATGCTGAAAACTTCCAGGGGTAGGGAAAGTACAAAAGGAAATAGTCTTAGACTTTAAGAAAATATTAGTAGATACTTACAATATGCAAAAGTTTTAACACATCCACAAACCTGTAAAAAACAGCAATGAAAAAAAGTTTTAAATGTGCCGATTGGGGGAAAAACAGTCCTCTGAATTGTAAACTAGATACCTACACTTTCTCTGAGCTCATGATCTCCTTGGCAATATGATGAACTTTACTTTTCATTCCATTATCTTCATCCTGTGGATAAGAGTACATTTAAAAAGCATGAACTCATGAAAGAATAATGAAGATCAGCTATGAGCTAGTCAGACACAAATTTTAACTCAGACACTTATAAGTTTCCTACTAGCACACAGTTCATACTATATTACATTTCAAATGGCAAACGTGGAAAATTGAATGAGTGATAACCCATGTCACAGGAGTAGCTGAGAGCAATCAGTAATCTTCACCGTTATTAGCTAGATTGATGAACTGCCCTGAGTAGCTTCAGAACACAACCATCAGAGGTTCAAAATGGAAGTCACAAACCAAAAAGGCTGCAGGGAAAGAAGAGTCCTTTGGGTGCATATGAATAATTTAAGAATTAGTGAATATCCAATAGGAATGTAGACGAGAACTTCACCAGAAGTAAAGCTATTTGAACTCACAACTTAAGTATAGTCTGAACAGGGCTCTTCAGTCTATACCAAATACAAGTCAACATTACAGCCACAGGCTCTCCAAATTTCCTTAAAATCCCTTTTAGATATGTGCTGGTAGAGTCAAGGCAATTTTATTCTAATGAGCTGAAATGAAATTTATTTTATTTTATTTTTGAGACAGTCTTGCTCTGTCGCCCAGGCTGGAGTACAGTGTCATGATCTCAGCTCACTGCAATCTCTACCTCCTGGGTTCAAGCAATTTTCCTGCCTCAGCCTACCGAGTAGCTGGGACTACAGGTGCATGCCACCACATCTGGCTAATTTTTTGTATTTTTAGTAGAGAGGGGGTTTCACTGTGTTAGCCAGGATGGTCTTGATCTCCTGACCTCATGATCCACCCATCTTTGCCACCGAAAGTGCTGAGATTACAGGCATGAGCCACCATGCCTGACCATGAAATTCTTTCATTACGGACTGCTCTGTATAAAAACTAAATGCCCTAGCAGGAACAAAAAATATGTGCATGTTTAACAAAATAATAATAAAGATGACTCAAAAAAAGTCTCAATATTTAGGTAAATTTATTGCTGTTGTTTTCAATAAAATATTGAGAGCTGGATTTAGTTCCAGGGAAGTCAGAGAAAAGGAGAGGAGCTGCTCTCCGTTTATGTTCTAGTTCAAAATTAGAACACGACAGTTCCACAGTAAAGAGCAAAAAGAGTAAGGAACAAGCAAGTATAAATTTAGGTATTACACCTAAGATGAAAATGATGACTACTGACATTAAAAGGAAAATGCTTGGATGTTTCTTTGAAGAAACATCAGACCTGGCTTTAGAAACAGTTTTCTTTGCATTCTTTTTTTTTTTTTTTTTTTTTGGTGCCATGACTCGAATTTTTTTGCATTCTCGGTAACACTGGCAACACCAGGACACAGTTATTTTGTGCTGACCAGGGTGCAGCTGAACAAGGCAATGACATGATAAGCATTAAAAATGACCATGACAGGCCAGGTGCAGTGGCTCATGCCTGTACTCCCAGCACTTTGGGAGGCTGAGGCAGGCAGATCATGAGGTCAGGAGTTTGAGACCAGCCTGGCAATATGGTGAAACCCCATCTCTAATAAAGATAAAAAATTAGCTGGGCATAGTGGTGCATGCCTGTAATCCCAGCCGCTCAGGAGGCTGAGGCAGGAGAATCACTTGAACATGGGAAGTGGAGGATGCAGTGAGCGGAGATTGCCCACTGCACTTCAGTCTGGGTGACAGAGCGAGACTCTCTCTCAAAAAAATAAATAAATAAATAAATAAAATAAAAAATGACTGACAATCCAGTAGTCATTCATTAATGAAATGCCGCAGGAAAAAAATAATGGTAGCAACTTCTCTCTAAAAGTAGTCTTCTTTTTAAAATTGTAATCATGGATCATCGTAGCACATCTGCTTCCCAGAGACTCACTGTGATGGATCACATGACTATTTTAGTTCTCGATTTGGGAAATTTTTTTTTCTTTTTTAAGTTTCCAAATACAACATTGAGGAGGAAAAAAATGTTTTCGAGTGCTTCCAGAATTTCAGTGCCACAACCAAGGTATAAAAACAGATCCAGGTTTAGCCGGATACAGTGGCTCACACCTGTGATCCTAGCACTTTGGGAGGCCGAAATGGGCAGATCATGAGGTCAGCAGATCGAGGCAGAGGCAGGTGGATCACAAGGTCAGCAGATAGAGACCACCCTGGCTAAAACAGTGAGACCTTCTCTCTACTAAAAATACAAAAAATTAGCCAGGCATGGTGGCACATGCCTGTAGTTCCAGCTACTTGGGAGGCTGAGGGAGGAGAATAACTTGAACCTGAGAGCAGAGGTTGCAATTAGCCGAGATCACACCACTGCACTCCAGCCTGGGAGACAGAGCAAGACTCCGTCTCAAAAACAAAGAAATAGATGCAGGTTTCACAATGAATGCAACCCTTCTGAAAATTAATTTTAGTAATTTTTTAAAGCATGACTATATATGTTCCACACATACACTGAAACCGAAACCCTTTTATGCACTTACTTAAAGCATGGGTGATTCCAGTGAATAGGAAGAGGATTCCTAGAGGTTTTATAGTATGTTAGAATTTAGATTTTTTTAAAAACTGTAATCAAGCTGGGTGTGGTGGCTCACACCTCTAATCCCAGCACTTTGGGAGGCCGAGGGAGGTGGATCACCTGAGGTCAGGAGTTTGAGACCAGCCTGACTAACATGGTGAAATCCCGTCTCTACTAAAAATACAAAAATTAGCTGGGCATGGTAGCACATACCTGTAGTCCCAGCCACTAGGGAGGCTGAGGCAGGAGAATCGCTTGAAACCAGGAGGCAGAGGTTGCAGTGAGCCGAGATGGCACCACTGCACTCCAGCCTGGGCAAGAAGAGTGAAACTCTGTCTCCAAACAAAACAAAACAAAACAAAACAAAAACAAAAAACTGCAATTATTTCTATGCTCATAAGAAGTCAGAAAACTACAGGGAAAAATTCTATTTTTGCACTCATTCTTTTTACTATTTTGAGAACCATTAGAATCATAAATAATACTAGGTCATTAGAGTCAATGAAGTCAAACACAGGGACTATATAAAGTGAGAGCTGGACCAAGAGCACAGTCCCAAAGAACATCCACTTAAAACAGACATTTGTCAAGGCTCAAAGTCGACTATTAGCACAGTTGGGAAAAGAACCCAGATTTCCCAATATCTAACCTACAAATAATTGTATTACACTTTAAATCTCTCTTCAACATCCGCCAATAATTTCAGCATATCCTTACAAATAATCACTGCTAAACAATACCCACACATCCACTCTCCCACCAAGATTGAACTAATCTAAACATTCTGAAATATTTGCTTTAAATCTTTCTCCACTTTTTTTTTTTTTTTTGAGACGGAGTCTCGCTTTGTTGCCAGGCTGGAGTGCAGTGGCACAATGTTGGCTCACTGCAATCTCCGCCTCCCAGGTTCAAGTAATTCATTCTCCTGCCTCAGCCTCCTGAGTAGCTGGGATTACAGACACACACCATCACACCCAGCTAATTTTTGCATTTTTAGTAGAGACGAGGTTTCATCATGTTGGCCAGGATGGTCTCAGTCTCCTGACCGTGTGATCCACCCGTCTCGGTCTCCCAAATTGCTGAGATTACAGGCGTGAGCCACTGCACCCAGCCTTAAGATAGGTTCTTTTTTTTTTTTTTTGAGACGGAGTTTCGCTCTTGTTACCCAGGCTGGAGTGCAATGGCGCGATCTCGGCTCACCGCAACCTCCGCCTCCGGGGTTCAGGCAATTCTCCTGCCTCAGCCTCCTGAGTAGCTGGGACTACAGGCACATGCCACCACGCCCAGCTAATTTTTGTACTTTTAGCAGAGACGGGGGTTTCACCATGTTGGCCAAGATGGTCTCGATCTTCTGACCTCGTGATCCGCCTGCCTTGGCCACCCAAAGTGCTGAGATTACAGGCGTGAGTCATCGCGCCTGGCCATACATTCACTCATCTTTTAAACTACACATAGCTATATTCCCCAGGAAGACTACAGTCTTAAGCACAGTCTGACCTTGACCTGGCACACCACATATCAGGCACTAAATAATCATGATTATGTAAGGGTCTATACACACACACACACACACACACACACACACACACACACGGATAATTGTTATTTTGAAAAAATAGTTTAACAAGTTCAAACTTTGCTATCACAATGGGGTTCTCCAAATAATCTGTAGATAGAAAGTTTAATGGTTAAAAAATACAGTGTAGAAATTTTAAATTAGGGATGAGCTTGGCATGGTGGCTCATGTCTGTAATCCCAGCACTTTGAGAAGCCAAGGTGAGAGGACTGCTTGAGCCTACAATTTGAGACCAGTCTGGGCAACATAGCGAGACTGTCGCTAGTTAAAAAAAATAATAATAAATTAAAAAAAAAACTAATAAACAAAATTAAAATTACAAATGCACTAAAAATGAGAAAAACAGAAACTGAAACCATTTAGGGAACTGAAACCCTGACTCCTTCATTTCCAAATAATGCGATGTCCCTTAAAGGACAAGAGGAGATCTCATCAGTACCTTTAAAGAAACGCAGGCACACTATAGGTATGGAAGCATGTGATTACTAGTGTCAGCTAAAATGTGTACCAGCTCTACACAAACATTTCAAGTAGCTGTTAATGTATTTTTGGCATCTACTCGCTTCCTTTCCTCTTTTTATCACTCTCCTTTTGTTAGGTCTCTACTCTGTACCTATTTTTTCTCTCCTTCTCAGGACTTTGCTCTACCAGGACCTGCATCACACAGGCTTGTGTAGAAGAGGCTACTCCATACAAAAAATTACTAAAAATGCGAAAACTCTAAAACTTCTAGAAGAAACCATTTTTTAAAAATCTTCATGACCTTGAATTGGGCAGAGTTATTAGATACAACACCAAAAGCATAATTGACAAAAGAAAAAAATTGATAAATGGAATGTCATAAATTGTTTATGCTTCAAAAGACATCATTAAGAAGATACAAAGATAAGCCATAGACTGGAGAAAATATTTGCAAATCATGATTCTGAGAAAGAACTAGTAGCCAGAATACATAAGAACTGTGATAAGGCTGCAAGTGGTGGCTCATGCCGGTAATCTCAGTATTTTGGGAGGCCAAGGTGGGCAGATCACTTGAACACAGGAGTTCGAGACCTGGACAACAGGGCAAAACCCTATTTCTACAAACAATACAAAAATTAGCTGGGCATGGTGGTGCACACCTGTAGTCCCAGTTACTCAGGAGGCTGCGGTAAGAGGATCACTGAATCCGGGAGGTTGAGGCTGTGGTAAGCCATGATCGCGCCACTACACTCCAGCTTCAGCAGCATAGTGAGACCATCTTTACAAAATAAAAAAAATAAAAAACAATTAGCCAGGCATGATGACACATACCTGTAGTCGCAGATACTTGGGAGGCAGAGGTGAGAGGATCACTCGAGCCCAGGAGTTCGAGGCTGTAGTGAACTATGATCACAACATTGCACTCTAGTTTGGATGACAGAGAGAGAACCTGTCTCAAAAAACCCCACAAAACTCTTGATAACTCAATACAACTCAAACAAAAGGGCAGAGTGCAGTGGCTCACACCTGTAACCCTAGCACTTTGGGAAGCCGAGGTGGGAGGATCACTTCAGCACAGGAGTTCGAGACCAGCCTGGGCAACAAAGCAAGATCTCATTTCTATTAATAAAAAAAATTTTTTAAAGAGAAAAAAGATATGAATATGAGAATAAACATTTCACCAAAGAAGATATAATGGCCAATAAGTACATAAAAAGTTGTTCAACCTAATTAGTTATTAGGGAAATGAAAATTAAAACCACAATGATATACTTCACACCCACACAATGGCTATAATAAAAAAATCAGTGCTATCCAAATGTCACATAGAAAAAAAAATCAGAAAATACCAAGTGTTGGTGAGGATGTGGAGCAACTGGAACCTTTATATATTTTTGGTGGGCATGGTAGCCCTTACTCATCTACTGTGATCAATGTGAGAAATGAAAAATAACTTAGAGCAATCTCAGCTATGTGACATAGGCAAAATTTATCAGGGCCAGAGAAACATGAGTATGAGCTTTCAGCAATGCCCTAACCCCTATGCCCAGATGCAACTGTTTAGAGGCATTTTTATTCTTGACTGGCTGTCTCCACGAAGAGTCTCCACATTCCTGGAATTTGTAATACAAAGAGCAATGTAAAGCCAATCAAATAACTTATGCTATTTTAATATAAATTATTAATAAATGGCTTAGGAATTGTCTCTTCTTTTCCTTTAAAAAACCCACTTGAGGGCAGGTGCTGTGGCTCACGCCTGTAATTCCAGCACTTTGGGAGGCCAAGGCAGACGGATCACCCGAGGTAGGAAGTTTGACACAAGCCTGACCAACACGGAGAAACCCCGTCACTACTAAAAATACAAAATTAGCTGGGCATGGTGGCGAGTGCCTGTAATCCCAGCTACTCGGGAGGCTGAGGCAGGAGAATCACTTGAACCCAGGAGGCAGAGGTTGCAGTGAGCCGAGATCCCGCCATTGCACTCCGGCCTGGGCAACAAGAGGGAGACTCCTCTCAAAAGCAAACACAAAATCCCACTTGTGGACCAGACGCGGTGGCTCACGCCTGTAATCCCAGCACTTTGCGAGGCTGAAGCGGGTGGATCACCTGAGGTCAGGAGTTCAAGACAAGCCTGGCCAACATGGTGAAATTCCATCTCTACTAAAAATATAAAATTAGCTGAGCGTGGTGGTGAGCTCCTGTAATCCCAGCTACTTCAGGAGGCTGAGGCAGAAGAAATGCTTGAACCCAGGAGGCGCAGGCTGCAGTAAGCCGAGACTGCAGCATTGCACTCTGGCCTGGGCAACAAGAATGAAACTCTGTCTCAAAAAAAAACAAAAACAAAAGCAAAAACACACAAAAAAACCACTTGTGGCCAAGCATGGTGGCTCACGCCTGTAATCTCAGTACTTTTGGCCAAGACTGGTGGATAACTTGAGGTCAGGGGTTCAAGACCAGCCTGATCAACACGGTGAAACCCTGCCTCTACCCAATCTACAAAAATTAGCTGGGCATGGTGGCCCACATCTGTAATTCTAGCTACTCAGGAGGCTGACACAGGAGAATTGCCTGAACCCAGGAGATGGAGGTTGCAGTGAGCCAAGATTGTACCATCGCACTCCAGCCTGGGTGACAGAGTGAAACTCCACCTCAAAAACAAAAACAAAAACAGAAACAAAAAAACCCACTTGTGGCTGGGCCAGGTGGCTCACAACTGTAATCCCAGCGCTTTGGAAGGACAAGGAGGATTGATCACTTAAGTTCAGGAATTTTGAGACCAGCCTGGCCAACATGGTAAAACCCGGTCTCCACTAAAAATACAAAAATTAGCTGGGCGTGGTGGCAAGTGCCTGTAATACCAGTTACTGGGGGAGGCTAAGGCAGGAGAAATCACTAGAATCCTGGAGGCAGAGGTTGCAGTGAGCCGAGATTGCGTCATTGCACTCCAGCCTGGGCAACAGAGCGAGACTCTTGTCTCAAAAAAACAAAACAAAACAAAACAAAACAAAACAAAACAAAACAAAACCCCCACCTGTAACTGCTGCTAACAGGAGTCTTGAATCTATGCTCCAGGCTTGCAGTCCTCAAATTTGGACCAAATAAACTCTCTACTTATATTAAGTTCGCCTCATTTTTTTCCCATTAAGTTGACAGGGTTTTCTGCTGTCTGCTAATGTCACTGAGCACAGAATTTATATTCTCCTTGTTATTCTGAGATCATTTTCAAGAGGAAGAAGTTGGTACTCTTTCATTTTAAAATCTGAAGTTGGTAACTGCCTTTTCATAATTTGATAGCAAATTAGTAAAACAGTTCTACTGTCAGCCCATTCATTGCTCTACATATAAATTTGAAAATATTAGTGATCATTAGAATCACCAGGCAGATCTTAAATTTCAGATTCCCAGGTACTGTCTTAGAAATTCTGATTGTGTAGGTCTCAAATGGAGCACTAAAAGTAGGTGTTAGAAGAGGGAATTACACAGGGCACCATGGCTCACACCTGTAATCCCACCTAGCATTTTGGGAGGCAGGAGGATCACTTGGCGCCAGGAATTCAAGGCCAGCATGGGCAACATACTGAGACCTCAAAATACAACAACAATCAAAAATAGCCAGGCATGGTGGCATGTGCCTGTAGTTCCTTAATCACTTGAGAGGCTGAGGTGGGAGGATCACATGAGTCCAGCTGTTCAAGACTGCAGGGAACTATGATAAAGAAGAATAGCCCCCTTGGCCCAGTGTGGTGGCTCACACCTGTAATCCCAGCACTTTGGGAGGCTGAGACGGGTGGATCACTTGAGACCAGGAGTTCAAGATCAGCCTGGCCAACATGGTGAAACCCTATCTCTACTGAAAATACAAAAATTAGCTGGGTGTGGTGGCGCACACATGTAATCCCAGGTACTTGGGAGGCTAAGTCATGAGAATCACTTAAACCCGAGAGGCAGAGGTTGCAATGAGTCAAGATCATGCCACTGCACTTTCCAGCCTGGGTAACAGAGTGAAACTCTTATCTAAAAAGAAGGAAGGAAGGAGGGAGGAAGGGAGGGAGGGAGGGAGGGAGGGAGGAAAAGAAGGAAGGAAGGAAGGAAAGAAAAGAAAGAAAAGGAAGGAAGAAAAGAAGGGAGGGAGGGAGGAAAAGAAGGAAGGAAAGAAAAGAAAGAAAAGGAAGGAAGGGAGGGAGGGAGGGAAAGAAAGAAGGAAAGAAAAGGAAGGAAGGGAGAGAGGGAAAGAAGGAAGGAAAGAAAAGAAAGAAAAGGAAGGAAGGAAGGGAGGGAGGGAGGAGGGAAGAGCAAGCCCAGCCTTCAAGAAGTGAACAAGGGAAACAACCCAAACATACAAATAACTATATATAAGCACAACTATGAAAAGTGGTGCCACCTTGAAGGAGAGAAAGACATAATCAGGCAGAGGTATGTCAATCAGGAAAGGCTTCATAAAGAATAAAGCATTTGATGACTCCAAATCACTGTTTAAATACAGTCCATTAGTCCATCAACTACTCCCATACTAGCTACTGCTGCAGATATCAACCCATCAATACCAGAAACCTGGACTCTTCTTTTTCGTCCCTACAGTCACCTTTATTACAACTGAGTCAAGTCCTGTCAACGTGTCCTGAAGATTTCTTAAAAGCTTAAACGATCCTTTCATCTCCTTTGATGTTGCCTCCTCACATCTTGCCTTCACTATTACAGCAACTAAGAGGTCTCCTTGGCTCTGTGTTTACCCCACTGCAAACCCTTTTGTACACTGCCACTAGAATATTTCTAAAATGCAAATATAATCAGGTTATTTCTCAGGCTAAATGTTAGCAGCTCCCTATCACAGATGGGTAAAGAAGTTCCAAGTTTCCTTTGCTAAGTGTATTAGGCATTTCACAATGTGTCCACTCACCTTCCCCAGCCTCCTCTCTCCTCCTCCACACTGTACTCTCTACCTTACCGTGCTGCAACTCCAGTCGTGCTCTGCCCTTCTGTGTGTCCCTTTGCGCATATACCTTTCCTTCTACCTTGACTCCTTTCGCCATCACTTCTCCTCCCTGAAGAGTTCTGCCTCTCATATTCCAATCATCCTTTAAGACAATACTCCAACTTTTTTTTAATGAAGGCTGCCTTGATATTCTTTCCCCCGCACTATCAAAGGACAAGATAACTTTCTTGTTCATGTAATGTTTATAGGACTTAACCCAGGAGACTGGGTTTACTTGCTGAAATGTCTGAATTCCCTCTAGTCTCTGATCTAATTCACCCTGTACCCTTCTGCACATAGCATGCTGCTTGGTCCACTGTGCAATTAATATTCATGAATAAGCAAATGTGTACAAGGGTGGCTGCCACCTTCTCAGAATCTATGACAGAGCACATTACTTTTGAAGATGTGCTGCATAACATGAAAATGCAAACTAAAGTGAACTAAAAGCTTTCATCACATAAGAGTAGAAGGTTGGAGTAGATGATAAAGGTCTTTTCCAATTCTAAGGTTCTAGGAGTCTATATATTCCATTGTCCATATTACCTTCTAAACCAGGATAGCCACAGAACTAAATAAAGAGGTATAAAAATTATTAGAAATAAGTCAATGAATTACAATCATTTTCAAAGTAGAAAGTCAAATATAAATTTAAAAAATATATATAAAGCTCTATATTATCTCCAACTTGTAAGAACAATGACTGATTCTAACCCAAGTCAAACAACGATAGAAAAACACACACCCGATGGCATCTCAAATTTTTAGCTAATGAAAATCCTCACTTAAATTATATTGCATTTCAAAGCAGTTCCCTGTTAAATAACAGCATCTCCCAAAAGTACACTGCTGTGGAAGTTGAAACATGAGCCATAAACAAATGAAATTACTTTGTCAAGGTCATAAAATAAGTCAAACAAATTCTAAAATAGAACCTTTGATCTGAAATCTAGTTTTATGTTTCTATCTCTTGATACTAGCTCAGCTTTGTAAATTCTTAATTGTGCTCTCATCATTTCATATTTGTTCACTGCAAGTGACATTCAGTGAAATTTATCCATTATTATTATTATTTTTTTTGAGACAGAGTCTTGATCAACCGCCCAGGCTCGAGTGCAGCGGCGGGAACTTGGCTCACTGCAACCTCCGCCTCCGGGTTCAAGCAATTCTCCTGCCTCAGTCTCCCGAGTAGCTGGGACTACAGGCACATGTCACTGCACCTGGCTAATTTTTGTATTTTTAATAGAGATGAGGTTTCGTCATGTTGGCCAGGTTGGTCTCGAACTCCTGACCTCAAATGATCCACCCATCTCAGCCTCCCAAAGTGCTGGGATTACAGGTAGGAGCCACTGTGCCTGGCCTATCCATTGTTTTTTAATAGAATTATTAAAAGGCCTCTTCTATCCTACTCTAGAGTTCTAATAAAAAACAAAAAATGTTAACATCCAGACTTACCTGAGAAACATCTCTTTATCATTATTTCAAAAATGAGGTGACACCATGATTAATATCTAAAGTTTTTTGTTTTTTTTTTGTTGTTGTTGTTTTCCAAGATGGAGTTTCCCTTTTGTTGCCCAGGCTGGAGTGCAGTGTCATGATCTCAGCTCACCGCAATCTCCACCTCCCAGGTTCAAGCGATTCTCCTGCCTCAGCCTCCCAAGTAGCTGGGATTACAGGCAAGCACCACCACGCTCGGCTAATTTTGTATTTTTTTAGTAGAGACAGTGTTTCTCCATGGTGGTCAGGCTGGTCTTGAACTCCCGACCTCAGGTGATCTGCCTGCCTCGGTCTCCCAAAGTGCTGGAATTACAGGCATGCGCCACCACGCCCAGCCCGATTAATATCTAAACAATGCTCTCTTAGGTTTTCACCCTTTCTTTATGAGAGTATATATCACATGAGCTACTTTACAAAGAAGATTTTTTTAAAAAACAAGGAAGTCAATATATAAGGAAGGTGAAGAGGGTGAAAATTCTAACCATAAAGAAGAATAAATACATCTTACTTTTTTAACAAACATTTAAGCCCTGAAGGGAAAGACCAAAAATATAAAAGTAAAAATTTAGAAAAGGGGACAGGAGAGATTAGCATGGCTAGTTACTTCACCCCAACATGTTCCACTGACATCATTCAGCTTCCGTGGTTGTACCAAGTTGTTAGTAGAGACAGATTGGATTAAAAACCCCAACTTGGGGGGTTCCAAGGCAAGTTACTTAACTTGTATAAAACTCCTTTTCCTCATGGAAAATGAAGAAAAACAGTACCCATGTCAGATCTATACCAATTTTTTTTTTCTGAGATGAGGTCTCCCTGTTGCCCAGGCTGGAATGCAGCGGTGTGATCTCCACTCACTACAACCTCCACCTCCTAGGTTCAAGCAATCCTTCCACCTTAGCCTCCTGAGTAGCTGGGACTACAGGCAAGAACCACCACACCTAGCTAATTTTTTGTGTGTTTTTTTGTAGACATGGGGTTTTGCCATGTTGCCCAGGTTGGTCTCCAACTCCTGGGCTCAAAGAGATCTGTCTACCTCTGCCTCCCAAAGTCCTGAGATTACAGGTGTGAGCCACCGTACCTGGCTTGCTTTTTCTTTTTCTTTTTTTGTTTTTTGAGACGGAGTTTCGCTCTTGTCATCCAGGCTGGAGTGGATCTCGGCTCACCACAACCTCCGCCTCCCGGGTTCAAATGATTTTCCTGCCTCAGCCTTCCAAGTAGCTGGGATTACAGGCATGCCCAGCTAATTCTGTATTTTTAGTAGAGATGGCGTTTCTCCATGTTGGTCAGGCTGGTCTCGAACTCCCGACCTCAGGTGATCCACCTGCCTCGGCCTCCGGAAGTGCTGGGATTATAGACATGAGCTACCGCACCCAACCTTTTTCTTTTTTTTTTTTAAAGATAGGGTCTTGCTCTGTTGCTCAGGCTGGAGTGCAGTGGCACGAACATGGCTCACGGTAAGCTCAACTTCCTGGGCCCAAACGATCCTCCCACCTCAACCTTCCAAGTAGCTGGGACTAAAGGCTTGCTCCACTATGCCTGGCTAATCTTGTTATTTTATTTTCATTTTATTTTTGAGACAGAGTTTCACTCTTGTTGCCCAGGCTGGAGTGCAATGGTGTGATCTCGGCTCACTGCTACCTCTGCTTCCTGGGTTCAAGCGATTCCCTGCTTCAGCCTCCCAAGTAGCTGACAACACAGGTGCCTCCTGTATTCTCCACTACCTGGGAGGCTGAGGCAGGAGAATCACTTGGTTCTCCTGCTAATTTTTTGTATTTTTAGTAGAGATGGGGTTTCACTATGTTGGCCAGGCTGGTGTCAAACTCTTGACCTTAGGTGATCCACCTGCCTCAGCCTCCCAAAGTGCTGGGATTACAGGCACTAGCCACTGCGCCTGGCTAAAATTGTTTATTTTTTTGTAGAGATAAGGTCTCACTATGTTAGCCAGGCTGGTCTCAAGCTATCCTCCCACCTTGGCCTCCCAAAGTGCTGGGATTATAGGCGTGAGCCACCACACCCAGCCTGATATCACTGACTTTTCCTGAGTTGCTAGAAAGCCAAATTTGTGACTCATCCTCAGGTAATGAATATGACTACATGATATACATTACTCTGTACAAATCTTCCATTAGCACTATTATTTTTTCTTCAGCAAGATTTATAACAGCTTTGTTGAGCTGTAATTCATATACCATAAAATATGTTTTTACCCTTTTAAAGAATATAATTCAGGCCAGGTGCAGTGACCCATGTCTATAATCCCAACACTTTCGGAGACCAAGGCAGGAGGATTGCTTGAAGCTGGGAGTTGAATATCAGTCTTGGAAACATGGCAAGACCATGTCCTAAAAAAAAAAAAATTAGCTAGGCATGGTTGTGTATACCTGTAATGCCAGCTACTAAGGAGGCAGAAGTGGGAGATCACTTGAGTCAAGGAGGTTGAGGCTGCAGTGAGCCATGATTGTACCACTGTACTCCAGCCTGGGTGAGAGAGACTCCGTCTCAAAAAATAAATAAAATAAAATAAAATAAAACAATTAAAAAAACAAAAACAAAAACAAAACTTCCATGCCCATTATTAGTCACTCCTCATCACTCCTTGTTCCTTTTTTATGGCTGAATAGTATTCCACTGTAGGAATATATCACATTTAATTTATCCACTCATCATTTGATTAGTATTTAGGTTCTTTCTACTTTTCTTTTTGAGTCAGAGTCTCACTCTATCGGCCAGGCTGGAGTACAGTGGCATGATCTTGGCTTGCTGCAACCTCTGCCTCCTGAGTTCAAGCAATTCTCCTGCTTCAGCCTCCCAAGTAGCTGGAATTACTACAGATGTGCACCACCACACCTGGCTAATTTTTGTACTTTTAGTAGAGACAAGGTTTCACAATGTTGGCCAGGTTGGTCTCTAATTCCTGACCTCAAATGATCCACCCACCTTGGCCTCCCAAGGTTCTGGGATTACAGGCATGAGCCACCGCACCCGGCCCTTTCTACTTTTTCGACCATTATGAATAATGCTGCTATGAACATTTCTCTACAAGTTTTTGTGTGGACATATGTTTTCAAATCTCTTGGGTAGATACCTAAGAGCAATATTGCTAGGTCATATGGTAACACTATATTTAATCTTTTGAGGGTTGCCAGAGTGTTTTCCAAAGTGGCTGCACCATTTTACATCCTATAAGGACTCCCATTTCTCCACATCCTGACCAGCACTCATTACTATACATCTTCTTGATTATGGCCATCCTAGTGGCTGTGCAGTGGTACCTCACTGAAGTTTTGCTTTGCATTTCCCTAATGGCTTATGCTGAACACCTTTTTACATGCTTATTGGCCACTATATATCTTCTTCAGTCTATTCAGATCCTTATGCCTGGGTTATTTATCTTTTTACTGTTTGAGTTCTTTTTTTTTTTTTTTGACAGTCCCGCTCTGTCGTCCAGGCTGGAGTACAGTGGTGCAATCTTGGCCCACTGAAACCTCCACATCCCAGGTTCAAGTGATTCTCCTGCCTAAGCCGCCTGACTAGCTGAGATTACAGGCATGCACCACCACACCCAGCTAATTTTTGTATTTTTAGTAGAGACAGGGTTTCACCATGTTGGCCAGGCTTGTCTTGAACTCCTGACCTCAAGTGATCATGTTCAGCCCAACCACCGCACCCGGCCTGAGTTCTTACATTTAGGTCTATAATCTATTTTGAGTTAGTTTTTGTGTATGTTGAAAGGAAGGGGTCCAATGTCATCCTCTTACAGGTGGATATCCAGTGACTCCAGCACTATTTATTTGTTGACACCCTGATTTCTTTAAATAAACATTTTGATTTTTTGTATTACACATGTTTTTAAAAGTCACCTGAAATCAATTGCGAAGTGATACTGGTGTAAACAAACTGACTTTAAAAAACTACTCAACCAAGGTCATACAGCTAGCAAGTGACAAAGCTAAGACTAAAACACAGGTCTCAGGATGCCAAATTTCAAATTTCCCCATTAAAACAAAATACTACCTTACATGTAAACAAGTTTCATATTTACTCATCAAAGACAAGAAAAGACAAGCCAGAAACAATATATTTCTTGGTAAAAATACAGAAAGCTTAATTTGAGATGTTTCAGATTTTGTTTGCTTATTTTCATAAAAATCAATAATGGCAGCAGGGCACGGTGGCTCATGCCTGTAATTCCAGCACTTTGGGAGGCTGAGGTGGGCAAATCACCTGACGTCAGGATTTCGAGACCAGCCCTGACCAACATGGAGAAACCTTGTATCTATTAAAAATACAAAATTAGCTGGGCCTGGTGGCACATGCCTGTAATCCCAGCTACTAAGGAGGCTGAGGCAGGAGAATCACTTGAACCTGGGAAGCGGAGGTTGTGGTGAATCGAGATCATGCCACTGCCCTCCAGCCTGGGAGACAAGACGAGAACTCAGTCTCAAAAATAAATAAATAAAATAAAAATTTTAAAAAGTCAATAATAGCTAAAAATCTATTAAGCATTCACTTTGTGCCAAGCCCTGTTCTAAACAGTGTAAAATCATTTAATCATCATAACAATCTTAGAAAACAAGGTCAAGTGTCTACTTTTTTTCCTCCTCTTTTTACAGATGGGTAAACTAAGACCAAGTAAAACTAAGTATGTTGCTCAAGATCACAGAACTAGTAAGTGGTGGGAACCCAGGCAATCTGACTCCAAAGACTGTGTTCTTACCACTACGAAAACAAATTACTTAAGAGAAAGTTAGTTTATTCTATTAATGTTATTGCTGTCTCAGATGAAGAGACAGAGAGAGAAAGTTCATTAGAGTGGTGGAGAATTCTAAAGGAGGGAAATTATTAGTACTAGTGGCATCAGGTAAAAAATGTTAAATGTTCATAATTGGGAGTGGAGGGTACTGGGAATATTTAACGGGTACGAAAACACAGTTAGATAGAATAAGATCTAGTATTTGATAGCACAACAGACTTATTATTACAGTCAACAATTTACTGTACATTTAAAAATAACTAAGAGTATAATGGGAATGTAACACAATTACATACAGGCTCGGTAAATGCTTGACATGATGAAAAAAAAATAAATGTACTCTGTTTCACTAAAAACAATGTCCGTGATTAAAGAAACAGTCCTATATATTTTTAAAAAGATAACTATTTAACAGGGCTACTGCAATGTAGCACAACTAATAACATAAAACAATCATATAAATACAGGAAAGGAATGGAAAGGCAGGCACAAATGCAGAGGAAGGAACCCTGGGAGTCTCCACTGACCATAGAATGAATGAGTCAACCAGGCAGTGTTATCACAGGATGTGTTGGAAAGAGATGTAACACTGCCAGGCTAAAGATTAATCCTTCCTTTATACGATGTATCAGTGAGATCCCTGATAGAATTTGGAAACCAATTTTGGTCAGTGCTCCAAGAAGTATGGAAAGAAATTGGAAACAGTTCACGCAAAAGAAACAACTAGACCAAAACAATAGAAAAGAATATCTGCTAGGAAAAGAAAACACTTGGAGCTGCTTTCCAAAGACAGTCAAGACTGATTTAATTATGGCCCTTAAAAAGACAATTTCAATGTACTTCCTCAAATTTTTCACAGGCTTTGGTTCTTTCCAGTCATTTAAATCCCAGTCAAATATCACTTTCTAAGAGGCTCTTTCCCAAGGTAGCCTCCTGGGTTTGTAGCACATCACTCTGATTTGTTCTCTTCATAGCTTGTAACATTCTGAAGTTCTTTCTGATTATGATTATGCATGTAGGTTCCTCTCATCCTGTTAGAACACGGGCTACATAGAAGCTTGGAATCTGAGTACTGCTTATCTCTAGTAAATACCAGTGGTACCTGGCACATACTGGGAATTCTATAAATATTTGCAGAATCTATGTCCATGAAATTGCAACATGGAAAATGAGCTTTCAAATTAAAGCAAGACAGACACCAGTAAGACACAAAAGGAATTACTTGATGGTCAAAGTAAAACCCCAAACTGGCTGAGTGTTGTGGGTCTTTAAGAACAGAGTCACTCATCTGTCTTAGTAGTTTTACAAATTCACTAACTTAAGTAATTTCTAGTGGTTACTCCCAACATCATGATTTAATACTGTACAGCAGAGAAATGAAGTGTTGCTAGTTATAAATAAATGATCACTGAGCTATTATGTACTGATAAGTATTCTAAGGCTTTCCATGTATCAAATTATTTAATCCTCATAATTCTATGAGTGCTATTCTTTTTTTAAATCTAGAATATGGTACCCTTTAGCCCCAAAAGGATAAATACTTGGCCCAAAGTTGCCCAGATCATAGCTGGTGGATCTGGGACTTAAATTCAGACTGCTGAACTTGTGCCATTCATTTAAGGCTGAAAATAAATCTAAACAGAGCAAAAATATTAAACAGGAGGGATAATGGATTGATAAAATTATGGCACAGGAATTAGGTGACATAAATTTTCTCCATGGCTTGCTATGCTGTGTGGATCTTTTCAAATTCCATCTTGCTGTAACATTCCTGGGGATATTGTTGATATACTAACCTTTTCCCTTTATTTTTATTTTATTTTTTATTTTTTTGAGACAGAGTCTTGCACTGTCACCCCGGCTGGAGTGCAATGGTGATCTCAGCTCACTGCAACCTCCACTCCCAGGTTCATGTGATTTTCCTGCCTTGGCCTCCCTAGTAGCTGAGATTACAGGTATGCACCGCCACACTCAGCTAATTTTTTGTATTTTTAGTAGAGATGGGGTTTTACTATGTTGGGCAGACTGGTCTCGAACTCCTGACCTCATGATCTGCCCACCTCAGCCTCTCAAAGTGCTGGGATTACAGGTGTGAGCCACTGCACCCAGCTTTTTCCCTTTAATAACATCTTTTAAAACGTGGTTTCAAATGAAATAGATAAATATATTCATGCAAACTAAAGTGACATTATAATGAACCCCCTGATCACACATCTTAAACAACTATCAACACATGGCCAATCTTTATGTATGCTGTGCTCCCCCAAACACATAGACATACTGGATTATTTCAAAGCAAATGATGATGTACTATGAACAGCCATCATTATTCTTTCCCAAAAAGATTTGAGTGTAAAATACACACAATTCCTTTATTTCAGCAGTACAGGGAACAATCCCAAGAGGGATTTTGTTATCAAAAAGAAAATCAGTGGACATTAGGAAAAAGAATTTCTTTGCTGGGCCCCATGGCTCACACCTGTAATCCCAGCACTTTGGGAGGCTGAGGCAGGTGGATCACCAGAGGAAAGGAGTTTGAGACCAGCCTGGCCAACATAGTGAAAACCTGTCTCTACTAAAAACACAAAAATTAGCTGGGTGTGGTGGCAGGTGTCTGTAATGCAAGCTACTCAGGATACTGAGGCAGGAGGATGGCTTGAACCCAGGAGGCGAAGACTACAGTGAGTTGAGATCACGCCACTGTACTCCAGTCTGGGTAACAGAGCGAGACTCTGTCTCAAAATAATAATAATAATTTCTCAAAAATCACTAAGCTCTAGGTGATATATACTTGGAAACATAAGAATATTTTAGGTGCCACATTACAGCAGGAATTAAATTTAAATTTGGAAAGTGTTTTATAAGTTTCAAGAAAACTCACAAGGGTTTATGTGCCTATCATGAGGACAAAGATCATTCCCAAGCATAGGGAGCGGTCAACACACACAAAATGGAAGCAATCAAATACCAAAATATACCTGTTTATCTTCCAGTGGGTCAGGCTCTCCTTTACTTGACTCAGAGCTGACATCATCTTCATCAGAACTGTTGATGACTTCCTCCTCATCAGAGGGAAGGTCACCAAGACCAAGATCATTTTGTTCCTCCTGGGATGCTCCTGAACTGCATTCAATAGAAAGCAGGTATTAGTCACCTTCAATAATAAGGAGTGCTAGCAAAACAAATCAACATCTTATCTTCATAATGCAAACAAGGTATAGCTAAGGGATTTAGAGGAACGAAAAGACCCAGATCAGCCAACTTTTCCTTCCTTTACCCTGTCTCAGTTGCCATAAACTCAAATTGATTTTTTGAATTTTTAATAAGAAGGTGGGTGAGAAGTAAGTTTCCCAGTTGCTCCCATCCTATGCTTTTATATATCCCTAACATAGAAGATCAGGTCTCTACTCCTAGAATAAACTAAGAAGCCTTACAGAAAGTGGGCTCGTTTACCATAAAGGGCTGCATAGGTATACGAGAAGAGTTGCTGTTTCCTTGGATCTTGGTGTTTAAAACAATAACAAAAAACAAGTAACAAATCTGAGGACTAGGGGATAATGATGGTGACTACAATCAACAGTGCAGGTGCAATTGTGAACATGTAGACTGCTCTCTGGTTATCACTGTTGTGTTCACAAGAGATGGGGAGGAAGAGGAAATGTTACAAATTCTCAGACTATGCTCAAGATCCGCTGAATTAGAACTACAAGGGGCACAGGACCCAGCAATTTGTCCAACAATTACAACTACCTGGGGCACAAGGCCTAGCAAATAACAAGCAAGCAGGTTTTATGCTTTCCAGGTGATTCTGATACAGGCTGAACTTGGAAAAACACAGAACCAGGCCATTTACCAACTCCTCCTCACCAGCCTGGTATCATCAAGGTTCCTCTGTTTGTTTTAACATAGATTTTGTGAATCTAAAAGACATTGTTGCAATCCAATCTGTAGGGGGAATTCCATAGGAAAGTTCCCTAGGAAGAGATGAAAAGAATTCCTTCTAGTATTGGCTGTAAAGACTCAAGAGCCAATTGCCTGTAGCAACTGCTTTTCTGTCTTCAGTCTACAATAATATCTGCAGAATAGAAGCGCATGGGTGGAGCCAGTAAAAGATCCACAGACAATCACCAGGAAAAACACTCAAGCAGAATAAGGAGACAGTTGCATTCCACTCTGGCAGGCTCTTTCAGCAGGTCACAGGCAGTTCACTCAACCATCAAGGTTACAAGTTACGAGAATCTCTAACAGGAATCTTAAAAGCTAAAGATAAATTTTCTGCCAGTTCCTGAATACACACAGTAGGATACACGCTTGCCTCAGAAGCCATTCCTGGAGCCCAACTGTTACACAAACCAGTTGGTTGGAGGCAGAGTGCCAAAAGGAACACCTCTCATTGCCAAGACAGGGCTTCCCATTACTCAGCGGCCAGGGGCCTCTGGGAGTCATATCACAGCCTTGTTAGGTGAGTGCACACCTTATCATAGCTCCCCAAAATATGCAGGAGACTCACTCCCTGGGGCTAAGGGGTGGATAGAAGGTAGACACTTTCTGGTTAGATCACTGGCAGGATTCACTGTCTCTGGGTGCAGGGATAAGAGCTGACCCCGCCGGGTAGTTAATTGTTGACTGAGATTAACAAGAGCAAATGAGAGTTAACAGGATGGACAGAATACAGGATCTATACCCATATAGCTAGAAGAAAATGTATCCCCCACTTCTTTTTATCTTAATTCCTTATCTCTTTACATCTTCTAAAACCCTGTTAACACAACACATGTTCAATTTCCAAGTGGTAGCAGCATCACCTGGAAGCTCCTCAGAAATAAACACGCTCAGGCCCCAACCAACTCACTGCATCAGGATCCATCATGCAACAAAAATCCCAGTCTATGTGTGAAAAACTCTGCTCTAAAAGGCTTTTTGAACCAGCCCATCTGGGTACCATTTTAGATCGTAAATAGATTCAGATAGTAATACGGCTGTACACCTGTGAAGAAATTAGATTTATTTTATCCAGAGAGAGAGCTGAAAGGTGTTTCTTGGTCAACATCATCTGGACGGCTATTATTAAGAACATAGTAGGGAAACAAGACCAGAGGCTGAACTTGGGTTCTGACAAGATGGCTGGGCTGCCCTGAAAGATCATCAAGGAAACCCAGTGTTTTCTGGCAGAACTAGTTCCTGGCATCAAAGTAGAACCAGATGAGAGCAACACTTGTTATTTTCATGTGGTCATTGCTGGCCCTCAGGATTCCCCCTTTGAGGGAGGGACTTTTAAACTTCAACTATTCCTACCAGAAGAATAGCCAATGGCAGCCCCTAAAGCACGGTTCATGACCAAAATTTATCATCCTAATGTAGACAAGTTGGGAAGAATATGTTTAGATATTTTGAAAGATACGGGGTTCCCAGCACTGCAGATCTGCACAGTTCTGCTATCGATCCACGCCTTGTTAAGTGCTCCTAATCCAGATGATCTATCAGCAAATGATGTAGTGGAGCAGTGGAAGACCAACGAAGCCCAAGCCACAGAAACAGCTAGAGCATGGACTAGGCTATATGCCATGAATAATATTTAAACTGATCAGATCATCAAGTGTACATCACTTCTGTTCTGCCAAGACTTCTTCCTTTTTGTTTGCATTGAATGAACACAGTCTTAGAAACATTATCAAATAAAAAGCCCAGATATCTTCAGTCCTTTGGTGATTAAATGCACATTGGCAAATCTATGTCTTGTCCAGATTCACTGTCGTAAAGCATGAGCAGAGGCTAGGAGTATGATCTGGATTGTTGTGAAAGGTTTAAAAGCAGTGGCCCCTCCCTGCTTTTACTCATTTCCCCCATCCTGGTTTAAGTATAAAGCACTGTGAATGAAGGTAGTTGTCAGGTTAGCTGCAGGGGTGTGGGTGTTTTTATTTTTTTGAGGAGGGAGTTAGTTTTACTTTTATGGGCTCCTTTTCCCCCTTTTATGGTGATCTAATTCTATCACTGGTTAGAAGCAGCTAACCAGTTATTTAGAATATGCTCTCTAGCCAAGTCTAATCTTATTTAGATGTTGTAGATGGACAAGCTTGATTGTTTGAACCAAAATGGGAACATTAAACAAACATCACAGCCCTCACTAATAACATTGTGACTTTGGTGTCAAGTGTAGATTACCAGCTTCAAAAAAAGCATGTGACCATTTTGTATGGCTTGTCTGGAAACTTCTGTAAATCTTATGTTTTAGTAAAATAAAAGAACATAGTAACTAGTTATTGCCACATCCATTCAGCATAGAAGAGGGATTAAAGCACAAAAGTGAATATTTGGAAACAAGAAAAAGAAGTTTTAAATATTAAAACTACATGGATCAAAACACAATGCCATGAAACAAGGAGAGATTTTGGTGTCTCTTCTGAATCCAGCTCACTACACTGTACTTGGTGGTAGACTTGTGACCCTCATTAAAATCTAAATTTCCAAAGACAAGGAAATTGAAATTGTGTTTTCTAGCTGAATCCCCAGCATAGAGCCAGACACACAATGGGCCCTCAAGAATTTTTCACCGAATAAATGAAAATGATAGCAGAAAGCAACAGGTGTTGAATTTCAATGGTACAGGTGGCCTGATCCAGGGTGGCTACATTGAATTAGCTACACTGAATTGAGAAAAAGGGATGGATGTAAGAGGAAGAAAACTCAGGGCTGGTGGGGTGGCTCACGCCTGTAATCCCAACACTTTGGAAGGCCAAGGTAGGTAGATGACTTGAACTCAGGAGTTCAAGACAAGCCTGACCAACAGAGCAAAACCCTGTCTGTACTAAAAATATAAAATTCAGCTGGGTGTGGTGGTGTGAGCCTGTAATCCCAACTACTGGGAAGACTAAGGCAGGAGAATCACTTGAACTCAGCAGGCAGAGGCTGTGGTACTCAGGAGGCTGAGTCAGGAGAATTGCTTGAAGCAGGGAGGTGGAAGTTGCAGTGAGCCAAGACCATGTCATTGCACTCAAGCCTGGGTAACAGAGTGAGACTGTCTAAAAAAAAAAAAAGAAAGAAAGAAAGAAAAAAAAAAAGAAACAAAAAAGGAAAAATCATCAGGACTTAGGGTAAAGGAGTGAGGAAGAAAAACTTATGGAAGATGTCAAGGTGTCAAGTCCAAGTCACCAGCAGAATGAGGGTGACATGAACTGAAACAAGTATTATTATAAGAGAGCAAATTTTAAAGGAAAGAAAATGTGTTTAGCAGCAAAATCTAGGATCCACATTTTACATGTTCATTTCTAAAATGATTACACTATTTTCCCACACAATTGTTGGCAGCCTTTGAATCTACCTAGATAATTTTAGATTTCTATTTTTATTTTTTTGAAAAAATAGAGAAGGGTCTTGCTATATTTCCCTGATCTCAAACTCCTGGGCTCAAGAGATCTTCCCACCTCAGCCTCCCCAAAGTGCTGGGATTACAGGCGTGAGCCATCATGTACAGCCAATTTTAGATTTCTGATAATGAAACAAGAATTCCTTAGTGATGCCAATTGTATAGTTTGGAGTTCTTCTTCTATTTATTTCCTTCCCACTGTCCAAATGATAACATCCCAACACTGTCTGCTTTGTGGGGTAAACGAACAGGACATAGGGCTTCCTCCACATCTTCCTGCCTAGTTAGTTCATAATTTGATATCTGAAGGAAAAGGAAAGCAGGCTTCAACAGCAACCAGAACAAAGAGTGGGCTCTACTTCCCCAGGAGCCATAAGTCAGATTTGCTTCTAAAAGGAGCCACAGTTTCTAGAAAATCAGTTTGTTTCCAGTGTACTGGAATTAAGACAAACAAGTAAAGCCAGACATAAATTCCTACCTGTGGGTAACTGTTCCTTCAATTCCACATGCTGACATCTATACATGTGAAGTGAAGACTATAGGATGCCATCACTTTTTAAAAGTTATTTTTTTCTATATGCTAGTTTCTCTATATTTACAGCACATCCTCCACTGGAAGTATATCAAATTTTTCTTTCAGGTAAGAAGTTACACCTAAAGAGAAGTCTTTCTCTTTTAGAAGGAATTATCTTTTTTATGATTTTTTTTGAGATGGAGTCTTGCTCTGTTGCCAGGCTGGAGTGCAGTGGCGCCATCTCAGCTCACTGCAACTTCCACTTCCCTAGTTCAAGTGATTCTCCCATCTCAGCCTCCCATGTAGCTGGGACTACAGGCACGCACCACCATGCCTGGCTAATTTTTGTATTTTTAGTAGAGATGGGGTTTCCCCATTTTGGCCAGGCTGGTCTTGAACTCCCGGCCTCAGGTGATCTGACTGTCTCAGCCTCCCAAAATGCTGGGATTACAGGTGTGAGCCACCACACCCAGCGGAATTATCTTTTTTTAAATACTAAATCTGGCCAGGCCTGGTGGCTCACATCTGTAATCCCAGCACTTTGGGAGGCTGAGGCAGGCGGATCACCTGAGGTCGGGAGTTTGAGACCAGCCTGACCAACATGGAGAAACCCCATCTCTACTAAAAATACAAAATTAGCCAGGCATGGTGGCACATGCCTGTAATCCCAGCTACTTGGGAGGCTGAGGCAGGAGAATCATTTGAACCTAGGAGACGGAGACTGAGGTGAGCCGAGATCGCACCATTGCGCTCCAGCCTGGGCAACAAGAGTGAAACTCCATTTCAAAAAATAAATAAATAAATAAATAAATAAATAAATAAATAAATAAATAAATAAATAAAAATACTAAATCTATCTCCTCTAAGAGTTTTTAGGAACAGAAAACCTATACAATGTTGAGCCAGCATAGCAATGGCCAGAGTTTGCCACAAAAGCATCCTTGCGAGCCCCCACTAAACTAAAATTTCTAGCAAGGAGAAGGAATAAGGGATAGGATGGCCAAGAGAAGGAAAGGAGAAGCAGTGTTAACTGAAGAATGGCTTCAAAACACTGAGTCTTCTCTGTGGTTGACAAATTCCAGTTATTTTTTTCTTCTTTTGCCTGTGATTTTATTCTGAGCTCCTTAACCAAGGAACGTTTCATGTAATTCCTCCCAAGTTTGAAGAAAGAAGATTTTTCCAATTCCCTCACCTTCAGAAGTTTCTTTCTCACTTCCAAGTCACCACATGTAAATCTCAACTTCTGTGATATTTTTCTTCCTCTTATTTCTACTCCTGGCCCAAACTGAACAGAACCTGCTTGTCCTCAGGATGTTGTGATAATTTTTTTTCAAATGCTGTCTCATTGTAATTTGGTGATTATGTGTTTCCTTTGGCGCGTTTCACATTTACCACGGAATGAGAGGGAAAAAAACTACCATTATGGGCTTGAAGAATGAACATTACATGGAAAAATTAGCAAAATAAATTTTGGTTTTTTTGAGATGGAGTTTCACTTGTCGCCCAGGCTGGAATGTAGTGGTGCAATTTCTGCTCACTGCAACCTCCGCTTCCCAGGTTCAAGTGATTCTCCTGCCTCAGCCTCCCAAGCAGCTGGAATTATAGGCAAGTACCACCATGCCCACCTAATTTTTGTATTTTTAGTAGAGATGGGGTTTCACCATGTTGGCCAGGCTGGTCTCCAACTCCTGACCTCAGATGATCCACCTGCCTCAGCTTCCCAAAGTGGTGGAATCACAGGCGTGAGCCACCACGCCTGGCCAGCAAAATAAATTTTAAGTAAGTTATTTAACAGTTATTATAATACACTAACTATAAAATTGGTTCACAATTTTCACCAGAAAATTATTTTTGTTTTGTTTTACCAGGAAACGTTTCCCCCTTGTTACTTCAGTTCCCTTATAACACTGCAGATTCCAGTGTCACAGTAAAACCATTAATCAAATCAATGGAAAAAAACCTATTTATTTATTTATTTACTGAGACAAGGTCTCCCTACGTTGCCAAGGCTGTTTTCGAACTCTTGGCCTCAAGTGAACCTCCTGCCTTGGCCACCCAAAGTGCTGGAATGACAGCATGAGCCACTGTGTCCAAAAGAACTATTTTAAAAAATCTTTCTTACTCTTCTTTTCAAGTCTTTTCAATTACACAGTACTTCTAGAATTTTCTCCATCCCTTACTCTGGTGATGTTCTGTTTTTTTTTTTTTTGTAGAGACAGAGTTTCACCATGTTGACCAGACTGGTCTTGAACTCCTGACTTCAGGTGATTTACCTGCCTCAGCCTCCCAAAGTGCTGGGATTACAGGCGTAAGCCACCGCACCCGGCCACTTGGGTGACGTTCTTGAGATCTACCCCTGACAGTTTAGAAAGCTGCCACAACTTGTGAAATAGGCATACTTGGCCATCTGCATCCTCCATTAAAGCAAGCGTCATGTATTCACGTCATGTTTTTAGGTTTTCCAAACACAAGTTTGTGCACAATTATTTTAAGTATGTGCAGAGCCAGGTAACAGGACTGAACAAATATCAAGTTCAACCAGTGTGACTCCTGAGTGCTGGTAGGTAAAGTAGGTAAACCAGATTATCTGGTAGGTCTTTCTCCATTATTGACTGCTTTCACGAAAAAGAAACATCAACGCTTCAGTAATATGTAAGGCTATGGATGCTGACATTCTTATTGAAGTATAATGGCAGAAATCTTTCCCCTTGAAAAAGAAGGACATATATCAATTTTTTATGTCCTTGCATCATAAAGATATCAAATATATTAAGTTTTTTTTTTTGAAACGGAGTTTCGCTTTTGTTGCCCAGTTTGGAGTGCAATGGTACAATCTTGACTCATCACAACCTCCACCTCCTGAGTTCAAGCGATTCTCCTGCCTCAGCTTCTCGAATAGCTAGGATTACAGGCATGTGCCACCATGCCCAGGTAATTTTGTATTTTTAGTAGAGATAGGGTTTCTCTATAGTCAGGCTGGTCTCAAACTCCCGACCTCAGGTGAACCGCCCACCTCGGCCTCCCAAAGGGCTGGGATTACAGACATGAGTCACTGTGCCTGGCTCAAATATATTAATTTTTAATCTTCTTTCAAGAGGTTGCTTGATTAAAGGTTAGGACAAATTTTAATTTAAAAACTCATGATTTTATTATCTTGATTTCAGTTTTAAAAGTCTTATATTGTATATATGTAGTATATAAGCTTTTTTAGTTAAACTCTTTGATATTCACAAAATAAAAATAAATAAAATAGCTAAAATACTTAAAGGGATAATACAACAGGAGTTTGATACTTAAAACAAAGGAAGAAAGATAGAAAAAAATTAATAAATGAAGAAACTTATAAAATGTACACAATCAGTGTTTTTTTTTTATTCTAAAGTTTTAGAGGTTTTAACAACTGAGCCTTTCAAACTAGCAAGCTAGGGTTCTACAGCTTCAAAGAAATCACACAAAAATATCCAGCTTCCCTGAAATATAAACCAGAAACTGTTTAAAATTGGTTCTGGGTGACTCTGTTAGGGTAAAATAAGAGACTTCAAATGATGGGTATTTTTTAAAAACAGGCCTGCTTCATTTTCCAGAAGCAACCTCCATCTTTGCAAATACCATTACTATCACCTTCCCCCACGAATTACTAGGATTCTTAGAATTTTATGCTACTGACTAAAGACATAATCAGGGCCAGGGATGGTGACTCACGTCTGTAATCGCAGCACTTTGGGAGGCTGAGGCAGGAGGATTGCTGCCTGTCTCAAAATAAATAAATAAATAAATAAATAAGACCAAAATCAGAATCAGTACCTTGAGGCTGCTATTTAAAATACAGTCCTCACAAGACAACTCTGAAAATGGTTTAAAAAACAAATAGAGGCCAGGCGCGGTGGTTCACGCCTGTAATCCCAGCACTTTGGGAGGCTGAGGCAGGGGGACTGCCTGAGCTCAGGAGTTCGAGACCAGCCTGGGCAACATGGTGAAACTCTATCTCTACTAAAATACAAAAAAATTAGCCGGGTGTGGCGGCGTGCGTCTGTAGTTCCAGCTACTGGGGAAGCTGAGGCAGGAGAATTGCAAGAACCTGGGAGGTAGAGGATGCAGTGAGCCTAGATTGCACCACTGCACTCCAGCCTGGGCGACACAGTGACACTCCATCTTAAAAAAAAGAATGCAAAATTCCTTAAAATAGAAGAGTACCTACCTATACACTTGCAACTTTTATATGTAATTGGTTTTAAAGTCATTAAGATTTAATATAAAGAAGGAGTTTTAAAGGGATCTTCCTTCAATAGCCATTAATAAAAGATGGGTTAAATAAATTGGGGTTACATTCATACAAGGAATTACTAAACAGTTATTTAATTTATTTTTTCTTAATCCCTAGGTTCAAAACTAAATAGCTATTTAAAAAATGAGGTAGGCCGGGCAAAGTGGCTCATGCCTGTAAATCCCAGCACTTTGGGAGGCCAAGGCAGGTAGACTTGCACACAGGAGTTCAAGACCAGCCTGGACAACATGGTAAAACTCTGTCTCTACTAAAAATTTAAAAATTAGCCAAGCATGGCACCCGTGGTCCCAGTTACTTGGGAGGCTGGGGTAAGAGGATCACTTGACCCCAGGAGGTTGAGGCTGCTGTGAACTGGGATTGTGCCACTGCACTCCAGCCTGGGTGACAGAGTGAGACCCCATCTCAAAAAAAAAAAAAAAAGAGGTAGATGTATGTATAATGGCATGGATCACTCTCCAGGAAATATTGTTAGGTTAAAAAGAAATCAAGGAACACAGTGTGCTCCTATTTGTATACAGAAGCAAAAATAAGAATACGTATATACAAACACATATAAAAAGTATGTGACACACACACAAACATGCTGGCACACACCAGGCTGTCCCAGAAAACATTCAGAAGAAACCAATAAATATAGTTGAAATACAGTTATCTCTGGGACTAAAGTCCTGAGAGTAAGACCTTTTTTTGAGACAGGGTCTTGCTCTGTCACCCAGGTTGGAGTGCAGTAGTGTAATCACAGTTCACTGTAACTTCCATCTCCCAGACTCAATGATCCTCCTGCCTTAGGCTCCCAAGCCTAAGGGACTTGGGACTACAAGTGCATGCCACCACACCTGGCTAATTTTTGTTTTTCTTCTTTTGTAGAGATGGGGTTTTGCCATGTTGCCCAGGCTGGTCTCAAACTCCTGGGCTCAAGTGATCTGCCTGCCTCAGCCTTCCAAAGTGCTAGGTATGAGCCACCACTCCTGGATGAGAGATTTTATTATTTGCCCTTCAGTACATTTAAAACAACTGTCAAAGTTGACCACCCCTCCGACAGAGAGTCTGAAAAGCTTTATAAAATGTGGTTCAAAGCATATATGTATTTACACATATACACACATTACACATATACACACAGTCTCGCTCTGTTGCCCAGGCTGGAGCACAGTGGTGGGATCTCAGTTCACTGCAGCCTCCACCTCCCAGGTTCAAGCAATTCTCCTGCCTCAGCCTCCCGAGTAGCTGGAATTGCAGGCGCACACCTCCACACCCAGCTAATTTTTTTGTATTTTTAGTAGAGACGGGGTTTCACCATGTTGGTCAGGCTGGTCTTGAACTCCTGACCTCATGATCCACCCACTTCAGCCTCCCAAAGTGCTGGGGTTACAGGCATGAGCCACTGTGCCAGGCCACACACATATTTTTATATGTGTACAAACTCTTTAGGGAAAGTTTATTTTCTTCCCAGGATGATGAGATTAAAGATATTTTCTTCTGTTCTTTCCTTTCTCCCCCAACCCCTAGACTTGGAGGTCTATGTAAGCATTTTCAGGACTACCATTTCCAAAAAAAAAAAAAAAACAAAAACCTCTTTTAACATTTCTTAGGTTGCTAAGATATATAAATTATGGCTTTCTCCTACTGCCGGCAGAGGTTTATTTGGGAGAACCTTAACCCTAAATCTCTAAATAATAAGCAGGAAGGGGAGATCTGGCTAGCCAGTTGATGGCTTAAAAAAAAAAAAAAGAGGTCAGTAGAGGGATTGTTCAACAGCCTGCAGGTACAACAGAGGAACCACACAACTTGTTGACTACGCCACAGTGAACAGCAACATAATAGTAGAAGCCATCCCCCATAGTTCTCCATCTGGTAGTGGGAGAGCTTCCTGACCTATAAGTAAAGATGATCATGTGCTTCAGGGTTCCTGGTCCTATCTTAATGACACAGGAGGAGCCCCAGGCTGAAAACAGTTCAACAGACACTCTTGGTCATCTAGCTTAGCTGGGAGGCATCCAGGTCAAGCCTAGCTAGAAAGAATCCCAATCTAGCTACAAAGGAATAAATTGTTACAAAAATGTCTCCTGAAATAAGCACTATATAAAATAAATCTGCAACATTTAATTACCTTCAATTTTGCTTTCTTAGAATTGGGATACACTTCATGAAATGTGGACAACTTTCTTTTTAATACAAATAGAAAAGTATTCTACTAAGCTTGGGGTTGCCTCCAGTAAAATATAGCAAGTTCCGGCTGGGCACGGTGGCACACGCCTGTAATCCCAGCAGTTTGGGAGGCTGAGGTGGGCGGATCACAAGGTCAAGAGATTGAGAACATCCTGGCCAACACGGTGAAACCCTCATCTCTACTAAAAATACAAAAAATTAGCTGGGTCTGGTGGCGCAAGCCTGTAGTCTCAGCTGCTCAGGAGGCTGAGGCAGGAGAATCGTTTGAACCCAAGAGGCAGAAGATGCAATGAGCCAAGACTGCACCACTGCACTCCAGCCTGAACAAGAGTGAGATTCCGTCATATATATACATATAAATGGCAAGTCCTCAATCCACTTCCGTCACTGCACCAAAGATGATGTTTCTCTTACTGAAAACTAAAAAGTTTTAAGACAAAGTTAGAGTTGACTTAGTATCATTTCTTTCCTTCATGTCCTCATTATGTAACATACTGTCTGTACCTACTTGATGCCAGAAAAAATAAAGAAAGGCCATTAGAAATAAATAATGAAGTTGGGATGGCTACAAGAGAATACTTCATATTTACATACACATATTTACACATATTACACTCCTGACCTCAGGTGATATGCTGATGTTGGCCTCCCAAAATGCTGGGATTACAGGCATGAGCCATCTTGCCCAGCCTACACATATATTTTTACAAATACTTTTGTAATACTTAGAATATATACAAATGGTGATGCCATTTATTTCGGTAAACACTTATCAGGGGGCTACTATGTTTTATTTATTATTTTAGAGGCAGATGAAGATAATAATGAATTAGTTATAATAGTCAAACTACAAATTCTGTTGACTGCTTCTCTTTATTTTCCTACTGAGACTTTCTTAAACAGATAAAGGCAGGGACTGAGATAATCACAGTTATTTAAGATAAAGGAAAGAACCACTTTCTAAAAACAGACAACTTGGCTGGGTGTGATGGCTCACGCCTATAATCCCAACACTGGGAGGCCAAGGTGGGCATATTACCTGAGGTCCGGAGTTCCACACCAGCCTGGCCAACATGGTGAAACCCTGCCTCTACTAAAAATACAAAACCTAGCCAGGTATATTGTGGGGTACCTGTAGTCCCAGCTATTTGGGAGGCTGAGGCAGGAGAATCGCTTGAACCCAGGAGGCGGAGGTTACGGTGAGCTGAGATCGTGCCACTGCACTCCAGCCTGGGAGACAAGAGCAAGACTCTGTCTCAAAAAAATAAATAAATAAATAAAATTAAAATACATAAATAAAAGTTAGTGCATGCTAAAAGCACTAGGCAGTACACAGACACCAGGGACTACAGAGCCAGAGAAATGAGCGCTCTCCCCTTGGTTTTGCCATGTTCTAACACGAGGGTAAATGAAGGACCTAGTAGGGGGGCCAGGCATGTGGGGGTTGGGGGCAAGACTGGTTAGTGAGTTAGGAGAGAAAAAAGCTCACCCTTTGACTACCTTCTCTAACAAGGTGACACATCTTTGTCCTGGTGTCAGCTGTACACACCCCTTTGCTTCCTCTAAGGTCTTATCATCATAATCCTAACAGCCACTGAAAAGGTGGTGAGCCTTTTGGAAAATATGACCACTCCGCCTCCCCATGCTATGCTCTTGATTGTGAGTCAGCACAAAACTATTGTGGTGCAAGGCTGAAAATTAAGGCCCAATGTTAGGTTCTGCCTTGACATCTGAGGAAAATCAGAGGGCTCCAAATGGTCTCAGTACACACTGCCCTTCTCACTCTGCTTCTGCTGATAAAGTCCCCTGGCCATCCTCTTTATCACAAGGACCAGGCACAGTGTCTGCTTAGCCCTGAGAAGTGGGTTTTAGTTCCCTGCCAGCCAGCAGAGTTATTCAAACAAACCAATCACATCCTCTCATGGGAACCAAGGATGGCCCCACCCTCCTGATACTAAAAAGCCTGCCTCCTGCAGCCCCTAGTCGTTCCTGAGTACAGGCCTGGGTGGTCAGGTGTGGCATGCTGTGTCCTCCTCCTCTAGGCTGGGATTACATGTGACTGAAACTCTGCTGTTGATCTTATCTGTCCAGCGTTGAGATCAACAGGTATTCAGTGTCAAGAGCATCAGGTATTCAGCCATCCCTGTAACCCTAGGCAGAAATCCCTCCCTCATTAATGGGGTGAAGAGGAGGTAATTAAAACAACCTCCACAGCCAGGTGAGGTGGCTCCCAGCACTTTGGGAGGCTGAGGCAGGAGGATCGTTTGAGCCCAGGAGTCTGAGATCAGCCCAGGAAACAGAGGGAGATACTGTCTCTACCAAACATAAAAAATCAGTCAAATATGGGGGTGTAGACCTGTGGTCCCAGCTACCTGGGAGGCTGAGGTGGGAGGATGGCTTGAACCCACGAGGTTGAAGCTGCAGAAAGCAGGCAGTGATTGTGCCACTAAACTCAGGCTGGGTAATAGCAAGAACCTGTCTCAAACAACGACAACAACAACAACAAAACAACAACAAATCAACCTCCAGAAAAGGTGCCATTTTCTAGGATCCTGAGGTACAAAGCAGGTGTATTGGCAGATTTTAATAAGATTATCCTGAGAAATTACATCAAGGAGTATATAAAGTCAGCTTTCTGTTTACCTAAGTATATTTTGCATATACATCCAGACTCTGCCATGACACACTCAAGCAATTTTCAAGTTAAAGGCATTACCTTACATGTTCCAGAAATGTGGCATATTCCATGTTACAGAATGTTAAATGTTACATTATATACAGACCTCACTATAATAAAAGAGTAGAGGAATTACAAGGAAACCAGTAGTTAAAACCAAAGGACATCTGCTTTCATTCCCAGATGTTACTTTATCTAAACCTATTTACGTGTATCAATTTCTAATAGGAACCACAACCATAACTGGGATTTCCCACTGACATGGGGAAAAAGGATCGTAGGCTTCTTGGGAGCCCATGAGAAGCCATAGTGGGGAGGTTAGTCACTGCTCATGAATAAATCTGTCCAATTCCTTATTTAAAACTATACATGAGTAAGTCTATTTGCCATTTTTCTTCTTCAGGTTCTATACGCACAAATGATCTGTCTTCAAAGTCTACTCTAGACCAGTTATAAACCATCAATAACCCCCCAAAACCGTAAGGAACTCACTTCTTTCTGGGAGAGCACCCTGGGGAAGCTGTAGAGGGTGTCAGGAAAGGACATGGATTTCTTCCTGCACTCTTTTTTTTGGGGGGTGGGGATGGAGTCTCGCTCTGTCCCCCAGGTTGGAGTGCAGTGGCACGATCTCGGCTCACTGCAACCTCTGCCTCCCAGGTTCAAGCAATTCTCGTGTCTCAGCCTCCCAAGTAGCTGGGATTATAGGTGTCCACCACTATACCCAACTAATTTTTCATGTTTTTGGTGGAGATGGGGTTTCACCATGTTGGCCAAACTGGTCTCGAACTCCTGATCTCAAGTAATCTGCCCACCTTGGCCTCCCAAAGTGCTGGGATTACAGGTATGAGCCACCACACACAATCTTTTTTTTTGAGATGGAGTCTCACTCTGTTACCAGGCTGGAGTACAGTGGTGTCATCTCGGCTCACTGCAACCTCTGCCTCCTAGGTTCAAGCAATTCACCTGCCTCAGCCTCCCGAGTAGCTGGGATTACAGGCACCAGCCACCACGCTTAGCGAATTTTTGTATTTTTAGTAGAGACAGGGTTTCATCATGTTGGCTAAGCTGGTCTTGAACTCCTGACCTCAAGTGATCTGCTTGCCTTGGCCTCCCAAAGTGCTGGAATAATAGGTGTGAGCCACTGCACCTGGCCCCTTCCTCCATGCTTAATCCCACACATCAGTGAGTCCTTATAGCACTGGCATTGCTAACTAGTTGTGTGTTTATTTATAGCTTCTTTGATTGGGAAACCAAAAAAAAATCACCACTCTTCTATCAAACTTAGATTACATCTTCAAAAACTAGAGTCAGGGAAAATTGAAGGGAAAAGAAAATAAACATGCATTCAAGTGAAAGAAACAGATTCACTTCTGACAGGATGACAAACAGTTATCACAGTTTCATACATTTCTAGGAGGGAAGGAAGGGCAGTGAGAAGAAAAAAAAACGCTCTTTCAGCCTAAGAGACCTGCATTTGATGGTAGACCCCACCACTCATGGCTGTGTGTAACCGGCTAGTTAATTGGGTTAAGTTTACATTTTCCTATACTATAAAATTGAGATAATAGGCCAGGCACAGTGGCTCATGCCCATAATCCCAGCACTTTGGGAGGCCACGGAGGGTGGATCACAAGGTCAGGAGTTCGAGACCAGCCTGACCATCGTGGTAAAACCCCCGTCTCTACTAAAAATACAAAAATTAGCTGGGTATGGTGGCGTGTGCCTGTAATCTCAGCTACTCAGAAGGCTGAGGCAGGAGAACTGCTTTAACCCAGGAGGCAGAGGCTGCAGTGAGCTGAGATCATGCCATTGCACTCCAGCCCGGGTGACAGAGCAAGACTCCTTCTTAAGAAAAAAAAAATTGAGATAATATACCACCAGCAATGAAGATTAAGTGAGATAATGTGAACATATCTCTCATATACAATGGACAGGAAATAAAGACAGCTTTAAAAAGCAGGCATGAGAAAGGGGAGAACATTGTAATTCATCCAGTAAGCAAAATGGCAAGAAGAACTGAAAGTTGTTCTTCTTCCCCCTAGAAATCCCAGAATTTAGTACACCTTTCTTGCATGAATGTATTAACAAGTGAATGGATTACATCCTAGTATCTCATACATATATGGTATAGGATGATTAGGCAAATCTAACCTGCTGCCTGTTTTTATAAGGTCCATGAGTTAAGAATGGTACTTAGATTCTTTTTTTTTAGTGCTGGAGTCTTGCTGTATCACCCAGGCTAGAGCGCAGTGGCATGATCTCAGCTCACTGCAACCTCTGCCTCCTGGGTTCAAGCGATTCTCATGCCTCAGCCTTCCAAGTAGTAGAGACAGGATTTTGCTATGTTGGCCAGTCTGGTCTTGAACTCCTAATTTTAAGTGATCCTGCCTGCCTTAGCCTCCCAAAGTGCTAGGATTACAGGCGTGAACCACTGCACCCAGCCTAGTTCTTATATTCTTAAATCATGAAAATAAAAATAAAGAAGAATATTTTGTGACACATGAAACCGATTTTAGTGTCCACAATGAAGTTTTCTTGGAACACAGCCACGCTCATTTGTTTTGTACTATTTGTCACTGCTTTTGCATGACATTGGCAAATCTGAAGAGTTGCAACAGAGACCTGTGGCCTGCAAAGTCTATTTATCATCTGACCCTTTATGGAAAAAGTTTGCTGATCCTTGGTACAGTAGAGTACCCAAAAGAAGCAGTATATTTCCTCTGGAGCAAAACTGCCTATGTTCGCAACTGGGCTCTGCCATATACTAACTAGGTGAAATTGACTCAGTTTTTAACCTCTCTGTGCCTTAGTTTTTCCTCCATAAAATGAGAGTCATAATAGTGCCTACCTGACAGAATTTTGTGATGATTCAACAAATTGATACAAGCAATGAACTAACAATAATGCCTGGTACACAGAAAGCTTGTTTGCTCACTCACTCTCTCTTCACATATACATATTTAGAGTGTTTCATATATATTATATTAAGAAAAACAAATCATTGCTGCATATACTTAAAAGTCTAGAACTGTAGAAAAAGTGACTTCAGGCTGGGAAGGGTGGCTCACACCTGTAATCCCAGCACTTTGGGAAGCCAAGGTGGGCGGATCACAAGGTCAGGAGTTTGAGACTAGCCTGGCCAATATGGTGAAACCCCACCTCTACTAAAAATACAAAAATTATCTGGGTGTGGTGGTGTGTACCTGTAATCCCAACTGCTCGGGAGGTTGAGGCAGGAGAATCACTTGTACCTGGGAGGCGGAAGTTGCAGTGAGCCAAGGTCGTACCACTGCACTTCAGCCTGGCAACAGTGAGACTTCATCCCCCGCCCAAAAAAAAAAAAAAAAAAGACTTCAGAGAGAAGCTTCTGCATTATCAATCATGTGAAACAGCTCATCACCAGCTTAAGGTCTGAGTCAAGAACTCCTACACTGAGGTCATGTGAGCCATGGTTTTGCAGCAGGTTACTCCTACAGCTTGTTTTCCATGTTTAATTTCCCTGCTTATTTTCAGTAGCTTACTACTTACACAGTAATATCCTGAAGCTCACTATAATTATAGTTTCATGCATACCTCAACATTCTCTCCTATTTCTAAAACAACGTAGACATATATAATGACGAATTCATAGGTATTCCACTAGATTTCAACATACTTTTTCAAGTATGTTTTGAAAAGCTGGCTTTGTCCCTCTTTGCTTACTAATAATCACATTAATGCGACAAAGGCCAAGAAGGCCTATGAATGACACTGATAAGCATGCCTCAGGTATGCAATAGTTGTTGATTTCTCTGGTAATGTAAACTTCATTTTGCAATATTAAGCAAAGAATCCTATATCTTTTCTAAACACAGATTTTCTTTTTCTTTTTTTCAAGATGGGGTTTCACCATATTGGTCAGGCTGATCTCGAACTCCTGACCTCAGGTGATCTGCCCGCCTCAGCCTCCCAAAGTGCTGAGAGTACGGGTGTGAGCCACTGCGCCCGGCTTTAAAAGCAGATTTTCATACTGCGCTGAACTAGAAAGAGCCTAGCAGAATGCAATTTCAAAACAGTCATCACTTGCTTTGAGCTACTAGCTGAAGGCACAAAAAAATGAGAAGAGGGAAGACGAAATTAAGAAACCAGAAAACAGTTAGCAAACCAAGATAAAGGAGAGAAATGAGAGGCAGATGGACAAAGCACCATCCGTGTGTGTGTGTGTGTGTGTGTGTGTGTGTATGTGTGTGTGTGTGTCATGTTACCATAGACACAGAAGAAGGAAGACAAGGTTCCTGCCCTGGGGAAAACAGAGCTGTCAGCCTTTGTGTTTCTCATGTACCTCAAAGATAACAATAGCCTCATAGGGACAGAGTTTACTCCTAAACTTTCCATTTCTTCTAAAACTTTCCATACGAAAAATCAAAACCCCCAAAACCTTATCTCCCCAGTGGAAAGGAGGTGGATAAAGAAAAGGAGCGAGCATTTTACTTTTCACTTTATGCACATTTAACTTCTTTTTTTTTTGAGACAGAGTTTCACTTTTGTTACCCAGGCTGCTGTGAGTGCAATGGCATGATCTTGGCTCACTGTAACCTTCGCCTCTCAGGTTCAAGCGATTGTCCCAAGTAGCGGAGATTACAGGCGCCTGCCACAACGCCCGGCTAATTTTTTGTCTTTTTAGTAGAGACCGCATTTCACCATGTTGGCCAGGCTGGTCTCAAACTCCTGACCTCAGGTAATCCACCCACCTCAGCCTCCCTACATGCCGGCACCGTGCCTGGCCTTAACGTTTTTTTAAACAACAATTTTATATAACTTTTATAATTAAACAAATATATATATGTAAAAAGAAAATCCCCATTCTCTCTTCTTCAAGTTTAATAATCTCAATTATTTTAAGTATTCTTTAAAAATAACTTTTTTTTTTAATACTTGGTAAGGAAAGGTCAAAGGCAAAGCAGGCAGAGAGGATGAATTAGAGAAAGCTATCCTCATCTGGTCTTCCCACAAAATGCAAAGAAAGAAACAAAATCTGACCATGTTGACATGTGGATTATAGCAATAGTTTTTGGTCTACTTCCTGTAGACAGTCTCTAAATGAATTCTCTAATTCCCTACACTACTCCCTGCTCTGAAAGTAATAAATTCCTTGTACTTTGTAAGGTAAACCAGTGAACACAGAATATTTTCACCCTGGGCATCAGGAAAGTATGTATAGCAAAATGGAAGCTTCTATGCACTCCAACACCTGTGTTCACAGTAACAGATCTTACTTTAACAGAACCCATCCACAGGGTATTCGCTGCATAGCCAGTACAGATACTTAGTGAGGCCAAGATTTCAAAGACCAGGCAGAGAGGACATTGACTTGTAGAGTACAAAAGAGCACACAACAAAATACTTTTGATCCTTAACACTGTGAGGGCTCAGTAAGACTTAAAAATGCTTAGAATCACTGCTATCAAGAGTCAATCCAGCTGGGTGCAGTGGCTCACGCCTGTAATCCCAGCACTTTGGGAGGCCAATGATGGAGGACTGCTTGAGCCCAAAGTTTGAGACCAGCCTGGGCAACATGGTGAAACCCCATCTCTACAAAAAAATACAAAAATTAGCTGGGTGTATAGTGGCATGGGCCTGTAGTCCCAGCTACTTGGGAAGATGAGGTGGCAGGATCGCCTGAGCCTGGGAGGTTGAGGCTACAGTGAGCTGTGAGCTTGTCACTGCACTCTAACTTGGGTTCACAGAGTGAGACCCTGTCTCAAAGCAAAAAAAAAGAATCTAGTAAGGTCACATTCAAGAAAAGGGGAAGCATCAACAGTTAATCAAGTAACCACTGGGTATAAAAGCATACCTAAACTAATTTTACCATTGAAAAAACTCCTAACCTAGCTAACATATTTGCTTATTTTCACAGTATTTAAGTTTTGTCTTGCAGAGAGATTTCATAGAGTATTTTTTAAAGACCAAATGGATTTCCTTGACAGTTACAGAAAATTTTCACCTTGCAGATCTTTAATATTCTTCACTTGATAGCACTAATTTTCATTGTAAAAGTCCTTTGATATTCAAATATGGTGCTCCACACACAGTGAATGTGCAGTAAGTACCTGTTAACTAGAAATAGTATTTAATACATTAAGAGAAAAGATGTAATATATTAAATAATTTTCAGTTTGTCTTTACACATCCTTTAAGCATTTCACCTGCCTTCTTAAAAGCTACAACATGGGATTTTATCTGTTGTACAGTAAGAAAAAAAAGATAAGATGTTTTCTTTTTTATTTCTTGAGACAGAGTCTTGCTCTGTTGCTCAGACTGGAGTGCAGTGGCGTGATCTTGGCTCACTGCAACCTCCACCTCCTGGTTTCAAGCAATTCTCCTGCCTCAGCCTCCCGAGTAGCTGGGATTACAGATGCCCACCACTACACCTGGCTAATTTTTATATTTTTAGTAGAGATGGGGTTTCGTCATGTTGGCCAGGCTGGTTTCGAACTCCTGACCTCAGGTGATCTGCCTGCTTTAGCCTCCCAAAGTGCTGGGATTACAGATATGAGCCACTATGCCCGGCCAAGATGTTTTCTTAAATTATTATTTTTCTGAAAGATTTTAAAGCTCTTAGGTAATACTCTTAAATCTTTTCATGTAGATACCCAATAAGTCCATACCAGGGCTCAGAAAACACTTTATTTAGGCCATACCCATATGTGACATGAAGACAAGAGAGCAGAATCTAAAATACTATATTTTGGTCTATATGTGGAATATATGTGGAAATCCTGAAGTAATTATATGGATTATTCATCCTATAAGAGAAAATACGTTTTCCTACAGCCAAATCATTCTCATATTTCCCCATATATGTAAAAATTTTAGGGAAGGAATGGTGGCTTACACCGGTAATCCTTGCACTTTGGGAGGCCAAAGCAGGAGGATTGCTTGAGGCCAGGAATTTGAGACCAGCCTGGGCAACATAGTGAAATTCTGTCTCTATATTAAAAAAAAAAAAGTTAAAAATTAAAAAGTACATAAAAATGTCACTAGACCCTTCACCAGAACATTTTAGTAAATGTTTGCTAACTCCAAAGCTACCTATAGACAGCCTAGATTTTTTCACTTTCAGACTTATTACACATAAGACTACAGGAATAGGTCTTTCATTTACAGTTACATCAAACTAGATTTTTTTAAAGTGATACATCTTCTTTGTATTTTCTGAATAGTACATTTACATATGTTAAGACCTGTACTAACAAAGAAACTGTCAAAAACTGCTTTTGATTGGCATGGGAATTTAGACCCCATGCCTTCTTTCTGCAGGTTTGGTTAGAGGACTGGTGGAGTTAGAGAAATAGAATGCTTCTTACATAACCATCCCACAATACAAAAGGACGCTCACTATCTAATAAAGACAGATGCATGTGAGGTCTTTTAATTCAATTTCTCTTCTCCAAGGGAGCTTTGTTTTAGCAAATAGCAGTAATTCTCCACACCAGTGTAACTGCTTTCCAAAATTAACAGATGTTTCCTGTACATTCTGGAAGCCTGGTCAGTGGGACACTGGTTTACTCAAAATGCAGCTGGATTCTGACTTCACACAAGCAAAAGCAATGTTTAACCTGACCACTGTTTGCTCAGATGTGACTACTTACTTTGTGCCAGGTATCTGCTGGGGCCAAGGACACAAAGGTGTTGTAATCTCTCACAATATTTATTCTTACATAGTTGTCCCTTGGTATCTGGGGGGATTGGTTTCAGGACCCCCCACAGAGACCAAACTCCATGGATGCTTAAGTCCCTTATATAAAATGGTATGGTACTTCCATATAAACCACATATATCCTCCTGTATACTTTATTAATTATTATTATTATTTTGAGACACAGTTTCATTCTTGTTGCCCAGGCTGGCATGGTCATGGCTCACTGCAACCTCCACATCCCGGGTTTAACCAATTCTCTTGCCTCAGCCTCCCGAGTAGCTGGAATTACATGCGCCTGCCAGCACACCTGGCTAAATTTTTTTTGTATTTTTAGTAGAAATGGGGTTTTACCATTTTGGCCAGGCTGGTCTTAAACTCTTGACCTCGGGTGATCCACCCGCCTCGGCCTCCCAAAGTGCTGGGATTACAGGCATAAGCCACTGCGCCCAGCTCCTCCTGTATACTTTCATTGTTAGACTACTTAAAACCACCTAATATAAATGCTATGCAAACAGTTGTTATATTATTTAGGGATTAATGATGAGAACAACAAGTCTGTACATGTACCATACAGATGCAACCATCCATTTTATCCCCCATTTTTTTCAATATGTAGTTGGGTGAATCCATGAGTGTGCAACTGATGAATACAAAGGGCAGACTGTACATGTATTTTTTTGCGAGGGAAGCAGAGGGATGTTAACAAAATGTTATGATAGAATGAGGAGTTGGTGCTGAAAACAGTAGAAGAACAAGGAAAGGGGTCCACTGTACTGTTTGATATGTAGTTAAAATCAATATAGTAAATGTTAGCTATTTTTATTATACCATAAACAGGATATGTCAGGTAATATGCTAGAGAAGAGAGTGGAGGCACAATGTACAAAAATTCACTTCCTCGTTCATTCTTCCAATAAATATTTACTAAGCAACTATTATGTGTCAGGCACTTCTGGGCACTGAGGACAAGGCAATGTAACAAAATTTATTTCCCCCATCCATGCAGGCTGTATTCTAGTTGGAGAGACACATAAGAAAACAAGTAGATAATATACTGACAAGAATAGGAAGTGTTAAAAGGAAGAACGAGATCAGTGGATGGAGAGCAATGGGGTAGATTGGGAAGGGAGTGTATTTCGTTACCTTTCCAACACTGGAAGGGGAGGATTTCCAAAAAAGGTAGCATCTGAATTAGGTCTAGAAAGATGAAAAATTCTGTCTAGGAAATGGGTTTTTTAGGTAGTGAGAAAAAAGCTATGAGACAAGAGCGTATTTTGGTATGTACAATGTGGTCAATTTTGCGTAGATGGGTAATAAAATGATTGAACTGGGAAGGCAGACTGCCATAATGTGATATTACTACACACCTGTCAGCATTGCTAAAATAAAAAACAGTGACAATTGGCTGGGCGCAGTGGCTTATACCTGTAATGCCAGCACTTTGGGAGGCCGAGGCGGATGGATCACCCGAGATCAGGAGTTTAAGACCAGCCTGGCCAACATAGTAAAACCCCGTCACTACTAAAAATACAAAAAGTTTAGCTGGGTGTGATGGCGTGCACCTGTAGTCCCAGCTACTCAGGAGGCTAAGGCAGGAGAATTGCTTGAACCTGGGAGGCAGAGGTTGCAGTGAGCTGAGATTGCACCACTGCACTCCAGCATGGTGACAGAGCAAGACTCAGTCTCAAAAAAAAAAAAAACAAATATGACAACCACCAAGTGCTGGCGAGGTGTGCAGACACTGGATCACTTACACATCACTGGTAGAAAAGCAAAATGGTATAGCTACTCTGGAAAACGGTTTGGCAACTTCTTATAAAACTAAACATGCAATTGCCACACAGCCCACAACTGCACTTTTGGGCATTTATTACAGAGAAATGAAAATATATTCACACAAAAACCTGAATATGAATGTTCATGACAGATTTATTTGTAAAAGCCAAATAGTAAAAATGGCCCAGATGTCCTTTAACTGAAATACTATTAAGACTTAGCAATACTTAACATTAAAAAAAGAAAGAGCTATTGGCTACACAACAACTTGGATGGCTCTACAGAAAATCATGCTGAACTTTTTTTTTTTTGAGATAGAGTTTTGCTTTTGTTGCCCCGGCTGGAGTGCAATGGCATGATCTCAGCTCACTGTAACCTCTGCCTCCTGGGTTCAAGCAATTCTCCTGCATCAGCCTCCTGAGTAGCTGGGATTATAGGCGCCTGCCACCATGCCCGGTTAATTGTTGTATTTTTTTTTTTTTTTGGAGATGGTGTCTTGCTCTATTGCCCAGGCTAGAGTGCAGTGGTGTGATCTCAGCTCACTGCAACCTCTGTCTCCTGGGTTCAAGCAAGTCTTCTGCCTCAGCCTCCCAAGTAGCTGGGACTACAGGCATGCGCTACCACACCCAGGTAATTTTTGTATTTTTAGTAGAGACAGGGTTTCATCATGTTGGCCAGGCTGGTCTCGAACTCCTGACCTCAGGTGATCCACCTGCCTTGGCCTCCCAAAGTGCTGGGATTATAGGCATGAGCCACCGCACCCAGACCATGCTGATTTTTTTTTAAATGCCAATCTCTAAAGGCTACATGCTGTATGACTCTGTATTTTTATTATTTTATTTTATACTTTATTATTTTATATTCTATTTTTATTTTTCTGGAGACAGGGTCTCACTCTGTCACCCAAGCTAGAATGCAGTGGCATGATTACAGCTCACTGAATCTTTGACCTCCTGGGTTCAAATGATCTTCCTGCCTCAGACTCCCAAGAAGCTAGGACTACAGGCACGTACTATCACGTTTTCAATTTTTTTGTAGAGATAGGGTCTTGCCAAGTTGCCCAGGTTCGTTTTTAAACTCCTGGGCTCAAATGATCTTCCCTCCTTGGCCTCCCAAAGTGCTGGGGTTACAGGCACAAGCCACTGTGCCTGGCTGTGATTCCATTTTACGTAATACTTTTAAACAACAAAAAAATCTGAAATAGACTAGTGGTCGCCAGGGATTGAGGGGATGAGGTAGCAGAGGGGTGGGTGTGGGTATAAAAGCACAAGAAGGATGCTGGTGGTGATGGAACAGTGAAGAGAGATGCAAAATTACACATGTAATAAAATTATATAGAATTAAATACACATGTGAGCACAAGTAAAACTGGGGAAATCTAAAGATAAGTGTGGATTCTATCAATGTTAATATACTAGTTGTGATTCTTTACTATAGTTTTTAAAAATGTTAACATTAAGGGAAACTAGCTAAACTATAGTAATTTCTCTCTCTATTGTTTCTTTGCTACACATGAATCTACAGTTGTGTCGATAAAAATTTCAATTGGCTGGGCACGGTGGCTCATGCCTGTAATCCCAGCACTTTGGGAGGCTGAGATGGGTGGATCATAAGGTCAGGAGTTCAAGAGCAGCCTGGCCAAGATCGTGAAACCCCATCTCTACAAAAAATACAAAAACAAATTAGCCAAGCATGGTGGCATGCGCCTGTAATTCCAGCTACTCAGGAAGCTAAGCCACTGCACTCCAGCCTGGGCAACAGAGCGAGACGCCATCTCAACAAAAAAATTATTTTTCAATTAAAAACAGTAATAAACCAGATTGCAAATTCCTTGTGGGTAGGAACTGTCCTTAATTTCTGTGCTGTTTCTTCGCTTCCACTTCCAAATGCTGAGAGCAGCCTCAGATAAGGACATAATCGGAGGTAATTTACTTGTTTGCTGATTTACCTGAGGGCACATGAAGTTTACTGACTTTGTATAAAAGTAAAATCTATATTTTGCTATAAATTCTATATTTTAAATGTCATATAAATTCTATGAAAAAAAATCTAAAAATCCAACTCTCTCTGAAGCACCTGAAAACATCCCCTCTAGCAGGTAAAATGTCACTATGTTTACATGAGAATCAGAGACCTCCAAAATCAACTGTCATCAGGTAGGAATCTTAGGGCACCAGAGCCAAAGAAAACTGGCAGATTGAAGCCACAGGACTTTGCCAGGCTCTATAACAAAAGCTTCAGAGCAGCATCACACCACTGTCCCTTGTCCATCCTGTTTTGTTTTAGCATAAAGCACAGGGAAAGGCAGGAAACGAGTGATATTAAGGCAGTGAAATGGACATGTATCTACACCTATAGACTAAAAACTGAAAGCCTATACTTATATGCCCTTTGATAATGAAACATCCTGACAATCAGGCCAACTGTGTAGCTATTTATGGGTAGATTTTAATTTAAATTAATTTGAGAGAAAAAAAGTAGAATACAGTTTCAAAGGGGCGAGGATGGTGGCTCACACCTGTAATCCCAGCACTCTGGGAGGCTAAGGCAGGTGGACCACCTGAGGTCAGGAGTTCAAGACCAGCCTGGCCAACATGGCAAAACTCCGTTTCTACTAAAAATACAAAAATTAAGCAGGCATGGTGGTGGCACATCTGTAATCAGCTACTTGGGAGGCTGAAGCAGGATAATTACTTGAACCCGGGAGGCAGAGGTTGCAGTGAGCCGAGATCACGCTGCTGCCTTCCAGCCTGGATGACACAGCAAGACTGTCTCAAAAAAAAAAAAAAGAAAATTTAAATCTACCTTTTTAAAAAATCTATTCATTTTCAAAAATCTTTAAAACCTTTTTTTAAAATCTATTCATTTTTTAAAAATCTATCTTTAATAGCCAAGTAGAGTTTTTAAAATCAATTTGGCCTTACAGAAGCCTGTTACATAATTAGCACAGTAACAGTACGTTGTGCATAGAAGGAAGTTATTATTTATCTATTTAGAAACAGGATCTCGCCATGTTGCCTGGGCTGGTCCTGAACTCCTGGACTCAAGTGATTCTCCCACCATGGCCTCCCAAAGTGTTGGGATTAAGGCAAGAGTGACCACATCTGGCCTAGAAGGAATTTAAACATGCTTTCTATACTATGACTAAGGTATTTATTCACTTAAAACAAGACAAACTAAGTTCAGTCCAGCATAGACAGCATTAATAAACATGCCAATTTTCTCTCTTGCACGCGCGCATGCGCGCACTCTGTCTCTCTCTGTCTCTCTATCTCTTTCTTTCTTTCCAGGGTCTCGCTCTGTCACCCAGGCTGAAGTGCAGTGGTTCGATCTCAACTCACTGCAACCTCTGTCTCTCAGACTCAGGTGATCTTCCCAGCTCAGCCTCCCAAGTAGCTGGGACTATAGGTCACGCTGCCACGACTGGCTTATTTTTAAAATTTTTATAGAGAGAAGGTCTCACTATATTGCCCAGGCTGGTCTCAAACTCCTGCCTCAATCCAAGCAATCCTCCTGCCTTGGCCTCCCAAAGTGCTGGGATTACAGGCATAAGCCACCATACCCAGCCAGATGACAAATTAAAAAGTCACAAAGAGGCATCTCAATCCGTTTTTTTTTTTTTTTTTTTTTGAGACGGAGTTTTGCTCTTGTTACCCAGGCTGGAGTGCAATGGCGCAATCTCGGCTCACCGCAACCTCCACCTCCTGGGTTCAGGCAATTCTCCTGCCTCAGCCTCCTGAGTAGCTGGGATTACAGGCATGCGCCATCGAGCCCAGCTAATTTTTTGTATTTTTAGTAGAGACGGAGTTTCACAATGTTGACCAAGATGGTCTCGATCTCTTGATCTCGTGATCCACCCGCCTCGGCCTCCCAAAGTGCTGGGATTACAGGCGTGAACCACCGCGCCCGACCCATCTCAATCCATTTTACCTTGGAAATGGAAGCAAATTCAACAAGCCTTTTGGGAGACAGAGTCAGTGACTATAACCTGTGTCAGTAGCTCCAGTAAAATGCTAGCAGTGCTTTGCCTAAGAACGTCTCTCAACCTATGGCCAGACTGAACACGCTCCCTCATCCAGTGTCCAAGTCCCACCCTCTCACAATTCGAAACGTTCGGGCCGAGTGCAGTGGCTCATGCCTGTAAACCCAGCACTTTGGGAGGCCAAGGCGGGAGGATCACTTGACGTCAAGAGTTCGAGACTAGCCTGGCCCACATGGTAAAACTCCATCTCTAATAAAAATATAAAAATCAGCAGGGTATAGTGTTGTGCGCCTGTAATACTAACTACTCAGGAGGCTGAGGCAGAAGAATTGCTTCAACCTGGGAGGTAGAGGTTGCAATGAGCCTAGATCATGCCACTGCACTACAGCCTGGGCAACAGAGCAAGATTCTGTCTCTAAAAAATAAAAACAAATAAAAAACGCCCTGAAAAGGCTCCAGAAAGCCTTCCTCCTCTAAGAAATCTTTAACTAATTCTTTGCGGGGAATATACCCCTACCATTCATTTAAATCTATTTTTTTCTTAAGTTAATAAGGGATTATCATATTATAAAAAGTATTTTACCCTTACAAAATATTTACTTAGGGGATCCATAATGATTATTAAATAAAAGTGCTTTAGAGGTCAAAATGTACTTGACAGAGAGAACAAAATGAGGAACAGGGATAACAGATTAAAAAATGGGGATCTCATGTAAATCAGTGGGGAAATATGAGACATGCATAATCCTTTCCATGCCATTAATGTTCACATGCAACTAGTAAATGACAGTAACTATATTTAACTTGCTTTGAATATCAGCCACCAGCTACTGGACTAAATGCAAATATGACGTAATTCAGTTTCCAACCTTTGAAACACCTATTACCTAACCATAAAAGCTTTCTATTCAATAAGCTCTTCTTGCATGAAAAATCTGGGGTCTCTGAAAATGCTCATTAATTTCTATTCATATCACTGCAGGTGTCTCTGTGTTTTCCCTCTAGATAGTGAACAAATTAGGGACAGAAATATTTTGTCCATTGTGGTCCCCTGGGTAGAAGATTCACAGAGCCCTACAAATATTAATAATAAAAAATAATAGTGAAACCATGGCTCACAGCAAAGAACAACATAAACATGCTCTGATTAAAAATCAGTTTATGTCTGGCTGGGCACAGTGGCTCACCCCTATAATCTGAGCACTTTGGGAGGCTGAGGTGGGCGGATTACCTGAGGTCTGGAGTTTGAGACCAGCCTGACCAACATAGTGAAAGCACATCTCTACTGAAAATACAAAAGATTAGCTGGGTGTGATGGTGGGCCCCTGTAATCCCAGCCACTTTGGGAGGCTGAGGCAGGAGAATTGCTTGAACCTAGGAGGCGGAGGTTGCAGTGAGCTGAGAGCACGTCACTGCACTTCCATCTGGGCAAAATGGGTGAAACTCACCCCACCGCCCCGGCCCCAGCCCCACACCAAAAAAAAATCAGTATGTCTCAGGATCAGAAAACTTGGTTCTATACTTCAGTTTACCTACACAGTAGCTCTATGCTCTTGGGCAAGTTATTTAACCTCATTCTTAGTCTCCTCATCTGTAAAAAAAATATATATAATAATATCTATCTTAAAGGATAAAAGAGACTAAATGTTAAACGCAAGAGCTCCTAGCATTATGCTGACATATCAGAAATACTGAGTAAATCCAAGCAATTACTATTAAGCCTAAAATTCATACTATTTATGTGAACAGCACTTGTAATCCTTCCTATTGCCTGGTTTACAGACTTTTGGTGAGGTGGAAAAAAAGCTGGATTGATGGGGAGTCAGTTTGGGGGAAGAAAGTTTTGTTAACATGTATTAGTAGCATCAGATTATTTGTTTGCTGAACATTTCTGCCTCGTTTGAATATACACCTTGCTGAAATCACAATTTTAAAAATAGCCACATAATTCTGTAGTCATATGCAGCTGTGTGCATGGCCTCCTTCCTGATAGCGGTAATAATACTGTTACAAAAGGAGAAAAAAGGGCAGTGATGCAAGTAAACCTGAACCTTTGTCCTGAACAACTACAAACACTTTCGTCTTCTAAATTTTGCTCACTTTCTCTATAATGCTTCCACCCCAGCATTAGAAGTCCTAGGCTGGAGCGCCGGTTTTGGAATTTCCCATTTCTGTGGTGTGGGGAAAGTCAACAAGTCTTGCTGGGCTTTGGTTGCATTACTGCATGAAGAGACTGGACTGCATGATTTGTAATGATTCCTTTAATTCTAAACTTTAATCATTCTATGACTATATTTAACCTAAAATCATTAACAGACATTTAATTTCTAAATTTTTTCAAACCACTTGATTATCAAAAAAAAAAAAAAAAAAAAAAAAGAAATCCTTATTTAATTTTTCTTACCCCCAAACTTCTAAAAGACTAAGATTTCAGAAACTTTTGCTATCAAGCGAATCATATCTGGACTTCTAAATAATTTCATTACCTATCCCTGCCTTCCTTCTCAGTAAGAAGGGCAGTATAGATGGGCTGTGCTTTATCTGCATGTTTTTAGTGGAGCTATGGAAAGAAAAATTAAGTAATGAAAAAGCTACCTCTCTTTTTTTGGCGGGGGGGTGGGGACAGTTGCCTAGGCTGGATGGAGTGCAGTGGCTCAATCTCAGCTCACTACAGTCTCTGCTTCCTGTGTTCAAGCAATTCTCCTGTCTCAGCCTCCCAAGTAGCTGGGACTACAAGCATGTGCCACAATGCCCAGCTAATTTTTGTATTTTTAGTAGAGATGGAGTTTCACCACGTCGGCCAGGCTAGTCTCAAACTCCTGATCTCAAGTGATCTGCCTGCCTCGGCCTCTCAAAGTTCTGGGATTACAAAAAGCTATACTTTTACACTGAAATCTCTCTCTACTTGGGACTGTGGGATACAGCTAAGAACCAAAAGAAAGTCAGAAGAGGCGGGGATAAGCTACAAATTATTCCTTCTTTATACATTTTGTCAACTTTCTTATTGACTTAAAATTATAGTTGCCAAACAATTGAAAATTAGAACTGCTTTTCAGATACAAAACAAAACCAAACAGGCTATTTTAAGTTTATTAAAAATCAGATCTACTCTTTAATTTGTAATGTTTCATATGATACTAACATATGCCAAAGTATGTCAACTGTTATAAACGTTATCAAGAAAAACTGACTTCAAAAAAATAAATGATCTAAGTAAAACATGAAGTTTTCAACTGAATCCACAGGAGCTAAAAGAACAAGCAGTTATGCCATTTCAAACATAAAAAGCCTAAATGTGTTTGTTTTTCTTTTTATTTTCATGGAAACATTAGGGGGAAACTGGTTTTCTTTGTTCAGTGTTTATTATTTCACCTTTCCTGCATCAGAAACCAAAATACTTTGACAAATGGGAGAGTCTTGTAAACAGACCCTTGAAGATGAGGGCTCAGAACCACTAATCCATTGCATTTCCATCACTATTCATTTTTCATGAAATCACTTAACCACCATAACTCAATTTCTTTGCATATAAAAGGGTAACATAGCAACCTTACTCCAATTCATGCTTATATGGAACCAAAAGGTATAATAAAGGCAAACAAGAAGGGCTGAGAAACCAGGGGAAGAAAACTGAAAGAAGATAGCTGTTCTTCCCAGAAATATAATCATCATATTTACTCCACTGATAATCTATTTGGCCCTCCTATTTTTACTGCTCCAACGATAGATTATTTCTGCCTGCTGTCAGAACTACTTACAAATATAGTTTTTTTTCCTCCAGAGATTCACAAACACAACTACCAGAAGCAGACTAAACCACCAAAGTAGTTTTTCCATACCACCCAGAAGAAACTAGGCAGTTCCATTCCTGAACTTAAGACACTCAGCCTTAAAAAAAGGCCAGTACTACTTTGTAGCTACCTGCACCCAAATATGCTATAACACGAACTGTTCTTTGTACTTAACATAGTTTTAAGAAAGTATTAAAATAAACAGGCTGACATAAACATGTCTAGTCTGCTTTAAAAAAAAAATCCAAAAGGGCTTTCCATAAAGACCAAATTTATCTATGCAATTCCAGGAATTGATGATTAATTTTTTTAAAATGTCTAGAAGAACACAAAAAGCTATCAAAAGTAATATGCAAGCACAGGCATTATTTATGAATATGTGAAACATGAACATACTCATTCCCTTCCATAAAGACACAAGCCCAGATCCGGAATTCCCCTGAACCACCTGGAAGATGGGGGAGATAAAGTTCATCTCCACCTCTTCATCCTGTTCCTTCCCCCTTGCTATTTCCCTCCTCAACACACTAATCTTTCCCTTCTTAAAGGCAACATGATTCAAGAGTCACAAAAGCCACTTATTTAACTTCACTACTGTTTTATTACTGTCAGTCTCATTTCCTATTACTTTCTATCACATTTTTCATTTATTAGAAGCTAAGGATGTTCTTGTGGGTGGGCTGGGAAAGCGACTCCCACTCAGTTAAGGCGACTGCAAAAATGCATTCTGATTTCCAAATACCCTACTACTAGGTTTCAGCCATTCACAGACTGAAGGATGACTGTCTGATTGCCTGATTACCTTTAAAGATCAGGTTGCCACAAGAAGTACAAATGCTTAGGAGAATGTAGTGGGCCTTACTTGTCACTCTCCCCACTTCTGCCCTTCCCAAAAGATTTACACTGGGGACATTTCACTAAAACCTAGGTCAGAAATTCACTTTACAAAGCAAAGTCTGTCTCACTGACATAACTAATTCAAATTTTATAATAACAAAATAATCATATCCTTGGCTAAATTTAAGATTTTTAGGTCTTTATTATTCAAGAACTTGATGAAAACATGGCAATGGAAAACTAGTTAGCTCTAAAAATAATAATGCAACCTTTTATTCTTCCAAAGTGTACAAATTTCAGCTATCTCAAAACAATGTTTTACTAAGCTGGACAGAATATACAAACACACACACACACACACACACACACACACACATCTTCTTCTTCTTCCATAAATTTGTGTAGCCCATATTTTTTCTTCCATCTCTGACAAAAATATGCCTCTAAAAGTGTATAGTGACATTCTATCACACAAAAGCATATATATGGGCCGGCTTCAGTGGCTCACACCTGTAATCCCAAACTTTGGGAGGCTGAAGTGGGCTGATCACTTGAGGTCAGGAGTTCAAGACCGACCTGACCAACATGGTGAGACCCCGTCTCTACTAAAAGTACAAAAAATTAGCTGGGCGTAATGGCAGTGCCTGTAATCCTAGCTACTCGGGGGGCTGAGGCAGGAGAATCTCTTGAGCCTAGGAGGCGGAGGTTACAATAAGCCAAGATTGCACCACTGCATACCAGCCTGAGTGACACAGTGAGACGCCATCTTAAAAAAAAAAAGCATATACATGATAAAATATCATTTATCTGCTTTGGCAGGAAACGAGACCAAAGTAATACAGCTGGACAAAATACTGCAATTTAATTACTAATACTTAATTGATACTCTTCATAATACTTATTCCGAATAATTCCTTTTTTAAAAAAAAAATTTAGTTTTCTTTTTTTTTTGGTCATAGAGACAGGGTCTCACCATGTTCCCCAGGCTGGACTCGAACTCCTGGCCTCAAGCAATCCTCTTGCCTCAGCCTCCGAAAGTGCTGAGATTACAGGCATGAGCCACCACGCCTGGTCCCTAATTCCTTATTAAAAGGAAAGAAGAAGAGCTTGATTTCCAAGAAAGAAAACCCAATGCTTCTGCGGCAATTTCAAATGCAGGGTAAGTATGCAAACAAACACATTTGCCAGAACTGTGTGGCTTCGATTCTAACACGAGAAACACAAAGTTAAGGAGGCATACAGATTTTTTATATTTCCTGAGCTGCCTCTGAAAATAACTTACAGGAAAGGGCTGCTGTTGACTATCAGTCCCAACCCCCACACTCTTAACTGTGCATAATCTTATCTGTGCTATGACAACATGGAAATGTTCCTGGGCTGTTAATGTATACTCTAATCCTTACACTGAAATCCAACAATACCATGAAGTAGTAAATGAAACCAAAGAGAGAGGTCTTCTAGACGAGGTCTCATGATTTACAATGAAAATCCCATAACAAGACTTCTAATGTCATTTAGCAGCTCTTCAAGACTAGTCTCAAATTTAAAATGAGGAGAAACTTAACAAAAACTTAGTACTTCCCTTCACCAGACATGAGGGAATACTTTGATTCATTTAAAAGAAATACTTTTGAAGTTCAATTTATTTTGAATTCTGGTGCTTGAAAAAGACCAAAAGATAAATCCAAACCTGTCAAATGATAGGGACTTCTGGGCAAAGTTTCAAGGGACAACAATCCACATTCCTGATTCCACTTCCTCTTCTCCGTCCTCAGTTTGCAATCTGACTCCTTCTCCAACATCACCACTAAAACTGCTCTCACCAACATTAAAAAACAACCTCCTAAACACCACATCTAATTACGCCCATTTAAAAATGCCTTGGTTCAAGTGTTGCCATGTGGGGGATGTTTTCTTCAATACCCCTTTAAGGGCACAACGCAGACAAAGACAACTAATTAGTAAAACCATGCACTATAAATTTCTGTCACCTCACTGGGCAGAAAGAAGTTCCTTGGGAGTAGGCATCCCTTTTCACCTTTGAAAGTACAATGCTTGACATATGGTCAATATCTGTGGAATAAATAAATCGAGGGTTGGCTAGGTTACCCCCAATTATCATACTTTTTCTTTGAAGTGTTTATAATAAGAACAAACTGAAACAACACAGGAAAAACTTGGAATGTTGCTAGGGAAAGTTTTCTTTATAGATTGAAGAAATCTGCCTCAATTTCAAAGGAAAATTCCAACATTTGGACACTCATTTCACTGATTTGTCTATAACCCTTATTAAAGGCTCAAAGGCTCAAATTTTAGAAACTTCTCTCTGAACACCAAACTTTTTAGCTAAAAATAATAGTAAATGGGTACCCATCACCTGAATATCAACGAGATAGGAAGATCCTTTGCTTGCTGGCTGTTTTATGTTTATTATATCTGAAACATTTCAAGGAAGAGGTCTCGTAACTATACCCCCAAAATGTCAGAATCCAGAGTGGCTCACAATTGCACCACCAACAGACTAAACGATGACCTATCTGGAACACCTAAAGCTACGGTTTCTCCAGTCATGGGAACTTCCCTTCCAGTCTCCTTCATCTTCAGGTTTGGCTGTTTGTCCTTTCTCCTCTGGGGTTTCCCAGGGCCACTCCTTACACCCCCATCCAGTCTCCTCTTCCAGTTTCTTCTACTCACTCTGCCAGGAATCAGAAACTCAATTAGCTGAATGATGCAGTTACAAAGGAAAATGGGGAGGGAAAGAGAGAAAGGATTGGAATAAGGAGAAAAGGAGGGGGCGCCGGGCATGGTGGCTCACACCTGTAATCCCAGCACTTGGGGACGCCAAGGCGGGTGGATCATGAGGTCAGGAGATTGAGACTATCCTAGGCTAAGATGGTGAAACCCGGTCTCTACTAAATATACAAAAAAAAAAAAAATTTTAGCTGGGCATGGTGGCACATGCCTGCAGTCTGAACTACTGGGGAGGCTGAGGCAGAAGAATAGCTTGAACCCAGGAAGTGGAGGTTGCAGCGAACCAAGATTGAGCCACTGCACTCCAGCCTAGGTGACAGAGTGAGACTCCATCTCAAAAAAGAGAGAGAGAGAGGGAAAAGGAGGTAAAGAAATTCACTGCCTACTAATTCCTAGCCTCTACCCCACCCTTCCTCTTATCACTCCTGATGACTTTCAGTCTTCCTCACAGCTCACCCAGCCTCCAGTTTCCTCATTCTTCTTCCTTAGTCATCTCATCCCTTCCACAAACCCTGGGGCCTCAAACCTTGTAGATTTCCTCCTCTGAGATCCCAGGTGCTTAACCTCACCCTGGCTACCAACTCAGCCCTAGCTTGCATCACAGGGGCACACATGCGCACATGCACGCACACACACAAACACAGTCAGAGAGAAAATTCACCTCCTTTGGGCTGGGGTAGGGAGAGGAGTGGAGGGGAAGCCAGGAGAGTAATGGTTAATATAACCTGGGGGCTAAACTGGGGACTTTACCACCATTTCAAAACTGTTTCTTTAGGAAATACACTCTGAGCTCCAAATTATCATGAACTTTTGCAATACAATCCTATTAGGAATTGGGGACTGCCTACAATTACTTCCTGATAAATTGTAAACATGTTGTCATAAATTTGTAAATGTTGGCCAGGCATGGTGGCTAATGCCTATAATTCTAGCACTTTGGGAGGCTGAAACAGGAGGATCTCTTGAGCTCAGGAGTTTGAGACCAGACTGTGTGCCAAGGCGAAACCCCATCTCTACAAAATACAAAAATTAGATAGGCATGGTGGCACATGCCTGTGGTTCCATGGGAGGATCACTTAACCCCAGGAGGTCAAGGTTACAGTGAACAGTGATGGTGCCACTACACTCCAGCCTGGGCAACTGAGTAAGACTCTGTCTCAAAAAAAAAAATGTAAATGGTAAGCCCTGGATTTATGAAACATCTATATTCTAAAAAAAGCAACCATGTGGACTATACCCAAGCTTGTCAAAAGTCTGTTTACTAACCAGAATTTGGTTGGTCACATGTGTAGACTCTGTAAAATTCAAGATTCAGTGAATTAGAGCCCTGACCCAGACTTTCTTCCCTGAAGGTTGAGAAACTAAGACACCCTTCTGAAGATCCCAGCAGAAAAATCTTAAGCAGAGTTCATTTGCATTTTTTCTTACCATTTTAGAACCCCAGTCAGTGTACTGGATTTTGATTTAATTACTCTAAGGCACAGGTCTGTATTTTCAACAGACTACCAAACAGGATCCTCTCAGCTCACCTGAAATGTATGTCTTGCTTTTCATTTATTTTATCTCAGAGTGTCAAGGTGTCCTCCTCAGGAAGGCTTGAATTTCCTTTCTCTTCTATTCAATGTTGTTTACAAGAGGAACAACCTCCCAGGCACTACTGTGATTCTGACCCTATGACTCAGGGCTTTTGATTCTGCTGGCACATTTTAGTAGTCTCAAGCCTGTTGCAGGCTCCCTACTCCAGGCCTAAACAAAAGTCTCCTTGGAAAGCGAAATTCAAAAGCAGAGCTCACCCAGCCTTCACCAGGCTGCCCTACTTGACAGCCTGTAACCTGTCCAAAGCAGCCCTTGGTTTCCTGTGGCCTCCAGAAAGTAATCTCCTTATGAATGCTGTCCAGCAACACTGCCTGGCTGTGTACATTAACCCATTCTCACCAGCTTCCCCACATCGAGCAGCAGGGCGTTAATAACCTAAGAAGCATACCAGATAAAAAAACAAGTTCCAGAATTGGCAGAGATAATGGTAAACCCTTAGGATTTAAACCTGATGGCCAACAGAAAACACACCCCAATGGTCAAACCTCCAATTTCAAGACAAAATTGTACTCACTCACAAAGAAAGTGATTAAAAAAAGAAGAAAATTTATCTTAGGCAAGGATAGTAGTATATTGTGAAGAAGCCAACCAAACTTATTACACACACAAATAATACGCAAAAGCATGTTAAAAAAAAAAAAAAGACAGTACCAATAAAATGGTTCCACAGAGAACAGCAATCCTTAAAATAGATAATTTGAAATATTTATGTCAAGAACCAGGAGTGGTGGCTCATGCCTGTAATCCCAGTACTTTGGGAGGCTTAGTTGGAGCCCAGGAGTTCAAGACCAGCCTGGGAAACACAGGGAGATCCCATCTCTACAAAAAACAAAAAATAAAAATTAGCTGGGTGTGGTGGTATGCACCCATGGTCCCAGCTACTTGGGAGGCTGAAGCGTGGGGTATCACTTGAGCCCAGAGTTCCAGGCTGCAGTAAGCCTTGACTGTACCTCTGTACTCCAGCCTGGGAGACAGAGCGGGACCCTGTCTCCAAAGAGAAAACAAAGAAAAAGAAATATTTATGCCAAGGAACGGGCTTTTGCCTAGGTACTAATGTTCAGGAAGCAGAAATATGAAAACAGAATGTAGTCAGCTGTGAGAAAAATTAGGCAAAGGAGGAAAGTAGCCTTTTTTAGGCAAAAGGAGGAAGGGCTGAGAAGACTGACCATGAGTAAAGAAAAATACTATGAGAATATCTGACAGTTAAAGAAACTTTTTTTTTTTTTTTTTTTTGAGATGGAGTCTTGCTCTGTCGCCAGGCTGAAGTACAGTGGCGAGATCTCCACTCACTGCAATCTCCGCCTCCTGGATTCAAGTGATTCTCCTGACTCAGTCTCTCAAGCAGCTGGGACTACAGGCACGCGCCACCAGGCCCAGCTAATTTTTGTATTTTTAGCAGAGACAGGGTTTCACCATGTTGGCCAGGATGGTCTCCATCTCTTTACTTCGTGATCTGCTGGCCTTGGCCTCCCAAAGTGCTGCGATTACAGGCGTGAGTCACCGCACCCAGCCAGGAACTTTAAATAATTTACTTTAGTTAGTACACTGACTTGCTGGACGATTTTACTTATTCAATTCACTCAACAATGCTTTTCTCTGGAGCCCCTGTGATATAGTTTGGCTGTGTCCCCACCCAAATCTCATCTTGAATTGTAGTCCCTATAATCTCCACGTGTCATGGGAGGGACCAGGTGGGAGGTAATTGGATCATGGGAGCAATTTCTCCCAAGTTGCTGTTCTTGTGATAGTGAGTGAGTTCTCACGAGATCTAATGGTTCTATAAGGGTCTTTTCACGCTGTAGCTCTGCACTTCTCCTTGCTGCCCCCATGTGAAGAAGGACGTGTTTGCTTCCCCTTCTGCCATGATTGTAAGTTTCCTGAGGCCCCCCTGGCCATGCTGAACTGTGAGTCAATTAAACTTCTTTCCTTTATAAATTACCCAGTTTCGGGTATGTTTTTATTAGCAGCATGAGAATGGACTAATACACCCCACTATGTGCCAGCTATTTTCTACAAAAGTCATATTTTAAGACTTGAATTTCAAAGACCTGAAATCAGTGGCCTAAGAATAATCTAAAGATTTCCAAAAAGGTCTGTGTGCTTTTTCGTTAAACACAAACAAACACTGGAAATACAACGGACAAGCTACCTATGCGACTACAGAGAGAGAAGGAAGCAGCTGCAGTGGTTGCTTCCTTTGCCTATTTTCATTCATTCTCTCTTAGACCCAATCAACATCTACTAATTGTCTACTAGGTCTCTTGCTTGGCTTTATTCAGGACAAAAAGATGACTAGAATTCTTCATGGAGCTTAAAACAAAATAGAGAGCATCAGACATGCCAATAATTAAAGCATATCACAGCATAACCGGATGGTCAGAATAGGAAGTAAACACTTCTGACTAGGTAATTGTAGGAGCTTTGTGAAACCAAAGACTTCTAAGGAGCTGGATCATCAAGGATGGATAAGATTTTAATAAGAGGGATGGAGTAGGTATTCCACAGGTAGGAAGTGCACATATGAAAGTGAGAAACAGGCCAAGTGCAGTGACTCATGCCTGTAATCCCAACGCTTTGGGAGGCAAAGGCAGGAGCATCATGCCCAGGAGTTCAAGACCAGCCTGGGCATGATGGCAAAACCCCATCTCTACAAAAAACACAAAAATTGACCAGGTGTGGTGGCATGCATCTGTAGTTCCAGCTACTCAAGGAGGTTGAGATAGGAGGACTGCTTAAGCCTGGGAGGTTGAGACTGCAGTGAGCTATGATCACATCACTGCACTCCAGCCTGGGTGACAGAGCGAGACCCCATTAAAAAATAAAAATAGATTTTAAAAATTAAATTTTTTAAAAAGTAAGAAAGAATAGTTATGTGTTTCCTACATTTTTCCTATATCCACTTGAGGTCAGCAATTAGCCATCAACAGGTAAAATGACCAATCTTCAAAGAGTGGCAACTTCTAAAAATTTGGAGGTTTCACCTGACAAAGGCACCATACGTAAATGCCTGCATTTCAGTAACTTCAGATTTCTTACACCTAGCAAATAAATGTCACTGAATTGGCTAATTTCCTGCCCCATGTTTCCTGCTGTGACTTTTGAGCCTGGAGGCCCAGGACCTCTCTGTCCAATGCCTTCCTTGTAGCACCTACATTGCCACTGGTTCAAATTCTTTGAATTGGCTACTAAAATAAATTAACTACTTCAAGCTTGTATTGCAAATACCCATTCCAACTGTATGCTAAAAGAAGGCTGCACTTGAGAATAATTTAATATACATTTTCTATATGATTCCCTTACCATGGGTTTTTCACCCCTGCATTCCTAACTCACCAGGCTGTTGAAGGTTAATTGCAATGATGCATGCAAAAGTGTCTGTCTGGCACCTGTTACCTGGAATGCTGATGTCTGAGTCCAAGTTGCAGCTGGCCATCTGGAGCTTCATATGGCTCTTCTACCTCATACACATTTGCATCAGTGTCCTCCATGCTGCTGGCATTCTGCCATTCCAACTCTGGAGTTTTCCCTATAGCCATAATAAACGGCAAGTTCTCATACTCTGGTATTTCCTCATAATGGCGTATATTTTCATACTCTGGTGCACAGAGGCTTGTAACAGATTTGCAAGGTACCTGAGATGATGACTCCCGGGAGAGCATTTGGTCATCCAAAGACTCAGCTCTCAGGCCATTAGCCACATTGGTCTGGCCCCGAGACTTCTTCCTCTTCTTTTGAGATTCCAGGATATAGTTATCTGTAGAATACGCCTTCATGGGTTTACTTCTCTTCTCCTCACCTACCAACAAGCCATGCCAATCACTTTCAATCCCCTTCTGCTCCCCACCGGAGAGGTGGCCTGTGGTGGTGTCTCCGAATTGGCTACTTTTGGACCAAAACTTCTGAAAATCACTCTTCATGAAGCAGATGGACAGTTTCATGTTGAGCAACTTTTTAAAAGAGTTTTTCTTTGTAGAGTCTTTGCAAGGCTTAGTGCACTTTTCCATATCCACAGCAGATAACGATTTTGCTCTGGGCTTGGTTAGGGCTGTTGAAGGCTCACTGTTTGAGGATATGGTGACAGACTTTAAGGATTCTGGGTTCCCTGAAAAGGGTAAAATAGGATGAGGCAATTTCCACACTGGTTTTTCTGAAGCCCACTTAGGCTTATCAAAGGAGGACGACACACTACGGTTTGGGGCACACAAATGATGAAGGTGATTTCTTTCTAGACCCTTCTCTGAACTTTTTTCTTCAATGGAAGGATAAGAACTTTTTTCCACAAGCTCCTCAGAGGCAGCCTTTTTAAGCACTCCTGTAGCAGGCAAGCTGTGTCTCTGAGGTTTTTTGGGGACAATTCGTAGGGAACTTTCCTCTTTTATGACAGATTCCTTTTGCATTTGAGGGGCAGAAACTCCCAGGTTTCTCCCAGATTGCAACTGTTCATTGCAAGTTAATTTGAGCTGCTTAGGCAGGCTCATAGATAGAGTACTACATCTTATAAAACTGGTCCCTTCGTCCACAGCAAGTGACGTACTAGAACCAACTACAGTTGTGCTATCAGAACACAAATTAGAGTCTGTATCAAAAGAAGGGGCTATTTTTTCAAAGGAAGATGTTTCATGACACATGGCTTTTTGTGAATTCACTAAGTCCTGTGTGTCACTGTTAGATTCCACATTCAATTCTCTTATATTTCCTAGCTTCACTTTATTCACCTGTTCTTGCTTACACAAAACATTCTGATGAAGAACACTGATTTTACTGATTTTCAAACTATTTTCAGCAAGACAGGAAGAGCTACTGTCTAAATTCCCTGGTTCTTCAGTGCTTTCACTAGGAGTATCTACGTACTTTTGGCGTAATAGACGAGCAGTTCGTGTCTTTCTGGGCTTGGGAGTTGGAAATTTGGGGATATATGGTACTAAATGAATTTCTAAGGGACCAAGTTCTTTGACTTCTGATGTCTTACTAACTCCATCTGAAGATATAAAAGTACCCGTTTTCCCATTTTCCAGAGCCTCTAGTTCAGATGACTGAAAGCAATTATTGCTTTTTTCACTATCATCCTGGGAAGTTTCAAAATTTTCACATTCATCACTAGGAAGCTGTAAGTGGCAACTGTGATGATCAGGAACTTTTTCAAAGCTGGATGGGGAAGGTGACAAATCTGCAAATTCAAGTCTGAATTGTTCGTTTGAATTACAGTCACCATTCATTTCTGGGTTGTCTGTGGGCCTGTACTTCTGTGAGGAAATAAAAGGTGGCATTCGGTGTATTAAGGCATCTTTGAGCTTCTCTTCTAGGATGCTTGCCTTTAAAATGACCCCACCATGGTTCTTGGCCTTTTCCCCACAGGAATCACGTTTACTCCTAGTTTTTATAGGCAGAGACTCATCAATTTTACTGTTTTCTAAATTATCATTCATTTCCAGGGGCTCTAAAACAAGCTGCTTTACACACAAATTCTCTCTATGGCCAAACTTATGGATACATTCAGAACTGCAGGAACACATTGGTGAAATATAATCGCTGCTCTGATCGCTTTCATATTTACAACTAAAAGTGTCAGTGCTTTCAGCTAATTCCTGTTTATGCCCTTCCAGGTTCACCATGATCTTCCTTGATGGTGACTGTCCAACGTCTCGAACAGGGGAGCTCTTCAGGACTTTTGGTTTCGGGGCTATTGCTGGTTTCATTTTCTTTGTTGACTGTGGAATACTAGAAATCACAATGTCAGGTTTAGGTGCAATAGGAGGTGGAGCTGGCTTATTATTTGCCACAACAAACCTGGGCTTGGGGGCCACTGGTGGCTTCTTAATCTCTAGAAAGGAAAAAATAATAATTTGATGTCAAAACAACCAAAGGACAAGATAATACATAATTATATTTGATAGTATTTTTTACTTTTAACAATATGAACTTGCATTTTACTAAGTAGAGTATGTTACATTACATAGTATCAATATAACTCCTGAAAATTCCTTAAATTATCCTTCAATTCCATACACAGCTTCGGGTCTATTGTACAGTTTTAAATAAATCCAATACAGTTTTTTTCTCCAACTTTGGAATTAACTACCATATCTTTCATTGACACTAAATGAAATAACTGACTTCAGTTTGGGACCCATATAGTAGTTCTTCAATTCGTTTGCCAAGTGCTGAGAGTTGAATTTGCCTAAGTTAGATGTAGGATACAACTCTTTAAACTTCTCATATGAATAAGCAGTAGTAGTAGTCTTCTACCTCAAGGATAATATAATAGAGTTGTATAAATGCCTTTTATCAATGATCTGTCTACCTCAATAGAACCCCAAAACAATCTTAAAAAAGGAAGATAGAGATCAGAAAGTTTCTAACTTAAAAACTGAAAATTAATTCTTTGGTATTATTTAAGGCTTATAATAAAGCTAGTTTTTTTTCTGCAAGAGTTATTGATTGGAATTTTCATTATATTCCTTCATGGAGCTGTATTTTTTTAAAAGTCACATGTCTAGGCCCTACCCAAAAGTGAATTAATCAGAGTTTCTGGGGATAGATCCTGGACATCTGCATATCTTTTAAGTTCCACAGGTGATTATGTTGTTTATCCTTCATTAATAACCAGTGTTCTAATACATTTTAAAAATAACCACAATTTCTAGTGTAGCAATTCTTCCTAGATATTTAACACCTATTATACATGCTGTATCAGTACAGATCTGCTCCTGTACTATAGGAACCTAATAAAAGCTTCATACAAAAGACCCATAAAACGAAAAGATAAATAAAGCCTGTATTTATTTCTCCAACTTTAGAACTAACTACCATATCTTAAGTTCCTTTACATTCTTCCATCTCCACTGTCACGTTATAGACCATATTTACCCAAGGAGATGTGAGATAAAAAATATTTTATCTTTTATGTTTATATTTGTTCCTTTGACAGGATCTAACACTTAATAAAAACTTCATTTGCTGAAAAAAACTTTTCAAAATATCTGCTGCAAAGGACTGCTGGACATTGTTTAATTACTTGAAAATACAGGGGCTCTGATATTTCATTTGGTGATGACTTCCTTTGAACAAAGGAAATCAGTCATGACACTTGGGAAGCTATTACATGGAACTGAGTTTTTTTAAAAAAAGGAAGAGTAGGGTGCTCTATTTCCTTTTAGCCACCAAGGAAGAATGCCCTAAATCTCTCCTTCTATATGTGTGATAAAGATTATATGATGATACATGTTTTCTCACTCAATTTCTAGGTGTAATGTCATCATCAATTTAAAAAAAAAAATTCAAAATAATACAAATTCCTATACTACATAATTTCAGTTAGCTGTTAAATAAGCATAGTTAGTTTTGTATGAGTTTTTCAGGCAGAAAATAACTGTAAAACCCTTCAAAGCCTAGAGGTGATAAAGCTTGCTATAAATGTCTATCAAATAAACCTTCCACTTATTAAGTCAAGTCTTAAGAGAAAGGATGAATGCCTTAGGCCTCTTCCCAAATGCCCATCTTACTCAATAAAAACTGACAGACTGTCAAGTTGATTTCATTTCTGTAACCAATCTCAAAACATCCTACCTCTGGGACTTTTAAAAGAATTTTTTTTAAATTAGTTTTGGCAGCCTGGCACAGTGGCTCATGCCTGTAATCCCAGCACCTTGGGAGGCCAAAGTGGGAGGACTGCTTGAGCTCAGGAACTGGAGACCAGCCTAAGCAACACAGTCAGACTCCATCTCTATGAAAAATAAACATTAGCTTTGTAAAATGAAAAGTTCTTGAGGTTGGCTGTACAACGTGAATGTACTTAACACTTCTGAACTACACACTTAAAAATGAGTAAGATGGTAAATTTACTTTACTTGTTATTTTACCACAGTGGGGAAAAAAACTTCATCTCATCAAATTAATCTCTTACTTTCTGAATCTTAGAACCTTGTCAGAAGCTTCAGGGTCATTTAAATATCATTTTTAAAAAATCTCTGGTACCAGTTTTACTCTTTTTAAAAAATGTGTTTTGTATACAAATCTGCTCCCAAGAGATATAAATTCCGGTTCTAGTCACAGAAATTCAATTAACTACATATGAGCTGGAGTTGATTCCCAATAAATATAGCAAAGCACTACTACATATATAAAGCCCTCGATGCATACTGACTGAATTCAATTAATAACCACGAACTTGGGCTTACCACTGTTAGTTAACTGTGTATTGGAGGAAGTCAAAGACGTAAGTCAGGGAGCTGGCTAACCTAATTGTGGGCCTTGTGCAGACCTCGCTGCCTCACTTTCCTTCCTTATAAATGGGGGACTTGAACAGGCCTTTAAAGCCAATGGGAATCTGAGATGATAACTTCTGAGATACTCATTTCAGGAGAACCTTGATGTGCTGTGGCCTCTTTATCCTGCATTGATGTTTTTTCAGTGCACCTTTGTCTCTCTTTAGCACAAGACGCAAGCCCCAGAAGGACAAGCACTTTGTCTCATTCACTGATGTATTCCAGTACTAAAAACAGGGCCTGGGAATAATCAGAGCTGCCACATACACATACTCGTTCTTTTTGTTTGTCTTTGTTCTTTTTTTTTTTTGAGACGAAGTCCCTCTCACTTTATCGCCCAGGCTGGAGTGCAAAGGCATGAGCCCAGCTTACCGCAACCTCAGCTTCCCGGGTTCAAGCAGTTCTCCTGCCTCAGCCTCCCAAGTAGCTGGGATTACAGATGCCTGCTACCATGCCCCGCTAATTTTTGTATTTTTAGTAGAGATGGGGTTTCACCATCTTGGCCAGGCTGGTCTTGAACTCCTGATCTTGTGATCCACCCACCTCGGCCTCCCAAAGTGCTGGATTACAGGTGTGAGCCGCCACGCTGGCAAACATACTTTTAAATATGTCTCCAAAACAGAAAAATTCCTTCTTTAAAAATAATCACATACAAAAAAATTGACATCTATTTAATGTAGAATAATATTTTGGAAAGTTAGCAGGAATCAACTTCAATAGGATTATTGAATAATTCCTTAATTATTAATAAGAACAAGTGTTCAACTAAGTCACTGGTATAGCAATATTTGAAATCCTTCATTATTATTTTTTTTTCATGGCTCTATTTTGGAAGAAACAGAACTCAAAAAATAATAAGCAATTATATTATGGTCTGCTCCAATGTCAAACTTGAAATAAGTGCATGATGTTTGGCAACGAATCTAGCACCTTTGGATCTTAATAATGTATCAACAGTCAGACCCAACGCTTCTTAGAGCAAAGCAGCAAATCTTTTATTTACACAGCTGTTTGGCTCCGGGGAAATATAAGGTAAGAAAGTAAAGCACTACTACCATTTTACTAACTATTACAAACATACTCGTCATCTGTTACACACAGATGGCTATGGTTCATGTGTACACTCTCTGGCTACTGGACTAGCCAAAATGCAAAGCACAGACAATCAGACAGTGACCTGTACACGTTCAAAAAGACACAAAACACATGTTCAAATAGACATATCTATAATTCTCTCTCCTTTTTCTTTTCCTTTTTTTTTTTTTCCTGAGACGGAGTCTCACTCTGTCATCAGGCTGGAGTGCAGTGTTGAGATATCAGCTCACTGTAACCTTCGCTTCCCGGGTTCAAGCGATTCTCCTGCCTCAGCCTCCTGAGTAGCTGGGACTACAGGCATGTGCCACCAAGCCCAGCTAATTTTTGTATTTTTAGTAGAGATGGGGTTTCAACATGTTGGCCAGGATGGCCTCAATCTCTTGACCTCATGATCCACCCGCCTCGGCCTCCCAAAGTGCTGGGAACACAAGTGTGAGTCACTGCACCCAGCCTTTTTCTTTTCTTTTTATTTTTTGAGACAAGAGTCCTGCTCTGTCACCCAGACTGGAGTGTGGTGATCTTCGCTCACAACCTCCGCCTCACGGGCTCAAGCGATTTTCCTCTCAGTCTCCCGAGTAGCTGGGACTATAGGCACATGCCACCACACCCAGCTAATTTTTGTATTTTTAGTAGAGACAGGGTTTTGCCATGTTGGCCAGGCTGGTCTCGAACCCCTGACTTCAAGTGATCTGCCCACCTCAGCCTCCCAAAGTGCTGGGATTACAGGCATGAGCCACAGTGCCCAGCCTCTTCTTTTTGATATACAGCTTAAAATAATTCTAAAATCTCCACTAAGGGCATATTCTTTTATAGATGCAGAAGAACAAAGAAGCTTTTCTGCAGGATACATATAACCTAGATGTTCTACATCACTCCTCTTATTTTCTTAAATTAAATCAACCCTTCCAAATACCACAGATTAGATTCAAAAACAAAAATCCCCTTCTCTAACTTCAAATAACCTTCCTAAAAAGTTTTAATGAATTTGACTTCTGTTTCCAAAAAAGCACCATAATCAGCTTGTAAGAACTATGTATACATAATTTTATAAGAATGAGTGGAAATAAAACCCCAGTTCTCTTCCATATTCCCCATCTAGACACCAGAAAGAATTATAATAAATCCAACAGATGGATGAGCAAAAAAGTAGTTAATGCTTCTCAGCCAGCCATGCTAAAAACCAACCAACTCAGCTAGGCACAGGAAGTGTCCCACTTTAAACACCACAAAAATCTCAGTGGATTTATTTAATTGTAAAGTTGATAAAATACAAAAATAGCTTGCATTATGTTAGGATAATTCAAATGAAAGAATCATGAACTTCCGTCTGGGCCCTAGAAACTGGGTTTACATAAATGTCAAATTACATGCTTCTGTGCCTGTTCCTTATAAACTGATAGGACTGGAATTGAAAACCGGTACATATAAAATGTGGTTACTTTAAATACATTTGACACCACCAAAAAGGAAAGAATTAAAACTGGCTAGAAGGATTTTTAAATTTCCATCCACTTTTAATTTAAATCATTTTCCTGAATGAAGGTAAGGCATAGAAATTTAGGATGGAAATAATTTACCTTATGTAAGTATAAAGCCTCCCCGTAAAGAAAAGAGAGTTTATAAAGATATCTCATATAAGTGCATATAACATCAAAAAGGAAAGAGTCACACAACACCTACTTCTTGCTTTCTTTTCCTATTGGCTAACTTCTTGTTTCGTTAGTTGTAATCTGATCACACGGAGCAATGCAACACTACAATATCTCTAGGCTTTAGAAATAATACAAATCAGAACATTTGAGTGCTGTTTGACAGTTTCAAGTTGCAGGAATTTTAAACAAATGCCAAGAAAAGCAATGAAAATTTAATCTGATACTTAAGTGCTGATTCTAGAAGTAACTTTGAGAGGAAGCTTTAAACTATTTCACTGTAAAATTTCTGATGAAAGTTTGTTTCAACGTGGACAAAAACGTAAAAGAATCCATAACACTCTACTTAATACATAAGTTCTGGTTTAAAAATTAACCTATGTACTTACAAAGTGATTTTAACACCACTTTGGTAATTATTTTGTAAAATATAAACTATTCCTTAAAAATGTTCAGAAACACAACGTCTAGAATTGCTGAAAATCCACACAAAGATAGAGGTTTTGTCATTTGGATGAAGGAGAAAGAACTATGGAAGGCAAATAAGGCTTTGTTTACCCTAATCAGGTAGAAACAAACAAAAAATCCTTAATCGGGCGCAGACGAGCAAAAAAAAAAAAAGAAAAAAAATACTATCAACAATCTCAACTCCTCTGCTTCTCAGGTAATAGAGGTAAAACCACCAGGACAGGACAACGTCTACACCTCTTTAATATGGGTAAAGGTTTACCAGCAGATACAAGGTTGAAAGCAGCTCACTTAGTGGCCAAGATGAACACTCTGAGAACACTGCCTCTGCCTAGAATAACTGATTTCTTAACATGGGACTCTACTCTATTTTCACACGCAAAGGGGAAGTCCTCGCATTGCCGGAGAGATGAGAGAACGCCCTTTACACGTCGCTTTTCACCTGGTGCAGAGCCCCCAGCACAGTCTCTCTTGGAAGGGAGGTCCCGAGAGATCCCGGGTTTCCAACAGCCCCTTTGGGCAGGAAGAGACGAGAAATGCCGCAGCGAACCCCATTAACTCCGCACTTGCCGAGGTGCTCGGCAAAGGTACGGGGCACACAACTCGTCTACCCGGCGAAGAAAGTTGCTCGCGAGCCCAAGCCTAGCAGCGCTCGCCAAAGTTTCCAGCGGCAGCGCGAGCGCCGTCACTTACCGGCGGCAGAAGTCATGATTCCCCAGTGCGACTCGCTTCCTCGCTCGCGCCCCTCAATCCATGTTCCCGTTTCAGTCCATTGTTCCCACAGTTCGAGCAGAAGAGAAAAGCCCCCGCAGCACCCACATTACGTCCCGCCGCCTGCGCGCCGCACAAAGGATGCGGCTGTCTTCAGCGACCCTGAGGCGCTCCCGGGCGCGAGCCGCCGAGGGCGGGCGAGCACGAGCGCCGCCCCGCCGAGCTCCAGGCGGACGGCCAGGCGCGGGCACGAGCAGTGCTCTCCACGGCTCCGCTGGCGCGTGCCCTGTTCAAGCTCCAAAAATCAGCCTTGCTCCGGGCGCCCCCTGCTAGTCGCGGCCGTAAAAGGCAGACAAAAGCCCTAGCCTCCTCCAATCGGAGGGCTCTCGCTTCAGCTCGCTCCCGCCTCTCCCACTCACACGCTCACTGTCCGCTCCAATAAGCGGACTCGAAAAGGGGGCGTGAACGGCGAGGCATGTTGGGAATTGTAGTTTTCTAGACCCACGGGACGGGCAGAAGCTGGAGTATCCGTGCCGCCTGTTCTCCCGCCTTCATTTCCCATCGTGCTGAGGCGGGTGGCATGGCGGAGAAGGATGACACCGGAGTTTGACGAAGAGGTGGTTTTCGAGGTAAGGGGAAAATGGCGGTGGGTGTGGACTGCCTTTGTTTGAGAAGGATGAGACGGAAAGCGAGGAGGCAAGGCGTTCCCGGGGCGAAGGATTGGATGACGCGCTCCCACTGGCCCCGACCACCGAACCCCAGCGATTTCGGGGCCTAGTGCCCGCCGTCGCCTGACAGGTGTAGCCTGAGGCGCCCTGGCCGTGGTCGGCCTCTATCTCGGGCCCGCCCAGAATTCCCAGACGGTGCTGGGTTGCCAGGCCCTGGGCTGGAGCCGCGTCTCTTCCTTCCCTGGAATGGATGCGCCGCGGGGGGACTGCGCCCGGCTGGGGCGGGGCCGAATCGTGCGTTTTAGATACAACTTAGCCTCCTCCTTTTCCATCCACGATTTTTTTTGGGTCAATATCCAGAAGTGCTTCAGGTCACTGTTCACCGTCAAGGTGTGGCCCTCGGAATTGAGGCAGCAGGTGCCCGTTTTCTAACACGGTTTAAAGTCTATATGGGGGACCTACTGTGGGTGGTTAGGGCCGGGGCAACTCAGCATCTAGATTCGATTCTTTTGTCCTTTGCTATTGCGCTAGGTGTAGCCGGTTCTTCTGACTTGAGACTCTAGATGTGAGTGCTTTTGTGTGGGACTATTTTAAGACGTTCTCTGCCATCTTGAATGAAAAAAATCGGGCGAGTTTCTGATGCCATTTTTCTATCAGACACAGGTCAAAAGTCGCACCCCTGTGCTTACATGTATTGCATATGTACGCTTTACTTTCATTCATCCAACTAGATTTTTAAAAAATTTAAAAATGAGGTGGCTCATGCCATACAGTGAGAAAGCGGGGCACAGACAGGACAAAATGTTAAATGTTGAAATATGTACAAACTGTCATTGAAGGATTAATTTCTGTTCTTGCAGTCACCCAGAGGCTACACCCAGTACGCAATATCCGAGGTGAATCTATGAATTGGATTAGAAAAACTGACAGGAGAAAATATATTATGGAGAAATAGAACTGAGGATGCCAAGCTTAGGAAATGTGAAAGTACCTGGTGTGCATTTTTAGGGGGCGGGGTGTGGAGGAGGGTGGCTATGTAAAGTGGCTTGATGTGGCGAAAATGTAGAAGCAGTGGAAAATGTGGCCATTTTACCGAAACGAAGATTCTAGATATGTGGCGTTCATTAGGGAAGACAAGGGCCTGAATTTTGGAAATGAGAGAATAAGTAATGGAATAATGGCTTGGACAGACATTTCTAAGTTAAAATCGAGGCAATGTTTATAGATTGAATGTGGTCGTTGAAGGAGAGAGAAATAGATTTCTAGAGTAAGGGTAACTGATGGATGTATTTTTTTTTTTTACCCATTATTTTTGGTTTCTGGATATAATAGTAATATATGCTTAAGGAACATTTTATTGTAGAAAATAAGCCCCCAAATTAAAATCATCCATTATCCCACCACCCAAAGATGGCCACTATTAACAGTATGATTTGTGTTCTTATAGACTTTATTTCTATGCAAATGTGTGTTTGTGTGTGTGTAATTTTTTTAGCCTCTATATTAAGACACAATGTTTGTGTGATTTTTTTAACACAAAAGGTATACCACATAGAATTTTGTATATATTTTTCACTTGACTTTATCAAGAATGTTTTCCCATTCATCATTCTTTGAAAACAGTAATATTATGCTATCCCCTCATGTATATCATATTATAACCTTTACTTTTTTCAAAATACCATTGTAATCAACACTGATACAGGCCTGTCTTTAACTCTAACTCCGATTTTCCTCAGAATAATTTTTAGAAGTGGAACTAGTGGGTCAAAGAATATGAACATTTAAGACTTACGCAGAAAGGTTATACCAATTCAGGTTTCCATTAAGAATAAGAGTATTGGTTTCACCAAATCCTCAGCAACAGCCTTAACAGCTTTCTTTAATCTTGGCTAATTTGATAGGCGAAAATAACATTCCGTTGTTTTAATTTACATTTTGTGCATTTATACATTAGCCATTTTTATTTCTTTGCTTGAACATTTCTCTTCATATGTGTTGCCCATTTTCTTATTAGATGCTAGCTTTTGAAAAATTGACTTGCATGAGTTTTTCATATATTTTGAAGCCTTTGTCATGCTTGTAGAAAAATTTCCAGTTTGTTGTTTATTTGCTTTTTGTTATACACAATTTTTATTGAAGTATAATTTGCATAAGGACAGGGCACAAATCACAAGTGTGCATACGTTTATATTTTCACATGTTGAGCACACCCATGTAACCAGCACCCAGATCAAGAAACAGGACAGGCAGGGCATAATGGCTCACACCGGTAATCTTAGTACTTAGGAAGGCTGAGGCATATGGATCCCTTGAACCCAGGAGTTTGAGACCAGCCTGGACAATATGGTGATATCCTACCTCTACAAAAAATACAAAAATTAGCTGGGCATGGTAGCAAGCACATGCCTGTAGTCCCAGCTACTCGGGAGGCTTAGGTGGGAGACTCGCTTGAGCCTGGGGAGGTAAAGGCTGCAGTGAGACATGATCTCACTGCTGCACTCCAGCCTGAATGACAGAGCCAGACCCTGCCCTTAAAAAGTGAAAAAAGAAACAACATCACTAGCATACCAGATGCTCCCTCCTGGACCTTTTCCATCACTACTCTTTACCACAAAATGATCACTATTTAGACATAATAACCTAGATTAATTTTGTCTATTTTTATTGTTTAGACACTGTGAATTTCCATTTACATGCTCTCTTATTTCTGATTTTTTTTTTCTCTCTGGCTTTATTTATGAGATCCATCCATATTGTTACATGACAATTTTTATTTCTGCATAGTATTCCATGTGAATATATGATCATTTTTAAATTCATTCTTCTGTTGATGGTTATTGAGTAGTTCTCAGTTTTAAAGTAGTGTTACTGTGAACCTTTTTGTATGTGTTTGGTTAAACATATTTCTGGTGGATATATATGTAGGAATGGAATTGCTGGGTCATAGGAAATACATAAATATTTCCGTAGATATTGCCAAACTTTATTCCAAAGTGGTTATACCAATTTATACTCCAGCCAGGGATGTATGAGAGGTCCTATTGCCCCACATCCTCACCAACACTTGCTAATTTGAGTCTTTTTTCTTTTTATCATTTTAGTGGTTACGTCCTGGTATGTCCTTGAGGTTTTAATTTGTATTTCTTTGATAAAGAAGTTAAGATTTTTAATGTGTTTATTGGCCAATTGTATATGCACTTTGTGAAGACATGTCAAATTTCTTGCATATTTTTCTACTGGGTTGTCTCTTTTCCTTACTGATTTGAAGGAATTATTTACATATACTGGATGCAAGTCCTTTGTTAGATATGCAGTTGGCCCTCCTTAGCTGAGAGTTCCACATCTGCAGATTCATCAACCATGGCTCACACCTGTAATCCCAGCACTTTGGAAAGCTGAGCCAGGTGGATCACTTGAGGCCAGGAGTTCGAGACCAGACTGGCCAATATGTCCAAACCCCATCTCTACTAAAAATTGTAAAAACTAGCCAGGAGTGGTGGTGCGCACCTGTAGTCCCAGCTACTCCAAAGGCTGAGGCAGGAGAATCGCTTGAACCCAGGAGGCAGAAGTTGCTTTGGGTGGCAGAGTGAGATTCCATTTAAAAAAAAAAAAAAAAAGGTAAATACTCAGGCCCAGCAAGGTGGTTCATACCTATAATCCCAGCACTTTGGGAGGCCAAGGTGGGAGTATTGCTTGAAGCCAGAAGTTTGAGACCAGCCTGGTCAACATTAGTGAGACCCTGCATATTATAAAAAAAAAAAAAAAAAAAAAAAAAATTAACCAGGCGTGGTAATGCATGCCTGTAATGCCAGCTACTCCAGAGACTGAGGCAGAAGATTGCTTGAGCCCAGGAATTTGAGGTTGCAGTGAGCTATGATTAAACCACTGTATTCCAGCCTGGGTGACAGAGTGAGACCGTATCTCTAAATAAATACATAAATAAATACTCAAAAATATTCAAAAAATAATACAAATAAAAAACTATACAGGATAACAAGTATTTACATAGTGTTCACATTATATTAGGTATTACAGATAATCTAAAGATGATTTAAAGTATGTGGGAGAATGTGTGTATGTTATATGCAAATACTATGCCATTTTATATAAGGACTTGAGCATCCATGGACTGGGTATTTGCCCTGGACCTGTGACCAATTCTCCATGAATACAGAGACAACTGTATATACCTCATATATCTTATCTTTGGCTATATGTGACCTCTGCAGTCTCTTAATTGTGTCCTTCAGTGAACAGAAGCCCTTTATTATAATTCAATTAAACCTTATTCTTTTATGATTAGTGCTGTTAAAAAAAATGTGCCTACTCTAAGGTCACAAATATATATTCTTTAAAAGCTTTATTTGACCTTCTCACATTTAGATCTGTCATCCATCTGGTACTGATTTTTGTATGGTAACAAGTGAAGATCAACTTTTTTTTTTTTTCCATATGGATGTCTGGTTGACCTGGCACCATTTACTGAACAAATCATTTTTTCCCCCACTGAACTGTAGTGTTACCTTTGTCATAAATCAGGGTACCTTTTATGTGTGGCTATCTTTCTAGACCCTTTATTCTTTGCCATTGATCATTTTGTCTGTTCTTGTGTTAATATCACATTATTTTAATTACTATAATTTTAAAAATGGGTTTTACTATCTGATAGCATAAGACTCTTCAGCTGTATTTTTCTCCAAGATTACCTTTGGATATTCTTCAACCATTATATTTTCATATAAATTTTAGAATCAGCCTGTCAGTTTTAGTTCAAAACAAAACAAAACAAACCTACTGAGACTTTGATTGAAATAGCTTTAAAGCTATAAATTAATTTGGGGAAACTTAACATCTTTACAATATTGAATCTTTCAATCTGTGAACATTTATTGCTTTCCTTCTACATGAGTCAGGCAGCTTTGCATCTCGTTCTGTGCTCTAGGCCTGATTTTACAAAATCAGAATTATCTATTTCTTCAGAATATAGCTAAATTGGCCTTACCTGGGGAAAAGAGACTGAATGTTGTCTATCAATTCAATTTCTTCTACGGTTATTGCTCAGTTACAATTTTCTATTTCAGTAACTTTTTTATTTGGAAAGGCAGTGTAATATAGTTAAAGATATGGGCTCTGGAGCTGGACGGCCTAAGAAATCCTAAGTCAGCTATTTTAGTTAATGTGACTTTGAGCAGGTTGCTTAACTTGTCTGAACTTCAGTTTTCTCTATATTAAATAGAAATAACAGTCTCTATCTCATAAGGTAGTTTTGAATATTAAATGATTTAATATAAGTGAATTACTTAGATGAGTACCTGACACATTGTAAACACTCAGTAAATGTTACCTTTTATTAAATTTTTCCAGCAAATTGCTTTTTATTTAAGTTTTCAAAATTATTGATATATTCTTAGTAGTCTTTTAATTTTTAGTTTCATTTATAGCACGAATTAGATCTTATTGTTGCTCTTTTTGTTTTGCGTAGATGTGCTGGAGTATCAACTTACCAGATAGATTTTTCTTTTTTTTGAGACAGAGTTTCACTCTTGTCGCCCAGGCTGGAGTGCAATGGTATGATCTTGGCTCGCTGCAACCTCCCCTCCTGGGTTCAAGCAATTCTCCTGATTCAGACTCTCAAGTAGCTGGAATTACAGGCACCCATCATCATACCCAGCTAATTTTTGTATTTTTAGTAGAGATGAGTTTTCCCCACGTTGGCCGAGCTGGTCTTGAACTCCTGACCTCAGGTGATTTGTAAACTTGTGTTAAGTTCCATTTTTACCTCCGCCTCCCAAAGCGCTGGGATTATAGCCATGAGCCACTGTGCCTGGCCCCAGATAGACTTTTCAAAGAACTAGTTGCTGGTTTTGTTTGATCAATTCTATTGAATTTGTTTGTGGTTTTAATTTTTTTTTTAATTTCTACTTTTATCTATTTCCATTCATCTATTTGTGTTTGTTTTGCTGTTTTTTTTTTTTGGTTTGTTTTTTCCTGTTTTCTTTAGCTTCTTGAGTTAAAAACCTAAATGCCCTGAATAACTCGTAAGGCTATAAATTTCCCTGAGTACTGCTTCAGTTGTATCACATAAGTTTTGAAATGTAGTTTGTCTCACAGTTGTGTAAGTTCCATTTTTATTTCTTATTTAATACCCAAGTGTATAGTTGAAGGATTGATGTTATTGGTGATTATTTTTCTCCATGTGTCCCGCAGACCCATAATTCCACCCTGATCATTATAGACTGGATCCACCTGTTTTCCCTTGTCCTCTGGGTTCCATTTAGGTTCAGCCAGTGGGAAGGACCTGCAGATCAGAGGATGGAGGAAAGGGCACCAGAGAGGTTTGGATGTTTGTTGTCTGAATTCTTTCCCTGTAGAGCTACCATTTGTTAGTGATTGCATTTCTGTATCTAAAGCCACAACATTTTTTTTTTTTTTGAGGCAGGATCTTGTACTGTTGCCTAGGCTGGAATGCAGTGTTACCATCATAACTCACTGCAGCCTCCAACTCCTGGTTCAGGCGATCCTCCCACCTCAGTCTCCTGAGTAGCCGAGACTACAGGCATGTGCCACCACGTCCAGCTAAATTGTTACTCTTGTTGGGGGATTCTTCTTGAGAAAGGCTTGGGGCAGCCATTGGGCTTTACCACCTATAAGAACTGTAACCCCCTCCTCTACTATTACCACTTTCATTCAACTTAGATCTCAGGCCACTAACTGAGAAAGGCTTTCTTTTGCAGAGATGAAAGCTTGTTGGGCACAATGTTTTCTTGCCATCTACCACTTGATTACTCAGCCGGTGGAACATATTTCAGGTTTTGCTAAGTCAGCCCTACTTCTAGATACTAAGTACTATGTCAGCCATGCATCCTAATGCACAGCTACTGGTTTTTGGCAACAGGACTGGTTTCATGGAAGACAGTTTTGCCACAGATGGGGGATGGTTTCAGGATGAAACTGTTCCACCTCAGATCATCAGGTATTAGATTCTCATAAGGAGCACGCAACCTAGATCCCTCACACAGTTCACAATAGGGTTCCTGCTCCTATGAGAATCTAATCTGCCACTGATCTAACAGGAGACGAGCTCAGATAGTAATGCTCACTCATTCACAGGCCTACCTGCCCGCCAGTGGTGGGCTGTGTTCATAAGAGGCCAGGGACCAGTACCAGTGCTGTGCAGTCCTGGTTCCTAACAGGCCATAGACCAGTACCACTGAAGAAAACAGAAACCTGTCTATGTACCATAACCAGAAAGGAATTTAACAGAGGGAATTAGTGGTTAGGTTATCGTTGGAAGGCCTACAGTATCAAGCTCTATCAAAGTTGCTGTGCGCATGAAGGCAAGAACACGTGATAATGATTATAGTTACAATCCAGGAATTAGAAGCCATCACCACATCTGCCCCTCAGTAACCTAACAAAGTGATACATTGGTATTGGAACTTGAAGTCTCTCTACTGTTTCTACCACAACTGCAGCTGTGTTACCAAGAAGCTGGAGAGTCAATATTAGAATACTGTAATAGAAACATTTTGCCTCCACAGCTTTGTTTCATAGCCAAAAAAAGAGAGAGAGAGAAGGAGGGAGGGAAGAGAAGGAATGAGAGAACAAATGGACAAGTGAAAGAACAAGGCCAGGAGTGGGAGGATCAGTTGAGGCCGGCAGTTTCAGATAAGCCTGGGCAACATAGCAAGACCTTGTTTCCACAAAATATAGTTTTAAAGATTTAGCTGGGCATGGTGGCATGCACCTGTAACCCTGGCTACTCAGGAGGCTGAGGCAGGAGGATTGCTTAAACCCAGGAGTTCAAGGCTGTAATGAGCTGTGATGAGGCCACCTCACTCTGCCTTGGTAACAATTTGAGACCTTGCCTTTATTAAAAAAAAAAAAAAATGAAACAAAAGCCAAAGGAGGAAGAAGTGGACTTCTGCTTCTCTTCCACCTTCCAAATCTCTCATGCAGTACACCTACTTGGGGAAACCCTAATTTATATCTAGAAGCCTAGCTGCAAGATAATTTGGGAAATTTCAGATGTAGCTTTCCTGTCTCTGTAATACAAGAGATGCACTGGAAGAAGGATTATAGAATACAGACTGAACAAGCCAGTTTACCATATCGATATATCATAGGGCCTAACCTCTCTTCCCCTAAAATAATTTAACTGTGATTTTTTTCATTATATTTTTTGTAATACTGTTATTTTAATGATCTTCAGAGTCAGAAATCAGACTCATTCGTGTCTTGAGATTTACCTAAATCATGCAGAGTTTTGGAAAGTATTCCAACAACATCCCTTTCCTTAAAACTCTTTGAGGTATCTTTTTTTAATTTCTATTTCTTGGATTATTTGTAAATTTTACCATATTCTCTTATATTTTGGGTCATTTGTATTTCTCCTTCCAGTGGTCACATGGAGTCCTCTCAATCTGAGAGGAGTAAATGTGCACTGAAAGATGATATAAGAGAAGGACTAAGTAAGGGAGGAAAGGAAGAGGAAGAATGATGTGCCCAGGCCCAATTCCCATTTCTTCTACTAGAATCTGACCACCTTCATTTTATCAGCTCTAGATTCCCTATAGACTTTCAAGGTTAATTCTATTATATTGGAGCCTGACTCCTCCTTCTATAAGATCATTTATTTTAATGAAAATCTTCTACCATCATTCTACTCTAAGACATTGAATTGAGGACAGTATAACCTCAGTCTTGGCTCTTAAGCTGATCAGCAACAGAACAAAGTTTAGAAAATGATGGATACTATGTCTAACATGAATATTAGCAAAATAAACGTGAAATACCAAGATTGTTGTTTTACTCTATTATTGTCATCATTAATTACAGTGTTTTGAGAGTAAGAATTCTCCAGTTACCTTAGAAAGGTGGTAAAGTTCTGATGTTGCTTGCGGAACTGTGTTTTAGACAGATTCTCAATCTGTCGCCAGGCTGGCCTCCAGTGAATGATCACTGCTCACTGCAGCCTCAACTTCCCAGGCTCAAGTGATTACCCCATCTCAGCCTCCCAAGTAGCTGGGACTACAGGCATGTGCTATCACGCCCGACTAATTTTTTTTTTTTTTTTTGAAATGCAGTTTCGCTTTTGTCACCCAGGCTAGAGTGCAATGGCACGATCTCAGGTCACTGCAACCTCTACCTCCCAAGTTACAAGCAATTCTCCTGCCTCATCCTCCTGAGTAGCTGGGATTATAGGCGTACGCCACCACTGCCTGGCTAATTTTTGTATTTTAGTAGAGACAGGGTTTCACCATTTGGGCTAGGCTGGTCTTGAACTCCTAACCTTGGGTGGTCCTCTCACCTCAGCCTCCAAAAGTGCTGGGATTACAGGCGTGAGCTACCATGCCCAGCCAGTTTTTGTATTTTTTTGCAAGAGTGGGTTTTGACATGTTGCCCAGGCTCAAGTGATCCTCCTGCCTTGGCCTCCCAAAGTTCTGGGATTACAGACATGAATGGCAGCACCTGGCCTTAACTTTTAATTGCAGAAACTTCAGGTCATTTATTCTGTCTTAAACCCTGCTATTCCTAGAGTGCCTGGAAATAAGACTTTTTAAATCTGAAAAATCCGAAAGACTAATTTTTCTACCTCTTTGCATCATTTGAAGTACATTTAAACCATTCTTTTGTAACTTTCTTCTAATTGGGACAATGTTGTATTCAAGGGATCTTTTACTCAAATCTCTTGCCTTGTTAACCTTATTCTCTGAGTGAACTCTTTACTGTTTTTGGTGTTGGTTTAAATTTATTCTTCTTTTTTGTTTGTTCCTAGCTAAGAAAGATAATTTTTGCCCATTTTGTCATGATTTCTCCTACGTCTTTTATACTTCTGTGTAAATTATTAAATGTTAACCCTTTGTTGGCAGTATGTTCACCTTTCGATTTAATCAGTTAAATGAAAGGAAATGACTCACAAAACCTTTCACATTTGAAAGAAAGTTTTAAAAATTTCTCTCTTCCTCGAGAGATTCCCCTTTCTTTTTATTTTTAAAAGTTATTATACATCTCTGAGGAACATTAGTTTGTCAAACATAAAGCCCTAAAGTTGTATTATGTAAAATAATCTAATTCCAAGTAGTAGCTGAGATTAAAACCATATCAAAATTCATGCTACCACTATCTATAATAGAAGGAGTACTTATTAATAATATCATTAAATCACAACTCTATTGACATCAAAGATTGACCATTAAGACCAAGTCTAGCCAGATGTGGTTATTCACACCTGTAATCCCAACAATTTAGGGGGCTGCGATTAGAAGATCACCTGAGCTCAGGAGTTCAAGACAAGCCTAGGCAACATAGTGAGACCCCGTATCTACAGAAAATTTAAAAATTGGCTGGTGGCATGTACCTGCAGTCCCAGCTGCTTGGGGAACTGAGGTGGGAGGATTGCTTGAGCCCAGTTGAGGCTGGAGTGAGCTGTGATTGCAGCATTCCACTCTAGTCTGGGCAATGAAGTAAGACCCTGTCTCAAAACAAAGACAAAAGCAAAACACCAACTCCAGTTTATAACCAAGATATGCAAGAAGAAGAAATTACATGTTTAATATGATTTATAAAAATTATTCTTGGGGACCAAGTCTGCTTTTTTTTCTTCTTATGTTGTATGATTTCTTCTGTTTTGGCTTCTTCACAGATCCTTGGGGCTCCAGTTTAGTTTTAAAGTTTTTTGTCTTGTACATCTAAACATTTGAGAAAAGTAGGAAGTTTGTCTCTCTTTTATGTATTTTTAATTAGATTTATTAAAATGTAAGTCCCTTTGTCTCAAGCTATGAAACACACTGTGCCTACATTATTTTTTTTAGTTACTTTGGTATTTTATGTGCAGCTATATTAAAGGTTTTCATTTTTTTTAAAGCGTTGTGGAAAGAGGACTAGATTAGGAGTCAAGAGACTGACTGACATAAATTAGCAATGAAATTCTGAATAAATCACTTAATTTCTCTAGAGCTTTTGTTTCCCAGGATCATCCTTTATACCATATTATCCTTTGGTATGAAATTTTTCTTAAATCTATTCTAGGGGATTTGCAAACTATCTAGTGGGTTGAGTAAATGAGAGTAGGCCCTTAGAGGCTTTCATTAATTAGGAAATACAGGAAGAGAATCTACTCATTTCCAGTCTCTTTTCATATTAGAAATCCTGACTCAATTTTAGTTTTCCCTGATTCTGTACCAGGTGTTCTCTGAGTTCCTAGAAGCAAATCATGCCTGAAGAATTTAGAGAAAAGGCCCAAAGCTCAGTGTACTCGACAGGGGCACAGTGTTAGAAAGTGTTAGAGAGTGTACTAACTTGGGCCTGGCATGGTGGCTCACACCTGTAATCCCAGAACTTTGAGAGGCCAAGGCAGGCGGGTCACCTGAGGTCAGGAGTTCGAGACCAGCCTGGCCAACATGGTGAAACCCTGTCTCTACTAAAAATGCAAAAATTAGCTGGGTGTGATGGCGGGCGCCTGTAATCCCAGCTACTCTTGAGGCTGAGGTAAGAGAATTGCTTGAACCCAGGAGACAGAGGTTGCAGTGAGCTGAGATTGTGCCACTGCATTCTAGCCTGGGCGACAGAGCGAGACTCCATCTCAAAAAAAAAAAAAGGGTACTAACTTCATTGCCTCTGGATTTTTTGAGTATTGCTTATAGTATCCATTGAGACTTCCAGTTGTTACTGTTCCCACTACAGCAAATCAGTGTCCCCATTACTTTTTATTTGAAATAATGTATTTGAGAATGTCCTTTATTTTAAAATCTGCATTGTAATTTATGTAGTTGACAGTATATAGCCTCCTATCTCTTATTGTTGAGGTTTTTGCTGATTAATCCACAACTTTTAACCTTATATCTCATTAAGACTTTTATTAAAATGGATTTTTTTTTGTTTTTGAGATTATCTCTCTCTGTCACCCCGGCTGGAGTGCAGTGGCATCATGATCTCAGCTCACTCCAACTTCTGCCTCCCACGTTCAAGCAATTCTCCTGCCTCAACCTCCCGAGCAGCTGGGGACACAGGTGTAGCACCATGCCCAGTTATTATTTTTATTATTATTTTTGTATCTTTAATAGAGATGGGGTATTACCATGTTGGCCAGGCTGGTCTTGAACTCCTGATCTCGGGTAATCTGCCCACCTCAGCCTTCCTAAGTGCTGGAATTACAGGCGTAAGCCACCATGTTACGCCTGGATTTTCGACTTCTGTATATATCTTGCCCTGTCCTTGCAGACTCTCCCCTTCTTTTTCTTTTCCTTTTTTCTTCCTATTTTTTTCTTTGAGACAGAGTCTCACTCTGTCACCCAGGCTGGAGTACAGTGGCGCGATCATAGCTCACTGCCGTCTTGAACTCACAGGCTCAAGCTATCTCTCCTCTCACCTCATCCTACGTGAGCCATTGTGTCCAGTTATCTCTCCTTTTTTTTTTTTTTTTAATTTTGGGATAAGAAGCAAAAGAAATAAAGTTGCATGTTATCTCATAATTTCCAAACATTATATTAAAGTTTATTGCATACTCTCCTCACATCCAACATTTTGCCAATTGTGTTTGATCTTCTGGCCTTTGTTTTTTGTTTTTTTGTTTTTTTTAAACAGAGACGGGGTTTCACCATGTTGGCCAGTCTAGTCTTGAACTGACCTCGTGATCCACCCGCCTCGGCCTCCCAAAGTGCTGGGATTACAGGCTTGAGCCACCGCGCCTGGCCTGGCCTTTGTTTTAAAGCAGTTGAAAATGTTTTGCTTCCTCCCCTTGCTTCTGCTCTGCATTCAGTTAAGTGACCAATATGTACCAGTTAATTAGCTAGATGTCAAATAATACTAAAAGTAGCATCAGAACCAGGGAGATATCAATCTACCATTGCTGGCTTCTCTCCACTTAGTTAAGACAATCCACTGCTGTCCTTGATTTTTAATGAATATAAAGCTGTGTAAGTCAGTTTTCTCCCATTGCCTCTCGTAGTCTTTCTTTTGATAGGTATGTTTGATTTTTATTTAGATTTTGGACTTAGGTAGTATTGTGCTTAAGAACATTTATACTGTGGTATAGGAAAATCTTAAGGTTATCCTTTTTAAAAATGTTTGCTGTTTATTATATCTCATATAAGATTAATTGGATAGGATTTCAGTGGAAAATATTAGAAGCCTGCAATCAAAGTTATTAATATATGTGTCTTACTTTTTCTTGGTTTATTTGAAAACTTTTAAATTAACACTAATACTAAAAACATCCTTTGAAGGTGTTTTTAAAACTCCACTCTTCCTATTACCTTCATCTGTAGTTGCTGAGTAATAACAGCACTGAAGAAATAATGTTCAGATTTTTTTCAAGGCGCTGCTTCTGATAGGAAAATGCTTAGTAATGACAGAGGCACGCCCTCCAATTCAGTGGCCATTTTGTACTGTGGTTCTTATGGAGAAACAAGTGGGAATCATCAAAGAAAGAAATGTATGGATCAAAAAAGAATATGGACAAGAGGCAGTAAATTTTTCATCTAGGTCAACCGGAGAAATTAGAAGCATGTTATCCGTGAGTAGTTTAATTAGTCCAATTTTATTGGACCCTTTTAGTTTAATCTCTTTAAATTCTGTGATTAGATTTTGCTTTGCTGATTACTTAATTAATGCTTGAATTTGGGGCTTTTGGTATAGTAATTTAGAAATTATGTTGAAATGTGTAAGCTCCAAAAAGCATTTCCTATTATTTTACATCTTTAATATCCTATGATATTATCTAAGGTTTAAGGGAGATAAAGGCATGAAGTAGTTAATTTCAGATTATACTTTGTGATTGTGTACTGAATTAAAGGTAAGTGAAAAGTCTATGGAAATTTACTAGATTGGCAATATAATTATGGGGATATTTATTTTCCATTGTGGAGTTTTGTTAATTTTGACAGAGATTTAGCCTTTTAAATAGATTCCTCATTAAAAATTGAGAAAATCACTGCCTTTTATAATTTGTTACAGTTTTACTCATCAGTTTATTTTGTGATATTCTGCAGCTAGCCTGGAAAAACATGGAAACCATAGCAATTTACAACAGTTTATCCTTTCAGTGGTATTTTCAAAAAAAGATATATTGTTGTTCTATATGTGATAGTCACATTTAGACCTCTAGCTTTAAGCTATATTCAAAGATAAAAGATTATTTAAATGCTTTAAAATAACACATAATAATTTTCAGGCAGATATTTTCCCATCAAATCCCTTTAGTTGCAGATACCTTTTCCCTAGAGATTTTATTTTGAATTAAAGATCTTTTAGAGATTCTGTTGGCATGGTAGAAACTTTTTTTCTCTCTCTTTTTTGAAATGGAGTCTCACTTTGTGGCCCAGGCTAGGGTGCAGTGGCATGATATCAACTCACTGCAACTTCTGCCTCCAGTGTTCAAGCGATTCTCCTGTTTCAGCCTCCCGAGTAGCTGGGACTACAAGTACCCGCCACGCTCAGCTAATTTTTGTATTTTTAATAGAGATGGGGTTTCACCATATTGGTCAGGCTGGTCTCGAACTCCTGATTGTAGGTGATCCGCCTGCCTCAGCCTCCCAAAGTGCTGGGATTATAGGCATGAGCCACTGCACCCAGCCAGAAACTTTAAAAAATATGTAATTTACGTGGTAGTATATAGAGAATGCTTTTTTTCAGAGAAATTAAAAAATGGTCCAAACTTGAAGAAAAGTTACCTATAACTTGGTGAATTCTGTAACTTGAGAATGGAAAGCAAAGGCTTTTTGATCCTTTGAACCAGAATAAGCACAGATTCAGATAGGTGGGAAATCTGTGTTAACAAAGTTACTTCTCAAACATTATATAAATTTGGATATGTTTTCTAATTGATTTTTGTGTTTAATATAGACTGCATAGCCCAAATAACATCTGACATCTGACAATAGTTAGCATTTTGCCAAACCTGATAGTGTGGTTTAGATATAGTGTTGACATTTTAAATAAAGATATGTGTAATAGTTGAAGCTGAAGTAGGGCATTAGTTTTGGGGTTGGTTTGGTTTGGGGTTTTGCTCTTTTTTATTTTTTGTTTTTTTGAGACAGTTGCCAAGGCTGGAGTGCAGTGGCACAATCTTGGTTCACTGCAACCTCAACCTCCCAGTCTCAAGCCTCAGCCTCCTGAGTAGCTGAGAGCACAGGTGTGTACCACCACGCTCAAATGTTGCTCAGACTGGTCTCAAACTCCTTGGCTCAAGTAATCTGCATGCCTTGGCCTCCTAAAGTGCTGGGATTATAGAGATGAGCCACCATGCACACCCCATCATTAGTTTTTATATAGAAAAGTGTATTGGCTCATTCTATTCATTTACTAAACTAACATATGTAATTGGGTACTTCCTTTTTTTCTTTTCTTTCTTTCTTTCCTTTTTATTTTTTTAGCAGAACTTAACTTATGCTGGGTACCTTTTTCCACACAGATAACACATGAATATGTTTTCATTATGAAAAATTCACATAACACAAGGAAAGGATCAGCTCTCCTTTAACCCCGCTTTTCCTCTGCAAGTCCACCTTTCTCTCCAGAAGTACCACTGTAATCACTTTGGTATATTTTTTTATTTTTATTTTTAATTTTTATTAATTTTTTTAATTTTTTTGTGACAGCGTCTCGCTGTGTCACTGAGGCTGGAGTGCAGTGGGGCAATCTTGGCTCACTGCAACCTCTGCTTCCTGGGATCAAGTGATTCTCCCACCTCAGCTTCCTGAGTAACTGGGACTACAGGCGTGTGCCACAACACCTGGCTAATATTTTTTGTATTTTTAGTAGACACAGGGTTTTGCCATGTTGTCCAGGCTGGTCTCAAACTGCAGGCTCAAGTGATCCTTCTGCCTCAGCCTCCCAAATTGCTGGGATTACAGGTGTGAGCCAGTGTGCCTGGCCAACTTTGGTATATTTTCTTTCGGATTATTTTCAGTATAATTACATTCATCTATATATGTATGTATATGTATGTGTGACATATATAAATATATTGTATAATTCCATTTTGTAGGTTAAAAAAAAAACAAATGGGATTCTTAAATGTCTAAATAGTATTATTTTGTGTATATTTGACATACTTTTATAATTATATTCATAGACTGGAAGCTTAGTGGTAAAATTTTTAGGTCAATGGATAATTTGTATTTATATTTTTATACATATACTACCACTAATAGTGTATGATGTATCTGTATGCCTATGCCATTGCCAAAACTAAGTATTCTCAGACTTCTTAATTATTGCCAACTAATAGATAAAAATTGTATCTTTGTTTCAACCTGTATTTCTTCAAAGGTGAAGTTTAACATTTTTCATTTATATTGACACGCTTTTATTTTTTTCTTTGAACTGCTTCTTTATATCCTTTACCCATTTTTACAATTTAAAAAAATATTATTCTTACTAGTTTATGTGGGCCTATTGTAAATTAAAAAGCTGTTGCATCATGTTAGCTGAATTTTTTATCCGTTTTCAATGAGTTATTTTTAAATCCCATTAAACTAGTTTCGAAAGTAATTTTTAAGAATAGAGTATGATTGTTTTTGTAGTCCCCAAGAATCTTTGCAGTCAATTTCTAGCCTTGTGTAACCTGAGGCAAATGCTCTTACTGAATTCCTTTCTTTCTTTCTTTCTTTCTTTCTTTCTTTCTGTCTTGTCTTTCTTTCATTTTCTTTCTTTTGCTTTCTCTCTCTCTCTCTCTCTCACTCACTCTCTCTCTTTCTTTCTTTCTTTCTCTCTGTTGCCTAGGCTGGAGTACAGTGGCACGATCTTGATTCACTGCAACATCTGCCTCCTTGGTTCAGGTGATTCTCCTGGCTCAGCCTCCCAAGTAATCTGGGATTACAGGCACCTGCCACCATGGCTGGCTAATTTTTGTATTTTTAGTAGAGACGAGGTTTTACCAAGTTGGCCAGGCTGGTCTCAAACTCCTGACCTCAAGTGATCTGTCTACCTTGGCCCCCCAAAGTGCTGGGATTATAGGCATGTGCTGTGATGCCCAGCTCTTACTGAATTCTTACTTATGAACTATAGCTCATCTGAAGCAAAAATAAGGCAACTAGGAATAACTGTAGATATTATCAGAATAATGTTAACCTATTTTGAGTTTTCTAAATCTGCTAAATAGATTTAAAATTACAAGTTCAGTTTCTAGTTAAATAAAACAACTATACACAGTGCTACATTAGACCACATTAATGAACTTGTTTACTCAAAATTATTTGCAATATGAAGGGGTAGATAACAGCACTGAATCTATCAGATTTTTTTGACTCAGAAAAATCCCTCTTCTGTTATTTACTATCTGTCTTTGTGACCTTGGACAAGTTCCCTTGGTCTCTCTGTGCCTTAGTTTCCTCATATCTAAAATGAACCATGCCTCATAACGTTATTGCAAAGATGAGACAAGCTTTTACATTTAAAAAAAAAATACTTAGATGAATGCTAGGCACTATCTGGGCACTCAGTAAATGTTTAGTACTGCTGTTGTTTGTGGGGAGATGGATGGGAAAGAAATCAGCCAACCAGATAGGAACTACACTGACCATCCTCCTGTGAGAAAATTGTGCATCTGGGTAGTATCAAGCAGAATTATCAGCCTCCACTGACATCACCAAACCAGAGGTTAAACTTGCCGTAACCTGAGAAATGGGCAGGGGGAGAAGATCAAGGGCCATTTTCAAACACGCACCACTTACAGCCCCCATAGCCTGGGGAAAGCACAGCACTAGAATATTATCTTGTTTTGTTTTCATGATCTTGTTCATATTGGTGCCTGCCATGACTCTATTTCCCTTTGAAACTAAATTTCTAAATTGGTAATCCATTGCCTCGTGATTATTTCTCTTCTTTGAGTTTATACCTTAAAATTTCTTGACTTCTTCCCATTTGTTATTTTTTATTAGCCTTAGGCTGATAAATACAGAGTGCTCTCTGAAGGATGAATAAAAGTTATGGAGCCTGTAGATCATAATAACAACAGTTCTATATGAGCATTCTCTAAAATATTCTCACGGGAAAAAAGTCTGTATTGGTATGTTCCCAGATTCTTTGGCTTCTATGAAACTTAAAGCCACCAATGAAAGGGGACAATTTAAGATGAAGTTAGCTTGAAAAGAGACAAAATACGATTGAATTAAAAATTAAACCTTGCAGTGATCAGCATTTTGGGCCTTATAGAACACAACATGATATATATATATGATGAACTTGAGAAAGGTTGTTTCTTTCAAATCTCTATTTTTCTCAGAGACAATTTTATATTATAGTTTAAAAGTATAGGCTTTGAAATCAAACCAACTGGATTTATGTTCTGATGGGTGACTTTAAGCAAGTTATAACCTCTTATGATTCAGTTTCCTCATCTGTAAGATAAAAGTAATAATAAAAATACCTCTTTATAGAGTTGTTAGAATTAAATGAGGTACTATAAAACATGCTTATGTCAATGCCTACTAAATATGCAAGTCAGCAAACATTAACCGTTTTTAGTGTTATTGTATTGTTTTTCAGGCTTGGCCCTACTGTTTTCTAAAATATATATGTACAGTAACTCTGTTAGGGCCCTTCTGTCTTCCTGTACTATTATCTCTAGTTATTTTACAGACTACATATGTTTTTATATTGGTATGTCATATGAGTTTGCCACCATATTTATATGCTAAAAACTTGAATCTATTCATTCAGTAGGCTACTTTCCTGACCTCCAGACATTTTAGGTCTAAGCCATTCATGTTTGACTATCTCATAGGTACTTCTAATACATCGCCTTCCTCCTCAGGTTTGTTGCTGTACCACTGTTTCATATTTCATTAAATAGTACCACCTAATTGTTCAAATCAGAGGTCTTAATCTTGGTCCTTCCATTGCCAACGATTTTCAATCAGTAACCAAGTTATTTTGATTTTAATGCTTAAACACATTTATTAAATATTTTCATTTTTCTATACCTCTTGTAGTCCAAGTTATCCAACAATAGGAAACTAGATAAATAAATCATAATAGATTCATAGAATTGAAATGCTATAAGGACACTAAAAGGAAAAAAGATACAATATATGTCCTAATATGGAAAAGTCTCTTAAATACATTCAGTGAAGCCAAGTACAGAGAAAAGTATATAGTGTATTTCCATTTGTATAGAAATTTTGAAGACTATTCATACATATATAAGGGGATACTAAATTTTGAGGGAAGGATTCATGAGCTAAATATTTATTACCTTTTGGGTGAGAGACTAGGGGACTAGGGTAGGAAAAACGAAGTTATTTCTTGTTTTATATCTTTTTGTATTGTTTACATTTTTAGTATAAAAGTAGCAAGGCAGTAAAAAAAAACAAAAACCTGTGAGGTTGAGCAGTTGGGTTTAGTGTCCTTTTACAGGTGAAATAAGTTAATTTTCCTTGCATATCCCCAGAGAGAAGTTAATGGCAGAGAACTACTAAAGTAACTCTAGTGCCTGACACAGAGTAAGTGCTCAATAAATATTTGGTGATAAATATTTAGTGATAAAGGAATAAACAATGATTGTCCCTTTTCTAGCCAGTTGATCTTTACACTGGAATTCTGTTAGCACTCAGTCATTGGTATCTGCAGGACAGAACAGATAGTGTGAGAGACCAGAATCAGAATTTGACTAGTAATTAGTGCAGACTACAAATTGCTTTTCTGAAAGACTGTATGGCTCTGAGATCTGCTCTTCTTATAAAGGGAAGGAAAGAATCTCAAAGATGGATTAGGGTTAGTATGAAGAGCTTGGAGGGTTCAGACAGATAGAATAAGTGACATAGAGCCTGTGACATAGAGCCTGGTGTGGTAGCTCACACCTGTAATCCCAGCACTTTGGGAGGCCAAGGACGGTAGATCACTTGAGGTTAGGAGTTTGAAACCAGCCTGGTCAACATGGTGAAACCCCATCTCTACTAAAAATACAAAAATTAGCCAGATGTGGTGGTGCATGCCTGTACTCCCAGCCACTTGGGAGGCTGAGGCAGGAGAATCACGTGAACCCAGGAGGTGGAGGTTGCAGTGAGCTGAGATTGTGCTGTTGCAGGCCAGCCTGAACAACAGAGGGAGACTCTCAAAAAAAAAAAAAAAAAAAAAAAGAATAAATGACACAGAAGCAAAACAGAAAGAAACATTGCAACAATGACTACTGAGTTGCAAGATAGACAGTCACTGACTGTTCTTAGCCAATTGGTGGTGCTTGATTGTGGATCTGTAGTATTGATATTAATAGTGTATCAGTATCCAAAAGAATCCATTCAGTAAGGTGCCATTTGTGGAAGAGACTAGTTGAGATATCTAACTTTCCTAGTTAGTATCTGTGGCCCAGATAGTCAGATTTGCACTACTTTTCTTATGTTGACACCCCAACAGAACTTTTTAAATAAGGAAATTGTTTTATTGGAAGACTGAAGTTCAGTTAGATGAGCGTGAAGCTCATGTAGAAATAATCTCCCAACAGTTTAGCTCAGCTATTCTTAAAGTTTTTTTAATTTAAGGCCCTACTAAATTGAAACATGATGTTATGTAGGAAATTATTTTCTTCAGATATTTTAAATACTATAATAACATTTCTCAGTCTATTTAGAGGTTCATATTGATCATCACAAAGTTTAAGTGTAACCAAGTACTATAATTATTTTAGTTTTATATTGTATTAGTAGCTGATTAAAATTTCAATGCATAAATTCTAATGCAGTTATTTTGAAGGTAACTCATTTCACTCTTAGAAAGCCTATTGAGTTTTTGCAACAGGCTGTTGAGCATTGCAAGTCACGGAAAAACAACTAATTTTCCATTTTGGTCATTGTTTTTCAAATCAGTCATCATCCCAAAATAAAAATAAAATAAAGAAAGCAGCCACTAGGCTACATATTTTTTTTGTGATTTTTCGAATCTTTGATTCCTTATACTCAAAAACAGGTTCTCGGCCTTTGAACTATTGACATTTTGGGCCAGATAACTCTTTGTAAAGGTTGTCCTGTGCAATTTAGGATATTGACCAGCATCCCGACCTCTATGCACTAGATGCCAGTAGCATTCTCACATCAACCCCACAGGGTTTTGTTTTGTTTTGTTTTGTTTTGTTTTGTTTTGTTTTGTTTTTAAGACAGAGTCTTGCTCTGTTGCTCAGGCTGGAGTGCAGTGGTGCTATCTTAGCTGCAGCCTCTGCCTCCCAGTTTCCAGCGATTCTCCTGCCTCAGGCCTTCCAAGTAGTTGGGACTACAGGTGTGCACCACCAAGCCTGGGTAATTGTATTTTTTTTTTTTTAGTAGAGACAAGGTTTCACCACATTGGCCAGGCTAGTTTCAAACTCCTGATCTCAAGTGATCCACCCAGTTTGGCTTCCCAAAGTACTGAGATTACAGGTATGAGCCTCTACAGCTAGCCGTCAGGTTTTCTTCGTTTTGAGATAGAGTCTTGGATGGCTTACTGCAGCCTTGACCTCCGGGGCTCAAGTGATCCTTCACTTTCAGCCTCCCAAGTAGCTGAGACAGGTACACACCACCATTTCTGGCTAATTTTTTTATTTTTAATAGAGACAAGGTCTCACTATATTGCCTAGGATAGTCTCAAACTCTTAGCCTCAAGCGATCCTCCTACCTTGGACTCCCAAAGTCCTGGAATTACAGGTGTGAGCTACCCTGCCTAGCACACCCCTCAGTTTTAACAGTGAAAAATGTCTCCAGAAATTGCCAAATGTGGGAAGGGGGAATTGTGCAGTGATGATCTACTTTGACTGAGAGCCACTACTTTATAAGAACGTAGTAGTTTTTTTGTTTCTGCTTTTTGTTTTTTTGTTTTTTCTTTTCTCCACTTGACATCCGATGCTTTTTGTTTTTAACCATCTTGTTTAATGGTGATTTTAAAACATGGCTCAAAAAAAATCACACAATTGAGAATAGTTTATTTCCATGAACTTTATATTAGCTTGTGGAAAGACAATGTGAATAATTTAAATTGACAGGCAAGTAGACACTTATTTGTGCCGCCACTGAGACTAGCAATTTCAAATCATGTTGCTAGAGGATACTTTGATATTTTTTGTCCTTGGCAAGAATATTAAAAAGCCTAGACATTGTTGCAGAAGTTTGCAAGTCCAAATACTTGCTCATCATTGAATTTTTTAATAAGTACATAAAATAGCATGTGTACAAGTTAAACTAGTTGATGCACATGTGATTAACTCATAAATCTATTTTAGATCTTACTGTAACATTTGCTTTTTGTCATATTCTCTTTCAGTAGACATTAAAAGTACCATTACTATTAGATTGAAGTTTGATCTGGATGTGGTGGGTCACACCTGTAATCCCAGAACTTTGGGAGGCCAAGTTGGGAGGATTGCTTGAGGCGATCAAGATCAGCCTGGACAATACAGTGAGACCCCATCTCTGGTTTGTTTTTTGTTTTTTTTTTGAGACAGAGTGTCGCTTTGTCGCCAGGCGCCAGGTTGGAGTACGGTGGCGTGATCTCGGCTCACTGCAACCTCTGCTTCACGGGTTCAAGCAATTCTCTTGCCTCAGCCTCACAGGTAGCTGGGACTACAGGCACACGCCACCACGCCCAGCTGATTTTTTTTGTATTTTTAGTAGAGACGAGGTTTCACCATGTTGGCCAGGATGGTCTCAATCTCTTGACCTCATGATCCGCCAGCCTTGGCCTCCCAAAGTGCTGGGATTACAGGCTTGAGCCACCGTGCCCGGCCAGTGAGACCCCATCTCTAAAAAAAATAAAAATAAAATCACCTGAGAGACTATTAGATGGAAATTTGTAAGACTCTAACAGTTTTTTTCTGGTTTTTATTTTGTTTTGTTTTGATTTGCTTTGTAGAGACAGGATCTTGCTATGTTGCCTAGGCTGGAGTGCAGTGGCTATTCACAGATGCGATTATAGGCCCTACAGCCTCAAACTCCTGGCCTTAAGCAGGCATCCTCAGTAGTTGGAACTACTTGTGGAATGTTTTAAAATCTAATGAAAACGGCCAGGTGCAGTGGCTCATGCCTGTAATCCCAGCACTTTGGGAGGCTGGGGCAGGTGGATCACCTAAGGTCAGGAGTTTGAGACCAGCCTGGCCAATGTGGTGAAACCTTGTCTCTACTAAAAATACAAAAATCCACTGGGCATGGTGGCTGGCTTCTGTAGTCCCAGCTACTTGGGAAGCTGAGGCAGGAGAATTGCTTGAACCTGGGAGGTGGCAGGTGGTTGCAGTGAGCCAAGATGGTGTCATTGCACTTTAGCCTGGGCGACAGGAGCGAAACTCCGTCTCACACACATACACATACATACCCCCAATAAAATGATCTTTTCCACAGATTATAATAATAAGTTGAATTTTTTCAAGTTTACATTTTTGTTCCATGGTATTTTCTTAAGCCTTTTATACCAGACTCTAGGAAAACCTAGCATCTGATTTTTAAAAGACTTTTATTATAGACCTTAAAATTATATTTAAAAGGAGAGGATTCTACAATGAAAACTCCATGGCTAGGCCTGGTGGCTTATGCCTGTAATTCCAGCACTTGGGGAGGTTGAGGCTGGCAGATCACTTGAGCTCAGGAGTTCCAGACCAGCCTGGGCAACTTGGCAAAACCCCATCTCTACCAAAAATACAAAAAATGAGCTGAGGGTGGTAGTGCGTGCCTGTGGTCCCAGCTACTTGGGAAGCTGAGGTGGGAGGATTGCTTGGAGGTTTCTGTGAGCAGAGATAGTGCCACTGTACTCCAACCTGGGTGACAGAGTGAGATACCATCTCAAAAAAAAAAAGAAAGAAGAAAAAAGCAAAAAGCTCCATTTACTCATCACTCAGCTTAAACAGCTGTTAACATTTTACCAAACTGTCTCATCCATTCTTCTCCCCCTCCCCCATCTTTTTTCTTGCTGTATTTTTTAAAATATTTTTTTATTTTTCATTTGGTATTTTTAAGCAAATACCATGTGACTCCCATTTTGCCTGTTATAAATAAATAAATAAATAAATAAATAGGAAGCAAATACCAGACATTATCTAATTTCACCTGTAAATCTATCAATCAGTATGTATCTCTAACAGGCAAGTACTTGCCGTGATTTGGGTGTGGCTTGTCCCTGCCAAAACTCATGTTGAAATTTAATTGCCAATGCAACGATGGGAATTGATTAGTTCCTGAAAGAGCAGGTTGTTATAAAGTATGGACATTCTTAGTGCTTGGCCCCCTTGCACATATCTACTCCCCCTCTGACCTTCTACCATATTATATCTAGACAGCAGAGCCCTTGCCAGAAGCCAGTGTCATGCTCTTGAACTTCCCAGCCTGCAGAACTGTGAGCTAAGTAAGCTTCTTCATAAAATATGCAGTATCAAGTATTCTATTATAGTAACACAAAACAGACTAAGAACTCTTCTTTTTTTTCTTTTCCAAGATAACCCTGGCCAGTCACAGTGGCTTACACCCATAATCCCAGTGCTTTGGCAGGTTGAGGCAGGAGGATCACCTGAGCCCAGGGGTTGGAGATCAGCCTGGGGAACATAGTGAGACTCTGTCTCTAAAAAAAAAAAAACCAATTAGCCGGATGTGGTAGCACATACCTGTAGTACTAGCTACACAGGAGGCTGAGGTGGGAGGATCCTTCAAGCCCAGCAGTTTGAGGCTGCTGTGAGCCATGCACACCACTGTACCCAGCTTGGGTAACAGAACAAGAAATGCCTTCTTATAGTTGTTACAAGCAGGATCCAAGATAAGGTCCATACGTTGCATTTGGGTGATATGTCTCTTTAGTTTTTCACTACCCTCTTGCCTCTTTTTTTTTTTTTTCTTTTTCTTTTTTGAGAGAGGATCTGGCCCTGTCACCCAGGATGGTGTGCAATAGTGCAGTCTCAGCTGACTACAACCTCTCCCTCCTCTACCTCCCAGGTTCAAGCGATTCTCCTGCCTCAGCCTCCCAAGTAGCTGGGATTATAGACATGTACCACCACACCCAGCTAATTTTTGTTTTTTTAGTAGAGACAAGGTTTCACCATGTTGGCCAGGCAGGTCTTGAACACCTGACCTCAGGTGATCCACCCACCTCGGCCTCCCAAAGTGCTGGAATTACAGGCATGAGCCACCGCACCCAGCCAGATCTGTTATCTTTATGTGGGGCCCGCAGGGAGTAGGACTGGCAAGAAGTGCTGTAGTGTAGGACTTGGATGAGACATTTTCTTAAAGAGCTTTCTTCAGCAAAAATTTGGGGTTTTCCTGTTTTTTTTTGTTTACTTTTATTGCAAAAATGTTTCAGCCACCAGAACAATTTTAGTTCAACCAAAGGCTCTTGGCTACTTTTCATTTAGCAAAATTCTTTCTGGTGTTATGATATGTGTTTTCTGACAGCTAAAACTTACAGGAATAGTGAACCACAAAGATGTCCTGAGGAGCTCCCACATGCTGTGTCTGAGGTTTTTCGTATTTCTTTTGGCATCAGTAACATTCTCTGATACTTCGAAATTATAGTTTGAGTCCAGTGTTAATTATTTCTCTTCCAAAAAACAACTTAAATAAAACATTTGCGGTTTTATTTTGCTTGAACCAAGGAAAAGTCATAATAGAGACAACTACCTACTCTGTCTTACCCTCCACACAAAAACACCCCTTTGTAAAGCTACCATCTAATACTCACTTTATGAAAAATAAACATTTCCCTGTATTTATTAGTGTATTAGCCTAATATCCCAAAACTCTAAATACAGTAGTTAGAACAGTTGCAATAGGGAGCCTTGCTGTAAAAGAAAAAAAAGTCAAAATAAATTATCTTATGTTGAGTGATCAAGTTCTAATACTAAGACATTCTTTGCCTTTTTTGCTCTCATTCTCATGTGTGCATACAGAGTACAAAAAACTCATCAGATGGTTGCATATTCTACATTACCACTTAACTATTTGAAATTATTGCTTGTTGTTTTGGTATGGCTCTTCTTCTTTGATACTTACAATGATCAGAAAAGACTATTAAAATACTTCTTCCTTTCCAACTATATTATTTGTGTAAGGCTTGATTCTTCTGTATACTTTACCCAAAACAATAAATTGCAACACATTGAATCCAGAAGCAGGATTCAATGGAAAAGTAGAAAAGGAATGGATGTTGGGGTCAGTGATGAGAAGAGTATCTGTTATGTGTACGGTAAAAAAGGGCATTATAATTTGAATAAAAAGTTTGTATTCATCCCAACTCTCTAAGTCTTTTCCCAGAGAACAGTTAGCAGTCAAGAGTGTGTCTCCTGGTTTTGATTGAGTCTTTTATTAGAAGAGGAGGGCACAGTGGCTTGCACCTGTAGTCCCAGCTACTCAAGAGGCTGAAGCTGGAGGATAACTTGAGCCCAGGAATTCTAGGCCAGTCTGGACAACACAGTGAGACCCTATCTCAAAAAAAGAAAGGAAAGGAAAGAAAAGAAAAAGAACAGAAGTCAGCAAATTAAGATTATTGGGCCAGATTTGCCATCCCATATATGGGAGGTTTTTAAAATGTTTTTAAACAGCTAGGGAAAATATCAAAAGAATGTTTTGTTACATATGAAAACTATATGAAGTTCAAATTTTAGTGTCCATAAATAAAGTTTTATTGGGACATAGCCATACTCATTAGTTTATGTATTGGCTGTGTCTGTTTTCTCACTACAGCAGCAGACTTGATTAGTTGTGACAGAGACCATATGGCCTGCAGAGTCTAAAATATTTACTATCCTGCCTTTTACCGAAAAAGGCTGCTGACCTGGAGTTAGAGTAACTTCCCTTTGATCCATCTTATTTATTGTTCTTCCCCATGGGAGTTCATTTTAAGAAAGGGTTCTACTGCCTTAAAAACAAGCGGTTTTTTTTTTTTTTTTTTTTTTTTTTTAAGTATGTAAGGTCTGCCCAAACCAATGAACTGGCATTCTTATTCTTTTACCCCCACTGGGGCAAGAAGAGGGTGGAGTTCACAGTTCAGTTTGAAAATACAGATTCAGTAATTCAAGGCAGTATTTGAATATACATTATGGGTGATATCAAGATTAACTATTAGTACTGCCAGAAATTTTAAATCTGACAGAGGGTCAAGAAACATATTCCTCCTTATATTACTTTTTTTTTTGAATATTTTTCTTTTCTTTTCTTTTCTTTTCTTTTTTCTTTTGAGACAGAGTTTCGCTCTTGTTACCCAGGCTGGAGTGCAATGGTGCGTTCTCAGCTCACTGCAACCTCCACCTCCTGGGTTCAGGCAATTCTCCTGCCTTAGCCTCCCGAGTAGCTGGGATTACAGGCACGCGCCACCATGCCCAGCTAATTTTTTGTATTTTTAGTAGAGACAGGGTTTCACCATGTTGACCAGGATGGTCTCAATCTCTTGACCTCGTGATCCACCTGCCTCGGCCTCCCAAAGTGCTGGGATTACAGGCGTGAGCCACCGCGCCCGGCTTCTTTTCTTTTTTTTTAAGTCTCATGAATATTTTTCTTAAAAAAAGAAATTAAACGTAGCTTAAAAGAAAGGCATTTGACTCAATTCCTGTTCTCTCAAATTGATATCCCATAAATTGCTACTAGTCCAGCAGATTCCCACTCTTCCTTATTCTGAATGCAAGAATATATTCCCTAAATGTCTGGCTCTATCTTAGCTGTCTCTCCTGTTTCCATAATATCCAAATACTTCCCTGACATTGTTAACTTGCTTGGTGTATTTGTACTGAACTATAAGTAACTTTTTCGTGTCTTCCTCACTAGACATGGAAGGGGCTGTTTCTTATTTTAGGTAGTATAGTATAATCCTGCTTTCTCTAGCTGAGTGAACCTGTTTCCTCATCTGTGGAATTGGAATAAAAATAATGTTAATGCTGATAATAATACCTTTTATTGTTTGTTGTGAACGTTAACTGAGAAGATGAAAGTAAAATAGTAAGTTAAGATTTTGCCACATAGTACTTTAACTGGGTTGCTCCTTTTTATTTTTTCCTGTTGTTTTATCTCTAAAACCTAATAAACAGTCATTTTGGAGATTTAAATATTTCTTTGAATGGAATTAAGATTTATTTTTTAAAATGTCACCATCTGTGTGCTTTAGAGAAGGTTGAAAGTTAAAATTAAAGCATGCTGTTTATCCAGAAATAGTTGTCCAGTAGATTTTCATCCAGTAGTGACACTGTCATTTCTGTTTGGTGGGGTTGAGGTGATTTTTTTTTGGTCTGTTCCAAAAATCTGTGCTCTTTCCATATAGCTTATATATAGTTAAAAGTATAAATGGAATGGTTACTATATGCCAAGGACTGTTCCAGGTGCTTTATATTAATTTAGTTTTCATAAGAACTCTATGAACTAATTGCTGTTACTGCTATTTTTTGATGAGACAGCTGATGCACATAAGGATTATAAATTGCCTGGTTATTTAGCTAGTAAGAGGCATAGTTGGGATTTGAACCTTAGACTGTATTTTTTTTTTTTTTTTTGAACCGGAGTTTTGCTCTTGTTGCCTAGGCTGGAGGGCAGTGGCGCAATCTCGGCTCACTACAACCTCCGTCTCCTGGGTTCAAGCAACTCTCCTGCCTCAGCCTCCCAAGTAGCTGGGATTATAGGCACATGCCACCACACCTGGCTAATTTTTGTATTTTTAGTAGAGACAAGGTTTCACAATGTTGGCCAGGCTGGTCTCAAACTCCTGACCTCAGATGATCCATTCCATTCGGCCTCCCGAAGTGCTGAGATTATATATAGGTGTGAGCCACTGTGCCCAGCAGATTGTGTTCTTAACCTCTGTGTTCTAATGCTTTTGTTAGCCATACTCTGTCCTATTTGCCATATGCTTGTATGTGAGATATAGCTTAACTAAGGTAACTTTCTTGAAGAGTTTTAAGGTTGCTCACAGTACTGAGCATATGGTAGAGAATACATATTTGTGCTTGCATGCATTAAGGCATATGATGAGATTATAAAATTATAATTCATACAATGTAATCATTGTTTAATTCTTCTTGGCTTTGAGTAATAACATTGTCTTATAAACTATAACTAACATTGGCTATTTTGAAGCAGTCTAAGACTATAGAAATTTGGGCAATGAAATTACTTCACAATCTATTTATATTTTTAAATTCATCTTTTCTTGCTGGTACTCACTAAAAAAAATGTGTGTGTTTTATTTAGAGTTTTTCTTTTTTGGGGTTCCTCTGTTGAATTGTTTGTTGATTTGTTTGTGTTAAATGGCATTGTATTGTAACAGATAATTCAGTTCTTATAAGCTTTAAAGAATTTGGATATAATAGTCATGGTAGTGAAGTCATATTGAGTTTGGCCTCTGAAACTTTTGAAATAGTAATGATCTTGAAATTTGCTTTGCTTTATGTCTTTTTCAGAATTCTCCACTTTACCAATACTTACAAGATCTGGGACACACAGACTTTGAAATATGTTCTTCCTTATCACCAAAAACAGAAAAATGCACAACAGAGGGACAACAAAAACCTCCTACAAGAGTCTTACCAAAAGTAAGAAAGCATGCTCATTCTTTATGGCTGAATCTTTTCCACTTTCCCTTATTGGCTATTCAGATACTTCTTAAGCACTTCCATGTCCTTCCTTATACTGCCTAAGACTATTTATTTCATCAATAGCACAACACTTTCTGTTTAGATAAACATGAATCTTTACTGCTTTGGAATATTTTGTAGGTGATTTATATCCAGTGAGGAAATTAATTTGGTAAAGAATTAAAATATATTATTTGTTTAAACATTGATGCTATCCAAGTGAAACTGGAAAAATACACTAAAACTTTAATGAGAACACAACTGATAGGAATCCTCTACTAACTGGATTTTTTCTCTTTAAATCTTTTTTTTAAAAAAACAGCATGAGGCCGGGTGTGGTGGCTCGCGCCTGTAATCCAAGCACTTTGGGGGCCAAGGCAGGTGGATCACCTGAGGTCGGGAGTTCAAGACCAGCCTGACCAACATGGTGAAACCCCGTCTTTAAAAAAAAAAACAGCATGAATTACAAGAAAGCAAATTGATATTTCTTAAACATAGTTTCAGGGGTATATAATGGAGTGAATAGAACTTCTGGTGCCTTTTTTATCTGTAGAATTACATGCTTTTATACAGTAAATATCTCATAGTCGATGTCCAGTGTTGTCAGGCTGAGATACTAGAAAAATCTCCATTAATTATGTTCTATAAAATGCATTTTCTAGATATATTTATGTTCTGCAAGCCATGTTTTCTAAAATAAGAAATCTACAGACCAGGCGCAGTAGCTCACGCCTGTAATCCCAATACTTTGAGAGGCTGAGGCAGGTGGATTGCCTGAGGTCAAGAGTTAGAGACCAGCCTGGCCAACATGGTGAAACCCCGTCTCTACTAAAAGTACAAAAATTAGCTGGGTGTGGTGGCAGGTGCCTGTAATCCCAGCTACTCAGGAGGCTGAAGCAGGAGAATCGCTTGAACCTAGGAGGCGGAGGTGGCAATGAGCTGAGATCGTGCCATTACATTCCAGCCTGGGCAACAAGAGTGAAACTCTGTCTCAAAAAAAAAAAAACAAAAAAAGAAAGAAATTTACTCTAATTTTAGATGAGACAACTGAAGCATAGGAGGATTATAAATTACTGTAGGTTACTTAGCTTATAAAAGGTAGAGTTGTGATTAGAACCTGTAGTTTATGTCCAGAGTTTATGTTCTTAACCTCTGTGTGCATTTCTAGTACATTGTAATTTTAACTAAAATTATAATTTAATAGAAAAAATATAACCAGATTTCCTCATTCCTTGAGCATTCTAGTTTAATCAGTGTTTTATCACTGTTGAGAGGAGCATTTAAAGCTTTCCATTAGTCATTTACTCCACTGTGATAGGTAGGGAAGCATGGATTGGCAGAAGGAGGCTTTCCCCAATCTTCTTACAAAAACACCTAATATGTGAAGTAACCAAGCTGGCCTATTTGCAACAGCCAAGTAAACACTAGAGATTTTTTTGACTAACACCCAGGAGGCAAGAATTAGAGTTAGAACTCACATGGATCAGAACCAGTTTTCCTAGTCCTCCGTTTATGCCATTTCTTTCCTGTACCCCTTTTCAGTATGAATGTTCCTGGAAATCGGTTTGAAAGCAAAACCTAGTAGATACATATAATAGGTTTGGCTATTTAATAAGCTTGGATTTGAGGTTACTTGGCAACACAAAACAAAGAATGGCTAGGGGATAATCTTAGAACAGCAGATGGTCATTAACCTCTAAGATTTTGTTTCGTTTTGATACAAACTTGGGTTTTATAGGTATTATTGTCATTTATGACAAGCATTTTTATATATAGGAATGTCACTAGTTTATAAATAAATCAAGTGAGAATTTAAAATTGAATCCCCTCAGAAATTGAAGAACGATAAAAATATAGTCACACCATTAAAAAACAACAACAACAAAAAGAAAACATTGTCAGAGGATGTTTTAAGAAATTACCAGATCAGGCACAATGGCTCATGTCTGTAATCCCAGCACTTTGGGAGGCCAAGGCAGGAGAACCACTTGAGCCCAGGAGTTGGAGACCAGCTGGGGCAACATAGCAAGACCGCATCTCAAAAAAATTATCGTATGTCTAGAAAGTTTGTTTTGTCTTCATATTACACATTTATTTATTTATTTATTTATTTATTTATTTATTTATTTGAGACAGAGTCTCACTCTGTCACCAGGCTGGAGTGCAGTGGCACAATTTTGGCTCACTGCAATCTCTGCCTCTTGGGTTCAAGAGATTCTCATACCTCAACCTCCCGAGTATCTGGGACTACAGGTGCGTACCACCATGCCCAGCTAATTTTTGTATTTTTTAGTAGAGACGGGGTTTCACCATGTTGGCCAGGATGGTCTCGATCTCTTGACCTTTTGGTCCACCTGTCTTGGCCTCCCAAAGTTCTGGAATTACAAGTGTGAGCCACCGCACCTGGCCTATTTATTTATTTATTTATTTATTTATTTATTTATTAGAGACAGGGTCTTCCTCTGTCACCCAGGCTGGAGTGCAGTCATGTGATCATGATTCACTGCAGCCTTCACTTCTTGGGCTCAAGTAATCTTCCCGCCTCCACCTCCCAAGTACCTGGGACCACAGACATGTGCCACCATGCCCAGCTAATTTTCTTTTTTGTAGAGATTTAAAAATTGCCACTCACTGTGTTGCCCAGGTTGGTCTCAAACTCCTGGCTTCAAGCAATCCTCCCCTCTTGGCCCTTCAAAGTGCTGGGATTATAGGTTTGAGCCACCGCACCCAACCATATTGCACATTTCTAAGACAATCTTTTAAATTGTAGGATCTATATTTTTCTAAAATGAATTTTTTTCCGGTTTTTTTTTTTTTTTTTTTTTATTTGAGACAGAGTCTCACTCTGTTGCCCAGGCTGGAGTGCAATACCACAATCTCCGCTCACTGCAGTCTCCACCTCCTGGGTTCAAGCAATTATCCTGCCTCAGCCTCCCAAGTCGCTGGGATTACAGGCACAGGCCACCAAGCCCAGATCATTTTTCTATTTTTAGTAGAGACGAGGTTTTACCATGTTGGCCAGGATGGTCTTGAACTCCTAACCTCAAGTGATCCATCTGCTTCAGCTTCCCAAAGTGCTGGGATTCCAGGTGTGAGCCACTGTGCCTGGCCAATTTTTTTCTAAATTTGAAGACAGCTAAACTTTAGAAAACTGTTGTATTGTTTAGCTCATTGTCAGGGAATATATGTTTAGAATTGCTCCCAAAATTCTGTTCAAGGAGTGAAGTATCAATTATTTCCTTTGAAAAGCCATTTTTCTATGAGTTCTTAATGAAACCATCCTTAGCATTAATTGCCCTCTCTTTTTTAACTTTATTTTTGCCTATGATTGTTAGTGGTTGTTAAGTAGTCTGCCCTGGTATTCTTAACATAAATACTCATTCTGTCTCTTTTTCTGGTGTCTTTTCCTGTGATTATTCTTAAATTCATTCCATAGAGTTTTAGCAGCTGGCTTCTTATTGGCTTGGTGTCTTCCCTGGGAATCTCATATACTTTCTTGCCACTGATGTCCATTCTCCAGCCTTTGCTGAGTTCCAGATGCTTGTTAGACATTTTCATCTGCATGTGCCCCATAAAGCTCAGATTCAACTTGTCTAAAATAGGACTTTCCTCAGACACTCCCAAAACAAACAAAAAATGTTCTTTTTAATAGTCCCAAATCACCACCCTCTCAGTTGCCATACCATTTCCAATTGCATGGCATAGCTTTGGTCATCGAGTGATACATCAAGTCAGCTTCTATGTCTCTTAAATCTAACTCTGATTCATGATCCTTTTTGTACTCATTACCTAATTTAAAGGCCTTTATTTTTATTTAGCTGGGTTATTAAACATCGTCTTTTTTTTTTTTTCAGACAGAGCCTCGCACTGTCACCTGGGCTGAATGGCACAATGTTGGCTCACTGCAACCTCTGCCTCCCCAGTTCAAGCAATTCTCCTGCCTTAGCCTCCCTAATAGCTGGGATTACAGGTGTCCGCCACCATGCCTGGCTAATTTTTTGTATTTTTAGTAGAGACAGGGTTTCACTATGTTGGCAAGGCTGGGCTCAAACTTCTGACCCCGTGATCCATCTGCCTTGGCCTCTCAAAGTGCGAGATTACGTGCGTGAGCCATGGTGCCCAGCCTTAAATGTCCTCTTAATCATGCTTCTTGTCTACAATCATTCCCTGCCAGTATAGCCTCTGCACTATTGCCAGTTATTTTTCTGTATTGTTTCGCTTTCTTGCATAAAAATCTTTGGTAGCTCCTCACAATGTTCAGAATAATGTTCATATTATTATGGTATGTAAGACTAAGATCCTTTAAAACCTATCTCCATGTACCGTTTTAACTTCCTTACTAATTCCATCTTCTCTTGGGTCCTAACTGTCCTGGACTATGCCACCATCCCCATGCCATGTGCTTTCATGACTCTTTCCTTCATCCTCTTCCCTTGACTGAAGTGTTCTTCCCTTCTTTTTTTTTTTTTTTTTTTGAGACGCAGTTTTGCTCTTGTTGCCCAGGCTGAAGTGCAATAGTGTGATCTCGGCTCACCGCAACCTCCACCTCCTGAATTCAAGCGATTCTCCTGCCTTAGGCTCCCGAGTAGCTGGGATTATAGGCATGAGCTACCACCCCTAGCTAATTTTTAATTTTTAATAGAGACAGGGTTTCTCCATGTTGGTCAGGCTGGTCTCGAACTCCCAACCTCAGGTGATTCACCTGCCTTGGCCTCCCAAAGTGCTGGGATTACAGGCGTGATCCACTGCACTCGGCCCGTTCTTCCCTTCTTTGTTGAATTTCTACTCATCTGTTACGGCTCAGCTCCAGTGTTATCTCCTCTCTGACCTCCTCTTACACTTTTTCAGGCTTTACATTGATTTGTAATTCTTTATATTGTCTCTTCTTCTATACTAAGTTCTTGAAAACAGCAGTTACATGTATTTATCTTTTTTCCCATGACCCTTTGCAGTACCTGGGATATATTAATCTCTCAATGAATATAAACTCCACTTACTGGCATGCTCAAGGAATGGGCTATTAAGGTAAATTGAATTTTTGGTTGATTCAATAGTAAAGCTTTTATTTCAGTATGTTACACTTTTTCTAAAATGATCAAAGTATCTTTTTGACTTAGAGTTGTGGAATGAAATGGTCTTAATATTTCAGAACTTGTAACCACCCTATGGTTTTTCATTCTGAAATAAATACTACTGTCATGTTGACATAGATAGTACATAGTCTCCAGAATAAATGGGCTGCATCAGGAAGACTTCTGCCTGCTCTTTAGAAATTGGATTTTCAGGCCTCATTCCAAATCTGTTGAATCAGAAGCTTTAGTTTGGGGACCCAAGAATATGTTTCTAACTAAAATCTCCAGGTGATTCTGATATGCAACAAAATTTGGGAACTAATAAGGAGACTGAGACATATTGACAAAATATATAACCTGGACAATTTTTTTCTCCCTTTTCTGATAAAAATTCTGATTGATTGGAGGTAAGTAATTTGAAGTTTTTCTGCTGTTTGTGTATGCTTTAATAATTCTATACAATGTCATTCATCTCCTTCAGCAAGGCATCCTGTTAAAAGTGGCTGAAACCATCAAAAGTTGGATTTTTTTTTCTCAGTGCAATAAGAAAGATGACTTACTTCACAAGTTGGTAAGTGGTCACTTCTTTTTGTCACTTTTCAGTGTTCTTGGTTATTAGTGAAAGAATTGGTCAATCAGAATTTGATTTACTATCAATTTGGGCAGTAATTGATTTATATTAGAGATTCTGCTTAGGGTCTTTTAATTTGGGCTTACTGGCATTGTTGATAGTTTTATAAGTGGTTGTTAGCCACTCAGAATAGAATATTCTGATAGTTATTGAAACTTTGTTAGATCACTAATTTACTACTGCCCTCTTCCTCCATTGACAGGTATTCCTTTCCACAGGTAAAGGAATATGTCATTAGTGGGATCAATTCAATCTGTTAAATCACAGAATTTTCCAAAGCCTCGAAACAGTCAACCTCAAGGGTCTTTGTGATTTTTGTGAGGCTTTATTTTTTCTACTTTCTGCTGTTAACAGAACTCCAGAGGGGGAATACTTCAACCTTCTGACATCCTAACAATACAAAATTCAGGGAGTATAATTTAAAAATTCAAGTTATGTGGTTCTCATGGCTCCCAGAAGGAGTAATGTAGTTACCAGTTAAGTAGGTTTCAGGATCTCTGCTGGCCTGTGACCTTAGGAATTATCATTCTTGTAAATTAACATTTGTAAAGAGATTGTTTACAAAGTGCTTTCACATTTTGATTTGGTAATCTAAACAACACTGTAAGATTTAGTGTACTTCACAAGTGAGACAACCAGAGTTCAGATAATTCAGTTTGCTTTTTTTTTTTTTTTTTTTGAGACGGAGTTTTGCTCTTGTTACCCAGGCTGGAATGCAATGGCGTGATCTCGGCTCACCACAACCTCCGCCTCCTGGGTTCAGGCAATTCTCCTGCCTCAGCCTCCTGAGTAGCTGGGATTACAGGCACGCGCCACCATGGCCAGCTAATTTTTTGTATTTTTAGTAGAGACGGGGTTTCACCATGTTGACCAGGATGGTCTCAATCTCTTGACCTCGTGATCCACCCGCCTCGGCCTCCCAAAGTGCTGGGATTACAGGTGTGAGCCACCGCGCCCGGCTCAGTTTGCTTTAATACTTACTGAGTGAATTGTTTAAAAATGTTCAGCTAGAAAGTGATAGAGCTAGAATGTGATAGAGCCAGAATTTGAACCCAGGTCTCTTGGTTCCAAAGCCCCTGCTCTTTCTGCTATAGCATACGACCTCTCTAGCTCAAGAATTATTATTTTTTGACTGACTAAAATTACTTTTTTAGCAATCCAAATTGTCAAGTTCTTTGTTCAGGGTTTCATCTTTGTTGAAGGTGTATTGAGAAGGTCAATGAAGTGTCTTATCATCTACATAGAATGTCATTTTTATCCAGGTGGAGCCATCTCATTCTTCAGTGATACTAGGACTGTGGTAAGGTATATGGATCCATATACATTTTTCTGTGATTAAGTCATAGTCTGCCTAGGCCTGGTCTTTCATTCTTGGTTCTGTGTCACTGACCACATGTTTCATGTGATGTTTCGCTATAAAGTGCCAGCTTCTGTGTGCATCCCTTTTGTGCCTGTATTATGGAGAACTATAAGAATACATACCTAAGGAATAGTTTACTAGTAATGGAACAAGAAATTATTGGCTTTTGGTGTGAGATTGCTTGACTTTTTCCCCTTGATTGTGACATATTTAAAATGTTGTTAGCTATACAGATATTGAAGCAGGCTCTCTTTTCTTTTATAAGAATATTGGCAATTGCTCTGTGATATCTGAACATTTTACTATTGTTCATTTTAATAGTACTTTTCTTAAGAATTAAAAAAACTCCTTTATAGCAATGGTGATGGTAGTGGTAATAGCACTGTTTGAGTGCTTTTTAGCCTATAAAGTCCTTTCACACATGTTATCTCTGTTATCTCATTTGATCCTTATATCAATAGCACCGTGATATTACAAAGTGTGTAAGATCTTTAAAGAATACAGACACATGAATAAGTTCCCTTCTTCATCCCTAAGGAAAAAGAAATCAAAATCTCTTAATTTTTTATCTGTGCCTTCTCATCCCCTTTCATTCCATCCAGGCAGAAAGGAATTCTAAGCACTTTGTCATGCCACATCCCTATTTAGATCCTAGAAAGATCTTATCAATCAAATGAAGTCCAAATTCATCACCTCAGCACTAGAGTCTGCATAATTTGGCCCTAACCTATCTTTCCAGCTTTGTCCACCAGTATTTGTATCAGTGAACCCAGTCTTCATTTTCCTTTATTCCATACTTATTCTGTATGTCTATGTTTGTGCTCTTATACTGTGATGGAATTCTTTCTGTTTTTATTCTTGATCCATTGGAATCTTTTCAATAAGCACTCCTAGCTTTTTCTCAAAGCTTTCCTAAAACTTCAGCCTATTATATCTCTTATTTTCTGCATCAATCTAGCAATAATTATGTTGTGTTCTTTAAGTTTTTGTATTGTATTATATCCAACATGTGCTTTTCTTTATTAACTATTGCAAACGTAGTAACAACAGTAACAGCTAACACACAGTGCTTACTAGGTGCCCAACACTCTTCTTGGTATTTTACACATACTGACTTAATTAATCCTCATTACAACCCTATAATGTAGGTACTGTTATTATCCCCATTTTGCAGAAGAGGAAACTGGCACAGAGAGCTTATTAATGTGCTTAAGTTGTGGAGCAAGAATACAAAGCTAGACACTCAAGGATACAAAGCTTGGCACTCAGACCTGTTGAAAATGTGCCAAAGTTTACATAGTATACCTCCTAAGAGCATAGAACCTCCAGCTATGCAGGTGATACCTGCTAGTTGATCACAATTAGTACCTTTTCAAATTCTTCATTTTTTTGAGACCTGGATCTGGACCTCCCAGTCCAAATAGAACTGTCATGACATGTTTCTTAATTTGAGGTGTCAATTTTTCTGGTAGTTTGATTGTTACATTGTAACACAGTTAACATGTTTTCTGCAATTCATATTTTTAAAATTAAAGAGTAATATTTTTTCCTTAAGAAACTTAATTCATTAATCTGATTCAATTTAAACAGCTATAATAATCAGAATATAGTTCAAGGTTTTCCTCTGTATGAGGCAATCTAACCACTAAGATAACACTGTTTTAGTTATTTGGAGTGTCTTGGTACCTTTCCAGTTTATTTGAATGCATAGATGATTGTAGGTTGTTCGTTGGTCACATTCTTTTTCTTTTCTTTTCTTTTCTTTTTTTTTTTTTGAGACAGAGTCTTGCCCTGTTGCCCAGACTGGAGTGCAGTGGCACCATCTTGGCTCACTGTAACCTCCACCTCCCAGGCTCAAGCAATTCTTGTGCCTCAGCCTCACAAGTAGCTGGGACTACAGGTACATGTCACCACACCTGGCTAATTTTTGTATTTTTAGTAGAGGTGTGGTTTCACTATGTTGGCCATTCTGGTCTCAAAGTCCTAGCCTCAAGTGATCTGTCTGCCTTAGCTTCCCAAAGTGCTGGGATTGGTTTGAGCACTTGTTCCCTGGCAACCCATAAGCACTTAGGGGTGAACCACAGCACCTGGCTGGTTTGTCACATTCTTGAATCAGATATTCCTAATGATTTTAATACTTCCTCTAAGCAGGTTGGTTTTGGGGAGGTGTTACCCCAGTTTTACACATGAGTCTGATGCCAGGGAATGGTGTTGAAGAAAGTGAGTAACTGATTAAGCAGAATCTCTATCTGTGAAGAGAGAGTGCTCCCATTGAATATTAATGGCTTTTCCACTCTCTGTAAGCCTTAGCCTTCATCTAGTTAGGCTTCATTAAACTTACCTTATATAGGTACATAGAAGTCTCATAAAAGAGACTTGGTTTAAAGCTTTTGTAGCAAAAGTTTGAGTTTTAATACTTTCATTGAATATAGGCTGTGTCTAATTGGGGAACCAAGTAGTAAGATCGATTTCAGAGATTACTTGAAAAGCTACAGTGCCCTATCTCCCTGCCCTCCTTTTTCTCCCCTCTGAACAATAGTATAAAGTGAGTTGTGTTACCCTGTCTTTATGAAAGTGGGGTGGCATGTCAAATAGTTAGGTGGTTCCTAATGTTAGAATCAGAATTGTAGGAAGAGAGAAGAGACAATTGTTCAAATATGCAACATAAAAGTGCTGCAGAGGTACATGCAGAGTGTGTCAGTAGATGTTTTTAAAAAAGCCACATCAGGCTAAAAGAAGGATCAACATTCCATTGAGAAGATGGTCTCTTTTTGGACTGAAGATAAATAAAATCTATCTAAATGCACCTAATATTAAAAATGTTCTCTAAAAGTGGCATATAACCCTGAGCAAGAGGTCATGGGCTCCGTTTGATTTATGGTTCACCACATTCTTACTGAAGTCCTCATTATGATCAGCTAGGGCTGGAATATGTGGTGTGGGAATGATTGAATTAACCAAGAAGAAGCAAACCTGTTGCCTTCACACGTAGACCTAATGGAACTTACTTTAATTGCAAATGGGCTTGTCCATTGTTCTCTTTATTTTGATCATATAATAGTATCACTGTAGTACTAATTTTTTTGTTTGTGAGATGAAGCCTTGCTCTGTCACGCAGGCTGTAGTGCAGTGGCACAATCTCGGCTCACTGCAACTTCCACCTCCTGGGTTCAAGAGATTCTCCTGCCTCAGCTTACCAAGTAGCTGGGATTGTAGGCATATGCCACCACCACCACCACCATGCCTGGCTAATTTTTGTATTTTAGTGGAGATGGGGGTTTCACCATATTGGCAAGGCTGGTCTCGAACTCCTGACCTCAGGTTATCCACCCACCTTGGCCTTTCAAAATGCTGGAACTACAGGCATGAGCCACTGTACCCAGCCTCTATTTGTTTAAATTTAATACAAAATGCAACTTTAAATTTTCTTTTGAGGCAGACTATATGTAGGGAAACATAGCTACCAAATGCTTAGGATTTGAAATCAAAATTCTTAATCTCTTTGGGCTTTGGTATTCTCCCATATATAATGGAGAGGAGGATGATAAGGTACATCACAGGGTTACTATGAGAATTCACCTGTCTGCCCTAACAGTGCTACCTCATCACTCACCTCTCTACTGTGTATGCTCTGCACACAATCTATTAATAATATCATCTAATATCAGACAACTCACATGTCCTCAAATTAGAAAGGCTTTTATCCTGTATCATCCCACTTCTCCAACTCCTTTTTCTGGTCCATTCTTGTTCATCCTTTAAAACTTACCTCAGGCTTCACCTCTTTTACTTTCTCTGACTTTATTAGAGGCTTGGTCCTTTTATGCCATTTTCGTAGTGCTCTGAGTGTATTTCATCACACTCCTTTGCATGTTATATTGCAACTGTTTACTTTTTGGGACTTTAGGGACAGAGACTTATATATCTTGTTCATTTAGTGTCTTCAGTGTCAAGCATGGTACCTGGCTTATAGAAGATATTCCTTGATAGGTGAACAGAAGGAAGAGAGGGAGGAATAAATGAGCTGGTATATGTGAAGGCATTTTGTAAACTATAAAGTGCTATGCAAATGTTAGTGTGATTTTACATTATATTCCTTAATAATGCATTTTTAAATATCTGAATATCAATTTTTAGGAGGCCTTGATCCTGCTGATAAAATTCTTAAATATTGGCTATATTGTTAACAGTTTCAGGGACAGCATTTTTATGTTATAGGATTATATTTTTCATGTTATGCCCTAGCAATTTAATTAATTAGGCTTAACTAGACAGGTTTGTTAATCTGTAATTACTTTACATCTTGTTATTAAAAATTTATATTTTACATCTAATGGCTCAATAATGTCTACCTCAATCTTTATTGTTTCACATGTCCAATGAAAATAAAATCCATCTATCATACTAAAGGTAGATTTGACTGTTGTTTCTTCTTGAAATATCTTCTGAAAATAAATACCACTAAATTTTATTAGCACATTAGGAGCTTAGCGTTTAATACAATATTATATATGTATTAATACCTCTTTTCTGGTATTTTAATGGCCAGGATATTGGATTCCGACTCGACTCATTGCATACCATCCTGCAACAGGAAGTCCTGTTACAAGAGGATGTGGAGCTGATTGAGCTACTTGATCCCAGTATCCTGTCTGCAGGACAATCTCAACAACAGGAAAATGGACACCTTCCAACACTTTGCTCCCTGGCAACCCCTAATATTTGGTACTGTCCAAAAAACACCTATTCTTTGACTGCTTACATATAGAGTTTTAACAGAGGAAACCCATCGTCATGCTCTCCATTGTAAAGGCATAAACATTCCATACATTTAGTAGTAGAATTAAAGTAATGATATGGGAAAAAAAGTGCATTTCTAAAGTAAATACTATTTAAAGTGAAGCTAGGAAAAAATCCAATTTGGTTCTTAAATACTTCCAACTCATTGAAGTTAGTTCTGTGCTCAGCAACCTAGCAAATGGGCATAACAAGTGCTGAAAAGTTACTCTGCCAGATGCAGTGGCTCATGCCTTTAATCCCGACGCTTTGGGAGGCCGAGGTGGTAGGATTGCTTAAGTCCAATAGTTTGAGACCGGTCTGGGCAACATAGCAAAACTCCATCTCTACAAAACATTTAAAAATGAGTTCGGATATGGTATCATATGCTATCGTAGTCCTAGCTACTTGAGAGACTGATGTGGGAGGATCACTTGAACCCAGCAGCTGGAGGGTGCAGTGAGCCATGATCACACCACTGCACTCCAACCTGAGCAACAGAGCGAGAACCTGTCTCTAAGCAAAAAAAGACTTTCTTTTACCCATACACCTATGCACAAGTGTGCATGCAAAGCTATTATTCTTTATGTTTCTTTATAATTAATAGGTTTTATCATAACCATATTGTAGACACCAAGAATAGGATGGGACATGGAAGTAGACAGCTGATTCTGACTGTGTTGGCTGAGAAAAGATCATAGGGAACATGATTTGATGATTCAGACCATCCTAGAACTTTTCAACCTCTTGAACTATTTGGGTCTAGAGCAGAAGTCCCAATAATCTATTTTTTAAAAAAAAAAAAGAATGTGTAACAAAAAGGGATTATATATAAAGAATTATTGATGTCTTCTTTCTGTTAAAGTACTTTATTAAATTTGACGTAGAAGGGAGGAATGAGTCAAGAAATGCACTAGATCACTGCTCAAACTATTAAAGTTATATAGGCAGTAACATTCATTGGCCTTAAGGTTCTGGATTTATGCCTTCCCTGTCACACTGACAAATGCTTCATTCTGCAGTCACTTAGATATGATCATGCAGAAGTAAAGCATCTTATTCTTCAAAAATATGAGAATTTATGAAGTTGATAGAAGGAACCATAGGTTTTTATTTTATTTTATTTGGTTTTTATGAATTTACTACTTTACTATTTCCTTTAACCACAAATATAACCAAGCAACTATGAGACCTATAAATGACTTTAGAGTTTACTATTAATATATAAAAATATATGATGAGATTTTGCTTTATGGTATTACCCGTTTCATTTAAAAAGTAAAGGATTCTAAAGGAAATTAGGGCAAATGTTTATTTACTTATTTGTTGAGACAGGGTCTCACTCTGTTGCTTAGGCTGGAGTACAGAGGTATAATCTCGGCTCACTGCAGCCTCGGCCTCCTAGACTCAAGTGATCCTCCCGCCCTAGCCTCCCAAATACCTGAGACTATAGGAGCATGCCACCACACCTGGCTAGTTTTTGTATTTTTTGTAGAGACAGGGTTTTGCCATGTTGCACAGGCTGGTCTTGAACTCCTGTACTCAAGTGACCCTGCCTCAGCCTCCCAAAGTGCTGGGATCACAGGCATGAGCCCCTGTACCTGGATAGGGAAAATATTTAATAAGAAACATTCTTGCATGTGATTTTCTTTGCAGTATGACTATAACTCTTTCCAAAGATGTTTTTCAGCTATTTTCAGACACATCCCCCTTATCTTCCCTTCTTTCTTTTCTTTTTTTTTTTTCTGAGACAAGGTCTGGCTTTGTCACCCAGCTAGAGTGCAGTGGCGTGATCTCAACTCACTGCAGCCTGCTCAAGTGATCCTCCCTCCTCAGCCTCCTGAGTAGTTGGAACTACGGATGCATGCCACCACACCTGGCTAATTTTTGAATTTTTTTCAGAGACGGGGGCCCAGTGTGTTGCCCAGGCTGGTCTCTAACTCCTGGGCTCAAGTGACCTTCCCACATCTGCCTCTTAAAATGCTGAGATTACAGGTGTGAGCCACTGTGCCTGGCCCCCTCTTTCTTATGTAGACACATTTTCACCAAAGCATTCATTGCTTTAAAGATGTATTTTAGTCTGTTAGATTTGTAATTGACAAGAATTTTAAAATGTGTACATATTTTTATTTCAATTAAAGCAGTATAAAAGTACAAAGCTTGTCCATATCATGGTCTGTGGTAAGTATGTATATTCCAAAAATGATGATTATTTAAAATTTGAGGACTTTATTTAAACAATTACTCATCAAGTATATATCATTTCTAATTGGAAAAAGGTGTACATATTATTGATATAGTATGTGTTTCTATACAAATAAAGTTTGATTTTAGGAAAAAGGGATTTATAATATCTCTGAAACAGTATTTTTACTTTTAGATCTATAAAATTGGATTTTAAAATCTCTAATTTGCTTTTTAGGTTAAGGATTCCATATCTTTCATAGTTTTTTAAAAAGTGGTTTCAGAAAACACCTATTTTTGTATTTATTATCATTTTTATTTTATAAAAAGAAATGTAACAATTGCTTTGGGGTCACGGAAGAGGTGTTGGCTAGAATTAGAAGCAATTGTTTCAAGCTTTTGGTAAAATCTTCACTGAAGACTTGGTGTCAGAGGAAGATTTGAAGGATTGGGTTTTGGTATTAAATATAAGATGACACCAGGCAAAAAGGAAAGAGAAGGAAGAGATGTTTTGGTTTACAGTGCTTGGAGTTGAGGGCTGGGATGCTGATCTGAGTCAAGTCGTGATCTGGGCCAGCTTCTCTAGGATCATGTAGACTGAGCTAATGAAGTTTGATTTTATCCTGCAGGCGATAGGTGGTATTTCTAGTCTGAAGACTGTATATTTAGGCCTTTTGTTGGTGCTGCCCAGCATTCAATTACCACCTATAGAGAAGTTCTCTGAGTTTCTTTTGTGAAATCAGCTTTACCTGATTCCAGAAGACACCTGTTTCTAATGTTCTTACTTAAACTTATCAGCTTAGATGTTAATACCTAAGCACTATTGTCTAGTTGCGAGGTATTTTTAAGAATCTTTTACATCACCTTCTTAAATGTTGTATTTTTTAAAGTTATGCTTTACAAGGAGACTAGCATTTTATCTCTTCAGTAAACCTAAATTTAAATTTTGCTTTTACTGATTAAAGTAACTCACCTTTCTTTCTCTAATCTGATGGCTATCATTTTCTTCCTTTCTTGTTCCCAGGGATGTCTCAATGCTATTTGCCTTCATTAGCTTGCTTGTTATGCTTCCCACCTGGTGGATTGTGTCTTCCTGGCTGGTATGGGGAGTGATTCTATTTGTGTATTTGGTCATGAGAGCTTTGAGACTATGGAGGACAGCCAAACTACAAATGACCCTAAAAAAATACAGTGTTCATTTGGATGATATGGCCACAAACAGCCGAGCTTTTACTAACCTCGTGAGAAAAGCTTTACGTCTCATTCAAGAAACTGAAGTGATTTCCAGAGGATTTACACTGTGAGTTCATTTTTTATTTTATTTCTTAAATGATTATTTTCTACTCCATAAAGGAGAATATTTATTACCTATTTTCATTTCTGTGTTGCATTTATAGGTAAGAAGTGCTTTTCTCTTTAGTATTTACTAAAGTCAATTAACTGCTAAGTGAAGGAATAAATATATTATGTGCTAGATTTAATATGTAGTATGATTCTGCTTATCTACTTTGAGAAACTAAAGTACTTTGGAGATCATGAGTATTTCTGCATGTTACCATGTGATTATATGAGATAATATATATAGAGTGTCTAATACTGAACCTAACATGCAATAGTTGCCCAGTAAATGCTTGCTCCTTTTACTCCCTTTCAAATGCCTTTTTTATGATAAACATATCTGCTCTAAATTCATTTTGAAAAGTCCTGACATGTACTAATAACTGTTTAGGTAAATATTAGCAGATATTACAGCACTGATACTCTCTGAATATCATGCAAACAGTGATGTTTCCCATTCTCACAGGAAATTAAGTATTCACCAACCTAGCTGTAAGTATATTAAGCTGTAGGATATACTGGCTACTTAATCTATTATTAAAGGGAAGGTTACATTTATTGAGCACCAACTGTGTTCCATATACAATGCTAGTCGCTTTTGCATACAACTAAAGGCATAGAATTATAAATGGTAAATATTCATTTCCATTCCATCTGATTCTAAAGCCTGCTTGCAGTACACTGGACACCTGCCAAACACTAACAGATGGCAGTTGTATGCTAGCATATTTAATAATTTATATAACCTATATAACTTTTGCAATCTATAGTTGGGATAAAGTAAGTGTATTGTAAAGAACATTCATAGCTCTTAATTAGTTGTATCTAGAAAATCATGAAAAGAGGGAGTGAAGAACCTCTGGAGTCATCACATCCTTCACTCTGTTCTGCTCTAGAATACTACACAATCTTGACTTAAACACTGTTTCCAGAAAATCATGGAACAGAGAAATGGAAGATCCCAGTAGTTATCTTGTTCTTTACTCTTTTGTGGTCTACACACAATTCCAAGACATAAGACAGATTTTATAATTTCTCTTTCTTCTCCAAGTATAAAAGTCTGCCAGGTGCAATGGCGCATACCTATAATCCCAGCACTTTGGGAGGTCAAGACATATGGATCACTTGAGCCCAGGAGTTCAAGAGTAGCCTAGGCAACCTAGTGAGACCCCATCTCTACAAATAATAAAAAATTAGCCAGATGTAGTGGCATGTACCTGTAGTCCCAGCTACTCAGGAGGCTGAGGCATGAGGATTGCTTGAACCCAGGAGGTTAAGGCTGCAGTGAGCTGAGCTTGCTCCCCTGCAATCCAGCTTGGGCAACAGAACTAGAGACAATGGATTCTGTCTAGGCTGGGCAACAGACTTGGTCTCAAAAAAAAAAAAAAGTATAAAAGTCCTTAGCATCTGTTGATTTTTGTCCTTCCATTAGTTTAAGTCTACTTCTTATTGACTTAAAGGATAGCACATTTTAAGTTGTTTGAACGTCAAATTTTGAAAGTTTAAAAAATCACACTTAAAATAAGTAATAGTTCCTTTTTATTTTATGGAGAGGACTGACTGGTTAAACAAAGTGGCTTTGTGTTCAACTAATGGTTAGGCATGTGTAGAGGATTCTGTGCTTTGTGTCATTTTCCAACTTTACCTATACCCATGGAATTTGCATGAAGAGGTAAAGTGGGCCAGTTAGACATGATTTACCTCCAGATTATGCCTTCTACCCATTCAGTTGATGGACAAGGAGAAAACATTTTGGAAGAAATTGTGCTTCCTTTGTCTCTATCTAACTGGATAATGGGTTGAAAAATGAGGAATAATAAATCTTGAATCATAATTTTTTAGACATTTTCAAAATTGGTTTTTAAAACTGATTTAGTAAAATGGAGCACAAGCAGTAGTGCCATATATTGGAATCATGAATGCTTTTTTTGTTTCTGCCTCAAATTGTTTTCTCTAGCAAATAATTGAAACCTTTTTTGCCTTCATTCCCTTGTCTTAACATAAGCCTGTCAGTCATCATCCTATGCTTTTTATCGATTTTTTAAAAATTTGCTTTTTATAGATGTTTAATGCCTGAATACATTTTAGTGTGGTTTAACATTTTTAAAGTTTTGAGTTAAGTGTCTTGTTTTATAGCTTTGTGGTTATAATATAAGAAATTTACAAATGCCAATATTTTGTTTTACTGTTGGGAAAGATTACTGCTTAGGTGAAAAAAATTATCTGATAACCAGGTATTTACTCATGCATACTATAAGTTATGAAATATATACATTGTATGTCATTTTTACAAATTAGATACTCCCCATTACTCTTACGGGAAGTGCTATCAAATGTGCTTCCTCTTGAACAATTTTGAAAGTAGCTATGCTACTATGTAGTAACACTTACTTTGCCTTTCTACTTGCATTCCCCTGTTGGCCACTGGTCCTGTTATCTTTCCACGTCCCCTACTTCATTTTGAGTAGGTAAGTGCCAGTGGCAGCAGGTGGGTAAGTAATTTTGCCCTACTTTTATGAATGTACAGAATGTATTTCTATACAGTATTTTTTCTGTACAAGTGACCAAAATATGATCAGTAACATATGTAATGAACATATGTGAATGTATATTAAGAATTTGAAAGTGTTGATAATTAAGGTCTTTATATTTCCTATGGATGTAGGTTTTGAAAACTGAATATAAAATAGCTTCTCTCTAATATATTTTAGCAAGCAGAGTGTCTATGTAAAAAGGATGTGAGTTCTTAATAAATATTTCTACATTTCTGTTATATCTCAGCCGGAATCCATTGTTTCCCCACATCAGAGGAAGCCTTTGCTCTTTGAGATTTTAATTTTTTATTTGTCCTTTTTTTTAGTGGCTGTCTCTCTCTATATATATTCACAGAAATGACTGTTTTATGACATAATCGTTTTCTAGTGAAAATCATGAAAGAGGAATTTGTTTTCTACATTTAATAGAATTGTGGATTTAGGAAACAAAAACTTTAGGACACCTGTACAGTTGTATCACATTTTACTTTTCAAGTTTGCTTGACAGGGTCAGTGCTGCTTGCCCATTTAATAAAGCTGGACAGCATCCAAATCAGCATCTCATCGGTCTTCGGAAAGCTGTCTACCGAACTGTAAGAGCCAACTTCCAAGCAGCAAGGCTAGCTACCCTATATATGCTGAAAAAATATCCTTTTCTGTTTATATATGAAAATAAGCAATGTTTCTGGAGTCTTGGTATTATAGATACTATAGTTGTATCCTGTGAAAATTTACTGTAAAATGAGATTGGCTATTTTCCATCATCACTTCTATGTTAAAACTGGAAATGCATTCTTGGGGGAATGACAATAACAGACAGGAAGCAATTCTGCTCTTGTGTCGCTGCTTTAAAAACAAGGAAAAAACTTGAAGTCTCTTCCTTTAGTCATCCAAAGAATGAAGTCAAAAGAGCCTGGCTTTGCTAGGTCTGACATTTTTAAAAAATTTCTTAACATGGCAGATTTGCATCATGGCATGTTAATAAACTGGCAACTAGAAATCCTTCCCTTTTGAAAAAAAAAAAAAACAGGTTCTAGGAACAGAATGGCCAAGTTCAAATACTGGCTATCAGTGGAGTTATCAGTAACCTTAAGCCAGTTTCTTAATCTCTCTGTACCTTGCTTTACTCATGTTTAAGATGGCAGTAATAACATGATCTTCCTTATTGGATTTTTGTTAGGATCAAATGAGTTAATGCATGTAAAGTGATCAGACAGCATCTAGCATTATAGTAAGCACTCAGAGACTACATGACAATAAGTCTGTCGCTTAAACTTATTAAAATAGGAAATTAGTTCTATTAGCCAGAAAATAAAGGCATATAAGAGCTTTATGTTAGTAAAGACATGTAGATAAGTTAAATTCTGACTAAATAGAAGGCAAAAAGACAACTTTGCCACTTCAGGATGCTGGGTATTGCAGCACTGATAAATATAATACTTAAAGTTTATAGGGTGCTTTATGTTCTATCATATCCTTATACATCCCTTTATAGCTAGATTTTCTTATCTCCATTTTATGAGAAAACAAAAATAGAGGTTAAGTGACTTGTGTGGTATCATGCAACTACTAATAGATGAAGTTGTGTCTTCACTGTAGGACTTAACGACTTAAAACCATTTCTCTCTCTCTCTCTCTCTCTTTCTCTCTTTCTATATATGTATATGGAAATTTCATATACATATGAAGTATATATATTTATATGTATCTACACACACATATATAAAATGGAGACACACACAGACACACACATATATAATGGAGAGAAAGCATTTTAATTTTTAGCAAGAACTTGCCCATTTTGTCTCCCCATTGCCTAAATGCTGGCCTGCTATAGGTCAATCATTCTTCCAGGTGCTACGAAAACTGAGTAAAAACATTTACTACCTACTTCTAAAGACTTTTGAATGTGATCAATAAAGAAATTAGTATTCATAATATGATATAAGTGCCATGGGTGCCTTCCAACATAGCAGGGGGCCAGCATATGGGGTCAGAGAAGGCTTTCAGGGAGGTGACACCTAAGCTGAGCTTCAGAGAATGAATAGGAATTGGCCATGAGGATGATAAGAGTCTGCATTCCAGGTAGAAGGAAGCAAAAACATATGGAAAGAAATAGAGATATGACAGTGTGGCATGTGAACTGTTGGTCATTCAGTCAATATTTATTGAGCACAAACTGCCAGGCATTATGCTAATCACTAGACATACAGTGATAAACATAATAGACAAGATGCCTGCCTTACGGAGCTTGTAGTTCAATGTGGGTTAAGGAGTGAGAGGACTAGCCTATTAAAGACTACAGATTATATGAGTTCTTTGTGCAAGTCATTTTTCTGGAAACTGGGGACCTAGCAGTGAACAAGATAGACAAGATTCTTATTCTCATGGAGCTTACCTTGTAGTAGATAAAATAATCAGTAAAACATGGTCTGGGTGCAGTGGCTTATGCCTGTAACGCTAGCACTTTCAGAAGCTGAGGCAGGAGGATTACTTGAACCCAGGAGTTCGAGACCAGCCTGGACAACATAGTGAGACCCTGTCTCTAACCCCACCTCCAAAAATTATTTTAAATTAGTTGTGTGGTGGCACACACGCACATACCTGCACTCCCAGCTACTTGAATGGGTGAGACAGCAGTATTCCTTGAGCCCCAAAGGTCAAGGCTGCAGCAAGCTATGTTTGTGCCACTGCACTCCAGCCTGGACAACAGAGTGAGAGCCTGTCTCAAAAATAAATAAATAAATAAGTAAAATAAATAAATAAGTAGATAAATAAAATAATAAATGGACAGATGGGATTTTTCAGATAAAATAGTTACTATAAAGGAAAAAACCGGGGGAATAGGACAGAGAATGACTGGTGGAGTGCTGCTTTTTATTAGATGGTAAGGGAAGGCCTCACTGAGGAGCTGGTATTTAAACTGAGGTTTGCATGATGAGAAAGAGCTGGAGGAAGAGTATGCTAGTTAGATAGACCAGTGAGTATAAAGATCCTGTGGCAGGGATGAATTCAGCATGATAGGAATATGGAAAGAAGGCCTTCATGAGTTGAGCACAGTAAGTTGGAGGTTAGAGTATGAAATGAGACTCAGAGGTAGCCTGGGACCAGATCATATTCTCCATACAAGAAACCTTAATAAATTTAACTAAAAAAGAATCCACCAATCATTTTGAGACCAGTAGGATATGTAAACCTGTCTGGGCGCAGTGGCTCACACCTGTAATCCCAGCACTTTGGGAGTCTGAGGTAGGCAGATCACCTGAGGTCGTGAGTTTGACACCAGCCTGACCAACATGGAAAAACCCCATCTCTACTAAAAATACAAAAAATTAGCCAGGTGTGGTGGCATATGCCTGTAATCCCAGCTACTCGGGAGGCTGAGGCAGGAGAATCACTTGAATGTGGGAGGCAGAGGTTGTGGTGAGCCAAGATCTTGCCATTGTACTCCAGCCTGGGCAACAAGAGCAAAACTACGTCTAAAAAAAAAAAAAACAAAGGGTGGAGAGATCCAAGATGGCTGATCACTAGCAGCTTGGGATTGTAGCTCCCAGAGAAAGCGCACAGAACGAGAGGACGCCACACTTTCAGACGAATTTTTGTTACCCATGGACCAGAAGATTCCCAGTAGAGGAGCCCCACGGGTCACCAGGGTGACTCTTGTGGCCGGCGTCGCGGTTTTGCTGGTGCCCCAGCGCGGCGGTTCTTGGTGCAGAGTAAATGGGACTGGGTCCCCTTTTGATTGACGTTTGGAGCTCCGGGGGGGCAGAGTCACCCATTTACCTGATTGAAGAAGGGACTTGAGGGAATCCAGACTGGAGATTCCTGGGCAGAAAAGCACCACGAATCTCGATGCTGCTGTTTTGGCAAGCGCAGTGGGTTGCTCAGATTTCGGCGCTGGGAATCAACAAGTTGGACATCCACTCAGAGACCTAATTTGAAAGTAGGCAATCACAAAGACGACAGGTGGATAAACTTACAATGATGGGAAGAAACCAGCATAAAAAGTCTGAGAATACCCAAGATCAGAATGCCTCTCCTTCTACAGGGGATCACAGTTCCTCATCAACAAGAGAACAAGGCCTCTTGGAGAACGAGTGCATTCCAATAACAGATTTAGGCTTCAGAAAGTGGGTAATAAGGAACTTTAGTGAGCTAAAAGAACATGTTCTAGCCCAATGTAAAGAAACTAAGAACTTTGAAAAAAGGTTTGACGAAATGCTAACGAGAACTGACAACTTAGAGAGGAATATAAGTGAATTAATGGAACTGAAGAACACAATACGAGAACTTCGTGAAGTATGCGCAGGTTTTAACTGTCAAATTGATCAAGCAAAAGAAAGGATGTCAGAGGTCGAAGACCAACTTAATGAAATGAAACGAGAAGACAAGATTAGAGAACAAAGAGTAAAAAGGAATGAGCAGTCTCCAAGAAATATGGGACTCTGTGAAAAGACCTAATTTACGATTGATAGGTATACCTGAATGTCATGAAGAGAATGAATCCAAGCTGGAAAATATTCTTCAGGATATTATTCAGGAAAACTTTCTTAATCTTGTAAGGCAGGACAATACTCAACTCCAGCTAATCCAGAGAACACCACAAAGATATTCCTCAAGTAGAGCAACTCCAAGACACATAATCGCTAGATTCACTAGGGTTGAAATAAAGGAGAAAATTCTAAGGGCAGCTAGAGAGAAAGGTCATGTTACCCATAAAGGGAAGCCTATCAGACTCACAGCAGACCTCTCACCAGAAACCCTACAAACTAGAAGAGAGTGGGGGTCAATATTCAATATCCTCAAAGAAAATAATTTTCAACCCAGAATCTCATATCCTGCCAAACTAAGCTTCATAAGCGAAGGAAAAAGAAAATTTTTCATGAACAAGCAAGCACTCAGAGATTTCATCACCACCAGGCCTGCTTTACAAGAGCTTCTGAAAGAAGCACTACAAACAGAAAGGAACAACCATTATTAGTCATCCCAAAAACTTACCATAACGTAAAGAGTATCTCTATAATGAAGACTCTACATCAACTAATGGGCAAAATAGCCAGCTAGCATTAAATGACAGTATTGAACTCACAAATATTAATTCTAAATTTAAATAGATTAAATGCCCCAATCAAAGACACAGACAGGAAAATTGAATAAAAAGTCAAAACTCATCGGTACGCTGTATCCAGATCTATTTCACAAGCAACGACATACAAAGACTCAAAACAAAGGGATGGAGGAAGATTCATCAATTAAATGGAGAGCAAAAAAAAAAAAAAAAAAAAAAATAGGGGTTGTAGCTTTCGTCTGTCACAAAATAGACTTTAATAGTAACAAAGACTAAAAGAAAGAAGGACATTACATAATGGTAAAAGGATCAATGCAACAACAGGAGTTAATGATTATAAATATATATGCACCCAATCTGGGAACACCCAGATACATAAGACAAGTTCTTAATGACTTATAAAGAGACCTGGACTCCCGCACAATAATATCGGGAGATTTTGACACCACATTGTTAATATTCGACGGATCAACGACATAGAAAATTAATAGGGACATCTATGATTTGAACTTAGACCTGAAATAAGTAAACTTAGTGAATATTTATAGAATTCTCCACCCCAGGTCCACAGAACATACATTTTTCTCAGAATCATATTACACCTATTTCGAAAGTGACTATTATAATTGGAAGTAAATCACTCTTCAGCATTTGCATAGCATTTCACAGACTTAAATGAAATATTGATTGACTGTTTGTTTGTTATTTTCTTCCCTTATTCCTTCCTGTCTCCGTTGTTAAGCACAATTATGGGCATAAAAGAGGTTTTTAATACCTATTTTCAGATTGCATTCCAGCCCGGGCAATAGAGCAAGAATCCTGTCCTCTCTCCCCCTTTTTCTTTCTCTTTCTTTCTTTCTCTCATAAAAAAAAGAAAGAAAGAAAACCCCATCTTTACAAAAAAAAAAAAAAAAAAAAAGATAGGTAAACCCTTGAACCCTTGTTTGCCTGATCAAAGTAAACAGCACCAATATACAAGATTAGTAATGAGAACACAGTGGTAACCATGGATGTGGAAGACATTAAAATAACTGTAAGGGATAGTGTGCAACTCCACAGCAGCAACTTTGAAAATGTAGGCAACGGCTGGGCTTGGTGGCTCAAACCTGTAATCCCAGCACTTTGGGAGGCCGAGGCAGGCGGATCACAAGGTCAAGAGATCGAGATCATCCTGGCCAACATGGTGAAACCCCATCGCTACTAAAAATACAAAAATTAGCTGGGCGTGATGGCATGCACTTGTAGTCCCAGCTACTCAGGAGGCTGAGGCAGGAGAATTGCTTGAACCTGGGAGGCAGAGGTTGCATGAGCCGAGATTATGCCACTGTACTCCAGCCTGGTGCCTGGCAACAGAGTGAGACTCTGTCTCAAAAAAAAAAAAAAAAAAGAAAATGTAGGCAAAAATGGTTCTTTTTGTTTCTTTTGAGACAGGGTCTTTCTTGCTCTGTCACCCACAGTGGAGTGTTGTGGCATGATCACAGCTCACTGTAGCCTCATGCAATCCTCCTGTCTTAGCCTCCCGAGTCGCTGGGACCAAGGCACATGCTACCACACCTGGCTAATTGTTTTGCATTTTGTAGAGACAGAATTTCACCATTTTGCCCAGATTGGTCTCGAACTCCTGGGCTCAAAGAATCCTCTTGCCTCGGCCCCCCGCAGTGCTGGGATTATTATACGCATGAGCCACTGAGCCCAGCCTCATTTCTTATCAAAATAAAAATCTGCAAAATTGACATAGGAGGAATTTTAAAACTTGAAGAGATTGGACATAGGATAAAGAATACTCAATTTTAAGAAGAAAACACCTGGTTTATGTGTAGACAAGGAAAATATGAAACTATTTTTTAAACAGTGGTATAGTTCTTAATGTTCTTCTGTGGATCTCTAAATTATATTAAGTGAAAAAAAACTGCAAAGTGCATGGATCGGTATTTATTGTATCCTTCAAGTCGTGCATAAAAGGAACTGTGTGTTTATACAGTGATAAATGTGTATGTTTGTTTACATGCATGTATATATACCTACATACCTCCAGATACACATTGATATTTGAATTTGCTTTTATGTATGTATGTATAAAAAATCTTAGAAGGTACTGGTATCAGGAATTGCGTTTCCATTTGGATAGTGGAACTACGTGGCTAAGGAATAGAGGCAGAAAGTAGTTTTTGCTGTATCCCTTAATACCTTGTAATTTTTGAATTCTGTGAATATATTACCTATTCAAAAACGAAGTGAATGTAAAATTTTTTAACTACCAGATCCAGGTGGTTTTAAAGTTTTAAAAAATTTCAGACTATAGAAAAGATTAGAAAGTTTCTTTGTATCATTTTACTTATGAAAATACTATAATCTCAATACCAAATCATGTTGTATTACAAAGAATAAAAACCAGTTTATTACAAAGAATATAGACCAGTCTCACAAATGGGGATACAAAATGTTTAAATAGAATATTTATAAATTTAATACTGGTTTGTATCAAAAGATTATTATAGTATAACCAAATAGGAATGTGCTAGAAATGCAAATTCACCATCAAGAATTATATGGATATAATTATTTAGAAAAACAATTAAAGGGAAAAATCATTGTTGATTTTGAAGTGTCTGTAAGGAGGAGGGCAGAGGAAACCTAACAGTAGTCTATAGAACAGGCCTAGTGCCACTTATATCAGTCTGTGTATTTCAAAGAACATTCAACTAATGATGTCCTGCAGTAGGCAGACTGAGAAGAAAAGAGTATTTGCTATAGCATAGTGAGGGCCCTGAACCACGACACAATAAAGTGCACAATACAGCTTCAAAAGGCAGGTGTCAAAAATAACATTTTAGGGCCAGGCACAATGACTTATGCCTATAATCTAAGCACTTTGGGAGGCCACGGCAGGCATATCACTTGAGGCCAGGAGTTTGAGACCAGCCTGGCCAACATGGCAAAACACCATCTCTACAAAAAATACAAAAATTAGCTGGGTATGCTGGCATATACCTGTAATCCCAGCTACTCAGGAGGCTGAGACATGAGAATTGCTTGAACGTGAGAGGCAGAGGTTGCAGTGAGCCAAGCTGGTGCCACTGCACTCCAGCCTGGTTGACAGAGCAAGACTCCATCTCAAATAAATAAACAAATACCACTTTAACACTTTTGAAGAGTTGAACTTTTAATATTTTAGACATTAAAAATTGTATTCACAAGTACTCTCTAAGATATCTGAGGTGTTATGTTAATATATTGGATATTTTAAATTAATTTTTATTTAAAAACTGTTATAAATCTCCTCATGCAAAATTTCAGGATACAGAATAGTAAATGTGATCTAGGACAATTTCACTGTATCTTTTATGCTTTCATGAAAAAGCTTTGTTGATTGCCTTAACCTAATTTAACCTACCCCCTGAACTCTGAGAGTGACAATGTAACCAACTACATCTGTGTGGTGCCTTTTAAGGAACTGGGACTTGGACTTAGTGAAGAGCAGATTTCAGAAGAGGAAGCGCATAACTTTACAGATGGCTTCAGCCTGCCTGCATTGAAGGTAATCCATTTGTGGAAGGGAAGGGCTGAAGAAAAGATATGCACTTGGATTGTGTCTGTGCTTTCTGAATGTGAATGCTGCACTTGTTCACCTCATTATTTGCTGCATACCATCATCATAAATGCCCTGGTGATGGTTATAAGGCTGTCTTTAAGAGCCGAGAGCATCATAAAGATCGGAAGAGGAGGTCCATATATTTTGATGTCCAAATACTTAAAATGTTTAATATATAAGAAATGCCTTGGCCGGGCGCGGTGGCTCAAGCCTGTAATCCCAGCACTTTGGGAGGCCGAGGCGGGTGGATCACGAGGTCAAGAGATCGAGACCATCCTGGTCAACATGGTGAAACCCCATCTCTACTAATACAAAAAATTAGCTGGGCATGGTGGCGCGTGCCTGTAATCCCAGCTACTCAGGAGGCTGAGGCAGGAGAATTGCCCTAACCCAGGAGGCGGAGGTTGCGGTGAGCCGAGATAGCGCCATTGCACTCCAGCCTGGGTAACGAGCGAAACTCTGTCTCAAAAAAAAAAAAAAAAGAAATACCTTAAATTAGAGTTTGGAGATAAGTTGATTAACTGGAGACCAATATGAGGGATTTTATAACTAGCCATTTGTTGCAACAAACATGGATATCTCTAAAATTCTTAAGATTTTTTTTCATACATTAAAAGCCACACGAAAGATTACATTTAGCTACATAAAAATTAAACTTTTGGGCCAGCCTGGTGACTCACATCTGTTATCCCAGCACTTTGGGAAGCCAAGGCGGGTGGATCACCTGGGGTCAGGAATTTGAGACAGACCCGCCTGGCCAACATGGTGAAACCCCATCTCTAACAAAAATACAAAACATTAGCTGGGTTTGGTGACAGACGCCTGTAATCCCAACTACTTGGGAGGCTGAGGCAGGAGAACCCAGGAGGCAGAGTTGAAATGAGCTGAGACCACACCATTGTATTCCAGCATGGGTGACAAGAACAAAACTCCATCTCAAAAAAAAAAAGAAATTAAACTTTTGACTTCAAATAATACATACTTTACATGCAAACAAGCTCAAGAAAAATTGCAATGATTTATTTATTTGTTTGTTTGTTTGTTTTTTGAGACAGTCTCACTCTGTCACCCAGGCTGGAATGCAATGGTGCAATCTCGGCTCACTGCAACCTCTGCTTCCTGGGTTCAGGAGATTCTCCTGCCTCAGCATCCTGAGTAGCTGGGATTACAGGTGCCTACCACCATGCCTGGCTAATCTTTTGTATTTTTAGTAGACATGGGGGTTTCACCATGTTGGCCAGGATTGTTTCAAACTCCTGACCTCTGGTGATCCGCCCGCCTTGCCCTCCCAAAGTGCTGGGATTACAGTCATGAGACACCGTTCCCAGCCACAATGATTTATAACAAAGGGTTTTAATTATTTCTATATACAGAGCACTCTATAAGGTATCTGAGACCTGTAGAAGGTAAGTCAGGTGCATGAACTGATAGTTCACAAAAAAAAACAGAAACACAGGCTAGTCCCAGGGAGGTTGTATTTTACAACGAATTGATCACAACCAGTTATAGACTTCTTTGTTCTTTCTTTCTTCACTCCCACTGCTTCATTTGACTAGCCTAAAAAGAAAAAAAAGAAGAAATACAAATGGCCAATAAATATGATAAAATGTTTCATCTTAGTAATGAAAGAACACAAATAAAAATAATAAGCTGACCATTTTGCCAAGGCTATTGAAAGTTGGTAATTTCATTATGTGAGGAGACCTCACACACCAGTGGTGAAAGTATAAACTAGTTCATTTTAGCAGTGAATACCAATCTTCATACAAGTGTATAAGCAAAATTGCTTTATTCTAGCAGTTTTAATTTGCCCTTACAGATTTATCTCAGAAAGTAACCAAAAATATACCCAAAGTATGTTCATGACATTACTATAGCAGCCAACATTGGAAACAAATTAAAAGTTCAATAATATGGAATTCGTAATGATTTGTTATATACATGAAATGAACTGTTTTAGAGTTAATATTAGAAAAATATTGATGAAAAATAATAGCACAGAAAAAAGATAAAGCTAATTATAAAAGCATTGTATGAGGTGCTTCCAGTAGGTGTTTTTTTGTTTGTTTTTCTTTCTCTTTCTTTTTTTTTTTTGAGATAGCATCTCACTCTGTCACCCAGGCTGGAGTACGATGGCTCAATCATAGTTCATTGCAGCCTCAGCCTCCCCGGGCTCAGGTGATCCTCCCACCTTAGCTTCCCAAGTGGCTGGGATTACAGGCACATGCCATCACACCCAGCTAATTTTTGTATTTTTTGTAGAGACAGGGTTTTGCCATGTTGCCCAGACTAGTCTCAAACTCCTGAGATCAAACAATTTGCCCATCAGCATCCCAAATTGTTGGGATAACAGGTGTGAGGAACCATGCCTAGCCTCCAGTAGTATTTTTTTAAGACACTGATCCAAGTGTCTTAAGTTCCTTTTCAGTATTTAGTAAGCTCTCCTTAGATGTTTCTTTGTTTTTGGTCTTTAAAACTTCCCTTGATACCATGAAAATTAGTGCACATGTTGTTGATAGCATTTATCAAGATCCATTTTGTTTTGAAACTGTATTGACTTCCATATCTTTTACATTTTCTAAATAAACATAAAAGTTTTAATTATCTTGTTTGTTTTCTTTCTTTCCTGTTACTTAAAATGTGCTTTGACTTACTCATACTCTCATTCTAACCCATTTCAATAAATGGTTTCCAGCTTGAACTGGAAACCTGGGCACCATCTTTCTTATCCCTCTTTTTGCCCACTCACATCCAGTCTGTCAGCAGATTCTTACGTCACTTCTACCTTGAAAATGTATTTTAAACCTGTCCACTTTTTTCTCTATCCCCCCCTCACCATCCTAGTCCCAGCCACCATCATTTCTTCCTTAGGCTGCTGCAGTACTTTCCTCAGTTCTCTCAAGTTCTTTGTTTCAGAATGCAATTTGACATGTAAAGAGCCTTTTAAATGATTTATCCTTTAAATTTGTAATTCCCCTTCTGCAAACTGCAGGGAATTATTCTAAACATAGTCAAGCTTTATATACCAAGTTGCTTATTCACTTTGTGTTTATACTAGTGCACAATGGAACACTGCCTGAAAGTTCAACAATAGAAGAATGCTGCATGAGTCATGCTAAAGCCACATGGTAAACCATTGTGTAGCACCTACAGCTTGCTTGTGAAAATTCTATAAAAATTTAGAGAAATGTCTGTTGCCAGTGAAACAATCAGGATACATAAGTATATATGCAATATGGCCACAACCCTGTTTAAAAAAAAAAAAAAGAGAAAATACCAAGATATTAATAGCTACTCTTTGGGGTGGTGGGACTATGGGTAATTTCACTCCCTTTCAGATTCGATATCCTGATCATGCTTTATTCTATAAGGAAAATAAAGATTTTTTCAAAGTACAATTTAAGAGATTCTCAGTGTAGAAAATTGAGCAGACCTGGGTTTATATTTTAGCCCTGACTGACTAGTTATTTGCCTTTGAATAAGTTATCCTTTGAACTTATCTTACCTGTGAAAAGGAGTTACCATCCTGCCTTATAAGGTGTTAGATTAAATGAGAAGACATATTAAATAGAACAGGGCTTGTCATATAATGGGTACTCCCAAATGGTGATAGTTGTTATTCTTTAAGAAGGACTTGGAGAAACAATTATAGTATTTCATTTCCTTGTAAATTACTTTTTGTTAATTCATCAAGATGCCTTGGAAATTTGTTTCTTTATGCTGTTGATATACTGGTTTTAAAAGTGTATAAAGCCTGAATTGTACTCTAGCTTAAGTATAAGCAGCAAAGAGAAGCTGTGGACCCTGTGCAGTCAGATTTTCCAGGTTTCACTCTAGCGCCATCATTTGACTACTGATGTGGTCCTGGGCAAATCATTGTTTCTGTGTTTATTAAAATCGGTTAATTGCAGTGCTTGCCTCCAAAGGATTAGATGTTTGTCAATTCAGCACCTGCTGTAGAATAAGCAATTAATAAATATTGGTTGATTTTTAAAATTATATTTGATATGACCTGCTCTGAAATGTGAGACTTGTTCTCTATTGATGTCTCCCCATCCTACCTTCTAACGATGGTTATAGCTAGCTTCTTTTTGCTCACTCACAGTGTTTTACAAATCAAACTATAATGGTATTTTTATATTTCTTTTATTTTTACATGTAACTAACCTGTAACCAAACTCAATAATTGTGTTGCAGTTACCACGTTTATCAGGCTCTGAAAAGAGCCTTATCTTGAGGAGCTCTATAGACTTTTCCAACTGTCGAAAACCCCAGTAATGTTCAAAAACTGTGTGTTGCCCCCTTCTGTAGTTGCCACTGTATAGTTACTCAGATAAGGAATTTAAAACTGGATTTTGTAAGTCAAATTTTTAAAAGTGAAAGACATTTTTACAGCTTTACAAATACATCAGGGCTTCAGGGCTTTTTGTTTTCCTGTATCATCTTTGTTCCCCCTAAAGAAAATACATTTTGGATTTATTTTTAATTTTTTATTTTTTTGAGGCTGAGTTTCGCTGTTGTTACCCAGACTGTAGTGCAATGGCGCGATCTCGGCTCATCGCAACCTCCGCCTCCTGGATTCAAGCAATTCTTCTGCCTCAGCCTCCCGAGTAGCTGGGATTACAGGCACGCACCACCATGCCCAGCTAATTTTTGTATTTTTAGTAGAGACAGAGTTTCACCTTGTTGACCAGGATGATCTCGATCTCTTGACCTTGTGATCTACCCGCCTCGGCCTCCCAAAGTGCTGGAATTATAGGTGTGAGCCACCGTGCCCAGCCTGGATTTATTTTTTATTGTTCACAGTCAAAGGAAATGCTCACTGGAACATTTCAAATTTCAAATTTTCAGATTAGGAATGCTCAACCTTAATGTGTAATGCAAATATTCCAAAATCTGAAATATTTCCTGAGGCAAGTATTGCACCTTTGGAAAGAAAAGCAACCTCCAAATTGTAGCCTGAGGAGACATAAATAAAATACAGGTTAAATATTCCTTATCCAAAATGTTTGAGACTAGAAGTGTTTTGGATTTTGGATTTTTTCAGATTTTGGAATATTTGCATTACACATTGAAGTTGAGCGTCCCTAATCCAAAAATTTGAAATTTGAAATGTTCCAGTGAGCATTTCCTTTTACCATCATGTTGGTGCTCAAAAAGTTTCAAATTTCGGAGCATTTGGGAATTCAATTCAGATTTTTGGGTTAGGGATACTTAATCAGTCCCTAGCACGGAGTCCTTATCTCTCTTTTTTTCCTTTTTAACTAGTTTTTTTAAGTTTATAAAGTCATATATTTCCTGATTTAGAAAAATAAATGCATACATTGTAAAATACTTTAAATCGAAATTTTCTGTTTTCCTATAGGCTATGGCTGTCTCCTTATCCAGAGCAGCTTCCCTTATCTAAAGAACAAACAGGAGGCCGGGCATGGTGGCTCAAGTCTGTAATCCCAGCACTTTGGGAGGCCGAGGCGGGCAGATCATGAGGTCAAGAGATCAAGACCATCCTGGCCAACGTGGTGAAGCCCCATCTCTACTAAAAATACAAAAAAAATTAGCTGGGCATGGTGGCGTGTGCCTGTAGTCCCAGCTACCCGGGAGGCTGAGGCAGGAGAATTGCTTGAACCTGGGAGGCGGAGGTTGCAGTGAGCTGAGATCGTGCCAGTGCACTCCAGCCTGGTGACAGAGCAAGACTCTGTCTCAAAAAAAAGAACAAACAGGGAAAAAAAATACACATTTCTGAGTTCTGGTTTAAGTGGATAATGGGACGGTGATTGGATAATAAATTAGTCTTTAGAGACAGGGTCTTGCTCAGTCACGCAGCTGGTGTGTACTGTGGTGCAATCATGGCTCACTGTAACCCTAAACTCCTGGGCTCAAGCAGTCCTCCCACCTTAGCCTCCCAAGTTGCTGAGACCTCATATAAGTGCCACCATGCCTGGCTAATTTTTAAGAAAATATTTTGTAGAGATGGGGATCTCACTGTGTTCCCCAGACTAATCTCCCAACTCCTAGCCTCAAGCAATTCTCCCACCTTAGCCTTCTGAAGTGCTGGGATTACAGGTGGGAGCCACCGCATTGTTTCCTATAATCTCTCAACACAGCAGCCATTATGGGTCTGTTAATGCATAAATCAGGTTATGTCACCCTTCTGCTCAGAACCCTTCAGTTGCTCCCTGTTGCTTACCTGGCCCCAGCTGTACCGACCTTCTTGCTGTTCCACAGATGTGCCCTGTGTCCTCCTACCACAGTACTTTGCACTTGACTTCCTGCTCCTTAGAACTTTCTTCCTTGATAATGGTCTCATGGCTCACTTGCTTTAGGTGACACTTGTAGAGACCTCCCTGGCCACCCCCTTCTCCTCTCTCCTTCTCTCTTTCTCCCCCTCTCTCATATGTGTATACACACACACACACACACACACACACCCCTTGCTTTCTCCTTCTTTGCTCTATTTTTCCCATCAACCAAGAGACACTATCTTTCTTTTTCTTCCTGGACCGTCAGTACTGGAAAAGGGAAACTCGATCTTTTACTTGTACATTATTATCTATGCCCCTATACTTGAATATAAGCTCCATCAGAGTGGGGACTCTTCATTTTTGCTCACTGCTATTTATCTGCACCTAGAACAGTGCCTGGCACATTGTGGGTCCTCAAGAAATCATTTCTGAATGAATGAATAAAGGAATAAAGAAAATCATTGTAATCATAAAATTCAATAGTTGGATTAGAAGACTTGCAAGTAAACCTGTTTGTATTCAAGAATCCCTTATGTAGCAACTAGGAACTTTGGCCTTACTTGCTTAAAAAAAAAAGAGTTAATGGTAAAACAGATTTACATGAAATTGTCTTAATTCATTATTGGCATAATTTTAAAATTAATAAAGCCATCTAAATTATGTCTATTTTCATGGTTGTGAATAATTATCTAAATTAAAGTGGTTTCATCCTCTTTTTATTGCCTGCTACCTCTTATTTCAGACTACATTGTTTTGTCATGCATTTGTTTCAGAGATATTGTCCTCATCTTGAATAGAACTATATCTGGAGAAATCCTTTGCTATGAGGATTCAGGATGTATCTCAGGAATGGGCCTATGAACATACTTAGACTGTATTAAAAAGGACTTTATCCTGGGCAACATACTGAGACCCTATCTCTAAAACTTAAAAATTAGCTGAGTATGGTGATACATGCCTGTGGTTCAAGCTACTCAGGAGGCTGAGGCAGGAGGATCACTTGAGCCCAGGAGTTTGAGATTGCAGTAAGCTATAATAGTGCCATTGCACTCTAGCCTGGGCAACAGAGCAAGACTCTATCACAAAAATAAATAAATTAATTAAAATATAGGTTTTGCAGTTTCTCATGTCAGACATTAAATTCTGGAGTATTTAACTGATTTTTTTTTTTAGATGGAGTCTTGCTCTGTTACCCAGGCTGGAGTGTAGTAGTGCCATCTCAGCTCACTGTAATGTCTACCTCCCAAGTTCAAATGATTTTCTTGCCTCAGCCTCCCGTGTAGCTGAGACTGCAGGTACACACCACCTTGTCTGGCTACTTTTTGTATTTTTAGTAGAGACGGCGTTTCCTCATGTTGGCCAGGCTGGTCTCGAACTCCTGACCTCAAGTGATCCACTTGCCTTCACCTCCCAAAGTGCTGAGATTATAGGTGTGAGCCACCACGCCTGGCCCTGGACTGATTTTCATATTAATTTCTTAGCTAATTCATAAGGCAAGGTAATAGTCTTATTTGGAAACCCAAGCTTTTGATCCATTTCTTTGGAGATATATATATATATGTATATATATCTTCTCCACTAGTCCAGCTGTCTTTTCTTCTACATGAAAATTTTTTTTTAAATAATGAGTGAAGATTTACTTCTAATAATGTATCTCATTCCATCAATACTTCCCATCTGGAGCAGAACTGTACTAAGTTATATATTGGTGTTACCTGCTATATTGGAATCATAAGTTCCCACATACTATATTTGATACCATATTCTTGGCTAATCTTAGGGTATTTCAAGCTGAGCTATATTTATTATTAAGGATAAAGTACAGAATGTATAGTTTTGAACATTGACCAATCTTTGTTATTAATCTAGTCCTTTTTTCTTTTTTTTTTTAGGTTTTGTTCCAACTCTGGGTGGCACAGAGTTCAGAGTTCTTCAGACGGTTAACTCTATTACTTTCTACAGTCAATTCACCTCCTGGGCCCTTACTTACTCCAGCACTCCTGCCTCATCGTATCTTATCTGATGTGACTCAAGGTCTACCTCATGCTCATTCTGCCTGTTTGGAAGAGCTTAAGCGCAGCTATGAGTTCTATCGGTACTTTGAAACTCAGCACCAGTCAGTACCACAGTATTTATCCAAAACTCAGCAGAAGTCAAGAGAATTGAATAATGTTCACACAGCAGTACGCAGCTTGCAGCTCCATCTGAAAGCATTACTGAATGAGTAAGTTTAGAAATTATACAAAGAAAGGTCTCGGTGATTAGCAGCCTTCATTCGTGTACCATTGTGGTGGTTGGCTTGTGTCCTAGCTAGAAAAAAGAAAGAAAATTGAGACATGATCATGAAGAGTGGTTTGTAGCTACAAATATAGCAAAACCCAATAATTTGTAAGTACTATAACTTGAGGGCATTATTTCGTTTTTACTTTTCCTTAGTTCAACAGAAAACTTGGAAAGGTAGGCTAAAAGCAGGTATTGTTCATTCTCTTTGAGAGCTGAAATGAAGATGGTTATGAAGAATTAGTTTCTTTTAACTTTCTTAAGGTAGTGCTCTTAAACTGGAACCTGCAGTCTAATAGAAATATTCTACCAGTATTGGAACAGTGTGTTACAAGAGGCATTGTTACATATAGTAGAAGTAACATGTTGCTATTTTTTCTAAATAAATTATAGCAGATCTAAAAATTTTTTTGTAGCAAAGTATAAAAAAGTTAAGAGCAAAGTGTAGAGCACAGAGTTTATTTTGTTCATTTCCTACCTTGCATGAAGTTGTTGATACTCTACCTTAATTTCTAAATTTTTATGTTCTACTTTGGTATACCTTTTTCAGCTGAAAATACTATTTTTACATATTTCTACATGGAAGTTTTCAAGTTTAAAAATTGAATCAAGGCATTTAATTGAATACGGTCATTTCCAGTGTAATTTTTCTCTACTAGTTAAATATTCATCATGCATGACTAGATCAAATGAATGGTTGGGTTCATGTTGTGTTGGTAATCAGGAAGGTCATAGGAATTTAAAGAGCTAAGATTGTAGTTAATATACTTGACCCTGGGATACAAGGCAAGAAGTGGAATGAGGAAAGTAGCAATTAATTCTGTAAGATAAGAATGGGTCAAAAGGACTTGACATATCAGCAAAATCAAAAGGCTAGTTTCACTAGAATGAGAGAGGATAAGAGATATGGGGATAGCAACTTAAAGTCAAAGACATTTTGAGAAGCTAAGATTTTAAGACATTTGAGAAGCTAAGTTCAAGGCCTGAGATGGTTAGCTATAAGGCTGATATAAAGATTATGGCATAGGAAAAATAAAGAAACTATGAAGTCAGGGTATTCCAGTGGTCTATATCTGCTGTTCTAGGAAGGCAGGTAAATGCTAACCAGGCTCTTAGCCCTGCCTCCTGCAGGGAACTGGGCAATAGGGCATCTCCACTTGAGTAGGTGGCAAAGGTTAGATTATCATCAAAGGAAAATAAGATTTCAGTGGAAAGCTGTAGGCAAAGCCAGAGTCTCCTAAGAAGTAAGTTTTGGCAATAGAATCAGAAATATGCTACAAAAAAATTTCTGCATATTAGAATGCACTAGAGTGAGGGAAGATGGCTCAGGGAAGAAAGAGTGCTACCCCAAGGTAGACATGAACACAAAAAAGAGGAGTTTTGTACCTTGGGCAGAAATTGTGGATTATGCATGGGAAATTTTTGTGCTATTTAAAAGTGGAATATTCTATACATGCTAATATCTCTCACCTTTCTAAGTACTTTCACTAGAAGGTACACTGGTCACAAACTATCATATCCAATTTGTTCTGTAGTGCTGCTACATACAACTTTTTAAAGTGTTAGCTAAAGAATTGTTTTGTATTTCATATTTTAGAATGCTCTTTTTGTGTTTCACTACTCTCCCCTTGTCCCCTTTGCTGTTCCCACTTTCAGTGCCTTGGTGCAGGACAGTATTGTCCCTTGCCTACACTAGGGCATTAATCCCTAACTATTCTTTTCACCTCCAGGGTATGTATGGCCAGATTAATATTACTGAGGCATGTATTTGCTTTCTCACTTCACTGAAAATCCTGACTGGTTTTGGAGTGATAGCAGCTCAGACTAAAGTCTTTACAAAACATACTATAAAAAGAGTTTGCCGTAAACTGACTACAGTCTGTTTCTATCTTTATTTCTCATTCCTTTCCTTCAGTCCAGCCAAACTGTGTAAATGCCTTTTCCCATGGTCCATTACTTTTAATAGCAAAACTGCAATTACTTGTGCACCAACCTAATAGAACAAGCTTCTAGCCAGGTGCAATGGCTAACACCTGTAATCCTGACACTTTGGGAGACCGAGTCGAGCAGATCACTGGAGCCCAGGAGCTGAGACCAGCCTGGACAACATGGTGAACCCTTGTCTCTACAAAAAAATACAAAAATTAGCCAGTCGTGGTGGTGCATGCCTGTAGTCTCAGCTACTTAGGAGGCTGATGTGGGAGGATTACCTGACCCCTGGAGGCTGAGGTTGCAATGAGCCAAAATCACACCACTGCACTCTAGCCTGGGTGACAGAGTGAGACCCTGTCTCAAAAAAAAAAAACCAAAAAACCTTTCTCACCTTTTGTATATAGGCTCAAATTTAATCCATCCTTCAATGATACCTCAAAAATACCTCTTCCTTAGTTGTTCCCCATCTGTCTTTATACTTGATAGTAATTTTCTCTTATTCTTAATTCTCGTAACAATATCTGTCTCTCTGTGGTATTATCCTTTTATGCCTGTATTGAGCCCAATTTTACATCTTACCAGCTTTGTGACTCTAGGCAAGTTTGCCCAACTCTCTGGGCCTAATTCCTTATCTGTAAAATGGAAACAAAATGATAGTTCTAATTATTTGTGATATTGTATTCTTTTTCTTTTCTGATAAAGGAAGCAACTACAGAAAGGTTTTATGTATTCAAAGTAACCAGTGCTACTGATGCCAAAAAAAAAAAAAGACTCTTCCAACGCTACTTTCAAAATGAACATATCAAACTTGATTTTCATTAGAATATAGTTATTTTGTCACACTAGTAAGTAAAAAATCCAAGAAACCCCCCTACTTTCGTTTGAGAAAGAGTCTTACACTCTCTCTGTTGCCCAGGCTGGAGTGCAGTGGCGCAGTCTTGGCTCCCTGCAACCTCTGTCTCCCAGGTTCAAGCAGTTCTCCTGCCACAGCCTCCTGAGTAGCTAGGATTGCAGGCACATGCCACCACACCCAGCTAATTTTTGTATTTTTGTAGAGACGGTATTTCACCATTTTGGCCAGGCTGGTCTCGAACTCCTGACCTCAGGCAGTCCACCCGCCTCGGCCTCCCAAAGTGCTGAGACATTACAGGTGTGAGCCACCACGCCCAACCACAGATTTTATATATATATATACACACATACATACATACATACATACACATGCATCCATATATGTGTATGTGTGTGTACACACACACACACACAAACACACAATGTTAACAATAATTGAGCTTTGTCTTCTGGACAAAAATGCCAAGTTAGTCTTTCTTCATTAAAAAAAAAAAGCAATTAGAATTTGAGGACACCATATTTGCCTCTTTTGCCAGCACCAAGTCTGCCTCATCTGAATCATCCCATTAGATGAGAAACATCAATTCTTCACTGCCATCGGTGGCACCAATTATTCTTTCAGGATCAAGACCTCTAGCAAATCCTCTTGATTTGTCAGCAGCATCTCTTTTCTTCTTTGATTTGCTGTCATCAGATTCATTGTCAGATAAAGATTTTCTTTTTGTACCATCTTTTTCTTTACCAGCTTTTTGAGAACTAAGAAATGCTTCAATTAACTCTGGACAATCTAAATTTTCTTCAGGTTCCCAAGTATTGTCAGCATCTGTAAATCCCTTCCACTTCAGGAAATATTCCATTTTCTCATTCCCTACACGTCAATCTAGTACATTTTCCACCACAAATTCTTCACGCTCTGGCTCTTGAACTTTTTTACCTTTCCATTCTGTTTCTTTCCCATTTTTTGCAATGTAGTTTTATTGGAGGCCATTTTTTATTGCAGACCTGAAGAGCTATTATTCCCTGCCTCCAAGCTGCTCCAGGTCGTGGGTCTGTGGTGTCTCCAGTCTTTAGTGTCACCAGCTCGAGCCACACCCAAGGGGGGAGGGAGCCAAGGAGTTGCCCTCTAGGCCGTTGTTGGCAGGCTCAGTAGAGGGTGGGTAGAGTAGGGAGTGGGAGTTGATATATTTTATTTACATATATGAGTAATATCACTTGTTATTTCTTAGAAGATGGACTTAATTTATTTTTAAGCTCAAAATGCCTAGTATATATGCAAGAAATATTTGTTGAATAAATATGTCATACTCTTATAAGCTTTTTTAAAAATTGTAGTAAAGTATATATAACAAAATTTATCATTTAATCATTTTTAAATGTACAGTTCAGTGGCATTAAGTATATACACATTGTTGTGCAGCCATTACCACTGTCTAACTCCAGAACGTTTTTCATCTTATAAGCTTTTTTTTTTTTTTAATTGAGATAGGTTTTCACTCTGTTCCCTAAGCTGGAGTGCAGTGGTGCTGTCGCAGCTCACTGCAACCACTACCTCCCAGGTTCAATCAATCCTCCCACCTCAGCCTCAGGCACATGCTACCACACCTGGCTAATTTTTTGTATTTTTGGTGGAGACGGGGTTCCACTATGTTGCCCAAGCTGATTTTGAACTCCTGAGCTCAAGCCATCCACCTTGGCTTTCCAAAGTGCTAGGATTTTAACGTATTTTAAAATAAACCTTATAAATTATAAACTTTTTATTTCATATTATAGAAATCTGTTTCTGTTTTTCTTTGTGACTCAGGGTAATAATTCTTGAAGATGAACTTGAAAAGCTTGTTTGTACTAAAGAAACGCAGGAACTAGTGTCAGAGGCTTATCACATCCTAGAACAGAAATTAAAGTTGATTCAGCCCCATGTTCAAGCAAGCAACAATTGCTGGGAAGAGGCCATTTCTCAGGTCGACAAACTGCTGCGAAGAAATACAGATAAAAAAGGTACCTGTGAGAGATTTCTTTGGCATATGCTTCTCAGACATGCTTATTCCACTCTGGTAGGATTTTATTAGGCGGATTTCTTGTCTTCATGATGAAATTAGCTTCAAAATTTCTTAGTTTACTTTTTTTTATGTTGAATTTATATGTACAAAGTGACACTGAATACAATTATTGGCTCTCATTTTGTAAATAAAGAATGAATATGATTTGAAAGTTCAGTGAATCATATCTCTTTTTTTAAAAAGCTGAAACGAGAGAATAAATTTTGATAGTATTTTTCTATTATTAGAAATAAAAACTTTTTCAGTTAGGATAATAAAAGAATGAGTTTGATAGTCTGGGGCTAGAAACTTGAGTTTTTCTTTTAAAATAAAATACTTATTTCAGTCATTCAAAAATAATATACAAATGATATAATTAGTGACACTGCATCTTTAGTACTAAAATCTAAATACATTGTGTCATTATTTAATGACAATGTATCAGATTGCTTTGTGCTACTAGTAAAAAAAATAGTCTTGAGATTTTCCATCAAACTGCTTTTATTGACTCAGATTTTATGCTTGTTTTTACCTCACTAATTTCATTTTTTGCATTGGGCATATCAAATTTTGAAAATTATGCTGCAAACCAGTACCATATTTATCTCTTGGATCTTTATTATGATGTTACTCAGACTTAGGCATAGAATTTGCATTGCTGCTAAAGATAATTAATGCTTTACCATCCTGTTGTTTATTTTGTTTACAGCTAAATTTGCAATAATTTCTTTAATGTCTTAAACAAGCTTGAACAAATCCTTAGGTAGTAAAAGTATTCACTTTCTCCAAAGGAAATATTAACATGTGAATTACTGATATACTACCCGTAGGTTTTCTTAATATCCCAAATGTAAACTGTAAATAATTTTTTCTCCAAAGGATAAATCTACCAAGAAATTCTAATATTTGCAAATACTTATGCACATTAAACTTTCTGATATGACATCTAGAGCTTTTGTGTACATTTTCTACAAATAGAAATACTCAGAAGACCTTTGGTTGTAAAAAGATGTATCCTGGCGAGGCCCGGTGACAGGAGACTGAGGCAGGAGGATTGCTTAAGTCCAAGAGTTTGAGGCTGCAGTGAGCTATGATCGGGCCACTGCTGCACTCCAGCCTAGGCAACAGAGTGAGACACTGTCTCTCAAAAAAAAAAAGAAAGAAAGATGCATCCATTCACCCCTCCTTTACCACACTCTGAGATGTTGAATCTTAGTCTATCACTTATCCATTATTGTGAACCATTACTCTGAAAACTGTTTCCACCTCATTGGGTAGGTAATTAAGATAAGCTATTTTCTAATTATTTTCTGTATGTGTGGCTTTTGCTCATAGATAATAATGATACGTATTAAGACACAAATAGTTCACAAACTTTTCTCACTAAAACATTCACAGTGGCTATGACTACACAGGTTTAAATTAAAAATGTTCATTTGAATATTTTAAGAAGCAGATACTTTGTTTAGCCATTATCTTTTTTTAAAAAAGGTCTTATTTTGAAATCATTTCAAACTTACAGAAAAGTTACAGTAGTTGAAAGTATCCTTCATCCATATTCCCTAGTTGTTGACATTCTGCCACAATTCCCTTATCTTTCTATGTATGTGTCTGTATGTGTGTATAGTTTTTTTGATGGTGATGTTACTCTTACCCATTTGAGAATAAGTTGTAGACTTGAAGCCCCATTACCAGTAAATATTTCTGTATGCATTTTTGTAAAACAGGAACATTCTTCTATATACCTACAGTATACCATCAAAATTAGAAAATGAACACCAACCACAGTATTGTCATTTTATCCACAGAACCCATTGAAATTTCCCTGATTGTCCCAATATTTTTAATATGTCTAGACCTAGACTGTGCATGATATTCAGTTGTCATGCTCTTTATTCTCCTTTGCCTTTTCCTTAAAGTATTTTCATGATAAATATTTTGTAAAGAAGTACTCTGAGGTTCTATAAATATGCTTTCTTCATCAAAATTTTAACCACTATGCATACATATACCATATGACCCAGTAGTATCATTCTTATGTATTTAACCAAGAAATATAAAAATTTAGTGTTCAAGCCGGGTGCGGTGGCTCATGCCTGTAATCCCAGCACTTTGGGAGGCCGAGGTGGGTGGATCACGAGGTCAAGAGATCGAGACCATCCTGGTCAACATGGTGAAACCCCGTCTCTACTAAAGGTGCAAAAAATTAGCTGGGCATGGTGGCACGTGCCTGTAATCCCAGCTACTCAGGAGGCTGAGGCAGGAGAATTGCCTGAACCCAGGAGGCGGAGGTTGCGGTGAGCCGAGATCGTGCCATTGCACTCCAGCCTGGGTAACGAGAGCGAAACTCCATCTCAAAAAAAAAAAAAAAAAAATTTAGTGTTCACACAAAAGCCCATACATCAATATTTTGTTCATAAACTAAAAACTAGAAGCAGCTAGACTTTGGGATGTGACTAAACTGTTACATCCATCCATACAATGAAATACTACTCAGCAACAAAAGAAAGTGAACTACTATTGCATCCAAAACGATGAATGAATCTCTGATACATTATGCCAAGTGAAAGACGTCAGATTCAAACCACTACATACTATGTTATTCCACTTATGAAGCATGCTGAAGTTGGCAAAGGAACAGAAAACAGATGAGTAGTTGCAAGGAATTGGAGATGGAGGGAGGAACGGCTTGTAAAACCTTTTAATGGAGAATGGCATTTAGAAATCAAGATTAGGGTGCTTGACTTTGGCAGCACATGTATTAAAATTAGAATGATACAGAGAAAATTAACATGTCCTTTGTGTAAGGATGACATGCAAATTCATGAATCATTCCATATTTTATATAGAACTTTTTTTTTTGAGACAGAGTGTTACTCTGTCGCCAGGCTGGAATGTAGTGGTACAATCTCGGCTCACTGTAAACTCTGCCTCCCGGGTTCAAGCGATTCTCCTTCCTCAGCCTCCCAAGTAGCTGGGACTACAGGCGCGCACTGCCATGCCCCACTGATTTTTGTATTTTTAATAGAGACGAGATTTCACCATGTTGGCTAGGTTGGTCTCAATCTCTTGACTTCATGATCCGTCCACCTTGGCCTCCCAAAGTGCTGGGATTATAGGTGTGAGCCACCACACTCGGCTTATATAGATTTTATATAAATATATATTTATGTACACACACATACATATATATACACATATATATCTGTATATGTGTATATATATAGTCGTAAGCTTAGGAAATCATTGAGAATAATTTGGCATTACTTGAGATTGCCATAGAAAAGAATCTCCAGTTAATAAGTTTTCCATTATTAAAAATATCACAGGCCAGGTACGGTGGTTCATGCCTATAATCTCAGTACTTTGGGAGGCCAAGGAGGGAGGATCGCTTGAGCCCAGGAGTTTAAGACCAGCCTGGGCAACATGGCAAAACCCCATCTGTACAAAAAAAAAAAAAAAAATTAACTGAGCATGTTGGCTTATGTCTGTAGTCCCAGCTACTCAGGAGGCTGAGGTGGAAGGATTGTTTGAGCCCAGGAGGTCGTGTCTACAGTGAGCCATGATTGCACAACTGCACTCCAGCCTGGGTGACACAGTGAGACCCTGTCTCAAAAATATATGTGTGTGCACATGTGTATGTGTGTGTGTCACATTATTTTAAAACTCTACATTTATTACCTCTAGGGCCTTGTTACCCATAGTGGTCCCCAGACTAGCATATAAGCATCACATGAGAGCTTGTTAACAAATGGACCCCTGACTTTATATCTACCTGTATTTTAATAAGATCTGGTCATTTGTATCCATGTTAAAGTTTGAGAAACTTTAGAAACATTGCCCCAGGGCAAGGGTCTGCAATTTTTTTTTTTTTTCTAAAGATTTTCTGCTATGCAGGCTGTATAGTGTCTGTTACAACTACTTTACTATGCTGTTGTAGTATGAAAGCACTCATAGACTATACTTAAATGAGTGTGGCTGTGTTCTAGTACAAAATTTATTTATAAGAACAGGCAGTGGGGCAGATTTGGCAGGCCCCTGCTTTCAGAAAGAATTGAGGGATAAGGTCATCAGGGAGCTTTTTTCACTTTATAACCTGTGCTGTTTGTAAAAGCTATTACCGGAAGCATGTAATTAAATAGGTGGGTTTTAAAAATTTTATTAGGCTTTTTTTTTTTTTTTTTTTTTGAGAAAGTCTCTCTGTGTTGCACAGGCTGGAGTGTGGAGTGCATTGGCGCGATTTCAGCTTACTGCAAGCTCCCCCTTCTGGGTTCAAATGATCCTCCTGCCTCAGCCTCTCCAATAGCTGGAATTACAGCTGTGCACCACCACGCCCAGCTAGTTTTTGTGTTTTTTGGTAGAGACAGGTTTTCGCCATGTTGGCCAGGCTGGTCTCCAACTCCTAACGTCAAGTGATCATCCCATCTTGGCCTCCCAAAGTGCTGGGATTACAGGCTTGAGCCACCACACCTGGTCTCTTGTTAGATTTTTGTTAAATGAATTACATGCTGGAGCTGGCTCTCCAGAGATTGTTAAATATTCAGAAATTTGTGAGTCAGTTTAACATCATTGGTAGCTTAAAATTGATCACAGTGGGTGTATTTACACCATGGGAACTGGTAATCAGGAAGTGCTGCAAATTGGTGTTTTGTTTTGTTTGAGAGCTGGATTACCAGCACTCTGTTTAATGTACCTGTTTACTGCTATTAACAGTAGTCTTATGGATTTGTTTTTCTTTTATTTTCATTCAAAGAGCTCAATGTATGGTGTCAGCATTGATGTAATGAAATCTGTGTTCTTCTAGTTAAGCAATAATGGCAGTTTTTGAGCATGTAATCTGTAGCAGGCATTGTTTTAAGCATTTTTTATGCATTTTTTAATCTTACAAAAGAGTACTATTATTTTCACCACTGTTCTACAGGTAACTGTAATTTAAGCTAGAAAGCAGCAGGAGCTAGGATTTAAACCAGTTGTGACTAACTCTACAGCTCTTAGCCACCATACTAGTCTGTCTCTCATTAGTGCTTTCTATTAATTTAGTCATCATTCTGACATCTTGCCTACAAACTGACCAGTCATCTTTTTATAACATTTCCCAAATATTTCTTCTTTTTTCCCCCACCATTTAACTATTGTTACTTTTGAAAAGTAAAAGTCAGGAAGTTTAAACAATACTTCTTTTTTTTTCAAGTAGAAAGATAATGATGAATGGTTGCCAGCTGGATATGAGACTAAGTAACTCTGTCATTAAATACCAAACACAGATTTTAAGAATTAATCAAAGTTAAACTCAACTAGGGTGGTCTTTTAAAGATCTTTACTTGTGAACTCATTTCCAATTCCAACTTCTGAAAGTTAAAATAGCCTCAGGGTAAGACTGAAGTTTGTATTTTGTGAAGAAGAGTGATGGTCTGTCTTAAGACTGTTGCTATGCTATGAATGATAATATTTTGTTCAACAAATATTTATAGAGTACCTGTTGTATACTAGATACTGTGGTCAGGTGAAGAGAGAAGGCCAGGTTCTCTCTCCTCCGAGTTTAAAAACTTTAAGTTGTAAATCTAATTTATTGTTGTTCATTTTAGTATCTTTAATTTTTTTAATAAATAAAAAGTTATTAGAACAAGTTGGACTATGAAATTGACAAAGTATTGGTACCAAGGATTTTTTTGGTTGGGGGAGACAGGGTCTAGCTCTGTTGCCCAGGCTGTAGTGCAGTGGCATGATCACTGCTCACTGTAGCCTTGTCCTCTCCAGCTCAAGCAGTCCTCCCATCTCAGCCTCCCAAATAGCTGGGACTACAGGTGTGCACCATCATGCCCAGCTAATTTCTTTTTTAGTTTTTGGGTCTATCTTTGTTTCCAGGCTGGTCTTGAACTCCTGGGCTCAAGCGATCCTCCCACCTCAGCCTTCTGAAGTGCTGGGATTACAGGTGTAAGCCACCACGCCCAGCCCCAAAGATATTTTTAATTAGATGTTCACTCGTGTCTGTGTGGCCTGTTTCTTATCTTTATTCCCACTTGCTCCCCCTTTTTTAAGGCAAGCCTGAAATAGTGTGTGAAAACCCACATTGTTCAGTAGTACCTTTGATGCAACCTACTCCTACTCTACACATTGCAGACAAAGATCCAATCCCTGAGGAGCAGGTAAGGGTGAAAATTACTGTTTTTTCCCTCTTTAGATTTCTGTTTCTAATGAGCTTCAAAATATAATGTGTTGAATTTATATCAGACCATTAGTTTTTAGTGCTTAACTCTGAATTCATTGAATCCGACATCAGACTTTTATTATTATATCTAATTTTATTATTTGTTATTTATATCTAATTGTCCATATCTTAGTGACTTTTCAAAGTGATTGAACACATTGAAAATTAGTACACTGGCAGTTTTTGGGATGCTGGAGATGTTTTTATCTTGATCTGAGTAGCAATTACCAATATGTGTGCATATGAAAAAATCCTGTGCGCTTGACTGCATATACTATGATATACCTCACTTTTAAAAACAATTTTTTAGTGATCACATTAGATATTAACAAAGATAACTTTTGTCCATTCTAAGGAAAACCTCTTTTCCTTAGGTCATTGTTTATTCTGTATTTTTTTTTCGTGTATATTGCATAACAAGTTACTATTCAGTATTCTTAATTGCAAGTCGAAACCAACCCTAGTTAGTTTAACAGACAGATACTTTATTTAAACTTTTAGGTAGCTTACAGAATATTTCAGAGGGCCAGATAAGCAGGCTTGAATGAGGCTAGGGTAAACAGCCAAATCACTCAAAAGAACTGTTGCAATGGAGATATCGTTGCTAAATTAATAGGTGGAGACATTGCCTTTTGCTCCATTAATGCTGAGTAGTAAAAATTACCTCCAGAAGTGCTACCTCAAGAAACGTATCTGCCGACATCCTGCCAGAATGGATTTTTCAAGGTGCTTGCTTTTTGTATCACAAACTTTTAAATCCAGTCTGATGCAGGCACATCTGATTAGAGGATCTCAGGTCATTTACCTGTGCCTATACTGTAAGAGAGGCTGGTTAAGCAAGTTAGAGATAGGGAGAACCATAAGGTGGGGTATTCACTAATCCTAGGAAGAGTGTTCATACTTTCTGAGAAATCAGAAAGAACCACAAGAAAACAAACATACCTGACCACCTCCCCAAACTGCCAGGCCTTCTAATTTTGATTGGTTTTGATATAGCTAATGGCTGTAACACTAAGTAAGTATATAGTATGGCATCGAATTAGAAAAATAACTTTTAAAGTTGTTAAACTTTTTTATCCACAATGCTTTTCTGTTAGGTTTTTTGTTTTTGTTTTTTAAGATTTCAATTTATCTATAGGTATGTTTGCCTTTTTTTTTCCTAGCTCTGCTTTAATGACCTGTGCCAAATGCAAGTCCTTTTTTTTAAATCTCAGAGATAAGTAAGTGCAAGTAAATGAATGCTTACTAGAAAACTGTCTGCTTCAAGTAAAGTGCTTTTTCTTGTATTCATTTTCAGGAATTAGAAGCTTATGTAGATGATATAGATATTGATAGTGATTTCAGAAAGGATGACTTTTATTACTTGTCTCAAGAAGACAAAGAGAGACAGAAGCGTGAGCATGAAGAATCCAAGAGGGTGCTCCAAGAATTAAAATCTGTGCTGGGATTTAAAGCTTCAGAGGCAGAAAGGCAGAAGTGGAAGCAACTTCTGTTTAGTGATCATGGTAAGCATTGACTTTAGAGTAATAGGTTATTTCAATGGAGGGGAGTCTTTTTTTCTTGAACTGTAAATGTTATTTTAGCTGAAGAATTCTTAGGTAATTCTTGGGGTTTTATAAGGGTCCACCAGTATGCATAGCACGTTTTCTTCTAGATGCGAAATCAATTTAATTAATGAAGGGTTAGGAATGTAACAGCATTGGAAATATGAAGTCACACTTTTTTTTAATCAGTTATTTAATTTTTTGTTTTAAAATGGGCAGTGACTTGAATAATTTGGGATATTTTAAATGTTATTTTCAAATTTAGTGAATCTGAGATTCTCAACTCTGTTCTCCATATGTTAAAATATTAAAAAATACCTCAGTGAAGCACAAAATTAATAACCATGTTCACTGTTGAAAAAAATGGCTGAGGCACAGTGGCACATGCCTGTAATACCAGCACTTTGAGAAGCTGAGGCAGGTGGATCACTTGAGGTCAGTAGTTCACCAGCCTGGCCAACATGGTGAAACCTTGTCTCCACTAAAAATACAAAAATTAGCCAAGCATGGTGGCACACACCTGTAGTCCCAGCTACTCGGGAGGCTGAGGCAGGAGAATCGCTTGAACCTGGGAGGCAGAGGTTGCAGTGAGTTGAGGTCACACCACTGCACTCTAGCCTGGGCAACAGAGTGAGACTCCATCTCAAAAAAAAAAAAAAGAATTAAAACGTAGACCAGTGAACCACATCATTAGCGTTGTTTAAGTGGTTTGAGCACTTTAGGATGGGAGGGGACAGGGGTGGCTGTGGGCATACTCCCCATGCTCTGATTTTAGCAAAGTAGGATAGCTGGTGATACAAAAGCCTTGCATTCCTTTCTGTTTCTCACCCTTCTTTTCTTAAGTCAAACTTCATGGGAGACAGGGGAAGGAATCAGGGGAAGCTTAATACTTGGCAATATCAACCTAGCTAATTCTTAATAGAATTAATGCCTGTGGATTTCTAAGTAGGTAGAGTGCGACTTCCCATTTTAGAGTATCTGTGTGGACCCTCAAAATCAACTGCCTTCCTTTTCCCTCCTCACTAGAAGTACTTAGATTACCTGTACTTCTGGAAAGTTCCTCCAGTTCTCTTTTTTTTTTCTCTCAGGAGCCCTACGTTCTCCCCTGTCCAGATATACATATCTTAGTTTTATCATTCCTCTTTCTTCCTTTTGGCCCCCTTTATAGCCCAGGTCCTCATTAGATTATGCTCGTACATTAAAATAGCCGCTTAGCTGACTTTCATTTTCAGTACCTTTTTCTTCTAAGCTATCTTGCAAACTCTTCCCAGATTTTTCTCCAACACTGCATTGATGATGGCTCTCTATCCTGTAGTGGTTCCCCCTTTCTTATTGTATTAAATCTAAACTCCTTTTCCTGTTTTCAAGTTTCTTCATCATAAGAATCCATCTATCCAAGTATATTTTCTACTATTTTTACATAATATCTTCTTCTACTTATGTTTATACAATTAAACTACAGTTCACAAACTTATTTTTATGCATGAAAAATTCACGCTGGCCAAGCGCTGTAGCTTGCGCCTATAATCTCAACATTTTAGGAGGCTGAGGCAGGTCAAGCACTTGAGGTCAGGAGTTTGAGACCAGTCTGGCCAACACGGCAAAACCCTGTCTCTATTAAAAATACAAAAATTAGCTAGGCGTGGAGGTGCATACCTGTAATCCCAGCTACTGAGGAGGCTAAGGCAGGAGAATCACTTGAACCCAGGAGGCGGAGGCTGTAGTGAGCCGAGATCACGCCACTGTACTCCAGCCTGGGCGACAGAGTAAGACTCTGTCTCAAAAAAAAAAAAAAAAATTCATGCTTACCCCTTTACCAAGAATTCTGCCTTCTCCACCAAGATTGTCTACTAGTCTCTCCTTCATGAATCCTTCTCTGAGTTCTCCAGCTCTACCACCTCTCCTACCACTATAGACCCTCACACTAGAGGGCCATTGTGATGGAATATGAAAAAAGTCTTGAGCAGCAAAGCATATAGCAGAGAAGGGAAATGATTAACAGATTGATTTCCTGCATTCTGTTCATTCATATACTAGGCCTACATACGTCAGAGATTAATTTTAAGCACTATTTAATCAGAGATATATTTTAGGCACTGCTGTTTTCTATATGTTAAGGTTTTGTTTTGTTTTGTTTTTTATCTCTGTAATGAAGTTATAGTCTTCTTGAATAGGGGCCCTATTATCCCACAGCATTCATTCAGCAAATTATTCATTCAACAAGTAGTTACTGAATACTTCTTATATGTCAGGCACTGTTTACTGCTGTATCCCTAGCATATAGATCAAGAGACAAAATGTAAAGCCTCCTACCTGCCTCGAGGCTTACATTCTAACACACTTGTCAATTGATCCTATCATTACACAGATTATATCCCCCCATTTCATTAGTAATAATCGTGAATATCAATTAACTTCTAATATATGTTGCATTCTTTAAGAGCTAACGGATTTAAAAACTAAGAATGTACATAGACTGAAAATAGCATTGTATATAAACTTATATCCTTTTTTATTGTTTAGTGTTTTCTTCATATACCTTTAAAATTATGCTATTGACATTATGGGCAAAGATTTATCAATGAGAGAAATGTGTGTCTTTTTCAGGTATGTGCTTTTGATATAGTTTACACTGGAAAGGGTAATAATGCTGTTTTAGTTTGTGAAAATAAGTAAAAAGCTGCTGATGCCATAGAATGCTTTTCCCATGAAAAATTTCAGTACATCTTCCAGAGTTGTTTTCATCTCTGCCTACAGGGGTAAAGCCCGAATGGAATTAGAGGGGGAAAGTCTGCACTGGAACCTGCTGTGGCCATTTTTTTTTCTGTTGTTGCTGCTTCTCTAGTGGAGTTACTGCAGCTTAGGGATGGTTCTTGGAAGTGGACACGTTTTACAAAAACATTTTTTTAAATACACGCCAGCTCTTCAAGAAACACTTTTTTTCCTTCCGTCATGCTTCATACTAGATTGTATTGTACTAACCCCTCATGCTGGGATGAGCGACTGCCTAGCAAGCAACCCACTGCCTACTAACATCAAGAGGGGCTAAATAAAACTGCATTTTCCTTGCAAGGACAACTTCTACCGTATGAATATATATTATATTTATGTATTATATTTTGTACAATAGTTGATCTTGAATGCAGACTTTATTTCATCTGTATTTTTCTGTGGTACTACAAAATGTGTAGAAGTTAAGGCTTTACTTTCATTAGGGTCTTGTTAGGTGGTTGGCAAGTAAGTTAAATTGTATGTTGCATTTTTCCCAAGCTGTTTTAACTTGTAAATATATATGTATACATGTTGAAGATATTATTATCTAGATTGCTTTCGGCCTTTTATCTGACATATTATCAGTGAAAACCATGCTGCTCATTCCTTAATACAATAGTTCTCAAACTTGAGTGTTGAGAATAGTTCTCAAACTTTAGTGTTTATCAGAATCAAAATGAGGACTTGTAAAATGTAGCTGGTCCCTACTCCCAGAGTTTCCAATTCAGGAGGTCTGGGATCAGGCCCAAGAATTTGTATTTTTAAGAAATTCCTAGGTGATAACTGATAATGTTTGTTCAGGGACCATACTTTGAGAACCACTGCTTTAATATTTTAAATAAGATAATATGTGAGGTGTCTTAAAAACCTTTATCAAATCCCCATCTCAGTTCATTTCTTAGGCATTTTCTCAAGTTTCCTGGATTTATAAATTTTTATTGATTTTACTAGAAAGTTTTATTTAGCTTTTATTTATTTATTGTTCTTTTTAAGAAAAAAACAGTTTGAATTAAAAGTTTAAATCATTGCTAGGTCCTTAGTTATTTTTTTTTCTTTGTTTTTATTTGAAGCCGTGTTGAAATCCTTGTCTCCTGTAGACCCAGTGGAACCCATAAGTAATTCAGAACCATCAATGAATTCAGATATGGGAAAAGTCAGTAAAAATGATACTGAAGAGGAAAATAGTAAATCCACCACAACAGACAATGAAATAAGTAGGACTGAATACTTATGTGAAAACCCTTTAGAAGGTAAAAATAAAGATAATTCTGCAAATGAAGTCTTCCCCCAAGGAGCAGAAGAAATAATGTGTTACCAATGTGAGAGCGAAGATGAACCGCAAGCAGATGGAAGTGGTCTGGCCGCTGCCCCTTCAACTCCCAGGGACTCATTGCAGCCCTCCATTAAACAGAGGCTGGCACGGCTACAGCTGTCCCTGGATTTTACCTTCACTGCCGGCCTTGCTGCAGAAGTGGCTGCTAGATCTCTCTCCTTTACCACCATGCAGGAACAGACTTTTGGCGATGAGGAGGAAGAACAAATAATAGAAGAAAATAAAAATGAGACAGAAGAAAAGTAAGAACCAAGATTTACATGAAGTAATTTTAGATTGTTCCTTTTACAAAAGTGTTTAGCGTCAAGACTGGAAAGGGAATATGAGTGTATACTGTATATAAAGCTAAGATGTGGATTTACAGGAAGTACCCTGGTTTGAATAACTGATCTGAAATTAGTAGTTACCTGTAAATGGCAGATCTTTTAGGAAAATAAGAGAAAGGTAAGGGCTCTTTTGAATAAACTGCTGTTTTATTTGTGGCACAACTGATCAATCTTGGAAATTCTTTAAGTATTTTTAATAAGAAATGAATTATCATTTCTTGCCAGAATTTGCTACCATAAGGTGATTGGGAAAATTCTGTTGCAAGAACATTAACATTTAGTATGACTCCTTTTTACTGTATTCTTGCAGTTAATAACTGCAGCTATTATGTTAATAACAAGTTCTTTGTATTTTATTTTTGTTTATACCAGTCTTAAAACAAAGATCCAGGTTCTGAATAAAAAAAAATTCATACAATTGATGTGTGCTGGGGTTTGGTACTAGAAGTAGTTTCAAAAGTGCGTGGGTTATATGACATTGCTTATGTTTTCTTATTCATGTATTTAGTAGTTAATTTTAAGATGTCCTAGTGATCTTTAAAAGAAAAACATTGTACCATTTTTAGAAGTACACTTTCACCTTTCTTTTTATAATTGAAACTGATGATGTCAAAGTGGGATTCCTGTAGTCCAAGCTCCCATTCCCAATTTAGCAAGCAGAAAAAAGTTCCTTGTATCACTTTACCGTGGATAATTGAGTGCCATTAACACAAACAGGTCACAATGCTGCTGTTTTCTAGGCCTGTCCACCTTAATGAGATTCAGGAACCATCCCATCAGCCTCCTGGAAAGCATCCTTGTCTCCTTAGTACTTCATTTACAAACTACCTCTTAACAGAGACTGCTTTTCAAATTGGCCAATCTGTTTTGTGTTGTGATTGCATTTTCAAAGAGTAATTATTTTCAGCGTATACAGTTTTGAAACCTGTAGCTCCTATGCAATAACATAGTTTTATAGATATTATTTGGGGGAAATGTAGGAATAACTCAATTTATGTTGCTGTCCTAGAAAGGAAATTGCATGATGAGTCTAGATTGTAAAGAAACACATTCAAATTCCTGTAACTTACCACTTTTAGTGAGTAAATTTACTTATACCAAAGGGGATTCTTTTATTTCAGTAATCTAAGGAAATTTACTTTTTAACCTGAGAAAAAAACTTGGTTCTACTTTATATAAATAGTAGAGATTATTGTACTATAAGTGATTTTGCCTTTTGCCAAAATCCTGGAACTTACCTATAATTAACCTTTTAGGAGTAATATCTTAGGTTGGGCCATGCTTTTAGAAATAGCTAAATTTCAGTTTTAAAAATCTTTATGTGTTATAATTGTTATATTTTCAATAATACTTAGGGTTTACTTTCTTATTTAAATTGCTTATTTAGTTTGCCGACTTCATTTTTATTTGGATTTAGAAGAAGCAATTATGGAAAAACTTGGTAATCTCTCTCCTAACCTACAACCTTATACAGGAAGAATTAGAGTTTAATAATTTTTAATTCTTTTATTGTATGTTATTTTTATTACACCAATTTAGGTGAAATATCTTCATAATATTGTATCAGTTTTATTCAGTGCTCTCTAAGGTGATACTTTTTAATTTGGAAAGACTAAATAATTTTAATCAAGAATTTTCAGTCTTTCATTCTGATCTGTTTCATTCACTACTTGTTACATAATCCAGTAAAAACTCTACTTGTTGAAATTATGACATAAAGATCTTGTAGCTTTATTTGAATATTTGTTCTTTTGTGTAGTTTTCATCTTTTAAAGTATTTAAAATATTTTGAAGATAAAGTATTATCTTCTCTGCAGAAATTCCCTGACTAATTTTCTCTTATAATATTTGAAGTCAGTGTTTCTCAGTTATATTAGTGGGTTGTATTATATATCAGAATAAATAACTCTTATTCTTTAAATGCAAATTTTAAACCATACTCCCAGTGATTCTTAGTTGGTCATTTTGGAATGAGCTATAGGTAATGTTTATGCCTAGTAAATTCTAAGAACTTCTCTCTAGGACTTTGCTCTTCTTGCTGTGAATACCATAGGAAATACTAAAAAACAGGCCAATGTAATATAAGTAGGTGTTCTTGTCTGTTACTTTTCTAAGAATATTTCACAGCCGGGTGCGGTGGCTCAGGCCCATAATCTCAACACTTTGGGAGGCCAAAGTGGGCAGATCACCTAAGGTCAGGAGTTGGAGACCAGCCTGACCAACATGGAGAAACCCCGTCCCTACTAAAAATATAAAATTAGCCAGGCATTGTTGTGCATGCCTGTAATCTCAGCTACTCGGGAGGCTGAGGCAGGAGAATGGCTTGAACCTGGGAGGCGGAGGTTGTGGTGAGCCGAGATTGTGCCATTGCACTCCAGCCTGGGAAACAAGAGTGAAACTCTGTCTCAAAAAAAAAAATAATAATAATAGCATTTGACTTCCTTTAGCAGGCTTTTGACTAGATTTCAAAGCTGCCACCCTGGTCAGGTGCAGTGGCTCACACCTGTAATCCCAGCACTTTGGGAGGCTGAGGCGGGCAGATTGCCTGAGCTCAGGAGTTCGAAACCAGCCTGGCAACATGGTGAAACCCCATCTCTACTAAAAATATAAAAAATTAGCCAAGCGTGGTGGCGGGCACCTGTAATCCCAGCTACTTGGGAGGTTGAGGCAGGAGAATCGCTTGAACCTAGGCCTAGGAGGCAGAGGTTGTAGTGAGCCGAGATCATGCCACTGCGCTCCATCCTGGGCAACAGAGCAAGACTGTCTCAAAAATAAAAAAAAGCTGCCACCCTCTATACAGAAGAAGCCCTCTGGCAGGGGGCGGGGGGAACACTCGGGAAAACTACAGTTGTGCTTTCCACATTTTACAATGATTTTAACAGTATGATTCTTGTTAAGAGTAGCATCCCGACAACTTTTAATACAGACATTTCTGTAGTTTGTTTTACCAGTACAAACCTAGTACTTAATGGAAGAATGCATGTGAGAGTCTGTTTAGGTCAGTCTTGAAGACAGGATTTTTACTCTTTGTCTACCTACAGGTAGGAATGTCCATTTAAAACTCGATTTTCTTAAAAAGAAATAAAGTAATATTCTGATTTACATAAGAAAAGATAAGAAGCTTTTAGTGTTAAAGCATAAAAAAAATTAAGTTCTGATACATTCCACAAAACTGTAAGTCAGTGGAGTGTGAACCCCAGAAGGGGACCCTACAGGTCATAATATAAAATAGGAAATATTTTTGACAAATTATGAGAAACCACATGGGAGTAAAAGTTCAACTGATTTGGTTTAATCATAGCATATTGTTTCTATACGCAAACCAAACAAAGAAATGAACTAAATACTATAAGAGTATGTTATAGCTCAGCTAAATTATTGTTTGAACTAAAGTAGATATTATGCTAGGAATGACAACCAGACAAAGCATAAAGATTGATTTATTTTTCCAATTCTACTCACAAGAAAATGGCTATGCAATTCACACTTAATTAGAAAATAAAGCTACAAATACTTTAGAAAAGAAAATATTTTTAAAAATCCGGTAACAATTCATTTATCTGTCATCATAGACAGGTGATTAATTTGCCTAAGTTAACTTTTCAGCTAACTAAAATCCATTTTAATAATTTAATAACTAAATATAGTACATCTCTGCTTTGTCTAGAGTATGTAGAACATGATTTAACTTTTTCTGTCATCTTTAGGAATATCAGTTTCTATCATGGGGTGATAAATAGAAACTCACCCTCAGGGGCTACTGAGATATATGTCAGGTACCCCTTTACAATATGACCTCACATTGCTGTGCTTTTTTGAGTTATGCCTGTTTTTCACAGTTTCTCTATCTTCCCTTATAATCAGCTGTCACTTTTGCTGCTGTCTTGTGTGCCTGCCTCCTGCAATAGGCCCCTAATTTGCTGCTTCTAATCTGCTGTGGACTGAGAAACCAGATTGCCAAGCTTGCTAGAATTGTGTCTAAGATAAGAGTAAGTAGACTGAAAGAGAGCTAAGGGGCTGTTCTGTCAGTAAAGTGCATGGACTTTGTGATACCCGTTTGGCTGCTTAGCATTCTTGTGTTTGCTGCTTAGTTTCTTATTAAAAACTTGCTAAAACAAATACTTGGTTGAATATGTGATTGCCATAGATTTGAAGTTCTAATTCAGTTTTTATATAATGATGTTTCTAGGACTTCATTAATGAATTCAACTATAAGAAAAATTGGGCTATCATTTTTGAATAAATAATTGTGTATATTTCAGGAAAATGTGAAATGTTCTCATTCATTGTTCTTAGTACAGTACACAGATTTAAAACTTATGGTACTGTAAATATAACTTCAACTCTGTTCATCAAGACTTATGCTCTAGAATTATTGGTATGAGACTACAGATGGCTATAAGAACTGGCTAACTTGAGTATTTGGGGAGGGAGTCACTCTAGATATCCCAGTTTCCTGCAGAGTTTGAACCTCTTTCAGCACTAAAATCTTTTGGAATAATCTCTGAAGGAAATCTTTATAAAATTGATATGCATTACTGTCTTCTTAAATAATATATGAATGTATTTTAATTTGGTATCAAAATGATCAGCATTAACGTTACTTATTAATCTCTTATAGACTAATCAGACATTGAGAGTTGTTTGTCCCTGTACTAAATGGCTCCATTCTGATGTACTCATTTTAGTTTTCATGTCTTTGTTTTTTAATAGTCATTCTGATTCTTTCATTTCTATTACTGCTTGCTTCAGTGTGCCTGTAGCAGTAGCCCTTCTCCTCCTTCATAATGTGCCTTCTGATCTGCTTTCATTTTGGAGACCAGAGGACTACGTTCATTAGACTTATGTATAAAGTAAGAATAAATAAACTCAAAGTGAAGACTTGAAGAAGTGGATTATGCTTAAATGCATGGATTTTGTGACATCTATTGCTTTACTACCTGTTTCATTGCTATTGTTAAAATAAATGAAGTTACTGAATTAGATACCTTCTCTCAAAATAGAAAAGTTGTTATTGTACAAACTTTTGTAGTATTTTGTTTACAAAAAACTTTTAAAGTATTTTGTTTACATACTTTACCTTCTCAAAAATTAGTTCTATACTATAATTATTTGGCTCTAATTAAAACTGGTCCACTCAGGCTGGGCACTGTGGCTCACACCTATAATCCCAGCACTTTGGAAGGCTGAGGTGGGCAGATCACGAGGTCAGGAGATTGAGACCATCCTGGCTAACATGGTGAAACCCTGTCTCTACTAAAAATATAAAAAATTAGCCGGGCATGGTGGCACGCTCCTGTAATCCCAGCTACTCAGGAGGCTGAGGCAGGAAAATTGCTTGAACCTGGGAGGCGGAGGTTGCAGTGACCTGAGACTGCGCCACTGCACTCCAGCCTAGTGACAGAGCGACACTCCATCTCAAAACAAAACAAAACAAAACAAAACTGGTCCATTCAAGTTAGCATTTTGTAATAGTATTTTCTATTTGAATTGGAGACTACATGCCATTAAGAATTTCTTTGACTATTTTTTTTAAGAGAGAAATGTATCTTCATTTTCAAGACATGAACTAGATTAAGCCCTGAAAAATAAGAAAACATTCATTATTAATGTCAGAGACCTGAGAAGTAATAAGATTTATAGACTATAGGCAATTATACCACAAAGAATTTATTTTTTGATTATGCTACTTTTAAAAACAGGGTTTTTATTTTTATTCAGCTATAGTAAATATATATTAAAAGCTTACCAAAAGTTATCAGTGTTAGATCTAATGATATTGGCAGATATTTGAATGACTAAATTCCTATTGTCATTCTGTACTTGGTATGTTTAAACTGTTAATTTAATATCACATAAACAGGATCATTTTTCTCTCTTGAATGAAAAATAAACAAAATTTGCATGTTATAATATTTGCAAGTAAAAGTCAAATCTGTGTAGAAATAGAATATCCTAGCATCAAACAACTTATTTTTAGCAACATGGTGATTGTGTTTTAGTAACTGTATATTGACTCATGCTTTCATTACAAAGTAATTGGCAAGTCAGTCTGTTTATTTTATGACCATGCCTCATAGTCAGTGTTCAGTTATCCATGCTAATGGAAGGGAGCTTTGGTGTAATAATCATAAAAGATAGGTGGTCCAAACCAGTTTCTTGAGTTGAGACTGCCATTATAGAAGAGATAGTCATGATGCCAAAGCCAGGTTAGTGATAAAAGAAGAAACTTCTGAGTGTAGTTGTGAAAGGAAAGTGAATTCTATTCAGGGTAATTGCTATAAACCAAAAAGAGGATGAATTGATTCAAGGATTCACACATGTAAAAGTTTAGCAGGAATAAGGAGGAATTGATTTTATAAATATTCTAAAATGTGTGATAACCTGGGACATAGTGGCTCACACCTATAATCCCAGCACTTTGGGAGGCTGACGCAGGAGGATCTCTTGAGGCCAGGAGTTCAAGACTAGCTTAGGCAAAAAACAGCAAGACTTGGTCTCTACAAAAATATTAAAAATTAGCTGGATATGGTGGCACATGCCTGTAGTCCTAGCTGCTCAGGAGGCTGAGACAGGAGGATCACTTAAGCCCAGGAGGCCACAGCTGCAGTGAGCCAGGATTGCACCACTGCACTCTAGTCTGGGCAACAGAACAAGACCCTGTCTCAGAAATAAATGAAAATAAAATGTGTGATAAATTAAAATGCATATAGAATTTTTTAATATTATACATTTTAATATATTTTAGCTTGTCAGCAGTGAAATTAGTTTTATCTCTGTGTATTGAACTTCATTTAGCAACATATTATTGCAGTAGTACAGTATTTAAGCTGCATATTCTTTTGACTACATTATCCTTTAAAATGAGTATATTCTGTGAGATATGGTTATGGACATATGTATTTCCTCTCCTATTTATATTGTAAGATTTTCTTAAGGTAAGGGATACTTTTACTATTTTAGGCTTTATGTTTTTTAGTTTTATATCATTTCCTAAAGGTTAGCTACCTACAAATGAATATTATTGAAGAATTTTTCTAAAACTAAAGCATGTCTTTTATAAGTTTACTCTTTTATAATATCCTAAACAAAGCATATCCTTTTTCCCCTTCCTTAAGTAAATTCTTAAGAAAATTCACTTCATTTCTAAATCAAAGTATTTTCTACACTTTTATTGCACCAATCTGTTACCTTCTGTTCATATTATGACTTAAATAATGCTTACTCAGACACAGTACTAGCAGCTGACAACGTACAGAAGGCTCCAGAAATGTCACTCCCATCCCTGAAAGGTTGGCGTATGGTCCCGGTACAGTCCTGGAGGTCCATATAGGTGAAAAGCCCAGAAGTCGACCTGAACTGAAAGCACTCCCAAGGAGTTTGGTTTTGTTTGGGTTTGTTCTAGGTATGGTCCCAGGGATCCCAGATCAAACCAGGCCCCTGGGCCTATCCTAGAACCAACCTAAACTCGCGCATCATTCCTGGAACATCAAGAGTATGAAGACTGAAGATAATCTGAGGCTTACCAGACATCCTATATTCACCAAGATTCACATTTTTTTGTATATGTGCCTATGCTTTAGCAAGAATTGGTTGGTTAATCCTTCTAAATTTAGAGGGTTGACATTTGGTGATGAGTCTTCCCCGCCTTTGGCATTATAGTAATTTCTCACAATAGAAATTCCATACGGTTATTAATTGTCAGTGAAGAGTTATTCTTGTTTTTTATCAGTTCTATATTTTTAGCTGAAGCAACTTAGCCCTAAAAAAAAAAAACCCAAAGTCAATTTCTCCTTCCAAATTAAACTCTCCTTCAAATTTAATGGTTTCTGCTTTCTTCAGTGCTTTTCTACTTGACACTGTTATATCAGTCTCATGTAACTGAATAATTGTTCATAATTTCTGAAGGGCATTTGGTCTTTGCCATCTGTGCCAAATGACTTTAAATTCTTGTTTCTGGAGACTAATGACTTTTTCCTTAATTTATTATTGAATTTGCCACATTTTAGAGCTCACTTTTAGAAGTTCTGTTATGGTTAATGAAAACAAGCTAGAATGATAACAGTAGAAATGGGTTAATACCTCACATTTTACATCAGTATTTTATAGAAGATTTTTAGTAAGTTTCTCTGTTTTTATTCCTTGCTGCTCTGGATTTTTAAAATATTCTGACCTAGTTGATCCATCACATGGTCTCATATCAGAACAGTTGCATCACTATAGTCACATACATGTTTTTCTGTTCAATTTCGAAGACAGTATTTCTGAAAAAGTATGAAAGGACCCCAAATCCAAAAGTTATGATGCACAGTGAAAATGTATACTTTTAATAATACTGTGTTCTGCAGTAGGTAATTTAGACCATGTTTGAAATAACTGCAGACTAATCAGAAACTCCACGTGAAAGAAACTCAAAATTGTGCTGTTCCACCAAGCTTATAACACCAGCAAATTGAGTCAATAGGTTGTTCTTAAAATAGGACTGTGAGCCTACAGATGCTCACTCTGAAGAACTCAGCCATGGAGTTAGTTCTGTACTATATCCATCAGAGACATGCTTCATCCCATAGACTTCTTGACATAGCTTGAAATGAGTGAACCCATCCTTGATTTAGATATATGTTCTCAGTATTTTGGGAGCCTTTCCACTTTTTTTTTTTTTAAACATTATCCTTTATAAACACTGAAAATAAGAATTTGTGAAGAGTTAAAAAGTCATGGCTTGTTTACATAGTAAGTTTTTGAACTCTACATTCAATCCAGACACTTACTTGAGTGTTAAACTGTGATTTTTTAAAAAAACAAATATCATTTGAGAATATTCTTTCAGAGGTATTTTCATTTTCACTTTTTGATCAATTGTGTTTTATATATTAGGGTAGTACATTTCCTACCCTACCTGAAGACTTGAGATTATAGCCTTTTGGGGGATGGCCAAAGTACTCTCTTTTTTTGCATCTTTTAAATTGTGATTTTTAAAAGCACATACAAATTTTACCATCTTAACCATTTTTATAGGTATAGTTCAGTGAGATTAAAAACAGTCACATTGTTGGGAAACAGATCTCCAGAACTTTTTCATCTTGTAATTCTGAGACTCTATACCCATTAATCAACTCATATTTTCCCCTTCCCCACAGCCCTGGCAACCATCATTCTACTTGTTTCTGTGAATTTCACTACTTTAGATACCTCATATAAATGGAATCATGCAATATTTTTCTTTTTGTAGCTGACATATTTCAGTTAACATAATGTCCTCAAGGTTCATCCATATTGTAGAATGTGCTGGGATTTCCTTCTATTTTAAGGCTGAATAATGTTCCATTGTATGTATTTATCACATATTTTTATCTATTCATCTGTTGGTGGACATTTGGGTTGCCTCCATCTCTTGGCTATTGTGAATAGTGCTGCTATAAACATGAGTGTGTGCAAGTATCTATAATGTTTTTCTTCTTTAACACAGTACTTTATTTTCTGTGTTTGATCATATGGAATTTTTGTCAACTATTTTAAAAGATTTTACAAGAACCCAAATATAGATTTAGACGTGTGTATTATTGTTGTTCCTTCTAAGCTTAAGAAGTCTCTAATAAAATCTGTACTTCCTTATATCTTTTTGTGTGTGTAACTTTTTTATTCTGTTTGCAACATGGATTAGTACTAAAAGATAATAATCCTTTTCCTTTGCTTTCATCTCTGTTTTTCTTCCATTATAGTATTTTTCAGAATTTGCTAATATAGCAAAAGATGGCAGTTGTCTATAGTGAGAGGTAAGTGGAAAGTTGTCTGGGAAAGCCTTTGATTCATTAGTCCAAGTTTTGTTTGTTCATTTAAGTGCCTCTTATAATTTATCACAGTGAAAACAGTAGCATAAATTTTAAGTTTCATTTTTGCCATTCCCAGTGATTGTTAGCCACTGAATACATACTAGGCATGTTATATTTATTGACTTATATAACCTCCTTGACAGAAAAGACACCGACACCTAGAAGATCATTAACATCTGATGAAGCATACTTTGATGAGTTGGTTGAATTAATGAGTTATTGATTTGAACATTTCTAGGCTTATCTATACTCTTAGGAACAATCATGGGAACTCCAAAATGGATCTGTATGCCAAATGCTAGTTAAAGTGGCCTCCCTTGAACTGGACTTTTAGATAATAAGCCATTTCTTTTTAGAAAAGATTTAAGGCAAGGGATAAATATCCATAAAGGCTATTTGAAACTTGACCCTTGTCTGGAATTTTCTAATTAAAAGTATGAGATAAGATAGAATATGTGTAATTACTGGATTCTGAAGTCATTGGGTAGGAAAATCCCATATGGTAGTCATTCCCTGTCTTCACAATTTGCTTTTGAAGATCTTTTAGCAGATGTGCTATAGCCATTGAAAATAAAGTTGGCAAATAGTAATTTTCCCCAAATGTACATCCATAAAAGTTAATGAACATTTTCAGAATCTGGTCATTAAAAAGTAGCCCCTTTTATGTGAAAGATCTCCAAATGTGTCTTTATGAAAAAATATTTATGGTATACACATAAGTTCCTAGAAGTATATTCCTAGGAGATACTATTTAAAGATAAAACAGGCTCAGTAGTTTTCTCACTCAGTCATACTCACAAAGTGGCAGAACCAGTATCCTAATCAGGTAATTAGATCCTAAGAGATACCAACATCTGCTCTTCATCATTATGATGAACTGCCTATGCATACATTTCATTTTACAGCTAACCTCTAGGAGACAGTACAGAAGACTTGAAATTTTTTAATTTAATTGTAAGTTTTTTTATTTTTTCTAAAAAGAGACAGGGTCTCACTATGTTGCCCAGGATGGTCTCAAACTCTGAGGCTCAAGTGATCCTCCTGCCTCAGCCTCATGAACAGCCAGGATTACAGGTGCAAGCTACCATGCCAGGCAAAGAGCCCTTGAATTTGGAAGTCATTAGACTTAAATTCTGGATTAAAAACTATTCTCTAAAACTCAGGCAAATCACTTAGCTATATTGAGCCACAGTTTCTTCTGTAAAAACAACAAACAACATTAATTATGATTTATAAATGGGACTAGACCTCTGAAAACCTCTTCCATTTTTAAAACTGTTCCTCTATTTCTTTCTTTCTTTTTTTTTTTTTTTTTTTTTGAGACGGAGTTTCGCTCGTTACCCATGCTGGAGTGCAATGGCGTGATCTCGGCTCACTGCAACCTCCGCCTCCTGGGTTCAGGCAATTCTCCTGCCTCAGCCTCCTGAGTAGCTGGGATTACAGGCACGCGCCACCATGCCCAGCTAGTTTTTTGTATTAGTAGAGACGGGGTTTCACCATGTTGACCAGGATGGTCTCGATCTCTTGACCTCGTGATCCACCCGCCTCGGCCTCCCAAAGTGCTGGGATTACAGGCTTGAGCCACCGCGCCCGGCCTCCTCTATTTCTTAATAATAATAAAAGATACCACTCTACTGTGGAAAGCCACGTTTGTCCTGTTCAAGAGAGGTACAAGAAAGAGCTTATTTTTAGGCACAGTAAATAACCTGAGAACATTCAACTGTTAGAGATTGGACAGAAAGAATAAGAGGAACTTGGGAGGCCGAAGCAGGCAGATCACTTGAGGTCAGGAGTTCAAGATCAGCCTGGCCAACGTGGTGACACTCTATCTCTACAAAAATACAAAAATTAGCCAGGCATGGTTGCACATGCCTGTAATCCCAGCTACTCGGGAGACTTGAGACAGGAGAATCGCTTGAACCTGGGAGGAGGAGGTTGCAGTGAGCTGAGATCAAGCCACTGCGCTCCAGCCTGGGTAACAGTGAGACTAAGCAAAGGTGGCAGGGGAAGGAAACCCTACTTAAAAAGAAAAAAGCGGGCCGGGCACGGTGGCTCACGCCTGTAATCCCAGCACTTTGGGAGGCCGAGACGGGTGGATCACGAGGTCAAGAGATCGAGACCATCCTGGTCAACATGGTGAAACCCTGTCTCTACTAAAAATACAAAAAATTAGCTGGGCACGGTGGCACGTGCCTGTAATCCCATCTACTCAGGAAGCTGAGGCAGGAGAATTGACTGAACCCAGGAGGAGGAGGTTGTGGTAAGCCGAGATTGCGCCATTGCACTCCAGCCTGGGTAACGAGCGAAACTCCGTCTCAAAAAAAAAAAAAAAAAAAAAGTAGCTAATTCCAGCACAGAACTTAATACTGCAGAAGTGAAAGTATACCCTTGTATTTTCAAGCAGTCCAGCACAACACTTGAAAGGTAAAGTGTACACATTAAAAGGGAACAATAGCTCCCTATGATTACATGTTATTCCCTTTTCCTTAGGTAGCATAATATTTCATTATGAAGGGATGTCTAATTACAAAGTTTTCTTTGTGGGTATACAAGTTTCTGCCTTTAATTTCAGCACTTAGGGAAGCCAAGATGGGATGATCACTTGAGCACAGGAGTTCGAGAGCAGCCTAGACAACACTGTGAAACCCCCTCTCTGTGAAAAACAAAAAACTATCCTGGCATGGTGGCACACACTTGTAGTCTCAGCTACTTGGGAGGCTGAGGTGGAAGGATTGGAAGGATTGCTTCAGCCCAGGAGGTTGAGTCTTTAGTGAGCCATGACTGTGCCACTGCACTCCAGCCTAGGTGACATAGTGAGACCCTGTCTCAAAAAAGGAAATTGTTTTCAATATGTTGATAATGTTTCATTCTTATTTGGGTCTTATAGTCATACATAGGAAGAAAGCTTTCCATTCTGTATACAAGCTATCACCTCACAGGCCTAACCTGGGGCCTAGAGGAATTGGGGTAGGACTATGTAGTGTTCAGTTCTGGCAGGAATAGCTTAGTCCTAATACAGAGAAATGTTAGGCTAGAAAAAGATTTAAATTTCTATATGTCTCAACACTACTTGAAAATACAAGGGTATACTTTGACCTCAGCAGTATTAAGTTCTGTGCTGGAACTAGCTACATTTTTTTTTTTTTTTTTTAACTAGGGTTTCCTTCCCCTGCCACCTTTTCTTAGAGTCTCACTCTATCGCCCAGGCTGGAGTGCAGTGGCTCTATGTTGGCTCACTGCAACCTCCTCCTCCCAGGTTCAAGTGATTCTCCTGTATGACCACATCCAGTAGCAATATTCTAAATTTTTTCTTAATGATGTTTTATTGAGTTTGAATTTTAGTAGAACATCAAAACCTGGAATACTCTAACCCAGAGGTTCTCAGCATTTTAACAACCAAGAACCCCTGATACTCACCATGGGCCTCATGTTTTGAAGGATTTCTACCACAAAGTCTACATTCATTAAAGGCCCTATAATTTGTGCACAGACATATACACACTCTGCCTTTTCAAAATTAACCAAAACCAGCCTGGCATGGTGGCTCACACCTGTAATCCCAGCACTTTGGGAGGCCAAGGCAGGCAAATCACTAGAACCCAAAAATTCAAGACTAGCCTTGACAACATGGCAAAACCCTGTCTCTACAAAAAACACACAAAAAAATTAGGTGTGATGACACATGCCTGTAAGCCCCAGCTACCTGGGAGACCGAGATGGGAAGATCACCTGAGCCCAGGAGGTCAAGATTGCAGTGAGCCATGATCATGCCACTGCACTCCAGTCAGAGTGAGACCCTATCTCAAAAAAATTAAATGAAAATTAACCAAAGCCATAATGACCACTCAGAGTTTGTGTGCTGCATGCCAGAAACACTGTTTAGTGCTGAGGACAGAGCAGGGAACAAAATTTCTGCCATCATTGAATACTAGAGGGGAAAGTTAGACAATAAATATATATTGAGAGACAGATGATCGTAAATGCTGTACAGAAGATAAAGCTGAACACAGGGCTATGAGGGAATGGGGAATACTTTTTTTTATAAGGTGGTCAGGCATGAAGGGAGTGAGGGACCAGCCCCACAAATACAGACAGAAGAGATTCCCAAAAATAGTGAGAGGTAAGTGGCTGAAGCCCAGTGAGAACGAGGCTAGCAAGGTCAAGGAGCACCTTGTAATGAATGGAATATGGTTTTACTCTGAATGAGATAGGAAGCCATTGAAGGGTTGTAAGCAGTGGAGTGGACATGATTTGACTTAGATTTAAAGAGCATTATTAAGTTTAAAAAGCATTCTTTTGGCCAAGCTTGATGGCTCATGCCTGTAATCCCAGCACTTTGGGAGGCCAAGGCGGGCGGGTGACCTGAGGTCGGGAGTTGGAGACCAGCCTGACCAACATGGAGAAACCCTGTCTCTACTAAAAATAGAAAATTAGCCGAGTGTGGTGGCGCATGCCTGTAATCCCAGCTACTCGGGAGGCTGAGGCAGGAGAATCACTTGAACCTGGGAGACAGAGGTTGTGGTGAGCTGAGATGGTGCCATGGCACTCCAGCCTGGGCAACAAGAGGGAAATTCTGCCTCAAAAAAAAAAAAAAAAAAAAAAGGCGTTCTTTTTCATGGAAGTCTGACAGGGATGGGGAGAAAGGAGACATGTTGGCTATTGCAGTGATCTATGTGAGGGAGGATGGTTGGTGATGAAGGTTGTGAGGAGGGTTGAATTCTGGATATATGATGAAGGTAAGGCCAACAGGGTTTGCTGATGTAATGAATGCAGTCTGAGAAAGGGGAAGTCTAAATGATTCTAAGGTGTTGGTCTAAGCATCTGGAAGAACAGAGGTCCTTTCTGAGATGAGACAGGCAGCTGATTTTAGATAGGTTCAGTATGAAATAGCTATTACTCATCAGGTGGAAATGTTGAATAGGTAGTTTGACATAAGAGTCCAAGTTCGAGAGAAAGATCCAGACTGGTAAATGTCTGCATGTTGAATGGTGTTTAAAGTCATGAACATAGCTTGCCGCAGGAGGATTGCTTAAAGCCAAATGTTGGAGGCTGCAGTAAGCTATGATCTTGCCCCTGCATTCCAGCCTGGGTGACAGAGCAAGACCCTGGCTCTAAATAATAATACCAGCTGGGTGCAGTGGCTCATGCCTGTAATCCCAGCACTTTGGGAGGCTGAAGTGGGTGGATTATTTGAGGTCAGGAGTTCGAGATCAGCCTGGCCAACATGGTGAAAACCCATCTCTACTAAAAATACAAAAATTAGCCGGGTGTGGTGGTGCATGCCTGTAATCCCAGGTACTTGGGAGGCTGATGCAGGAGAATTGCTTGAACCCAGGAGATGGAGGTTGCAGTGAGCCGAGATCGCACCATGGCACTCTAGTCTGAGCGACAGAGCGAGACTCTGTCTCAAAATAATAATAAGAACACCAAAGTCATGAACATAGGTTGAAGTACTGAGTCAGAACTCTGATGTCCTTGGGGAATCTACATTTCAGAGGTTAGGAGATAAAAAGAAACTTGCAAAGGAGACTGAAAAGGAGCAGTTGGTGACGAAAGAAGCGGTGTCCTAGCAGCTGAATAACATTCTGTTATAAAGAGGCCATGATTAACATGTCAAATGCTGCCATAACATCAAGAAAGATGGGGCCATTTGTATATCTTTTTGGGAGAAATGTCTATTTAGGCCCTTTGCCCATTTTTGAATTCAGTTGTTTATTTTTATTGTTGAGTTGTAGTTCTTTACATATACAGGTTATTAATCTCTTATCAGATATTTGCAAATATTTTCTCCTATTCTGTAGGTTCTTTCCACTATCTTGACAGTATTCTTTGATGCACAAATGTTTTTAATTTTGCTGAAGTCCAATTTATTTTTCTTTTGTTGGTCAGTTTCCTTATCTTTTTCAAACAGTACAATAATGCTATCTGATTCATAGGCTTGTTAGTTGATTAAATAAATTAATACATGTTAATACAGATAAAGGGATTGGGACAGTGCCTGCCCCATAAGAAGCACTCCATAAATGTTAGCTATCATCCAGGCTAAAGTTACAGTATAAAACCCAATGATTAGTGGGATAGAATTAGGACACGTGACACAGAAGCCAGAGGAGGAAGGAGTTTTAAGAAGTGCATGATCAACAGCACAAATCTTGCAAAGATGATAAAAACAAGCAAACAAGCAAACTTAGACGTGACATCTAAAAGTCAGACAGTGATGTTCCGGGCAGACGCCAAATTATACTGGATTAAAAAATTTTGCTAGACCCTTTCTGATCTCCAGAGCCAGGTCTCCTGCAGTTTCAGCTCTTAGGGTGCTGCAAGATGAGACAATCTGTTGGACTTTGCTGAGACACAGCAGAGAGAACACTAGATTTAACTGGGTTAAAGTGTCTGGTCTTCTACCACTTGATCTCTGTGGTCGCCTCTCATAGCTCCAGTTCCCTCACTTTTTGAGAACAATTATTCCAGTTTCACAAAGGCACTGACAGGTTACAGGGAAGAGTAAGCATATTAGTAAGTCATTAATTATTAAGGTCAATACATGGTTCCTTTCCGACTCCATGCCTTGTTCTGTTATTCCAATACTGTTGGAATGAACACTGTAGTTCTTCCAGCACACCAGGTCCCACCAGCCACAGCCACCTGTGAGTTGGGACATTCCCATTTTACAGATACTTGGCTTATAGGTTTGCAATAGTAAAATGAGATTAATACACATCAAATGCCGGCAACAATATTGGCTGCAGTTTAATTCTAATGAAAGTTGTTGCCTGATTTTTAGTAGTGCTTCTGTCTTTGGGTCCAATTTTTGGGCCACTGCATTCCTCATAGCTTGTGATGGTCACCAACTTACACAACCTCAGCGTTGCTGTAAGACGGAAGTGCTTATATGTTATCATTGAACGTATCAATGGAGCTTTTTGTTCCCTCTGTTTTGGTTGCAGATATGAGAACACGTTAAGTGGGCTGTGAGTGTTCTGTTTGAGGAGTTCATCTACTGGTGAATAAACAACATGGTGCTCCTGCTGGGTTCCTACAGCAACCAAAGCAAAGATGTCTTCACTGGAGTAACTATGTCCAGTCCTGATCACTTTCACCCTTGTAAGTCACATTTCAGAGCAGGATGTAAGTCATAGTTATTCAGTCTGGTTTTTACCCTATTGTCTGGCTCCTGCTTATTCTTTCTTTTTTTAAGGTTTACATTTTCCTTCCTTCTTGTCTTCCTTCCCTCTTCCTTTCTTTCTTTTTGCCTTCCTTCCTTTCTTTTCTTTCTTTTTCTTTTTCTTTCTTTCTTTCCTTCTTTCTTTTCCTTCCTTCCTTCCCTTCTCTCTCACCTGCCTGCCCGCCCTCCCTTCCTCCCTCCCTCCTTTCTTTCTTTCCTTCCTTCCTTCCTTTCTTTTCTTTCTTGTCTCACTCTGTCACCCAGGCTGGAGTGCAGCGGCACAATCTCAGTTCACTGCAGCATCAACCTCCCTGAGCTCCAGTGATCCTCCCATCTCAGCCTCCCAAGTAACTGAGACCACAGGCATTTACTACCAGGCCCAGCTACTTTTTGTATTTTTCTGTAGAGATGGCATTTTGCCATATTGCCCAGGCTGGTCTCAAGCTTCTGGGCTCAAGCAATTTGCCTACCACAGTCTCCAAAAATGCCGGGATTACAGGCATAAGCCACCAGACCTGGCCTATATTTCTTTTTGATTTATTACATATTCTAAGATACCTTAGGAATGAACAGATTTTGAAAATAGAGTAAGCTATTCTATAGAGAATAGCTGAATGGCTTAGAAAAGCCAAAAGAGCTATTATGATTTTATAATATTTTGTTTATTAATAATGTATGGTAACAAATAGAAAGAATATTTAATTCAACATGCATTCATTGAATGACCTTCTTTGTACTAAACATACATTCACAGACATGCTCACATACATGCATGGGAATCCTAATTACCACTTCAGGCAAGATAACAATTCCCCAGTCCACATTTAGTTTAATCACAGGACCCCTAAAAGAAATTAATCAAGGCTGGGCGTGGCAGCTGACACCTGTAATCCCAGCACTTTGGGAGGCCAATGTGGGCGGATTACTTGAGGCCAGGAGTTTGAGACCAGACTGGCCAACATGGTGAAACCCCATCTCTACTAAAAAAAATACAAAAATTAGCCAAGGATGGTGGTGGGTGCCTGTAATCCCAGCTACTCAGGAGGCTGAGGCAGGAGAATCTCTTGAACCCAAGAGGCAGAGATTTCAGTGAGCGGAGATTGTGCCACTGCACTCCACTCCAGCCTGGGTGACAGAGTGACACTCCATCTCAAAAACAAAATGAAGTTAATCAAGTGGGCAATTTATTTCTCTGTGTGTTGTTCCCTTACATATTAAAACTATCCAGCTCATTTATTTGGACTTGCTCTCTCATGCCGCCATCCTCAATGTTTAAATTCCTTTTTACTCATCAGGTTAATGTGAGAATCCTATTGCAAAAGCACTGTGTAAACTGAAAAGGTTTTCTTTTTATCTGGTTGGGGAATCCAGTCTGGTCTACTTCCTCTAGTTGACTGCGGTGAGAAGTTAAATGTTTAAATCCCACCAGTTATACCATTGTTCCAGGAATTGAATTGAGTAGAATTAAAAGACTTTGCAAACAACTCAAACCAAGTAAACACTCCCTGATTTGCTCTCTCAAACAAAATATATTAGCCTGTGGTGACTAAATATTGACCTAATGAGTAAATGAAAGCAAACAGATTCTATAACCATCTGAAGTGCTCACCACTCGACCTCAATGAAATGCAATGAAACTTCCCAAGAAGCTTCCAGAGAGCAACTCTTTCAGTTAAGTAGGGACTGGAAAGGTGCATGTCTTAGTAAAGAGAGTAGAGACCTCCAAAACAGTCTCTCCCAAGGATGCTAAAAGTCTTGTTTACATAAAAACAAACAGGAGACAACTCCCCACCCTACCTGCCTGTGCAATATCCTGTTTTAAAAAATAGACCAGGGGCTCAACATAGCTAATGGACCCATTTAACCCTCCATTTCTACACACACGCATACACACACCCCCACTCCCACACCATCCTGACTATGTTTACCACCACCATCACTAGTCAATCACTAGTCAAAGTTTTTTTTTGTTTTTGAGATGGAGTCTCGCTCTGTCGCCCTGGCTGGAGTGCAATGGCGAGATCTTGGCTCACTGCAACCTCTGCCTCCCAGGTTCAAGCTATTCTCCTGCCTCAGCCTCCCGAGTTGCTAGGATTACAGGTGCCCACCACTATGCCTGGCTAATTTTTGTATTTTTAGTAGAGACAGGGTTTCACCATGTTAGTCAGGCTGGTCTCAAACTCCAGACCTCAGGTGATCCCCCCTGCCTTGGCCTCCCAAAGTGCTGGGATTACAGGCGTGAGCCACTGCACCCAGCCTAATCAAAGTCTTAAAGACTGAGCTCCATGTGTGAGTGTGACGCCCATTCCCTCAAAATACTATTAGCCCTTAGTATCCAAGGTTCCACATTCATGGATTCAACCAACTGCAGATGGAAAATATTTGGAAAAAAAGAGCAATCAATAATAAATAATAATACAAATAAAGATGCAGTATAACTATGTGACATTTACATTGTATTAGGTATTATAAATAATCTAGAGATTATTTAAAGTATATGGGAGAATGTGCATAGGCATATGCAATTACTATGCCATTTTATATCAGAGACTTGAGCATCTTCAGATTTTAGTATTTTGGGGGGTTACTGGAAGCCCAGACTACACCATGATGCAATATAGGTATGTAAGAAATATGTACTTGTGCCCTCTAAATATACAAAAATTAAAAAAAATTAAACATGGCAACTAAACTAGGTTAACTTTCAAAGTACAGAACCATTACAGCTGTCCCAGAAAAGATAAGGAACAGCTGTGCATTGGGAATTCCTAATTTTAAAATAACTATTATGGCCAGGCACAGTGGCTAACACTTGTAATCCCAGCACTTTGGGAGGCCAAGGTGGGCAGATCACCTGAGGTCAGAACTTCAGGACCAACCTGGCCAACATGGCGAAACCCCATCTCTACTAAAATATAAAAATTAGCTGGACATGGTGGTGCACACCTGTAATCCCAGCTACCTGGGAGGCTGAAGCAGGAGAATCGCTTGAACCTGGGGGGCAGAGGTTGCAGTGACCCAAGATCATGCTGCTGTACTCCAGCCTGGGTGACAGAGCGAGAGTCTGTCTCAAAAAACAAAAACAAACATAAACAAACAAAAAAACTATCGTGACATCAATCTCAATCAGATTTTCATACTTCCTTGGTAGGTACTGGTTTTTCTCTCAGTCTAAGGAAAGCTTTTTCTTAGAGCTGCAGGTAGAAGACATGTAAGCTCCTGTTCAAACATGCCTCTAAGAACAGAAACTGGAAATGAGACTCCAGGGTGACTGGCTGCTGGAATATCACATCTGGCTGGTGGGATCTGGTGAGGGAAGATACGAAGTATATCCACATTAAGAAAGGACTTTCATTTCCCTTCTGTCTGTGACCAACCAGCCCCCGTTAACAGTGTGATCACTCCCCAAAGCTCAGCATGATAAAATCTGTTTCTCACTGGTAAGTTTGATCCCTAAATTCTTAAACTTGTTTTGATAACCACATCCCTCTTGACTTGCCATACAGTCACAGAAAAACCTCTAAATGCAGCTTTCTAGGATAGGCCTCCTTGCCAAGGAGAACCTGCATTCTAATTCCTCAGATTCAAACCAGACATGCTCAAACCAGCTGCTTCTGGATATTTGTACTGGTCTCCATGGTACCAGACTCACATACTTAGCGTGAACTTTAAAGAGTTCAAAGCCACATTAGAGGAGATACCAGACTTAGAAAGAAAACAGAATAAAAAATTCAGTCATTTGTAATTGTCTAATTATTAGTTGGTTTTCTTCAGATTAATTCTTTTTTTTTTCTTTTGAGATGGAGTCTTACTCTCTTGCCCAGGCTGGAGTGCAGTGGCACAATCTCGGCTCACTGCAACCTCCACCTCCCAGGTTCAAGCGATTCTCCTGCCTCAGCCTCCCAAGGAGCTAGGATTATAGGTGTGCACCACCATGCCTGGCTAATTTTTGTATTTTTAGTAGAGACAGGATTTCACTATGTTGGCCAGGCTGGTCTCAAACTCCTGACCTCAAGTGATCTGACCCTAGGCCTCCCAAAGTGCTGGGATTGTGGGTGTAAGCCACCATGCCCAGCTCATATTAATTCTTTTCTTAAACTCCCTGCAGTGTTTATTTTGTTTTTTGGAGGAGAACTAGGGGCCCATAAAAATAGCTATAAGTATTTATGTTTCTGTGGTCCATCTTGTGAGGCTCTCACTGGATAAGGTGTTGAGAGTGAAGCTGCTGTTTAGCTTTCAAGCATATTCTGTTTGTGCTACTTCTCCCTGTCCTAAGCTTCATTTTCATGATTTTTCTAGCCATTCACTCTGTGATTTGGGGAGGGAAATCACCACTTTTCCCTGCACTCTCTATCATGCAGGGAAAAGTGGTGAAAAGGTAATTTCCTTAGAAGAATAAAGAGCAATCAATTTCATTTTCAATACTTTCCCCTATAAAAATCCTAATGGAAGGGTCACCCAACCTTCCTAACTAGCAGCGTTGTATTAGGTTGGCACAAAAGTAACTGTGGTCTCTATCATGAAAGGTATGCAGTTACATTTGAATCAACCTAATAGGAAGCAAACTTTCAAAGTCATTGATCTCTCAACAGCTATGCCTGTCTATTAATGTTACACTATGGAATTTGGATATGCACCTATGAAGACTTTTCAAAACTAGAGCTCATGGCTAAACACATGATTTTGCATGTGATTGGACATATGAGTCAAGTGAAGCCAATCAAACTTTATCTCTTATGGGCTGTATCTGAAGCATAAACTTTCCAAGATAGACCACACTAAAAGCTGATGCCATCTGGCAGCAGTGTCCTAGAAAGAAGGTGCAGAATGTCTGCTGCTCAGATTATTGGGGCTACCCTGGCTCCCACCTCTCCCAGGGTTTTACCAATGAGCTGATGAAGTCTGTCTTTGACTCTGTAAATTGTCCTAACTCCTTTAAACCGCCACCCCACTTAGGTTAATTAGAATTGGTTTCTGTTGCTTGCAACCAAAGATCCTTAGTTGATTAAGAAATAAAACACAGGCCTGCATGCCTATTAAATGGAGTGGAGGATAACACTAGGAGGAAGAATGTCGATTTTTTTTTGTCACTATCTTTTCCTTGTTATTCAGTGTATTTATAATTAGAAGGTACATTTAGAAATTCAAAAAGGAAGGAAGCTTTTGAGCTTTGATACAGAATAATTTATTCAGGAACATTTGCTGACTGAGCCAAATGGATTTCTAGTTTGTGTGCTATTTGTATAGCTCTATGCAAATCAATTCACTTCCTCTACAGCAAAAATAATAGTATGACGCTCTTAACCTTCATCTCTGACCACATGCTTCTTGCCATTTTTTTTAGGGAGCATTGGGGAAGAGGTCCTTTTTTCCAACCTTTTTAAAACTAAAATTCAATGGTTTTTAGTATATTAACAAGGTTGTACAACCATTACTACTACCTACTTCCAGAACATTCTCATCCCCCTAAAATAAACCCCATATCCACTAGGAGTCACTTTGCATTTTCCCCTCACTTCAGTGTCTGGAAACCACTAATCTAGTTTCAGTCCCTATAGATTTCCCTATTCTAAACATTTCATATACATGAAATCATACAACATGTGGCCTTTTGTGTCTAGCTGTTTTCACTTTGTATAATGTTTTCAAGGTTCATGAAGAGGACTTTTAAAAATATAACCCTTTGGTTGGGTATGGTGACTCACACCTATAATCCCAGCACTTTGGGACGCCTAGGTGGGTGGATCACCTGAGGTCAAGAGTTTGAGACCAGCATGGCCAACATAGCAAAACCCCATCTCTACTAAAAATACAAAAGTTAGCCAGGTGTGGTGGTGTGCAACTGTAATCCCAGCTATTTGGGAGGCTGAGGCAGGAGAATCATTTGAACCTGAGAGATGGAGGTTTCAGTGAGCTGAGATCACACCACTGCACTCCAGCCTAGGCAACAGAGTGAGATGCAGTCTCAAAAAAAATAAAAAAATAAAAAATATATATATATATATATATGTAGAGAGAGAGAGAGAGAGAGCCTTTAGTAAAGCTCTCATCAAATACAACATTCATCTCCATCTCAATAACCTTCTCTCTATATATGTAGAGACCCTCCTGGAATCATTTTCCCTTTAAGATCTTATGAGGATTTATGATTTTGAACTCTAATGATTTGTGGATATATTCATGAGAAAGGAAGGAAAGAAGGAAAAAAGGAAAGAGGAAGGAAGGTAGGTTGGTTTTTCCCTTAAGATCTTACAAGAATTTATGATTTTGAACTCTTGTGGTTATATTCATGAGAAAGGAAGGGAGGAAGGAAGGGAGAGAGGGAGGGAGGGAGGGAGGGAAAAAAGGAAGAAGAATGAAAAAAAAGAAAAAAGAGAAATAAAACAAATATTTACAGGATAAAAATAAGGCCTGGAACCTTCTAAGGAACACCTTGGGGTCACCCTTTTCTGCTGCCCCTCTTTCTCACTATTCCCTCTTTTTCCTTATCTTTATTTTTATTAGACCAATGATCATTCCCAAATTAATGTTTATTCAGATATGTTGACTCCACTTCTTGGAACACCTCCAAGTGGAACAGCCCAGTATGCATTTGGATGTATGGGTCCAAGGCACAGGGTGATTTCTGCACTGGTGGTGGAGAATTGGGTGTCACTAGTATAAAGAACTGGTCACCAATTTGCAGGAAACTCTGGACAGTTTGAAGAAGAACTCATGGCAGGCAGAGCACTGAGGCATGTGACAGCCAGAAGGGGCATTCCTCAGCCAGCAATGGTCTCTTAAATATCTTGACCCTTTCATGATCCAGATCAAAAGAACTCATTTTCCTATTTGCAGTTCATCCTTCCTCTTTCTGGTTTTTGGAGGAGACAGAATTCTAAGCCCTGTGTTCTTTAATTCAACGACTGGCTACAAATTATGATTGAAGCAAGCCACAGCAGTTTAACAGCAGACCTGAGTATTAATCATGACAAATACTCAACAAACCAATACATATTGGACAGATTTAAGAAAAGGGATGATAAATGTTTACATATAAGCTACCATGAAGTGTATACTTGTTCTGTAGCTTGTCAGTATGAAGGTGTCTTTCTCAGATTGTTTGCTAAGAAGGGCAAAGAACTTTCTGATGATATAGAAAGATTTGTTGTAATGGTTCCAATGATGGTTGCCTTGTATCCATGAGACCATAAACATTTGTCATTGGAATCTGCATTTGTTAAGATGATGTTTGTTTACTTAAAGTTATAAACTGTATTTGTATAAGAGATTGATTTTTACCCACCAAGCTTGAAATAATTAACTTCATTGACTTTATTCTGTAGCTTCTCTAGACTCTAATTGGTGCCTAAGGGATGTGGGGTGAGAAAAAAAAAACCCTAGTTCTATATAAAGGCTATATAACTAAGTTATTTTTCAACCAGAAAGCACCTAGGTATTTTGTCTGGATTTCTTCCTACAGGCCTGTATTTTAATAAGCCTGGCAAATCTAGCACTCTAGCAATTATTTCTGGAATATTATTTCTGGAAATAATTGCATCAGTTTTTGTCCATCACTTGCCTAAGAAATGTATCTTTTTGTTTTCTGAGACGGAGTCTCACTCTGTGGCCCAGGCTGGAGTGCAGCAGTACAATTCAGCTCAATGCAACCTCTGCCTCCTGAGTTGAAACAATTCTCCTGCTTCAGCCTCCTGAGCAGTTGGGCCTACTGGTACCTGCCACCATATCTGGCTAGTATTTGTATTTTTAGTAGAGACACCATATTGGCCAGGCTGATCTTGAACTCCTGACCTCAGGTGATCTGCCCACTTTGGCCTCCCAAAGTGCTGGGATTCTAGGCGTGAGCTACCGTGCCTGACCAAGAAATGTGTTTTTTCCAAACTGTTCAACCAGCAACTGGGAGCTCAGTAGCAATCCCCTGATATGGCTGCGGCTCTGTCCTCAGAAAAGGCATTTTTCTGATTGACTGTTAGAATTAGAGGGATAACTAGAGATCATCTAATCCAGGCCCCCTTGATTTACAGATAAAGAAACTAAGAACCAGAAAGGTGAAGTATCTGTGATCACCCAACAAGACAGAGGCTGACCAGGACTAGGCTCAAGGTTTGCTGCTTTTCCTACACTACGTCTCTTTTCTATTGTTTTTGAAATATTTCTATATTGGAATAGAATATGTGTATCATAAAATTGACCATGTTAGCCATTTTTAACTGTACAGTTCAGCAGCATTAAGTACATTCATATTGTTGTATAGCCATCACCACCATTCACCTTCAGAACTTTATCATCATTCTAAACTCCCAGAGTTACTATTTAATAACTCCCCATGCTCCCTCCCCTATCCCTGGTAACCACTGTTCTGTTTCTTGTCTCTATGTATGTGACTATTCTGTGTACCTTATATAAGTGGAATCATAGAATATTTGTCCTTTTGTGTCTATCTCATTTCACTTAGCATTGTCTTCAAGGTTTATCCATGTTGTTGAATGTATCAGAGTTTCATTCCCTTTTAAAACTGAATAATACTTCACCACATTTGTTTCTCCTTTCATCTGTTGATGGACACTAGGGTTGTTTCCACCTCTTGGCTGTGTGAATGATGCTGCTATGAAATAATTATCTGTTTGGGTCTCTGCTTTCACTTCGTTTGGGTATGTAACCATAAGTGGAATTGTTGGATGATATGATAATTGAGGAAATGCCATATTGTTTTCCATAGGGGCTGTACCACTTTAAATTCCTTCTCCTTGTCATTACTATTATTTTTCATAGAGATGGAATCTTGCTATGTTGCTGGGCTAGAACTTCTGGGCTCAAGTGATTCTCCCACTTTAGCCTCCCAAAGCTGGGATTACAGGTGTGAACCACTGCACCAGGCCTATCTATTCCTTATTATTATTATTTTTTGAAGTGCAGTACCATTTAGAAAGAGGATTGGTTTGAGAGTTGTCAACCCCAACCTCAGGACTGATTAGCTGTATAATATTGGGTAAGCCAATTCACTACTCAGACTCAACCTCCCCAGTCAGGAAGAGATAAATGACCCTTGCTTGGCTGATCTCACAAAATTGTTATAAATGTAGTAATACACATATATACAAGATGAGATACATAGAATGCTTTATCAATTGAAACAGGTTATTTGATGTAAACTATTTTTAGCCATTTATACTAAATTCAAGTTAAATCCAACTCTAAAGGAGAAAACTGTGAGGTTTTAGGAAGGAAAGAGCTCTTTATTAGTAAGGAGAGAAATGTACTGTCCAGCAAAGAATTTTTTTTTTTTTTTTGAGCCAGAGTTTCACTCTGTTGCCCAGGCTGGAGTGCAGTGGCACCATCTCCATTCATTGCAACCTCTGCCTCCTGGGTTCAAGCAATTCTTCAGTCTCAGCCTCCCAAGTAGTTGGGATTACAAGCACATGCCACCATGCCTGGCTAATTTTTGTATTTTTAGTAGAGACGGGGTTTCGCCTTGTTGACCAGGCTGGTCTCAAACTCCTGACCTCAGGTAATCCACCTACTTCAGCCTCCCAAAGTGTTGGGATTACAGGCATGAGCCACTGTGCCCAGCCCAAGACTTTGAACTAGGGTATTTTTTTCTAAAATCTAGGCAGTTGGATGCTAAATAAAGAACGTTGTTTCTAAGCACAAGCGCTTAGTTACAGCCAGCTTGGGGGAAGCTGAGAAAAAGGCAAAATTGGGGTCTGCCAGCTGCGTCAGCCTGAAGCTCTAATGCAGTGTTTTATCGGAAACATTTAGAACTGTGTTTACCATCCTCTATAAACACGTCATCCCTATGACAATGTGGCTTATTCCCTTTGATTGATAATAACAGTTGCTGAAATATATCCAACAAATATCTTCATCTGAACTTAAATTACAGGCTTAGTTTTACTTCTGTAGATTAAACAGCAGCCTCTCAAATAGGAAATAAAAACTCCATGCTCACTTTTGAAAAAAGTTAGGGATAGCTGTTTTATTAAATTCACTCTTCATCACAAAGCAACTGGACAAATACTGATTTCGTAGTTACTGTAAAGGAGTAAAGGATGCAACAGAAGTAAGAAGGGCAGAGTGTCTACTCAAATGTGATCAAAGTCAGCACTGAGGATCTTATGAGATTAAAACAATGCTAGTAACCTGGATAAGATGGCATCCCCAAAAGACTATTTTCTTGCCTTTTTGTTTGTTTTAATAGTCAAGAGTCTTGCTCTGTCACTCAGGCTGGAATGCAGGGATGCAATCATAGCTCACTACAGCCTCAAACTCCTGGACTCGTTTTTTTCTTACCTCACATGCACTTAGATTTCTTCAGCCAACTCTTCTGCATCTATGCTAAGTAGTATCCCCACCCACTCTTTCTTCCTTTTTTTTTTTTGAGATGGAGTCTCACTGTGCAGTGGTACGATCTTGACTCACTGCAACCTCTGCCTTCTGGGTTCAAGCGATTTTCCTGCCGCAGCCTCCTGCGTAGCTGGGATTACAGGCATGTGCTACCACGTCTAGCTAATTTTTTGTATTTTTAGTAGAGATGAGGTTTCACCATGTTGGCCAGGCTAGTCTCGAACTCCTGACCTTAGGTGATCTGCCTGCCTCAGTCTCCCAAAGTGCTGGGATTATAGGCGTGAGCCACCACGCCCAGCCAATAGTATCTCTTTTAAAATTATTTATTTATTTTTTGAGATGGAGTCTCATTCTGTTGCCAGGCTGGAGTGCAATGGTGTGATCTTGGCTCACTGCAACCTCCGCCTCCTGGGTTCAAATGATTCTCCTGCCTTAGCCTCCCTAGTAGCTGAGACTACAAGCACATGCCACCATGTCCAGCTAATTTTTGTATTTTTAGTAGAGAGGGGGTTTCACCATATTGGCCAGGCTGGTCTCGAACTCCTGACGTTGTGATCCTCCTGCCTCGGCCTCCCAAAGTGCTGGGATTACAGGCATGAGCCACTGGGCCTGGCCACTCCTTACCTATTAAATAGAAAAGGCCATTGGACCTAGAGAGTGTATATATGGTCATACTGGCCAGGAAAGAGACTTCCTTCCTAGGCTCCAAAACTCTATGGTGGAGATAGAGAAGCAAAATCAGTGTTTTCTGAATCTGGCACTAAGGAGGAGAAAGATATTAGGATCATAAGGTCCTGAATTCAGGTCATAAGGTCAAGGGGAGACTGAAGCATAGGGCCACCACACCCAGCTAATTTTTGTATTTTTAGTAGAGACGGGGTTTCACCATGTTGGCCAGGATGGTCTCAATCTCTTGACCTTGTGATCTGCCCTCCTCAGCCTCCCAAATTGCTGGGATGACAGGCATGAGCCACCATGCCTGGCAAGACTCTATCTTTAAAAAAAATAATAAATAAGTAATTTAATATCCAGCAACACATAATGTATTAAATAATAAATCATGACATATCCATATAATGGAATATTATGCTGTCCACACAAATGATGCTACTATAAAAGAATATAGTAACAATACTTAGTGATATAAGGAAATGCTTATAATATATTGTTCTATGTTCTCCAAGATCCTAATTTGTCATGTGTGTACGTGTGTGTATAAACATTGTAAGGATATACAAGCACACCCCAGAGATACTGCAGGTTTGGTTCTAGACCACTGCAATGAAGCAAGTATCACAATAAAATGAGTAACAGATTTTTCTTGTTTTTCCAGTGAATATACAAGTTATGGGCTGGGCGTGGTGGCTCACGCCTGTAATCCCAGCACTTTGGGACGCCAAGGCAGGCAGATCACGGGGTCAGGAGTTTGAGAACAGCCTAGCCAACATAGTGAAACCCCGTCTCTACTAAAAATAAAAAAATTAGCTGGGTGTGGTGGCGGGTGCCTATAATCCCAACTACTTGGGAGGCTGAGGCAGGATAATTGCTTGAACCCAGAAGGTAGATGTTGCAGTGAGCCAAGATTACGCCACTGCATTCCAGCCTGGGCGACAGTGCAAGACTCCGTCTCAAAAAAAAAAAAAAAAACTTATGCTAATACTGTACTATAGGCTATAAAGTGTGCAATAGCATTGTCTATAAAAGGTATGTACTTTAATTAAAAAATGCTTTATTGCTAAAAAGTGCTAAGGATCATCTGAGTCTTCAGTGAGTCATAATCTCTTTGCTAGCGGAGGGTCTTGCCTTGATGTTGATGGCTGCTGACTAATCAGTGTGGTGGTTCCTGAAGGCTGTGACTGTGGCAATTTTTAAAAATAAGACAACAATGAAGTTTACTGCTTCTATTGACTCTTCCTTTCATGAAAGATTTTTCTGTGGCTTGCAATGCTGTTTGATAGCATTTTCCCTATAGTAGAACTTCTTTCAAAATTGACGTCAATCGGCTGGGCCCAGTGGCTCATGCCTGTAATCCCAGTGTTTTGGGAGGCCGAGGCGGGCAGACCACCTGAGATCAGGAGTTCAAGACCAGCCTGGACAACATGGTGAAACTTTAAAAAAAAAAAAAGGTTTAGTAGAAACCTATCTCTACTAACAATACAAAAATTAGCCAGGCGTGGTGGCACACGACTGTAGTCCCAGCTACCCAGGAGGCTGAGACTTGAGAATTGCTTGAGCCCAGGAGGGGGAGGTTGTGATGAGCCGATATTGTGCCATTGCACTCCAGCCTGGGCAACAGAGTGAGACTCTGTCTTAAAAAAAAAAAAAAGATTGGAGTCAATCCTCTCCAATCCTGCTGCTGCTTTATCAACTAAGGTTATATAAAAGTCCAATCCGTTGTTGTAATTTCAACAATGTTCGCAGCATCTTCACAGAAGTAGAGTCCATCTCAAGAAATCACTTTCTTTGCTGATTTATAAGAAGCAACTCCTCATCGGTTCAAGTTTTATGAGATTGCAGCAATGCACATCTTTAGGCTCCACTTCTAATTCGAGTTCTTTTGCTATTTCCAACACAACTGCAGTTACTTTCTCCACTAAAATCTTGAACCCCTCAAAAGTACCCTGAGAATTAGAATCAACTTCAAAACTCCTTACTTGTCAATGTTGATATTTTGGCTTCCTCCCATAAGTCACAAATATTCTTGATAGCATCTAGAATAGTAATTCTTTCCAGAGGTTTCCAATGTACTTTGCTCAGATCCATCAGAAGAATCACTATCTATGGCACCTATAGCCTTACAACACATATTTTTTAAATAATAAGATTTGAGGCCAGGTGTGGTGGCTCATGCCTGTAATCCCAGTGCTTTGGGAGGCTAAGGTGGGAGGATCACTTGAGGCCAGGAGTTCAAGACCAGCCTGACCAACATAGTGAGACCTCATCTCTACAAAAAATTATTTTTTAATTAGCTGGGCATGATGGTCAATGCCTGTAGTCTTAGCTACTCTGGAGGCTGAGGCAGGAAGATTGCTTGAGTGCAGGACTTTGAGGTTGCAGTAAGCCATGTGCACCACTGCACTCCAGTCTAGGTGACAGAGTGAGGCCCTGTCTTTAAAAAAAAAATAAAATATGACTTGAAAGTCAAAATTGCTTCTTGATCCACGGGCTACAGAATGATGTTCTGTAAGCAGGCATGAAAACATTAATCTTCTTGTCATTCTCATCAAAGATCTTAGGTGACTAGGTGCATTGCCAATGAGTAGTAATTTTTTTTGAGACAGAGTCTCACTCTGTTGCCCAGACTGGAGTGCAGTGGTGTGATCTCAGATCACTGCAACCTCCACTTCCTGGGTTTAAGTGATTCTCATGCCTCAGCCTCCCAAGTAGTTTGGACTACAGGTGCACACCACCATGCCCAGCTAATTTTTGTAATTTTAGTAAAGATGGGGTTTCACCATGTTGGCCAGGCTGCTCTCAAACTCCTGACCTCAAGTGATCCATCTGCCTCGGCTTCCCAAGTGCTGGGATTACAGGCATGAGCCACCATGCCCAGCCAATATTTCGAAAGGAATATTTTATTTTCTGAGCAGTAGGTCTCAACTGTGGGTTTAAAATATTTAGTAAACCATGGTAGAAACAGATGTGCTGTCATCAGGGCTTTGTTGTTCTATATAGAGTGCAGGTAGAGTAGATTTAGCATAATTCGTAAGGGCTCTAGAATTTTTGGAATTGTAAGTGAGCACTGGCTTCAACTTAAAGTCACCAGAAGCATTAGCCCTCAACAATAGAGTCAGCTTGTCTTTTGAAGCTTAGAAGCCAAGCATTGACTTCTCTACAGCTACAAAAGTCCTAGCTGGCATCTTCTTCCAATATAATGCTGTTTCTGTACAGGATTCCTAACTTATGGTAAGTAAAGAATGTCACTTTCTAACAGGCCCAGAAGCCCAAAGTCATCTTGGGACCTCAATAGGAGAGGAATTTACTCAACTCTTAGATGTTTGAGGATAAAAAGCCATAGCTGGGCTCAGCTTTAAAAAGGTCTTATCTGAGATTCCTTATGGAACAGAGTTCCATCAAGCCAATTTAAAAACTCTATATGAAAAAAAATTATTCTTGCTGTAGTTTATACAAATAATCAGGCCAAGTATAATAAAGCAAATCAGTCTTACCATGATTTGTCTTTAGTAAAAATGGGAGACTGGAGAGAGAAAAAAATTTGTGTTTCAAGAACTATGGTACACCTGTTATTAGATTCTAGTCTCATTGGTTGTTTTTGAGGATTTTTTCCCCTGCAATTTAAGCTAACCTTGCTTATTCCTGCGAACCAATCAGTGATCTCCGACTGCAGCTTAGAAGAAACAAGAGGGGTGGGCAACATAAAAAATCTGGATCAATATTCTAATTCTGGGCACATATTGATATCAACTAGCATCCCCATATCAGCATGGTCCCAGCAGTTGCCCAGTTCATGGAAAGCCTTCTTATTTAGTTTACTTGGGATAATTTTACTTATTTTGCTTTAGTCTTGTGAAATATATTGCTGCTGTACTCTTTGTGGAGGAATGCAGAATAAGCTTACTCAATGTTTTCCTAAATTGAACACTTACTAATCTTCCAGATACCAGATTTGGTCAGAACTCAAAGTTATGAATGGCCCTCAACATACTGTTGCTTTTTGACTGAGCTCCTCTCTATCCTGAATGCAAGAGACCCAATAGTTAGGCAGGAATATCATTGCCCCTATTCAGCCTGAAGAAGCTGCAGAAGATGAATCTTCATTCCCCTGCAACCCTTAGGATTAAGGGTTCTCTTATAAAAGAGTGGGCGGGGGGTGAAGGGTATGTCAGAGAGAGCCAGAGTGACTCCATCTTGCATAGAGGCTAAGTAAAATAAGGCTGAGACCTACTGGGTGGCATTCCCAGATGGTTAGGCATTCTAAGTCAAAGGATGAGATAGAAGGTAGGCACAAGATACAGGTCATAAAGACCTTGCTGATAAAACAGTTGCAGTAAAGAAGCCAGTCAAAATCCACCAAAACCAAGGTGGCGACAAGAGTGACCTCTGGTCGTCCTCACTGCTACATTCCCACCAGCGCCATGACAGTTTACAAATGCCATGGCAACATCAGGAAGTTGCCCTATATGGTCTAATGAGGCACAAATAATCTACCCCTTGTTTAGCATATAATTTTAAAAAATCATAAAAATGGGCAACCAGCAGCCCCTGGGGCTGCTCTGTCTATGGAGTAGCCATTCTTTATTCTTTTACTTTCTTAATAAATTTAATAATACACACACACACACACACACATAAATATAAGGCTTTTTCACCTACATTAAAAATCTGTTACTCAGCATAGCCACCTTCACCAATGATCTTAGTTAGAGCTAGAGAACTTAATGCAGCTTCTCCATTTAGGGCTTGCTGCTTTACCTTGCACATTTATGTTATGGAGACCACTTCTTTCCTTAAACCTCAGGAACCAACATCTGCCAGCTTCAGCTTTTTCTCCTGCACCTTCCTCATATCTCTTAGCCTTCATACAATTGAAGAGAGTTACGGCCTTACTCTGGATTAGGCTTTGGCTTAAGGGAATGTTATGGCTGATTTGATCTTCTATCCAGACGACTAAAACATTCTCCCTAACAGTAATAGAGCTGTTTTCTTTCTTATCATTTGTGTGTTCACTGGAGTAGCTTAGCAAACAAACTTGGCTAAGCTGATTGGTGCAAGGCAGCCTTGCTTTTGGCCTATGTCAGCTTTCAACATGCCCTTCTCACTAAGCTTAATCATTGTTAGCTTTTGATTTGAAGTGAGAGATGGGCAACTCTTCCTTTCACTTGGACACTTAAAGGCCATTGTAGGGTTATTAATTGGCCTAATTTCAATACTGTTGTGTCTCAGGGAATAGGGAGGCTGGAGGAGAGGGAAAGAGACTAGGAAAACAGCCAGTCAGTGGAGAGGTCAAAATACACACAACATTGATCAAAATTAAGCCATTTTATATGGGCTTGGTTTGTGGTGCCTGGAAACAGTTATAATAGTAACTTCAAAGATCAGTGATCACAGATCACCATAAGAAATATAATAACAATGAAAAGTTTGAGGCCAGGCTCTGTGGCTCACGACTATAATCCTAACACTTTAGGAGGCTGAAGTGGGAGGGTCACTTGAGCCTGGGAGTTCAAGACCAGCTTGGGCAACATGGTGAGACCCCATAGCTACTAAAAATACAAAAAATTAGCCGGGTGTTGGGGTGTGCACCTGTACACCCAGCCACTCGAGAGACTGAGGTAGGAGTTCGGGAAATGGAGGCTGTAGTGAGTCAAGATCATGACACTGCATTCCAGCCCGGGCGACGAGAGGGAGACCCTGTCTAAAAAAAAAAAAATGTTTGAAATGTTGCTACAATTACTAAAATGTGACCCAGAGGCATGAGGTAAGCTCATGCTGTTGGAAAATGGTGCTGATAGACTTGCAGGACATAGGGTTGTCAGAAATCTTATATTTGTAAAAAACACGGTATTTGCAAAATGCAGTATCTGCAAAGCACAGTAAAATGAAGTATGCCTATACACCGAACCATTAGCAGTGCTTAGTTCTGCGTAGCAGAATTGTGAATGCTTTTGATTTCTTTCTTTATGCTTTTCTGCATTTTCAAAAATCAAAATATACCAGAGGACCCTCCCTGCAAATAATCTGTGGTGCTGACTTCTCACAAAGCAGTCATATAAGCCTCCGGAAGACCTTCAGGATTGGAACAGTAAGAAAGTAAAATAAATTGGAAGATGTGGCCTGGGTGCAGTGGCTCAAACCTGTAATCCCAGCACTCTGGGAGGCCGAGTCAGGTGGGTCACTTGAAGTCAGGAGTTTGAGACCAGCCTGGCCAACATGGTGAAACTCTATCTCTATTAAAAATAGAAAAATTAGCCAGGCATGCTGGTGGGCACCTGTAATCCCAGCCACTTGGTAGGCCGAGGCAGGAGAATCGTTTGAACCCCGGAGGTAGAGGTTGCAGTAAGCTAAGATTGTGCCACTGCACTCCAGCCTGAGTGACACAGCAAGACTGTCTCAAAAAAAAAAAAAAAAAGAAAGAAAGAAAGAAAAAGAAAAGAAAAGAAAAGAAAAAGGAAGACAAGTGGATCTGTGCACATCTCTGCAGAGGAGACAGACAGATATGGGTGTTCCCAGAGCTGCTGTGAACACACATACTTCTACCCTATTCTTTTTTTTAGTGTTGCTTTCACTGTGAGTCACTGGTGATGAAGGCAGGTCCTCGGGAAGATGTCCAGGTTGGGTTTGCTTCCCAGGTGAAACTGCTCTCCCCTGGTGAGTCCCAGAAAGTTCTCAATCTCTGCTGCCCACGGCCTCCTCTCATGAATCCTTTTACCCTCTCTGCTATCATATGGTTGACCCCTGCTGGGTAGAGGCTACCAAAACTCTGATAAAATTCCTCAATATACACTGAATAGGATATAAAAGGCACGATGCTCATGCCTGTAATCCCAGCACTTTGGGAGGCTGTGGTGGGTAGATCACCTGAAGTCAGGAGTTCAAGACCAGCCTGGCCAACATGGTGAAACCCTGTCTCTACTAAAAATACAAAAATTAGCCAGGTGTGGTGGTGGGCTTCTGTAATCCCAGCTACTCCGGAGGCTGAGGTAGGAGAATCACTTGAACCTGGGAGGCAGAGGTTGCAGTGAACTGAGATTGTGCCACTGCACTCCAGCCTGGGCCACCACAGAGTGAGACTCACTCTCAAAAAAAAAAAAAAAATGTGTGGCTGGGCGCAGTGGCTCGCGCTTGTAATCCCAGCACTTTGAGAGGCCGAGGTGGGTGGATCACGTGGTCAAGAGATCGAGACCATTCTGGCCAACATGGTGAAACCCCGTCTAGTACAAAAAATTAGCCGGGCGTGGTGATGCGTGCCCGTAGTCCCAGCTACTCGGGAGACTAAGGCAGGAGAATTGCTTGAAACCGGAAAATGGAAGTTGCAGTGAGCCGGGACTGCACTCCAGCCTGGCGATAGAGCCAGACTCTGTCTCAAAAAAAAAAAAAAGTGTGTGGTTGCAGTTTGCCCTAAGTGGGCCCATGTTGTCTGGGCGTTCAGGAGCTAAAGTTAGAAAAGGCTTTGAAGTGTCCGAAGAGGACAGACAGGTAAGTGACTCGCAGCTCAACAGCTTCACCCTCTGGCTTTGTTGGTCCTTGGCTCCGTGGTGCTCAACGTCCGTGTGAGTCTCAGGGAGCGAAAGCCCAATCCACAGCCCACCTGTTTGTATTTCTCAGTCTCCTTTGAGGTTCTCAGAACTCAAGGAGAGCTCCCTTAGAAAATACGACTGCCGTAGTGTAATTGAAATATCAAAAACCTTTGTTATTAAAAAAACCCCAAATCTTTATTATGTCACATGTAATAAAATATAAATGTGCTAACTTGGCTTAAATAGGTTGAACCACATAATATTAAATAAAGCAAAAGGTAAAAAAGAAACTTAAAAATAATTTTTTTTGATGGGGTCTCACTCTGTTGTCCAGGCTGGTCTTAAACTCCTGGCCTCAAGCAATCCTCCTGTCTAGGCCTCCAAAAGTGCTGAGATTACAGGCCTGAGCTACTAGGCCCAGCCAAGAAACTATTTAAGTTCTGAAAGTTTTGTGGTGCTCACTTTGGCAGCACAAACTAAGAACTAAAAGTTTTGTGATATACTTTCTTAAATTGATCATTCTATTTTAGTCTTTCTACCTGATTATAAGAATTTGGAACAGAGTCTCATAAACATGACTTTGGCTTGGTGCAGTGCCTCATGCCTGTAATCCCACCTTTTGGGAAGATGAGGCAGGAGGATCAATCACTTAAGGCCAGGAGTTTGATACTAGTCTGGGCAACATAGTGAGACCCTGAATCTACAAAAAATAAAATTAGGCATGTGTAATGATGTGTGCCTGCAGTCTTAGCTACTTAGGAGGCTGAGGCAGGAGGACCCCTTGAGCCCAGGAGTCAAGACTGCAGTGAGCTGATTGTCTCACTGCACTCCAGTCCAGGTGACGGAGTGAGACTCTGTCTCTCTTAAAAAAAAAATTAACATGACTTCATTGCTCATAAAACGTTGTGATGAAGAGTCACAATATTTTGAGTCACTATTCTCTTCACTACATTTTTGCAGAGGTATAGTGGAGGAGAACAAAAAATGGCCCAAACCAAGCCTTTTAAAGCCTCCTGAAGCACTCAGCTTATTTTCTGTCTTGTCCCTTTAAAGGAGAGACATGGCTGGTTCCATCATTCTCTCTCTATTTCAGTGTCACTACACACTTCCACCATTTCCACTGGTCACGTGGAATTGTTAACTACAGTATTTGTTGCTGTATTTTATTTTTCTGAGACAGAGTCTCGCTCTGTCATCCAGGCTGGATGCAGTGGTGTGATCTCAGTTCACTGCAACCTCCACCTCCTGGATTCAAGTGATTCTCCTGCCTCAGCCTCCTGAGTAGCTGGGATTACAGGCACACACCACCATGCCCAGCAATTTTTGTATTTTTAGTGGAGACGGGGTTTCGCCATTTGGCCAGGCTGGTCCGAAACACCTGACCTCAAGTGATCCGCCCACCTCAGCCTCCCAAAGTGCTGGGATTACAGGCATGAGCCACCTGCCTGGCCTGTTTCTGTATTTGTATCTGAATAGTATTTGTATCTGAACAGTCACTCGTTCCTCTTGAAGTCTAGGATCACTTCAGAACAGATAGAATAATGTAAATATGTGAGCTGGCAATTTGGAAATAACATTCCACAGAGACAATCTTGTCCCTCCCCAGAGCCCTGGCTGCACATATGCATAAAAAGGAACACCTTAGTTAAAGAATCCTTCCATCCCCATGCATCTGAATAAATAGCTGAAATGAATTTTCAACTGAGTTTTTACAACGCTCATCGCAAGCTCTTTGCCCTCATTAAATTATCAGGAAAATGCAGGTAATCACATCATTCTCTGCAGCACTTCACCCAAAGAAACCTAGCCCAATATGGTAACATCAGAACAATTCTTCGCCTCACGTCTTCCTTTGAAAGACAAAGAAAACACAGAACCATTCTGCTTCTCTCCGGGAAGAAAGGCAAAGCATTTCCCAAGGTCCTCAGAACACCATCTGGCTGCAGTCTTTCCTTTTAGGGACCTGGTGTTTTCTGGCTCAGGGACAAAGCGCATTTATTTCAGATGGATCAACACTGTCACCCAGCGGGCAGACAGCTAGGCAGGCTGAGGCCTTAGCCTTGCTCCTGGTTTGACAGCCAGATACAGACAGCCAGTATATGAATAGGAACCTGTTTGTTTCAGGTGATTAGGATTAATTGTTAATATTCTCTTACAGGGAGCTGGGACAACCTCAGCTGACAAGCCTTTGATTTGGATGTCATGGGTGAGTGAAACTTAAGAAAGATATACATTTTCATTGTGCTGATGCTTTTTTTTTTTTTTAAGCCACCAGGGAATTTATAGGTAGCACAGGCTGTAAACCAACCAAGCACGTCTGCCAAGACTCAGAATCACATAGGCTTGAAGGAGCAGGGTGGTATTTAGTCACCTGTCAGGTACTGTGGGAAGACTCCTCTACCACAAAATAAGACCGCTTGTTCATTGTTCATAGTGACAGTGATGAATATTTTGAAAATTGAAAATAGATGTGTCTGTGTGTGTGCCTGTGTACTGAAATTTCAGGAGATAATTTGCATTACTATGGTGAAATCAGTGGATGAGTTCGTCCTGCCTTCTCTATTTTGTATATATCTTAGAAGACACGCACGGGATGCAGTCTCTGTCCCATCTCATTTGTACCGAGTCCCTTTCTCTTGTCTAAACTGTCACTTGACACTTGAAACAAGCTGGCTTCCTTCGCATATTTCAGTAAGAGGCTCTGTGCCTTATTGCTAAATGTACATTTGAATTATGTCTTCTCCCCAGCTGGAATTCATCAACAAGCTGAAAGCATTCATCTGAGATCACTTTACACTTCTTATAAGCATGTCCGAAGAAGTGGGGGCTGAGACTTCACCTTGTAGGAACTCTTGCAGAATTTGGATTAAAAGCAGTCTCTGTTCGAGGTGAAAAAATCTGGATTTGAATTCTGATCTCACCACATGTGAGCTCTTTGACCTTAGATGAGCTGACCTTTGTCTCAGTTTCCACCTTTATGATCAGGGATAAAATTAGTACCTACTCCCTGGATTGCTTTGGCAATTTAGATAATACACATGAATAACTTAGCACAGTGCCTATAATTAAAGATCAATAAATGTTGGTATTACTATTGTCATTATTACACTGATACTATCATACATATTATTCCCAAAATGCAACTTTCATAAAATGTCTCTAGACTAGCAGGTGAAATCATGGCATCTTTTTAGCTGGAAGTGTCCTGAGAGATCATCAGTCATTGCTTCTCATTAAAATCACACAGAGAAACTTTTAAAACAAACACTGATACCTCAAGGTAGCCAGATGAAATAATACTTATTGTATGAACATTTTAGATGAAATTCTAGAAGGGGCAAAACTGATCTATAGTGACAGAATGCGGATCAGTGGTGGCCTGGGGATGACATAGGAAGGACTGGCAGCTAATGGGCCAAAGGAAACTTTCTGAGATGATGGCAGTGTTTTCTATCTTGACTGTGGAAGTGATTACATGGGTTCAAACATTTGTCAAAACTCATTGGTGCTTAAAATATTCACTTGAAATGAACACATTACATTGTATGTAAACTATATTGTAATAAAGAGAATACTGATGCTGGGTCTCACCCACAGACATTCTGATTTAATTGTTCGAGGGTGAAGCCCAGAAGTCATTTTTTTTTCATGTCTCCAAAGCATCAGCCAGGATTGAGAGTCACTGATTAACCCAGTCTTCTATTTTTCCAGATGACATAAACCCAAACAAATACAGCTGGTTAAAAGGGAGGGTCCTAGACTAAAATCCAGGTCACCTGGTTCCTTGTGCTCCAAACCTTACCTTTACTTACAACATGTCCTCTGCCTGGAAGCGCTTTCTCTTCCTTCTTCTCATCTCTCTGTCAAAATCCCACCTACGCTTAGGGCCTAGTATACAGTTGGCTTTAACCAATAGTATGAGCAAGAGCATACCACATAACTTGAGGCTGGAGTGCAGTAGTGTAATCACAGCTCCCTGCAGCCTTGACCTCACAGGCTCAAGTGATCCTCTTGCCTCAACCTTCTGAGTAGCTAGGGCTATGGGAATATACTACCAAGCCCAGCTAATTTTTTTAAATTTTGTAGAGACAGGGTCTCACTATGTTGCCTAGGTTGGTCTTGAACTCTTGGGCTCAAACAATCCTCCCCACCGCCGGCCTTCCAAAGTGCTGGGATTACTGGCATGAGCCACTGTGTGTGGCCACAACCATTCCTTCTTCAAACAAGCACCATGTTGTGAGGAAACCCAAGTGGCTATGCATATATGACACTTCTCAGGAAGCCTCAGGCTGTGGCTCACCCCACTGAACTAGGAGCTCTTTGGCAGAAGGAACTGTGGCTTATTTTATTGACTGAGTGAGTGAGTGAATGTATCTTCAATATTCAGTACTTGTGTTTGGCACAGAGCAGTCAACAAACATTTGTTGAACTGAAAAACTGGTGGAAGGGAATTAATATTTACTGCCTATGATATGCCAGGAATTAAAACAAGCACTTTGTGCACAACATCTCACTGAATTTTTATGATAATTTTTTGAGTTAGTTATTATTTCCCCCTTTTGAAAGGGAGGATACAAGCTCAGAGAAGCTTTGTAATTTACCAAAGGTCACACAGCAAGCAAATAGTAGAACCAAGGTTTGGACTCGAGTCTGTTTGTTTTCAAAGTTCATGCTTTTCTCTACCACACTAGGCTGTTTCACTTATGGTAGTATTTCTACTAGGTCTAACACTACGGATTTTTTTTTTTTGAGATGGAGTCTCACTCCGTCACCCAGGCTGGACTGCAGGGGTGAGATCTCAGCTCACTGCAACCTCCGCCTCCTGAGTTCAAGCGATTCTTCTGCCTCAGCCTCCCGAGTAGCTGGGACTATGGGCACGCACCACCATGCTCTACTAATTTTTGTATTTTTAGTAAAGATGGGGTTTCACTATACTGGCCAGGCTGGTCTCGAACTCCTGAGCTCGTGATCCACCCGCCTCAGCCTCTCAAAGTGCTGGGATTACAGACTTGAGCCACTGGACCTGGCCCTACACTATGGATTTTTATGTAGCTGTATCTCCTCAACTAGGTTATAAGCTTCATGAAGGTGAGAAGTAAATTTTAGCACTTAATTTTCATATGAACTCATGAGGTGAGTAATTTGGTCATCTCAGTTTTAAGAGAGTATTCAATTTTTAACTTCATTAGAGTAACAGTAAGGATAATGCAATAGTTATAAGATCTGCAGTTACAAGAAGACCTGAAGTCAAGGGTTATCGGAGGGTTGTGATTTAAGCTGAGCTATTTTGGCAGCCTTCCGTTGACTCTGTGAATGATCCCAAATCATGCAAGCATCACGCCCAACAGCCCAGTTAAAAGAGTCATTATATCACAAAGCACATACCGAAAAACTCCTGGGATGATATTGTGCCTTTGAACCAGAAGAGGACAATTGCTGCCTGTGAATTTAGATGCAGATATAATGTTATATTGGAGCAGCCGAAAGGAACTCAGAATACTCTAAAAGAAAAAAAGTTGTAACGATATTAAATTCCAGGCAACAAATCTGCTTCATTCAGCAATATTTGCATCCTTGAATGAAAAAAAATTTTTTTTTTTGAGACGGAGTTTCGCTCTTGTTATCCAGGCTGGAGTGCAATGGTGCGATCTCAGCTCACTGCAACCTCCGCCTCCTGGGTTCAGGCAATTCTCCTGCCTCAGCCTCCTGAGTAGCTGGGATTACAGGCACGCGCCACCATGCCCAGCTAATTTTTTGTATTAGTAGAGACGGGGTTTCACCATGTTGACCAGGATGGTCTCAATCTCTTCACCTCGTAATCCACCCGCCTCGGCCTCCCAAAGTGCTGGTATTACAGGCTTGAGCCACTGCGCCCAGCCGAATGGAAAATTTTAAACTCTATCCTCATTTCTCCCTTAGAAATGCTTTCATAAGCTCACCAAAGACCTCTGTATTGCTAAGACCAGTGGACATTTTCATGTTTCTAATATTACTTGACCTATTTATTTATTTATTTATTTAGATAGGATCTCACTCTGTTGCCTAGGCTGGAGTGCAGTGGTATAATGACGGCTCACTGTAGCCTTGACTTACCAAGGCTCAGATGATCCTCCTACCTCAGCCTCCTGAGTAGCTAGTACTATATAGGCATGCGTCACCACACCTGGCTAAGTTTTGTATTTTTTATAGAGATGGGGTATCGCCATGTTGCCCAGGCTAGTCTCGAACTCCTGGGCTCAAGTGATCTACCTGCCTTGGCCTCCCAAAGTGCTGGGATTAAGGCGTGAGCCATTGCACCTGGTCTACTTGACTTCTTTATAGCATTTGAAATTATTGAACAGCATCTCCTCCAACTCTCGGCTGGGTTTCTGTGATCACTCTGTCTTCTGTCTTCTTTCTGTTTGTCTAGGTCTTGCTTCCTAGTCTTCATCTCATGCACAACTTTTTCTCTACGTGACCTCTAAATATCTACTGTACTAAAAGCTCACATCTTGTCTCCTGCCATTCACTCTCTTCACACACTCTTTGGATAACCCATAATTCTAACTACTATTTATGTCTACCGAGTGACTAAAAGTCTATCAAAGCTAGTGCTCTCCTCTGAGCACCAGACCTGTGCACTGACTTGCCTACTTCTTGACGTCTCCACATTGATGTCACTCAGGCACCTCAAACTCAACATGACCCACCTGAAACTTTCATCTTTTTCTTCAGTTGTTCTTATGGTGGATCGAAGATGGCTGTATATTCTTTGCCACTCTATGCATCAAGAGATGGAGGTCTATTTCTACTCCCCTTGAATCTGTGCTGGCCTGTGACAGGCTTTGGAAAATAACAGACTGTGTAACTTTTGAGGCCAGACGTTAAGAGATGTATAGTTTCCATCTTCACCTCTTGGAGTTTTCCTTTTTCAAACAGACGCCATGTTGTGGGGAAGCCTGAGCAGCTATGTGGAGAGGCCCTCATGAGGAGAAAGGGGGCCATTGGCTAACAGTCATAACTCAGCTCCCAATGACGGTGGCACTGCCTGCCAGCCCAATGAAGGAGGCTGTTTTTCAGCTGTACTCTAACTGTCCCAGCCAGTGCTACATGAAAGAGGCCATCCCTGCCAAGACCTGAGTAAGGTCATGAGTAAATTTAGGTTGTTTTAAACTTCCAAGTTTTTAATTTATTTTTCTTTTTTTTTTTTAGAGACAGGGTCTCGCTATGTTGCCCAAGCTAATCTTGAACTCCTGGGCTCAAACAATCCTCCCACCTTGGCCTCCCAAAGTGCTGGGATTACAGGTATGAGCCACCACACCCAGCCTGGGGTGGCTTGTTGTGCAGTAATAGATAACAAGACATTTCTTATCCTCCTCCTCCTGAATTCTGTATCTCAAAAAATAGTGCTACTATTCTAAGTGTCCAGGTGAGAAGCTAGAGACACCTTAAATTCTTCCCTCACTGACATATCAGATCTTACAGAGTCTTACTTCTAACTGTCACTCACACTCAGCATCCTTTTCCATTCCCATCCACTGTTACTGCCTGATCATTTCCCTCCTGGTTAAATGCTGTTAAGACCTGTTAAGGTCTGTCACTTGGACCGTTTCCATACCATTCTTCCAAAATGATCTTTCTAACATACAAAAAAGTTTCTTCATGTTACTTGTCTGTTTAAGATCCTTTAATGATGCTAGGTATGGTAGCTTATGCCTTAATCCCAGCACTTTGGGAGGCTAAGGCAGGCGGATCACTTGAGGCCAGAAGTTTAAGATCAGCCTGGCCAACATGGTGAAACCCTGTCTCTACTAAAAATACAAAAATTAGCTGGACATGGTAGTGGGTGCCTGCAATCCCAGCTATTGGGGAGGCTGAGGGAGGAGAATTGCTTAAACCTGGGAGTCAGAGGTTGCAGTGAGCCAAGATTGCACCATTGCACTCCAGCCTGGACGACAGAGCAAGACTCCAACTCAAAAAAAAAAAAAAGATAAAAAAGAAAGGGGTACATAAATAATACCCTCTCTATATCCGAAGGTATTGTGGCCTGTGGGATAGACCTTGTTGTCCCAGTGAGAAGTCTGACCCCCCTTAGCTGTGATTCTACCCTCTCATCCACCCAGCTTCTCTGTATCTGCAAGTGAAACCTAGCTCAACAGCTTACAAAGCCCATCATCCTAGAAACACCTCCAATGAGACCAAGAAAGAATTAGCAGTGCCCATGGCCATCAGACTGAGAGACCATTCACTCATTCATTGATTCATTCAGCAAATATGTTCTCAATGTTTATCATGAGCTGGGCCCAGGGATAGGGACTGGGGCTACAATGGTGAACATGATACAGTCTTACCCATCAAGAAGCCTAATGGGCAGAGGAAGCCAACTTCAAAGCAGGCTGGGAAGGCAAGGCTGTCCTCCCTGTACTCCCAGAACCCACCACATACTCTCTGTGGCTCAGGCCATCCTTGGAAGAGCTCTGTCTATACACTGATGCTTCCACCAGAGTATCTACTGCTGTTCACCTTTCAGGTACAGCTCAATCACTTCACTACCATGCAGGCCTTGTGGTTCCCTGGTTAGATGTAATGAAAGAGAAGGAAGAGATAGCTAAGTCCCTGATCCAGCCATGCAACTCTTTTGGAGGACATTAGAGTTCTTGGCCAAGTTGTCTGTGTTTTATAACCTTCTTCATTCTTATTTGTATTCTCTTTCATTTCTCTAGTCACAGGATCATTCCCTTCCTCTTTCTGATCTAAAAAATGATCAACTTTTTGGAAATTTAGGGGACTCAGCCAATACCGTCCAGATTCTCCTTCTTCAGCTTTCAGAGTTACAAAATGACATATGACCTCCTTGCAAGGTTGCTGTCAGCCCTGCTGTACAAAATGATATGTCCTTGGTCAAAATTTACATTTTGTGCCTCTCATTAAAGATCCGTTTGTTTGCCTGCGTCATCTCTGGAGGCCTAGCCCATCTGCAATGCCACCGCCTAGAATGGGACACAGCTGTTTAACTGAACTGATTTATTCTTAGGACTGAGAGACTGATTCAAGAAGATCCAGAATGATATATTTAAATTTGCCCATTTTTGCTTATCCCAATTTGTTTTTTTCCACTCCTTTGCCTATCTTTATCTCTGCAGCCTATCACCCAAATCTCTGCAAAGCTATCAACTTGGCTTTTCAGATGTGAAACTTTTTCAAGTTTCAAAGTGAGGACTGAAGGAAATAAAAATATTTCACCCCAAAATATACTTCTTTGGCATATTTTGAGATGGCTGTTCAGAGAGCCAACAAATAGAAGTCACCCTGCAGAGCTGTCTTTTGTGGGGGAGATTTGCATCTGTAGAGAATCTGCATTGATGAAGGCAGAAGAAGGCTTTCTCTGAGGCCTTCTCTTGTCTGATCAAGGGAAGTTTATCTGAAAGTCTGACACCTTTAAAGATCTGAAAGCAATATTTGCCATCTACAGGCAGGGCAGGGAGAGCCTCAGTGGGAGTGGGCCCTCCATGTCACACTAAGGAACTTGGACTTGGCCCAAAGGGAAGTCCAAGTTCTTTAGGATGACATGGACTTTTAAGCGGAAGAGTGATGCAGACATGTTCGGATGTTAAAAAGAACATCCTGCAATGGGTAGGAAAGATGAAAGGGATCAAAACTAGAAGCAGGAAATTAGTTAAAGCGTTGGAGAAAATTAGGTTGGGGGGTGATGAAGGCCTGAAATAGGCAGAAGCAGTTGGAATGGAAAGAAGGGACAATCAGGAAATAAAAGTCGCAGTGATATAGTCCAAACTTAGTTTCATAAGTGGCTTCTGAGATCAGTTGGTGGTGGCTATTTGGTGTACAATCAGCAAAAAAGAGTTTAGGGCCCAGTCTAGGCTCAGTTGAAAAGAATGAAGGGCCAGGCGCCGTGGCTCATACCTGTAATCCTGGCACTTTGGGAGGCTAAGGCAGGCAGATCACCTGAGGTCAGGATCACTCGAGGTTAGAAGTTTGAGACCAGCCTGGCTAGCATGGTGAAACCCAACTAAAAATATAAAAAATTTTAGCCAGATGTTGTTGTTCATGCCAGTTACTTGGGAGGCTGAAAGGCATGAGAATCACTTGAACCCAGAAAGTGGAGGCTGCAGTGAGCTGAGATCATGCCACAGCACTCTAGCCTGGGCAACAGAGCAAAACTCTGTCAAAAAAAAAAAAAGAATGATGTATTAGTAATGTCTGCTATGGACACAGAATGGGGGAATATTGGCACATAACTGGTATTTAATATTCCCATTCTCTGGCAGAAGAAGCATTAAAATGAACCATGTATCAACAAGTACACACTGTGTGAGTCTATGAAGATCTAGAACAGACAAAAATGGTGGTAGAAGGCAGAATAGTGGTTTCCTGGAGGTGGGCATGTGGGTAGGTTATTCAACGAGAAGGAGTAGGAGAGAGGTTTTTCAAGCCTGGAAGAATTCTATATTTGATCTGGGTGGTGATTACACAGATGTGTATATACATAAACATTCATTATGCTATACACCCTTAAGATTTGTGATCGTTATTATATGAATGTCATACCTCAGTAAAAACAAGTATGTTAAGAAGCCAGCAGAAAAATTAAAAAACAAAAAAAGTAAAAGAAAAAAAGAGATGAAAAAAATGGAAAACAAAAAAGGGTGGGGAAAATATTCCTTCCACCATCCCCTGTGTGGCTAAGGAACTGTGCTAAGATTAAACATACAAGTAAACATTTTTCCACAATTTGTCTTTATACAAAGGACAGTCACCTGAAGCCAAGGCATGCTTCTAGATCAATTCAGCTCCCTATACACTTTGGCCACTTCTTTGATAATCTTGTCCTTTGTTGTGGAAGAGAAGACATAGATTACGATGACCTGGCCCCGAGTACAGCTGGCTGCTTATAAGGTGATCGTATGCCAGGTCTGTCACTGCCGGGATGCTGTGAGGGCTACATGGGCACGTGTCCCCTATGTCCCTGCACAATGTTCTCCTTAGGACCATGGGACAAACCAACTGGGAAGCAAACCAGGTATCCTTGCTTTCCATGGGAAGAGGAACCCTAGAAATATAATGGTTGGAAATCACATTAAAGAAATGAAAGGACAGAAAGGACATCCCTGGATTACAAGTGATTGCTTTAGTAAAGCATCGACATTTCATTCTGGACAGACAGAATTCCCAACAGCCAGAATGAAAATCAGAAAGCTAAATTTGGATTCATAATCTGTCACTTACTCTTTTTTTTTTTTTTGAGATGGAGTTTTTGCTCTATTGCCCAGGCTAGAGTGCCGTGGCACCATCTCAGCTCACTGTAACCTCTTCCACCTGGGTTCAAGCGATTCCCCTACCTCAGCCTCCCAAGTCGCTGAGATTACAAGCACCCACCATCATGCCCAGTTAATTTTTGTATTTTTGTAGAGATGGGGCTTCACATGTTGCCCAGGCTGGTCTCGAACTCCTGACCTCAAGTGATCTGCTCCCACCTCGGCCTCCCAGAGTGCTGGGATTACAGGTGTGAGCCACCGTGCCCCGCCTATCACTTACTCTTAATGTGATTGTAAATATCTTCTCACTTTGTGCCTCAGTATTAATATCTATTATGTAGGGGTAAGTTTGTGTTTCCACAAAACTTCCAGGGGCATTGTGAAGCATATAAAACCAAACTCTCATGAATTTTAATTAGCTTAAAGAATTTTATGAGATGCTGAAATTTGTTTAAAAATATAATATTTTAATTAGGTTATTTAAGACTGGCATTTCTAAGTAGCTAGAAGAGTACCTTTTATTTATTTTTATTTTTTAATGCAGAGATGGGGTCTTGCTATGTTGCCCAGGCTGGGCTTATATTTTATCTCAAGCAATCCTCCCACCTTGGCCTTCCAAAGTGCTGGGATTACAGGCATGAGCTACTGTGCCTGGCCAGGAATACATTTTAGTATCATTAAAATATTCACTGTTGATTTCAGTATTATTTATTTATTTATTTATTTTTGAGACAGATTCTTGCTCTTGTCACCCAGGCTGGAGTGCAGTGGAGTGATCTTGGCTCACTGCAACTCCCACCTCCCAAGTTCAAGTGATTCTCCTGCCTCAACCTCCCAAGTAGCTGGGATTAAAGGTATGTGCCACCATGCTAGTCTAACTTTACTATTTTTAGGAGAGACAGGGTTTCACCATATTGGCCAGGGTGGTCTCGAACTCCTGACCTCAAGTGATCTGCTTGCCTTGGCCTTCTAAAGTGCTGGGTGTTTTCAGTTACTTTACCCTTAACTGAGTGCTGCGAACTCAACATGTCCCCCCAGAATTTTTATATTGATGTTCCAAACCTCAATGTATTTGGAGATAGGGCCTTTATGGAGGTAATCAAGGTTAAATTATGTTGTGAGGGTGAGATCCTCATCTGATAAGATTAGTGTCCTTCTAAGAAGAGGATACCAGGGAGCTGGATTTGCTGCCTGCCACGTGAGGACACAGCAATAAGATGGCCATCCACAAGCCAGGAAGAGAGCCTTCATCAGGCACTAATGCTATAGACCTTGATCATGGACTTCCAGCTTCCAGAATTGTGAGAAAAATAATTTCTGTCATTTAAGTCCCCTGGGCTCTGGTAGTTTGTTAAAACAGCTGAAGCAAACAAATGCACGAAGCAACTTAGTGTGATAAATGACCAGCTATGTTTGTTGAAGTCATGCTTTTTGAAATGTCTTGATGTCTTTCCTTAGTAGAAACACATTTCTGTGAAATGATGGTAATTTACAGTACCCACTTGGCATAAGAAAACCCATGCATGCAAATACAATACATTATTTCACCATTTGCCATAATGCCCCACCAGACCTATTTTCAATATATTTTTTTCCTTTTTCAGCATGATGTTTATTAGTGAATTTAGATGCAGGCTAACTTAGAAATGGATCTTCTCTCATGGAAAAACAAACACATAATATCGGTAGAATATTGTTTCTTTGAAATGCTCAGAATAGTACATTTTGAGTTATAGTAAAAGTTTACATATGTGTGTTGGTGTGCACATATAATGGAGTAGTTCATATATTCATAAAAATATGAAGAATAATATAACACCCTCATGCACACCACCCAGCTTTATCAAATCTTAATTTTTTATTCCGTTTGCTATGCATGTTTATAATTTTTCCATTGTTACAATTTCAGACACAGCTGAAAGCCCCAAAGACTCCTACCTGATTTCACTCAATGTTTTACCCTAATTTTGGTATATGTCATTCTCATGTATGTCATATAAATGTGTAATAACCCATAATCTATTAGGACTAGGATTTTTATTTGCAAGCAACAGAAACAAACTGGTTAATTTAAGCAAGCTAAAAGGAATGTATTAAGGAACTTGGAAGACCTTTGCAAAAGTGGAAGACTCGGGTTCAGAGTCTCCACTACCAGGGAAAATGTCCTTAATTATGGTGTAGAATGTGTCCAATAGCAACACCACAGCCATGGCTGCTGGGTAGACCCTACGACTTGCACTGTTGGTCCTCCTGACCCAGAACAGTGCTGCCGGAACCACGGCCATTACAGCCACTGGAAGCCAAGTGGAGCCACTGCCCTTCCTCCCTGGAAGTCCAGGCAGCCCCTGCAGCTGTATGAGAGTCTGGGGCAGGCATATCTGATCTGTGAAGCCTGAGTCGTATGCCTGGGTCCTAGCTGCAGGAGAAACTGGGAAATCAAGAATCTGGGACTGGGTGTGGTGGCTCATGCCTGTAATCCCAGCACTTTGGGAGGCTGAGGTGGCTGGATCACTTGAGGTCGGGAGCTCGAGACCAGCCTGGCCACCATGGTGAAACCCTGTCTCTATTAAAAATACAAATAAATTAGGTGGGCGTGGCGGTGTATGCCTGTCATCCCCGCTACTTCGGAGGCTGAGGCAGGAGAATTGCTTGAACCTGGGAGGTAGAGGTTGCAGTAAGCCAAGATTGTGCCACTGTACTCCAGCCTGGGTGACACAGCGAGGCTCTGTCTCAAAAAAAAAAAAAAAGAGAGAGAGAGAATCTGGTATTTTGGGGTTCTATTGTGGGAGGGGACTCTGCCTCAGCAGGTAGGGGAATCCACAAACTTAGGAGGGAGGTGTAGATGTTGCGTAAGAGCCAATGGCAGTTGTCCACAACAAACAACTGATACATTCTCTTGTTGATGGACATTTACATAATTTCCTATTTTTTGCTGCAACAAACTTCTGCAATGAAATTTTTGCACATTTCCTATGGCATAGAATTTCTCTGGATTATTCGTATCTTTAACTTTACTAGATGTTGCCATATTGTTCAGCAAAGGGTCTATTTGCCAATCATATGTTTTGCTAACTTTGTCTCCATCTGTGGCTTGTCTTTTCCTTCTGCTTATGGTGTCCTTTTTTATACAAAAGATTTTTATTTTAATATAGTTAAACTAGTTAATCCTGTTTCTTATGTTTGTGTTTTTTTGGTGTGCATTTGGTTTAAGAATTTATTTTCAGCCAGGCACAGTGGAGGCTGAGGTGGGTGAATCACCTGAGGTCAAGAGTTTGAGACCAGCCTGGTCAACATGGTGAAACCCCATTTCTACTAAAAATACAAAAATTAGCTGGACCTGTAATCACAGCTACTTGGGAGGCTGAGGCAGGAGAATCACTTGAACTTGGGAGGTGGAGGTTGCAGTGAGCCAAGATTGTGCCACTGCACTCCAGCCTGGGTGACAAGAGCAAAACACCATCCCCCTACAAAAAGAATTTATTTTCTACCTCAAAGTGATTAAAAAAAAAAATTCTCCTGCTGTTTTCTTCTAAATGTTTTATTATTTGGCTTTTCATGGTTAGCTCTTTACCTGGAGTTTATTATGGAAAGTAGGAATCTAAGATAATCAGTTGTCCCAGCACCATTGATTCAATAATCCATTCCTCACTGGTTTGTAATTCCATCTCTGTTGTGTATCAAGTTTCCCTATGTGCCTGGGTCGGTCAGGTCTTTCTATTTCTGTTCCATTGATCTATTTAACTAGCCTGGTGCCAATATTACAATATTTTAGTTACTATCACTTCATAAAAACCTTAACATCTGGTAAAATGAGTCCTCCACTTGCCCCTCCTCGAAATGTATTAATGCTATTTCCAGAGTTAGCTATTTTTTATCCTGAAAAGCACAATGACTAAAAAAAAGAAAAGAAAAAGAACTTTCAGAGTGTGTGGTTTGGTATAAAACATGGGTAGGCCATAAGAAGTAGCAAGAGAATCAACAACACTTTCTCCAGTGGCTGGGTGGCTGCAGAGCTGAGAACCAGAGGCAGGGATTTATATCAAATAAATCAGATACATTTGAATTAAAGCTCTGATCTCCACCCTATAAGAACAGGCTTCTCGAACTCCCAGTTTTCAGTGACACTCTTCTTGTTTCCAATGACCACTGACTCCTCCATTTCTACCCATGGCAAGTAAACAGCGTGGCAACATCAGGGTCCTGGAGTGGCATTCTGAACATCCCTGATTCTTACATGTCTGTGAAATTAGTAAAAGTCAAGCTTAAAGCTACAGCCCTCTACTTCTGCTCAAAAACGCATTTTAAGTTCTTGCTTTGAGCAAATCTTCTAATCTCCTGCCTCAAACACATCACAATGAGAGGTAAAAGAGAAAAGGAAGCAATCTAAAGGACAAAGCTGCACTCCACACCGAGATGATCACCCTGTTCATGGAAGCCCAATCAATAGACTAGTGGGGCTGAAGCCACAAGCTTGCTTGGCTCTAGGTCTAGAAGCAGCAAAAGCAGATGTGAATTTAGCTCTTGCGGGAAAACAGACTAAAATAAAATGCCTCTCTGCGGGCTGAAGAGCAGGGTCAGGGGATGTTGCCTGTTTTGCTTCTTGAATCCAAGAACCAGGGTAGGGCGTCCACCACTCCGCATGAGGCTAGAACAGCTGCTGTCTACTCCTACTTGGCCAAGGCTCACAAGATGCTTCTTGACCAGGCAGGTGAGAGAACACAGCCATGGCTGCCCAACCAGGACTAAGCTAAACGGCTTGCTGGCCTGGAGACTGGATCGACAATAGTCCTAATATTCATGAAGTGCAATACCCAAGCCACCAGTATTAGACCTGGTTCAACCACTAAATGGGAAGAGATGCTCATCTGCACATACACACCCACACCCACACCCACACCCACCGAGAGAAAGAGAGAAAGAGAAAGGAAAAACCTTCCACTCAAGATGAGCTTGGAATCCGAAATTCCAAAACATACAGAGAAAGCAATTTTTTTTTTTTTTTTGAGACAGAGTCTCACTCTGTTGCCCAGGCTGGAGTGCAGTGGCACGATCTCAGCTCACTGCAACCTCTGCCTCCCAGGTTCAAGTGATTCTCCTGCCTCAGTCTCTCAAGTAGCTGGGACTACAGGCACTTGCCACCACACCAGGCTAATTTTTGTATGTTTAGTAGGTAGAGACAGGGTTCGCCATGTTGGCCAGGCTGGTCTAAAACTCCTGACCTTAGGTGATCCACCCGCCTGGGCCTCCCAGAGTGCTAGGATTACAGACGTCTGCCACCACGCCAGCTAATTTTTGTATGTTTAGAAGAGACAGGGTTTTGCCATGTTGGCCAGCTGGTCTCGAACTCCTGACCTCGTGATCTGCCCACCTCAGACTCCCAAAGTGCTAGGATTACAGGAATGAACCACTGTTCTCGGCCTTAAAAGTTCTTTTAAAAATGTATGTTTAGAATCCTAAAGGTAAAAAACAACTAAATAAATTACTGAAAAAAAGGATTAAGGGACTTTTAGTTATCATAGGATAGATTAAATACTCAGGTTTACTTTAACTCCTTGCCAATATCTTTTTTTTTTTTGAGACGGAGTTTTGCTCCTGTTACCCAGGCTGGAGTGCAATGGCGCGATCTCGGCTCACCGCAACCTCCGCCTCCTGGGTTCAGGCAATTCTCCTGCCTCAGCCTCCCAAGTAACTGGGACTACAGGCACGCGCCACCATGCCCAGCTAATTTTTTGTATCTTTAGTAGAGACGGGGTTTCACCGTGTTGACCAGGATGGTCTCTATCTCTTGACCTCGTGATCCACCTGCCTTGGCCTCCCAAAGTGCTGGGATTACAGGCTGAGCCACTGCTCCCGGCCTGCTAATATCTTACCATGGAGACTATAAAAGGGTAATAAAGGTGCAAACCTATAAGGCCTATTGTATCACGTGTTATATCAGTAAGGATGCCTTTCTTTGGCTTCAAATAATGCAACTCAAACTGGCTTAGTAAGGACACTTATGGGCTCCCACAATTGGGAGTGTAAAGGCAGGGCTTTGGGGATGGCAGTGCCCAGGGGCTCCATATCCATCCCTTTCATCTTCTGTGTCAGCTTCTTCTGCAGGCAGGTGACAGATGGCCAGTCAGCTCCAGGTCTCACGCCTACACAGAACAACCATTACAGGGGAGAGTGGCTTCTGACCCCAGCATTCCAAACCAAAAGCCTGGGATTCACTATGTCTTGTGTCACATGCTCACCCCCAACCCCACTGACCAATGACTTGCCAGATACATGAAAATTCTCAATTGCCTTAAATCAAGCAGGGCTCATCTCTGGAGCTTTGGCTGGGGTCAGCTGCCCTCAAGGCACCTGGGTGTTTGAGGGAATGGGCAGACACTAAATAAACCCAGGATTCTATGAGGAAGGACGAAGATGGAAATGACTCCAGGTATTCAATGAAAAATATTCACTCAATGCTGTATGTGGAAACTATTTTTTAAATGTTGGCTAGGCATGGTGGTTCATGCCTATAATCACAGCACTTTGGGAGGCTGAGGTGGGAAGATCACTTGAGATCAAGAGTTTAAGACCAGCCTGGATAACATAGCAAGACCCTGTCTCTACAAAAAATAAAAAAATTAGCCAGGCCTCATTGTGCATGCCTGTAGTCCCAGCTACTTGGGAGGCTGAGGTGGGAGGATCTCTTGAGCCCAGGAGTTTGAGCATGCAGTGAGCTATGATTGTACTCTGTACTCTGGCCTGGGTGACAGAGTGAGACCATCTCTAAAAGAAAAACAAATATTTACCAATGTCACCACAAATATGATTTTAAAGGTGCACTTTCTGCAAAAATTAGAAACAAAGCTTAAAAAGTTAGGGAAAGGGATATATTAATACTAGTTCACTTGTAAATTGTTATTTTATAGAATGTGATAGTAGGTAAAACTCTCTGATACCCTGCTTATGTGTTGCCTCACACTATGAGTGATTTTATTTCTTTTGTCAAATACGACTTATGTAGATAGTGCTCGAAGTAAGTTCTTTGACTGGATATCACTTTTAATTTATAGTCTGCTCTAGCCTTATAAAAAAAGCCTGCACAGGGTTGCAGAGACACTATTTTTCTCTATTCACATTTTTATCAGTAGCAAATGGGCTTTAAAAATAATTCTGTCCTTATTCTTAGATGCATGTTGCATACTTCAGTGCTGGGATGGATGGTTCTGGAAATGAAGGGATGTTTACACTTGCCGCTGTATTTCAGTACCATAAATGGTGACTGTGAATCATTACAAAAAATGCAGCAACTTGCTTGTGTCTAAAAGGAGCAATTGGAACTAGAAAGTGTGACTCCACAGGGACCTCGTAGGTTTGTGAATTGATCTGTAGCTAAACTTTAAAATGCTTGTGTGTCTGTTCATTGCCCTCAGCATTTCAAGACATCTAAATACTACCATACAACCAGCATTTTCCTGTGCACTGACTTCTTATGTGAAAACAGTTACTGAGTTGGTAAAAAATACAAATTTTAAAGTTTGGATGAAAGCATGTTTGGTTTGTTTACTGCTCTTCTCAGCTTTATTCAATAAACTGGCATTTTGAAGGTTTTATTGGCAACTTTAACTTTAAATGTGCATCACGGTGGACTGTGCTGACTTTATTGGAAGGGATTGGAAAGACAAAGTTACCATGAGGAGGACCCATAGACCACGTGCTAAAAAGAAATTGGCTCAGCCTTCCACAAATTGGGTCTGTTGGGCTAGTTAAAATAGAAGTAATTTTTTTTTTCATTTTTTTTTTGAGACGAAGTCTGGCTCTGTCACCCAGGCCGGTGTACAGTGGCACAATCTTGGCTCACCACAGCCTCTGCGTCCCGTGTTCAAGTGATTCTCCTGCTTCAGCCTCCTGAGTAGCTGGGACTACAGGCATGTGCCACCATGCCCGGCTAATTTTTTTGTTTTCTTATTAGGGATGGGGTTTCACCATGTTAACCAGGATGGTCTCAATCTCCTGACCTTGTGATCCACCCACCTTGGCCTCCCAAAGTTCTGGGATTACAGGTGTGAGCTACCGCACCCGGCCCGAAATAAACATTTTTTAAAAGTTACGGAAATTAACAAGCCTCTCCATATACCCACAGATATAGGGAATCTCACTATGTTTCTTAGACACATAATAAAACAGCATATATCTCTCACTTAGAGGTGGAATATAACATTAATGATCTTGTGTTAAGGAGTTACAGATTGGTCAACACAGTGCCAAAAACTTGACAAGTTTGTCTCATTTCATCCTTACACAACCTTGTGAAGTAGGTATTATTTTTGTCCTTTTTACACATAAAGAAACAGAAGCTTATTCTGCAATTTTAGAGGAAGTAAAAAAAAAGAAAGAAAGAAAGAAACAGAGGCCAGGCACAGTGGCTCATGCCTGTAATCCCAGCACTTTGGGAGGCCAAGGCAGGCAGATCACCTGAGGTCAGGAGTTCGAGACCAGCCTAGCCAGCATGGTGAAACCCTGTCTCTACTAAATACAAAAAATTAGGTAGGTGTGGTGGTGCATGCCTGTAATCCCAGCTACTCAGGAGGCTGAGGCAGGAGAATCCCTTGAACCCGGAAGGCAGTGGTTGCAGTGAGCCAAGATTGCACCATTGCACTTCAGCCTGGGCAACAACAGCGAAACTCCATCTCAAAAAAAAAAATGGTTAAGATGGTAAATTTTATATTATGTATATCTGACTACAATTAAGGGGGAAGAAAAAGCCATTTTCCTCCACCAAAGAGCTCAGTCAGTGAAGAACTGGTTGGTTAACAATTACCATACAGCACAGTGACTGTGTTAGATGGAAGTAGAATGTTACCAGAGCATAAGTAGGAAATTTAATGTTTGTGATGTTGACTTTCTATTTAGCAGAAGTTTCTAAGAAGTACATCATGAAGATAGTGGATCCAAGATGGCCAATTAGGAGCAGCTCAGGATTGCAGCTCCCAGCGAAAGTGCAGAGGGTGAGTGGATGCTGCATTTCCAGATGGATTTTTATTGCCCACGGACCAGGAAATTCCCAGGTGGAGGAGCCCCACAGGTCGCCAGCACGGCTGTTTTGGCCGGCGCCGCGGGTCTCCACACAAAATACACAGGTTCGGGCGCCATTTTAGCTGGTGATTGGAGCTCCTGGGAGACAGAGTCGCCCATTCAACTGATCAAAAAGGGGACTGAAACAGGGAGCCAGGCCAGGAGATTCCTGGGCAAAAATGTGCTACTAATCTCAGTGTGGCTGTTTCAGCCGGCACAGTGGATCGCTGCATGGGAAATCACACAGATCCCGGTGCCTTTTCAACAGGTGACCGGAACACTTGGGAGACAGAGTCACCCATTCAACTGAAAAAAAAAAGGGGGTCTGAGGCAGGGAGCCAGGTGATCAGGCTTGGCTGGTCCCACCCCCACAAAAAAACAGCAATCTGAAACGCTCTGGATTGAGAGTTTCACAGCAAGCACAGCTGAAGCTGGGATGGTCCAGCTCTGTGGGAGAGGGGCGTCTGCCATTACCCAGGCAGTCCACCACTATGGAGGTAGTCTGCCATTGCTGAAGCAGCCTGCCATTGCCAAGGCAGCCCACCATTACAGAGAGAGTCCGCCATTACAGAGGTGGGCCGCCATTGCTGAGGCAGTTCTAACTATACCCATATAAACAGGACTGCAGGGAAGTTCACACAGCAGCTGGGTGGGGCCCACAGCAGCTCAGCAAAGCTTCTGCAGGCAGACTGACTAGGCTGCCTCCTCACTGGGCAGGGCAGTCCTGAAAAAAGGCAGCAGCATGACAGAAACTTATAAATAAAGCCCTAACTCCCTGGGACAGAGCACCTGGGGAAAAAAAAAAGGTGTTTATGAGTTCTGCTGCAGCAGACTTAAACGTACCTGCCCAGCAGCTCTGAATGAACAATGGAGCTCACAGCTCAGCACTTTAGCTCCTATAAAGGACAGACTGTCTCCTCAAGCAGCTCCCTGAACCCTGTATATCCAAAGAGTCACCTCATAAACAAGAGCTCAGACTGACATCTGAGGGATATCCTTCTGGGACAAAGATAGCAGAAGAAGAAACTGGCAGCAACCCTTACTGTTCTGCAGCCACTGCAGGTGATCCCCAGGCAAGCAGGGCCTGGAGTGGACCTCAGCAGTCCTACAGCAGAGGAGGGGCCTGACTGTTAGAAGGAAAACTAAGAAACAGAAAGAAATAACTTCATCATCAACAAACTGGATGTCCACTCAGAGACCCAATCTGAAAGTCAACAACTACAAAGACGACAGGTGGATAAATCCACAAAGATGGGAAGAAACCAGCACAGAAAGGATGAAAACACCCAAAACCAGAATGCCTCTCCTCCTACAAGGGATCACAACTCCTCACCAGCAAGGGAACAAGGCTGGATGGAGAGAATGGCGATCATTAAAAAATCTGGAGGCAACAGATGCTGGAGAGGATGTGGAGAAATAGGAACACTTTTACACTGTTGGTGGGAGTGCAAATTAGTTCAACCATTGTGGAAGACAGTGTGGCAATTCCTCAAGGACCTAGAAATAGAAATTCCATTTGACCTGGCAATCCCATTACTGGGTATATATCTGAAGGATTATAAATCATTCTACTATAAAGACACATGCACATGAATGTTCATTGCAGCACTGTTTACAATAGCAAAGACCTGGAACCAACCCAAATGCCCATCGATGATAGACTGGACAGGGAAAATGTGGCACATATACACCATGGAATACTATGCAGCCATAAAAAATGATGAGTTTGTGGCCTTTGTAGGGACATGGATGAACCTGGAAACCATCATTCTCAACAAGCTGACACAAGAACAGAAAATCAAACACTGCATGTTCTCACTCGTAGGTGGGTGTTGAACAATGAGAACACATGGACACAGGGAGGGGAGCATCACACACTGGGGTCTGTCAGGGGGAAATAGGGGAGAGACAGTAGGGGGTGGGGAGGTGGGGAGAGAGAGCATGGGAGAAATGCCAAATATAGGTGATGGGGAGGAAGGCAGCAAATCATACTGCCATGTGTGTACCTATGCAACAGTCTTGTATGTTCTTCACATGTACCCCAAAACCTAAAATGCAATTTAAAAAATAAAATAAAATAATAAAATTTTTTTTAAAAAGCCTACATCCTTATACTGCAAAAAATAAAAATAAAATAAAAAAGAAGTACATCATGAAGACATTAGGTTTTGAAGTATATTGTTATAATGAGTAGTATGTGTGATCTTTTCACAACGTATTGGGTGTATAGTTATTTAGCTAATGTGACTAGAAAAATTATTGATAATTTAGTCATAATATTCATTTTTATATATTCACATAGTTATATGGACATTTACTTACTTACATATAGAATTAGGTATGATTGTATACTTAACTCATTATCCAAGTGTAATTTGCATAATTTTGGCATGTTACAGCAGAGCCAGAGGAAAGTGTGCAGAAATCAGGAAGAATATGAAGAGATCACAGGATTCGATGACCCATGAAGAGATTATTGAAGTGGATAAGAGGGAGAGTTTTGAGGAATTTGATCTACAGAAATCGGGCAATAAAAGTCGAGATTTTACCTTGAATTCCGGAAAAATCAACCACATCTGAAGGGCAGGGACTTGAAATTCCTTATCACAATGAATTCAAAGAAGACTCAGAGAACCCATTTGTGGCATTGATAAAAGTCACTAAAAAAATGTGTATATTAGTTCTTGAGTCTCAGCCTCCAAAATCTGGTGAGTAAATACACTTCAGAAAAGTTTAAAATTTAAGTAGAGAGATAAATTAATCCCACAATATTAAAACTTTAATGTATATGAATAAATTTTGAGTTATGAGATAATCTTGTATATTTATTATGTTTGAAATATTAAAGAGATTTCAGTACGTTAGAGAATATGAGAGATTTCCTTTGGGCTTTCAACTTAAATTTGAGTAAACTGATTTTAGATTTGTGATTATTAAGTTTAAGATAGTTTGACTCAATTAAAAATATATATATAATTGGAATATTTAAGTGAACTTGAAATTCCTCCAAATTTAATTTGTTTGCTTTATCCAAATTAAGAACTTGAGAATGTTTGCTTGTTAGGGTTATAAATATTTAAAGGGGAAGAACTTAAAGGGGAACAAAATATATTCAAATTATAAATGCACTTTACAATATATGAAGGGGGCCAGGTGCAGTGGCTCACACCTGTAACCCCAGCATTTTGAGAGGCTGAAGTGAGAGGACTGCTTGAGCCCAAGAGCTGGAGACCAGGTTGGGTGTGGTGGCTCATGCCTGAAATCCCAGCACTCTGGGAGGCAGAGGCAGGCTGGTCACCTGAGGTCAAGACCAGCTGGCCAACATGGTGAAACCCTGTCTCCACTAAAAATACAAATATTAGCCAAGCCTGGTGGCAGGTAATCCCAGCTACTCAGGAGGCTGAGGCAGGAGAATCACTTGAACCTGGGAGGCAAAGGTTGCAGTGAGCTGAGATTGCCCCACTGCACTACAGCCCTGGGCGACAGAGTGAGACTCTGTTTCCAAAAAAAAAAAAGAGTTGGTTGGAGACCAGCCTGGGCAACACAGTGAGAACCCATCTTCTACACACACACACACCACAAATACAAATACAAATATATATATATATATATATATATATATATATATATATATATATGAAGGGTTGTTATTCATTAAACCGTATGCGTCTAATTTTTATAGAAAGTTTAATCGGCTCAATTTGAGTTAAGCAAACATTTATTAAGGAAAAGGTAAAGACAATTGTTATCTTAGTAGAGTTTACAGATAGAATAAATAATTTTTTTTTTTTTTTTTTTTCTTGGAGATGGAGTCTTGCTCTGTCGCCAGGCTGGAGTGCTGTGGCGAAATCTCGGCTCACTGCAATCTCCACCTCCCAGGTTCAAGTAATTCTCCTGCCTCAGCCTCCCAGGTAGCTGGGATTCGGGGCGTGCACCACTAAACCCAGCTAATTTTTGTATTTTTAGTAGAGACAGGGTTGCACCATGTTGGCCAGGATAGTCTTGATCTCCTGACCTCATGATCTGCCCACCTCAGCCTCCTAAAGTGCTGGGATTACAGGTGTGAGCCAATGCACCTAACCTAATAGATTTTTAATGGCCTTAAAACTTAGTGAAGAGTGGACTTTTAATGGGTTGCTAATAAAATGAATTTTGCTTTTAAAACCAAAGCGATTACAGTTTCTATGCACAAAAATATCTTTAACGTCAAAAACCTGCACACTGGCACTGCACTTTTTAAAGCCTCTCCCTGTTATATGTTTACTGAATTGGTTAATTATAACCAAAGTAAACCACTGAGAGGCTTTCTTGTAATTTTCTCTCAATTTAATAGAGTGAAATTGACAGAAAATCCCCCTGCATTGCTAAAAAACACAATTTGCTGTCAAAGAGAGACAATAAATGGAGTTGACAAGATGTGCTATTTTGCAGGCGTGACCACTATCTGTGAGAAATAAATCTTTAAATGATACAAAGGCAAAAGGAGAAAGAAGACGTTTTCCCCCCAAAATGATAAGTAATTGCACATATTAGGTCCAAAAAATTAATATATGAACCCCCCAAATTCCTGAAATATGACTATCTCTCTCCACAGGTGCACGGGCCATGTAGGCATTTTGTTTTTTGCTTTTGAGTTTGTGTAATTAACAGACTGAGGCAGAAAGATAAAGAGGTAGTACTTATAAAAAGAAACATGAATAAAATAACAGAAAACAACTGCACCTTTTTTGTCTGTACCACTTCAACAAATAAGAACTCATTATCAGATGATTCGGCAACATCCCTCAGTACTCTCTAGTTCATGTCTCTTCACATATATGCAAAATTTCATTTTTCACCTTTTTTTGGGGGGAGGGAAGCAGGGTCTCACTCCCTCAGGCTGGAGTGCAGTGTCACAGTCTTGACTCACTCCGACTTCCACTGGCTGGGCTTAAGCGGTTCGCCCACCTCAGCCTCCCAAGTAATTGGAAGCACACGTGCTGGCCACCACACCCACCTAATTTTTTTTTTCCTGGTTGCAGTCTCATTATATTACCAGGCTGGTCTCGAACTCCTGAGCTAAAGTGATCTGCCTGCCTTAGCCTCCCAAAGTGCTGAGATTACATGTGTGAGTCACCGCACCCAGCTTCAATTTTCACATTTGATACTCGAAGTGTGTCTAGTCTACGGATCTCTTCTACTTGGCCCTTCACTGAATCCGTACTTTCCTGAAGTGTTTTTTAGTTTATTAACTTTTTGGAGGTATAATTTACACATAAATGACCACACCTTTTTTTTTTTTTTTGACGGAGTCTTGCACTGTCACCAGGCTGTAGTGCAATGGCACAATCTTGGCTCACTGCAACCTCCACCTCCTGGGTTTAAGTGATTCTCATGCCTCAGCCTCCCAAGTAGCTGGGACTACAGGCAGGTGTCACCATGCCCAACTAATTTTTTGTATTTTAAGCAGAGACAGCGTTTCACCATGTTGGCCAGGATGGTCTCGATCTCTTGACCTCGTGATCCGCCTGCCTCAGCCTCCCAAAGTGCTGGGATTATAGGCATGAGCCACCACACCAGGCCCAATGACCACACCTTTTAAAGTGTGTCATTCAGGCCAGGCGTGGTGGCTCATGCCTGTAATCCCAACACTTTGGGAGGCCGAGGCGGGAGGATGGCTTGAGCCCAGGAGTTTGAGTCTGTGGTGAGCTATGATGGCACCACTGCATTCCTGCCTGGGCGACAGAGTGAGACCCCATCTCTAAATATAACAAAATAAAAAATAATACAGTGTATCATTTAGTAAAATATTGACCCCTTAAGGGTAAGCACCACATGATTAAGATTTAGAACCCTTCCATCAGCCTCTAAACTTTCCTCCTTCCCCTTTGCAAGAACCTCCGCTTTGGCCCCCGGGTCCTCCCTAGAGTTTCAGATAACTGGAATCATACCATACATACTCATTCATGTCTGGCTTCTTTTGTTCAGCATGTTTTTGAAATGTATCTGTTTTTGTGTAGTGGTTCATTCCTTTTTATTGGTGCATGATATTCCATTGTATGCATGTATTTTGTGTATCCATTTACCAGCTGATGGATATTTGGGTTGTTTCCAGTTTAGGGTATTATGAATAAAGCTGCTATCAACATTCACGTAGAAGTCTGTAAAAATAAGTGTCCAGCTTGAGTAAATAAATACGTAGGCGTGGAATTGCTGGGTCGCATGGAATTGCTGGTAGGTGTAAGTTTAAGTTTATAAAGTGCTGGAATGTTCTCCTATTGCCATAACATGTTCTATTCCCACCAGTAGCGCATGAAAGTGCCAGCTGTTTCACATCTTTGCCAACACTCGGTATTGCTAGTCTTTAATTACAGCCATTCTAATTGAGGTAGTAGGTGATATCTCATTGTGGTTGTAATTTGCATTTCTCTCACGCTGAATGCAAACCTTTTTTTGTGTTCTTGTTGGTCATATTGTCTTTTGTGAAATATGTTCAAATCTTTTCTGTATTTTACTTATTTATTTATTTTTTTGAGATGGAGTCTCACTCTGTTGCCCAAGCTGGAGTGCAGTGGCACGATCTCTGCTCAGTGCAACCTCCGACTCCCGGGTTCAAGCTGTTCTCCTGCCTCAGCCTCCTGAGTAGCTGGGACTACAGGCACATGCCACCACACCCAGCTAATTTAGTAGTTTTAGTAGAGATGGGGTTTCACCGTGTTGGCCAGGATGGTCTTGATCTCCTGACCTCGTGATCTTCCTGCTTCAGCTTTCCAAAGTGCTGGGATTACAGGTGTGAGCCACCACGCCTGGCCCTGTTGATTATCTTTTCATAGGCTTATTGGCTCCTTATTTGTCTTTGGGGCAGTATCTATTCAGATCTTTTTCCCACTTGAAAAAATTGGGTTATCTTTTCATTGTTGAGTTGTAAGAGTTCTTTATATATTCTTGATACAAGTCCCTCAGTAGACATATGATTTACAAATAATTTCTCCCATTCTTTGGATTGTCTTTTCACTTTCTTAATTATATGTTTGCAACACAAATGTTTTAAAATTAAGTCTAATTGATCAATTTTATCTTCCCGCACTTGTGCTGTTGGTACTGTGTCTAATAAGCCGTTGCCGAATCCAAGATTATAAAGATTTATGCCTATGTTTTCTTCTTTTTCTTTGAGACAGGGTCTCATTGTGTCACCCAGGCTAGAGGGCAGTGGTGCAATCATGGCTCACGGCAACCTCAACCTCCTGTCTTCAAGCAATCTTCTCATACCTCAGCTCCCCAAGTGGCTGGGACTACAGCCACATGCCACTGTGCCCAGCTAATTTTTTTATTTTTGGTAGAGACGTGGTCTCACTACATTGCCCAGGCTGATCTTGAACTCCTGAGCTCAAGTGATCCTCCCACCTCTGCCTCTAAAAGTGTTGAAATCACAGGCATGAGCCTCCGTGCATGGCCAGTTTTCAACTCTTAAGTTGACAGAAGAACTTGGCACTGTTAACTGGTGATCATTTTTAAAAAGATATTTAATATAAACCAATGTTTAGAAATGATATTCTTTTCGGCTGGGCACGGTGGCTCACGCCTGTAATCACAGCACTTCGGGAGGCCAAGGGGGGTGGATCACGAGGTCAGGAGTTCGAGACCAGCCTGCCTAACATAGTGAAACCCCGTCTCTACTAAAAATACAAAAAAATATTAGCCGGACACGGTGGTGGGCGCCTGTAATCCCAGCTACTTGGGAGGCTGAGGCAAGGAGAATCACTTGAACTTGGGAGGCAGAGGTTGCAGTCAGTCAAGATCATACCGTTGCACTCCAGCCTGGGTGACGGTGCAAGACTCCATCTCAAAAAAAAAAAAAAAAAAACCAGAAATGATACTCTTTTTAATGTTTATAAATTGATGAAATATGCTTATAGTCACGGTTTCTCAGTGTGAGGAATTCGCTTCCTTTTCATATGTGTGGCCTTTAGCTTTAAGGAAAATAGTATCACAAAGGCCTTTTGATGTTCATAGAATGTTAAGTGTGGAGAAAAAAGCAGATGTCAAGGCAGCATGTACTATATGATTCCATATTGAGTCAAAGAGAAAATATTCCTATCTGTATTTATATAGACTCGAAAATGTATAATTAATTTTTTATATTGAATACATTACATTTAAAATAAGAAAAGATATTTGTGAAATGTGTAAGGATCTCACAAGTGTGAAAACGTTATAGGTAATATTAGCAGAGAAACCAAATCAGAAAACAATATTGTAATTATCAAAGGACTGCGGTTCTGAAGGTTTGAGTGCCATAATTTCTACCCTTTTTGGCCATGAAATTTATCATTTTCCAAAGACTTAGAATGCAGACACCTCTCGACATGCATGGAAATCCTTCTTAAGCTATTTTCATAATAAATATTGACACATTTATCTCTCACATTCACAAATGGTATGAAATAATCATCAGAGTCTGTTTTCATAACTTCTGTAAACAACTCCTACAATCTGTGATTTTCTCAGGCGTCCCATCCCTCAAAAATAAATGTTCAAGTTTGCATAGCAAGAATCAACTTCTCAACTGTGAAAATGTATTCTTTTTTCAAATCTTTTTGAAATATGGGTTATTTTTAGATATTTTATATTATCTTTGTACAGTATTTCCAAAGGAGAATGTTAAGGCATGACACTTTGAAGGTAGATTTTTTGTTTGTTTAATTTTCTCCCAGTAGTTTGAGCTTTCACGTGAACATCTGATGGGCTGGCTCCAGCATACCAAAACACCAACAATTGTAACAAGTATGCCACTGAGCTTTCTACTTTTGGAGCTGTACACATAATTCGCAGGTAGATGTCTGACACTTAGGAAACAATTTTTCATGCCAAACATTTCTTTCTTTTTTTTTTTTTTGAGACAGAGTCTCGCTTCGTCACCCAGGCTGCAGTGCAATAGTGTGATCTCGGCTCACTGCAACCTCCGCCTGCCAGGTTCAAGTGATTCTTCTATCCCAGCCTCCCGAGCAGCTGGGATTACAGGCATGCGCCACTATGCCCAGCTAATTTTTGTATTTTTAGTAGAGATGGGGTTTCACCATGTTGGCCAGGCTGGTCTGGAACTCCTGACCTCAGGTGATCTGCCTGCCTTGGCCTCCCGGAGTGTTGGGATTACAGGCGTGAGCCACTGTGCCTGGCCCAAACAGTTCTTTCAACCTGCTTTTTTTGCAGCCCAATGTGAAAGGCAGGCTGCTTTCCAAGTTCATTACCTTTCACAGACCCCTCACTCTACCCAGTATGTTTGTAAATTAAGCCAGTCATGAAGTCAAGAAGGGAGTTGAGAAAGTATAGTAAATATCAAATAAAGGATAGGAATTCAACTCAAAAAAGCCCAGTGAAAAATGAAATGAAGGCCGGGCATGGTGCCCCATGCCTGTAATGCCAACACTTTGGGAGGCTGAGGTGGGTGGATCGAGACCAGCCTAGGCAACATAGTGAGATCTCTAAAAATAATACCAAAAAAAGAAGAAATTAGCCAGGCGTGGTGGTGTGTGCCTGCAGTCCCAGCTACTTGGGAGGCTGAGGCAGGTGGGAGGCTCGCTTGAGCCCAGGAAGTGGAGGCTGCAGTGAGCCGAGATTGTGCCACTATACTCTAGCCTGGGTAACAGAGCGAGTGAGACTCTGCTTCAAATAAATAAATAAAAGTAGAATCATGATGGCTAGAGGCTGGAGGAAGGGGGAAATGGAGAGTTTGAGTTTAATGAATGGGCACAGAGTTTCAGTTTTGCAAGAGGAAAAAGTTCTAGAGATTGGTAGTAGTGATGGTTGCATGACAATGTGTATGTACGTAATACTACTGAACTATACACTTAAAAATGGTTACAATGGTTAGTGGGGAAAAGTGAAATACCAAAAAAAAAAAAAAAAAATCAAAACAAACAAGTCAGCCAATGCTCCTTCCAGTGAATATATAAATGGGCCTACATGTGTTCAATAGGTTGGCTCTTTGGCTCTCTAAAACAAATCCAGCTTACACTGGAAGAGAAAACCACCTCTAGGGTAACATGAAATTGCCTGCAATTTCAAAATAGTTCATGCTTATGTCTGTGTTCTGTGTTGTGAATCCCAGTTGCTTACACTTCATTTTGTAGGTCTTGATAAGTCCCTGGCTTCTCCAGAGATGGAATTAATATTGGGGAATGACTGAGAGAGAGTGTGAGCTCTTTTCAGACAACGTCGTTCATAAAAACCCAGAGGCAAGACAGCTTGACAGAAAGACGCTAATCATGGCAAAAACTATATAACTTTAGTATATTCAAAATAACCATAGTAATTCTAAAGAGTGGCACAGCTTTGATGTCTGTCCCTAAAAATAAAAATCTCATATGTGTTCATATTCTTTCTGTAATTTGTGTCACATTCACATAAATGCACTCAACATTTGTAAAAGTTTCAAAAGTTTGGCCAGGCGTGGTGACTCATGCCTGTAATCCCAGCACTTAAGAAGGCCAGTGCTGGCAGATCACCCAAGGTCAGGAGTTCAGGACCAGCCTAGGTAACATGGTGAAACCTCGTCTCTACTAAAAATACAAAAAAAATTTTAGCTAGGCGTGGTGGCTCGTGCTTGTGATCCCAGCTACTCGGAAGGCTGAGACAGGAGAATCGCCTGAACTCAGGAGGTGAACGTTGCAGTGAGCCGAGATCATGCCACTGCACTCCAGCCTAAGTTTAAAAAGTTTCATCAAAATAAATCAAGCTAACTCACTACATATCTACATGAAGGTAGTGATACTCATGTTTATTGTCTCACCCCTTGACAAACAAAAGTCTTAGCCTGGAATTTCTCAACAGAAATTTAGTGAGTGTAAAATGATTATTTAGAGAAATTATTTTGGGCCACAATTTTATCAATGCTCTAACATCTCCATGTTTTTTTTGGAATGTAACTAATGCCTTAAAAGAGTAACTTTAAATTGACTTAATTTCATCAGACTTATAAAACAATATATAAGCCCTACGCTGTTTCTATTTTTAAGAGATAATAGATGATATAAATGCAAACAATTCAACCAAGTAGTGCAGAAGAAATTAATTCTCTCTTTTTAAAAAATATTACTAGCTAATGTTTATTAAGTTCTTGGGTTTTCTTGTTTTGTTTTGGTTTGATTTTGAGACAGGGCCTCACTCTGTCGCCCAGGCTGGAGTGCAGTGGTCCTATCACAACTCACTGCAGCCTCGACCTTCCCAGGCTCAGGTGATCCTCTCACTTCAGCCTCCCAAATAGCTGGAACTATAGGCATACCACCATGCTTTGTAATTTTTGTATTTTTGTATTTTTTTTTTTTTCTTTTCAAGACAGAGTCTCAGTCTGTTGCCCAGGCTGGAATGCAGTGGTGTGATCTCGGCTCACTGCAACCTCCACCTCCTGGATTCTAAGAGATTCTCCTGCCTTAGTCTCCTGAGTAGCTGGGACTACAGGCATGTGCCACCACGCCAGGCTAAATTTTTTTTTTTGGTATTTTTAGCAGAGACAGGGTTTCACCATGTTGGCCAGGCTGGTCTCGAACTCCTGACCTCAGGTGATCCATCCACCTTGGCCTCCTAAAGTTCTGAGATTGCAGGTGTGAGCCACCACGTCTGATCAATTATTGTATTTTTTGTAGAGATGGGGTTTCACCATGTTGCCCAGTCTGGTCCAAAACTGCTGGACTCTAATAATCCACCCACCTCAGCCTTTGAAAGTGCTGGGATTACAGGCATGAGCCACCATGCCTGGCCAGAATATTCCTAATCTTTCTCTAAAAGCTTAGGAATCACAACCTTAGACGAACTAGGTATTCATTTTTTCCCAATTTTTACCTTCTAACCTCTCCTCTTTCTAAACTAACTAAAAGTTACTTATTTCACAAGTAAGGTTCATAACAGCCACTGTAAGATTTCTAACTAGGAAAGATTCTAGCATCCTTATTGTAGAAATTACCAGGTGATTTCTACCACCTTGGGTAGGTATGGAGGGAAAGGCTTGCATTTTACAGATGCCAAAGACAGCTTCAGCCTTTGGAATGTCATTTGTAGACCAAGGTGATGGCAAAACTTCCAGAAATCTTCACAGTAATGAACCTATTCACCTGGGGGTAACAGAAAGGAGGGTCATTTCCTGCATGGAATCCTCATTCTCATAATTCAGATGAAAATCATGTATTTGCATGATGTGTGGACAGAAATTTGGGACTGACATTCACAGACAGCTATAGTCTCTTGACTTAATTCTATTACATTTTTGAGTTTTGGGTTTGGGGCTGCAGTTTCCTGTGTTGTTATGACTTGCAGAGGGAAAAAAGGCAAGGAAAGAGTAACTATTTTGCAAGTAATGTAGTCATATCTTGTAAAGAAGATCAGGTCCGTTTTAGATTGAAAAAAATGCTAGGTCGACCTACAGGTACTTCCGAGCCCTAATTGTAGCCCCTGAGACATAGTCAGTTGCACCTGTAAAATATGGTTGACAACATCTGACTCCCTTGGTGTTGAGAAAAGTCAATGGCTGCCAAGTGCTTAGATGTTTTACAAGCCTTAATCTTCCTGTGAAACCCATTAAAGTTGGAGAGATTTTACAAAAGACAAGAATGGGAAAGAAACAATAAACGAACAACTTTGAACATCTGCAGATTTATAGACATATTTAAAAGGCTTCTGGTAAATAAAGCATCTGAAGTCAGCTGCTCTAAGCAGGCAAAGACTCTTGGTTTGGTTTTAGTTTACATTCCCTTGCTTCCTGAAGCCTACTAGCTGAGGTCATCTGAACTAAGTACTTCATTGGTGATCCTGATTGTTTTTTAGATAATGGGTGAAGAAATTCTGACTTTAAAGTGTCAGGAAATTTACATATAAAATCTTGCCTGGTACAGCTTCTTTACCTACTCCACTTCCCTAAGCCTCCAGAGTTAAATAGTACTTCTTTAAAAGTTACCATCTAAATAATCTATGCAGAGCATGTGGCTACCACAGGTGATTTTGTAAGTTGTATAGAGCAGAGACCTAGAGGTTATTCCCTATCCAATAGCCTATAATGGTGCTGTCCAGTAAAAATACAATGCAAGCCACAAATGTAAACCAAGTGAGTAATTTTTAATTTTCTTTCTTAATTTTTTAAGAGGCAACATACTTCTCAGGCAACATACCAAAAACTCACCTCTATAAAAAAATGAAACAAAAAACCCCAAAACTGTTTTTTACTCGGGTGAGGGATACCCCAAATACTCTGACTTGACTACTGTGTATTATATACATGTAATAAATTTGTACAAATAAAAACATTTATAGACAGCAAACTGAGTAATTCAGTCCTCTCACTCTGTTGCCCAGGCTGGAGTGCAGTGGCACAATCATAGCACACTACAGCCTCGAACTCCTGGCCTAAGTGATCCTCCCACTTCAGCCTCCCAAGTAGCTGGGACTACAGGTGCACACCACCATGCCAAGCTCATTTCAAAGATTTTGTAGAGATGGGGTCTTGCTGTGTTTCCCAGGCTGATCTCAAACTACCACGCTCAAGTGCTTCTCCTACCTTGGCTTTCCAAAGCCCTGGAATTACAGGTGTGAGCCACCATGTCTGGCCTAATTTTAAATTTTCTAGTAGACATATTAGAATAAAAAGCAGGTGAAATGAATAACATTTTTTATAACCAAATATCTCCAAGTATTAGCATTTCAACATGCACTACATATAAAAATTATTAATTTGATAGCTTATATTCTTTTTGTTTGGACTAAGTCTTCGACATCTGGTGTGTATTTCATCCTTACAGCATATTTCAGTGCTTCAATAACCATGGATGGCTAGTGGCTGCCATATTGGATAGCATAGCTCTCTAGAAATGGTGCCCTGAAGGTTGGTTGTGCAGTGAGGCACCTGCACATCCGTATACAGTGACCCTGGACCAGTGCAGCCCATTTTGTGCACATACACATGCAACTGTGCATGCACATGCATGCACACACACATGCACATGCACACACACACATGTGCACACACTTGAAGTAACTATATACGAGTGAGAAGATCTAGTGCAGAGCTTTCAGACTGGCAGTTCAGAAGTGTTTGAATTAATCCTGTCAAAGTTTGTATTGTCAACAGTTCAATACCAGGATATTTCACATAAAAATCTGAATTTCTAACTGGAAAAAAACCGTAAAATGTAGTAACCCCAGGCCCATATTCCCATGTGGCAACAATCTTATGTCCCTGAGTAGACGGTGTCCCCCTTAGGTAGGACACTTCCAGTTCACTGCAGTTCCAGCTTGGCCGACTCACTCTTATATTATCTCAATTTGGAATCTTTGATCTTAAAGAATATACACAAAGCTATGAACAGGGTTAATTTCTGCAGAGCAAAACTGAGGGGGAGGAGACTTTCACTTTGAACACTATACTCTCCTATTTTAGAAATGTTCTTATAGTAGGCATGAAATGCTTTTCTAATAACAATTTTTAAAAATTGCTGTTTAAAGCAACTGCTGCTTAGCAAATATGAATCCATTAAGAAAGGGCCAAGTGTAGTTTGCCAAAGTGAAATGAAGAACTGAAATAAAAATGTATGACATCCAGGAACTGGTTATTATCTGAAGTGAAATAAGCCAGGCAGAAAAAGACAAATATCGCATGTCCTAACTTATATGTGGGAGCTAAAAAAAATGTGATCACTTGGAGATAAAGAGTGGGAAATAGAGAACAGAGACTGGGTGGGGTGAGGCAGGGGTAAGCGGAGGATGAAGAGAAGGGTGTTAAAGGGTAAAAACACACAGTAAGACAGAAGGAATACAGAAAATGTTTGACAGCACAGTAGGGTGCCTATACTTAAGAAAAATGTTTTGTACTTGGGCGGAGCATGGTGGCTTACGCCTGTAATCACAGCACTTTGGGAGACTGAGGCAAGAGGATTGCTTGAACATGGGAGTTTGAGACTGGCCTGGGCAACATACTGAAAATTCATCTCTACGAAGAAAGAAAAAAACAACCCCCAAACTCTTTTTTACTCGGTGATGGACACCCCAAATACCCTGACTTGACCACCATGTATTAAATACATGTAACAAATTTGTACGTGTAATAGCTTTGTACAAATAAAAAAATTCATAGATAGCAAACTGAGTAATTCAGTCCCCTCAATCTTGTTTTCCCGTAATAGTATATTTTATTTTATTGTTTTTTTGAGATGGAGTCTTGCTCTGACACCCAGGCTGGAATGCAGTGGCACAATCTTGGCTCACTGCAACCTCCACCTCCCAGGTTCAAGCGATTCTCCTGCCTCAGCCTCCCGAGTAGCTGGGATTACAGGTGGGCACCACCATGCCCAGCTAATTTTTGTAGTTTTAGTAGAGATGGGGTGTCACTATATTGACTAGGCTGGTCTTGAACTCCTGACCTCAGGTGATCCACCTGCCTCGGCCTCCCAAAATGCTGGGATCACAGGCGGGAGCTACCGTGCCTGGCCCCATAATAGTATATTTTAGATACCCAAAGTAAATTATTGTTGCAACATAAAAAATAACCATAAGAATGATAAATTGTAAAATAATACCCAAATTTCCCCTGGATCATCAAGTTTTCCCTTTGAAGGCCACACTTATTCCCTTATGATGTTTCCTTCTGCTGATCACCAGATCTGTCCTGATTGAACATCATTGCTACTTTTTGTCTACAGAAAAGACAGAAATGTGACCCATTTAGAACAGGAAAAATTCATGCACTCATTGATTTGGCTGAGATGATGGAAGTCACCAAGATACAGCCTTTAAGAGCATAGGAATCTCTCCTATCACCTTCCTGGAGGATAGTCACTCTCTCTGCCTGACTATCTTTCTGAAAGAAAGGTTGATACATACCTGCTCAGCTGATTAAGATGTCCCTTCTCTGAGAAGTGCCCTCTCCCTCCTCTTGCATCTATAGGGTCATAGGAATGCATCCTGCCAGCCACAATTAATCATACCACGTGGGCCTGCTACCTTGGCTGTGGCTGATTGAATCAGGGGTGGACATTTAACCCACAGCTGTGCTCCAAATGGATGTATCCATATGTGTAAAAGGCCTTAGGAGAGGAAGTAGGCATAGTGCATTCAAAGGACTGAAAGGAAGCCACATAACTAGAGTCAAGAGTGGCATAAATTAGATGGGAGTGATTGGCAGGCAGTGGTCAGATAGAAATCCTTGACTATAGCATAAATTTTATCTTAAGGGCAAAAAAGCAGGATGAGTGCAATGGCTCATGCCTATAATCCCAGCACTTTGGGAGGCCAAAATGGGAAGATCGCTTGAAGCCAGGAGTTCCAAGACCAGCCTAGGCAACAAAGCAAGACCTCTTCTCTATTTCAATAATGATGATGATAAAAAGAAAAAAAGAGCAAAAAATAATAGAAGGGTTTTAATAACTAAGCAAGGAGCCTACCTGATCAAATGGACTGGGAGAGACCACAGTAAATGCTGGGAGGGCAGTTAAGAGGTCATGACTAGCTGAGTGGTCCAGGGAAGATGGCAGCTTAGATGAGAGCACGGGTGAGAACGATGGAGACACATGTATGGATTCAAGAACCATTTAGGATTTGGATGGATGGGATTTGGGTGGTGAATAAGAGGGAAGTGTTGATGTTATCTCCCCTATACTCTCTCATTCTGTGAATACAGCCAAGCGTTTTATTAGTTTCAGGATCAGTAGCATCACACTATGAGTCCTTGTCCAAATTACAGTTGAGCTTTCTCTCCTTTTGACAGAGTACACGGCACAGAGAAGAAGCTTAAGGAAAGTCTGTTGAATCGCATTGACAAAATGGATTCAGTTAAGCCAATATACGTTGAATAATTATTAGATGCAGGACTCTGTTCCAGCACTCCAGGGATGCCCGGATTGCAGTTCTCTCTACACCCAGGATATTTTCTGTCTTGAGGTAATAATTATTTTGATAGACAACATGTATTGTCGTCTCCTGCTAGTCTTGGAGTGCTGTATGAGAACCTTAACTACATGCTTTTAGTAGGTAGTGTTGCTTAATGGTTCCAAACTCTGTAGAGCCAGACTGGTATGATTTTGAATCTGGCTTGTCTATGTGCTATTTATGTAGATTTGGACATATATTTTTCTTTTTTTTTTCCTTTAGAGATAGCGTCTTGATCTGTTGCCCAGGCTGGAGTGCAGTGGAGTGATCACAGCTCACTGCAGCCTTTACTTCCCAAGCTCAGGTGATCCTCCTGCCTCAGCCTTCTGAGTATCTGTGATACAGGCACACACCACCACTCCTGGCTAATTTTGTTTATTTTTTATAGAGATGAGGTCTCACTGTATTGTCCAGGCTGGTCTTGAACTCCTGGGCTCAAGTGATCCCCCCGCCTCAGCCTCCCAAAGCGCTGGGATTAGAGGCATGAGCTGCCATGCTCGGCTTGGCTTGGACATATTTCTCAACCTCTCTGTGGCTCAGTTTCCTTGCTTTAAAAGGGGTGATAACAATAGCACCTACCTCACAGGGCTGTTGTGAGAACAAGATGAGTTAATATGTGTAAAACACTTCAAACAGAGCCAGGCACCTTGTAAGTTCTATAAAAGTGTTGGCTTTTATGATTCAGTTCTCACAATTCCATTTATAGGTATTATGAGGCCCATTTCATAGACGAGAAAACAGAGGCCGAGAGAAGTTAGTTGATAAACTACCTGCGCCCAATGTAAAGTTTGATAGGCTCACACTCTACCAGGATGAGAATAGTTCACGGTATAAAAGGAGTGCTTTGGGCTTAACCAAGGAGCCTGCCAGCTGGGCTGGAGGATCAAAGCGACCTAGCCAGTGGGAAAAAAAAAAAAAGCAGAACCAGCAGTGCCAAGTCTTGGCCACCTGGAGCACATTCCTTTCTCGAACAGCGTACCCTTTCACTCACCCTGGGCTGTCTAGCCTTCAGCTGTTCTCATTCCTGCCAGAAGCCTCAGGAAAGACCCTACCGTCCACTGTGCATTTTGGTAGCAGCTTTGGCTACAGCTGCTGTCTCCCTGTCCACACACATGGTGTTTCCCTATCCGCTGAATTCCGGCAACAGGGGTCCCACTCCACGCCCCTCTTTTATCCCTTTTCCTACCTGCATGGGCTGCTGGGCCTTCTCACCAAGACCCCCTTTGGTGGCAGGGCAGATGCCCACAAGGAGGATTTGTTTCAAAGATCATAACAGTGAACTACTGAAATCCCTTTAAAGGCAGCTTTCTTTTTGTTTTGCCTCGTCTCTTTCAGAGTCCTCGGTTCTGCTGAAAGTAGACACAACCTTCTGCCAAGAAATGGGCCGTGAGGCCCAGGATAACATTACACAGGAGCAGGACTTAGCGGTAAGGCTTAGTGTTTTGGACTTGTGTGAAGTTCCCAAAATACCATCAGCAGACGGTGTTGCATTTCTCTGCTTAGACACTATTATCAAAGAAGACAGGGGAAGGCTGTCCACCCCAGAGGGGCGAGTGGGGAGAATTTTGTCATCTCCTGTTTGTTTCACGGATCTAATTCTCATCGTGGGCATTTAATTTTATGTGTCAAATAAAGGGAACGATTTCCCAATGTAAATGTAACTGTCGGGAAATATTAAAGTTGATCAGGGCACTGAACATTCTGGTTTCTGCCTAGAAAGTGAAGATTTGTGATATTTTTATTTCCATTTTAATGTTGTTGATTTCTAATTCTTTGTCTGTAGATTAGTCATAAAGGAGATTCAGGAATCACGTTGCTCAACTCTTGCATCAACCACTACCTATTAGTTTATTCATGTATAGCTTTTATGTATTCTTTTAAATTTCATAAAATTGGAGTGAACAAGAAATACCAAGTGTAGGTCCAATTTTCTTATTAGGTGAAAGGGACATAATGACACCTACTTTATGCAATCCAGGATGGCAAATAATATATTAATTTATTAAGCTGTGTCTCGCTTTTTTATTTTTGAAATACTGTTTATTTATGTATTGAGTCAAAGTTTCACTCTTGTTGCCCAGACTGAAGTGCAGTAATGCGATCTCAACTCACTGCAACCTCCACTTACCAGGTTCAGGTGATTCTCCTGCCTCAGCCTCCCGGGTAGCTAGGATTACAGGCGTGCACCATTACGGCCATTAATTTTGTGTTTTTAGTGAGATAGGGTTTCGTGATGTTGGCCAGACTGGTCTTGAACTCCTGACCTCAGGTGATCCACCCACCTCGGCCTCCCAAAGTGCTGGAATTACAAGCATGAACAATCTCATTAAAAAAAAAAAAACCTGCCTTTTTTATATAATAGCTTTATCAAAATATAGTTCTCACATCATACTAGTCACCATTTAAAGTATACAGTTCAGTGGTTTCTAGAATATTTACAGAGTTGTGCAACAATCACGACAATCAGTTTTAGAACATTTTTCATCACCCCAAAAAGAAACCATGAGTCCACTAGCAGTGACTCCGCGTCGCTCCCTCTCCTTGGCCTCTTGGCAACCACAGATCTACTTCCTTTCTGTATAGATTTGCCTAGTCTAGATATTTCAAGCAAATGGAATCATACAATATGTGGTCTTTTGTGACTATGCTTTCACTTAGCATAATGCATTCAAGATTAATCTATGTTGTAACGTGTATCAGTACTTCATTCTGTTTAAATCTGAGTGAGAATTCCAAATTATGGGTAACAAGGCCTCTCTAATTTGACTAAAATTCCTTGCAGCTGCACAAAAAAAGGAGAAAACAAAAAACCATGTGTTTGCTTTCTGTGTTTGCTTTTTGTCTTAAAAAAAAAAAAACTTGTCCTTTTATTTATTTTTCTTCCACCCTATACCTCCTTCCCCCTTTTGCCATCTGAGGTACCAAAAAATCTAGATAAGGCCTCTAATGACTTGAACCCCTTTTAAAGAATTCAGAACAAAGGTGCTACTAACCCCCTTTTAGGGCGTTCTGTCTCTTTATTGAGTTTCGAGAGTCATGGGCAGATGCTTTTTGGGTCTAACTCTCTGTTTTCCTGGGTTGCATGACCTGACCTTTTTGGCTTTGGGGTACCAGAGATGACTTTGCACTGTGAGAGGATTTGACCTTGGCATGTACAATGGCAGACGAGAGCTACAAAGTTACAGGTGGTTGACCAGTTTACAGTAAGTGGTCTTGGTTGTTTAGTTTTCTTTTCCCTCCTAGGAAGTTGTTGTTTAAGGGTCCTAATTCTAGCTGAGAGATGCATTCTAAAGGTCTTCTCTATTGCATTTTCTCTCAAATTGAATCTTAATTCAGTTTGTCTGTGTGCATTTGCCTAAGGAACTGATCTATTGTTTTCATATGTTAATGAGAGACTGAGTTTTCTGAGCTTCAAAGAGAAAAAGCATTTGCTCCTCACAGTTGAAAGGTGCCCCTGGGTGACCAGGGGCCTCGTGGGAGTGTCTGGGAGGTTGACCCCCCTCAATGTACAGTGGCCCTGCAGGGAAATACCCAACAAAAATTAATTTTAAAAACGGCTTATCCGCTGGGCGCAGTGGCTCATGCCTGTAATCCCAGCACTTTGGGAGGCCGAGGCGGGTGGATCACGAGGTCAAGAGATCGAGACCATCCCGGTCAACATGGTGAAACCCCATCTCTACTAAAAATACAAAAAATTAGCTGGGCACGGTGGCGCGTGCCTGTAATCCCAGCTACTCAGGAGGCTGAGGCAGGAGAATTGCCTGAACCCAGGAGGCGGAGGTTGCGGTGAGCCGAGATCGCGCCATTGCACTCCAGCCTGGGTAACAAGAGCGAAACTCCGTCTCAAAAAAAGAGAAAAAAAAATGGCTTATCCAAGAAATGCACATAAGGGCTGATCACCCAGCGTTTGAGCCCTCTCAGTGGTCATAGACCTCTAGAGAGAGAAACTGAGGATGGAAACAACTCAGTGGTAACACACTGTGGAATCTTGTTCATAGGTGGCACAAATTGAACCACCACACAAAACCCTAGGCCAGAACTCAGTTCCTCCTTTTAAGAAAAAAAAGAAAGGGAAACAAATAATCTAAGAAAGAGGAGAAAACAAGGAGAATGACCTCCTTTCGAGCACTCTGTAGATTTTCTGGCATATCTACTCGCAAAAGGTTATATAAAATGGAAATAATATCATCTTTGTACACATTTGTATTAAGGAAAAAGAGCCCTAAGGTTGACCTGCAAACTATAGTGTCGTAAGTCCTCTTTTTCTCTATTTTTTCTTTTCTGCCTGCTCTAAATCTGCTGTTATTTTTGTGTTAAGATAAATGCCACTGTTTAGATCCAACAAGTTGTTTTTCCATGTCAGTGAATTTGTATTTATCTCATGGCTCAAAGTTCTGAAGTAAAAGCTATAGGATCTTTGTGTGTGTGTGTGTGTCTGTATGTGTGTGTATACACATATATATAGTTTAAAAGGCCTTTATGTTTTCTATAATTTGTTTAATTGGCAATTAAATACATTTTAATTTCCCTCTAGCACACCAAACGTTTTCTCTTTGCACCTTAAAATGTAAAATTTTCTATTTGACTTTCACCTGAGTTGCTTCCTTTAATTTACAAATTTAGGGCTATTTAGCTGACAACTACCCAGGGTTATGAAACAAGTTATCAAGAATCTAAAAGTCTAACATAGGAAAATAAAAGGTTTTTATGAATCATATTGGCATGCCTAATATGTCTATATATTTGTGTGTTGTGTACACAATGTTTCACTCCTAAAAATATATAAAAGAGGTCTAATTAATCAGCTTAAAAAATAAAGTAAAATCACTTAAGTCAGATACTAAAAAAGAAAAGACTAGTCAAATGTTTTTTCAAGTTTATGTAACTTAAGTAAAATCTTTAATAAATAAGCTAGCTTTAAAATTATTTGTAAAGTAATATTAGAAATATCTTAAGAATTAGCAGTATACTTTTTTGTTTGCATTTATTATTCAAGCAATTTCATTCTTTTCCCTGCCAAATACTATATCTTATGGAAGCTATATCTTATGGTCAAGAGTAAAATTTTATAAATTGTTTATAAAATTTTAGAAAACAAATTTAATTGGCTTCATGCTGTTTTTGTTAGGGCTTATTGTTTGGAAAATTAAGTCTCTTCTCTCAAAGAATGAAGGTTTTCACCTTTTTTAAAAAAATCCTTGGGTTATCACTTTGGTTAACTGAATTACTTATTTTACCATGACCTGTGATCCTATTTTGTGACATCAAGTGTTTTAAACCTTTTATATTTGATGAACTTTCCAAAATCAAATGATAAAGTCTTTTATATGTCTTTTTCTGACCTAATTAATCCTTTAAGATATTAGACACCCTAAAGTGCAAAAATGATGTAATTTGGCTTATTTGGTACAAAAATTATACAGGAAGCATTGAAATGTGAAATAGTGTTTAGTGGTTTTCTTTGGGCTGTATTTGTATAAATGTTATTAGTATGTATTCCAAAGTTATGAGAAACTTCTATAACTTAGCGTACATTATCAGTAATAATTATAATTGTTATATTAAATTATTGTGTGTCACAGAGGTAACAAATTTCCTTATCAATTGTGTCTTTGACTCTGGCTACCCTAAAACTTTTATCCACAGACAATTGTTGTCTTGTTTTGGCTTTCTTTAGAAGGTGGTTCTTTAATCAGCTATAGAACTCTAACAGGTGTTCCTAAATGTAGGTTTCTGATAACTTTGGAGATTGTGACATTACAATAGAAGGGAAAAATGCTTTCAGGACTCTCATGGAGAGCTGAAGTGTTCATTAATATGAAGCAGAACAGGAGTTAACTACATAAACTAAACTGATAGAAGACTAAAGTAATCTTTTAAACTTTTGCTTTAAACATTGCTGATCCTTTGTTTTGTTTTTCAGAGTCTTGAAACTTTTCTTTTGAGCTATTGACAGCTTTTAACAATTTAGTATACTTCTATGAACAAAATTTGAAGCACATTTGTTTCTCTCTACCTGATTTCTCCAGAATTTGGAAACTATTTGTGAGTATTGTTAACTTATGATAACATATTATTTACATAAGTGCAATAAGAATCTGTTTTCATTTGTAACAGGACATGATTGGAGAAACTGGTTATTTCACCAAGGCTTTGACTGGAATGGTGTCCTTTCCTTAAGGAATCAAACTTGACTTATGGAGCCAATAAAAGTCCCTTGGGAAACTGGCCACACACCTTTGTTCAACATACATGTAATAGGAGTACCAGAAGGAGAGAAGAGAAATGGACAGAAAGAATATTTAAATAATTGCTTAAAACAGCCCTGATTTGACTAAAAAAAAAAAAAACCAAAACATTAATCTATACATCCAAGGGCTCAAGGAACTCCAAGTAGGATAAACATTAAAAAATCTACATGTATACACGTTACAGTCAAATTGTTGAAAGCAAGAGAACAATTAGATAAAGAATGTAGATACAAATTAAAAAAAAGAGCAGGTGCTCAATAAATGTTATCTATGAACTGATTCTTTAAGCTTGGAGGAGAATCAACCGGTATCCTTGTGTAAGGATATACACAAGAATGAAAATGCCAATCCAACTGCATGAGAACATGGGTTGTGAGCTGCTTTTCCAAGAGGATAACTGTGTGATGTTATTTTATGGTCTAGGCCAGGAATAGGCAAACTACAACTTGCCAATTTGGCTCATTGCTTGTTTTTGTAAATAAAGTTTTACATTTATGCCCATTTGTGTTGGCTGTGGCTGCTTTCAAGCTATAATGGCAGAGTTGAGTAGCTGCAACAGAGATTGTCTAAAATATTTACTATCTGGCCTTTAACAGAAAAAGGCTGCCAGTTCCTGGTCTAGGTGCCTCTCCCTGACTCCCTCCATGGAACATCCCTGTGGCTATGGAAATCCTGCTGCCAGGCCCCTCCCACCAGGTCAGACCCTTAGAGATTGCTGCTGACCTGAATCAACTTCCAACTGCTCCACAATTGGTTGCCTGCCCAGCATCCATTCTCTAGACCTTCCTTTCTAACAAATTCCTGTTCATTCAGTTCTTCACCCCTCACTGGGCCCCTCCCCATTTATAACAGAAGGTTCTGAGTAGTCTAAGCCCATAAGTACATCAGGAATGGTCCTGTGACTAAGGTGCCTGTATTAGTCCATTCTCACATTGCTATAAGGAAATACCCAAGACTGGGTAATTTATAAAGGAAAGAGGTTTAATGGATTCATAGCTCTGCATGGCTGGGAAGGCCTCAGGAAACTTACAGTGATGGCGGAAGGTGAGGGTGTAGCAGGATTCCTTCTTCACAAGGTGGCAGGAGAGAGAATGAGAGCCCAGTGAAAGGGATGCCCCTTATAAAACCATCAGATATCAGGAGAACTTGCTCACTATCAGGAGAATAGCATGGGGGAACCCACCCCTATGATTCGATTACCTTCCACTGGGTCCCTCCTGCCACATGTGGGAATTGTGGGAACTACAATTCAAGATGAGATTTGGGTGGGGTCACAGCCAAATCGTATCAGTGGCCTAAAAAGACTGAGGGGAAGGACATATAATTTATTCTTGAAAAAGTTTTGTGGCTGGGCATGGCAGCTCATGCTGCAATCCTAGTGCTTTGAGAGGCCAAGGCTAGAAGACTGCTTGAGCTCAGGAATTTAAGACCAGCCTAGGCAACACAGAGAGCCCATCACAATTTAAAAAAACAGTGTTGGCATGGTGGCTTGTGCCTGTAATCACAGCTACTTGGAATGCTAAGGTAGAAGGACTGCTTGAACCCAAGAGGCAGAGGCTGCAGTGAGCTATGATCATGCCACTGCACTCCAGCCTGTGCACCAGAGGGAGACCTTGTCTAAAAAAAAAGAGTTTGTTTTGTTGTATTTTTCCCTGCTAGACATTAAAGGGAGCATGTAGATAGTAAGTATGACTGGTAGTCATATTGCAACCACCAGGGGAACCACCTTGGCAGGAAGGATGCCAAGAGTAACCAGTTAGAGAGAGGAAAAGACTCTGGGTCCTTGGTGGCATCACTGAGTCATAAATTACTGTTCCTAGAACCCATCCTATATCTAGTTTGGAATGAGATTTTTCTGTTACTTGCTACAGCAAAGCGTCGTAACTCTACTTTTAACAACAACAACAACAACAAAAAGTATTCTAACTGCTACAGCCTCTTTGATTACAATTTTTTATGACTGACTTTCTTAGAATCCTGTCTGTTCCAGCCTTTCAATCCTCACCACCACCCATTCCCAATAGCTGGACACAAATATTCCCAAAGTTTTGTTCACCCACTATCCAATCATTCAACAAATATTTATGGAGCACTCACTGTGTACGAGGCATGTACTAAGTGCCAGGATACAGCAGTGAGCAAGACAAACACATGGTCCCTCCCACCACACAGCTCATGTTCTAGTTGCACAAACTAAACTCAATAAATGAAAATTTAATTTCAGATTATGAATAGTGCTGAGGAGATAAATAAAGTGATAGGCAAGAGTAAAGGAAAGGGAAGCACAGGGCTCGTGAAGATGATCAGAAAATCTCTTTTGAGAAACGGTCTGAAAGTTGCTCAAAAGGTTAAAAATAGAGTTATCATGTGACCCAGCAATTCCAGTCTTAGAAATGGAAATGGGAACATAAATCAACACAAAACGTATACAAGAATGTTCATAGTAGCATTATTCACAGTTGCCAAAACGTAGAAACACAAATGTTCATCAGCTGATGAATAGAAAAACAAAGTGTGATATATCCATACAATGGAATATTATTCAGCCATAAGAAGAAATAAAATACTGATACATGCTGCAACAGGGATATACCTTTTTTTTGTTTGTTTCTGAGACATGGTTTTGCTGTATCACTCTGGCTGGAGTACAGTGGTACAATCATGGCTCACCCTAGCCTTGAACTCCTGGACTCAAGCCATCCTTCCACCTCAACCTCCCAAGTAGCTGGGACTACAGGCACATACCACCGTGCCTGGCCTTTTTTTTTTTTTTTTTTTTGATAGAGACAGGGTCTTCTATGTTGCCCAGGCTGGTCTTGACCTCCTGGGGTCAAGTGATCCTCCCAACTTGGCCTCCCAAAGTGCTGGGATTACAGGCATGAGCCACTGCGCCCGGCCTGGAAGCACCTTGAAAGTGTTTTGCTAAGTGAAAGAAGCCAGTCACAAAAGATCCTTTGTTGTATATGATTCTATTTGTATGAAATGTTCAGAAGAAGCAAATTTCTAGAGGCAGAAGGTAGGTTAGTGGATGTCTAAGGTTGGAGGTGGGATAGGGAATGATGAGTGACTGCTAATTGGTACAAGTTTTCTTTTTAGGATAATGAAAATGTTCTAAAATTAGATGACAATGATGGCTGCAAAACTCTGTAAACATACTAAAAGCCATTGAGTTGTATGCTTTAAATGAGTGAATTTAATGGAATGTAAATTATATCTCAATAAGCTGTTTAAAACACAAAGAAGAAAAGGTTTCTCCGAGAACGTGATATTTAAACTGGGACCTGAAAGATAAGAAGAAACCAGTCATGCAAAGAGTAAGGGACAAGAGCTTTCAGGCACAGGGCACAATGTGTGCAATGGTCATAAAAAGAGAAAGAAGGGCCGGGCACGGTGGCTCACACCTGTAATCCCAGCACTTTGGGAGACCGAGGTGGAAGGATCACTTGAGGTCGGGAGTTCCAGACCAGCCTGGCAAACATGGCAAAACCCGTCTCTACTGAAAATACAAAAATTAGCCAGGTGTGGTAGCACACACCTGTAATCCCAGCTACTTGGGAGGCTGAAACAGGAGAATCACTTGAACCCAGGTAGTGGAGTTTGCAGTGAGCTGAGATTGTGCCACTGCACTCCAGCCTGGGTAACAGAGTAGTGAGACTCTGTGTCAAAAAAAAAAAGAGAGAGTGAGAGAAAGAAGGTTCATAAACAAGGGGAAGATCATAGATGAGGTTGAAAAGGGGCCAGAGCAGCGTTCGTCTCCTGAAACTTTCCAGGTTAGCATATGCCATTTAGACACAAACTATGATCAGGCAGTATCATTCATATGGAAGTCAACATGAAATACCTAACAAAAAACCCATGGGTGAGACAGAAGTGAAGAGCTGTTAACCCTAAATTTTACAGCTGCAAAACACTAGACTGTGGAGAAAAGAGGTATCATCAAGTTTTAAAAGGGAAAAGTATTTAAAACAACACTTAGCTTATAACCAGGGAAGTTCATTAAATTACTTCCACCATTGTCATAAAGATCAGTTTCTGTAGCCAGCTCATGAAGAAGTCACACCTGTAGAAGGTTGTCAATGTGTGGGGTCCTATAAACACCAAACAGGAATGAAAATCACGAAAGCAATATAAATACAGACTTCATAGTGTCTGAGCTTTGTGAGTAGCTGTAGGTGACAGATCTGAGACCTGAGGAGATCAATCCAGATTGCACCAGTACGGGATGTTGAAAAGGATCAGACGATGTCACAGAATTCCAAGTGAGACTATAAGAATATCCAGGAAAGAGAAAATAACCAATCCTTAGAAGTTTTCATCAACATCCTTGGTAAACACACTAATATTCATCTATCTTACATGTATTTACACTTCTCAAATTCCCCTATGCGTGATTCATCCATCCCTGTAATAGTATTAGAGGTGGGAAAAGGCAGTGAGGTAGACAGAGAATAATTTAGATTTAAGTTTGCCTTCTGGTTGATTGCCAAAAATGACTTCAATATTTTACTGCTTTCCCAAGAAAAGCAGGAGACTATTTCTCCACTTCCCGATCTAGGTATGGCCATGTGACTTGTTTTAACTGATGGGGCATTAGCAGACATGATGCTAGAGAAGGCTTGAAAAATGCTCATGCACTGGACTTCATCTTCTCTCTTGCTGCTTTTGGGACCCAGCCACCATGTGAGAAAGCCTAAGCTAGCCTGCTAGACTCTGGAGACACATGGCCCAGCTATCGTGTTGCTCTAGCCAAGAGCCAGATACATGAGCAAGTTGTCTAACCCCAAAGCCCAAGCTCATAATCACATTATTGTTACTATCAGAGGACTCTCTCTTTTTTTTTTTTTTTTTTTTTTTAAGACAGAGTCTTGCTCTGTTGCCCAGCCTAAAGTAAAGTGGCATGAACATGGCTCAATGCATCATCCTTGAACTCCTGGGCTCAAGTGGTCCTCCTACCACAGCCTCCCAAGAAGCTGGGAACACAGGTGAGTGCCATCATGCCTAGCTATTTTTTTAAAAACTCGCTATGTTGCCCAGGCTGATCTCAAACACCCAGCCTTAAGTGATTCTGCTGCCTCAGCCTCCCAAAGTGCTAGGATTACAGGTGTGAGCCACTGTGCCTGATCAAGGAATCTCTTTATTATTGCTCATGTGGTATGCACTCAGCTCCAGGCCTCTCTTTCTCTCAACGTGTTTAGTGTTGGAAAGGTAAAAGAGTGTTGGAATTAAAGTCTGAAAACTGACTTCAGTGCTCATCTCTGAGCTTTGGAAAAGGTATCCATCTTCTCTGAGCCTCAGTGTCCTCCTCTGGGAATTATACCTAATCATAGCGTCCTTGGGAAAATTAGATGACCTGCGAAAGTGCTCTCTAACTTAAAGTGATATATATCAGCAATTAACAAGGGGGAAATATGAATCAAGCACACTAGAAACAGTGTCAAAAGAACCTAACTTTAACAACCCCTGGAATACCAAGTGAAACCCATTTCTTCTTCATGAAAGCAGTGATTACTTTTCCATCTTGTCTATAGTGTCACAGAATAAGTTCAATTAAAATGCCATAAAATTACATCATGTTTGTGAATCTGTCCTTCGAAACTATTGAACGACTAGGGCTGGGAGATGAAAAGACTTTTTGAAAGTCAATGCTTTCTCAACTTTTGAAATGCTTCCAGATTCTGTCACCTTCTTTTCATCTCAACATCAAAGCTGGGAAAGGCTCTTCCGCACCAAGGACAGGTGTTGACACGTAGCTCACCTCACCCAGGTACTTTGGGACCTTATTAATCTTTCTCTATATATTTGCATCTTCAGAATCAGGCGTTAGTCTTTTATTTCTTTTAGCTTTTTGCTGACCTGTACTCTTTGCTGGCAGGCTGCTGACGCATTTTGACAGGTGACTTGGCTCATAAAAACCATCAGGGAAGGGAAGCAGTGAGAAGGGGCTTCACCAGGAGCATGGTCAGCACATGTGAAATGCTGAATGTGGTAAAAGCACACAAAAGCATATTTGTGAACTGGTTTAAAAAAAAAAAGGTTCTTGCTCTCTGGATGACCTGATTCTCAACTTTCTTCATCTTAAAGACTTAAGTCAAAATATAGGGATTGGGAAAATATGTGACTGGGGTTCATTCCAAAAATTCAAATTCCTGGCCAGGTGCGGTGGCTCATGCCTGTAATCCCAGCACTTTGAGAGACTAAGGCAGGTGGGTCACCTGAGGTCAGGAGTTCAAAACCAGCTTGACCAACATGGAGAAACCCTGTCTCTACTAAAAATACAAAACTAGCAGGGCGTGGTGGTGAATGCCTGTAGTCCCAGCTACTCGGGAGGCTGAGGCAGGAGAATCGCTTGTACCTGTGAGGTGTAGGTTGTGGTGATCACACCATTGCACTCCAGCCTGGGCAACAAGAACAAAAATCCATCTAAAAAGAAAAAAAAAATTCAAATTCAGCAAATCTGGAGGATGAATTTATCCTCATGGTTCTCAGTTCACTGAGAAGCTGCCATGTGAATAAATTATAATGTCAATCTCTTCCTAAAGCTCCAAGGGCCAGACCACATTTTTCTAAACCCACATTTTATGCTTTTTTTCATTTGCTGCATTTATATGCTTGAGATGTCTTTGTTTTACGTTTTTCATCTAAGAAGCTTTAAATATGAATCATCAACTAAATTGAAGTGAGCGCATGTTCTTTGGTGTCCCTATCCTTTGTGACCTGTCCAAAAAAAACAAAGTGAGCGCATGGAAGAGGATTAGGCAGAGGTATTGGGATAAGTAATATCCTAAGGAAATGTAAATACAGAGAAATAGTAATTACAGTGAGTTGGATACTGGTCCCCCCATGCGTGTCCATCCTAAACCTCAGAACGTGATCGTATTTGAAAATAGGGGCCAGGTGTGGTGGCTCCTGCCTGTAGTCCTAGCACTTTGGGAGACTGAGGTCAGAGGATTGCCTGAGCCCAGCAGTTTGAGACCAGCCTGGGCAACACGGTGAGACCTCATCTCTAAAAATAAAGTTAAAAAAAAAAAGAAAAGAAAAGAAAATAGAGCCCTTGCAGATGTAGTTAGTTCAGGATCTTGAGATGAAATCAACCTGGATTTACGGTGAGTCCTAAATCCAATGACTGGAATGCTTAAGATATGACAGGAGCAGACATCACACAGAGGAAGTGGCAATGTGAATGAAGAGAGAAGCAAGATGGGAGGGAGGCCTCTACAAACGAAGGAACGTCAAGGACTGGTGGCGACCAGCAGAAGCTAGGAGAGACGCATGGGAGAGTCTCTCTCTAAAAGCCTCCAGAAGAAACCAACCCTGTCAACATCTTGATTTCTCACTTCTAGCCTTCTGAATTGTTAAGAGAATTTATTTCTGGGTTTTTGTTTTTTGTTTTTTTTTGAGATGGAGTTTTGCTCTTGTTGCCCAGACTGGAGTGCAGTGGCGCCATCTCAGCTCACCACGACCTTTGCCTCCTGGGTTCAAGCGATTCTACTGCCTCAGCCTCCTGGGTAGCTGGGATTACAGGCATGTGCCCTGCTAATTTTGTATTTTTAGTAGAGCTGGAGTTTCTCTATGTTGGTCAGGCTGGTCTCGAACTCCCAACCTCAGGTGATCCGCCCACCTCAGCCTCCCAAAGTGTTGGGATTACAGGTGTGAGCCACCGTGCCCGGCCTATTTCTGTTGTTTTAAGCCACCCAGTTTATGATAATTCATCATGTCAACCCTGAAAAACAAATACAGTAAATTAACACCTGGTGCAGGTAGTCTTGAAGATCCTGGCAGCCTCTGCCACCTGCACTTGGTTGTCTGTGGACACTTTGACAGTCTGACCTGACTCCTTCAGCCCACCTGTGACCTTATCCTGACCCTAACTAACATGAGATGCCATCTCTTATCCTCCTCTTCCTGAGCCTCTGTAGTAAGACATGGGGAGGGATTGGAGTCGGGGAGGCTGTGGGATATTGTGTGTGTCAGGAAGAACTTTGGATTAGGTATGGGTTAGGGTCAAGGCTGGCACTGGTTAAAGGATCAAGGTCAAGCATCAGTGAGCCTGTCTGAGCACACATTGATTTTTTTTTCTTTTATTTGAGACAGGGTCTTGCTCTGTCACCCAGCCTGGAGTGTAGCGGTGCAATCATGGCTCACTGCAGCCTCGACGTCCCAGGCTCAGCCAACTCTCCCACCTCCCTCCCTCTCCCCCAAGTAGCTGGGACCATGGATGTGTGCCGAAATGTTGGGCTATTTTTTAAAAATGTTTTGTGGAACCACAATGTTGGGCTATTTTTAAAAAATGTTTTGTTTTTATGTTGCCTAGGCTGGTCCTGAACTCCTGAACTCAAGTGATCCTCCCACCTTGGCCTCCCAAAGGGCTGGGATTACAGGTGTGAGCTACTGTGGTGCAGACAGACTGGTAGTATTTTTAAAAGCCAAAAGTCTAATGGTCAAAAGGGCAGGCTTTGCAACACAAACATCTAATAGCCCTCACTTGATGTGGTAGGTAGAATAATGTCCCCTCAAATATGTCCATGCCCTAATCCCCAGAACCTGTGAATATGTCTTTACATGGCAAAAGGGACTTTGCAAATGCCTCTCAAGCTAAAGATTTTGAGATGGGGAAATTATCCTGGACTACTTGAATGGGCCCAATGTAATCACAAGGGTGCTTCTGAAAAGGAGATGGGAGAGTCAGCCAGAAAAGGCGATGTGGTCGGGTGTGATGGCTCATGCCTGTAATCCCAGGGCTTTGGGAGGCTGAGGTGGGAGGATTGCTTGAGCCCAGGAGTTGAAGACCAGCCTGGCAACATAGTGAGATCCTTTCACTCAAAAAAAAAAAAAAAAATTAGCTGGGTGTGGTGGGACATGCCTGTAGTCCCAGCTACTTGGGAGGCTGAGGCAGGAGAATCACTTGAGCCCAGGAGTCTGAGGCTGGAATGAGCTATGATCAGGCCACTGGACTCCAGCCTGGGTACAGAATGAGACCCTGTCAAAAACAAACAAACAAACAAACAAACTAACTAACTAACTAATTACCTAACTAACTACAACACTATAAAGTATTATTGGCTGGCTGTGGTGGCTCACACCTATAATCCCAACACTCTGGGAGGTTGAGGCAAGAGGATTGCTTGAGCTCAGGAGTTCAAGACAAGCCTGGGTGACATAGGGAGACCTCATCGCTACAAAAAATGTATAAATTACCAGGTGTGGTGGTGCATGCCTGTAGCCCCAGCTACTCAGGAGGCTGAGGCAGGAGGATCCCTTGAACCCAGGAGGTCAAGTCTGCGGGTGAGCTGTGATCACGATACTGCACTCCAGCCTGAGCAACAGAACAAGACCTTATCTAAAAATGAAAAAGAAAAGAAAAGAAAGGAAATATGATAACAGAAGTGAGAGAAGAATTTGAAGATTCTATGCTGCTGTTTTGAAGGCAGAGGAAGGGGCCAGGAGCCCAGCAATATAGGCAATCTCTAGACTTGCTCCCTCTAAAAGGGCAAGGGAGTGAGTGCCCTTAGTGCCTCCCAGGGAATATGCCTGGCTGATGCCTTGACTTTGCCCAGTGAGGCTCAGTTTGGGCCTCTAACATCCAGAACCATACAAGAATAAATCTGTGTTAAGTCACTAAGTTTGTGGTAATCTGTTACAGCAATCATAGAAAACGAACATACTGTCCTCTCCTCCTGGGCCACTGACATGCTCCTGCTGTGGGGAGCCACCCACTGCTTCCCAGCCTCCGCCTCCAGAATCAGCCTCGTGAGCAATCCCCAAGGAGGCAGAAAACGCCCTGGTATGATAGAGAACAGGGGAGGTCTCCCTGGTCAGTCCCCGCTCTTGGGCAGTGTATGTCTCTACACCCAGCCATCTCTGGTTTCACAAAGAAACACATGCTGTGGCACATTTCCTAAAGCATTATAAAGCTGTAGTACCTTGAAACACCAACTTTTTTTTTTTTTTTTTTTTTTTTTTTTGAGGCGGAGTTTCGCTCGTTACCCAGGCTGGAGTGCAATGGCGCGATCTCGGCTCACCGCAACCTCCGCCTCCTGGGTTCAGGCAATTCTCCTGCCTCAGCCTCCTGAGTAGCTGGGATTACAGGCACGCGCCACCATGCCCAGCTAATTTTTTGTATTAGTAGAGACGGGGTTTCACCATGTTGACCAGGACGGTCTCGATCTCTTGACCTCGTGATCCACCCGTCTCGGCCTCCCAAAGTGCTGGGATTACAGGCTTGAGCCACCGCGCCCGGCCAACTTTTTTTTTTTTTGAGATGGCGTTTCCCTCTTGTTGCCCAGGGTGGAGTGCAATGGTATGATCCCAGCTCTCTACAACCTTCGCCTCCCAGGTTCAAGCGATTCTCCAGCCTCAGCCTCCTGAGTAGTTGGGACGACAGGCGCATATCACCACACCCAGCTAATTTTTGTATTTTTAGTAGAGACGGGATTTCTCCATGTTGGTTGAAACACCAACTTTCATGCTTCTATGACAGTCTCCCTTAACCTTGTTCCTGCCTGTGCACTGTCACACGCACATTCTCAGCCTTGGTGTTTCCCATTACACTCGGGGATTCTCAGACCTCCCATTCCACACACCCTCTGCCTTCTCCCTCTCTCTCTGTTTTGAAATGAGGGTCTCACTATATGGACCAGGCTGGTTTGAATTCCTGGCCTCAAGCGATCCTCCTGCCTTGGTCTTCCAAAGTGTTGGGATTACAGGTGTGAGCTACTGCACTTGGCCACCCTCTGGCTTCTTCTGCCATTCAGAATCACTGCTTCATTGACTTTTCAGGTCTTTACCTACCTATCTATTTCCATATCTATCTGTCTGCCTATTTAGGTATGCATGCATATATGTATGTATCTATCTATCCATCATCTATCTACCTATCTCCCTATCATCTATTATCTATCATCTACCTATTATGTATTTTTTTGAAAAACTACTTTATTGAGGTATAAGCAACATACAAAAAGCTGTAGTTATATAATGTCTACAACTTGATGAATTTAGAGATAAGTACATACCCATAAAACCATCACCGCAATCTATGTTATAAACATATCTATCATCTCCAAAAGTTATCTACCTCTATTTTATCCTGTCTACCTACCTACCTATCTTAGAGCACACTGAAACTTCCATGGTAATTTGTCTTGTTTAGAGCTCACAATCATACTATGGGGTAAGTACAATGTATAATATGAATTTTTAAAATAATATTTAGGTTTTTCTGATTGTGAATGCAATGAAACCCATATACTCCTTGTTAACTGACTATAAACACCATGTATAGACTGTTACATGTTCTTTATTGTAACATATTCATAAAATAATAAATGTATTTTGGAGATATATATGTATGTTTATATACATATACGTGTATATTCCAAGTATTCACACTTGGAATTGGTGGGCATGCTATGTAATGTAGGGGGAGAAATTTGCAATGTTCTCTCCTTCCCAGTCTTTCCCTTTTACCCATGACCTTCTCTTCCTCAACTAAGATCTTGGACATCACCTAAGGCTTCCGGAAAGGGTTATGAGAACAGAAGTGTCAAATTCCTGGCTTTTGAGTTTGAGCAGTTGAGATCTAGACACATAGCAAAGGGGATATGGAAGAAGATGTAATGTCAGGAGCAGGCTTTTCCACCCCACAGGAAGAGGGGATGAGAAGCAGCGTGGGAGGATGAGATCCAGGTGTGAGGGGTCCCTGAGGAACAGCCCTGTGCTGTCCTCCTGAGGCCAAGTTGTAGAATGGGAAGAACTCAATAGAGGCCCTAGATCAGAAAGCCTGGAAGTGACCTCAGGCCCAGCATAACTCAAGAGAAGGAGAACAGATGGTTGTGCCCGAGACGGTTTCCGTTTCCCCACGTTCTGCTCAGGACAGGAGGAAACAAGTGTTTCTCTGTGCCAAGAAGGATGAGGAAGCGGCTGAGAGAGAGCTTGCCCTGGGCAACTGGGGTCCTGGGGTCCAGGGGACACAGTCCTGAGCTTCAGGGACCAATCACTGCAGACCATTTGGAGTGAAGGTGCCTGAGTATCAGATGTCAGTCCCCCAACCACCAATGCCTTGTCATTTCATCAGCCCCCTGGAGCTGAGATGAGCTCGTAGAGAAAGGATTCCAGGGCTGCTAGTTTCTGCTACCCACTGGTATGGCCTTACCTAGAAATTAAATTGAGTGACAGAATTTTTTTTTTTTTTAAAGACAGAGTTTTGCTTTTGTTGCCCAGTCTGGAGTGCAATGGCGCGATCTTGGCTCACCGCAACCTCTGCCTCCCAGGTTCAAGTGATTCTCCTGCCTCAGCCTCCTGAGTAGCTAGGATTACAGGCATGTGCCACCACGCTGGCCAATTTTGTATTTTTAGTAGAGATGGGGTTTCTCCATGTTGGTCAGGCTGGTCTCGAACACCTGACCTCAGGTGATCCGCTGCCTTTGCCTCCCACAGTGCTGGGATTCCAGGTGTGAGCCACTTCGCCTGGCCTTTTTTTTTTTTTTTAAAGTTGCTTTTGGCCAGGCATAGTGGCTCACACCTGTAATACCACCACTTTGGGAGGCAGGAAGATCATTTGAGCTCAGGAGTTTGCGACCAGCCTGGGTAACATAGTGGAAACCCTGAAACCCCATCTCTACAAAAAATACAAAATTTAGCCATGTGTAGTGTGGCCTGCACTCCAGCCTGGGCAACAGAGCGAGACCTTGTCTCAATTAAGAAAAAAACAAAGTTGTTTTTCCTGTCCTCTGGATGTGTGGACAGAGATTGGTATCCATGACAATAGTACCTTGTAGCTTACCCAACAATTTCTTAGCTGGTAGATACTTAGGTCGTCCTCACCCCTCACCAGAAGCTACCAATACCAAGACCGCAGCAAGGTAGTGCTCTCCCTCCCCTTGGCATAAATAAAGTCACCTTTGTATTGTCAACAGGTTGATATTTGTGTGATATTTTCCAGGAGCCAGGATTCTAGAGGTCATGGTTTTGTTTGGCTATGTCAAGCATGCTCTTACCTGAAGGCTTTGCTCTGACATTTCCTTCTGCCTGGAACACTTTGCCTATAACAGCATGTCTGACCGTCACTTCCACAGGTTCTGCTCAAATGTCCCCATATCGAATAGGCTTTCTTTGGACATCCCTCCCAAAATAGCATCTCCCCATTCCCACAATCCTCTAGTCCCTCTTACCAGCTTTATTTTTCTTTACAGCACTTTTCTCCACCTGATATGGGATATGTTTATTTACTCGGCCTCCCTTTACTAAAATGTAGGCTCTACAAGGGCAGAGACTTGATCTCATTCCCTGCTCACTCCCCAGTGCTTAAACAGTACCCACACTATTAGGTACTTTGCAAATATTTGTTAAATCAATGGATATAAATATCTTCTACAGTTAGCTTTTTGTTTCAATTTTCTGTATTTTTTTCTTTTTATTTATTTATTTATTTATTTATTTTTGGAGATGGAGTCTCGCCCTGTCACCCAGGCTGGAGTACAATGGCACCATCTCGCCTCACTGCAACCTCTGCCTCCAGGGTTCAAGTGATTCTCCTGCCTCAGCCTCCCGCGTAGCTGGGACTACAGTTGTGCGCCACTACACCCAGCTAATTTCTGTATTTTTTTTTTTTTTTTTGAGACGGAGTTTCGCTCATTACCCAGGCTGGAGTGCAATGGCGCGATCTCGGCTCACCGCAACCTCCGCCTCCTGGGTTCAGGCAATTCTCCTGCCTCAGCCTCCTGAGTAGCTGGGATTACAGGCACGCACCACTGTGCCCAGCTAATTTTTTGTATTTTTAGTAGAGACGGGGTTTCACCATGTTGACCAGGATGGTCTCGATCTCTTGACCTCGTGATCCACCCGCCTTGGCCTCCCAAAGTGCTGGGATTACAGGCTTGAGCCACCGCGCCCGGCCTTAATTTCTGTATTTTTAGTAGAGACAGGGATTATCCATGTTGGCCAGGCTGCTCTTGAACTCCTGACCTCAAGTGACCCACCTGTCTTGGCCTCCCAAAGTGCTGGGATTACAGGTGTGAGCCACCATGCCTGGCCTTTTTTTCTTTTTAAATATTGCCTTTAGGTTCCTGATAAGACAATAGGCACTGCATCTTATACTACTCTCTGAGTGTCTGGAATGTAATAGATGCTCAGTAAATATTTACTACAGGAAGGAAGGAAAGAAGAAATATGTAAGCACATGAATAAAGCATATAGGAATGTTATGGCTGAGGGCAGAGTGAGATGGGAAAGTAACTCACTCCTCCCTCTTCCTTCGTTTCTCACTGCTGCCCCCACCCCAGGATGGCTGTTACAAATTGTTCACCAAGTAAAAGTTAGCTGATTTGGGTGTACAGCTATAATGAGTTGAATATACCTTCCATAAGAAAATGGAAAAGTTTGGAGAGGAGGGTTGGCATGAGAGGGGGAAAAAGGGCTCTTAGAAAAGAAGAGAAAAAAAGAGGACCCAGGAGAGGAAGACATGAAATATTGGGCAACGCTGTAGGACAAAATGAACCCTTCAGTACATTTTACGCTCCAAGGCAGTGACCTGTATTACTGTACTGTAAAGGCCCTGTGACCCAAACCATCAAGATATTCAGTTACCCTCACAGGCCTTGAGTGAATGATTTTTATGTGTGAAATTAAGACAAGGAGCAAATTCCCCAATTGGTTCAAATCAAAGGGGAGCCAAAACAAACCTACAGATACAAAGCACAGAGGAGAAAAACAGAGTCCAAGTTGGTGGATGTCAAAGCCAGAGGAGACCGTGAGATCACAATCCCTAAGAACTTTGCAGAAATCTGTCTGTCTATCTGTCTATCTATCTATCTATCATCTGTCTATATTATCATCTATCTATATTATCATCTATCTATCATCTATCTATATTATCATCTATCTATATTATCATCTATCTATCATCTATCTATATTATCATCTATCTATCATCTATCTATATTATCATCTATCTATATTATCATCTATCTATCTCTATCTATCTATCTATCTATCTATCTATCTATCTATCTATCTATCTATTTTTACTTGAGACAGGGTCTTTCTCTGTCACCCAGAGTGGAATGCAATGGTGCAGTTCACAGCTCACTGCAACCCCTAACTCCTGGGCTCAAGCAATCCTCCCACCTTAGTCTCCTGAGTAGCTGCTACTTTGTTGAATCAATGGATGCAAATATCTTCTACAGATACATACTTTTATTTTTATTTGTAGCTAATATTACAGGTATGTGCCACCATGCCCAGCTAAACTTTTAAATTTTTTTGTAGAGATAGGCATCTCCCTAGGGCAGGGAATGGGGGTCCTGCCAGTGTTATCTAGTTCTTAGGGAGCGGGAGGCCCAGCTGATAGCTGGCTCACTGAAATGACAGACTCCCTGTTTCTGCTCCCAGCCTGTCTTGTCCTGGGGTCTTGCCTTTGTGTAGGTCCTTCTGCTCTAGAGAGCCACAGATTCCCACACAGGTGGTGTAACTGGATTGAGACCCGCAGTCTTCCAACCTAAGCTAATTTGCAAGTCTGTACAAGGAACAGCCTTGGACATGTGTGTACATTTCCTTTTCCTTACCTGCTTTCCCAATTAGATTAAGAATTAGAAAGATTGCTTCCCTTTTGTCAGGAGTTAGCTCTTCTGCCCCACCCCTGACCCCCTGCCACCCCTCGCCCACCCCCGCCCCCTTACCTTGCCCCAAAGTTCTAGTTTGTCTGGAATCCCATATACTTCTTAGGAAAAGAAATGCCGCCACATCCAAAAGGCGTAAAGGTTCCAAGGATAACTGGATTTGGCAAGTCACTGAGTATGTTGGTGCACATGCCACCCCAAGGGAGGTCAGAATAGCTTAGACAGACAGCTAGATGCCCAGAAGGATAGAGAAAATCCAGGATAAGGAATTGATATTCATTAACAACAGTAATTCTTTAGAGAAAGATGTTAGCTGTCATGCACACGGTTTTTTTTTTTTGTTTTGATTTTTTTTTGTTTTTGTTTTTTTTTTTTTGAGACAGAGTCCCACTCTGTCACCTAGGCTGGAGTGCAGTGGTGTGATCTCAGCTCACTGCAACCTCCACTTCCCCCGTTCAAGCAATTCTCCTGCCTCAGCCTCCCAAGTAGCTGGGATTACAGGCATGTGCCACCACGCACAGCTAATTTTTTTTGGTATTTTTAGTAGAGGTGGGGTTTCACCATGTTGGCTGGGCTGGTCTTGAACTCATGACCTCAGGCAATCCACCTGCCTTGGTCTCCCAAAGTGCTGGGATTACAAGCATGAGCCATCATGCCCGGCCTGTTTTATTTTTTAATCAGCAATTTACAGGCCAGGCATGGTGGCTCATGCCTGTAATCCCAGCACTTTGGGAGACCAAGGTGGGTCAGTTCACTTGAGGTTAAGAGTTCGAGACCAGCCTGACCAACATGATGAAACCACGTCTCTACTAAAAATACAAAATTAGCTGGGTGTGGTGGTGCGTGCCTGTAATCCTAAATACTCAGGAGGCTGAGATAGTAGAAGGACTTGAACCTGGGAGGCAGAGGTTGCAGTAAGTTGAGATTGCACCATTGCACTCCAGCCTGGGTGACAGCAAGGCTCTGTCTCAAAAAAAAAAAAAAAAAAAAAAAAAAAAAATCAGTAATTTACAGATAAGGCAATGGAAGGGCCAAAGAGGGTGCCTCCCATTCCCATAGTCACTGAGCGTGAAAATGTAGTGCCAGACCAGCACACAGGCTTCACGACTTTCAGCACCATGTTCTTTTCTGCACATTCATTTTAATCCTAAATTCTTTGAAGCCAATCTGTGAATAATAACAAGGGAGTCTGGTTAGACTGGTCCTGTTAATGGACAGAGTGCTGGAAACCAAAGCTGTGCATTGAGACCTAGTATTTCCCAGTGAGCTCATTTCAGCACAGAACAGGAGGATCAGGTGTCCTGGTGACATCTGTGGATAGGTAGGGGCAGAGGGGCTGAGGACGATTACGGATATGCGAACAATTTCACAAAACCTACCTGTACCAACCTCTCCAAAACTGTCTGTGGTGGACTCTTGAGGCCTTTTTCATTTTGGATTTGTAGGAGCTGATTATGAAAGTTCTCTTCTTTCTTAGCTAGATTCTCTAGTTGCTAAATCCCCATGGCATTCTCTCTAACAAGGAAAATAAACCAAGGACAACTCATTTTCTCAGAGCCACTTGAGCCCTCAGGCACTTAACACAGATACCAGCTACATGGCTGGGTGCAGTGGCTCACACCTGTAATCCCAACATTGAGGGAGGCGGAGGCAGAAGGATCACTTGAGGCCAGCAGTTTGAGACCAACCTGAGCAATACAGTGAGATGCTGTCGCTATTTTAATGTAATATTTTTTTTAAATTAGAATGAAAAAAACAAAAACATGCAAAAAACCCCATATATATATATATATATATACATACACTACAACCAGAGCTTCCATTAAAAAGAAGGAATGTTGGCTCATGCCTTTAATCCCAGCACTTTGGGAAGCTGAGGCAGGAGGATGGCTTGAGCCTGGGAGGTCGAGGCTGCAGTGACCCAAGATCGTGCCACTGCACTCCAGCCTGGGAAGCAGAGGGGGATGCTGTATCAAAAAACAAAAAAGGAAGGTTGTAAAGTGAGAAACTTGCCCCAACTTCTTTTCTGGGTTGATTTCTCCTGCCCCGAGAGTGTGAGGATGTGGACCATTGGGAAAAAGGGACTAAAAAATGCAAGGTCTGAGACCTCCTTTCCCATTCCTCCCTGGGTTTTTTCTGCAGAAATGGAACCCCCCAGCTATCAGCACCTTCCATCACGAACTGTCCGCTTCATTCTCCTTCCTGCTTGGGATTTTCACAAGGATATTAGGTCAGAGGGGAGCCGTCCATCAGAGCACAATAAATTTTTTCATGTTGGGGTCAGCCTTTCTGACAATTGGCATCTGAGGCCTCTTCTCCAGCAGCTCCAGCCAGAAACTGCGAGGACTGCTGATCCCTGTTCTCCTCCACGCCTTCCGGGTCCTCATAGTGGCACAGGGTAAGTTATTCGTTGATGCTCTCTCTTTTTTTTTTTAAGCTTAGCTTCTTCTGTTTTTCTGTTCACAAGAAGGGAATTCAAGACACGGTTTGTTTCTTGGTCTTATCAAGGTCTGCAGGAGGGCCAGGGTCTCTGCTTGAGGCCCCGGCACCCTCACCTTTACATGGATGTAATAAGCTTCCTTTAAGTCAGAAGAGCTGGATTTCAAAATAGACTCACCGGAGTCCCTAGCCAAGCATTTGTTGAGTGCTTCCTATTTTTAAACAGTTATTGAGCACCTCCTGTGTGTGCAGCACTGTACCAGAGGCTGTAGGAAATATAAGGAATCGTCCCTGTGCTCACAGGTGCAGTGTGGTGCAGCACAGGCTCTAATTAAGAATTAAGTGTGAGGCTGGGCATGGTGACTCATACCTGTAATCCCAGCATTTGGAAGTCTGAGGCAGGTGGATCACTTGAAGCCAGAAGTTTGAGACCAGCCTGGCCAACATGGCAAAACCCTATCTCTACTAAAAATACTAAAAAAAAAAAAAAAAAAATTACCTGGGTGTGGTGGCAGGCACCTGTAATCCCAGCTACTCAGGAGGCTGAGGCACAAGAATTGCTTGAACTTTGGGAGGCAGAGGATGCAGTGAGCCAAGATCATGCCGCTGCACTCCAGCCTGGGCAACAGAGCAAGACTCTGTTTCAAACAAACAAACGAAGAACAAAGTGTGAATCCTGACTCTGCCACTTGGCACTGTAGGAATGAGACAGATTACTAAGCTCCTCTGAGTCTTGGTTTCTTCATCCATGTTGGAAACAGATGCTTGGTGCTGTAAAGAAAAAGTAGCAACGAGACAAAGGATCTCTCAGCAAAGCAATTTTTACTTCCTATAGGAAGGGTACCCTCGCTAGCCATCTTGCCATGAGAGTACAGCGAACAAAGGAAAAGTAGATCCTTTACGCATTTGGGGTCATCCTTACTGCTGTGTCTGACCTCTGTTGGTTGGAGCTGGATCTCACAATTTAAACTAAAACTCGATTGGCTAATAACTTAAAACTTTCTAAACAGGTAAAAGCAATGAAGAAGTCTGAATAAGGAAAGGGCATAGGCTGCGAGCTGGGACATGCCTGTGAGCACGTCCAGCACAGATACTTGGTTAAAGTACAAGGACATAGAATGTATTACGTGTCTATAAGCATGTCTAACAGCTACATAGGATAGGGCTTAACAAAGAGTTATTAGCACACTTAACGATTTATTTTTTAACAAGAAAGGAAACTTTGAAGAGGAACTTTTACTTCCCACAGTCTGTAAAATGGGGACGCTAATACCTGTCAGAAATGTAAGAATTCTCTGATTAATGAATACAAACCTCTGAGCATAGCCTTCAGTATGCATTCTACAAATCCTAGTTGTAATGATTACAATTTAGTTAGGAACATACACATTTGTTAATAATAACGTGGTAAAGGAAAAAATACCTGTGACATCTAGGTTTTACACTGAGACCCTGATATGAAAGTAGCCTCTTAGCATATTCATGTATCATTCACAAATATTCCTTAGGTGTCTTCCACAGGCAAGACTCATAACAAAAGAAGTGCCTGAGTTATACAGCCACGCTGCTATGTGGTGAAGCCAGGATTCAATGTCATGCATACTACAATTTCAAACTCATTACTAGACCTCCAGGGCTCTGTATCTGAATAAATCTAACGAAGCAGACATTCCTAGTTCTTGCCCAGCCCAACTTTTCAATCCCAACACACACGCACACACACTCATGTACCCAAGCATGCCAAGCAGTAGCTATTGGCAACATTCCATTAGAAGCCTTGGCCAGGTGCAAGTGGCTCACACCTGTAATCCCAACACTCTGGGAGGTCGGGGCAGGAGGACTGCTTGAGGTCAGGAGTTGGAGACCAGCCTGAGCAGCACAGCAAGGCTCCATCTCTAAAAACAATAGTAATAATAAAACTTTAAAAGAGAAGCCTCCAAGAGTCAAGCTGGCAAAGCAGAGGTCATATACTGGAGAAATATACTTAGCTCTCTTGGACACCAGCACCGCCTGTTTGATATCTGCATGGACTGACTGACTTGCCTCTACCCCTTGGCCCCAGCAACCAAAGGCGGGCTGCTGAGCTTCTCACTCGTTGAAACGGATGTGAGGTCTGGGTGCGGTGGCTCACGCCTGTAATCCCAACATTTTGGGAGGCTAAGGCAGGCAGATGACTTGGGGCCAGGAGTTCAAGATCAGCCTAGCCAACATGGTGAAACACTGTCTCTACTAAAAATACAAAAATTAGCCAAGCGTAGTGGTGCATACCTGTAATCCCAGCTACTTGGGAGGCTGAGGCAGGAGACTCACTGGAACTGGGGAGGCAGAGATTGCAGTGAACCAAGATTGCACCACTGCCCTCCAGCCTAGGTGACAGAGGGGGAGACTCCATCTCCAAAAAAAAAAAAAAGAGACAATGTGCAGATGTAACTGGGCAGATCGAAAACCAACCCTTGAGAAGAACTGGAAGTGCCAGGACTCTAGTCAGGAGAAGTTAGGAGACGTGGGAGCCGTCTTCTCAAAGAAGTCAGCAGTTTGTGCGTTTCCAATGTGGACATAGAGTAAAACTCAAAACAAACAACTAGATCTCAGCAACAGCGTGAAATCAAATGTCTGACGCCACCCTTGGAGAGTTCCTTCGGAGTCAGCGCAGATTCCACTGGGAATTCCCAGTAGTTTTCATTTTTAAGGTGCACTGGAAATTTCCTAAAATTGAGCTGGCGTAGGTCAAGGAGGCTTTGGAGTGTTTAGGAGAATTGGTCTCCGTGTTTTGTGTGTGTATGTGTATGTGTGGCACATTTATTGGATGGGTGTGGGGCTTGGGGAGTGGGAAGAGCTATGCTGAAAGGAAGCTTTTTAAATAAGAATAAGTACTTGGAAATAATATAGCTGATTAAGAACGGAGGGAGAGGTATAATAGCCACACCATTTCTGGGGAGGGAACTGGAGCCAGGAGGGTGGCTAAGGGCCAGATCTGCCACTCACTCAGAAGCTGGAAAGTGGAAACGCTTGGTTAAAACATCTGTCCTCTCTCCCTTCCCTTTTGTCTCTTCTCTTGCTTTCCTCCTCCTGACTCTCCTTCCTTTCTTTCCCATATTCTCATGAAAATATATCCCACTGTCAAAAATGAGGTGAGTGGGCAGAATTTTTGAATGTGACAAAAGCAAAGAACTTATAGATTGCCACTCTTCCCCACCGAAGAACACACACATGCCACTCCATTGAAAAGCCCCAAAGGCTTGCAGAATGTCAGCCTAACAACATGTATTTATAAGCCCAAGCCTAATGAGCACTTTCCAAGCCCACACCTCAGCGCTTTCATTCAATGCCTATACGGGATTCTATTTTTCTGACTTTCTACAAATGGACCTTTTGGATTATTCTTAAAAGAAAGCTGAGTACTCTAAAGTGTGAATACCTATAATCATTGGGAGAAAAAAGGCACACTTCCCCTCCTTACTAACAAGGCCAAAAATTCAGATACAAAAGCCCTTGTGCAAAAAAAATTCCCAGGCAAAATGTCTCACATTCTATAAATGCCACATGAATCAAACACATTGAGTAGGCAGCTGTAATTTGGGAACGTTCCCCATTACCTTTTTAAAAGCAGTGCTTCCTTTTCTAATCCCTTTAACATGCCCTAGACAAAGAGTCTTTTAGTCATATGTCAAGTCCAATCAGCCTGGCATGCCAACAAAGATGGCCTTTCTCTGCCTTTTCTCAAGGTTGGCAGTGGCCGTTGTCCTGCCCTCCTCTTGCCTGAGGGCCAGAAGTTGACCCCTGAATTCTCCAACAGGTGACAATTATCACCAAGTTTATTTGTTTGTCAAAGGAACCCTAACACTTGCACAAAATGGTTTCTTGGAAGTTTCAGGGAGCTGTTCATTCCCAGGGAAAGTCATTATCATGTCTTATGCAACAGTCATTCTCTAACTCACAAGTTACCCAATTGTTCTAGACCTCTAAGACAGAGGCTGGAATAAAAGGGAACTATGGCCAAGCGCAGTGGCTCATGCCTGTAATCCCAGCACTTTGGGAGGCTGAGGAGGGCGGATCACAAAGTCAGAAGTTCGAGACCAGCTGGTCAATATGATGAAACCCCATCTCTACTAAAAATATAAAAATTAGCCAGGTGTGGTGGTATGTGCCTGTAGTCCCAGCTACTTGAGAGGCTAAGGCAGTAGAATCGCTTAAACCTGGGAGGCAGAGGTTGCAGTGAGCTGAGATCACACCACTGTACTCCAGCTTGGGTAATAGAGCAAGACTTAGTCTCAAAAAAAAGAAAAAGAAAGGAACTACATCTCAAAAGGGAACTATTTCTCAAATCTCAAACTACATCTCAAAGCCAATCTTTATCTCAGATCACCTCTAATCTAATCATAAGCTAAATTCAATATGGTAGGGCCATTCATTGAATGTAAGAGCTGGAGGATGCTTGGAGAATATCTAATCCCACTTTATGGAAGAGGGAGCTAAATACAGAAAAGGGAACAATAATCACAACATAATAGTTATTGCTTATCAAATATTTGCTATACTCCAGAGATTGTGCTAAGGTATTCAGCTTATGGTTTCATTTAATGCTTTCAATAATGCTGTGAGGTAGATTCTATTAGGATTTCCACTTTACATGAGGAAAGTAAAGCTTTGAGAACCTAAATGTCTCAAGTCCCATGATTGGCAGTCCCGTGGACTCCAGATGATTGGAGTCTCACTCCCGTGATTGGAGTCCAGTCCCGTGGACCCCAGAGCCTGGGTTCTAAACCTTTACACCATATTGACTTTTATACCCTTGGTCACACAGCTAAAAAATAGGATCAGGGTTAGAAGCAAACCCAGAATTCCCTTGTTTTGCACCGCCATACTGGAACAGTGAATATGACTGAAATCAGAGAACTAGAGAGTCATCAACTACAGACCAGAGATCTGATTCAGGACCAGACAAAAGGTCCACATAGACCCTACCTGCGGAATGAGCTCTGCTTTCAGAACTACCTTGGGAACTGGTCTGGAATAGTTTCACTATGTTTGTCAGACCAATCTTCTTCTTGTGATAAATCCACAGAGTCTATCCCAGGGTAGACCTGCTCCTGGGGTTAGAGAAGCTTCTGTCTTTTTTCCTGCCCTTAACTTGCCTTGGCCTGACTTAATAGTAAAGTTCTATAATGCTCCATGTTGAGCAAACAGAAATTTGGTAGGGTAACTAGGCTGAAAGTTCTGATTTGCCTAAAATTGCAATTCACCCAGCAAGCATTCATTTACTCTCCACAGTATTTCTAATGCCAGTAACCTGGAGATGTTGAGATTTTGCTGCTTTTCTTACAGAAATGTTTCATAATACACATAAAATTACATGTGCTGTTTTGTTTTAAAAGCTTGGAGTCTACATACAACAGATCCCTTGGGAATGAATTCTAGTAAGTTTAGTAATTCTCATTGTTAAAAAACCACTGCCATGGCAGAGTTTATTATTATGGGTCATGTATAATGGCCTCTTACTCGTTCCTGCTGCTGTGTGCCAGCTAAATTCTCTTCCCCCATCATCTCTGTCAAACCATTCTTCTTGGTTTTAAACCCACTTGTTTCAAGAAAGCACCCCTGGGCCAGGCACAGTAGCTCATGCCTGTAATCCCAGAACTTTGGGAGGCAGATGGGGGTGGATCACTTGAGGTCAGGAGTTCGAGACCAGTCTGGCCATCATGGAGAAACGCTGTCTCTACTAAAAATACAAAAATTAGCCGGGCATGGTGGTGCACACCTGTAATCCCAGCTACTCAGGATGCTGAAGAAGGAGAATGGCTTGAACCTGGGAGTAAGAGGTTGCAGTGAGCCAAGATCATACCACTGCACTCCAGCCTGGGTGACAGTGCGAGATTCCGTCTTAAAAAAAAAAAGAAAAACCTCTGATGGTAATAAGTTATTATTTAAAAACACCCTTTACTCATTTAGTACTTTAGTGTCTACAAAACATTTTTATGTATATTGTGTTGATTTCAGCTTTTAACCTGAAGTAGTAAACAGAGACATGTTATTTTCCCTAAGTGACTGAAGACATGGAGGTTCAAGGAGTCCAAGTAACCTCCACAAGATCCCACACCCATCGACTAAGGAACCTGAGTGTTCTGACCTCAACTGGGATTTTATATTCTTTCAAATTAAAAAAAAGCTTCATTATTCAGAACAGTTTTCGGTTCATAGAAAAATTAAGCAGAAAACACATACACTTCCCATACACTCCCTGCAAGTTTGGTTTTCTTTCCATGAAAATATGCTCCCTACTCCTAAAGTGCTAGGATTACAGGCATGAGCCACTGTGCCCAGACAGAAATTTCTTAAAAGATCAATAAATACCAAGTTAAATCTCTCTAATTATTAAAGAAATAGACACTTGAAGAGTATTTTTTGCCTATCAATTTTGCAAAGTTGAACAAGCATATTAATTCTGCTCAGTGCTAAGACTGCTGTGACGGAGCTGCACGCAGTGGCTCATGCCTGTCACCTCAGCACTTTGGGAGGCTGGGGCAGCAGGATGCTTAAGGCCAGGAGTTCAAGACTCGTGGGCAACATAGCAAGACCCCATTTCTTAAAAAAAAAAAAAAAAAAAAAGCTGTAATGGGATCTCTCATACTTTACTATGAAAGGTTAGCTGGGATTTTTTTTTTTGAAAAGCAATTTTGCAGTACATATCTAGAGCATTAAAAATGTTGATATTCTTTAATGAAATTTCACTTCGAGGAATCTAGCTTTAGGAAGGACCCAAAGAAACAAAAATGTAAGACAGTCGTACAAACATAAATGTTCAATAATAGGAGAATGATTCAAAAACTCATAGACCATCCATGAAATGGAATTCAAAGCAGCTCTTCAAAATCTTGTTTCTGAAGAACTTAATATCACAGGAAAAAGCTAATGATCAAGTGAAAGGAAAAAAAAAAAGCAGGACAAAAATAGTATTCAAAAAATAGTTTATATTGAAAGTGTATTATATATGTACACACACACAAATACCTAGTGTATATTCACTGTATGTATGTGGGGTGGGTGTGTATGTATACTGAAGAAAAGTTTGGAAGAAAATACGCCAAATGTTGAAATGGTATTCTCTTGGTGAAAATACTGTGTGACTTCAATTTCTTTCTTACACTTTTCTAAATTTTTGAAAAATGTAAATACTAAGCATGTATTACATTTGAAATACACCCTTAAAAGCAGTAAGTGGTGATTTTCACACCAGACAGTAGGTGAAGAACTGGAGTAGAAACAATTCATGGCGAAAAATGGGCCGGGCAAAGTGGCTGACATCTATAATCCCAACACTCTGGGAGGCCAAGGCAGCAAGATCGCTTCAGCCCAGGAGTTTGAGACCAGCCTGGGCAACACAGCACGACCCTATCTCTATAAACAATTTTAAAAATTAACTGGGTGTAATGGCACACACCTGTAGTCCCACCTGGGTGTAATGGCACACACCTGGGAGGCTGAGGCAGGAGGACTAATGGAGCACAGGAGTTTTAGGTTGCAGTAAGCCATGCTGTGCCACTGCACTCTAGTCTGGGCAACAGAGCAGGAGTCTGTTTCTAAAAGTGATCATAATAAATAAAAAAGAATAAATAAATAAATAAATGGCCTTAGGAGTCACACAAAGCTGGGTTTTACCCCTGGCTCTGCCTTTTTCTACCGGCATCACTGTAAACAAATTGCCACACTTTATGGTACATCGGCGCCATCAGGAAAGGGGAGATTATTGATTATTGTGCCTCTCTCATGGAATTTTTGTGAGGAGTATCAGTGACATATGTAAAGCATCAGGTCTGCTGTCTGGCACAGACTAGATATTTTGCCAATGCTTCTATTGTGACTAACACCTCCTAATTGTTTGATTTGTCCTCTGTTGATTGTTGGCTTGCTGAAAGGCCTAGTTTATCATTCTAGGTGACAAGTTCCTTAAATATAGGGACTGGATTAATGTTTTCTTAGAATGGTGCTTTGCCTACAGCTGCCTTTTCTCTCCCTGACTTCCTCTTTTCTCCCTTTCCTCTTCCCTATTTTCTTTCTTTGTTTTTATGCCCCACTATTTTCACATATAATCCTGTACCAGTCACCGGACAAGTCTGATGGACTGGTAAGTTCATGTGCCATGTAGTGAATTTCCCGTGAGTTACCAGGAAGAGAGGAGTTTGTGTGTGCAGGTGTGTATATATGTTTTCGTATTACAAATACAATTGGCAGGTATCACGATTAGGTGACTGTCTGGGGGGCCACATGCTCTGCATTTCTCCTTGCCCATCAAACCATATGCTTTATAAAAGTCTATGATTATAAAGACCACGGAGGGCTTCCTACATTTGAATTATGGCTACTTGTCGTCTCTTCACAGCAATACTGAGGACTGTCTTCCACTTCAGAATTTCCCATTTTGAGTAAGGATGTTGAAAGATCCAACCTTAAAAAAGAAGACACACATATTAAATACAAAAAGAATAAAAATAAGTAAATAAACAAACACAAAAGGGATATTTCAAAATGTATACCAGTTCAGCACTCACTGAGTAAATCCTGCCCAGCCATCAGTCTACCAAAGCCTGCTTGTAAAAGGAACCAAAATCCATTTATATCAAAGTATACAAATAATCAGTCTAAGAATAACCTCTCTCAAGGGGACTTGCACTGAAATGGGATTGAAGCTTTAACCAGAAGTAATTAAATCTCTATGATGGTGGGCTGACCCCAGTGGCTCATGCCTGTAATCCTAGCACTTTAGGAGGCCAAGGTGGGCAGATTGCTTGAGCCCAGGACTTCAAGACCCACCTAGGCAACAGAGTGAGATCCCATCTCTTAAAACAAAAACAAAATGCTCCGATGGTGTCTCAAGTATTTCAAGCCTTTCAAGAATCCCTACATACTGTGTGGACTACAGATAAGACTCTTCAGCATCTCCCAGTTTAAGACAGATTCCCATCTACCAGAGAACACTTTCTCAGCAGTCAATAGACTTGGGTTCTGTTTTTGACCTCTCATTAACCAGCCTGAGTACTCAACATCTCTGAGGCCAGGCACGGTGGCTCATGCCTGTAATCCCAGCACTACGGGAGGCCAAGGCAGGCGGATCACCTGAGGTCAGGAGTTCAAGACCAGTCTGGCCAACATGGTGAAACTCTGTCTCTATAAAAATACAAGAATTAGCCAGGCATGATGGCACACATCTGTAGTCCCAGCTACTTAGGAGGCTGAGGTGGGAGGATCGTATGTGGGAGGCAGAGGCTGCAGTGAGCCAAGGTCATGCCACTGCACTTTTGCCTGGGTGACAAAGGGAGACCCAGTCGCAAAAAAAAAAAAAAAAAAAAAAAAAAAAAATCTCTCGGCTTCAGTTTTCTCACCTGTAAAATAGGAGAACTAAACAAGATATATAAGGTCCTCTCAGCTCTCACATTCTTCTCTTGTAAAAATCCTGCCTTATAGCAAACATATGGGAAGATCCACAGACAGCTTTCAGGAATTTAGGAGAAGAGGAAAACCTGCTATTTCTTTATTTCATCTCATCTCATCTAGTCCATTAAATAAACCAGTAAGTTACGTATAGAAGAAAATTTGGAAGATAATGAAATGAAAGCGAGAAAAAAGGCTATGAATCCTATCACACAAACACCGTTAACATTCTGGTGTATCTCCTTCTGGAATTTTTGCCTTATGTGCGGGGAAAACATAAGTTGTAATTAGAAAGGGTAACTAGTATTCTGTGTCTGGGTTCTTTGCTTTTGCCATAAGCTCTTCATTTTAGCCACAGCTCCAGGTGAAGCTTGGGTTCTGTTTTTAACTCTTGCATTAACCAGCCTGAGTACTCAACATCTCTGAGGCCGGGCATGGTGGCTCACACTTGTAATCCCAGCACTGTGGAATTACAGGGCATTGTGGCTCCTAGTTTTTTCTTACCTCTATTTTCCTAGAGGAAATAGGAAATCTCAGCCCTAGATTAAGAACAGGCTTTGGCTGGGTGTGGTGGCTCACACCTGTAATCTCAGCACTTTGGGGGGCCAAAGTGTTTAGTAGAGACAAGGTTTCACCATGTTGCCCAGGCTGGTGCTCATAACTACCAAGTTTATCATTGCCAAGAAGAAAGTGACCAGTTGGCAGAGTGTGGTGGCTCACACCTGTAATCCCAGCACTTTGGGCGGCCGAGGCAGGCGGATTACTTGAGGTCAGGAGTTTGAGACCAGCTTGGCCAACATGGTGAAACCCCATCTTTACAAAAATACAAGTTATCCAGACATGGTGGCAGGTGCCTGTAATCCCAGCTACTTGGGAGGCTGAGGCAGGAGAATCGCTTGAACCTGGGAGTCGGAGGTTGCAGTGAGCAGAGATGGTGCCACTGCATTCCAACCTGGGCAACGGAGTGAGACTCTGTTTCAAACAAACAAACAAAATAGAGAGAGACAGAGAGAGAGAAAAAAATAGCATGGATCTGTAAGTGGAAAACACTACATTAGAAATTTAAGAAAGCACCAACCAACCAATTAAACACACCAACAAAAACATTACATTTCCTGTTCCTGGGACTCTTTATGTGCTGCTGAACCTGTTTTTAGCCACTGACAGAATGCCAAGAAGCCAGGTCCTGAGAGATCACGAGGACAAAAATAAATTTCTCTCCCAACTCACAGTCACAGTATTGTTGCCGGGGCAGAGCTGACCACAGAAAACTCAACAGGCGGGGTAAGACTATTCCACCAGGAAGGCTGTTTTTCTCTTTTCTCCCTCACAACCCTTTTACAGAAAACTAAATGACTGCCAGCTGTTTTAATCACACATACTGGACAAAGGGAAGCAAAAGAATGGAGTATATTTAGCCTAGGGTTTGGAGTCTGAAAGCCCATGTTCCATTCAAACTCTGCGAGAATCACTAAGGTTCTTGGTGTAAGCAACAGCCACCCCCTTATATAGCTCACTACAGATTACAAAACACCTCCAGAGCCTGGAGTTTTAGAGATTATGAATTCTGTCTCTTGGCTAAAAAAGTTTTTATTATAAATGCTGTCTGTTTGAATTGGAATACTACAGTTTATTTTGTTTTCATAGGCTTTTATTTTTCTTTTTTCTCATACTTTAAAAATTAGGTTATAATTCACAAACTGTAACCTCACCATTTTATTTATTTATTTATTTATTTTAAGGATTACAGAACTCCCCCCGACACTTTTTTTTCAATTAAAAAAAAATTTTTTTTTAAATAAAGACAGGGGTCTCAGTATGTTGCCCAGGCTGGTCTCGAACTCCTGGGCTCAAGTGATCCTCCCACCTTGGCCTCCCCAAACTGCTGGGATTATATGTGTGAGCCACAGCATTCATTACTTATTTATTTTTATTGACTTATTTATAGAGACAGGGTCTCACTATGTTGCCCAGGCTGGTCTCAAACTTCTGGACTCAAGCAGTCCTCCCACGTCTGCTTCCTAAAGTATTGAATTTACAGGCACGAGCTACTGTGCCTGCCTGCCAGTCACCCTTTTAAAATGTATAGTTCAGAGGTTTTTAGTGCATTCACAAAGTTGTATAACCATCACCACTGTCTAATTCCAGAATATTTCCATTACCCCCAGAAGAAACCCCATACCTATTAGCAGGAACTCCTCAAGGCTCCCTCACCCCAAATCCTGGCAACCACTAATCCACATTCTGTTTCTGTGGATTTGCCTTTTTTGGAAATTTCATGGAAATGCAATCATACAATATGTGCCCTTTTGTGACTAGCTTCTTCCACTTTGCATAATGTTTTCAATGTTCATCTATGTTGTAGCATATATCAGTATTTCATTCATTCCTTTTCTTTTTTTGAGAAAGGGTCTCACTTTGTGACCAATGCTGGAGTACAGTTGCATGATCATGGCTCATTGGAGCCTCAAACTCCTGGGCTCAATATTGATCCTTCCACTTCAGCCTCCTGAGAATCTGAGACTACAAGCAATGCCACCACACTTAGCTTTTTGGTTTTTTTAGAGACTGAGTCTTACCATGTTTCCCAGGTTAGTCCTGAATTCCTGGTCTCAACCAATCTTGGCCTCCCAAAGTGCTGGAATTATAGGTGTGAGCCACTGTGACTGGCCTCATTAATTTCCTTTTATGACCAAATAATATTCTATTGTATGGATATACCACATTTTGTTTACCCATTTTTGAATTCACAGACATTTTGGTTATTTCCACATTTTGGTTACCATGAATGATGCTGTTATAAACATTTGTTTATAAAATTTCATGTGGCTGGGCATGGTGGCTCATGCCTATAATCCCAGCACTTTGGGAGGCTAAGGCAGGCTGATCACCTGGGGTCAGGAGTGCAAGACCAGCCTGACCAACATAGAGAAACCTTGTCTCTACTAAAAATACAAAAAATAGCTGGGTGTGGTAGTACATGCCTGTAATCCCAGCTACCCGGGAGGCTGAGGCAAGAGAATTGCTTGAACATGGGAGGTGGATGTTGCAGTGAGCCAAGATCACACTATTCATTGCACTCCAGCCTGGGCAACAAGAACAAAACTCCATCTAAAAAAAAAAAAAAATTCATGTGGACATGTTTTTAGCGTTCTTGGATATGAACCTAGAAGCAGAATCACTAGGTCATATGTTCTCTCTGTTTAATTTAATTTTAATTTTTTTTTTAGAAATGGGGTTTCACCATGTTGGCCAGGCTGGTCTTGAACTCCTGACCTCAGGTGATCCACCTACCTCGGCCTACCAAAGAGCTGGGATTATAGGCATGAGCCACCATGCCCGGCCTCTATGTTTAATTTTCTGAGGAACTGCCAAACTGTTATCGAAAACAGCGGCACTATTTTACATTCCTATCAGCGATGTATGAGGGCCCCAATTTCTCCATACCTTGTCTAACACTTATTATTGCCTATCTTTTCAGTTATAGCCATTCTAGTAAATATAAGTCTTAATTTTTAAGCTTAATTTATTTACTAGTTACTTGATGGTGGACCTAACTGTTTTACAAATATGTTATCTCCTAAAACTTTCTGTGATAGTAAAAATGTTTTATTGTTTTTATTTTTATTTTTCGAGACAGAGTCTCTCTCTGTCACCCAGGCTGGAGTGCAGTGGCACAATTATAGCTCACTGTAGCCTCAATTTCCTGGACTCAAGTGATCCTCTTGCCTCAACCTCCTGAGTAGTTGGGACTACAGGTGCACACCACCTCACCTAGCTAATTTTTGTATTTTTTGTAGAGACAAGGTTTCACCATGTTGCCCAGGCTGGTTTCAAACTCCTGACCTCAAGCAATCAACCCTCCTCAACCTCCCAAAGTGTTGGGATTACAGGTGTGAGCCGCCATGCCTGGCCTGCTTGTTCTTGTAAAGTAAAAAAACGTATTGCTGGAATTATTTTATTAAAGCAAATGTATTGGGCCTCATGACCCATCAGGAATCCATATTAATACCTATTTAACCAACGGTAACAATGAGGGTTATATGAGACAATGGGGATAATAGTAACAATAAATACATGTAATATCCACTATGTTCAGATACTTTTCCAAATGCCTTAGTGTTAATTGATTTTCATAACAACCCTGGAGGAAGTATCATTTATAGCACCATGTCGCAGATAATGACACTGGGACAAAGAAAGGCTAAGTCACACGTTCAAAGTTTTATCACTAGCAAGTGCCAGAGCCGGGATGTGAGCCCAGGACTCCTGAAAGCAAAGGCTTGGCCGCTGATGGGGTTACTTCCTTATCTCAGAGGGATTGTTGTAGGGAAAATGACAACTACCATTTATTATTGATAATATCATTTTCATTATATGCAAGTAGGATGGGAATTAGGGATACAGTTACAGAAAGAACATTATCCCAGGAGTTAGGAGACCAGGGTTGGGGGCATGGCTCTAGCAGCAATCATGTGACTTTGGGAAAGTTATTCAACCCCTTGGAATCTGTTTTTCTTCTCAGTAAAATGGAAATTCAGCCTAGGTGACATGGCAAGACCCCGTTTCTATAAAAAATTTAAAAATTAGCCAGACATGGTGGCACATATCTGTGGTCCCAGCTCCTTGGGAGGCTGAGGTGGGCGGATCACTTGAGCCCAGGAGTTTGAGGCTGCAGTGAGCCAAGATCGTGCCACCACACTCCAACCTCTCTAAATAAATAAATAGTTTAAAAAAAGAGTCAGGCACAGTGATTCATGCCTGTAATCCCAGCTACTTGGGAGGCTGAGGCATGAGAATCACTTGAACTTGGGAGGTGAAGTTTGCAGTGAGCTGAGTTTGCACCACTGCAGTACAGCTTGGACAACAGAGCAAGACTCTGTCTCAAAAAAAAAAAAAAAAAGAAAAGAAAAGGAACTCTATTATCCCACAGTGATATCAGGATGACTAAATTAGACAATAGCCAGAAATAATTTTATTACTTAAAATGTCAGTTCTTTTTGCTACATCTAACTTTGCTTGTATATATTCAACATGATAGAAGCTAATCTTCAAGTCCTGAATATAAAGTTTCATTCCTGGGAGAAAAGCTGGGTCTCCCAGGGCTCTTCACTGCATAGTGCTAATCTCAGACGAGTTTCCTCATCCTTCTTTAATTACACAGAGCTGCTTCAGTTACTCATTTTTCCTGGAAACTATCAAGCTTTCTGAAGTTAGCATCAGCAAAGATTTGAGACCACTAAGCCTTTATTTATATTCCTGGATATGATATTTGCAAATGTTTCTAGCATCTTAGAATGGCATCGATTTTTGGAGAAAAAAATTGTAAACTTCATTTTAACTGTAAAAAACCTAGAGGCAGCCGTGTGCAGTGGCTCACTCCTATAATCCCAGTCCTTTGGGAGGCTGAGGCAGGTGGATCACTTGAGCTCAGGAGTTCAAGACCAGCCTGGCCAACATGGTGAAATCCTGTCACTACTTAAAAAAAAAACAACAAAAATTAGTCAGGTGTGGTGGCAGGCACCTGTAATCCCAGCTACTTGGGAGGCTGAGGCAGGAGAATCACTTGAACACAGGAGGCAGAGGCTGCAGTGAGCTCAGATCATGCCACTGCACTCCAGCCTGGGTGACAGAACAAGACTCTGTCTCAAAACAACTACAACAACAAAACAACAAATAATAACAACAAACAAATACCTGGAGTCCAAGATTAGGCAAAGATCAGGTGAAGAGGATGGAATAACGTTTTGAGAGAGAAGAACAGATATTAGAGGCAAGGGAAGAAGACAACAGGGCTGACTTCTCCATTAGGCACAGTGTGTAGGGTGTGCGATACTTCCAGGGGCCAAGGAAAATGTTTCTTTCAAAAAAATTGTTTTTGAGATAAGATCTTGCTCTGTTACCTAGGTGGATCTTGAACTCCTGGGCTCAAGTAATCTTCCTCCTTTGGTCTCCCAAAGTACTGGAATGACAGGTGTGAGCCACGATACACAGACAGTATTTCTTATTGTGGTTAAATATTTGTAATAAAATTTACCTTTTCTATTATTATTATTATTATTTTTGAGACAGAGTCGCTCTGTCGCCAGGCTGGAGTGCAGTGGCGCTATCTCGGCTCATGCAACCTCTGCCTCCCAGGTTCAAGCAATTCTTCTGCCTCAGCCTCCCAAGTAGCTGGGACTACAGGCGCATGCCACCACGCCCAGCTAATTTTTTTTTTGTATTTTTAGTAGAGATGGGGTTTCACCACGTTGGCCTGGATGGTCTTGATCTCTTGACCTCGTGATCCACCTGCCTCGGCCTCCCAAAGTGCTGGGATTACAGGCTTGAGCCACCATGCCAGGCCCCATTTCAATTATTTTTAAGTGTACAGTTCTGTAGCATTAAGTTCACACATGTGGTACAAACACCACCACTATTGCCAGAACTTTTTCATTTTCCCAGTTGAACCCCTGTGCCCATTTAACACTAATTCCTTATTCCCCCTTCCCCAGCCCCTGTAAACCACCATTCTATCAGTGGAATTAGATAAGTGGAGTCCTCAGTGTAATATTTGTCTTTTTGTGTCTGGCTTACTTCATTTAGAATAACGTCTTCACGGTTTATCTATGTTGTAGCATGTGTCAAAACATCAATCCTTTTTAGGGCTGAATAGTATTCCATTTTGATAAGAAATGAGACTGGGCTCAGTGGCTCATGCCTATAATAATCCCAGTACTTTGGGAGGCCAAGGGAAGAGGATCACTTGAGCCCAGGAGTTTGAGACCAGCCTGGGCAACATAGCAAGACCCCATCTCTACAAAAGAAGGAGGAGGAGGAGAAAAGAGAAACCTCTACCTGAATGTTTTAGCAACTTTCGTAATAGCCAAACATTGAAACAAAACATAAAAACAAAAAACCCAAATGGCTTTCAAAAGGTGAGTAGTTAAACTGTGGTACGTCCATACCATGGAACACTACTTAACAACAAAAAGGAACAAACTACTAATACAAACAACAGTCTGGACGAGTCTGCAGAGAATGAAACTGACTGAAAAAGGTAATCATCAAAAGTTACATGTTATATGATTCCATTTACACAAAATCCTTGAAATGATAGGAATATAGAAATGGAGAACACATTGGTGGTTGCCAGGGTTAAAGAGAAGGCTGGGGCAGGAAGGAAGTGGGTCAGGCTGTAGAAGGATACCATGAGGGATCCCTGTGGTGGTGGGTGGAAGTGTTTTGAATCTTGACTGTATCAGTGTCAGTATCCTGATTGTGATGTTACACTATAGTTTTGTGAGATATGATTTGGCCCTATAGAGAAAATGGGTAAAATGTACATTTGTTTTCTCTGTGTTACTTCTTACAATTTCATATGGACCTACAGTTATTTTAAAATTAAAGCTTAATTTAAAATTTATATAGAAACCAGGCATGGTGGTGCATGCCTGTAATCCCAGCACTTTAGGAGGCTGAAGTAGGAGGATTGCTTGAGTCCAGGAGTTTGAGACCAGCCTGGGCAACATGGTGAAATCATGTCTCCACTTAAAATACAAAAATTAGCCAGGTGTGGTAACATGCACTTGTGGCTGCAGCTACTTAGGAGGCTGAGGTAGGAAGATCATTTGAGCCCAGGGGATTGAGGCTGCAGTAAGCTGTGATCAGGTCACTTCACTCCAGCCTGGGCAACAGAGCAAGACTCTGCCCCCCCAAAAAAAAATCATATATGTAGCCAGCATTGTATTTCTGTTGGACCATACTACTGTAAAAGAAGCTGAAGGATACCCTGAGGCAGAAACTTCTTATCAAATGGAATCTAGTAAAACCCTAACTGATGCTTCATCTAACTGAAAGCACTATGAATTCTAGTATCTTTCTTCTAACATTCACTAATGACGGTCATCAACACAAGCCAAATAGCACTAAAATAATGTTTCATCAATAGCTCACTTACTTGCTGCTTTTATTCATTCATCTTGAAGCATTATTTATAAATCTAACCAGTAACTTCTACTTACATATATTTTTTCCATAGGTTTAGTTGATGCAACATGGTGGTCTTCTTTTGCTTTAACTAAATGATTTTGCTTACGACATTCTTCTCTTAAGCCCCTGCTCATTTTGTGTTCTAGTAAGTTAACTATGGTCATGGAACTGCAACCTCCTTGCAAGGCATGGTCTTGCGTCCACATTGAATTTTTGGATGCACACATATAAGCATCTTCAGTAAGATCTTTCCAACTGTAATTTATGAGATTTACAATTCCCCCAGGGAAAGTAATGTCAAGCTCAGCGTATTGCTGCAACATCTCCCCAGGTTCACATAGTATTTCAAGAGCAATGAGTTTGTATTCTTCAAATAGGTTATTTTGCAGGCATCTTTTGGAGAATCTAAGTTTTGAAGGAAGCTTGGACACACTAGAAGGTTGTGAGATGCTTGGCGAGTGGAATTCATCTTCTTTCATAGATGCAGCTACTGTAGTTAGTCTTGCTTTCTTTAGTTCTTTTAACTTTGTTTTCTTTTTATTACTGTAAAACAAAATGTGAGCTTTAAAGATATTTTATACTCTTTAACTGACTAAATTCCAACTTCTAGGAATTCATCTTAAAATATAAACAAAAGATTTATAACATCTATGCACAAAATTTCTTACTGTAACATTATATTTTGATATGAGAAAAAATTTAAAAGAAACTTACAGTGCATAGGGATATAGCTGAGTAAATAATACCATGCCCATACAATGGGTAGCTATAAAAATTATTTTTAAAATTGCTTTTAATAATTTGAGAACATTTTAATGTTATGTAAAAAGTATACACGATTACAGCTGGATGTAGTGGTTCATGCCTGTAATCCAGGTACTTTGGGCGACTGAGGTGGGTGGATCACTTGAGGTCAGGAGTTTGAGACCAGCTTGGCCAACATGATGAAACCCCGTCTCTACTAAAACGACAAAAATTAACCGGGCATGATGGCATGTGCCTGTAATCCTAGCTGCTCTGGAGGCTAAGGTGGGAGAATCACGAACCTGGGAAGCAGAGGTTACGGTGAGCCAAGATATGCCACTGGACTTCAGCATGGGCAACAGAATGACATTCCGTCTCAACCAAAAAAAGTAGACACAATTGTATGGAATGATCTCAAATGATATACATGTATACCTGGTGGTAAAAACACTAAGCAAATGTCTACCAAAAAGCTAACTTGGCTAGGAGGTGAAGAAAGATGCCCAAATAGAAATCTCCACTGATTGCCTTCCCCACAAGACACCAAATTTAACAACTATCTAAATTAAAAAGTGCCTTCATAAGAATAAAAAATCAGGTGAACAGTCACAGTACCTGTTTTTTTAAACTTCATATCACTGAAAGAGACACTGAAGAGTATCAGAAAAATAGTCAAATCAGCAATGCTGCCCCCACCCCATCCCCCAGCAGTGGCCATGTGGTGCGGAGAAGCTGTATGTTTGGGGGAGGGAGAGTGCAATGACTGTGGGACACTGCCTTGGAAGTCAGTGCTGCCCTGTCGTAGCTGAATACAACATTGGGCAAAATTCAGCCAACACCCATGGAGGGAGCATTTTGACCAGCCCTAGCCAGAGAGGAATTGTCCATCCCAGCGGGTGGAATTTGAATTCTGGCAAGCCTCACTACTACAGGCTAAAGTGCTCTGGGGTACAAAATAAATTTGAAATGTAGTCTAGGCCACAAGGACTGCAACTCCTAGGCAAATCCTAGTGCTGTGCTGGGCTCAGAGCCAGTGGACTTGCGGGGAGCACTAGATCTGGTGAGACGACAGCCAGGGGAGCCAGGGAAGTGCTTGTACTACCCCGGCCCCAAACCCGGGCAGCACAGCTTGCAGCTCCAGGAGAGACTCCCTTCCTCCACCTGAGAGGAAAGAGAAGAGTAAAGAGGACTTTACCATGCAACTTAGATACCATCTCAGCCACAGTAGGACAGGGCACCAGACAGGGTCACAAGGGCCCCATTCCAGGTCCTAGCTAGTGGGTGACATTTCTAGACACATCCTGGGCCAGAAGAGAACCTGCTGCCTTGAAGGGAAGGACCCATTCCTGGCAGAATTCATCACCTGCTGACTACAGAGCCCTTGGTTCCTGAATAATCAATAGCAGTAGCCAGATAGTACACACCATAGGCCTTGGGTGGGATTCCAAGAAATGCTGGCTTCGGCTGTGACCCAGCACATTCCCAGCTATGGTGGCTGTGAGAACAGACTCTTTCTACTTGAGAAAAGCAGAGGGAAGAGGAAAGGGAACTTTGTGTTGCAGCTTAGGTACCAGCTTGGCCACAGTAGGGTAGAGCCCCAATTGGACCCTCGGGGTCCTTGATTCTAGCCCTCAGCTCCTAGACAGCATTTCGGAACCTGCTGTTGGCCAGAGGAAAGCCCACTGCCTTGAAGGGTGAGTCCCAGGCCTGGCAGCATTCATCATAAGCTGACTGAAGAGCCTTTGGGCCTTAAGCAAATACTAGTGATAATCTGGCACTACTCCCCACAGCCTGTCACAGTGGTGGCCACAGAGACAGACTCTTTTGCCCATGGAAAGAGGAGAGTAGAGTGGGAAGGACTTTGTTTTGTGGTTTTGGTGCCAGCTCAGCTACAGTAGACCTGAGCACCAGGTAGATTTCTAAGGTTTCCAACTCCAGGCACTGGCTCCTAGATGGCATTTCTGGAGCCACGTGGGGGCCAGGGAAACTTAATGCTCTGAAAGGAAAGGCACAAGCTTATCTGGCTTTGCCGCCTGCTGATTATAGAACCCTACGGCCTTGAGTGAACATAAGTAATAGCCAGGTGGTGGTTACAGTGGGCCTTATTCAAGACCTAGTGCTGTGCTGACTTCGGGTCTGACGCAGCGCAGTCTCAGTGGTGGTGCCACAGGAATGATTGTGTTACCCCTCCCCCAGCTCTAGGAAGCTCAGCACAGAGAGAGACTCCATTTGTTTGGGAGAAAGTAAGGCAAGAGAACAAGAGTCTCTGCCTGGTAACCCAGATAATTCTTCCAGATCTTATCCAAAATCACCAAGGTACCTCTACAAGTCTGCAAGAGCCGCAGTGTTAGTGGGCATGGAGTGCCCTCTAACGCAGATATGGCTGCGGTGACCAAAACCTTAGATCACAACACCCAAGTCCCTTTGAATACCTGGAAAGCATTCCCAAGAAGGAGGATGGGTAAAAATAAGCCCAGACTGAGAAGATTGAAATAAATACCTAACTCTTCAATGCCCAGACAACAAACATCCATAAGTATCAAGGCCATCCAGGAAAACCTGATCTCACTACGTGAACTAAAGAAGGCACCAGGGGCCAATTCCAGAGAGAAAGAGATATGTGACCTTTCAGACAGATAATTCAAAATAGCTGTTTTTGCCTGGTGTGGTGGCTCATGCTTGAAATTTCAGCACTTTGGGAGGCCGAGGTGGGAGGATCACTTGAGTCCAGGAGTTTGAGATCAGCCTGGGCAATATAGTGAGACCCTGTCTCTACGGAAAAAAAAAAAAAAATTGGCCAGGCGCAGTGGTTCACGCCTGTAATCCCAGCACTTTGGGAGGGTGAGGCAGGTGGATTACCTGAGGTCAAGAGTTCCAGAACAGCCTAACCAACATGGTAAAACCCCGTCTCTGCTAAAAATACAAAAAAAAAAAAAATAATAATAACCAGCCATGGTGGTGGGCACCTGTAATCCCAGCTACTTGGGAGGCTGAGGCAGGATCACTTGAACATGGGAGGCAGAGGTTGTGGTGAGCTGAGATCATGACATTGCACAACAGCTTGGGCAATAGAGCAAGACTCCGTCTTAAAAAAAAAAAATTATCCAGGTGTGGTGGCATACATGTGGTTCCAGGTACTTGCGGGGAGGGGTACATTGCTTGAGCTCAGAGTTTAAGACTGCAGTAAGTTGTGATTACACTATTGTACTCCAGCCTGGGTGATAGTGTGAGACCCTGTTTTAAAAAAAATACATCAATAAAATAAAATTTAAATTAAAAAAATAGGTGTTTTGACAAAATTCAATGAAATTCAAGATAACACAGAGAAGGAATTTAGAGTCCTATCAGATAAATTTAATAAATAAATTGAAATAATTTAAAATAATCAAGCAGAAATTCTGAAGTTGAAAAATGCAATTGATTTGCTGGGTGTGGTGGCTCATGCCTGTAATTCAGCACTTTGGGAAGCTGAAATGGGAGAATTTTTAGTCTAGGAGTACAAGACTAGCCTGGGACATATAGACAGACCCTGTCTCAAAAGAAATATGTAATTGACATACTGAAGAATGCATCAGTCTCTTAATAGCAGAATTGATCAAGCAGAAGAAAGAATTAGTGAGCTTGAAGACAGGCTATTTGAAAATATCCAGCCATAAGAAAAAAAGAAAAAGGATTGAAAAAGAACAAAGCACACCTACACAATCTAGAAAATAGCTTCAAAATGGCAAATCTAAGAGTTAGTGTCTTTAAAGAGGAGGTAGAAAAAGAAATAGAAATTCATTTATTTATTTATTTTGAGATGAAGTTTTGCTCTTGTCGCCCAGGCTGGAGTGCAACGGCGCGATCTTGGCTCACCGCAACCTCCACCTCCCAGGTTCAAGCAATTCTCCTGCCCCAGCCTCCCAAGTAGCTGGGATTACAGGCAGGTGCCACCACTCCCAGCTAATTTTGTATCTTTATTAGAGATAGGGTTTCTCCATGTTGGTCATGCTGAGATACAGAAAATTTATTCAAAGGATAATAACAGAGAACTTCTTAACCCTCAAGAAAGATATCAGTATTCAAGTATAAGAAGGTTATAGAACACCAAGTAGATTTAACCCACAGAAGCCTACCAAGGAATTTAATAATCAAACTCCCAAAGGTCAAGGACAAATAAAAGATCCTGAAAGTCACAAGAGAAAAGAAGTAGTTATATATGAAAAATGGAGTCAGGTTGGCAAAGGAATTTAGAAAAATACCAGCCTAAACAACACTAGGGTCTTGTGAGAGTGGACAGGTTTCTGTCTATCCTAGAAACTGGGTAGTTCTAGACCAGGGTTTAGCAACAGGGAGCCCCAGGGAAGGACCCATCCCTGAGATAATATATATATATATATATATATATTTTCAGGACCTGGGATATATATATATATAATTGGATGTATTTGAAACAGGATCTGGCTCTGTCACCCAGGCTGGATCCTCCCACCTCTGCCTCTTGAGTAGCTGGGACTAAATGCACAGGCCAAGATGCCCAGCTAATTTTTTTTGTTTTTAATAGAGACAGGGTCTCACTGCATTGCACTGGCTGATCTTGAGCTCCTGGGCTCAAGCAATCTTCCCGCCTCAGCCTCCCAATGTGCTGGGATTATGGGTGTAAGCTACTGCACCTGGCACCTGAGATGTATTTTGTTTGGCCTGTCTAGTAAAGTGTACACAATATTTTTTAAAATTGGATTTACTGCCAGCATTTGAGGTCTAGGACTATGCTGTAAACATCTACATTCCAGGTTTCTCTTTAAAAAATGGGGCTGGATGTGGCAGCTCATACCTGTAATTCCACACTTTGGGAGGCTGAAGCGGGAAGATTGCTGGAGCCTAAGATTTCAAGACAAGCCTGGACAATGTAGCAAGACCCCATCTCTACAAAAAAAAGTTTTCAATTAGCTGGGCGTGGTGGTGTGCGCCTGTAGTCTCAGCTACTGGGGAAGCTAAGGTGGGAGGATTGCTTGAGCCCATGAGTTCTAGGTTACGGTGAGCTATGATCATGCTACTGTACTCCAGCCTGGGTGGCAGAGCACTACCTTGTCTCAAAAAAAAATAATTTTTAAAGATTTTAGTTTTTAAAATCATGGGCTGCATTCTTGTAAAGTAAAAATAGCATTTAAGTTGGTCCCTCCTGTCGTTATGTTAAGGCTGTGACAGGGCAATGGTATTAACACGTCTAGAGAGATAAAGAGCTGCGCTGTATCTATACTAGTACTTCACAGTAGTATTTATACGAATGTGAAGTTTCTATAAAAGGGAACAGAGCTACAGCTCCATGGCCACTGCCATCCTGAGAGTTCCAGCCCTCTGAATTCTGAATGCTTAACTCTATTACTAAGGTGATTGTGATGAAGATCTTGTCAACCCCGGGACAAGATCTAATTGTTTTTTCAAAACAATTAGAAATTAATTCATGACTTCATACCCACAGGCCCTTCACAGTCCCACATATATTTTGGTTGGCTTGAGTTCATATCCCAGGTCCTGATTACCTTTGTCTTTGACAAGAGCCATCTCTGGGCCCTTAGATGCACAGAGTCTGAATCTGGAATGTAGAGGCTAAAGGGAGGTGAGACTCCAGCCGACCCTCCCTTAGATGCATTACTAGCAATCTCCTCCTACAAATTTCTGCAGTTCCTTCCTCCATAACCTTTTAGGAACTTTTATTTTTTTTGGAGACAGAGTCTTGCTCTATTGCTCAGGCTAGAGTGCAGTGGCAGAATCGCAGCTCACAGCAACCTCCACCTCCTGGGTTCAAGTGATTCTCGTGCCTCAGCCTCCCGAGTAACTGGAATTACAGGCACATTCCACCACACTCAGCTAATATTTGTGCTTCTGGTAGAGATGGGGTTTCACCATGTTGGCCAGGCCATTTTCTCTCTCTTTTTAAAAACTCCTTGTTTAAAAAAATGTGTGGTCAAGTATACACAACAGTAAGTTTACCATATTAACCATTTTCAAAATTTTTATATTTTATTTATTAATTTATTTTTGAAATGGAGTTTTGCTCTTGTTGCCCAGGCTGGAGTGCAATGGCATGATGTCAGCTCACTGCAGCCTCCGCCTCCCAGGTTCAAGCCATTCTCCTGTCTCAGCCTCCCAAGTAGCTGGGACTACAGGTGGCTAATTTTGCATTTTTAGTAGAGACAGGGTTTCTCCATGTTGGTCAGGCTGGTCTTGAACACCCGACCTCAAGTGACCCACCTGACTCAGCCTCCCAAAGTGCTAGGATTACAGGTGTGAGCCAGAGTGCCTGGCTCATGTTAACCCTTTTAATATATACAGTTCTATAGCATTAAGTCTGTCCATATTGTTGAACAACCATCACCACCATCCACCCCCAGAACTTTTTTGTCTTGCAAAATGTAAACTCTGCACCCATAAAATACTAACTCCATTCCCCCTTTCCTCCAGCCTCTGGCAATCACCATTCTACTTCCTGTCTCTATGAATTTATCTACTCTATGGACTTCATATAAGAGGAATCATATGATATTTGTCCACTTGTGACTGGCTTATTTTGCTTAGCATGTCTTCAAGGTTCATCTATGTTGTAGCATATTGCAAAATTTCGTTCTTTTTTAAAAGTGAGTAATAATGCATTGTATGGATATATCACATTTTGTTCATCTATTCAACTGTCAGTGGTCCCTGGGTTGCTTCCATGTTTTGGCTACTGTGAATAATGCTGCTGTGAACATGGTGTACAACATCTGTTTTGAGTCTTTGCTTTCACTGCTTTTGAGTTTATACCTAGAAGTGAAATTGTTAGATCATATGGTAATTCTATATTTAATTTTTTTTTTTCTTTTTGAGATGGTGTCTCACTCTGTCACCCAGACTGGAGTTCAGTGGCACGATCTCGGCTCACTGCAACCTCTGCTTCCCAGGTTCAAGCGATTCTCATGCCTCAGCCTCCTAAGTAGCTGGGATTATGGATGTCCACCACCACACCTGACTAATTTTTGTTTTTTTAATAGAGACAGCGTTTTGCCATGTTGTCCAGGCTGGTCTTGATCTCCTGACCTTAAGTGATGCATGCCTCAGTCTTCCAAAGTGCTGGGATTACAGGCGTCAGCTACTGCTCCGGGCCTCCATGTTTAATTTTTTGAGGGACTGCCACATCATTTTCCACAGCAGCTGCACCATTTTAAATTCCCACCAACAATGGTCAAGGGTTCCAATATCCCCATAGCCTCACCAATAGTTGTTGTTTTGTTTTGTTTTAAAATAGTAGCCATCCTACTGGGTGTGAAGTGGTATACGAGAAAACTCTGAAAGTTGCTTTTATTCTCTATTCAACCCACTATATTCTTGTCTACCACTTCACAGATAAAACTCTTTTAAGGGTCACTAGAGTCCTTTGTAGTGCACTGTCCAGTGGTCGCTATTCAGCCCCCAACTCATAACACAATCCCCATACAGCATTTGACACAATTGAAATTATTTCTCACGTGGTTTCCTGGACACCACTTTCCGTTGGTTTTCTTCCCTCACTGCTTATTCCTTCTCCAGCTCTTTGCTGTTTTCACCCATGGGTCAGCTTTTCCCTGTCACGTCTCTTTTCTTTTTGGATGATCTTCTCCAATTCACTGGCTTTTGTGTGTGTGTGTGTGAGATGGAGTCTCACTCTGTCATCCAGGCTTGAGTGCCATGATGCGATCTTGGCTCACTGCTACCTTCGCCTCCCAGGTTCAAGTGATTCTCCTGCCTCAGCCTCCCAACTAGCGGGGATTACAGATATGTGCCACCATGCCTGGCTAATTTTTGTATTTGGGGTAGACAGGGTTTCACCATGTTGGCCAGATTGGTCTTGGACTCCTGGCCTCAAGCCATCCACCCGCCTTGACCTCCCAAAGTGCTAGGATTACAGGCATGAACCACTGCACCCAGCCAATTCACTGGTTTTAAAAACCATCTTGACCTTGACAACTCACAAATGTGTATTTCCAACTTTGACATCTCATCTGCTCTCCCAGACTTAAATAGTTTACTTCCTACATAATGTGTCTTATAGGCATCTCATGTTTAACTAATCCAACGTACTCAAAACTGAACTCCTGGTTTTTCTACCAAAATGAGTTTTCCTTTAGTTCTTATTTATTTCAATAAATGGAATCTCCATTCTTCAAATGGCTCAGGCCAAAAGCTCTGGAGTTTTCTTTGACTCCTCTCTTTCTTCGTACCCTATATCCATCCCATAGTCACATCAGTAAACTATATCTGAAATGCAACCTCATTACCTTCTTTCACTATTGGCTGACCTACCATCATCCCTCAAGGATCATCACTATAGATAGCCTCATATCTTGTCTTTATTCTGACCATTCCTCCACTCTTTACAATGGAATCTCAACCCAGGAGCCAGGTCTTTACTCAGATCAAGTCATGCCCCTCTCTGCTCAGACTCTAATCTCACTTAGTGTAAAAGCTTGTATCACAGTGGCCTGGCCGGGCATAGTGGCTCACACCTGTAATCCCTGCACTTTGGGAGGCCAAGGTGAGCAGATCACGAGGTCAAGAGATTGAGACCATCCTGGACAACATGGTGAAACCCTGTCTCTACTAACAATACAAAAATTAGCTGGGTGTGGTGGCATGTGCCTGTAGTCCCAGCTACTTAGGAGGCTTAGGCATGAGAATTGCTTGAACTGGGGTGGGGAGGTTGCAGTGAGCTGAGATTGTGCCACTGCACTCCAGCCTGGAAAACAGAGCGAGACTCCATCTCAAAAAAAAAAAAAAGAAAGAAAGAAAGAAAAAGAAAACCCCACAAAAAAAAACAAACAAAAAACAGTGGCCTCCGAGGTCTTTCATAATCTGACCCTCTCCCCTTCCTCTGATTTTTTCTTTTTTTCTGATTTTTTTAATATATCCTACTATCTTCTCTTAATACATTATGCTTCAGCCACACTGGCCCCCTTGCTTTCTTCAAAAATACCAAGGATATGTCTTCCCTACACATCCCATATGCCCTCACATCCACCAAGTTTTGTTCAAATATTACTGTAGGAATTAGGCCATTTTGAACACCGTATATAAAAAAGCATCAGTCCCATTTCCTTAATCCTGCTTTGTTTCACTGCACGTATCACTATTTGTTATCCTGTATTTACTTTGTTTCCTTTCTCGAATGAAGTCTCCATGAAGCAGAGACTTTATCTTTTTCAATGTTGTCTCTCTAGCACATATTTGCTCAACAAATAGTAGAATGGTCTCATATTTTCAAGTGTTGGCAGAAAAAAATGTGTTAGGAAGAATGAATCATTTAGGAGCAGATAGCTGAATTTAGTGAATTCAAGCCTTGCTCTGATACAATTCTCCTTCAAGACAAGAGTCGTGAGGTGAATACAGAACATTTACATCCCAAGCATGTATTTTACTGAAGCACCAAAGGTATCTCTGAGCCTCTAGATGGTTGGCACGATAAAATCTAGGAAGGTGCCAGCCACAGTGGCTCACACCTGTAATCCCTGCGCTTAGGGAGGTCGAGGAGGGCAGATCGCTTGAGGTCAGGAGTTCGAGACCAGCCTGGCCAACATGGCAAAACCCTGTCTCTACAAAAAACACAAAAATTATCCAGGCATGGTGGCAGGCACCTGTAATCCCAGCTACACGGGAGGCTGAGGCAGGAGAATTGCTTGAACCCAGGAGGCAGAGTTTGCAGCGAGCTGAGATAACACTACTGCACTCTAGCCTGGGTGACAGAGTGTCTCTATCTCAATAAATAAATAAAAATCTAGGAAGGTAATTATCTTAGTTCATTTTGTGTTGCTATAAGGGAATACCTGAGGCTGGGTAATTTATAAAGAATAAAGGTTTATTTGCTTATGATTCTAATGGCTGGAAAGTTTAAAATTGGGTACTTGCATCTGGTGAGAACCGAAGGCTGCTTCCTCTCCTGGCAGAAGGCAAAGAGAAGCCTGTGTGTGCAGAGATCACATGATGAGAGAGGAAGTAAGAGAGAGTGGGGAGGTGTCAGGAGGTTTTTAACAGCCAGCTCTCATGAGAACTAATCGAGAACACATTCACCTCCGAGGGAGGGCATTCATCTATTCATGAAGGATCCGCCCCCATGACCCAAACACCTCTCATTAGGTCCCATCTCTGACACTGGAGATCAAATTTTAACATGAAATTTGGAGACACAAGCATCTAAACAATAGCAGTTATCAAGATAGGGGGCACTGCGCTACATGGATTACAGAGAGGACAACACAGTCCTCAATTTTTTTTTTTTTTTTTTTGAGATGGAGTCTAGCTCTGTCACGCAAGCTTGCGTGCAGTGGCGCAGTCTTAGCTCACTGCAACCTCCACCTCCCAGGCTCAAGCACTTCTGCCTCAGCCTCCCAAGTAGCTGGGACTACGGGCATGAGCCACCAAGCCCAGATAATTTTTGTATTTTTTGTAGAGATGGGGTTTCACTATATTGGCCAGACTGTTCTCAAACTCCTGACCTCAAGTAATCTGCCTGTCTTGGCCTCCCAAAGTGCTGGGATTATAGGCATGTGCCACCACACCTGGCCAGTCCTTCTCTTTTCTGGAGCTTAAAATCCATAATCTGACCATTGTCATCATTCATTCATTCAACAAATATCTATTGCACAAGAAACCAAAACTGATTTCACTGCACTGCCCGAGGCATGAACAAGAGAACTTTAAATGAACTTTCCTCTGAAATGTTCTCCAAATGAGTTGTTCAAAGAATTCTAAGTCAGGCAGCTGCCCCAGTCATCACTATTTCAGTGTTTTCTTTCACAAGCCCCCAGTGTGGTGAAATATATTGACATTTGGTGGAGTTTCACCTGAATAAAATTTTTATAAATTGGTGCACACCACTAAAGAGCTGCTTGTCTTTTTCATCTACATGATGGTTCCATTAGCATATTTTGAAAAATAACACTGGTTTTTCAACTAAGTGTTTAATGTGAAATAAAAGAGAATTTTTTTTTGAGATGGAGTTTCACTCTTGTTGCCTAGGCTGGAGTGCAATGGCACGATCTTGGCTCACTGCAACCTCTGCCTCCTGGGTTCAAGCGAGTCTCCTGCCTCAGTCTCCTGAGTAGCTGGGATTACAGGAATGTGCCAATGTGCCTGGCTAATTTTTTGTATTTTTAGTAGAGATGGGGTTTCTCTATGTTGGTCAGGCTGGTCTTGAACTCCTGACCTCAGGTGATCTGCCTGCCTCGGCCTGTCAAAGTGCTGGGATTATAGGTGTAAGCCACTGCACCTGGCCCTAAAAGAGAAAATCTTTAAAGATCAAAAAGTATTTGAGGTGGCATAAGAATTCTAAATGACAGCTGGGTGCACTGGCATGTGCCTGTAGTCCCAATTATTCAGGAGGCTGAGGCAGAAGGGTTGCTTGAGCCCAAGAGTTTAAGTTCAGCCTGGGCAACATAGCAAGACCCCATCTCTAAAAAAAAAAAAAAAAAGGAATTCTAAATGTAGATCTTAAATCTTTGACAATTAAGCATTGGTTATATATTCATGCTAACATTTAAAAGACAGAAAGCCCATTTAAGAAATATTTATTTATTTGTACTTTTTTTTTTTTTTTAGAGACAGGGTCTTGCTCTGCTGCCCAGACTAAAGTTCTGTGATGCAATCATAACTCACTGTAACCTCAGACTCTGAGACTCAAGCGATCCTCCCACCTCAGCCTCCAGAGTAGTTGGGACTACAGGTGCATGCCACCACACCTGGTTAAGTTTTAAAAATTTTTATAGAGATGAAAAATTTATAGAGATAAAAAATTCTTACTGTCTTTCTCTTTATTTTTATTTATTTATGTTTTTGAGACAGCGTCTAGCTCTGTTGTGCAGGCTGGTGTGCAGTGGCATGATCATGGCTCATTGCAACCTCCACCTCCTGGGTTCAAGTGATTCTTGTGCTTCAGCCACCTGAGTAGCTAGGATTACAGGCTAATTTTTGTATTTTTAATAGAGACGAGGTTTTCCCATGTTGGCCAGGCTGGTCTTGGACTCCTGGCCACATGTGATCTACCCGCCTAAACCTCCTAAAGTGCTGGGATTACAGGCAAGAGCCACTGCACCCAGCCTGGATATCTCTTTATAGCTTTGAAAATTGCCCTCATGAACACCATTTCACCAAATGCTAATACTAATGCCATGTGGCATTTATTGTGTTATCTCCATTTTATGGTATATTCTTTGTAACATCTTATAAATATGCATGTGTAACTGCTACTCGAATACAATGATAAAGGCTGTGCTTTTTACAATAATAAAAGTAACACATACCATTTATTAATTGTTTCCATCTTTTTTTTTTTTTTTTTTTTGAGACAGGGTCTCACTGTCACCCTGGCTGGAGAGCAGTGATGTGATCTCGGATTACTACAGCCTCGACTTCCCAGACTCAAGTGATCCTCTCAAGTAGCTGGGACCACAGGCGGGCACCATTATCCTTTGTTTTTTATTTTTTATTTTTATTTTTGGTAGAGACAAAGTCTCACTGTGTTGCCCAGGCTGGTCTTGAACTCCTGGGCTCAAGCAGTCCTCCCTCTTTGGCTTCCCAAAGTGCTGGAAATTCCAGGCATGAGCCACTGTGTCTGGCCAATTGCCTCACTTTTATCATCTGTAAAATGGGGCCAATACGAGGCCAAACCCTCCTTCAGAGGGTTTTAAGGTTAAGAAATTTAATGTGCATTTTTAAAAATAATATTTATATACTGGCTTATTTTTTAGTTAGAGTGCTCAAATAATAGACTATCCAGTTCAAAAGCAGACTTAACAATCTTTTTTATTTATTTTTTTTTTTGAGAGTTTGTATATTTTTTATTAAACAGTACGAATAGAGTGTGTATGTTTCTTATAGCAGAGTACAAATAGGTCGTATTTTTCACAACGAAGTATTTTAGACTTAACAATCTTAACAGGAGTTAATCACCAACGAAGGTCTTGGTACTGGCCCAGTCTTAAAGTAGTCTCACTTCTCTAGGCATAGCATGTGTAGAAGAATGATTCATTCATTCCACACATATTCATCAGGCACAGTTCTAGGTGCTGGGGAGACAGAGTGAAGGGGGCAGATCTCTGCCGACATGGACCAGTTAGGGAAAGACAGGAAGAAAAGCATGGACGGGGAGAGAGGGAGAAGAAAAGAAAGGGAAATAAAAAATTACACCTAGTGATAACTGCCATGATGAAAATAAAACAGCCCACTGTAATAGAGTGATGAGGATATGAATGTCTGGCTTCTTTGGACTGGGAGTCAGTGACATCCTCTCTGCGGAGGCCACATTTAAGCTGAGACCCAAATGAAGATGATGAGGAGGAGCCAATCATAAAATGGTGGAAAATATCCAAAGCAGAGTGCACAGCAAGTGTAAAGAACGTGGAGCAGGCCGGGCATGGTGGCTCACACCTGTAATCCCAGCACTTTGGGAGGCTGAGGCAGGAGGATCATGAGAGCCCAGGAGTTCGAGACCAACTTGGGCAACATAGTGAGACCCTGTCTCTACGAAGAAGAAGGAGGAGGAGGAGGAGGAGGAAGAGGAAGAAAAAGAAGAAGAACAACAACAAAACATCAATCTGAGGCAGCAATGGGCTTGGTTGGTTAAAAAAAAACAACAAAAAAAACGAAAACAGAGAGGCCAGAACAGTTGGGGAGCAGGGAGTGAAAGGGAAAACTGCCTGCGAGGAAGTCAGAAGGTGGGCAAGGAGAGGAAATCTCGGAAGGGCTTGCAGGTCAAGGTAAGAGGTGTGGATTTTTTCTCAGCGCAATGGCAACGACAGGACAATCAGTGCGAGAAATGGGGTGTCTCCAAGCACAGCAGGCAGAAGCAATGCTCAAGGCCTAAGGAGGGCATCAAATGAGAAATGTGGGCAGCCAGGAGGCCCCTGGAGCTCTAGGATACACAGACGTCCTTACTGCTCATATGATAAGCTGACTGCATTGATGGAGGGCCAATGATAAGCCAAGTAATGCAAATGCAAAATGATCAAGTTAAGCTGAATTGTTTTTTAAAAAGAAAATGGGGGCTGGGCACAGTGGCTCACGCCTGTAATCCCAGCACTTTGGGAGGCCAAGTTGGGCGGATCACTTGAGGTCAGGAGTTCTTGACCAGCCTGGCAAACAGGACAAAACCCTCTACTAAAAACCCTCTACTAAAAATACAAAAACTAGCCGGGTGTGGTGGCAAGTGCCTGTAATCCCAGCTATTCGAAGGCCTGAGGCAGGAGAATTGCTTGAACCCGGGAGGCAGAGGTTGCAGTGAGCCGAGATCGTGCCATTGCATTGTAGCCTCGATGACAGAGTGTGACTCCATCTCAAAAAAAAAAAAAAAAAAAAAAGAACAAGAAAAAGAAAGTGGGAAATGAGATAGTGGAGTTTTAAAAACAGAAGCAGGGCAGGTGAGGTGGCTCATGCCTGTAATCCTCGCACTCTGGGAAGCCCAGGGGGGTGGATCACCTGAGGTCAGGAGTTAGAGACCAGCCTAGCCAACATGGCGAAAACCTGTCTTTACTAAAAATATAAAAATTAGCCCAGCATGATGGGGGCACCTGTAGTCCCAGCTACTCAGGAGGTTGAGGCAGGGAATTGCTTGAACCTGGAAGGCAGAGGTTGCGGTGAGCTGAGATTGTGCTACTTCAGTCTGGCCTGGGCAAAAAAGGGAGACTGTCTCAAAAAAAGTAAAAACATAAAAACAGAAGCAAAATGCAGTGGTTTTTGTTTTTAATTTTTTTAATAGTGATGGAGTCTTGCTATGTTACTCAGGCTGGTCTCAAGCAATCCTCCTGCCTAGCTTCCCGAAGCACTGAGAATACAATGCAAGCCACCATGCCCATCCTCGCAGTGATTTTGAGGAAAGGTATGGCAGGTTCCAAAAAACCCAAATACAGATTAGTATGAAGCAGGGTTTGTCCACCTGGCACTACTGACATTTTGACCACATAATTCTCTGTCGTGGGGTGCTGTCCTGTGCACTGTAGGATATGTAGCAGCATCTCTGATCTCTACCTAAGATGACAATAGCAACCAGCGGTTGTGACTACCAAAGATTTCTGCAGACATTGCCAAATGTCCCTGTGGGGCAAAATCACCCCTGTTGGATAATTTACTGACACAATTGACAATATTTAATCTTACATACGTTTGTGATATATGTTCTAAGACAGGTTTGAGTGTTTGAATTTTCCCTTCACAAGTAAAGAAATTGTATGAGTGAGTGCAAAAGTAATTGGGATATTGTTTTGTTGGAATTTGCCATTTGAAATTGGAATACAGGCCAGGTGTGATGTGGCTCACGCCTGTAATCCCAGTACTTTGGGAGGCTGAGGCGGGCGGACCATCTGAGGTCAGGAGTTTGAGACCAGCCTGACCAACATGGAGAAACCCCGTCTCTACTAAAAATACAAAAATTGGCCAGGCATGGTGGCACATGCCTGTAATGCCAGCTACTTGGGAGACTGAGGCAGGAGAATCACTTGAACCCGGGAGGCGGAGGTTGTGGTGAGCCCAGATGGTGCCATTGCACTCCAGTCTGGGCGACAAGAGTGAGACTCTGTCTCAAAAAGAAAAAAAAAAATTGGAATACGATCTTAAATAAATGTGGTTATGTTATACATCATTTTAATCGGTATTTCTTTATGTTTTTTCACTAATGACTTATTACTTGCTGTTTATTTTATGTGTATTTTAGACTGTGGAAATGAGGTTACACAAAAAGCAAATTTGAGTGATTTTAGTATTTGAGTTCAAAATGGGTCACAAAGCAGCAGAGACAACTCCTAATATCAACAATGCATTTAGCCCAGGAACTCTAACGAATATATAGTGCAGTGAGGATTCAAGAAATTTTGCAAAGGAAATGAAAGCCTTGAAGATGAGGAGCGTAGTGGCTGGGCATTGGAAGCTGACAACAACCGATAGAGAACAATCATTGAAGCTGGTCCTCTTGCAAGTACACAAGAAATTGCCAAAGAACTCAATGTCTACAATACTACAGTTGTTCGGCATTTGAAGCAGATTGGAAAGGTGAAAAAGTTCGATAAGTAGGTGTCCCATGAGCTGAGTGAAAATTTAAAAATCATCGTTTTGAAGTATTGCCTTCTCTTATTCTACCCAATAACAACAAACCATTTCTAGATCGGATTGTGATATGCAATGAAAAGTGGATTGTATATGGCAACCAGCGATGACCAGCTCAGTGGCTGGACCAAGAAGCCCCGAAGCACTTCCCAAAGCCAAATTTGCACCAAGAAAAGGTCATGATCACTGTTTGGTGGTCTGCTGCCAGTCTGACCCACCACAGCTTTCTGAATCCTGGCGAAACCGTTACATATGCGAAGTAGTCTCAGCAAATCGATGAGATGCACAGAAAACTGTAGTGCCTGCAGTCGGCACTGATCAACAGAAAGGGACCAATTCTTCTTCACGACAGCACCCAACCACATGTTGCACAACCAATGCTTCAGAAGTTGAATGAATCTGCCGTAGTCACCTGACCTCTAGCCAACCGACTTCTTCAAGCATCTCGACAACTTTTTGCAGGAAAAATGCTTTCACAACCAGCAGGATGCAGAAAATGCTTTCCAAGAGTTCATTAAAAAAAAAAAAAAAAAAAAGTTCATCAAATTCTGAAGCACGGATTTTTACACTAACGGAATAAAGTAATTTATTTCTCATTGGCAAAAATGTGTTAATTGTAATGGTTCCTATTTTGATTAATAAAGATGTGTTTGAGCCTAGTTATAATGATTTAAAATTCAGGGTCCAAAACCACAATTACTTTTGCACTAACCTAATAGTAACTAGAGGGTTAAAAAAATGTGGAATGACTCATTATTTCATTCATTTTTCATGGGCTTGACACAATTCTGTGGTGGTTAATCAAAAATACTTATTAAGTGCATTCTATATGCCAAGCACTGTTTTGGGGACGGGGGATAGAGAAGTGATCAAGCACATTAAAAAATATATCCTGCCCTTGAGGAACTTATACTCTTATAAGAGGAGAGAGGGTAAACAAATAAATAGGTATATCATTTGCAGTGCTATGAAGTGATAAGTGCAACAGAAAAATTAAGTTGGGAAGAGAGATGGGAGTGCCACGATGGAGCAGGACAGAGATTTAAAATAGACACTGGGTGCAGTGACTCACGCCTGCAATCCCTGAACTTTGGGAGGCCAAGGTGGGTAGATCGTTTGAGGTCAGGAGTTCGAGACCAGCCTAGCCAACATGGTGAAACCCCATCTCTACTAAAAATATAAAAAATTAGACGGGCATGGTGGTGTGCACCTTCAATCCCAGCTACTGGGAGGCTGAGGCAGAAGAATTGCTTGGACCCAGGAGGCAGAGATTACGGTGAGCTGAGATCATGCCACAGCACTGTAGTTAGAGTGACAGAACAAGACTCTGTCTCAAGAAAAAGAAATCTAATATAGAGTCTTCCTGCAATGATAATATTTAAGAGAAGAGTTAAAGGTAATAGGGAGGAAGCTGTGCAGAAAGCAGAAGAAAAACAGTGCGAACTCCCTAAGGCATGAGCTGAGCTGGGTTTATTGCACAATAGCCGGGAAACCAGTATGACTGGTTAATATGACCAATTATGTTGAAATTAACCAATGGCCTGACTTAAAGAAAGCTCTCTGAACAACTGCATGGTCAAATCTGAAATGGCAACTCCTTGGTATAGTTTTTCAGGGGACGAGGGAATGGGAAATCATTGGTGTTGAGGATCTTACAAGCCTCTAAAGATGTAAAGTAACACCAACAATTAAAGAGCAGTTCCAAATGTTTTACCTATACTTAGCTCTCGAGGTGCCTTTTGGGTGGGAGAACTGTTCTTCACAGGTGATCTTTTCCCATCTTTTTCATTCAGGTTTCAACGAAAATAAAACAAAATGTTGAGTAAAATGTAGGGGAAAACACTGGTCAAAAGTGAATTGTTTTTTAAAAAGCAAATTATAATTTGATGAGAAGGAGAAATATTATTACCTGACCAAAGAAATCGATGGGCCCAGTGTCCAAGGGCTCAGCTTTAGCAAATTCCTCCATTCTGCCATGAGACCTGAGAAAGAGCAATTGAAAATCTGAAGACAAATGATCATCTTCATAGATGATATTTCAAAGTAGTTGATGGTTTTAAAGTTCAGCTGTTTTCTTCTTTTTTAATGGACATGAGGTCTCAGCCGGGTGCCAAGGCTCACGCCTATAATCTCAGCATTTTGGGAGGCTGAGGCAGGTGGATTGCTTGAGCCCAGGAGTTCAAGACCAGCCTGGGCAACACAGTGAGACCCTGTCTCCAAAAAAAAAAAAAAAAAAAAAAAAAAAAAAAAATTCAAAAATTAGCCAGGCATGGTTGTGCACACCTGTATTTCCAGCTACTCATAAGGCTGAGGCAGAGGATCAATTGAGCCTGGGAGGTCATCAAGGCTTCAGTGAGTTGTGATTGTGCCACTGCATAGTTATAATGAAAAAGACAAACAATAAAAAGGGACACATTTTAGACTGGGCGTGGTGACTCACGGCTGTAATCCCAGCACTTTGGGAGACCAAGGCGGGTGGATCATGAGGTCAGGAGTTCAAGACCAGCCTGGCCAAGGTGGTGACACCCCGTCTCTACTAAAAATACAAAAATTAGCCAGGCGTGGTGGCAGATGCCTGTAATCCCAGCTGCTTGGGAAGCTGAGGCAGAGAATTACTTGAACCCGGGAGGCAGAGGTAGCAGTGAGCCAAGATCGCATCACTGCTCCAGCCTGGGCGACAGTATGAGACTCGGTCTCAAAAAAAAAAAAAAAGGACACATTTTACTAAGCAGGTTGTGAAAAAAACACGACTGTGATTGGAGAGGAACCCTCGGGTAAACCAGAGCTAAATGGCCTCAGGGATTTGCAGTAAACGCACAATGGAGGACAGGCAGCAGCAACAATATGAGAACTGGGACACACAGTGGACTGGGACTCATTAACTATTGTGATCATTGGCCAGGTTCGGTGGCTCACATTTGTAATCCTAGCACTTTGGGAGGCTGAGGCGGGCGGATTGCCTAAGCTCAGTAGTATGAGACCAGCCTGGACAATATGGCGAAACCCCGTCTCTACTAAAAATACATAAAATTAGCCAGGTGTGGTGGTGCATGCCTATAAGCTACTTGGGAGGCTGAGGCAGGAGAATCCTCCTGAGCCTCCCGAGTAGCTGAGACTACAAGCATGCACCACCACGCTGGCTAATTTTTCTACATTTTGTAGAGATAGGGTTTCACCATGCTGCCTAGGCTGGTCTTGAACTTCTGGACTTAAACGATATGCTCCCTCTTGGCCTTCCAAAGTGCTGGGATTGCAGGTGTGTACCACTGTCCCCAGCCTTGTCAGGGTTTTTAATGCAAGTGACTCCATTATGATTCTGACAACTTTCACACTTTGTCCCTTGAGTTGGTGTCCAGGAAACTGCATCGCAATCTCTCTTATATAGCCTGTTTCGATGCCCCTAATAAAATTGCTCTATCTGAAGTCAACGGTCTATCCTGAGACTTTGTACTACTTGATCTTTCTACAACAGTTGATATAGCTGACCAAACTATTTCATGAAACATTTTCTCTCCTTACCTTCATGTGATTATTCTCTGCAGCATTTTCTCCTGCTTGTCTTACCATTCATTTGTAGTGTCCTTAATGGAATTTCCCACTCTCCCCACAAACAAACAAAATCTCCAAAACATTAGTGTCCTTGTGGGTTGTGTTTTGTTTTTTGGTCCCTTTCTCTTCTCCCTGAATGATCTCGGTCATAGTCTTCTGCCACACGGAAGGCCTGATTACTCTCACGTCTATATCACTAGATCCATATTTCTAACTGACTACCAGATATCTTCGCCTGAGTGCCCTGCAGGCATCTCAAATTTAGAATGCCCAAAGCTTATCTTCCATTCCACTTCTTCCAAAACCTCCCCCTCCCCCTTCATTCTCTATCTCAGGGAGTGGTACCCCTCTCCACCCAGGAACCCAAGCCAGAAACCTGGGTCTCATTCTCAACTCCTCTCTCTCTGTGCTCAGTGCGCAGTAAGTTCACTTAATACTATTTTAGAAATGTTTCTGTGGAGGCCGGGCGCAGTGGCTCACGCCTGTAATTCCAGCACTTTGGGAAGCCAAGGCAAGTGGATCACTTGAAGTCAGGAGTTCGAGACCAGCTGGCCAACATGGTGAAACCCTGTCTCTGCTAAAAATACAAAAATTAGCTAGGCATGGTGGTGGGCACCTGTAATCCCAGCTACTCAGGAGGCTGAGGCAGGAGAATTGCTTAAACCAGGGAGGCAGAGGTTGCAGTGAGCTGAGATCACACCACTGTACTCCAGCCTGGGTGACAGAGCGAGACTCTGTCTCAGAAAAAAAAAAATTCTGTGATCCAGCCTCTCTTGTTAGGCCCCCCCAACCACCACAGCCTTTGTATAAGTTCCCATCAATATCGTTAGCAGCAATAATTTGGCAGTTCTCCCATAACACTAAGCTCTCCCGTCTCCTATTTCTTCTTTAGAATAGAGACCATCAGACTTAGGGATGTCACTATTCAGAAATGTTTAAAAAGTGGGTTTGGGAACTAACACAGTGTTGCCTTTTAAAAAACTTTGTCAAGGCACTGAAAAACAATATCTGGTCTCACTGTTGTTTTATAATAATAATAATATAAAATGACTGTTTAACTTCAAAAAATAGAAACTATCATACGCTCAGAAGGCAGTTCTTTAAATATATTTGGCTTTTTATTTCATTTATTTTATTTTTGAGACAGGGTCACCTAGGCTGGAGTGCAGTGGCACCGATCAGAGCTCACTGCAACCTCTATCTCCTAAGCTTAAACCATTCCCCTGGCTCTGCCTCCCGAGTAGCTGGGACTACAGACACCCACCACTATGCCTAGTTAATTTCTTTTTCTTTTTCTTTTTTTTTTAATTTTTATTTTTTGAAAGAAAGAAAGAAAATGAATAAAGAGGAGGAGGAAAAAGGAAGGGAAAGAGAGAGAGAGAATGGGAGTATTGCTTTCTTGCCCAGGCTAGAATGCATTTTCGTAATGGGTATTGAAAACCTCTTTTATACCACTAATTATACTTGATGTAAACAGGAAGGAATAAGGGAAGAAAATAACAAACGAGCAGCCAACCAATATTTCATTTAAACCTATGAAATGCTATGCAATTACTGAGGAGTGATTTACTTCCAATTATGTAGTCACTTTTGGAATAGGTGTGAGGTGGTAATGTATGTTTTATGTATTTGAAGTGGAGAGTTCTATAAATGTTTATTAAGTTTACTTGTTCCGGGTCTGAGTTCAAGTCCTGGATGTCCTTGTTAATTTTCTCTCTCGTCGATCTATAAAATCATTAGCTCTTCTTGTTACATTGATCCTTTTGCCATTATGTAATGTCCTTCTTTGCCTCTTTTGCTCTTTGTTGCTTTAAAGTCTACTTTATCAGAGGTGAGAATTGCATCTCCTGCTTTTTATTTATTTGTTTATTTTTACTCTCTAATTGGTTGATAAATCTTCCTCCTTCTCTTTGAGTCTTTGTGTATCGTTGCATATGAGATGGGTCTGGATGCAGCATACCAGTGGGTTTTGGCTTTTTATCCGATTAGAATATATATAACTTTAATACTGGCATTTGATGCTAGCTGGCTGTTTTGCCCATTAGTTAGTGTAAATTTTTCGTTGTGTTAATGTTCTTTTCTTTTTGATATATTTTTGGAAAGGCTGATATTGGTTGTTCCTTTATGTGTATGGTGCTTCTTTCAGAAGCTCTTGTAAAGCAGGCCTGGTGGTGGTGAAGTCTCTAAGTACTTGTTTGTTCACAAAGGATTTAATTTTTCCTTCGATTATAAAGCTTAGTTTGGCTGGATAGGAAATTCTGGGTTGAAAGTTCTTTTCTTTAAGGATGTTAAATATTGGTCCCCACTCTTTTCTGGCTTGTAGGGTTTCTGCTGAGAGATCTGCTGTAAGTCTGATAGGTTTCCCTTTATGGCTGCCCTTAGTATTTTCTCCTTCATTTCAACCCTAATAAATCTGGCGATTATGTGCCTTGGGGTTGGTTTCCTTGAAGAATATCTTTGTGGTGTTCTCTGTATTACCTGGAGTTGAATATTTCTCTGCCTTGCCAGGTTGGGAAAGTTTTCCTGAATGATATCCTGAAGAGTATTTTCCAACTTGGATTCATTCTCTTCATCACATTCAGGTACACCTATCAAACGTAAATTAGGTCTTTTCACATAGTCCCATATTTCCTGGAGACTTTGCTCATTCCTTTTCATCCTTTTTTCTCCAATCTTGTCTTCTCGTTTCATTTCACTGAGCTGGTTCTCGACTTCTGATATCCTTTCTTCTGCTTGATCAATTCGACTGTTTAAACTTGTGCATGCTTCGTGAAGTTCTCGTGTTGTGTTTTTCAGCTCCATCAATTCACTTATATTCCTCTCTAAATTGTCCATTCTCGTTAACATTTCGTCAAACCTTTTTTCAAGTTTCTTAGTTTCTTTGCATTGGGTTAGAACAAGTTCTTTTAATTCACAGAAGTTTCTTATCACCCACGTTTTGAAACCTGCTTCTGTTATTGGAACACACTCGTAATCTATTAAGCCTTGTTCCGTTCCTGATGAGGAATTGCAATCCCCTGTAGAGGGAGAGGCATTCTGATTTTGAGTATTCTCTGCCTTTTTACGCTGATTTCTTCCCTTCATTATATATTTATCTGTCTGTTGTCTTTGTAATTACCGACTTTTTAACTAGGTCTCTGAGCAGACGTCCAACTTGTTGATTCCCAGTGCCGAAATCTGAGCAGTCCACTGCGCCGGCCAAAACAGTGGTGTTAAGATTGATGGTGCTTTTCTGCCCGGGAATCTCCGGACTCTGCATCAAAAACTGGCGTGCTAAGGCGCCAGCAAAACTGCTGTGCTGGCCACAAGAGTCGCCCTGGCGACACGTGGGGCTCCTCTACTGGGAATCTCCTGGTCCGTGAGCAACAAATATTCGTCTGAAAGTGTGGCGTCCTCTCATTCTCTGCGCTTTCACTGGGAACTACTAGCCCGAGTTGCTAGTGATCAACCATCTTGGATCTCTCTCCAATTCCTTTTTTTTTTTTTTTTTTTTTTTTTTTTTAGTAGAGATGAGGTCTCGCTATGTTGCCATCTGAGCTCAAGCGATCTTCCTGTGTCAACCTCCCAAAGGTTTGAGATTCATCCCGAGGCTGACCAGCCACATCCTTGCCCTGAGTCTGAAGATCTTTTAGATCCCTTGAAAAACTCCTCAGCTGGCCGGGCACGAAGGCTCACGTCTGTAATCCCAGCTACTTGGGAGGCTGAGATATGAGAATTGCTTGAACCTGGGAGGCAGAGGTTGCAGTGAGCTAAGATCGCACCACTGCACTCCAGCCTGGGTGACAAAACGAGACGCTGTCTCAAAGAAAGAAAAAAGAAAAATCCCTCAGCTTTGTCATAGACTACCTTAGAATAGAAAATAATTAATAAATAAGGAAAGTGTTAGCATCTTATTTTATTTATTTACACATTTGTCTCATTGAATTCTAAACTTTCTTGAGGGTATGGATTTCTGCCCTATTCAGTTTTGCATTTTTCATCAAGTATAATTACTGCCAGTCTGCAATCAATAAATGTTTACTGAATTGATTTGAAATCTCAGTTGGGAAGGTAGAATTCAGAATTATTAAACTTTTGGTATCTGATAACCTGGCTTTGGATTCTAACTCCACTATTCACTTGCTGTATGACCTGGGGCAAGTTGCCTAAACTCTTTCTGTAATTTCCTCAACTCAAAAATGGATTAAATGAGCTAATGAATGTAATATGCTGGGTGCTTAAATGCTATTTATATCATATTTACTGAGCTCTTACTATGCCTTAGGTTTGAGGCAGGTGTAGGTGATAGAGTAGAAAATATGCAGGGGCCAGGTACAGTGGCTCATGCTTGTAATCACAGTACTTGGAAGCCGAGGTGGGCATATTGCTTGAGTTCAGGGGTTCGATACCAGCCTGGGCAATGCGTTGAAACATCATCTCAAATACAAAAAAAAAAAAATTAGCGAGGCGCGGTGGCGTACAGCTGTAGTCCCGGTACTCAGGAAGCTGAGGTGGGAATCACTTGAGCCTAGGAGGTCGAGGGTGCAGTGAGCTGTGATTGTACCACTACACTCCAGCCTGGGTGACAGAGCAAGACCCTATCTCAAAAAAAAAAAAAAAAAAAAAAAGGGAAGAAAAGAAAGGGAAAATGTAATATGCAGGGCTCCTGGGGAGACAACCATAAAACAAATAACTGCATAAGCAAATTCATTACGCATTGTGATAAGTAACATGAAAAAGAGTTAAGAATTCTAGGAAAAGTTGTGAGAGGAGGATCTGATTTAGAAAATTATGGAAGGATTCTCTGAAAAAGAGGCACTTAAGCTGAGACTTGAAGGATGGGAAGTTCTCTATTTACCCACCACCCAACTCATTCCTCAACACTCTTTAGTCTGGTTTCCATCTCTCTACTTAAATAGCTCTTGCTAAGGTCACCAATGGCATCCAAATTACTATGTACATCAGTCCTCTTCCGTGACCTCCTAGCTGCTCTCAACACAGTTGATGATGCCCTCCTTCTTGAGAGGTCTTCCCTTGGCTTCTGTAATAATAAATGCCTCCTGATCTCTTCCTTCCTCTCTGGTTACCTCGTCAGTCCTCTTCAAAAGTTCATCTGCCCCAACTCATTCATTAAATGTTCCCCAAGGCTTAGTCACAGGTTCACTTTTTTTCTATCAACCTAAATAATAGAGAAGCTCTGTAAAAGAAAGAGATATGTAGTAAATTATGTGCGTATCTAAGGAGGTTAAAAAAAAAAAAAGAGAAAGATGGCCAGGTACAGTGGCTCACACCTGTAATCTCAGCACTTTGGAAGGCCAAAGTGGGGGGATCACAGGGTCAGGAGTTCAAGACCAGCCTGGCCAATATGGTGAAACCCTGTCTCTACTAAAAATATATATATAAATTAGACAGGTGTGGTGGCACGTGCTTGTTGTCCCAGCTACTCAGGAAGCTGAGGCAGAAGAATTGCTTAAAGCCGGGAGGTGGAGGTTGCAATGAGCTGAGATCATGCCACTGCATTCCAGCCTGGGCAATAGAGCAAAAAGCTGTTTAAAATAAATAAATAAATAAAGATATTTAAAGGAAAAATGAGAAGGATAATTGTTTTGAGATAATTATCCTTAGCTACAAAGATCAATAACAAAAGTTACGACAGTCCAAAGTCAGACAGGCGGTTGCTGGGTAGATGTCCTTGTAGAAGTATTTTTTGTGTACAGTTGGGATGCCTTCGCGTGAGGTTTTGGGTTTTGCAGAGTGATAGTTTTTGTTATTAGGCGTACAAACGTGAGAACCCTCTTTTTATAGTCTTTCCCAGCTCTTTCTGCCTGAGGTGGTTTTTTTTTTTTTTTTTTTTTTTTGAGTCTGAGTTTCGCTCTTGTTACCCAGGCTGGAGTACAATGGCGCGATCTCGGCTCACCGCAACCTCCGCCTCCTGGGTTCAGGCAATTCTCCTGCCTCAACCTCCTGAGTAACTGGGATTACAGGCCCGTGCCACCATGCCCAGCTGATTTTTTGTATTTTTAGTAGAGACGGGGTTTCACCATGTTGACCAGGATGGTCTCGATCTCTTGACCTCGTGATCCACCCGCCTCGGCCTCCCAAAGTGCTGGGATTACAGGCGTGAGCCACCGCGCCCGGCCTTTTTTTGTTTTTTTTTTTTGAGACATAGTCTTGCTCTGTTGCCAGGTGCCAGGCTGGAGTGCAGTGGCGCCATCTCAGCTCACTGCAACCTCTGCCTCCCGGGTTCAAGCAATTCTTCTGCCTCAGCCTCCTGAGTAGCTGGGACCACAGGCGCACGCCACCACGCCCAGCTAATTTTTGTATATTTTAGTAGAGACGGGGTTTCACCATGGTCTCAATCTCTTGATCTCGTGATCTGCCCGCCTCAGCCTCCCAAAGTGCTGGGATTACAGGCATGAGCCATCGTGCCTGGCCAGTGCCTGAGTTTTTTTTTTAAACACTAGTGACTCCATTTTGATTTTGACAACTTCCATACTTCTTACTCTAGACTTTGTGAAGGCTGCAGACGCCAAAATGAAATCACTTTTGTGGACACAGACAAAATGGGGCCAGGAAGGTTGAAAGGAGAGGAGGCCTATGCTTACATGTCTAAGAATTGTTGCCAAGGACATTCAAAAAGCTCTTTTGCGTCTTTCAAGCATCTCCTGATTTGATAAGGTTTATCACTAGATACTTTTTAGGACTGTGATAGTTCAGGTAAGATGTTCTAGGAACACTTATCCTGTAAGACATCACCACCAATGAACCGACAACTCTGGCTTTAAGCCTCTAGAAACAATGATCTATTTCTAAGCAGTTTATGTAAATGTCTTTTTTGTTAATAAAAGCTCCCCTTTCCTCACTGAGTGCACTGGAGACATGCCATTACATGCTTTCTGGATTGTAATCCTTATATCTATTCCCAAGTAAACCCAACATGTTTAAAGATAATTTTCTCTTTGGGTTTTTTTTTTTAGACAAGGTCTCATTCTGTCATCAAGGCTGGAGTGCAGTGGTGATGAGAAGGGATAGTTCCCTTGACTCCCTTACAGGATGGGAACTGGAGTGGCTGGTTTCACTCAGCCCACCGCTGGCCACTCCTCACGGGAGGGAGCGAGTGCAGAACGGAGGGGTGAGCCACCGCTGGAACCAGCCGGTCGCTCCTCTCTGTCGGGAGCAGGCTCTATGTGGGCCCCGCAGCAGCGTCCAAGAATATTACAACCAATGCTCTTTCCGCTTTTCCGTCCAGGGATGGCCAAGTGCCAGCCAGCTCAGTGGAGGGTCAGGGTGGCAGCCCCTGTACTCTCAGCGGCTTCCTAGTTCTTGTCTGGCGTCCAGGAAGAATCAGGTCACATGAACAGTTTGAAAGGTGATGAATGCAGAAGACTTTATTGAGTGGTGGATGGCTCTCAGCGGAAAGGGAGGCTGAAAAGGGGATGGGAAAGTGGTCTTTCCCTGAAGCCCACCTGTCTCTGGTTAGGCCCCTCTCTGAAACTGCACGTCCGAAGTTAACCGCATCATCTATCCGTGTTCTCCGACACTCAGTTGTTTCTCTCCTTGACACTCAGCCGCTTATGTTTCCGACGCTCAGCCGCTTGTGTTGCTTTGCCAGCTGAAGTCTTTATGGGCACAGGATAGGGGTGGGGCAGGCCAAAAATGAAACGTTTGGGCAGAAAAATTGGGTCAGCTGTTTTCACTTAGAGCCGTGGTGCCAGGCTTAAGGGTGGGGTTTAGCTGGGAGCCCAGCCCTTCTGTAACAGTGTGATCCTAGTTAATGGCAGCCTTGGCTTCCTCAGGGTCAAGCGATCCTTCCACCTCGGCCTCCAGTAGCTGGGACTACAGGCCCACTCCACCACGCCCAGTTAATTTTTTAATTCCTTGTAGAGAGGGGATCTTGCTTGGCAGCCAGGCTGGTCTCTGATTCCTGGCTTCAAGTGATCTGCCTGCTTCGGCCCCCTAGAGCGCTGGGATTACAGGTGTGAGAAACCAAGCCTAGCCTCTAGTGTCTTTTTTTCTCAGGTTGGCAATTTACATTGTCCAATAGTCACTCATGTAATTTTAAATTTTCTAGTAGCCACATTTTATTTTATTTATTTTATTTTTTATTTTTTAGCAGGGTGTTTAGACATAATGTAGCCACATTTTAAAAAGTAAAAAGAAGTATCATTAACAATCAATCTTAATGATGTTTTTAACTCTATATAAAAATTATCATTTCAATAAGTAATAAATATAACATTATTGAGAGACTTTAATATTTTTGTAATTCAGTGTGTATTCTAAATTATGGCATGACTCAATCTGGACTAGCAGCATTTTAAGTGCTCATTAGCAACGTGGTAGGTGGTCATCATTTTGTGCAATACAAGTATAGACTCTCAGGTCTAGATCCCCTTGCTGGACAGTCTTAATCTGTGTCAAAGTTCCAATTCTCATCTATTAGCTGATGACTCACATTTTTATATTTGCTCCAACTATTCTTTTGATCTCCAGTTCCTTACAGTTATTCGATTTCTTCACATCTCCACTTTAATGCCCCAAGACACCTCAGACTCAGCATGTCTCACATCTAGTTCATAATCTTCCCTTTCAAATCTGAAATGTTTTTCTATCACTGTTATTTACATTACATTACCAGTCAATCCAATTTCACCAGCACACAACTAAGGGGCTTCCTTGATATCTTCTTCTCCCTCAAATCCCTTATACAACTCATCACCAAGTCTTGCCTATTTTATCTCCCACATATCTCTTAAATTTATTCATTTTTTGGTCACATGCATCATCACTCCCTTTCAAGCCACTGCAATCTATTGACTTTAATAGCCTCTAAGCTGATCTCCCTGCTTTCATTCTGGCCACCCTCAGCTCTATCTACTCTGTACACTGCAGCCATGGTGATATTTTCAAAATCTAATTATGTTAATTGCAAATCTCATCAGTTTAGCTGTCTCCTCACCATTAAAATACTTTAGGGACCTGGGCACAGTGGCTCACACCTATAATCCCAGGACTTTGGGAGGCTGAGGCAGGTGGAACACCTGAGTCAAGAGTTCGAGACCAACATGGTGAAACCCCGTCTCTACTAAAAATACAAAATTTAGATGGGTGTGGTGATGTGTGCCTGTAGTCCCAGCTATTTGGGAGGCTGAGGCGGGGAGGCGTTTGAATCTGGGAGGCGTAGGTTGCAGTGAGCTGAGATTGTGCCCCTGCACTCCAGCCTGGGCAACAGAGCAAGACTCCATCTCAGAAAAAAATAAAAAGTAAAAATAAATACTTAAAGGAGGCAGGTGGATCATTTGAGGTCAGGAATTTAAGACCAGCCTGACCAATATGGTGAAACCTTGTCTCTACCAAAAAAATACAAAAATTAGCTGGGTGTGGTGGCATGTGCCTGTAGTCCCAGCTACTTGGGAGACTGAGGCAGGAGAATCGCTTGAACCTGGGAGGCGGAGGTTGCTGAAATCGTGCCACTGCACTCCAACCTGGGTGATAGAGTGAGACTCCATCTCAAAACAAACAAACAAACAAAACAAAACTCTCTCTAAACCTTTCCCCTCCCCTTTCCCTATTCATTCTTCAGATCTCAGCCTAATTGCTCCTTCCTCAGGGAAACTCTACCAGACCTTCCTACCTAGGCAAGTCCCCTTGTAATATGCTTTCATAGCAACACTTGTAAATTTGCTTTTATTAGCATTATTGCTTGATGTCTTTTTTTGTTAACTGGCTCTATGATGACAATGATCATCTTTGTTTTTGCTCTCTAAATGTTGCCAAATCTAGGTTTATACTAGGCATTGAACACATGGATGAATGAGTGAATGAGTGACTGTGCCAGCCAAGCAAACAGCAGCCCAGACAAAAGTAACAGTGAGTTTGAAATGCTCCAAGGTCAGAAAGAGCTCTGAGAGCTGGAGCTATAATAGTGAGAGAGTGGAGACACTGGAGAAGTAGGCATGGCTGGATCTTGCTGGGCATTTTAAAGGACTTGGACACATGGAAGCTACCTCTATTTTTTCGGTATTATGTTTGCTTTACCAACTATTTTATTGCTAGCCATCAATTAGGGAAAACAATTTAAAATCTAAATAGGGATAGACTTAGAGAGATAAATAAAGATATGTAAAGGAATAAGAGAAGCAGTTTTTAGTACTTTTTCTTTTTTTTTAAAGACGGGGTTTCACCATGTTGGTCAGGCTGGTCTTGAACTCCCGACCTCAGGTGATCCGCCCGCCTTGGCCTCCAAAGTGCTTGGATTACAGGCGTGAGCCACCACGCCCGGCCTTTTTAGTACTATTGAATAGGTGCTACCTGAATCTTTAAGACTGAGGATGTACATTTATGCAGCTGCGGTCAGAGCCTGTGTGAGGTTTACTATAAATCCACTGGCAAGAAGGCCCTTAAAGACATTTTGATGGCCATGAAGCTTGGTGCCTAGTTTAAAACTAGTGAAAACACCTAAACTTTCTAGGTGGACAAAGCCATATTCAGGAGAAATTGAGGAGTTGGTGCAGGCAGCCAATCACAATCCACTTACTCCACAAACCAAATCTCAAACTGCGGTTTGAACTTGAGGCTCAAAACAAGAGGTAAAGAAAAGGGCAAAATTTAATTAGCTTCTGGTGAAACGTCCTAAATCCAAAAGAACGGTGACCCGAAATAGAGAAAACGGAGTGTGATCTTTTGCATTAATGAGAGAGACCGTGTCCCCGTGTGTCAGAACCTGTCATTCTCGTCCTGAGTTGGAAAGTGAGCGGAGTGTGAGGGGATCCCATCTTAAACAGTCCGGGGTTGAGTAGTTCAAGAAACTAACACGGAACTCCAGCTTCCAAAATTCTCTCCAAGGCCTAGACAGCCTCGCGGAGAGCTGTGATTGTGAATATCAACGCAGATTTGATTAAATCTTTTAGATTTAAAAGATATGTGGAGTCATGACAGTAGAAATGTGTACAAGTGAACATATTTCTTCGCCCGTTTCCCCGCTGCCTGTGAGATTTACAAAAACGCAAATGTAAAACATTTCCGTTCCAGCAGAGACGCCGCTTGCTCTTGCGGGTTGCCCCTCTCCACAGGCATCTCTAGCTGACTCTAGAGCTCAAGCTCCCCTTTAGACTTCACCCTGCGAGGGCGGATTTCCACCAGAAATGCCTGAGGCACGAGACGAAGCAGCAGCCAGGTCTGGCCCCAGCGGACTGCAGCCTGGCGGGGCTTCAATCCAACACCCTCAGCCGAGTCCTCCGCCGTCCCAGCATTCCCTGCGTCCCTACCATCGAGAGCAGCTTCCGGCGTGGCTGGTGTAGGCGGGTGAAGAAGGAGCGGGCCCTCGCTGCTCTGTCTCATTCCCTCGCGCTCTCTCGGGCAACATGGCGGGTGTGGAGGAGGCAGAGGCCTCCGGGAGCCACCTGAATGGCGACCTGGATCCAGACGACAGGGAAGAGGGAGCTGCCTCTACGGCTGAGGAAGCGGCCAAGAAAAAAAGACGGAAGAAGAAGAAGAGCAAAGGGGCTGGTGCAGGTAAAGGGAATTTTATGTTTTCCCAGTGCCCGCCGGGAATGGCTGAACGGTTTGGCTCAGGCCGGGCGAAGGGGTCCGGGACCGGGGCTCCGGAGCCTCAGACTAGACTGGTTCTTAGGCCCGACAGGTTGGCAAAGCCGGGCTATAGATTCCTAGTCCCGAGACGAGGCGTCATTTTCTCCTATGGGACTAGAGTGCTTGTGGGGGAGAAAAGAGTGCCAGAGGTTGGTGTGTGACACCTCTGGGGTCGCTGGGCCGGAGCCCCTGTGTTACCAGAACTCAGCTCCCACGCACATCGTGGCACGGTCTTGAGCTCGTGCACAGAGCACAGCCTTACCATCTTCTGCGTGGTTTGGCCGCCGTCTCAAAAATCCGATTCTGAGCCATACTGCCGTCTCTTAGCTGGTTTGCTGGAGCAAGCTAGGACATATTTTCTTTGAGAGTGGGGGTGGGGTGGTCAGATGTGATGGAGAGCACATCTCCCCCTACCATCCCGGTTCACGTTGGGGTTGTTGTTGTAGCCTGCAGTTTGGGGTGTGTGTACATGTGTGTATGCCCGCGCGCTCACGTCATTAATTGCAGAATTTGTGGTGGTGATACGAATTTTCACCTGCTTAATCCCACAGCATCGCCAAGCTTTAGAGCCTTTAGACCTGAATTATGCCACTCGCAGGCAGTGCAGATAGGATATTCTGTGGCTCAGAACGGAACTTCTCAGTCCCTAATCTCTGAATCCACTGGTAAGGCAAGGAGAACTGCCGAAAGTTGGATATTATGAGCTGGGAACTTAAGTGTTTTGAGAAGTCTGTGGTTTTGCTGCCTAAGCTCCTTCGCCTTGAGAAAAATTATTTTTACTTGTTTCTAATTAAAATCGCCAGAGAAACAGAAAAACGGAGAAGTCAAAAGCGATTAAGATGGAGTTGAGAGAGGTCGAAGAGAGCTAATATTCATCTTTGTGAAATTTTGATTAGATGGGAATGGAAGGAGAGTTGTAGCGTTGCTGGAACTCTTCCAGAGCAAAATTTAATCCCAGGAAGTACTCTGGTGGCTGTTCCTGGATTTCGAGTGAAATCGAAACACTGCTGTTTGTCTTGTAAGGTGTTCAACTGTCTGATCCTAATGTATTTTTAACAGTTGTATTTCTTAATATGAATTCTCTCCAGTAACCAGAATGTCACTTCATTTCATGCTACCCGATACTATTAATACATGTAACATGTTGCTCCTATGGATAGGTTATAATCACTTCCAGAGCAGGCTTGTGCTTAGATATTCGAGCATTTTGCTTTTTTAGTAATGGTCTATCTTTGCCTATTTATTTTGACTTTACCCGGCCCATCATATCTTCATGAAACCAGGCTGCCCTGGGGTGTGGCACAGGATTCGTCTTCCTAAGGCCTTCAGCATTTATTACCTATCTGGTAATTTTAAGTAGTTGTTGAATCTAGTTGCCGATTACTATTAAAAGTTAAACTAGGCCGGGCGCGGTGGCTCACGCCTGTAATCCCAGCACTTCGGGAGGCCGAGGCGGGTGGATCACGAGGTCAAGAGATCGAGACCATCCTGGTCAACATGGTGAAACCCCGTCTCTACTAAAAATACAAAAAATCAGCGGGGCACGGTGACGCGTGCCTGTAATCCCAGCGACTCAGGAGGCTGAGGCAGGAGAATTGCCTGAACCCAGGAGGCGGAGGTTGCGGTGAGCTGAGATCGCGCCATTGTACTCCAGCCTGGGTAACAAGAGCGAAACTCCGTCTCAAAAAAAAAAAAAAAAAAAAGTTAAACTACTTAAGGATAGACACCAGTTTACACTTTTGTTTATCTTTTAGCTGCTAGTGTGTGTAATGGATATTTTGTTGAGTAAATTAATGAATGGGCAGTACTGTGTAGGTATGGAAGATTTTTCTGTCATTAAACAAATTTTGTTATGTTGATAATGTTTCTGTTTTTGTTTCCTGAGGAAAGGATTTGTAAGTTTTCCAAGATCATTAGAGCATATTCTAGTGGGAAAATGTCTGTATTAGATTTAATTCTGCTATTTTATTTTCATCAGCAGGGCAACAGGAACCTGATAAAGAATCAGGAGCCTCAGTGGATGAAGTAGCACGACAGTTGGAAAGACAAGCATTGGAGGATAAAGAAAGAGATGACGATGATGAAGGTAAATGGTTAATTTGATCTTTGTCGTTAGAAAAGCTAGAAAATGTGTCGGTGCTTAATCAAAATGTATTTACCCATATAGTCTTTTTTTCTGACATTTTGCTTGTTAGAGCCTCAGTGTCACAGATTAAAAAGGAAAAGGTATTTATTAGCTAGTCTTGAAAAAGTTCAGTATGTTCATTAGCTGTTCAGATAGTACACATCTCAAGTTTTAAAAATATACTTGGTAGAAGGCAAAGTAGTGAGTATTAATAAGATTGAGGGGTTGTTTATTTAACTAATACTTTCACATGCATTCACATTTAAACCTCACAAAACCAAGCAAAGTAACCTATTTGTGCTTAGATACTCAAGAATTTTGTTTTTTAGTAATGGACTGTCTTTTCCTATTTGTTTTGACTTTACCCAGCCCCTCATGGCTTTACCTAGCCATCTCATTTGGGTAGGGAAGTGGTAGTTATGTGATTTACCCAAAGTGACACAGCTGGTATGCGTAGAATAGAGCCAGAATTTCAAACCTAGTGCTTGATTGCAAGTTTGTTCCTTTTACTCTCTCTCTCTCTTTTTTTTTTTTTTTTGAGACTGAGTCTCACTCTAACACACAGGCTAGAGTGCAGTGGTGTGATCTTGGCTCACTGCCACCTCTGTCTCCTGGGCTCAAGTGATTCTCCTGCCTCAGCCTCCCAAGTAACTGGGATTACAGGCACCTGCCGCATGCCCAGCTAATTTTTTTTGTATCTTTAATAGAAAGAGAGTTTCACCATGTTGGCCAGGTTGGTTTTGAACTCCTAACCTCAAGTCATCTGCCCTCCTCAGCCTCCCAAAGTGCTGGGATTACAGGCTTGAGTAACCGTATCCGGCCTGTTCCTTTTACTCTCTGTTCCAAAACTACCTCTTTTCATTCTTAAAGGATCATATAGGAGTGCACTAAATTTTACTATAAATTCCTTGACCCTAGCTCCTTGTGGGTGTTTGGGTACAATAAGATTTTTTTTTTTTAAGACAGCAACTGCTAATTGATATTATCAATAAAACAGTGGAGGAAGAGACAGGTAAGAAAACTTACTATTCCCCAGCCTCTTTTGGCAGAGGAAAAATGGGGCTTTCCCATTCTTTTTATTTGTAGTTGCCTGCTGCCATGAACAACTGCTCTACCTCAAGTACCACCAGCCTGGGGTTATGCCTTTAACCATTAGTTGGGGCTGTACTTTAATTGTTGTGTTAGGGTAATGTAGAGTAATTGTTTTCCTTTAGAATGTTCTCTGCCTTCAAGAAGCTTATAGTGAACATTTGGTGGAAAAAAGTGCCAAGATTCAAGGGAATTATTAGCTTTTCTCTTCCTTAAATCTTTTCCATTCTACATTGGCTTATGCTTTAGATTATTGAACATATTTTGAGCTCTTAAGAAAATGTTTTGTAAAATTCAAGGCAATATGATAGGTTGCTATAGACCCACTATATGTCCAATATCATAATGCTTCCTGGGCTTGTTGGGCTAGTTAAAAAATACTGGCTAGGTGTGGTGGCTTATGCCTATAATCCAGACCAACCTGGGCAACATAGTGATACCCAATTTCTATCCCCTCCCCCCAGGAAATCACAATGCTAATCTTGAAGTGTTATCTTGTTCTCTTACACCTCTACAAAGTTGCCCATCAGGTTGGAAATCTTCAGTGTATTAAAGAAGATTTTAGGAATATTTGTAGTTTTTTATTTCAGTAATCAGGGTCAGTCAATACTACTTATCTGTTGTTACAAGAGGTCTTTGAGGGAGTGGAAAGCTAGTGTTTCAAGATCTTTCTCCTAATGGAACACTAGGCTGGGTGTGGTGGCTTATGCCTGTAATCCCAGCACTTTGGGAGGCCGAGGTGGGTGGATCACCTGAGGTCAGGAGTTCAAAACCAGCCTGGCCAACATGGTGAAACCCCATCTCTACTAAAAATACAAAAAATTAGCTGGGCATGGTGGTGGGCGTGTGTAACCTCAGGTACTTGGGAGGCTCAGGCAGGAGAATCACTTGAGCCCGCAAGGTGGAGGTTGCAGTGATGAGATTGCGCCATTGCACTCCAGCCTGGGCAACAAGAGTGAAAATCTGTCTCAAAAAATGAGAAAAAAGAAAAAAGAAAACTATGTGGTAGACAGACAAAACCGAGAGATGAAAGGGTATTTGGGTACCTGTAATAAAATTTATTGAAATTTGGTGATACAGTTGTGGGCTGAATGCTGAAGGAAGGCTCATTGGAAGAAATAGAACTTGAGTAAAACCAAACAGAAGAAACCACCATTTTGGATTAGGATAATGCTGAGAAAGTATTTGAAGCATGGGGATAATACAAGCTTGCCATGTGAGGTATTGATTTATGGAGTCTTTGAGGATTTTTAAGAAATGTTATGAGCCAAGCATGGTGACTGGTGCCTGTAATCCCAGCTACTTGGGAGGCTGGGGCAGGAGGATCTTTGAGTCCAGGGGGGCTTCAATATGCTGTGAAAACACCTGTGACTAGCCACTTCACTCCAACCTGGGTAACATAGTGAGACCCTGTCTCTTAAACAACAAAAAAAGGAATGTTACAAAAGAATAATTTAGGTTTTATCTATATACAGGGTTGTTTAGAGAAGTGTATAGGAAAGGTAAGGAGATCATTTTGGAGTCCTCTTAGAAATAGCCTAGGCATATGGTAATGAAGATGTAAATTGATAGTCATAAATAGGAATGGAAAGGAAGCATCCAGTGAACAGTAGTGTGGAAGCAGAATTCAAAAGACTTGGAGACTTGCATTCTGGGGAGCAGGAGTAAGGCATTAGTGGACTCTGGGAGTTTGAACTTGTGTGACAGAATGTTGGTGCTGTTGACTGAAATAATGAAGCTGGGAAAGAGCCAGTTAGTCATTGAGGGAGAGTTTTGCAGGCAAAGAAGAGGGTACTAAGTTTAATATTAGATGTGCTGAATTGGAAACTGGAGTATTCATATAAAAAGTTGATCCTGTGGGCATCTAACAGTGTGCTGGAGGTAATTCATTCAATACATTTTGAGTCAGGCTCATTAATTTTTAATGTTGGATATATACATACACACATATATCATATATGTAATATGTGTGTATATATATACATACATATATATGATATATGTGTGTATGTATATATCCAACATATATATGTATGTGTGTATGTATATATCCAACATATAATTTCCCTAAAATAATAGTCACCTCTTTTTTTTTTTCCCCCTTTGGGACAGAGTCTCACTGTTGCCTAGGCTGCAGTACAGTGGCACGAACTCAGCTTGCTGCAACCTCTGCCTCCAGGGTTCCAACAGTTCTCCTGCCTCAGCCTCCCGAGTAGCTGGGATTACAGGTGCCCACCGCCACTCCTGGCTAATTTTCGTATTTTTAGTACGGACGGGGTTTCACCATGATGGCCAGGCTGGTCTCGACCTCCTGGCCTCAAGTGATCTGCCCGCCTCATCCCCACAAAGTGCTGGGATTAGAGGCGTGAGCCACCATACCTGGCCCCAGTAGTCACCCTTTTTAAGTGTATAGTTTGGTGAGTTTTGATAAAGTATGCAATTGTGTAACTACTACCACAACCTGAGATACAGACTATTTCCATTTAACATTTCTATCTCCACAAAAAAGTTCTGTGTCCCTTGTAGTCAGTTCTCTTGCACCATACCTAACCCTTGGCAATCACTGATAGGTTTTCTGACCCTATAGTTTTGGCCTTTTCTAGAGTAGCCTGTAAATGCAATTATTCAGTATGCAGCTGTTTGTGTTTGACTCGTTTTACTTAGCATAGTACTTTTGACAGTCATCCAGTTGTTGCACATATATCAATAGCACATTTCTTTTTATTGCTGAGTAGTATTCCTAATATGTTTACCCTTTTACATCGAACAATATTTGGGGTGTTTACGGTTTTGGTCTATTGTGAATGAAGTTACTGTAAACATTTGCATATGGGTCTATCTGTAGATATGTTTTCATTTTCTTGGGTTAATAGGAGTAGGTTGCCTGTCATTTGGTAAGTATGTGTATAAACTCATAAGAAGTTGTCTGTTTCCAAAGTGGCTGTGCTATTTTGCATTCCTGTCAGTAATGGTTGAGAGTTTCAGGTTGTTCATATCCTTGTAAGGACTTGGTATTTGTTGGTTTTAAAATTTTAGTCTTTGACATAGGTATGTAGTGCTTTGTCATTGTAGTTTTAATTTGCACTTCCCTAATGATACTGAGGATATTTTAATGTTTTTATTTGCTTTTTCCTTTATTTTTGGTAAAGTGTTCACATGTCCATGTTTTATTGGGTTTTCATCCTATTGAGTTGTAATAGTTCATTGTATATTCTGGATGCAAGTTCTTTATCAGATAATATGTTTTATAGATATTTCTATGTGATGGCTATTCACTTGGTTAGTAGTATTGCTTACAGGACAGTTTTAATTTTTTTTTTTTTTTTTTTTTGAGATGGAGTCTCACTCTGTCACCCAGGCTGGAGTGCAGTGGCATGATCTCGGCTCACTGCAACCTCCGCCTACTGGGTTGAAGCAATTCTCCTGCCTCAGCCTCCTGAGTAGCCGGGATTACAGATGTGTGCTACCACGCCCAGGTGATTTTTGTGTTTTAGTAGAGACGGGGTTTCACCATGTTGGTCAGGCTGGTCTTGAGCTCCTGACCTTGTGATCTGCCCACTTTGGCCTCCCAAAGTGCTGGAATTACAGGCGTGAGCCACCGCGCCCGGCTGACGACAGCTTTAATTTTGGTAAAGTCCAATCTATTTTTTAAATTTATGTGTAGTGCTTTTTGTATCCTGTCTAAAACGTTAAGTCATTGCTGTCTCTAAGATCACAAAGATGTTCTGGATTCTCGCTAAGAAGTTTTATGTATTTTTAGCTGTTATGTTTAGGTCTATGGCTCATTTAGAATTAATTTTTCTAGGTGATGCAAGGCAAAGTTTGAAAGCTTGAGGTTTTTTTTTTTTTTTAATGTGGATTTCCAGTTGTCATTCAACAGATTATCAATTGATTTGGGCCTAGTATTAATACAAATAAACATAAACAGCTTCTGTTGATGGGGCCCGGTTGTTCATGCCTGTAATCCCAGCACTTGGGAGGCTGAGATGCGGTTCAAGACCAGTCTGGGCAACTTAGTGAGACCTTGTCTCTGCAAAAGATTGAAAACATTAGCTGGGTGTAGTGGTACGTGCCTGTAATTTCAGCTATTCAGGAGGCTGAGGTGGGAGGATTTCCTGAGTCTGGGAGATTGAGGCTGCAGTGAGCTGTGATCCTGCCACTGCACTCCAGCTTAGGCAACAAAGCGAGACCCTGTTACAGAAAAACAAACAAACAAAAAACAACTATTTCTGCCTATGAAGAATATGCTGGGATGCTATGAAAAACAGACATGTAAAAAACACAAATTACAACGTGGTTGTAATGGTTGGAACCATAAACATAAATAGTTTAATATTCAGATCCCAGCTCTGCTGCCATCCTGGCACAAAGTTAGTTCAATAAATTATGGCTGTTATTCTGTACTGAATACAGACATTGGATATTGAATAAGGTAATTAGCCTCAAAAGGATGAAGGATGTTTTTGTTCCATTTTAAAGATGAAGAAACCAGGATAGAGAGAGGCTAAATAACTTGCCCAAGGTCACACAGATGAAAAGATTTTTAGCATATATGTAAAGTTGGTTGTGTATCTTGAAGTATTTGTTTCAGATTGTGACTAGTGTATGTAGCACTACACTAGTATGTAGCACTAGTCACATACACTAGTCACAACCTGAAACAAATACTTCAAGATACATAACCAGTTTTAGCCTGAAAAAACTGTTGTTTTTCCAGAGCAGAAACTATCTTGTTTATTTTTCTATCCCTATTGCCTGGCACTAAAGAACTCAACAAACATTTAATGGAGTGAATGTTACTATTAATGTTATAGTGGAGGATGCGTGAATTAGATTATAATTTTTCATGTGCTTTTGATTAGGCTCTTGAATCTAAAAATCCATAATAAGTCAGCAATATTTGTATTTTGGGTTTGTTGTTGCTGTTGTTTGGATACAGAATCACCCTTCCGTCACCCAGGCTGGTGTGCAGTGGCTCGATCTCAGCTCACTGCAGCCTTGACATCCCCGGCTCAGGTGATCCTCCCACACCTCAGCTTTCCGAGTAGCTGGGACTACAGGTGCACACCACCACCCCTGGCTAATTTTTTGTACTTTTAGTAGAGTACAAAATAGGTTCTCACCATATTGTCCAGACTGGTATCTAACTCCTGGCTCAAGTGATCTACCTGGCTCGGCCTCCCAAAGTGCTCGGATTAACGGGTGTGAACCACTGTACCTAGCCTAATATTTGTATTTCTACTGTTCTCTTTTGCCTGCTAGGTTTCTGATAATTTCATAAGATGAACATAAGAAATGGCGATTTTTGAGGCTGGGTACAGTGGCTCATGCCTGTAATCCCTGGACTTTGGTAGGCCAAGGCCGGTGAATCACTTGAGGTCAGAGTTTTGAGACCATCCTGGTCAACATGGTGAAACCCCATCTTTACTAAAAAATACAAAATTGGCTGGGCATGGTGGCACACACCTGTAATCCTAGATACTTGGGAGGCTGAGACACAAGAATCGTTGGAACCTGGGAAGCAGAGGTTACAGTGAGCTGTGATCGCGCCATTGCATTCCAGCATGGGCGACAAGAGTGAAACTACATCTCAAAAAAAAACAACAAAAAAAAACAAAGGTCAAGTATTGGCATTTTCATATGATTTAACCCATGGAAGTCCTAGATCATGTTACCTTCCACTTTGCTAAACTGCTGCTTCCTGTTTCTAAATTTTTTTGAGATGGAGTCTCACTGTGTTGCCCAAGTTGGATTCCAACTCCTGGGCTCAAGTGATCCTCCCACCTCAGCTTCCCAAGTAGCTGGGACTGTAGGCACGTGCCACCACACCTGGCAGCTGCTTCCTATTTCTTGTTTCAGTGAAAGAATAAATGTAAAGAAGATAAGATAAACTAAATTTATTCATTTATTGAATAGACCAAATATTTGTCTCTTTGTGCTTGCTTTCTCCCTCTGCTTATGAGGTTTAAATAAACCTGTATTTGAAATTTCTTTTCTTAGATGGAGATGGTGATGGAGATGGAGCAACTGGAAAGAAGAAGAAAAAGAAGAAGAAGAAGAGAGGATGTTAGTGTCTTAAGTTAATCTTACTTGGTATATTAGAAGTGATTATTTGGCCGGGTGCGGTGGCTTATGTCTGTAATCCCAGAACTTTGGGAGGCCAAGGCGGTTGGATCACCGGAGGTCAGGAGTTCAAGATCAGCCTGGCCAACATAGTGAAATCCTGTTTCTACTAAAAATACAATAATTAGCCGGGTGTGGTGGCTCATACCTGTTATCCCAGCTACTTGGGAGGCTGAGGCAGGAGTATCACTGGAACACAGGAGGGGAGGTTGAGTGGCCAAGGTCATGTCACTGCAGTCCAGCCTGGGTGACAGAGTGAGACTGTCTCAAAAAAAAAAAGAAGTGGTTATTCACCCACAGGTTTGAAATTGCTTAAGGTCCTGATATATGTCAGGGAAATAAACTTAGGCTTAATAGAAGCAGATTTTAGTGAAACTAATAATTATTTAGAAAATAACTTTGGCTTAACAGTCCTGTATTTTCTTTAGCTGTTAGCTAAGGGATGTCAATGTGAATTGGTTGCATTTTACTGCAAGTTAGGGATGAGTTTCTAAAAATTTTATGATTTAAAACTTGCATGATTTAAAAAATAATTCTGTCAGGAATGGCTAAAGTGGTGCCACTGTGGTGGTAGGGTAAACGTTTGTAATTTACCTTCTAGCTTTTAAATTATGAGATTCTTCATGAATATTTAAAGAGGAGTCCCATTATTTAAAATGTGTGCATATGGTGAGACTTTATTATTGATAATAACTTATCAGATTTGTATAAAATGTCCTACTTGTTTTGAGTTTCTATAAATGGCACAACCAAACATCATCAGGGACCTGAAAATGTATTAGTGAGACTAAGAGGAGATTTCATAGTATTGAGGAAGAAAGGTTGGGTTGAGAATCACAATGTGTAAGTTTTAATCTTAGATGCCATTTGGGCTGTTGGAGACCACTGAATGTCTGGTTATGCCTGCCTTTAAAATTTTTCAGGCTAAAATTTATGGATCAGAATTTTGGGGGTTTGATAGTCATTCACCTGTTCTCTAGGTGGAGGTAGGATAGCCTTCTTTGTGTTCAGACATCCATCCTTACTAGATCCTTCTACTCTTAGATGAGGATGTCAACTATTCTTGTAGTCTGTGAGGGCACATGAGTCTGTATTTGATGAGCACAGGATACTTGCACTCCAGGAATCTTCTAGGGGCTATAATGTCCTATTCTTTCCACTAAAAAAAAATCATTAACAGTTAGGCTATGAGAAATAGTATTACCTGAGAATTACTTAAGAGACACTGATTTCTTAAAAAAAAAAAAAAAAAAAAAAGAAAAGAAAAAAGCCATACCTGTTTCTCCAAGTACTCTACAATTGCTCCCTTATGAAGCCAGACCAGCAGGGAGGAGTACTGTTAGAGGACTGTTTTATATTTGCCCTTGATAGAATTCTTCTGACAGATGTTTAAGTATGATGCCATTAACCTTTGTTGTGCTTCCTCTGAGGATGTTGTTGAATGTACTGTTTATTATATTTCTTTATGAGCATTCTCTAGAGCTACTCCTTTTTTTGCTGCTTAGTATCAAGGATAATTGTGTTTTTTCTGAGTATCAGTGTACTTTTTATCTCAGAAACATTGTGACCTGTGTAAATAACTTTTTTTTTTTAATGTTGGCTACCAAAGGGCTTAGAGCCAAATGTGTGGTTTTGTGTTGGCCTTATTTCAAGCACTATTTTATGTTGTTTTTGTTTTGTTTTTTACTAGTTTACTTTGAATGTCTGACTTGTTTATTTTTTATATCCTAGTAGACTTGAATCATTTCTGGAACAAGCCAAATAATACAGTCATGGGGAGTTCACTGTTCTCATTTTCCTCATCTATACAGTGGAAAAATCATAAATGATAGTTAATGATAACTATAGTACAGATTATTATAGATAATTCATAGTTTTATATAATAACTTGGATGTAGTACATTATAATTTCAAAGATATCCAAGATTTCATCTGATCGTTCATTTTGTAGATGAGGAAACTGAGGCTTGGTACAATATTAGTGATTTGTTCAAGTCACAGCTAATAAGTGGTAGAGACTAGATTTCAACTTTGATATTCTGATTACAAATTCTATGTTTTTTCTCTAATCTTTTTGAGTCCCTTATGTAATTTACGCACAATATAAAAGGCATCTTTATCAGATTTGTAGATGAGATAAAGTTGGGGTAATAAAATACTTTGAAAAAAATCAAGATTTCAGAAGACCAGAATTGATTATGTGTGCTCTTAACTTTTATACCTAATATGCCTTTGAAATAATAGTTGTGCTTATTTTATTAATATATATTAGGTTTATATTTTTATTTTATTGCTGTAGGACGACTTACTACTTTGGTTTGTATTTATGAAAGCCAATGTCTCTATGCTATTCCATCTCTAGTATAGTGAATGAAGATGAAAACATTAGAAGTGTGCTTTTTGTGAAGGCATATACCGTTTAAATACATAGTGGCATTCTGAGGAGTTAAAAATTTTTTTTCCCAAGCAGCAATAAATCAGTGAGGAGGTGGCCAGCGTGTTGAAGTGTCTTCTGTTTTTAACTGTGACAGCAAGGAGGAGGTTCCTTAAAATCAGAACATATAACAACCATTAGGAACTGAGAAAACTCTAATAACTGCTTAATTTTATGTATAACTACAGAAGTTAATGCTTTATTTGTATCTCACAGCAAAAGTTCAAACAGACCCTCCCTCAGTTCCAATATGTGACCTGTATCCTAATGGTGTATTTCCCAAAGGACAAGAATGCGAATACCCACCCACACAAGATGGGTAAGGATCATCAAATCACTTCCAGTTTAACTTTTGGCAATTGTAGCTTAGCAATAAAGCAGATTTGACATTTCTCAGAGCTTTGCTCCACTACTTTATAAATGCTTGTAAATTTCTTGTGACGAAGATGCAGTAGAAGCCCTCTTACCCAAAATGATTGGGACCAATAACAGGTTGGTTAATTTAAAAATTATCTTAAACTGAGGATCACAAAATAAAAATTCTTGTAGGTAAAGGTTAACCTAAACAAATTCGTTTTTCACCTCTCTTCAAATTTTGTTACAGATTAGCAACTGCCTGCCCCCCCCCCACATATGTATTCATAATGCATTATCTACAATTCCATTTTGGGTTTCTGAGTGATGTAAGGGTTGATGCCTGCTATATCTTTACTTTTTTTCCCTGAAATCTTTTGGTAGTTCTTACCTACACTTAATTTGACAGAAGTATTTTTCGATGACTTAACCTTATTGAGATTTATCAGGATAGTTTTCATGGAAAGTTTTTTTGATGTAACATTATTAAATCACATAATTACCATAACAAGTACAGATGACTTAAGCAGTCTTGACAACAAATTCACCTAATTCTTCAAGGTGTTCTGTAAGGATACATTTCAGATGGTTAGCAGAAGTGGCATTATGTAGACATATTGAGAGCATGGAAGCTGGGACCAAACTATCTGCATTTGAATCCCAGTTCTAACACTTACTAGCTTTGTGACTTGGGCAAGTAATTATCACATCTATGCTTTCATTTCCTCATCCATAAAATGGGCACTCTGCAGGGTTGTGAAGAATGATATATGAAAAACACTTAGAAGAGTAGATGCATAGTGAACATAAAGCAAGCTAGTTGCTGTTATTCAGAATAGGAACCTGTCAGCCACAGTATTTATAATACCATGGACATTGATCAGTATGTTTTACAGAGGGAGTTAAGAGTTTTGCTTAATCCAATGGTTGCAATCATTGGTTAAGAAAGCTTCTACTGTAGCTCTTGTTTTGTTGGCCTGTAAAACACCATATTTTTCTTTAAACATAAAAAAGAAAAAAGAACATACTGTTAACATTGTCACCTGCTCCCTCGTTTCCAATTATGAACGTTCTTAGGGGATAAGTCTGTAAAATTCTGGCATTTTATGGCATGGGCTTCTCTTCTTTGAATTTGAAATCATCAGTTGTCCCTATCTTAAAACATCTATTTTTAAAATGTCGCAGATACAGATAATTTTACATTAATAAATTCTTATAGTACATATGATGTGATCACATTTATTTTTAAATATAATCTCTTAATTTTTTTTTTTTTTTGCTTGTTCCCTCTTCTTTTCCTTCCTTCCAGACCCATGTTAACCACCTAGCAGGTAGCCTTCCATATTTTTTCTATGCTCATATATGTATACATCTGTCTGTTTATGTAAGGGAATGTTTGATCATTGTTTGTTTTACAAAAATGGAATCATAGGCACATGTTCCTCCGCCTTCCTTTTCTCATTCAGTGCTAACTAATGGAAGTTCCTCCAAGTCAATTAGAATACTTCTATTATTATCTTGAATGGCTTCATAATATTCCATGGTGTGAGTGTACCACGCTTTATTCCACCATTCTCTAGTTGATGGCCATTTGCTTTGTCTGCAATAATTTTTGCCACTGTAAACCATTCTGCAGTAAACCTCCTTAGGTAAATAGGTAGCTAGATACATAGTGTATTTCTCTTCTCTCTGTCTCTCTTTCTCTCTCTTTCTCATATACTGGTAGTTATATTCTGAAATAATTTTTTAGGTGTGAGATTGATTAATCAAAGAATAGATTAATAATTTCTGATTCTTAAAACTACTAGTGATTTTGAGCAACTTTTGATTGTAGGCTTGTTTATGATATCTTTTACTCTTCCCGGTTTTATTTTTTAATTTTTAAAATTAAAAAAATTTTATTATTTTTTTTGAGATGGAGTCTCCCTCTCTTGCCAGGCTGCAATGCAGTGGTGTGATCTCGGCTCACTGCAACCTCTAACTCCCTGATTTGAGCGATTCTTCTGCCTCAGCCTCTGGAGTAGCTGGGATTACAGGCACACACCACCACGCCCAGCTAATTTTTGTGGAGATGGGGTTTCACCATGTTGGCCAGGATAGTCTCAGTCTCCGGACCTCGTGATCTGCCTGCCTCAGTCTCCCAAAGTGTTGGGATTACAGGCGTGAGCCACCACACCCGGTGTCTTAAGATTTTAAATGCATTATGTGTCCATGTTTAATATTTCTGAATTCCCAGTAATCACTCATGTTTTCTTGAACGTCTATTTTGTGTTTTATTACATCTTTTTTTTTTCTTTTTTTTCTGAGATAGAGTTTTACTCTTGTTTCCCTGGCTGGAGTGCAATGGCACCATCTAGGCTTACTGCAGAAACTCTGCCTCCCAGGTTCAAGCTATTCTCCTGCCTCAGCCTCCTAAATAGCTGGGATTACAGGCGTGTGCTATCATCCCTGGCTAATTTTTGTATTTTTAGTAGAGATGAGGTTTTACCATGTTGGTCAGACTGGTCTGGGAACTCCTGACCTCAAGTGATCCATCCGCCTCGGCCTCCCAAAGTGCTGGGATTACAGGTGTGAGCCACCATGCCTGGCTAGTTTATTGTTTATTAATTAATCCCTTCTACTGAATTGAATGACCATATTTGTAACATGCTATATTCCCATGTATGTAATGGAATCAGTTTCTGGATTATTTACTCTGCTCCACTGATCTGTTTGTTTGTTCTTATGCTAACACTATTTTGATTCGATATCCCAAACAATTCTTTTTAACGCTTTTCTTAGCTACTCTCAGTCATATAGCCTTACACACACACATACACACACAAATGTCCTTGTTAAAATTCTCATCAGAATTGCATTTATATTTATGTGTTAGTTTCTGAAAATTAACAGTTTTATCACCTTGTCTTATCCAATGTCATGGGATGTTTTTGGTACTTTTTTTTTTCCCCCACGTATTCAGTTTTTTTTTTTCAGTTAGGTCCTAGCCCTTTTTAGTTAAATTTACTCTTAAGTGTTTCATGGTTTTTGTTAGTGATGTGAATGAAGTATTTTAATCTCATTTCTGTTTCTTTATACTTAACTGCTATAGTGAAGGAAAGCCATTGAGTTCTTACACTAGTTAACAGATTGTTAATACTTTTAATAATGTGAATATTGTGAAACACTTGAAGTGGTATTTAATACGTGAAAAACATGAGATTTTGTAAACCTAAAAAGCTTCATTTTCCTTAGTCTCAGCTTCTATTGAAATTGAGTAAGTAGAATAACTTCTGTTTTTGAAATAATTACAATTTATAATACTTCTCAAAATAATTTTCTTAAATATTGCAGTATTGTATATTATCCTGGAGAAATACAGAATAAGCATAAGATAGTGTGATGTGTTTGCTTTTTAATAAATCTCAATACTTTTTACATTCATATAACCAGTTTTGACTATTTGCAAATAGATCAGATTCAGTATTCTTACAGATTTGGTATAGTTTATATCTTTCCTTTATTGTTTTATTAATAAACTTTTATTGGAAATTGAATGAATTATCACAAATAACTCACCTATGAAGCTTTTCTAGGTTAAGTGTATTTTTAAAAACTTCTTTTGAAATAATTTCATACTTCCAGAAAATCTACAAGCATAGTTCAAAGAATTTCCACATACCTTTCACCTAGATTTCCTTTGTTTTGCCACATTTGTTTTATTCTTCTCTATCTCAATGGAAGTACGCATATTGTCATATACCAATAACTTTCCATTTTCTCCTTGGAAGACAGATGTAAAGCAAATGTGAAAAATATTAAATCAGTGAATCTGTATACATATAATTTTTTTTTTTTTTTTTTTTTTTTTACTTTGTTTTGAGACAAGGTCTCACTCTGTTAGCTGGGCTGGAATACAGTGGCATGATCATAGTCCACTGTAGCCTGGAACTTCTGAGCTTAAGCAGTCCTCCTGCATTGGCCTCCCAAAGTGTTGGGATTACAGGTGTGTGCCATCACACCTGGCATAGTATTTTTTTCTGAGCCAGACTGTGCATTTTTGGCTGGGATACTAGATGATATATATGCAGTATCCTTTTCAGGGTGTTATATCTGGAGACATACAATGTCAATTTGCTCCTTATTGGTGGTATTTAATTTTTATCATTTGTTTAAATTAGTAGCCAGTTTCTCCAGTGTATTGATAGTACTTTTTTCCTCTTGTAATTATTAATTTGTGGGAAGTTGTTTTGAGTATATCCAGATAACTGTTGTAAACACTCTTCTCACACATAGCTTGAAACCTTTTTTTTTTTAAAAGATGGGATGTTGATATATTGCCCAGGCTGGTTTAGAATTAGTGGGCTCAGGTGATCCTCTCACCTTATCCTTTCAAGTAGCTTTGAAACTAATTTTTAACAGTTGTAGTAATTTTGTTTGCTTTCTAAAACCAGGATCCACTTGAGGTTTCCATTGCATATGGTTAGAGTCCTCACCTTTTTCTCTTTCTCTTCAGTGTCCCATATCATTGAAGAAACAAGGCAGTTGTAGAAAGTCTCATGTTTTGGAATTTCTCCGATTGTTCCTTTGTGGGGTGTTAAACTATTTTCTCTACATCTGTGTTTTCTGTAAACTAGAATTAGGTATTAATGGACTTAGATTAGGTTTAGATTAAACATTTTTGAGATATAAAATAAGTGATTGTGACCTTCATATTTTACCATATTCTGTTACGTTAGATGTAACATCAGGCTATCCTACTGTTTTATTGTGTTTGACTTCTTGATTAATGTGACAGCCAACTCTTTTTTTTTTTTTTTCCCTTTAAAGGTACTTTCTTCTTTTTGCAGTTTCCAAGTAATCTGTGGGACTACTTTGGTATCATTTGGAATATCTGTCTATCTTTCTTTTCTTCCTTTCTATTTATTTAGTTTATGCAAACTTAAGAAGAAAGGAATATCCTTTTCTTAACTTTTCACTGATGATCCTTGCTTTTATGGGTTATTTCATTGGGAACTGCAAAATGGTAGATTTCTAATTCTCGTATTTCTTCTACATTTATTAGGTGATACTATTCTGTAACAAGAGTTTTCTCTATCAACCGGGAATCAACTATAGTTCCTTCTTAAAGGCAGACTTAATATGTGCTTTATTTCTTACCCTTTAAGTACCAGTTTTTAGAGAAAGGACTTTATGTGATATATGCATACATTTTAATTATTATTACTGGGTTGTTTTTTTTTTTTTGAGACAGGGTCTCATTCTGTTGCTCAGGCTGGAGTGCAGTGGTGCAATCTTGGCTCACTACAACCTCTGCCTTCCAGGCTCAAGCAGTTCTTATGCCTCAGCCTCCCAGGTAGCTGGGACTACAGGTGTGTACTGTCATGCCTGGCTAATTTTCTGTCACCCAGACTGGAGTGCAATGGAGAGATCATAACTCAGTTCAGCCTTGACCTCTGGGTTCTCCCACTCATCTCCTGAATAGCTGGGACTACAGGCTTGTGCCACCTTGCCTGGCCAAAGTTTTTTTTTCTTTTTATAGAGATGGAGTCTTTCTATGTTACCTAGGCTGGTCTTGAACTTCTGGGCTCAAACGGTCCTCCTGCCTCAGCCTACCAAATGGCTGGGATTATAGGCATGAGCCACTGCACCTGGAGTATCATGTATATACATACACATATACATACATATATTTATTTATTTTTGCTAGAGACAAGGCCTCACTGTGTCACCCTGGATTGTCTCGAACTGTTGGCCTCATGCAATCCTCCCACCTTGGCCTCCCAAACTGTTGGGATTATTGGAGTAAGCCGCTCTGCCTGGCTTTAATTTCTATACTTTTGTTTAACTGACTGAGCAAAATAAGATCAAATGTGGGAAAATAATATTCTTTGTTTTTAGGGGGTCTGGAATTAATAGACCCTGACACTAAGTTTCTCATGTTGTTAATAACTTTGAATTTGAACTCAAGACTTTGAGCAAAGGATTTCTTTAATCTCATTTCTTTTTACTGTGTTATTTTTATTTTTTATTTTATTTATTTATTTTTTTGAGACAGAGTCTCACTCTGTTGCCCAGGCTGGAGTGCAGTGGCGTGATCTTGGCTCACTGCAACCTCTGTCTCCCAGGTTCAAACTATTCTTCTGCCTCAGCCTCCTGAGTAGCTGGGATTACAGGAGTGCACCACCATGCCCAGCTAATTTTTTGTATTTTTAGTAGAGATGGGGTTTCACCATGCTAGCCAAGATGATCTCGATCTAACCTTGTGATCTGCCCACCTTGGCCTTGCAAAGTACTGGGATTACAGGCGTGAGCCACCACGCCTGACCTATTGTATGTTTTTAGAGATAGGGACTTGATCTCTTTCCCAGGCTGGGGTATAGTGGTGTGATCGTAGCTCACTGTGTCCTTGAACTTCTGGGCTCAAGTGATCCTGTTGAGTAGCTGGGATTACAAGGTATGAGCCATAATGCCCAGCTAATTTTTTTTTTTTTTTTTGAGACGGAGTCTCACTCTGTTTGTTGCCCAGGCTGGAGTGCAATGGCATGATCTCGGCTCACTGCAACCTCCGCCTCCCAGGTTTAAGTGATCCTTCTGCCTCAGCTTCCCAAGTAGCTGTGACTACAAGCATGCACCATCATGCCCAGCTAATTTTTGTATTTTTAGTAGAGACGGGGTTTCACCATCTTGGTCAGGCTGGTCTTGAACTCTTGACCTCGTGATCTGCCCCCCTTGGCCTCCCAAAGTGCTAGGATTACAGGCATGAGCCACTGTGCCTGGCCATGCCCAACTAACTTTTTTTTTGGTAGAGACAGAGTCTTCCTGTGTTGCCTAGGTTAGTCTTGAACTATTAGCCTCAAGTGACCCTCCCACCCTGGCCAGGGTCTGTAGTTTAGGGCAGAGTTGAGTGAACTTTTTCTTCAAAGGGCATATACTAAATATTTTAGGCCTTGAGTGTTACTTAGCTTTGCCATTGTAGCATGAAAATAGCTCTAGAGCCGGTCCAGCCTGGCGGCCGCCCTCACATTCCCCTTCTTTTTTTTTTTTTTTTTAATTAAAAAAGAAAATAGCTGTAGACAGTACATAAATGAGTGGGCACATGTTGCAATAAAATTTTATTTTCAAAGCAGACATCAGGGAAGGCAAATAGGAGTAATTCCTGGAAGGTATCACTTTTATACTTGTGTAATTTGTACTCAGTGATCACTAAGTTGCAAACTGTATATTCAGTATTTAAGAATGTGAGAAAATTGTAACAGATTAAAAAAAAAATCATTTTGAAGCAGTTAATGTTTTTCCTACTTACAGGGAGTCATGGATCTCATTCCCAGATACTGAATAAAAATTCTCAGTGGCTCATGCCCGTAATCCCAACACTTTGAGAGGCCAAAGCAGGTGAATCACGAGGTCAGGGATTCAAGACCAGCTTGGCCAGCATGGTGAAACCCCGTATCTACTAAAAATACAAAAATTAGCCAGGCATGTGCCAGCACGCCTGTAATCTCAGCTAGTCAGGAGGCTGAGACAGGAGAATCGCTTGAACTCAGGAGGCAGAGGTTGCAGAATGCCAGGATTGTGCCACTGCACTCCAGCCTGGATGACAGAGTGAGATTCCATCTCAAAAAAAAAAAAAAACCAACAAAAATCTGTCAGGTGGGGTGGCTAATGCCTATAATCTCAGCCACTTGGGAGGCTGAGGCAGGAAGATCACTTAAGGCCAGGGGTTCGAGATCAGCCTGGACAACATAGCAAGACCTCATCTCTTGAAAAAAAAGATTTTTTTTAAGTTAGCTAGCTGTGGTGGTATGCACCTGTTTATTCCCAGCTGCTTGAGAAGCTGAGGCAGAAGGAACCTAGGAGTTTGAGGATGCAGTGAGGTATTATCCCATCACTGCATCTGCCTGGGTGACAGAGTGAGACCCTGTCTCTTTGTCTCTTCTCTCCCCCACCCCGAGACAGAGTTTCACTCTTACGCCCAGGCTGGAGTGAAGTGATGCGATGTCAACTCACTGCAGCCTCCACCCCCCAGGTTCAAGCGATTCTCCTGCCTCAGCCTCCGGAGTAGCTGAGACTACAGGTGCTTGCCACCATGCCCGGCTAATATTTGTATTTTTAGTAGAGATGGGGTTTCACCACGTTGGCCAGGCTGGTCTCAAACTCCTGACCTCAGGTGATCCACTTGCCTCGGCCTCCCAAAGTACTGGGATTACAGCCCTGAGCCACTGCCCCCAGCTTGAGACCCTATCTTTTAAAACAAAAAGAAATTTGTTAGCACTGGCAGTTTTAAAATGTGAGCCATGTCTCTCAAGGAAGAACACCTCTTATATGTTATATACACAAACAATTAGAAAAACCCTACAGAAATGTATAATACGTGTTTTGAGGAAGTATATGCAGATTTTCAGGTCAGTTTCTTGGATTAGTATTTACCCTGTTGGCAAAGCTCCTTTGAAGACTAAAGCATTTATGACCTCAAATAGAAGGATGACTTTTTCCTACCTACTCTGATTCTAGGACTCTTTTCAGACTGTTCTGATTCTTTTCTTTGTTATCTTTTTGTGTTGTCAGGGTATTAGTTCCTCTGACTCTGAATTAAATATCACAGGATATTTTTCCTCCCTTAAAAGTCTTGAAAAGGTTTTAACTTCATTTGGGTTGGTTGCAAGTGTTTGACTTTTTGTATTTCAGAAACTTTGTTGACATAAACTGAGTATGTAATGTATTTTTATTTGAACTGTCTCATTACTTAGTATAGTTTTATCTCCCTCAGCTTTTATGCTTGTTCTGCTGTCTTAATGACTAATAGTATGCTATGCCCACTCTAAAGGCGAACAGCTGCTTGGAGAACTACAAGTGAAGAAAAGAAAGCATTAGATCAGGCTAGTGAAGAGATTTGGAATGATTTTCGAGAAGCTGCAGAAGCACATCGACAAGTTAGAAAATACGTAATGAGCTGGATCAAGCCTGGGATGACAATGATAGAAATCTGGTAAAAGGAATACTTTTTTGTAAGAACATGATTTAAGAAAAATTTTGTAAGTACTAACTCACCAATTGTAATGTTTGGCTTTCCTTACCACTTTGCCAAATCTTTAAGTAAAGGTTATAGAACTGTCTCCTACATTATTGTAGTGTCACTATGAGAAAACCATGGAGAGGAGTACCCACTCTCACTCCAACCACCCTGTTTTGTGCACATGTAGTCATTACTGATTCTTATTTTCCATCTGGAAATCTGTTATTTTGCTATCTAATAATTCATACTAAAATACAAAATTACTGGAGCAATTGCTTAAATACAGAACATGATGATAATGCAGTAAGACAAAGTAATTATTTCTCTAGTTTTTCCTTTTGAGAAATGATTAGTGTAACATGTAATTCTCTGATGCCTACCTACAATTTAAAAAAATATTCAACATGAACAAATAAGATCAGCATTTAAATTGGTCTAAATTAGACTCTTATTTTCTAGTAAATTTAGTTAAAAGTGGATTGTGTTTTTTCTGAGTTTCTGGCAGAATCAAATTCCTTGTATTCTAAAGATGAGCTGTTTTCATAGCATCAGAGAACTATTATTTATTTATATTCAGAAAGTGCTCAGATCATTCTCAGAAAGTATTTAAGGTTTTTCGTTAACTTCCGGGATGTGATGAGCTATGCGGTATTAATACATAAGAGTAAGAAGATAAAGTTAAACAAATTCCCTTTTTTTTTTTGTTTTAGTGAAAAGTTGGAAGACTGTTCACGCAAGCTAATAAAAGAGAATGGATTAAATGCAGGCCTGGCATTTCCTACTGGATGTTCTCTCAATAATTGTGCTGCCCATTATACTCCCAATGCCGGTGACACAACAGTATTACAGTATGATGACATCTGTAAAATAGACTTTGGAACACATATAAGTGGTAAATTCTTGCAGAGAATTACTACCCCAGCCTCCTCCTGAAAACTCTAGTTTTCGTTTCTGTTAAATGGAGTGATAAATAAATACTGAACTCCCAAATTTTGTTCTTGCTTCCTCACTTCATTAGTAAAGGTGTGTTGAGGCAGATTTTAAAGAAAAATGTAGTGCAGTTATAAGGAGAGAGAAGCAGTTGTGAGATTTACTTGAAAGCATACTACTAAAGTGGAATGAAATGAAAACTGTTGGGTAGTTGAGGTTTTTTACCCTTTGTATCAAGGCATGAAAGACATTATCTTCCCTTTCTTCATTCAGGTCATTGTTTCATACCTCTTTTATTCAAATAATAACATTTATTTAGTATATTTAAGTTTATCAACCTTTATATACATGTTTGTCTTCCAAATTCTCTCCAAAACCCGATCGGATTAGCACCTCGTTATCTCACTTACAAGCGAGAAAGCAAGCTTAGATTAAATACTTAGCTGAGGTTTCACTACATTGGAAAGTACTATATTCAGCGCCCTGTACTTTCTCTGCCCTGTGTTGCTATTCCTCATTTCCCTAGTCTTTTCTTGCATTCATTTTGTTTCTGTTTGTATGTTTGTATAACTGCCAGGGTGAGCACTGAATTGATGCTGTCTTGGAGTAATATATACTAACTATGTAGTTATTCCTTTTTATTCTGAATTATTTGTATACTTCTACTTTTTGTCTCTTTGATTATGAATAATCTCTGGGTATTTGGAGTACAGCCTTTATTTGAGCCTTCATTCTATTTTTCTGTTAAACTCCAAGATTAATAGAATAAATGCTATAAAGTAGATAAATTGACTAGCTGATAAGTAAAATTAAAAGAGGAATTTTCTCTTTCAGGTAGGATTATTGACTGTGCTTTTACCGTCACTTTTAATCCCAAATATGATGCATTATTAAAAGCTGTAAAGGATGCTACTAACACTGGAATAAAGGTATGTGATCTGTAAGCACCATTTCATTCACGTATTTTGAGCACTTTAAGGTCTTTTAAACACTTGCAGCATTTAAGTACTTTTAAGGCCTGTTTAAGGTCTTTGAGTAATTAAGACAAACAAAACAATCCATTGCTCCATGGTTTTAAGCGAGTAGTTGTATTATAGTGTACCAAAGATGTTTTGTTTTGTTTTGTTTTTCCCCTGCTAAAATTTATTAAAACAGAATTTGGATCTATATTTGCCTGTCAGTTGGCAATGATTATTTTTGTGTGTGCGCTTTTTTTTTTTTAGAACAATTTTAAGTTCACAGCAAAATTGAGCAGAAAGTGCAGAGATTTCCCATATACCCTCCCCTCCCCAACTTCCTCTATCGTCAGCATCCCTACCACATAGGTATATTTGTTGAAATCATTTGAACCAACATTGACCACATCACAATTGTTCAAAGTTCATAGTTTACATTAGGGTTCATTCTCAGTATTATGCATTCTAAGGGGTTTGAAATATATAATGACATGCATCTACCGTTATATAGAGTATTTTCACTGCCACCGAAATCATCTGTGCTCACCTGATTCAAACTGATTCATTCCTCTTTTTCCACCAAGCCCTGATACAGCCCAGCTTTTCTCCACGCAATTTTTTTTTGGAGGGAGTTGCAATTAAAATAGACATTACATAAAATTTACCATATTAACTTTTTTTTTTTTTTGAGATGGAGTCTGTCTTTACCCAGGCTGGAGCACAATGGTGCAATCTTGGCTCACTGCAACCTTCGCCTCCTGGGTTCAAGTGATTCTCCTGCCTCAGCCTCCTGAGTAGCTAGGACTACAGGTGCCTTCCACCATGTCCAGCTAATTTTTGTATTTGTAGTAGAGACGGGATTTCGCCATATTGGCCAGGCTGATCTCAAACTCCTGACCTTGCGATCTGCCTGCCTCAACCTCTCAAAGTGCTGGGATTACAGGTGTGAGCCACCCACACCCAGCCATTTTTCAATATGTTGTTCACTGGTATTAAGTAAACTTATAATATTGTGCAACCATCATTACCATTCATCTCTGTTTACTCTTTTTATGTTGTAAAACTGAAAACTCAGTACTCATTAAACAATAACTCCCAATTTCCTCTTCTCCCCCTACTCTGGCAACCACCGTTCTACTATACATGATTTTAAATATGTCATGTAGTATTTGTGATTTTGTGACTGGTTTATTTCACTTAGCACAATGTACTCAAGGTTCACCTATGTTGTAGCATATGTCGGAATAAAGGAAGTAAATTCTGACATATGCTACAACACATTTTTATATACCACATTTTTGCTTATCCATTCATCCATTGATGGACACTTGGATTGCTCCCATGAGTTAGCTGTTGTGAATATTGCTGCTATGAATATGGGTGTACAAATATCTCTTCAAGATCTGTTTTCAGTTCTTTTGGGTATATTCAGAAGTGGATATGTTGAATCAGCTGGTAGTTAACGTTTTTTAAAACTTTTTGAGTATCTTCTATACTGCTTTGCACAATGGCTGTACCATTTTGCATTCCCACCAACAGTACAAAAGGAAGGGTTCCAATTTTTCCATTTCTTCACTAACACTATTTTCTGGGTAGTTTTTTATATCTTTGGAGAAATGTCCATTCAAGTTTTTTGCCCATTTTCATTTTTTTTTAATTAAAAAAAAAGTAGAGATTAGAGGTCTTGCTATGTTCCCCAGATAGGTCTTGAATTCCTGGGCTCAAGCCATCCCCTCACCTTGGCCTCCCACAGTGCTAGGATTACAGGCATGAGCCACTGTACCCAGCTCGTTGCCTATTTTTGAATTGAGTCATTTGTTGTTGAGCTTTAGGAATTCTGTATAGAATCTGGATATTAATCCTGCATCAGATATATTATTTGAAAATTTTTTTTGTCATTTTGTGGGTTGCCTTTTTACTCCAGATACTGTGTTTTGAAGGATAAAATGTTTTAATTTTTATGACGTCCAGTTTGTCTATTTTTTCTTTTGTTGCCTGTGCGTTTGGTGTCATATCCAATAAATCATTGCTAAATCTAATGTTATAAAGCTTTTACTCTGTTTCCTTTTAAGGTATTTATAGTTTCAGGTCTTAAACTTAGGTCTTTGATCCATTTTGAGTTAATTTTTTATATGGTGTTAAGTGAAGGTCCATATTCAGTATTTTGTGTGCGCATGTCCAGTTTTCCCAGCACCATTTGTTAAGACTGTTCTTTTACTACTGAATGGTCTTGACACCCTTGTTAAAGCTCATCTAGGCCAGGCGCAGTGGCTCTTGCATGTAATCTCAGCACTTTTGGAGACCGAGGTAGGAGAATCACTAGCTCAGGAGTTAAAGACCAGCCTGGGCAAGATAGCAAGACCCCATCTCTACAAAAAATTAACCAAATTAGCCAGGTGTAATGGTGCACCCTTGTGGTCCCAGCTACTCAGGAGGCTCTGGTAGGAGGATCATGTGAGCCCAGGGCGATTGAGGTTGCAGTGAGCCAAGATTACACCACTGTATTCCATCCTGGGTGACAAAGCAAGACCCTGTCCAAAAACAAAAAGGAATCATTTGCCTTTGTAAGTGAGGGTTTATTTCTGAGATCTTCATTTTATTTTATGGGTTTACATGTCTGTCTTTATGCTAGTACCACACTGGGTTTTGGGTTTTTTTTGGTTTGGTTTGGTTTTGGTTTTGAGACAGGGTCTTGCTCTGTTACCCAGGCTGGATCACAGTGACATGATCTTGACTCACTGCAGCCTGTACCTCCTGGGCTTAAGCAATTCTCCTACCTCATCCTCCTGAGTAGTTGGGACTACAGGCTTGTGCCACCATACCCAGCAATTTTATTTTTTATAGAGACAAGTCTCACTGTGTTGCCCAGGTTGGCCTTGAACTCCCGATCTCAAGCAGTCCTCCCACCTCAGCCTCCCAGAGTGCTGGGATTATAGGCATTAACTACTGTGCCTGATGTCCATACTGTTTTGATTACTATAGCTTTATAGTAAGTTTTGAAATTGAAAAGTGTAAATTCTCCATCTTTGTTCTTTTTAAAAACTGTTTGACTATCTAGTATGTCTTGGGATTCCATATAAATTTAGGATCTTTTTTTTTTTATGCAAAAACCACCAAGTGGATTTTGATAGGGATTGTGTTGAATGTGTAAATGGCTTCAGATGGTATTGATATTTTAACAATAGTCTTCTAATCCATAGACATGAGATGCTGTATTAGTCCATTTTCATACTGCTATAAAGAAATACCTGAGACTGGGTAATTCATAAAGGAAAGAAGTTTAGTTATTCACAGTTCCACATGGCTGGGGAGGCCTTAGGAAACTTAGAATCGAGGTGAAAGGCAAAGAGGAAACATGGCAGCAGGAGAGAGAACTGCAAGAGAGGAAATGTCAGATGCTTATAAAACTATCAGATCTTGTGAGAACTTCTATTATGAGACCAACATGGGGGAACCATCCTCATGATCCCATCACCTCCCTCCCTTGACACATGGCGATTACAACTTGAGATGAGATTTGGGCGAAGACACAGAGTCAAACCGTATCAGATGTGTTACCATTTATGTCTTTAATTTATTTCAACAATGTTTTGTAGTTTTCATTGTATGCCTTTCACCTTCTTGGTTAATTCCTAATTTTTTTTTGAGCTATTGTTAATGGAATTATTTTTGTAATTTCCTTTTCAGAATGCCCATTGTTAGTATGTAGAAATGCAACTGATTTTATGTTTTGATTTTGTATCCTGTACTTGGTTGAATTCATTTATTCTGACACTTCTTTTGTGTGGAATCTTTAGGGTTTTCCACAGGTAAGATCATGTAATCTGTGAACAAAGATAGTTTTACTTCCTTCCCAATTTAGATGCCTTTTTATTTTTTTCTTGCCTGATTGTTCTGACCTATGTTGAGTAAAACCGGCAAAAGTGGATAGTCTTCCTTGCTTTGTTTGTGATCTTAGAGGAAAGCTTTCAATCTTTCATCATGGAATATGATGCTAGCTGTAGGTTTTCCGTAGATGGCTTTTATTATTATATTGAGATGTTTTACTTCTGTTCTTAGTTTGTTGATTCTTTTCATCATGAAAAGGTGTTGAATTTTGTCAGATGCTTTTTTTGCATCTATTCAGATGGTCATGTGGTTATCTTTCTTCATTCTGTTAATGTTTTTCATATGTTGAACCATCTTTGAATTTCACGAATAAATCCCACTAAGTCATGGTGTGTATTTCTTTTAATGTGCAATTGAATTTGATTTGCTTGGTTTCTTTTTGAAACAGAGTCTTGCTCTGTCACCCAGGCTGGAGTGCAGTGGTGCAGTCTCGGCTCACTGCAACCTCAGCCTCCCGGGTTCAAGTGATTCACCTGCCTCAGCCTCCCGAGTAGCTGGGATTACAGGCATGGGCCACCACACCCGGCTAATTTTTTTGTAATTTTAGTAAAGACAGGGTTTAACTCTATTAGCTGGGATCGTCTCAATCTTCTGACCTCGTGATCCACCTGCCTTGGCCTCCCAGAGCACTAGGATTATAGGTGTGAGCCACCATGCCGGCCAGGTTTGCTAATATTTTATGAAGGATTTTGCATCAGTGTTCATAAGAATATTGGCCTGTAGTTTGCTTATGGTGTCTTTGTCTGGCTTTGATATCAGAGTAGTGCTGGTTTCATATAAACACTTAGAAAGTATTCTCTTCAGGTTTTTAGAAAAGTTTGAGGATTGGCATTAGTTCTTTAAATGTTTGGTAGAATAAACCACTGGAAGCCATCAGGTTCAAGGTTTTCCTTTGTCAGGTTTTGGGGTTTTTGTTTGTTTGTTTGTTTTGAGACAGGGTCTCACTTGTTACCCAGGCTGGAATACAGTGATATGAACACAGTTCACTGCAGCCTTGACCTCCTGGGCTCAAGCAGTCCTCCTGCCTTAGCTCTCAAGTAGCCAGGACCACAGGCGTGTACCACTACATCCAGCTAATTTTTAAAATAAAATAAAATTTTAAATGTTTTTGTAGATACAGGGTCTTACTATCTTGCCCAGGCTGATCTGGAACTCCTGGTCACAAACCATCTTGCCACCTTGGCTTCCCAGTGTTGAGATTACGGGCATGAGCCACTATGCCTGGCCTAATAATTCTTTTAAATACATGAGTCTCTTGAATTATGTAGAAAATAGAATACAGAGTTACAAACCAAAGTTATAATGATACATAATACTAGCTCTTAGAATAAAAGTAATTTTAAAATATATTTGTTCCTTAAGTCATGTGGAAAACAAATAGTGTTTGCAGACCATCGTTACAATAGTACTAGTTGTTACCATTGCCCATTTATTTACTTTTTTAAAAAAATTCATATGGCTTCAAGTTACTATATAGTATCCTTTGCAGAGCATTTCTTTTTTGGAGACAGAGTCTTCATCTGTCGCCCAGGCTGGAGTGCAATGGTGTGATCTCGGCTCACTGCAACCTCCGCCTCCCGGGTTGAAGTGATTCTCCTGCCTCAGCCTCTCGAGTAGCTGGGATTACAGGCACATGCCACCACGCCTGGCTAATTTTGGTATTTTTAGTAGAGACAGAGTTTCACTGTGTTAGCCAGGATGGTCTTGAACTCCTGACCTCATGATTCACCTGCTTCGGCCTCCCAAAGTGATGGGATTACAGGCATGAGCCACCTTGAAATCCTCCCACCTCAGTTCCCCAAGTATCTGAAACTATAGGCATGTGCCACAATGCCTTGCGAATTTTTAAAACTTTTTATAGAGATGGGGGTCTCACTTTGTTGGCCAGGCTGGTCTTGAATTCCTGGGTTCAAGTGATTCCCACCTTGGCCTTCCAATGTGCTGGGATTACAGACATGAGCCACCACACCCAGCCTGATTTCTTTCTCACTTTTGAAGGACAGTTTTCCCAAATAGGATTCATGGGTGACAACTTTTTTTCTTTTAGTTAGCCCTTGAATATGTTGCAGCTGCCTTCTAGCCTCCCAAGTTTCTAGTGTGAAATGTGCTTAAGTCTAATTGAGCATTCCTTGTATATAGTGAATCACTTCTTTCTTGTTGCTTTCATGTTTCCCTCTTTGTCCTTTAGAAAGTTTTTTTTTTTTTTTCTACTTTAGGTTCTGGGGTACATGTGTAGATCATGCATGATTGTTGCATAGGTACATACATGGCAAGGTGGTTTGCTGCCTCCATCTCTCCCGTCACCTGTATCTGGCATTTCTCCCCATGTTGTCCCTCCCCAACTTTCCCATTCCCTGCTGTCCCTCTCCTAGCCACCCCCAGCAGACCCCAGTGTGTGATGCTCCCCTCCCTGTGTCCATGTGTTCTCATTGTTCAACACCTGCCTATGAGTGAGAACATGTGGTGTTTGATTTTCTGTTCTTGTGTCAGTTAGCCAAGATGATGGTTTCCAGATTCGTCCATGTCCCTACAAAGGACTCGAACTCATTGTTTTTTATGGCTACATACATAGTATTCCATGATATATATGTGCCACATTTTTGTTGTCCAGTCTATCATTGATGGGCATTTGGGTCTTATACACAGGGCTGCAATGAACATATGTGTGCATGTGTCTTTATAGTAGAAATGATTTATAGTTCTTTGGGTATATACCCAGTAATGAGATTGCTGGGTCAAATGGAATTTCTATTTCTAGATCCTTGAGGAATTGCCACACTGTCTTCCACAATGGTTGAACTAATTTACACTCCCACCAACAGTGTAAAAGTGTTCCTATTTCTCCACATCCTCTTCAGCATTTGTTGTCTCCAGATTTTTTAATGATCGTCATTCTAACTGGCATGAGGTGGTATCTCAGTGTGGTTTTGATTTGCATTTCTCTAATGACCAATGGTGATGAGCATTTTTCATATGTTTGTTGGCCTCATATATGTCTTCTTTTGAAAAGTGTCTGTTCATATCCTTCGCCCACTTTTGAATGGGTTTGTTTTTTTCTTGTAAATCTGTTTTTGTTCTTTGTAGATTCTGGATATTAGCCCTTTGTCAGATGGGTAGATTGCAAAAATTTTTTCCCATTCTGTTGGTTGCCGGTTCACTCTAATGATTGTTTCTTTTGCTGTAGAGAAGCTGTGGAGTTTAATTAGATCCCATTTATCTATTTTGGCTTTTGTTGCCAATGCTTTTGGTGTTTTGGTTGTGAAGTCCTTGCCTATGCCTATGTCCTGAATGGTTTTGCCTAGGTTTTCTTCTAGGGTTTTTATGGTGTTAGGTCTTATGTTTAAGTCTTTAATCTATCTGGAGTTAATTTTAATGTAAGGTGTAAGGGAAGGGTCCAGTTTCAGCTTTTTGCACATGACTAGCCAGTTTTCCCAACACCATTTATTAAACAGGGAATCCTTCCCCATTTCTTGTTTTTGTCAGGTTTGTCAAAGATCAGATGGTTGTAGATATGTGGCATTACTTCTGAGGCCTCTGTTCTGTTCCATTGGTCTATATCTCTGTTTTGGTACCAGTACCATGATGTTTTGATTCCTGTAGCCTTGTAGTAGTTTGAAGTCAGGTAGCTTGATGCCTCCAGCTTTGTTCTTTTTGCTTAGGATTGTCTTGGCTATGCGGGCTCTCTTTGGTTCCATATGAAGTTTAAGGTGGTTTTTTTCCAGTTCTGTGAAGAAGGGCATTGGTAGCTTGATGGAGATAGCATTGAATCTATAAACTACTTTGGGCAGTATGGCCATTTTCATGATATTGATTCTTCCTAACCATGAGCATGGAATGTTTTTCCATCTGTTTGTGTCCTCTCTTACTTCCTTGAGCAGTGGTTTGTAGTTCTCCTTGAAGAGGTCCTTTATATCCTTTGTTAGTTGTATTCCTAGGTATTTTATTCTCTTTGTAGCAATTGTGAATGGGAGTTCGCTCTTGATTTGGCTCTCTGTTAGTCTGTTATTGGTGTATAGGAATGCTTGTGATTTCTGCACATTGATTTTGTATCTTGAGACTTTGATGAAGTTGCTTAGCAGTTTAAGAGATTTTGGGCTGAGATAATGGGGTCTTCTAAATATACAATCATGTCGTCTACAAATAGAGACAGTTTGACTTCCTACTTTCCTATTTGAATACCCTTTATTTCTTTTCCCTGCCTGATTGCTCTGACTAGAACTTCCAATACTATACTGAATAGGAGTGGTGAGAGAGGGCATCCTTGTTTAGTGCCAGCTTTCAAAGGGAATTTTGTGTGGAGAATTTTCTTTGAGTTCATCTTTTTTGGAGTTCTTTGAACTTCTTGGATGTTTATATATATTCTTGTATTTCATCAAATTTGGGGAGTTTTCAGCCGTTATTTTTTCAAATATTCTGCTTCCCTTTCTCCTTCTGAAAATTTCCATAATGCATGTATAGGTCTACTTTTGACATACAGGTCCCTGAGGTTCTGTTCACTTTAACCTTTTTTTTTAATCTTAGACTTGATAATTTCCCTTGTCCTTACCTTCAAGTTTGCTGGTTCTTTTTTTTGCCTGCTCAAATACTTTTGAATTCTTCTTGTGAATTTTTCATTTTAGTTATTGTACTTTTCAACTCCAGAAATTTTTTTTTGTTTTAGGTTTTCTATTTCTTTGTTGATATTTTCATTTTGTTCATATATATATTTTTTGACTCTTTCATTGTCTTTAATTTTTTTAAGCATCTTTAGAAGAATTGTTTTGAAGTGTTTATCTAGTAGTAGATCTGCCATCAGGTTTTTTTTTTCAGGGATAGTTTACGTCGATTTATTATTTTCCTTTGAATGGGTGTTCTTATTTCCTTGTATGCCTTGTTTTTGTTGAACACTGCATATTTGAATGTAATATGGTAATTCTGGAAATCAGATATTCCCCCTTCCCCAGCAGTTATTTTAGATTTTTTGTTTTGGTTTGTTTTTTTGTTTTTGATTCTTGTTGGCAGTCTCTGCCAAGGATCCACCTGAGGTGTACACTTTAGGTTTTCTCAGGTCTTTCCCTGGGCGTGTGTGCTCATTTTAAAATTTTCTTGTACATGCAGTTGTTTTTGAATGACCTAGTCTTTAATATCTGACCCTTAAAGAGAGAGAAAAAGAAAAATGAGTGTGGGCTGGAGGCCATGCCAAGTGTGAGGGAGTGGAGGGGAGAGTGCTCACCACTTGGAAATCCCCTAGAGGTCACTTTGGCCAGAGGGGTAGGGACCGAGGTTTGCAACTACGAGGGCAGATGCAACAACAATGGCCACTTCTGTATCTGCACCTTTGTGACCAGGAGCAGCAACCAGGGATCGCTAGCATTTAGGACAAAGTCTGTTTTGCCTACCCAGATACCCCCAAGCTGTGTGCATGTTGTTCCAGGAACACAAGCCAACCATGAGCTTATGGAAGGGTATATAGTGGCACTGCTGCTGTGCTGAGAGCTAAAATGGATGGAAATTAACCACATTTGACCATCCCATTATTCCCCTGGAAATTGCAAGGCGTCAGTAGACTCCAGAGTTCCCAAGTAGTTACATCAGACAGATTTTGTCAGTGCAGTTGTTGTCTATGTAGGGAGACAGATTCCTGGTGCTTAATACTTCACCATCCTCCCATAATCCTCTGCAAAGTATTTTAAACAGGAAGTTATAATGTACAAAGCAGTTTTTCTGATTGTCCCTTATTTTTAAATGTAAAAAAAAAAAAGTTGCTATGAAAATTTTGCACTTTGAATTATAAAGCATACATTATTCTTTTTTTAGTGTGCTGGAATTGATGTTCGTCTGTGTGATGTTGGTGAGGCCATCCAAGAAGTTATGGAGTCCTATGAAGTTGAAATAGATGGGAAGACATATCAAGGTATGTTCTTTTAAAATGTATCTTATTTTGCAATTGATTTTTACAAACTATTGTTGATTGCTTTCTTTGGGTTAGCTGCTTCATGTTTATATCTTGGAAATACAAGGAAAGAAAATGGGGAAATGACATGCTTAGAGCATGGTAGGAGTACTGCTATAACTAACTGTAAAGTATTGCCAAGCCACTCTGTTAGTGATAAATACCTGAGGAATTATCCTAGGGCAGCCAAGATTTGGAGCAGATTTTCTGTGACTAGTCAAATCAAGACTGAGAGAAGCCAGGACTCTTGCTGTTGATGACTCCTCATTGTGATTTTTTGATGTTGTTTTTCGTTTTGTTTGTTTTTTAAAGACAGGGTCTCACTCTGTCATCCAGGCTGGAGCTCAGTGGTGCAATCATGGCTCACTGTAGCTTCAACCTCCCAGGCTTAAGCAATCCTCCTACCTTAGCCCTCCCAGGTATCTGGGACTACAGGTGCCCAGCCCTTTTCTTTCTTTTTAAGACAGAATCTGCTGGGCATGGTGGTTCACCCCTATAATCCCAGCACTTTGGGAAGCCGAGGCAGGTGGGTCTTCTGAGGTCAGGAGTTCAATACCAGCCTGACCAACATGGTGAAACCCCATCTCTACTAAATACAAAAAAAACTAGCTGGTCATGATGGCACACAACTGTAATCCCAGCTACTTGGGAGGCTGAGGCAGGGGAATCACTTGAACCTGGGAGGCAGAGGTTGCAGTGAGACGAGATAGTGCTATTGCACTCGAGCCTGGGTGACTGAGCGAGACTTCATCTGAAAAAAAGGTAGCCTTCCTCTGTTGCCCAGGCAGGAGTACAGTGGCATGGTCACAGCTCAACCCCCTTGCTCAAGCACTCCACCTCTCAGCCCCCGGAGTAGCTGGGACTACAGATGTGCAGTATCACTCTTGGCTAATTTTTGTATTTCTTTAAAAATAGAGATGGGTTTCACCATATTGCCCAGGCTGATCTCGACTTGCACTCCAGGTTCAGGTGATCGTCCACCTGACTTGACCTCCCAAAGTGCTGGGATTACAGGCATGAACCACTGCTCCCAGTCCAGTCTTAAGAGTCTTAAACAATAGCTAGTCTTTCTTTGCAGCTCTTTCATTTCCTTTTTTATTTCTATTTCTCTTCATTTCTAATATATATGCTTTTTTATATCAAGATATTCTGACATTTCAATGTTCTTCATGGTTTCATTTCCCTTCCTCCTGCCTAGACCCTGTGTCAGCAGCTTTAATTCTTCTCTCTCATCTGTATCTTTAACTTCTTATTACTTTGATTTTCAGATATTCTCTTAAAGATCTCTAATCCTGTGAACACAAGTGCAAAGCAGTTTGTTTGTTTATTTATTGAGACAGAGTCTCACTCTGTTGCCTAGACTGGAATGCAGGGGTGCATTTTTGGCTCACTACAAGCTCAGCCTCCCAGAGTAGTTGGGATTACAGGTGTGTGTCACTATGCTGGCTAATTTTTGGATTTTTTTTTCCCGTGTTGGTCAGGCTGGTCTTGAACTCCTGACCTCAGATGATCTGCCCACCTTGGCCTCCTAAAATGTTGGGGTTACAGGCATGAGCCACTATGCCCGGTCCAGAATACTCTTGATGTTACTCACACTTAGGTAGGAGGTGTGGGATAGTGAAGAAAACATACTTTGGGTTCAGGCAGCTTTTTCTTAGATAAATCCTATAACCCGAATACCCAAGTTTGTTGACTGTAATAGGATTAATGGCATCTAGTTTATTTTGAGAAATGTAAATTATATGATAGTGCTGGAGTTTATTAAGTATTCAACAATTATTTGTTATTCTTTCCCCTTCTCACCGCAGTTCTGGGATTAGTGCCACAAATACAGTGCTTATTCAGGTTCTTCTCAAATCGTTCTTCATATCTCAGGAAATTACTTACCTGATAAGAAAAATAGCCAAACAAGCCTAACACTCTTTAACTTTTTTGCCATGTTGCATAAAGAAAACCCCACCTTCTCCGTATTATGTTTTTTTCTCTCTTCTTCAAGGAAGAAATATTCTTTCTTTTATATAGCATTTTCTTTTTTTTATTTTTTAAATTGTTAGTTCAAACACTGTTTTAAGGATCTTCTTTTCAGTGTAAATCCTCCCACCTCCTTTGAGATACCATCTTATTACCCCTTTTCTCTGCATACTCAGCCTTTCCCTAGTGGCTCCTCTCAGTGTGAAAGCATGTGTGGAGGAGAATAAAAATCCTAGCACTAGATATTCTTCCATGACTCACATATTCTACTTTTGGCTTTTACTTATTGTTATGTGAAATTTTTAAAATTCATTTCTACATTAAGACATGGCTTAAATTTACTATGTTTAAGGGTGAACATACTTTTCTTTGTGTCCTAGTCAAAGCCATAAGGAGAGCCAAAAGATTTTTTAAAGGGTAGAATTTAGAATATCCCATTTCCAGTGTGCTTTTCTTTGGAAAATGTTTTGTCTAGTTCTTTAAATAGCTTATAACCAGTTTTAGGACTTGCTGCTTCTATTAACACTTTATGAGCTCTCCAGAAGCAAGATTCTTACCCCAAAGGAAGCTGAGATTAAGAGCATAAATGCCAAGTTAATTTGAGGAATTTATGGGTCTGGAACATGGGCCTTCTGATTTCTAGGTTCACTGTTACAAATGAACAGAATCTATTAGTTCCAAATTCGTGACTCTTAGGTCAACTTGGAGTACAAACTGTAGTAGTCTGCTTGAAGACTACTTCTAGAATGAGTTATTTCTCTTTTTTGCGAATTTGCTGAAATTTTTGTAAATTCTGACACCAGCCAACACATCTGCCAGTGTCCTCTCTTTTTCCTTTCATTTTCTCCTAATTCTACAACTTGTTTGGTATGTGGTCTGCCTTTCAAGGTATAGTAGGTGACAATTTGACTTGATGTTTATAGTCACTGCATAATAATTCCAGCCTGCAATATTGGGATTTTTTTTTTTTCTTTTTAGACGGAGTTTCGCTCTTGTTGCCCAGGCTGGAGTGCAGTGGCATGATTTCGGCTCACTGCAACCTCTGCCTCCTGGATTCAAGTGATTCTCCTACCTCAGCCTCTCGAGTAGCTGGGATTACAGGCATGGGCCACCACACCCGACTAATTTTGTATTTTTAGTAGAGACTGGGTTTCTCCTTGTTGGTCAGGCTGGTCTTGAACTCCCAACCTCAAATGATCCATCCGCCTCAGCCTCCCAAAGTGCTGGGATTACAGACGTGAGCCACCGCGCCCGGCCGCAACATTGGTATTTTTCATATCTACCCTCTTACCTCTTCCACTAAGCAAATGTAGCATTTTAGGTTCCATTATTCCAGTGCCCCTCTTTTGATGCCTGTTATTGTATTGTTCAGGGTTCTTAGTTTGAAGCAAAATCCACTTTTAATAGTTTAAGCAGAGAGGATGTGAAAAAATCATGATACTAGGAAGATGAAGAAATGAACTCTGTTGAACATTCAGAAACAAATAAAAAAACCACATAGCACAACTGGGCCATCAAAGGAGTGCCTTAATCTCCTTTCATCAGGAAGCTGTAGAATTAAAAAGTGATTGTTACAAATTACTGGACCCAGAATTAGCCTGTGCTCTTACAATCTACAGAAGTAAAAAATGAATTCCCCTGTACCCTCATTCTTCTGTGTAACTAACATGTTAGGTTGGTATGGCTAAGAAAGTTTCTTAAAAAATGATTGGCTTGTAAGGGTCAGTTTGCGAGATTTGAATTTTACAATAAGCTAGTTATTTGTCAACCTAAATAACAAACAGAGAGAGGCTCTCTAAAAGAAAATGATGTTTGTTTGGGAATAGAGCATTGCAGTGGGAATGCCATAGGAAACTTGCGCCTATTCAGGGAGGTAAGGAAGGCAGAGGTTTTTAAAGACAAAAATGAGGGTGACATACTGTTTTGAAATAATTATCCTTGGCTCCAAAGACTGATAACAAGAGTGACGCCAGTCCGAGGTTGGGTGAGCAGTTGTTGGGCAGATGTCCTTGAAGAAGTTTTTTTTTTTTTTTCAGAAGTATTTTTTTGTGGAAGGTTGCAGTGGTCTTTGTGCAAGATTATGGTTTTTGTAGTCATCTTCATTATCAGGCATACAAACATGAGAACTCTCTCTTCATGGCTTTCCCTAGCTCTGTTTGTCAGAGTTTTCTTAACATTACTGCCTCCATTTTGAGTCTGACCACTTTCACACATTTATATAAGAAGGTTTTTGTGAAGAGCGAATTGAGTTTTCTTGCCACCCCACTAAATTTGTAACATACTTATTCATTGCTTCAGACTACTTAATTCCTCTGTAGAAGAAAGGTAGCTCATACTGAGGATTCTAGCGCTACAGATCTAGATTTTTCTTTTCTTTTCTTTTTTTTTTTTTTTTGAGACGGAGTTTCGCTCTTGTTACCCAGGCTAGAGTGCGATGGCGCGATCTCAGCTCACCGCAACCTCCGCCTCCTGGGTTCAGGCAAGTCTCCCTCAGCCTCCTGAGTAGCTGGGATTACAGGCACGCACCACTATGCCCAGCTAATTTTTTGTATTTTTAGTAGAGACAGCGTTTCACCATGTTGACCAGGATGGTCTCAATCTCTTGACCTTGTGATCCACCCGCCTCGGCCTCCCAAAGTGCTGGGATTACAGGTGTGAGCCACCACACCTGGCCGGATTTGTTTTTTTTCTTTTGCCTGAACATAGCAGTAAACTGTTTCGAGATAGATCTAGATTTTTTAAGCCCCTCCCCCCGACTTGTTTTTGAGACTGGCCTCCCTCTGTCACCTAGGCTGGAGTACAGTGGTGCCATCCCAGTTCACTGCAGCCACCGCACATGGCCATTTTAAGCCCTTTTCTAAAATTTGAAATAGTAACACAAAATATACAAGGCATAAAAACTCAACTTCTCAATTGCAAAGGCTATGTAACTTCACTCATCAAGAAATAGAATATCACCAGCATTCCAGAAGACGTTCAGTCTCATTTTCTTAGTCCGTTTTGTGCTGCTACAGCAGAATACCTGAGACTAGGTAATTTATAAAGAACAGAAATTGATTTCTCACAGTTCTGGAGGCTGGGAAGATTGAGGGACCAGCATCTGGTGAGGGTCTTCTTGCTGCATCATCCCATGGCATTAGGCAGAAGAGCAATGAAAAGTGTGAGAGAGAGCAAGAAGTGATCAAGCTCAGGCTGGGCGTGGTGGCTCATGCCTGTAATCCCAACACTTTGGGAGGCTGAGGTGGGCAGATCACGAGGTCAGGAAATTGAGACCATCCTGGATAACAGGATGAAACCCCATCTCTACTGTAGTCCCAGCTACTCAGGAGGCTGAGGCAGGAGAATCACTTGAACCCAGGAGGCAGAGGTTGCAGTGAGCTGAGATCCTGCCGCTGCAGTCCAGCCTGGACAACAGAGTGAGACTCTGTCTCAAAAAAAAAAGGTGGTAACTTGTCCTTAATAAAGAACCCACTCCTGAGATAATGGCATGAATTCATTGATGAGAGTGGTGCCTCCATGGCCCAAACTCCTCTCATTAGGTCCCACCTCCCAACACCATCTGAATTGGGGATGAGGTTCCCAATACATGAACTTTGGGGGATACATTCAAACCGTAGCACCAATACACTGCTTTCCAATTACAGCAGCCTGCCTCTAGTGAGCCAGTATCTTGGCTTGTGGGGCAATTTGCCAGGTCTTAGAGAAATAGTGATGATGTCTAAATTTTAAAATGTATCTAGCTTATCAGCACTGCAAGTATGGAAGGATTTGCATTTGCTTTTCTTTATGTCTTTGCTACCTGATGATGCATCTCTAAACAGTAGTTTTATTATGCTTAATTTTGAACTATTATAAATATGGAATTGTATAGTATGCATGTAATTTTGCCTTTTTCTGCTCATTTTGTCTTATTCCAGTTGTTAAATGTATTCCTAGCTTTTTGTTTTTATTGTTGAATGTTATTCCATTGTGTGAATATGCCACAATCTGTATTTCTGTCATTGCTGTCCAGACAGTGGGGTTGTTTAGATTTTCTTTCTTAATTATTGTGTCTCAGGCACATAGATTTTCTTTTTGAACATTTAAAATGTTGATATAAAATTTTATAATACTGTCATCTTAACAGTATCTTTCACATTACTTTTTGGTCCATGAATACAAATATGTATTTTTTATGTTTCTAATCATTTGTGTACACAGCATTTTTTTTGTTGTTGTTAACAGTACCTCCTTAGATGACCTCCCTTATACCCTTAATCCTGTAATTCTTTCTTCAATCCTCCTAGTATTTTTGTTTTGTTTTGTTTTGTTTTTGAGATGGATTGTCGCTCTGTTGCCCAGGCTGGAGTACAGTGGCATGATCTTGGCTCACTGCAACCTCCATTTCCCTGGTTCAAGTGATTCTCCTGCCTCAGCCTCTTGAGTAGCTGGAATTTATAGGCACCCACCACTACACCCAGCTAGTTTTTGTATTGTTAGTAGAGACAGGGTTTCGCCATGTTGGCCAGGCTGTTCTCAAACTCTCAGGTGATCTGCCTGCCTCAGCCTTCTAAAGTGCTGATATTACAGGCATGAGCCACTACACCCAGCCTACTTCTAGTATTAATAACGCTGCAACTAACTACTTTTTATATTCCACTAGATTCCAGTTTATATTTAACTATCTTAATGTAAGGTTATTTAGTAGAGCCATATCTGGTTTTTGAATAAATGCTTGAACTCTGTACCAAAATGTAAGAGATCTGTTTTTGCTTCTTGAGATCCTGAATAACTTTTATTTCCCTATTTTTTTATAACAGTGAAACCAATCCGTAATCTAAATGGACATTCAATTGGGCAATATAGAATACACGCTGGGAAAACCGTGCCGATTGTGAAAGGAGGGGAGGCAACAAGAATGGAGGTATGTGTGGCACTTTTTACTCCCATGGAGGACATTTTCCCTTCCAAGCAAAAGGTCATGACAGTTAAGTGTATAGTTATACTGACCAGAATTAGCTTATCATCCATATTCACCCTGCTAGGAACTGAGCCATTTGAATAATATGGAAATCGTGTATAGTCAGCCCTGAATCAGTTGTGGAAATTGGGTTTGCGAAAGGATTGTTTTTAATGAGTATTTATTGAGCATTCCCAGGTGCCAGTCTCTTTATAGTAGGCTCTACTGGTAGAGATGTGAACAAAATTCATAGAGGGAGGCAGAAAGACCAAAAAGTGCTAAGGAGATAAAGCAGGGCAAGGCTAGATAAGGACTGCCAGAGGCTATTTCATCTTGCTGCTTACATCAGGTAGGGACTTCAAGAGATGGTGATTGTTGGGCAGGCTCGGTGACTGAGGCCTATTAATCCCAGCACTTTGGGAGGCCAAGGTGGGCAGATCACCTGACGTCAGGAGTTCAAGGCCAGCCTGGCCAACATGGTGAAACCCCGTCTCTACTAAAAATACAAAAAATTAGCTGAGCATGGTGGCACGTGCCTATAGTCCCACCTACTCGCGAGGCTGAGGCCAGAGAATCGCTTGAACACAGGAAGCGGAGGTTGCAGTGAGCTCAGATCACGCCACTGCACTTCAGCCTGGGCAACAGCGCTAGACTCCGTCTCAAAAAAAAAAAAAAGAGAGAGAGAGAGATGGTAATTATGGTTCGTTCTGAATTTTTCTTCTCTCCCCTTGACCCTTATTTATTTTTAAGGAAGGAGAAGTATATGCAATTGAAACCTTTGGTAGTACAGGAAAAGGTGTTGTTCATGATGATATGGAATGTTCACATTACATGAAAAATTTTGATGTTGGACATGTGCCAATAAGGTGAGACGATTAATTTTATGTGGCTAACAAGCATCTCTTCCGAGTTAACAGCATTTTAAAAAAAATGTGGCATACATTTTTAAAACGTATATTCATGAATGTATAAAGTTCTATAGCCCAACAATAAGAAAAAAATTAGCCTGTTAAACATTTTAACTGAGATAAAAACTACACACACACACACACACAAGTGCTCTCTTCAAATCTGGTTTCTGATAATCATAAATGTCAGAGATTATTTTGCTAGCATTCCTAGGTTTTTTTTCTTAATGTTTTCCCTTTGGTAAACTTCCATTTACAATGTCTTTCAATTTACATTGAATTTTTTTAACATTTGGAGAAGATGATTGAAGTCTGGATTTACATCTTCTATATGCAAGTCTGAGCTTGCTGCACACAAAAGGAAATTCCCATGATAATACCATGTAGCTAGGTCTGTACTGGGAATGTAACACACATGCATAGACACGTAAACACAATGAGATGGCCGCCAGCTGGTTTCCTATTCACCTGCCATCTATAATTAGGTATGGGCTATTATATATTTTGGCTTTTGATTATTGAAAGAGCAACAACAACCATTTTTGCACATCAACTACTAAGACACAGCTAAGGTTTGGGCTTTTCTTAATGAGGGAGATGAATTTGTAATTATCTTGCCAACAGTTAATCTTGGATTTTCTCCTTTTAGGCTTCCAAGAACAAAACACTTATTAAATGTCATCAATGAAAACTTTGGCACCCTTGCTTTCTGCCGCAGATGGCTGGATCGCTTGGGAGAAAGTAAATACTTGATGGCTCTGAAGAATCTGTGTGACTTGGGCATTGTAGATCCATATCCACCATTATGTGACATCAAAGGATCGTATACAGCTCAATTTGAACATACCATACTGTTGCGTCCAACATGCAAAGAAGTTGTCAGCAGAGGAGATGACTATTAAACTTAGTCCAAAGCCACCTCAACACCTTTATTTTCTAAGCTTTGTTGGAAAACATTATACCAGAATTAATTTGCAACATACCTGTTTTAACAGTGGACCCATGTAATACTTTTATCCATGTTTAAAAAAAAAGAAGGAATTTGATCAAAGGCAAACCATCTAACGTAATTAACCAAGGAAAAAGCTTTCAGGACTTTTAAATGTTAACTGTTTTCCCCTTTCTGTCTAGGAAAATGCTATAAAGCTCAAATTAGTTAGGAATGACTTATACGTTTTGTTTTGAACACCTAAGAGATACTTTTTGAATATTTATATTGCCATATTCTTACTTGAATGCTTTGAATGACTACATACAGTTCTGCACCCATACCCTCTGGTGTTGCTTTTTAACCTTCCTGGAGTCCATTTTCTAAAAAATAAAGACATTTTCAGATCGGAGAGCTACATCTCAATGTCTGTGGTGATAATTCTGGACAGGATAAATAGCTAAACAACGTAGAGAAATGCAGAGAGATTTATCTGAAATGTAGGCCTCTACACTGAGACTCTTCTGGCATAGTGGCTAAAACAAGATTTACACATGCATAAAGAAGGATAATCATCTTTTCTTCATAAATATACAGGTTTAGGAATATTTCGCCATTCTCTATAGAACGGATTAGTCCTTTTCTTTTTTTTCTGACATTGGAAAGATGTACTAACTGAAACATGACTTAGTAGGAACATTGTGCCAACTCAAAACCTTGATTTAGTAAAAATCTCAATGTTTAGATCCTTTGTCCAGTGGCAGTATTTATCAGGGAATGTACTCAGCTTGCTCAGAAAACCAAAAGGGCATTAAAGCCATGAAAGCAAAGAAGGAAAAAAAAGTTCCCATGTTTGGATCTTGTTCTAGTTAGGAAAATTAAATTGAAATTATTGAGCTTTTTCATTCATGAGGCAAATGCTGTAGTACCTTGCCCTTTGATAGGTTTGTATTCTTAACATTACTAGTGGTATTTCAGGAAGTGAGGTTACAGTTACTTTCCTTTTAGTGGCTAAGTGTATTAAGTTGAATGTAACGATGATAATATTAACTTGTTTGAACTGAGGCCCGCTACTGATTAAGAAATTGCTTGAATTCTTATATGTAAATAATTTTATGGGAATGTTCCATCATAATTTCTAAATTGTTTATATACCAAGGTAGCCTTAATTTGTGTATATTTCAGTACAATGAGATTTTATTGCCTCTGGGATGCTGTTTAGTTTTTATTTTGTTGAACGTTTTTATCATAGGAAGAGAAACCTATGACTTCTGTACGTAGATCATTTGTTACATTAAAAAGCTGCTCTTTCAGCATTAGAGCTATAAATGAATGTTATCTTGTGGGGAAACAAACTAGTTTTTAGCTGTATGAGCTGTTTATTATGGTGCTAATGTTCAATAGCCACATTTTACTAATCCTTTTCTCCATTTTCTGTGATGCTGTGGCTAGCAGCAGAGCTCACCAGTTCATGCCTGGACATACTGTCAGGGCTGGGCCCTCCGGCTAGCTCCTTTGGGGTTGAGTCCATATCTTTTTGATGTGGAAGTATAAAGTAAGTATCTTGATTTCTAAACCCAGGAATTTTAGAATTGGCCTTTATGAGTGAAGAGACTTTTGGAGCTTTTAAAGATCTTGGCAGTTGTGATCTCAAACCAATTATGAGCTCCAAGCTCCCTTCCCAGGTAACTGTTGGGAGCAGTGGCATCAATGTATGCCCTTGTAATGGCTGGAAGGGACATGATCTTGTAAATAGGAAAGCTGTCACTTAAAATTGTATTGTTTGCATATTAGCCATGTATCTCTTAAAATTTTGTTATGTTTACAATGATGTACCTTATTGGCAACAAATTATTAGTTTGATGTTTAACAATAGTGCCTTTAGTAAATTATTTTACAACCAAAACATATTGTTTTTTGTTAGATCAACTTAGCAGAATGTAGACGTCCATGTTGAGCTTTAAGATACATAGTAAGAAATCTAAATTTCTGTTTATTGTTTAGATTTTAATTTTATCGTTGGTATTTTGAGATGTTTTTAGAGCCAGTTTAGGTTCATACTAAAATTGAATGGAAAGTACTACAGATTTCCCATATACCCCATTAACACCTTCCTCCTTCAGGCCTCCCCCCTTATAGGTGTTAGTTTTAATGGATTACAAAGTAAAGGGCTAAGTCACTTTCTCATAAATTTTTGTATTGAAATGAGTACAAGCAACTATACCATTAAAAATAACATAGTTGATGAGTTTTTTAGAATTCCATTAAAATTACGTGCTAAAATGTAAAAATGACATTTTTAAAATAGTCCTTGAAATTAGAAAAGGCTAGACTCCGGTAACTTGACCACATAAATTTTTAATGAGGTATTAAGTGTGTAACAGTTGAGGTAACAATTTGTATAGGTATTATGAACAATTTTGAACATAGCCAATCATTTTTGGCACAAATGATTTGTCGTTTCAGTGATAAAGTCTCATTGCACTTCACTATAAGCTAACAACTTATTTTGTGAAACTTAAGAAAAATTTACTGGTAGAGATCTCTTTCAAGTCTGTACTTAAAGATGAACTAGTGGTGAACAGCATTCTACAGGATACTATCTTTCACTAAGACTTCAACCTGCAACTAAACCCACTTTAAAAAAAGGATAGGCCGGGCACAGTGGCTCATGCCTGTAATCCCAGCACTTTGGGAGGCTGACGCAGGTGGATCATGAAGTCAGGATTTCCAGACCAGCCTAGCCAACATAGTGAAACTCCACCTCTACTAAAAATACAAAAAGTTAGCCCAGCATGGTGGCGGGTGCCTATAATCCTAGTTACTCAGGAGGCTGAGGCAGGAGAATCGCTTGAGCCCAGGAGGTGGAGGTTGCAGCGAGCTGAGTTCGTGCCACTGTGCGACAGCGGGATAACATCTCAAAAAATAAATAAATAAATGATCTTCCTTTGGTTACCACTGAGCTTAGATATTATATAGCTGGTCTACAGAGATTAGTTAATTCTACCCTCTCCGAATAAAAGATAAGTTAGCAGCAACAGGACTTTAAAGAGTGACTCACACTGTATTTTTTTTTAATGCAAGTTTAGATAGCTTTTAATTTCTTTTTCTTAAAAATTCTCAGGGCCAGTGTTGAAGAAGCTTCTACCTAGTAGACACATAATCCTAACAATAGTAAGTAATCAAGCTTTAGTTAGTTATTTAGGAGAATGAGATGCTAGACATATAGTCCAATAGCCAATTTTCAACAGTTACATTTTCTGCCCTATAGTTATTTCTCTTTAAGACTCTTACTCCTTTGAACTAAAAATATATATATGAAGTTTTAATGTCATTAGACATTACAAAATGAACTCATGCCCAAGGTAAACTATTTGAATAACATCATACGCTGGTTTGCTGAATTCAGACATTTTATGATTGCTTTATTAGACTACTGGACAACTGTTTGCTGCCAGACAAAAATCATAAATCCCAGCCATCATTTTTTCATGTCCATAGTTCCAGAGTTCACTTAAATATACAATTTGTAAAGCTGCCATTTTTATGTATAGTTTGACTATGCCAAGTAAAGAGCAATTACTAAAACAATTTTGGGGTTACATTAACCTAAATCATGTCTATTACAAGGCCTGTTAACACACAAAGCCTCAGAAATACCAGTGAGTGTGACTAATGAATATTTAGGTGATACCTTGATACGTCACTTCAGTAACTCCAAGGGGCAAGGTAATTTCAATATACAAAGGCCTGAAAGACTATTAGTGACCAAAGTAGAATCTAATTTTCCATCTATTAAGAGTTTGTATACAAAATAGCTGAGAAAGGTAAGTGTATATAAAATGATGCCACCTGAACTTTGTTGGTAGAAGACTGCACAAATTCATGATATGAGCTCGTTAAGACATAAAAATATAAAAGAGGTAACAGTCTGAGGTAAACACCAAAAGTTTAAAACTCTTAAGTATTTGAAAAAAATACAGTTACCTTCAGTTGATATACACATATTTGTACTTTTTGGGGGAAAAAAAGTTTTGTTATAGTTAGATACAAAATGTATAAATGTAGTGTGCACTGATTCATAAGAAAAAAATAATGAAGCTTAAAATGGTATATCAGCCCTTTTTAAAAGAATATATATAAATCACAGGAAGAAAGCCCAATTGTCTTTGGATCAGCTAAGGATTTCATTAGAAGAGGTATCAGCTTCTTCATTGGGATGTTGGCTCCCGGACAGGAGCTCTGGAGGCAAAAGTTTAGAATGTCCATTCTCAGTAACTCGTTGGGTATAAAACAGGATATAAGCTTGGGCCTTGCATACTTCATCCATAGTGCACATGCTTAGCTTGGAATCATTGCAGTGTACCCAGAACCCTAGAGCAAAACACAGAAATATGTTTAATATAGGGACTTCAGGAAATTCTAGTATGAAAGGCATTAAGTTTGAGTGAGAATTAAACTTTTTCTGAAGGGAAAATAATTTTCTAGCCAATATATTTTTCTTTTATTTAATGAGAAATATATAAATTGGGCAGTATTACCCTGGAATTATCTACCTTTATTTTAGAAGTAGCTTGAAGTTTACAGCAAGCATCTGACTGATTAGAGTACCTGACACTATTCCTTGTGTAAACCCACCAGTTAATGCTTTTGCCACTGATCATACAGACTGATCATCCCTAATTCCAAAATCTGGCCGGGCATGGTGGCTCACACCTGTAATCCCAGCACTTTGGGAGGCTGACATGGGCAGATCACCTGAGGTCAAGAGTTTGAGACCAGCCTGGCCAACATGGTGAAACCGTGTCTCTACTAAAAATACAAAAATTCAGGTGTGGTGGTGCGCACGTGCAATCCCAACTACTCAGGAAGTGGAGGTTGTGGTGAGCCAAGATCGTGCTGCTGCACTCCAGCCTGGATTCTGTCTCAAAAAAAAAAAAAATCAAGTAGTATACAACTAACTTGGCAGTTTAGTGTTGCGTTGCCTTGGTGGATTAGCTGGGCTTCTTATCCTCACTTCTCTTTTTCCGTTTGGGGTGTGTGGGGTTGAAGGTGGGAGGTGGAGGTTCATCCTTTGTTCAACAGTAAGTATCAAAAGGGGAAGTAAGGCTGGGCATGGTGGCTCACGCCTATAATCCCAGCACTTTGGGAGGTTGAGGTGGGCACATCAAGAGGTCAGGAGATCAAGATCAACCTGGCTATCACGATGAAACCCCATCTCTACTAAAAATACAAAAAATTAGCTGGGCGTTGTGGCACGAGGGTGTAGTCCCAGCTATTCAGGAGGCTAAGGAAGGAGAATCACTTGAACCCAGGGGGCGGAGGTTGCAGTGAGCCGAGATCACACCACTGCACTCCAGCCTGGTGACGAAAAGGTTGGAGAGGGCAGGGAAAAAAAAACAAAATCTCAATCTAATCACTTTTGCTAGAACTACCCCAGAAGGCAGAAAATAAAAGTGAGTTTTGTATGTTAAACTTCAACACAGTGTTTGTTCCAAGTATCTGTGATCCCCCAGTTCATTAAGTGCCCTATTTCTTTAACAAAATTAACTGAGGTAAGCCAGTAAACATAGGATCTGCTCTTCAAAGTGTGTCTTTGACACTCACTTTTAGTTAGCAACAAGACTATCCCCGTTACTATGTCCCTCCAGCCTTTAGTCAAAAGTACTGCAAAACCAGAAAATACTCGATGCATAAACTCTGATTTTTTAATACCTCCAGAGGTATTCTCCCTAAGAAAATAAGTGGTCAAGTAGCTTTGTTTATGATTTAGTAGTCAATTTAGAAATCATTAAAGGCTGAACTCCAGCTTCCAAGTCCAACCCAAGATAAAATACTTTTTCTTATCTATACCTCCTTCAGAATTATAGCAGTAGGCAGTGTAGTGCCCTGAGCCAAATCCTTTCCCATGGTGCATCACCACCGCAGATAAGTCATAGATAAAGCATTCCGGTCTGAGGGATTTCAGGGTCTCCCTGCAGCAGTAGGGTTCCATGTTTAAGATTTCCTCAAAGACAACATGAACACCAATCTTCTCTCTGTTATTGCGTCCTGACCACCTGTGAACAAACCGGAGTCAAATTATCAACACAATTAAGGGAAAATAGCCATGTACTAGGTCTAGACAGTTGTAACATGACCCCAGGCAGTATGGAATACAAATTATATATAAAATTCTTTCAGTGCTGAAGTTGGCTATACATGGAGGAATTTTGGCTTATTTTGCCTTCTTGTCTTTAGATGATAGTAGGAAAAAAATACTAACTAACTTTTGGAAAAGTATTGCCTTACGGGGGCATTTACCCCCTAACAAAAGTCAAGGCCATGAAAGGGTTGGGTTTTGTTTTGTTTTGTTTTGAGATAGATAGAGTCTTGCTCTGTTACCCAGGCTGGAGTGCACTGGTGAAATCTTGGCTTACTGCAACCTCTGCCTCTCAGGTTCAAGCCATTCTCCTGCCTCAGCCTCCCAAGTAGCTAGGACTACAGGTGTGTGCCACCACATCCAGCTAATTTTTGTATTTTTAATAGAGATAGGGCTTCACCGTGTTGGCCAGGCTGGTCTTGAACTGACCTCAAGTGATCCGCCTACCTTGGCCTTCCAAAGTGCTGAGATTACAGTTGTGAGCCACTGTGCCCAGCCCACCAAAGGGTTTTTAATTCCTTACTGTCTTGCCATGGTATGAAGAGGATTATCCCAGATGGGAGACACAGTCTGGATCCTTCTTGGCCAGGTATGGAGGAAAACAAAACAGGGCACTTCTAATTCCTCAGAACACTTCAGAGATTTTCAGACTGAAAAAATAGGAACTGTGTCCCCTTGCTGTGTGTACATCAGCACAACCGCCCATTAGTGACAGAACTCAAAGAATGCCCTTATCCTGTCATTTTCTCAGTCTGTTGGTCCTATTTCCCATGACTGGATCTCAGCATGGCCAGCAGTGTGTTTATCAGTATGCATAATGAGTTGGTGCTATGAGGGGTAAATACTGTAACGTGGTAGTTCAAGAGATTATAGTTGTTTGGGGTAGTATGGTACAGAGACAAGGCAGACAGATTAAAATACAGTAGTAAAGTACTAAAACATGAGCTTCAGACAAATAACAGCAGGTAGAGAAGGGAGAGACAGGAACATGATTTTATGATGGAAAAAAATAAATGTGAAAATGCTTGGTACAGTGTAAAATGATATGGAACTAAAGATGAACCATGCAAATTATGTTATCTGCTGGATTGTAAGTCATATTCCAATCTCTCTGTGTAGTTGTCAAATACATATTTGGTCTTTCAGTTTCCTGAGATATATATGTCCTAAAATTCTTGGAATCCCTGGAGTGATAAGAGTGTCTTTTGTATGCTAATGAGATGACGGGTAGCTGGCAACCTCTAGATAGCTTCAGGATGTGGGCTAGACCTGGGAATGACTAGAGAGGGTTGGTACTTTCAGCTTCCTCCCCAACACTGCCCTCCACCACCAGAGGGAACGGGGGTGACTGATGTAATCAATCATGCCTGTGTACTGAAGCCTCCATAAAAACCCAAAAGGAGGGGGTTCTGGAGCTTCCAGATAGCTAAACATGTTGAGGTTCCTGGAGGGTGGCACCCCCAGGGAGGATGTGGAACCTACACACCCCTTCCCACAAGCCATGCCCTACTCTCTTCCATGTGGCTGTTCATATGTATCCTTGAAACTCTCCTTTGTAATAAATGGGTAAACACAAAGGTTTTCCCGAGTTCCGTGGGCCCCTCAAGCAAATTAATCAAACCAGGGGAGTGGCTGGTGGGAACCCTATTAAATTTACAGCCAACAGGTTGGTCAGAACTTCCACAAACCTGGAGTTATGACTGGTGTCTGAAGTGGGGATGAGACTTGTGGGACTGAGCTCTCAATTTGTAGGATTGGATGCTACCTCCAGGTAGACAGTGTCAGAACTGAATTGGAGGACACCCAGCTGGTGTCCACTGCAGAAGTGACTGCTTGCTTGGTAGGGAGAAATCTCTTACACATTTTTGGTAAGCAGAAGCCACATTCATATTCTCTGTTGTAAGAGTATGGTAGGAGAAACTGAGTTTGGTTTTTCCAGTATCTCTCAGCCAGGTGCAGTGGCTCACGCCTATAATCCCAGCACACTGGGAGGCTGAGGCAGGCAGATTGCCTGAGCTCAGGAGTTTCCAGATTAGCCTGGGCAACATGGCAAAACCCTGTCTCTACCAAAAAAAAGAAATACAATAAAATGATGAAAAACAATAAGATAATACTACACCCAAAATTCATAATGGTTTGCTTCTGAGGAGAGGGGAAAGGAGTAAGACTGACAGGCACACAGGGGACATCTAAGGCATTAGAAATGTTCTTCCAGGTGCAGTGACTTACACCTGTAATCTCAACACTTTTTCTTTTTTTTTTTTTGAGACAGAGCCTCACTCTGTCACTCAGGCCGGAATGCAATGGCATGATCTTGGCTCACTTGCAACCTCTGCCTCCCAAGTTCAAGTGAATCTCCTGCCTCAGCCTCTCAAGTAGCTGAGATTACAGGCACATGCCATCATGCATGGTTAATTCTTGTATTTTCATTTTTATGTTTGTTTTTTATTTATTTATTTTTGAGATGAAGTCTCACTCTGTTGCCCAGGCTGGAGTGCTATGGCAAGATCTCTGCTCACTGCAACCTCCAACCCCTGGGTTCAAGCAATTTTCCGGCCTTAGCGTCCCAAATAGCTAGGATTACAAATATGCACCACCATGCTTAGCTGCATTTTAGTATTTTTAGTAAAGACGGTGTTTCACCATGTTGGCCAGGCTGGTCTCGAACTCCTGACCTCAGGTGATCCGCCTGCCTTGGCCTCCCAAAGTGCTGGGATTATAGGCATGAGCTACTGCACCCGGCCAGCAGTTTGGGAGGCCAAGCAGTTTGGGTGGACTGCTTGAGCATAGGAGTTTGAGACCCAGCCTGGGCAACATGGTGAAACCCCATCTCCACCCTGGGTAACAGAGTGAGACTCCATCTCTAAATAAATAAATAAGTAAATGTAAGTCATTTACTAGCCAAGCATATGGTACTAAAAGTTAATTCATTGGCCAGAAAGGTGATTACAGTAGGAGGAGCATTCTTTAAGTTTTGAAGCATAAGCACAAGGAATAATCACTTTGCAACTGGTGTTAATACAGACCTGAATCGTTTGAGGTGCAGCCTGAGAACCTGAGGTAGGTGGCATATCATGAGCTGTTTCTGGGCTTCTGTGAGTACAACTGGTTTGGAGGAAAACCTTCTACGCTTTGCTGTAACATCAAAGAACAAAAATCAAATTTAATTTAAAGATGCAGGGAAAAGCTGAGTAAATCTTCATTTTAATTAAGTCAGAAAGGAGAAATACCTACTGTTTTCCAGGCATTATACTGTGCTAGAGATACAGACATAAGCTTTGCCCTCAAGAAACTCATGATCAGCAATTAAACAAAAAACTTAAGAGCTAGTCAAGTTAGCTAGATCTGTAAACAAGCACATCATTTAATAATAATCTTGCATATAATGTAATAGAAGAAAGTATACTGCTTTATTTATTTATTTAGAGACAGAGTCTTGCTCTGTTGCCCAGGCTGGAGTGCATGATCTCAGCTCACCACAAATTCCGCCTCCCAAGTTCAGGCAATTCTCCTGTCTCGGCCTCAGGACTACAGGCATGCACCACCATGCCTGGCTAATTTTTGTAATTTTAGTGGAGACGGGGGTTTCACTATGTTGGCCAGGCTGGTCTCGAACTCCTGACCTTGCGATCTGCCGCCTTGGCCTCCAAAGTGCTGGGATTACAGGCGTGAACCACCACGTCCAGCCATAATATTTTTAAATGGAACTGGCTATACCAATTAATAGGAAATGTTAAAACATTCCCTAAACATTTTAATATACATTTCCCAAACTCTTAATTTAAATGTTTGTGGTCAAAAGATTTAAAAAAGAAATAAGAAAAAAAAAAATGTGTGGTCAGTTCATTTTCTGAGGCTAGTCAGGACCCCAGAGGAAGGTCCTGACTGCCTAGAACACCCTTCCACTTTTCCTGGGGACCACCCCAGCTCTGGCCAATGGCCTAGGAAAGCAGGCCTTCACCAGCTCTGTATCTGAGGCCTCCCTCACTCAAGCATTTTGCTTTTGCTCTTTTTGCACCAGATCTTAGACAGCTGGAACTCAGGATTCTTCTTGTCCCTTCTGCTTCTCTAGAGGTCCACCTATGGACTGTCCTGCAGGTGGGCCATTGGCTACAGTTTGTTCTTGATGTCCAGGAGCTATCCTTCAACTTGTACACCAGCTCCGACTCCAGCCATGGCAGCAGCTGCTTCTCATGTGGGAAGTAGGCTCAGTCCACCATGAAGCTGAGCTCTAAGCCACCTTCACTGGCCATCAGCAGTCTTTCCTCCAGGTGTCTAACCCTGTAATCCAGGTATCTGGCTGCTGCTAAAGCTCCTGGAACTGCCTCTGGATTGTCTCCCAGTACATCTGGTCGAATTGTAGCCAGATAGGGGATGTCAACTCCCCGGTGTATAATTGTAAACGTTTGCCTTGCTGTGTTAAAGCAGCTTTTTTAGGCCTGTATTTGGTAGCCTTAGTAAACACATAGAAATTTGCTATAAAACCATATTCTGCATTCATAACATTACCCCCAAATTTGGTGATGAAAGCATTTAGGACTCTTCACATTTATATCCAAGAAAAAATAATACTTTATCATAAAAGCTTTGACAAAGGTTTATTTAAAAAAAAACATAAATTTTATGAGCTCACGTTAGACAGCACTCAGAAAAAAGTGTTGTTAAAGTTATTCTAGGAAACCATCAATTGATATAACATTTCTTCAATGTGGGAATATCCTGTTTTTTTTTTACATTACCTTAAAAGTTTACTCTCTAAAGCCCTAGAATCTATTTCTGAGATAAGGAAATTAGGGAGAATACATATATATATATAAATACACACACACACACACACACACACACAGTATAGTATAAACTAGTATAAACTATAGTATAGCTTCTATATAGTATACTATACTACATAAGATGCTATGTAAGTAGATCTTACTCTTTTCTTTAATTTCAATAGGTTTTTGGTGAACAGGTGGTATTTGGTTACATGAGTAAGTTCTTTAGTGATAATTTCTGAGATTTTGGTGCGCCCATCACCCAAGCAATGTACACTGTAGTCAATGTGTGATGTTTTATCCTTCATTCCCCTTCTACTCTCTCCCCTGAGTCTCTAAAGTCCACTGGATCATTTTTTTTTTTTTTTTTGAGATGGAGTCTTTCTCTGTCGCCCAGACTAGAGTGCAGTGGCACAATCTCAGCTCACTGAAACCTCTACCTCTTGTGTTCAAGCACTTCTCCTGCCTCAACCTCTTGAGTAGCTGGGATTACAGGCATGCGCCACCACACTCAGGTAATTTTTGTATTGTTAGTAGAGACAGGGTTTCACTATGTTGGCCAGGATGGTCTTGAACCCCTAACCTTGTGATCTGCCTATGCTGGCCTCCCAAAGTACTGGGATTACAGGCATGAACCACTGTGCCAGGCCCACACTAGATCATTCTTATGCCTTTGCATCCTCACAGCTAACTCCTGCTATGTATACATCGAAAGAGGAGATAAAGACACATCAGATTTTTTGTTTTTTTTTGAGACAGAGTCTTGTTCTGTCACTGAGGCTGGAGTGCAGTGGCACCATCTCAGCTCACTGCAACCTCTGCCTCCTGGGTTCAAGCAATTCTCCTGCCTCAGCCTCCCAAAGTGTTAGGATTACAGGTGTGAGCCACTGTGCCTGGCCAGCACTGCAGATCTGATGTGGTTTTACACACTGTTACCTTGGAGGAAGATGCTTCTCTTAAGTGGCTGTTTTGCCCCCAGCGTCAGGTTCCTGTGCTCTCTTCTATTAGAGCAGTTATCATAGTGGATCCCGTCTATCTGCTTCCTCCACTAGAAATGTGAGCACCTTGAAAGTATCTTACCTCTATCTGTAGACACTGGGAATAACTAACACAGAAGAGACAGTGTATAGTTTTGGATAAATCTTTGTTTTGGTGAAGCAGTCCAGCATATATTATTTCCTATTTTATGTATATAGACACACACACATTTATCTACATATCATTTTGATATATAGCAAAAAAAAGCTCATAGAGCAAATGTTTCATTCACCCTACATGACATGCTTTCATTATTCCTCTTTGCTACTTCATTTTGCTCTACATATCACATTTAAACTTCTTATGATCTTCTCCCTCCAAAATTGTCTACAGGATCAGAAACAATTTCAATTCCATCAATATGGCAAAACAAATGCATAGTTCATAAATGCCAATTATAAAGTGAAAATCTATTTATTTCAATGAACTAAAGTTCATTTTCATAACTGCTAAAGAATTTCAGCTTCCTCTCATCTGCATTTCTCTTTATTATTCCTAGGAGAGCACAGAGAACACACCGTCTTTACTCACAGTTACACTGGTCACATACGTAGATTTTTCCTTCTAAAGCTTCAGTTTCTGTAAATTTGGCCAACATTTCAGTAACCAGACATGGCTGGGAAGGAGTATCTTTTCCACTGCATTGATATCGTTCTGGAAACTCCAATGACAAGTCCCAGAAAGGTTCTATGGTATTTGATTTGTTGTCACATGCAAGACATGTAACCTGCAAATAAGAATATTCGTTCCTAAGATTATAGTCTTTCCATCAAAACATTAACTCTTTTCACTAGAGGTCACTGCCAGTAAATAAATTTTTTTCATGAAAATACACCATTAGAATTCTGAATAATCTGCTTTACATTTTTGTCAGGAAATCTTTCATTATAATTTTTCCTTCCAAAAGATTCTTATTAGTCCCATCATGAATTAGGTGCTTTAACTACTGGGCATTCAAAAAGCTCTAAGGGCATTTCATTTAGGTAAAAATCCAAATTGTAGACACATTGAATAGAAACGTATTATGTATATGTATATATAGATATATACATATGATGTTTATTCATATGCATTAAATTTAATGTATTTATGTCATTAGTCTTGAGGTTCCTCACTGTTTCTCCTTCATCTTTTTTTTTCTGAGGTGGAGTCTTGCTCTGTCCCCTGTACTAGGGTGCAATGGCACAATCTCGGGTCACTGCAACCTCTGCCTCCTAGGTTCAAGTGATTCTCCTGCCTCAGCCTCCTGAGTAGCTGGACTACAGGTACCAGCTACCATACCCAGCTAATTTTTCTTTCTTTCTTTTTTTTTTTTTGAGACGGAGTTTCGCTCTTGTTACCCAGGCTGGAGTGCAACGGCGCGATCTCGGTTCACCGCAACCTCCGCCTCCTGGGTTCAGGCAATTCTCCTGCCTCAGCCTCCTGAGTAGCTGGGATTACAGGCACGCGCCACCGTGCCCAGCTAATTTTTTGTATTTTTAGTAGAGACGGGGTTTCACCATGTTGACCAGGATGGTCTCGAATTCCTGACTTTCGGTCATCCGCCCACCTCAGCCTCCCAAAGTGCTAGGATTACAGGTATGAGCCACCGCGCCCGGCCTCCCCTTCATCTTTTGCTGATTTTTTCCCCCTAACTCCGAATCCTATAACCTCTTAGCCCAATCCAATCTTAACTATATTAGAAGTAAAATACTATCTTTTCTTTTCTTTTTATTTATTTATTTTTTGAGAGGGAGCTTCACTTTGTCGCCCAGGCTGGAGTGCAGTGGCGTGATCTTGGCTCACTTCGACCTCCGGCCCCTTAGGTTCAAGCAATTCTCCTGCCTCAGGCTCCCCAGTAGGTAGGATTATAGATGCCTGCCACCACACCTGGCTAATTTTTTTGTATTTTTAGTAGAGACAGGGTTTCACCATGTTAGCCAGGCTGGTCTCGAACTCCTGACTTCAGGTGATCCATCCGCCTTGGCTTCCCAAAGTGCCGGGATTACAGGTGTGAGCCACTATGCCCAGCAATACTGTCTTTTCATTACACAGTTAGGCCCTGACAATTGATCATTTCAAAAGACATGATATATGACATAAATAATGATGTTATAGTCTTAACATCACATTAAAATCCCCTTCCTAACACAGAAAACGAAAAACGAGCTGTTCTAACAACTTATATAGGCAACATAGCTACTGGAAAGGACCTGAATAGTAACTTCAGTGAGACATTCAACAGGATTTAATGCCAACAAACACTGCACATAATTGAAGACAGACTCCATGAACTAGCAAGTCACACATGATATGAAATATTATAAAGAACCTCTTTCATACAAGCTATAGTCCTGGCATAGGCAATGAAATAAAGAAGCCAGTTCTAATACAGATTTTAGATTTAACAAATTGACACAAAGAACACTCCTGGCATTTATAGTCTAGGGACTCAGTAGTGCCAGGGCCTGACATTGTGAGAATTTTCTTGAGTTAAATAAAAAAAGACAAAAGAAAAAACACACGAAAAGGCATCCCAGGCTGGGTGTAGTGGCTCATGCCTGTAATCTCAGCACTTGAGAGGCCAAAGCAGAGGACTGCTTGAGCCCAGGAGTTTGAGACCAGCCAGGGCAACACAGTGAGACCTCGTCTCCATAAAAAAATAAAAGGAAAACACATTCCAGCAACCAACTGTCTTAAATCTCCTGAGAACCAGTTCCCTAAGAGTGTATTAAAGAAAGAAAAGCAAAAAACTGGTATAATAATTTGTATTAATTTCAAAATTCATTTATAAAGCACATAGCCACTCTCATATTACTGGAAATAGATTTAAAAAAGAAAAAAGAAAAACAGTTTCCAGAAAGAACTTTGTCACCAAGTAACAGAAGTCTTATTCTGACAAAGTCAGCGTCCAGGACTCTGTCATAAGGAAATTGGAAAAATCAATTGATGACATCATAAAAATGGAAAAAATTAAAAACAGTCAACAATAGGGGAATGTTTAAGTTATGGTATAAACATGATGTTAAACAACAGAAATATACAAAAAAAAAGAAAAAATGAACATTGAAATGTTTTGAAAAGAATGATGAAATATTTTTAATGACAGGAAAATCATCACAACATTAAATGGGAAAAGCAGGTAAGTGCAATGTGACCAATTATGGGATAATATGTATATATGTGCAGGAGAAAAAGAGACTAGAAGAAAATATACCAAAATATTAATAGTTTTACCCATGGATTGTGCGGTTACAGGATTAGAGAATGATTTTTCGCTTTTTCTACATAGATTTCTTATATAGGTTTCCTGCAACTATATATTGCACTCTATAATAGTGTATTTAAAAATTTTTGCATAAAAAGGAAATGATGGAGAAAGATGGAGAAGTAAAATTGCATGTAATACAAGTTCGGCTCTTATTTGCTAACTGACACAGAGTAAAGTCTTTGCATTTTTGAAACACTGAAAAATAAACTTCATACATATTCCTTAAGGAGAAATACATCTGAAATACTTAAACAACATTCTAGGAAAGTATGCTATAAAAACAAAAGATGACCTTATTACACTGAAAGTTGAACTGAAGCCGGATGTGGTGGCATGGTGGCTCATGAGGTCAGGAGTTCAAGACTAGCTTGAACAAGATGGTGAAACCCCATCTCTACTAAAAATACAAAAATTAGCTAGGTGGAGTGGTGGGTGTCTGTAATTTCAGCTACTTGAGAGGCTGAGGCAGGAGAATTGCTTGAGCTGGAATGTGGAGGTAGCAGTGAGCCAAGATCCCACCACTGCACCCCCAGATTGAGAGATAGAGCAAGACTCTGTCTCAAAAAAAAAAGTTGAACTGAAAAACAGAGGCAGGTGTGCAGGGGGAAGGAAATAACCTATAAAAAATTTTGTTTAAATCTGTGTGTTATGGGAAAGTTGAGGGCCTTCTGTCTATTAATAGTTCATCAATAAGTCCACTGAGTATACAGAACCTTTACATAGACGATTGTAGTTTTGTAGTCTACCTTTTCATGACAAAGGAAACTTTTGAACAGTAATTAAAATAAAGGAAAATCATTTAAGATTATTCTAGATGAAATTACAATTATTTACTTTAAAATTTCCCTACCTACTTGTTAAAGCTCTCAGACCATGACGCTTTGGTTTTATAGGAAGTCCTCCAGGGCTACTCCTTGGTACCTGAAAGTGTGCACCATTTTCTTTCTTTCTTTTTTTTTTTTTTGAGATGGAGACTTGCTTTGTCATCCAGGCTGGAGTGTGGTGGCGTGATCTTGGCTCACTGCAAACCTCCACCTCCTGGGTTCAAGCAATTCTGACTTAGCCTCACAAGTAGCTGAGATTATAGGCATCTGCCACCACACTCAGCTAATTTTTGTATTTTTAGTAGAGATGGGGTTTCACTATGTTGGTCAGACTGGTCTTGAACTCCTGACCGCAGGTGATCCACCCACCTTGACCTCTCAAAGTGCTGGGATTATAGGCATGAGCCACCGTGCCCAGCAATGTGCACTATTTTCATCCCCAGTATAGCAGTATTTTCAAATCTGTTCCTTCTGGGATTAAACCCTCCTCTTCTCAATCCCTCAGACAATGAATGTAATATTGGTAACCTAGAGAGCTCCGTTTCCTGATTTCTCCCTCCCTCCAAAAGCTTTTGATACCATGGATGTAAAACTACTTCCAATGATTCATAAAAGAAGGAATTGTAAATGTGTGAGCTGATTTCTTTACACATATTTATAAAAACAATCTATTTTGACCTGAAAATGGTACCACCTCAACACACTAGATGTACATAGAATATGCCCTTTTATAGGCTTCACTCTATAAACTCCCCATGATAAAAATAAGATTAAAAAAAATCCATACCTGACTAAGAAGTTGTCCATGAAAAATATTATTTACAACATTCAGAACTTGTTTGATAAGTTTCCTTTGAGAAGTGGGGATAAGAGCCGGTAAACTGGTACCAGTTGTCTCTAATTCATGTTGTATTTTATCTAAAAGTTCACAAAGAAATTCCTGAGCATCTTGTTGGGCATAACCCCGAAAGGCAGGAATGAGTCTCCACACCGAGTGTAGCATAGCAAATGGTGAGACCAAGGCCCACTTTCCAGACCACATGACTTGGAACAAAGTATGCAATTCATGACAAAGAGAAATGTACTGTGAAGTTGGCTCCCTTGGCTGAATAAGTTCCATCTTTCTACCTTTTGATGCTCCACCACTGAGTCCTGATGACAAACTTGAATGTCTGGAGCGAACAAAACCTGTATCTTTTTCTTGACATTCATTCATTTGATATACTACTGTATCAGTGACTGGTGGATGCTTATAAGATCTTGTCTTCTCACTAGCAGTCACAGCCAGCCATTGGTTCAGATCAAGCTTTAAAAAACATTGCCGAAAAATAAGTAAATGACTCAACACCTGAAGAACAGAATTCATATAGCAAGTGTTTCCCAAATTTCTCAATCCTGTTACACCAGGAGTTACTATTGGCCTTCGTTTAACTGAAGAGTCACTGACTTCTTTAGATCTTTCATCTTCTGAGGTAGAGACTACTTTATCTTTTGCTGGTGATGCTGGAGTCTGTGCTGACCCCTCAAGGGGAACTATTTCTATTATGGTTGACTGAGCAAGCCCCTGTAAACGTAAACTCTTTCTTGGAGGCATACTTTCCAATTCTGCTTTAACTTGATACTCTAATTCTTGCTGTCTTTTCTTTACTTCTCTTTTTACGACTATTTTTTCCTGAAATTGTTCTTCTTGCCTTTTTCTTCCAATGGGTGATTGTTCAAACCATGTTCGAAAGATTTTACCCATTAGGATCCTTCTCCTGTGCCAAAGAGCAGCATACATTTGATCTTCATTTTGAAGCAGAGATTGGGCATCATCATGTAAGAAATAAGAATCATCACCTGTACCCATGGACCGTAAAACCCTCCCACTGTGAGTTGTGCAGTGATAATTTTGACTTTTGATTGCACTTAATGTAATTCGCAGTAACTTCAGGTCTCCAGTTGTATTATCATTAAAAACATAATCATCACAAAGGTAACAAAAAACATACATCTCATTCACCTCCAGTGCAACAGGATGACTGCTTTCTTGAAAGTGCTTGAGTGCATGCTCTTCAATATATCTTCCGCAGGCAACATGGGAGCAGCTGAGGCAAGCCCAAATGGACTCGGTTGTGTTGCAGTCCACGCAGTGCCATTTCTGAGGGTCGAGGATGGAGTGGTCTTGAGCAAGCTGCAACTGCCCAACATGTTTGCACTTATCCATTGTTAGCATTTATTTAGCCGAGCTGAGAAACACATAATCCAAACAAGTCTGTATTCACCACATTTGAAGCATCTGAAAACTAAACAGAACAATGTCAAGTGTTACTAAAAACAAGATGCAAATATTTTTCATGAGGTGTTTTCTCAAGTATAATAAAGATTTGTATCCTCTGTTCCCGATTTCTAGGCTGCTTATCATAACACCATTGGCAGTTCTTACCTTTCCCTTGCTCTAGATGTCCCTAATCTCACATCCACCTTGCTCTGAAAGCATAGACATTTCACTTTCTGTTTTAATTTTTAATTTAATTTAATTTTATTTGAGATGGAGTCTCGCTCTATTGCCCAGACTGGAGTGCAATGCAAGATCTTGGCTCATTGCAACCTCCGCCTCCTAGGTTCAAGCGATTCTCCTGCCTCAGCTTCCTGAGTAGCTGAGATTATAGGCGCCCACCACCACGCTCAGCTACTTTTTCTGTAGTTTTAGTAGAGATGGGGTTTAGCCATGTTGGTCAGGCTGGTCTTGAACTCCTGACCTTGTGATCCGCCAGCCTTGGCTTCCCAAAGTGCTGGGATTACAGGCGTGAACCACTGCCCCAGGCTGACGTTTCACTTTCTCTGAGTCTCCTTTAACAACTTTTGTTTTTAATTTTCTGCCACCATCTAGTGGTGAAAAATGGGTAGTAATCACTTTCCACTGGAATAGCTTAGGATCTATCCTTTTTACCCAGTAGTCTGAGGGCAATTTCCAAAACTACATTTTTTTTCTTTTTTTTTTTTTTGAGACAAAGTCTTGCTCTGTCGCCCAGGCTGGAGTGCAGTGGCACCATCTCAACTTACTGCAACCTCTGCCTCCCTGGCTCACATCATTGTTGTGCCTCAGCTTCCCAAGTGGCCGGGATTACAGGCGTGTGCCACCATACTTGGCTAATTTGTTTTTTGTATTTTTAGTAGAGACAGGGTTTTGCCATGTTGCCCTGGCTGGTCTCAAACTACTGGGCTTGGGTCATCCACCTGCCTCAGCCTCCCAAAGTGCTGGGATTACAGGCATGAGCCACTGCTCCCAACCCTTTTTCTTAGAGACTGGGGTTGTCAAGACCCAGATATATCTCACTAATATTTATAAACATTCTGAACCCCATGCTGAGTTAATAAAGCATAATCAAAGATGAAACAGTGAGTCTTAAGGCAGAAAAATGTAGATTTGAATTCTACCTTTGCCACACTGTTAAATGTATGGTTTTGAGCAAAGCTTTTAACTTCTCTAAACCATCTGTAAAAGAGAGAAAATCATACCAATTTCAATTGAACTGTTGAAGAATTGAGACACAATATTTATCTGACACATGGTAAATGCTCAATAAATGGTAGTTTTAACTGTAGCTATAGTGAACAAATCTTAATACCCTATTCAAATAAATCATATTAGATGTTCTATTTAATTACCATTAAACTTGTTTTTTTTCCATTTAGTCAATCAATAATTATCTTTCATTCATGGCTCTATACCATACTCTGAGACTGAACAGACATGATTGTTGGCTTTAGGGAAAGAGAAAGACAGAAGTGGAGAATGTGCTTTTGTATTTGAATATTCTCAGGAACGTACAAAATGAAATGAAGAGAAAAAAAGGAAGAATATGAAGTGGGTAGCAGTAAGCTTTTATTACATTCTGGCAGGCCTAAACCTATCTGAAATTATAAGCTCATTTAAAAAAAGCTTATGTGATTTTTTGACCCAGAAATTGTTCCTTTATCAAAGTCAGGAACACTTCTGCTGTAAGTTATTTACATGTAATCAACAGAAATCTTATTTAAAAAGTAGTGATTACAAAACACTTTTTTTCATTGGTTTAATACAAATTGAAGACAAATTTCAGGGTTTGAGTGGAGGCCTAGTTACAAAACACTAAAAACATCCTATGTATCATGACCAAGGCATTAAATTGTTAAGGGCAGTTGAAACTGTAAATTTCAATAGTACCTGCAAGTGCCACCTCTAGGGCCTTAGGAAAACTGCAAAAGCAGTTGGTTTTTGGCTCCTTCCTACCTCTTTTTGTAAAATCTAGTCATCGTTCCTTAATTTTTAGGTATCCCAACTCTCACATCTCCCTCCCCCACCTCTCCTCCCCCACCCCAACCTCTCTTTCTTTCTGACAGGGTCTTGCTCTTTCACCTAGGCTGGACTGCAGTGGTGCAATCTCAGATCACTGCAACCTCTACCGCCCAGGTTCAAGCGATTCTCCCATCTCAGCATCCTGGGTATATGAGACCACAGGTATGTGCCACCACACCCCACTAATTTTTATATTTTTAGTAGAGACAGAGTTTCGCCATGTTGCCCAGGCTGGTCTCGAACTCCTGGCCTCAAGCAATCCACCCGCCTAAGCCTCCTAAAGTGCTAGGATTACAGGCATGAGCCACCATGCCCGGCCCCCATCTTCACATGTTTCAAGTGCACATTTTAAATTTACTTTTCTCTCTCTCAAAATTTCCAGAGATTTAAAGTCTGGTTGAATATGGTATTTTATTAGAACACCTAGGATTTGATAATAGTTGCTAATGGCAAAATTGAGACATTAGTGATTAATATATTCCATTATCCCATATCTTTCTATACTGAGGCAAGAAACCTTGGAGTCATCCTTGACTCTCTCTAAATCAATCCTTCAAGAAAAATGGTTGGCTCCATCTTCAGAATAGATGGAGAATCTGACTCCTTAGTACCTCTACTGCCACCAATCTGATCCAAGCTACAATCAAGTCTTAGCTGGATTACTGCAGTAAGGCCCCACATGGCCTCTCCACTTCTGTCCTGACTGCCACCAAGTCTACTCTCAACACACAGTAGCACGGTCTGCATCTAGACCTAGACAACCACTTTAGGGAGCTCTTGCTGTGGCCCTCCTCCATTAACACATAGTCAGCAAGGCCAAGGGCATGTGGCCACCTGAGGTCTGCATACACCAGCAACTCCCCTTCTAGAACTACTCGCTGGTACCGGGGACTCAGAGAATTACTTTTCCCAATCATCCCCAAGCTTGCTTCTAGGGCCTATGGGCAACATAGAGCCACTGAAGAAATCTGTAGAGGAGAATGATATGATCAGATCTGTGGGTTACAGAGGGATCTGAATTACAAAGAGCTCTGGAGAAGGGACAGGTGATTAAGAGAGGCTAAGTGTCCAGAAATAATAACGCAATTAAAGCTGTAGCAGTTTTGAAGAAGGGGGCAGAGTAGAATTAGTGCTTAACAAACACTGGTTGAGAGAACTGATTCAATTCGGAGGTTAAAGGAAGAATCTAGGGCTCTGTATTACCTTTTATTCAGTTACACATGTTATTGGCAAATTATAGAAAATAATTATTAGTTCAACATCCTTACAGGCTCACGCCTGTAATCCCAGCACTTTGGGAGGCTGAGGTGGGCAGATCACGAGGTCAAGAGATTGAGACCATCCTGGCCAACATGGTGAAACCCCGTCTCCACTAAAAATACAAAACTTAGCTGGGCATGGTGGCACGCGCATGTAGTCCCAGCTACTTGGGAAGCTGAGGCAGGAGAATCTCTTGAACCTGGGAGGCGGAGGCTGCAGTGAGCCAAGATCACGCCACTGCACTCCTGCCAGGCAACAGAGCAAGACTCTGTCTCAAAACAAACAAACAAGAATATCCTTGCAGAGAATGCCAGCATTTACTCTCAAAAAAGATCATTTTGTTCCAAAATTTTAAACAGGTACAATGAGTTAACAACTTACACAACATTCAGAAAAGGCTCCATAGAAAAAACCCTGGTGTGAATATATACATTTATTCTGAGGTTATCTCTGGGTAATGGGACTGCAAATTACTGTGCTTTCTTTATTCATCCATACTTTCAAAATTGTAAAAATAATAAAATAAGTTTTAAATAAAAACAGCTCAGATAGTGTTATGTATGTGCTAAATTATACACGAGCCTCTTTACTCCTTTCTCTACTCTGCAAATACATTCCCTTGAATATAAAAAAAGTGCCCATTTCATTGAAGCTGTTGCTAAAAAAAATCTAGATGATAGCAAAGTACTTGGCCTTCAATAGGAAGTGGCATCTATAATTGAATACATGATTCTACTTGACACAAAACTGTGAAAAGGGTGAAATCTTGATTAGATGTCATCTATCTGAGAGACTAATTATGGTAGAAGAGAGGTATTACAGTAGAATGGTTAGAGAGCACCCCTGGAATCTAAATCCCCGAGTTTAACACTTGACAGGATTTACTATGTGACCACAATTATGTGTTACATACCTCAGTTTTCTTATCTGTAAAGTAACAGTGGTAATAATACCAATAGGGTTGTTGAGGGAATTAATTAGAACAATTTCTGCCCTTAATAATATGGCCCTCAGTACATCTTAGCTGCCAATTGTAACAAAGTAATAATAAATTATTATTATAAATGCTAGTTTCCTTCTAGTTGATCACTGTTAGCCAGAGGTTCCATCTTCTCAGTCAAATGTGTACTAAGCCCAACTAAGGTGCTAATAGATAATCAAGATGCTAGCTAAGGACTAAGGTCTGACCTCTCCCAGGGGTATTTGCATTTTAAAAGGGGGTCTCTTAAAGATAAAATCTTTTTACAAATAGAAATATGTGAAACCAGAATAGTGGAATGGCAGATCATGAGATTAATATTTTAGGGCAGGGGGCCCATTTATCCTATTTATGAAAGAAACCAGTAGCGGGTGGACAACAAAGCCAGGGGCAGGGTGGAAAGCAGGAGCTAAGAGCCAGGCCACTGTCACCAGAGATCTCCAGTTTGTGCTCCAGCCTGGAGCTGAAGCGCAGACAGTTACTAGGGTATCCCCAAAGGGGCCTCATCACGCAAAGATCTAAGATCTTGGAAAAAAGAAAGGAGGATGGGAGTATTTTCTTGACACTTCCTATTTTCCTCCACTGGGTTCAGAGCACCTCTTTTCATTTGCTAATCCACTGCTGTGAAGCTATGCATTAACTCTGGCACCAGCAGACTGGATATATAAATTTTGGCAATGTATTCATTTTAAAGAGGTATTACCTAAAAAAACGTTTTTATATCCCTGATGCGGATTCTGATAAAATATTACCTGTACCCGTATAATAGCACCATACAGATAGGATGCTTGGAATGAAATCTATAAGAATTAAAACTATCTGTGCTATCATTCTTATGCATTTAAAAAATGTTTCACACTTGAAATTCAAATTAGTAGCTATCAAATGGCTTTTTTTTTAAAAAAAACTTTTCATTTTTTCAGTGTGAATTGTCAATAAAATGGCTTTTTAAAAACCAAGTATACTATTTTCATTTTAAAGACAGATATACTTACAAATATTCTAAAAGCTTTTTATCATTCTTCAGTGCAAAAAGACAATAACAAATTTAATCTGTTCAAAGAAAGCCATTCAAGCTCTTAATATTTTTCATCTTTTCATACCTATGACTGCGCATGCATTTTAAAAGTTCCCGTCAGCAAATCTCTAAAGTTAAATAATTGTATTTGACTTATTGAAAGCTAATTTTATGTAGAATTAGTATATCATTAAAGCATTTATTAAACAAAAAGCAAAAAGGATTAGAAGAGAAATAAAACAGATGATCTTATAAGGGATTTGTAATCAATGGTTTATATCAAACTCCAAAATCAAATAAGATCATAGGTAATATATTTAACTTGTAACAGTGCAACAGTACAAAACTGCTTATATTCACCACAGTGAGGGCTCTCTGAAATGAATTTTTTTCTTTTCCTTTTTTTTTTGAGATGGAGTTTTGCTCTTGTTGCCCAGGCTGGGATCACTGCAACCTCCACCTCCAGGGTATAAAAGCGATTCTCCTGTCTCAGCCTCCCGAGTAGCTAGGATCACAGGCATGCACTACCATGCCTGGCCTTTTTCTTTTTTTTTTTTTTCAGAGGCAGGGTTTCTTTATGTTGGTCAGGCTGGTCTCAAATGCCTGACCTTAGGTGATCCACCCACCTTGGCCTCCCAAAGTGCTGGGATTACAGGTGTGAGCCACCATGCCCAGCCTTTTTTTTTTTTTTTTTTTTTTTTTGCATTTTTAGTAGAGATGAGGTTTCACCCTGTTGGCCAAGCTGGTCTCGAAGTCCAGACCTCAGGTGATCTGCCTGCCTCGGCCTCCAAGAATGCTAGGATTACAGGTGTGAGCCACCATACCAGGCCCCAAAAATTAATTTCTATTTACTCAAATTATAGCCCTTTGTAACCTACAACCCAGGGTTTAGCATGTAGCATAATACCTTCCTGTTCTATTTTCATAGCTCTTCAAACCTCTTCTGATAATGAACTCATCCTACAGAGGTTCCAGCAGGGGTTTGATCATGAGTTCTACAGGGCTGACCACCCAGACTTTATCCTTAGCCCTAACCTTTCTGAGCCAGTCTCAGGCGCAACCCAAAGTCAGCTTACCTATACATCTTACCTTCTCAGAATTAGCTTTTCCTGTGATGGTATTTTCCTCTGACGGATACTATATTATCATTCTAGGACCTATGCTAAAAATCTTAAGGGTTTTCTTTACTCTTCCCTCCCATCTTTTCCACTCCTGTGTACTTAGGGTTATTGTTCCCTAAGTCTCTATGCTTTTCATTTCCACAGCCATCACTCTCATGGATTTTATTACATTGTTCCTGGAAAACAATAGTTTGGTAGCCTCAAAACTTGTCTCCCATCATCTGGACTCTCTCCTCCATACTATCCCACCAAATAACCTTCAAGTTTGCTTTGAGCCTTTAACTCCTTTTTAAATTATATATATAATTTTAACTTCCTTATTATGAAATCAAAACACTAATAAAAAAAAAAAAAGCAAAACACATTCATTACAGAAAAATTGGGAAAGAGAACAAAAACATTTCCCCCAATCTCACCATACAGAAGCAGTAGTTTAAAAAATTTGTTTTCGGCCGGGCGCAGTGGCTCACGCCTGTAATCCCAGCATTTTGAGAGGCTGAGGCGGGTGGATCACGAGGTCAAGAGATCGAGACCATCCTGGTCAACATGGTGAAACCCCGTCTCTACTAAAAATACAAAAAATTAGCTGGGCATGGTGGCGCGTGCCTGTAATCCCAGCTACTCAGGAGGCTGAGGCAGGAGAATTGCCTGAACCCAGGAGGCGGAGGTTGCGGTGAGCCGAGATCGTGCCATTGCACTCCTGCCTGGGCGACGAGAGCGAAACTCCGTGTCAAAAAAAAAAAAAAATTGTTTTATCTTTTTAAAATTGTAGTAAAATACACATAACAAAATGTAACTTAACCATTTTTAAGTGTACAGTGTAGTGGGGTTACATTTACTTTGTTGCACAACCATCCATTACCTAACTCCATCTTGCAAAACAATCTCTGTGCCTAATGGGCACAATATCAACCCATTCCCCGCTCCCCTCAGCTTGTGTGAGCCTTTAACGCTTATTACTTAAAATTCCCCAACAGGCTGGGTGTGGTGGCTCAACCCTGTAATCCCAGTACTTTGGAAGGCCGAGGCAGGTGAATCACCTGAGGTCAGGAGTTCGAGAGCAGCCTGACCAACATGGAGAAACCCCATCTCTACTAAAAACAAAAAACAAAATTAGCCGGAGGTGGTGGCACATGCCTGTAATCCCACCTACTTGGGAGGCTGAGGCAGGAGAATCACTTGAACCTGGGAGGCGGAGGTTGCGGTAAGCCGAGATTACGCCATTGCACTCCAGCCTGGACAACAAGAGTGAAACTCTGTTTCCAAAAAAAAAAACATATCCTCCATTGGTGCCCTGTAGTCCAATAATGCAGGGGCTTTTGAACTTTGAGACTGAAGAATTTTTACCTCACACCCCAGTAAATAGGTAACACACACACTCCGAAACAAAAACCTCACAAACAATCCTTAAAAGAATAATGTATTCTGGGCCGGGCATGGTGGCTCACGCCTGTAATCTCAGAACTTTGGGGGACCAAGACAGGTGGATCACTTGAGGTCAGGAGTTCAAGACCAGCCTGGCCAACATGGTGAAACCCCATCTGTACTAAAAACACAAGAAATTAGCCAGGCGTTAGTGATAGATGCCTGTAATCCCAGCTGCTTGGGAGGCTGAGGCAGAATTGCTTGAACCTGGGAGGCAGAGGTTTCAGTGAGCTGGGATCACACCACTGCACTCTAGCCTGGGCGACAGAGTGAAACTCTGATTAAAAAAAAAAAAAAAAAAAAAAAAGAAGAAGAATGAATTCTGGTTGGGCACAGTGGCTCATGCTCAGAATACAAACTCCCAGCACTTTGGGAGGCCAGGGTGGGCAGACTGCTTGAGAGCTCAGGAGTTCAAGACCAGCCTGGGCAACATGGATAAACAAAATATGCAAAAATTACCTGGCATATAGTTGTGTGTGCCTATAAGCCCAGCTACTCAGGAGGCTGAGGTGGGAGGATCACCTGAGCCTGGGGAGGTTGAGGCTACAGCGAGCCATGATGGTGCCACTGCACTGCAGCCTCGGCAACAGAGCAAGACCCTGTCTTCAAAAAACAAAAAAGAATAATGTATGCTGATATTTCCTGTTTCATTTTAAAAATGCTGATTGCAAGTAATTTCATATTAGCAGTTGTGTATCTATTTCAATAAAAACATATACATTTGTTAGTCTTGCTTTCACAATTCTCCACAGATTCTAACCTCTCTTCGCCTTATTACCCTTCTACCTGTCATGTGCATGCCAGCCAAATAGTCAGCCCCAGCTAATTTCCAGAACTCATCTTCATTCTCCAAGGTCCAACTCCTTCATAAAGTCTTTTTGGTTGAAAATAATATCTTCTCGGCTGGGCGCGGTGGCTAACGCCTGTAATCCCAGCACTTTGGTAGGCTGAGGCGGGTGGATCACTTGAGGTCAGGACTTTGAGACCGGCCTGACCAACATGGTGAAACCCCATCTCTACTAAAAATACAAAACCAGCCGGGCATGCATGGTGGTGCACACCTGTAATCCCAGCTACCTGGGAAACTGAGGCACGAGAATCACTTGCGAGGCAGAGATTGTAGTGAGCTGGGATCACGCCATTGCACTCCAGGCTGAGCAACAAGAGTGAAGCTTCATCTCAAATAATAATAATAATATCTTCTCCTCTAACTTTTTTTTTTTTTTTTTTTTTAACACAGGGTCTTACTCTGTCACCCAGGCTAGACGACAGTGGCGTGATCTTGGCTTACCGCAACCTCTGCTGTTGCAGGCTCAAGTGATCCTCCCACCTCAGTCTCCTAAGTAGCTGGGATTACTGGCGGATGCCACCATGTCTGGCTAACTCTTATATTTTTTGTAGAGATGGGATTTCACCATTTTGCCCAGGCTGGTCTCAAACCCCTGGCCTCAAGTGATCCTCCTGCCTTGGTCTTCCAAAATGCTAGGATTACAGAAATGAGCCACTATGCCCAGCCTTCTCTAATTTCTTAAAATACTTTGGATTGTGCCAACATTATGCCACTTGCCAAATGTGAATCCTTGTGTTATTTATGTGTGCACACATCCTTACTCTACCACCTAATTGTTGGGTAGGCTCCTTATGGTCAAGAAAAGACTATATCCCAAACGTCATCTTTTCACCTAAAACTTCTCTCAGGGCTTTAAGAAGACTGTATAGCTATATAGCCATATTGTTTCAGGCTACCAAACTCTTGGAGCAACCAATTAGCATTAACTGCAGGTCATTCTCTTTATGATATTTGAATCCAAGGTCGAAAACAGGCCAGGTGCAGTAGCTCATGCCCATAATCCCAGCACTTTGGGAGGCCAAGGTCGGTGGATCACCTGAGGAGTTTGAGATCAGCCTGGCCAACATGGTGAAAACCTGTCACTACTAAAAATACAAAAATTAGCTGGCCGTGGTGGTGGGCACCTGTAATCTCAGCTACTGGGAGGCTGAGGTGGGTGAATCACAAGGTCAGGAGTTCAAGACTAGCTTGACCAATATGGTGAAACCCCATCTCTACTAAAAATACATTAGTTGAGCATGGTGGCACATACCTATAATCCCAGCTACTCAGGAGGCTGAGGCAAGAGAATCGCTTGAACCTGGGAGGCGGAGGTTGCAGTGAGCTGAAATCGTGGCCCTCCACTCTGGCCTTGGTGAAAGAGCAAGACTCTGTCTCAAAAAACAAACAAACAAAAAAAAAACAAAAAAAGCAGAGGTTGAAAACAGTAAGTCCTGCTGGGCACGGTGGTTCACACCTGTAATCCCAGCACTTTGGGAGGCTGAGGTGGGTGGAGACCAGCCTGGCCAATATGGTGAAACCTTGTCTCTACTAAAAATAAAAAAATTAGCCAGGCATGGTGGTGCACGCCTGTAGTCCCAGCTACTCTGGAGGCTGAGGCAGGAGAGTTGAACTTGGGAGGCAGAAGCTTCAGTGAGCAGAAATCATGCCACTGTATTCCAGCCTGGGTGACAGAGAGACACTGCCAAAAAAAAGAAAGAAAGAAAGAAAAAAAACAGTAAGTCCCAAACTGGGCAACATAGCAAGATCTTGTCTCTAGTTTAAAAGAGGGATGTTTTTCCAGCAATATAGTGAGCTCTCATCACTATTAAAATAATTTTTAAAAATCCACATGTGGCAATACATGCCTATAGTCCCAGTTACTTGAAAGCTACAAGAATCACTGAAAAATCAGAAGGGTAGCTAAATTTTTTTACTTCAAAAATGAACATTCTACTGTAAATTTGTTATCTTTGACATAATAAACTTTTCAGCCAGCCACTCCCTTTCTACCTCAGTTTATTAAGACACATTGAAAGAAAGCATGGAAAGGGACTATACAGCTGTAGGCCCTGGAGGTTCTTACAAGAGGGTATCAGGTACCAAAGGTCAATGGCATGAATAATGTAATATAGATCTAATTGGTATAATTAGTAACTCAATTTTCCGATTCCTTCTTTAAAAAATGTTTTAATAAGGCCGGGTGCAATAGCTCACGCCTATAACCCCAGCACTTTGGGAGGCCGAGGCAGGCAGATCATCTGAGGTAGGGAGTTCAAGACCAGCCTGACCAACATGGAGAAACCCCGTCTCTACTAAAAATGCAAAAAATTAACTGGGTGTGGTGGCGCATACCTGTAATCCCAGCTACTCGGGAGGCTGAGGCAGGAGAATCGCTTGAACCTGGGAGGCGGAGGTTGCGGTGAGTGCCTGAGCAACAAGAACGAAACTCCATCTCAAAACACAAAAAACAAAAAAACCACAACAATTTATGTCAGGAAGTTACCATGAAGAATAAACATCAAAAAACAAACAAAACCAAAAAAAAAAAAAAAAAAAAAAAAAAACAGCCAAATTAAATTACTATTTAATAAAGTCACAGAATGAGGGAAATGGCTAAAATGCATTCCTAAAAAGAATTAATGTATACAGCTGTGTAGTGTGAGAAAATAAAGAAAAAAAGAATCTATATGTTAAAATCTGAATAGACACTGAGATAATATTTTCATTCACTATGAAGAAGCTTCCCCTCCATAGCTCATTCGTAGTCAAATAATCATCATACGATATTTACATTTTATATCTTAGTGTCTTACAATCAGAATTTTATAAATATTAAGCTATTTCTAAAATAGCCGCAATTTTATAAACATTAAGATTGTTTAAAGTCTTGAAAGACCACAAGCTAAATCTAAACTTCTTAACATGGCACATAAAAGCCTTTAAACTTTGGAACAATATATACTTTTCTACTCTCATATACTATGAACCACTTTTCAAACATCTTTTGTTAAGATGTTTTTAACAAATCTTACTGTGAATGTTTACTTTTTAAAACTCTTCATAATTGGGATACAAACTATTTTCATAAGAAATGGGCATGCATATTTTACACAAACACATATACATTCTACCTCTATTAAAGAAAGAAGAAATACAAGTACCACTGGGCATAAAATAGAATAAATTTTAAAATAAAAGTGTCACAGCAAGCATCTCATTAAAAAAAAAAAATCTTAAAATCTCCTAAAGGGAGAATATGTTGACTATTTTAATGAAGATAATTTCTGTAACAAAACATTTTTCTTTAAACAGTAACAAATAATCTAAACAGATCCCCTATAGGCTATTAAAAGTTGTATGATTTTTTATTTTCCATAATAAAAGATAGGAGGAAATGGTCGATAGAAAGTAGGCCTTAGGAATTACTAACCACCACAATGCATTTGAATAAAAATGTAAACAACTTTACCCATAGTTTGTAGTAATTAGGGTAAATCTTACCCACTCGTATAAGTAGTTTTCCATTTTCCATTTACTTCACGGAACCACCATAGTACTTTATCCTCTTAAGAAATGTTTGTAAAATGCCAAAGGTCAAGCATAGTGCTTGGTACACAGAAAGGGGTTCAATATTTTTGAATGAACAAATTACTCAACGAATGAACACAATGGGCTCTCAAACCCTCCCTACTCCCTCTTAGGTTTGCTATTATGTCCATTATGTGCTTTGGCACCTCTCCATGTCAATCATGATGTATTTCCTTTCCTTTATCCCTAGAAAGGCTCTGGTTATTCTTTCTTCCTTTAGAGATCTAGAATCTATAATTACCCTGATCTCGCTTGAAACTCATTAAACAATAAAGGACACTTTTCCCTTGGGCCTTCCTCATGTCTCTAACATGCCTCTCCTGAAGCAGAGATTGAATCTAGTTGAACACGTTGTAAGATAAAGCTCCTGAAAGCAATTTCTGCCTCCGGGTTATTTGAATTTCTCACCCCATCCTTACTTAACAAGTAATTTTGTTCCAAAACAGTTATCATCAGTGAGACATCAACATACTTACATGTCAATCTATTGCAGCTAACTTCATAACAATGGGAGAAACAGAAAAATACTAAGCATCCTATCGTGGGTCTCAAAAATTGAATTCAAATATTCTGTGTATAAAATGCCTAGACTCTGTCATTTCTAGGACATCTATGATCTAGCCTAATGAGTATATCGTTAGACTACAAAATAGCTTTTTTTTATGACGTGTAAAACTCCATTAAAAATGAATTCTTCCTAATAAAGTTTTCTATGGTGTCTAAAATTGCTGTGAATATCAGTTACACTTTTTACAATGATTTTTAGCCAGAAAGCCATTATTTGTAGAATCCTCATGTATTTCAGTTATTTGTCACCTATTTAGGCTGGGCCTAATAACAAAACTGTTCCCCATTACTGAATTCAGAGAATTATTCAGGCACATGATTTATTTCCTATCTTGATACTCCTGAGCCCATGCCCCAGCCTCTCGCTAATCTCCCTGGACCAGGCAACTCCATTAGAATCTGGCACCCACGTTTGTTCTGTCTTAACACTGCAGGAAGGACAGAAAACTTCAAAGCACTTTTTTTTTTCTTTTTTGGGCTACCAAGAAGCCAAACTTTTGTACTCTACCATTCAAAACCCCAATTCAACAAACTTTTACAGGGGTTTTCCCCCCATGTTAAGCAGTCAGGTACTAGAGATACACAAATAAAACACAGACTCTGCCTTCAAACAACCCAAAGAGCAGAAAATTCTCTTATGCAGAACCAAAACGCTGTAACAGTAAGATTCAAATGTGTAGAGGAGAAATTTGGTTGAGCGTATGACACTTTCTTTCTTTGTAGTACAGAAAAGATAAGTCTGTAGAAAAAGGAGAAAGACAACTAGGTAGAAAATTCATTTCAAATATCTAACCCAAATCTTCAACAGATTTTCCATTTTAAGTATTCCAAAAGGTGTATCATTGTATATTATACTAAATGTGGGTTCACTTATCACTTAAACTTTTTTGAGCTAAAAAATCTCAATTAACATTTGGGAAGAAAAAGAAGACTGATATACAAAGTAGTCAAAACATTTCAGCTTTCTAAACTGTATGCACTGGACTAATTTTTTGATATTAGAATATCTTCACATTTGAATTTGGATAGTCCACAGTGATAAATACTGGACTAAAAAATGTTACATCAAACATACGCAAAACTAATGGCTAGTACTAAAAACACTAGAATAAAGAGAGAAAACTTGCAAGTTCCAAAACGTTTAAAAGCTCTTTCAAATATCCCGAGATGCTGAATTAAGGACAAAACCTGATATGCTGAATTAAGGACAAAACGATTAGGGTTCCAAGAATACAAACTTTCATCTCTTTCAAGGCAACTGAATATTGAATCTCATTGAGATTATGAAATAAACATGCGCTTAACTCCTATTTGGCTTTCCGAACTTCACCACAGTGAACAGCCCGTTCTTTTTCCTTGTTTACAGCAAATGCTCGTTTTGAACACAACTCAAAATGGAATTCCAGGCCCCAAAAGTCACTTTCACCCCCACAGGCAGCTACTTAACAGATAATAAGGAATTCAAGTGCAGGACCTGAAGGTCTTATTTCCATGCTAATTTCACAATCCCCGTTTCTTTCCCAGATACAAAAATTAAGATTTAAAAGGTGGCGGGAGTGGGGGACTTGGGGGGTTGGTCTGAGGAAAAAAGTGAATTTCCCAACAATTCCTAAATGGTTTTGCTTCTAATATTAAAACAAAGAAATTATCCAGCTATCAGTAGAATTTAACAACAGCTGAAACTTGCATTTGAAACAATTACTATGTTTCACTTTCTTTCAACAGCTCAAACTTGCATATGAAACAATTACTATGTTTCACTTTCTTTTTTCCTGGGGGCAGGGGATGGTGTCTTACCTACTCTAAAAATTTAACATACTACCAGGTTCCCCTCCGCCCACACTGACAGGTTTCTTATCCCACATAATGAATTCAGTCACATGGCATTTCTTTCTCATGGAAGGCTATCGAGAATGGTTTTAGGAAGCGGATTTTCAAGCACTGGGATCTTAAGCTGCAGCAGGTGCCGGCAGCACTGGGACCGATCGATGGAGAGGAGGCAGGCAAGACGAGGGAAAGCGCATTCCTTCTAAACCAAGCGCCAGAACCACCCTCCCGAAGCGCCCCAGGGCTTAGAGCATCACCTCGCTGCAATCCCGGCGGCAGGGAGGATGCGGCTGGACCCGGGCAGTGCGTGCTCCACACATCGCCCAGCCCGCGCCAGCCCCGCGACGCTGGGGCCGGGGTCAGCGCGCAGCCCCTCCGCGCCCCCCAAGTCCTCGCCCGCGCCCCTTCTCCCCCAGCCCGCCCCTCCAGCCCGCTGCCCCATCTCCGGACACTCGTAAGGCGGCCGCCAGGACAGGGCCAGAGCGCCGCAGAACCCACCGAAACTTCCCAGGGGTGCCAATTCAAAAATCGCCGGACCCGCCGCCGCCGCCGCCGCCGCCGCGTGCCCCTCGGCTGGCTCCCCTCTGCGCGCCCGCAGCCCCCGTCTCCCCCTCCCTCAGGACCCCCCAGCGCCCCTCGCGGCGGGAACACGCCGCCAGGTGCCCACCGGCCCCGGGGGCCGCCGTCGCACGTCCGCTCCCGCAGGGGGCCCCACTCCGCCAATCGCCGCGGCCGCGCGCCCTCGAGCACACTCACCAGCCCGAGCTGGGGCGGCCATCTTGGCGCTCACCCCGGCCCCCAGTCCCCCGGTTCGGCGGCCGCGGAGACCCGGTCCGGCGGCTACGACAGCGGTGACGCGCGGCAGGCCCCGCCCCTCCCACAGCCCCTCCCCTCGCCGGCTCTGCGGGGACAGCAAGCGCTGCCTACCCGGGCGGGCTTCGCACCTGTGGTGGCCGTCGGGGCCGGGGAGGGTAAATCCAGTGTGCCCTGTGTGCCTGTGAGCCGCAGAATCATCCACGGACATCGTTAGTCCTTCCCCGAGTTTCTGTGATTTACACAGCGTCGAATTGTTTGGGAGAAACGCGTGCCACTTCCGTTATCTTTAAAGCCTTCCCCAATTCACTTGTATAGAAATTCTCACAGAAAACACTTCCTTCTTGAGATGACCCCTGGTGTAACTTTAGTGGCGATGACGGCTGTGAATTGGGCTTCCTTGCACATCAAAAAGGCGAGAGATGGTCCAGAACGGGAACAGGAAAGGCACTGCTATCCAGAACTGCCTAACCCGAAATTGCCCATTTAAATAATGAAGTAGATACCGAAAAGAAAGAATAAATAGATTAAGGAGGGGAAATCTTCCAGGCAAGTCAAGGCTGAGGTACCTGAAAGTTAATCCATTAATATTTATTGGATTCTTTGTGCTCAACTCTGAGCCAGATTGTTGTTTTTAACTGAACCTATACTCAATGATGCGCCAGTTCTATTTTGGCCACTCTGTGGAGTATTCTGAAAATGTAAAAACTCTCCAAGGAGAGCTTAAAAAGAAGACAAAGATGCAAAGTTAATACATCAATACAGTGCAAAATTTTGCAATATGTAAGACAAGCTATAAAATGGTTCCTATCTTTTCATCAACAATTTTATTATGAGTAGTATCTTTCAGTGGTATGAGCTGAATAAAGAAATGGGTGCTCAAAGGTATTCACAGCATATTATCCAAACACTGAAAAACTGAAGGCGGGGAGGAGTGGGGCAGGATTCTAACTAAAAGGAAATGACTAATTAAGATCTGACGTCGAGGCGGGGCGCGGTGGCTGACGCCTGTAATCCCAGCACTTTGGGAGGCGGAGGCGGGTGGATCGCCTGAGGTCACGAGTTTGAGACCAGCCTGGCCAACATAATGCAACCCGGTCTCTACTAAAAATCTGAAACATTAGCTGGGCGTGGTGGGGGGAGTCTGTAATTCCAGCTCCTCGGGAGGCTGAGGCAGGAGAATCGCTTGAACCCAGGAGGCAGAGGTTGCAGTAAGCCGAGATGGCGCCATTGCACTCCAGCCTGGGCAATAAGAGCGAAACTCCATTTAAAAAAAAAAAAAAAAAAAAATCTGACATAGTAACACAGGAAGTTCTTATATTAACAAAATAGATAACAAAATAGCAAAGATCTGACATAGTAACACAGGAAGTTCTTATGTTAACAAAATAGATAACAAAACAGCAAGTGTCTAATCAATTCATATTTGAAAAAATACCAAATATGTACATGAAGGTTACAACTGCTTAAAATGTAGTCATGCAAATAAAGATTAAAGATAAGGGATAAATTTGCATAGTTTAATACTAATTTCATTCTTTTTTCTATATATTTAAGTGCATAATAATTGATTCAATAATGGCCCCAGTGTACTCCTCCCACTCAAAACATCTAACGTCTGTCTTGTACTTTTGCCCACCACCTGAAATTCTAAAATGCATTAAAAGCATTACATGAAGTCATCTCTTTAGATGAAATATTTAAAATTTAAGTATTTCTGGCATGCAATAGGGTTTTTCCTGTAATTCCTTGAAAGCAAAATATTAATGAAAGAAAAATAAAAACTCTTGCGTTCCTATTATAATGCCATAAATCCATTCTGGAAGGTCATTTGGGAGATATGAAGAGTCTTAGTTTGCCTCCCTCTGATCTAGTAATTGGGAGGGGTCTTTTAAGGACTAAAATGATGTGAATAAATGAAGAGAATGAGTGAAATGGGGAAAAAAAAGCAAAGGCAAACTGTGTAAGGGATAAGGTGGAGAGTGCTGAACAGTGTCTTCAATAAAATGCCTTGAATACAATGATGTAAGCTCGGAAGAGGTGCGGAGTGGGAAGAGACAAGAAATTCTCGTTTCTAGTGTTAGTAATTAAGGAGCAGATGTTTGTAGTTTAGCTTTTTTTTCATATTTATTACTGCTTATTCAACTTTGAAATTTCCTCAGCTACCATTTTATTCCTGATCCTCACTACCTAGGCCTTAATTATAGCATGCTCTAGCTCATTTCCTGAGCTCTAGAACTTCTCTATCGCAAATTTATTTTTACATAACAATCATAATGATTCTTCCCCTTAAATTTTCCTATTTTTTTTTACCCATCTCATCGAATCTAAGTTTTTTACTCTAACGTTAAAAAAAAAAAAAAAAGCCTCCTTCCCTGCCCACCTTCATCAATGATGTCCCCAAACTTACCTATTAAAACCTCAAAATCAGTCTTTCCCCAGGTCAACCTTTGGACACTCAGAAGTCAGTCCCTGTATGACCTCCCACTTTTCCACCACGGGAGAAGTTGATCTCCTAAGTGGAAACCCTGGCCGCTGCCTCCAGTGGCCTCCTGCAAATGATTACAAATCAACCTCTTTCAGATCTGGCTTAAACTCTCACCTCCTGGAAACTGCTTTCCTGAAGTTAACAACCGGCGTGCAGCTCCCCATCCCCCACCCCCAGCAGTGCCTTATTATGCAGTCACTGCTTTTGTTCCGAGTTTCGAGCCTGCGTCTCTCTGCATCGTAACCTCTTTGGGGCCGGGACTGTGCACTTGCTCCCTTTCTAGACCTCTCCTCAGTTCCTAGTACCGGTCAAAAATACTGCTGAAATGCCTAAGGAGTCAACTAGAAGTTCCTTAGCATAATATGGGGGCGTGGAAGTGACGTTTAGGGGGGCTTCCCTTGCGTCCCCGGTGCCCAGATGGCGAGAAATGGCAATTTGCCCTTCCAAGGTAAGCAGTTTCCTAAACAAGATAAAATTTTAACGATTCTGAAACCTAATGAGTGTGTAACTACTTAAGGTACAACACAAACTAGTTTTGCTCCTTGTATCCTGAGAGAAGATTATGAATGAATTAAAAGAAGACAGAACATGGTAAATTTCATAAACCCCCGAGTGGCTTTTTAGGCTTTATGTCGATTTTTAGAATTTCGTAGTACAGTCTTTCATGAATAGAAGATTTCAGGAATTGTAATTACAGACTAAAAAATTTATGAGCTTTTTAAATTTTAGGAATCGACTTTTAAGAAATTTCAGAGTTTTACAGACAATGCTGTTATCTAATAACTAAGATTTATTTAACATTTGTTTGAACACCTACATGCCTGGCACCGTGCTAAGACTGGAGATAGTCATAGCCTTCATTTCAGTGGTTAGGAGACGAAGGATTGAGCAGAGGAAGTGGGTAAAGAAACGCTAAAGAGCTTAGCCTTAAACTTTGATTAAGGTGTTGCAACACACTTCTGTTGAACTTTTTAAATGAGAGGAACCCAAACGACCTTAAATTTCTCGCAAATATGAAAGAAAGGAGTTGAGAGAGTAGTATGGAAAACAGAAGAGCAGATGTAAGATGTGGCCTAAGTGAATAGAGGGCAAAGTGAGCAGAAGGGACGTTAGGATTCGCCTTTTTCCTTTTCTTCTTCTTCTTCTTCTTTTTTTTTTTTTTGAGACAGAGTCTTGCTCTGTCGCCGGACGCCAACCAGACGATCTCGGCTCACGGCAACCTCCCGAGTTCAAGCAATTCTGCCTCAGCCTCCCGAGTAGCTGGGACTACAGGTGCGCGCCATCACACGCAGCTAATTTTTGTATTTTAGTAGAGACGGGGTTAGCTGGGACTACAGGTGCGCGCCATCACACGCAGCTAATTTTTGTATTTTAGTAGAGACGGGGTTAGCTGGGACTACAGGTGCGCGCCATCACACGCAGCTAATTTTTGTATTTTAGTAGAGACGGAGTTAGCTGGGACTACAGGTGCGCGCCATCACACGCAGCTAATTTTTGTATTTTAGTAGAGACGGGGTTAGCTGGGACTACAGGTGCGCGCCATCACACGCAGCTAATTTTTGTATTTTAGTAGAGACGGGGTTAGCTGGGACTACAGGTGCGCGCCATCACACGCAGCTAATTTTTGTATTTTAGTAGAGACGGGGTTAGCTGGGACTACAGGTGCGCGCCATCACACGCAGCTAATTTTTGTATTTTAGTGGAGACGGGGTTTCACTGTGTTGACCAGGATGGTCTCGATCTCTTGACCTCGTTATCCACCCGCCTCAGCCTCCCAAAGTGCTGGGATTACAGGCATGAGCCACCGCGCCCGGCCTTTTTTCTTTAATTCTAAGAATGAGGGTGGTACCAGGTAAGGAAGGTAAATGCCAGCTGAGTAGATGGTACCGAAGTTGACTTGTTTTTAAAAGACCATTATGTAATTGGTGGTGTGCCAGGGAAACTCGTACCTTGGAGGTGAGTTTCCAACATAGGCCTACTGGAAACTGAAATGGAGCCCCAGGGTTTAGGTATTAATGGAAGCAAAATTGTGAAGAGAGTCAGTTTCTCTCCCCTATTAAACATCCACTCCACCTTCACCCTATACTCAGTTTTACAGGGATCCTCAGGCTGCTGTGTCCAGGGCTTTATTGCGATCTGTCTCTCTTCTCTTCCATCAAAACTTTTCCCATTTTGTTCAGGACAGGTACTCCAACCTTTCATTATCTCTCTCTCTCTCTCTTTTTTTTTAAAATAGAGACAGGATTTTGTTACCAGACTGGAGTGCAGTGGTGTGATCATGGCTCACTGCAGCCTTGACCCCTCAGGCTCAAGCAATCCTCCCACCTCAGCTGCCTGTGTAACTAGGACCATAGGCATGTGACATGACTTTTGGCTAATTGATTTTTTGTAGAGATGTGTGTGTTGCTGGAGGGGGTTGGGGGGGGTGGGAATCCCCTATGTTACCCCGGCTGGTCTCAAACTTCTGGCCTCAAGCAATCCTTGTGCCTCGGCCTCCCAAAGTGCTGGGGTTACAAACAAGAGCCACTATACCTGTCCCCAACCTGTCATTATCTAAGAAGCTCAGTTATGTAGTAAAGTTATCTACTTATATATTATTAGTGTTTAGTATTTTTTTTTCATTTCTCTCTAAGACTGTTCTAATGGAACCTCCTGTAGACACCCAGAGTAAAGAATTTCTAAAATGACATTTTAAACATTATGACAGATCAGTGGGATAGACATTTTGCTAAGCCAAGGTACTTTCTTTCCAAGGATAAGCTATGGGAGGTGGTGAGAGCAGAACACACACACACACACACACATAATTAGAACACATTTATCTAGTTATAACAATTTGTCTGTCTAGTTATTTGCAATCCTTTCAGGATTTTTAAAATTTCTATCTCATTTGTAGAGTTTGGAAAATAGTATCTGCCTATCTTCCTCACAAGAATGTTTTAAGGATCAAATGAGGTTTTGCCCATGGAAACCGCCTAAACTGTAAGGAGAAAAGTCAGTGTATTTATAATTATTATCTCTCTTAGAGTTACTATTACCCTGTAAAGCCCACTGAAGTCGAGAACAGACTTTTGTTCCTATTTACAACCTCTGTAGCAATTAATACAGAACCTCACTCAAAATCGATAATATTCCATTAAATCAAGTTTTTCTTCTGTACTAAAGTAATAGTCAATTCAAGGACACATGCTATAAAGGTTAGAATTAATTCTATTACTCTGAGAAACATGACAATAATATTTTAGTTTCTCTGTCTCATATTAGGGAGAAAAAGGATCTGGAAAGACAGAAGGAGAAAGAGAGAGAAAAGGAATGGCACTAGAGGTGGAAATTTCAACTCTTAAAGTTTTAATAAACCATGCCAAAAAGATGCTAGTAATTTTTCATGAGGAAGAGATTATTGGAGTACCCAAGTTTTACTTTTATACTTTATGCATGTTTTTAAACCCATTTTTTTTTAAGTAGTAGAATGAGGAAAGTGTAGGTGGATAACTATAGATGTTTGCATGATTATTTACATCTTGCCAAACCATTTGGAGATTGAAATCCTGCAGTGTGTCTCCTGGGTTGTAAAAGGCAAGAAAGTTACATAGCAGGCAGCCATCAATGGAGTGTGACATTGCATCGTTTAAAGGAAACCACAAACTGTCTATTCAGGATGTATACATACAATAAAAAGAGCTAACAATTCTTCATGTGTAAGAGCTAGGACGATCAACCTGCTTTTCTCTGAAATCTTAAGGTTGCTTCTTTTTAGGCCAAGGTACCTCGTGGTAGCAATCATTGATTTAGTCATGGGTAAATAGTGTCTGTAAGTCTCCTTTTTCTTAGCTAACCAGTGATTAACTCCTAGAAAAGCCACATTTTTTTTTTTCTGCCACCCAGTAGTGCCGTGACATGATCTCAGCTCACTGCAGCCTTGACCTCTCAGGCTCCAGCAATCCTCCCACCTGTGCCCCCCAAGTAGCTGGGACTACATGTACATGCCACTACACCCAGCTAATTTTTGTATTTTTTTGTAAAGATGGTGTTTTACCATGTTGCCCGGGGTGGTCTTGGACTTTTGAGCTCAAATGGTCCACCTGCCTTGGCCTCCCAAAGTGTTGGGATTACAGGCATGAGCCACTGCACCCAACCTTGAAAACCACATTTCTGAGGGGGACTCTTCAGGGGAAGGGAAGTTACGTGCAAAGTAGATAGTCCCTATCTATTTTATTTTACTTTTGGTTTTGAAATTGGTGTTTAAAGAATTAAGCATAATGAATACTTGATATGAATTTCTTGGATTTTTTTGAGATAGAGTCTCTTATCTCCCAGGCTGGAGTGCAGAGCCATGATCTCAGCTCACTGCAACCTTCGCCTTCCAGGTTCAAGTGATTCTCCTGTCTCACCTTTCTGAGCAGTTGAGACTACAGGTACCTGCCACCACATCTGTCTAGTTTTTGTATTTTTAGTAGAGATGGGGTTTCACCATGTTGGCCAGGCTAGTCTCAAACTCCTGACCTCAGGTGATCCACCCGCCTCAGCCTCTCAAAGTGCTGAGATTACAGGCATGAGGCACCACACCTGGCCTAATTTAAAAGGCCAAATACAGCTACTAGAAAAGTAAGTTATATACCAATTTACTTGACAATAATGATATCAAAATTTAAAATAAAGTACTGGCAAATTATATATATAATTGAATATATATGTTAAGAATATCAAAAATATATATTTAAAGATTTCAAAGATAACTTGGCAAGTTGATAGATGTATCACACAGGGTGGAGGCTTAACACATGAATGCAGATTCCTCTCCTTGATTCTGGTTGATCTCTTTGCTAAGTCTGTGGATATGGTGCCATCAGAGATGATTTACATTTTAGTCTTGCATCAACGGGGATTTTTTCACAGGCTAAAATCTAAGTCAATTTTCTGACTAGTGGGAATACCCTGATTTTTTTTTTTTTTTTTTTTTTTTTTTTTGAGACGGAGTTTCGCTCTGGCTGGAGTGCAACAGTGCGATCTCGGCTCACCGCAACCTCCGCCTCCTGGGTTCAGGCAATTCTCCTGCCTCAGCCTCCTGAGTAGCTGGGATTACAGGCATGCGCCACCATGCCCAGCTAATTTTTTGTATTTTTAGTAGAGACGGGGTTTCACCATGTTGATCAGGATGGTCTCGATCTCTTGACCTCGTGATCCACCCGCCTCGGAATACCCTGATGTTTTATGTCTTGCTGATATCTTAGTGTTTTTGTCTTTATCAGGAGTGCTAGATGAAATGGGGAAAATTAGAATTTCTTGCTAGAGGAATGGAGAGAGGAAGAATGAGAGGATATTTCAAAATAGTGGATTTGCATATGGCTGTCCTATTTACTAGCTGTGTAACCTCACACATGTCATTTAACCTTTATGACTCTCAATTTCTTTATCTTAATATGAAAATTATAGGCCAGTCACAGTGGTTTAGGCCTGTAATCCCAGCACTTTGGGAGGCCAAGGCAGGCAGATTACTTGATACTAGGATTTTGAGACCAGCCTGACCAACATAGTGAAACCCCGTCTCTACTAACAATATAAAAATTAGCTGGGCTTGGTGGTTCATGCCTGTAATCCCAGTTACTCAGGAGGCCGGGATGGGAGAATTGCTTGAACCTGAAGGTGGAGGTTGCAGTGAGCTGAGATACACCACTGCAGTTCAGCCTGGGAGACTCACAGCGTTGTGAGGATTCTGTGAAAGCTTTTGTAAACTATGAATGCTCCATGAATTTGAGGTATATTTTTAAGTCAAAAAGATGAATAAATGATGTTACTACTTAATTTACAATTTATACTGACACCATTAAAAATCAAATGTGAATTACGCCGGGCACGGTGGCTCACAACTGTAATCCCAGCACTTTGGGAGGCCGAGGCAGGCAAATCATCTGAGGTTCAGGGTTGGAGATCAGCCTGGCCAACATGGTGAAACCCTATCTCTACTAAAAATTCAAAAAAATTAGCTGGGCATGGTGGTGGGCTCCTGTAATCTCAGCTACTGGGAGGCTGAGGCAGGAAAATTGCTTGAACTCAGGAGGTGGAGGTTGCAGTGAGCTGAGATCATGCCATTGCACTCCAGCCTGGGCGACTGAATGAGACTCTGCAGTCTCAAAAAACAAGAACAAACGAAAAATGTGAAGTATGCTCAGACAATAAAAGACTCTTAAAAAATGTGATTACCTTTTAAGCACTATCTCTTACAATGTATAAGACAGATAGATATTTGACACCATTTTAATGTGATAATGTGTACTAGATAAATGGAGTTGCTACTGTTACTGAATTAAGACTAATGGCTGTCTTAAAATATGAGATACTTTGTTGCTAAACTCTTCCCCTTCCTCTTCTCCCCGCCCCACCTGCAGACATCACCTTCAAGTAGATCCCCTTCCTCTTCTCTATCTGTGTTCTCTTCCTGTTCGCTGGCCCCTTACCTTCTGCTTTCAAGCATGCATATATATCCATATCTTGAAAGAAATTGCATGGCCAATTGCTTCCTGTCTCAATCACATTATTTCTCCTCTTCCTTATGTCATCAATGAGAAAAATGTATCAGCAGCTTTCAGTGGTATAGCAGTAATCTAGAGGGCATATCGTGTTTCATCAGTCACTAAAAATGCATTCTCTTTCAGTCTCCAATCTACTTAGAGTTGTGGCTTGCCTCCCGCTGCCCATTTCACTTACCAGTTTGTATTATCAGTGTGCTCTATAGAAATCACGATAGTAAAATACATCCTCAATAGTTTTACATGTTGACAACCACGAATGGAACATTTTTCTTGTTTATGACTGACAGCCATGGCAATAAGACGGTCTCAGTTGTATTTTTCTCAATCCTGTAAGTTTCTGTAAGTGAGAATTTTAATAAGAAGCCCAGAAACATATGTTTCTCTTTCTTTCTCTCCCCACTCTTTTTTTTTTTTTTTTAAAGACAGAATCTCTCCCTATCACCCAGGCCGGAGTGCAGTGGTGCAATCTCAGCTCACTGCAGCCTCTGCCTCCCGGGTTCAACCGTTTCTCCTGCCTCAGCCTCCCAAGTAGCTGGGACTGCAGGAGAGTGCCTCCATGTCTGGCTCTTTTTTTTTTTTTTTTTTTTTGAGATGGAGTCTGGTTCTGTCACTCAGGCTTGAGTGCAGTGGCATGATCTTAGTTCACTGCAACATCTGCCTCCCAGGTTCAAGCAGTTCTCCTGCCTCAGCCTCCTGAGTAGCTGAGATTACAGGCACACACCACCATGCCCAGCTAATTTTTTGTATTTGTAGTAGAGATGGGGTTTCACCACGTTGAGATGGCCAAGCTGGTTTTGAACTCCTGATCTCAAGCGATCTACCCATCTCAGCCTCCAAAGTGCTAGGATTACGGGCATGAGTCACTGTGCCTGGACTCATTTTTTGTATTTTTAGTAGAGACAGGGTTTCACCACATTGGCCAGGCTGGTCTCCAACTCCTGACCTCAAGTGATCTGCTCGCCTTGGCCTCCCATAGTGCTGGGATTACAGGCATGAACCACTGCACCCAGCCTTTCTCTGATATTTTAAAACCATGACTCTACAATAGTTAATAGTGAATACAAAATATTGAAAACCCCCAGCTCATACCTGCTGCCTCTATTTTCTTTACGTTTGTTTCTCCCTTAGCTGCCTACATTGAGGCTTCCCCACTTACTGCTTTGGAAATGTTCTCTTGAAGTAATGCCACCAACATTTCCATTCTTGTCAAATTCAAAAGCCACCGATTTTACTCCACTATTCACCACCGTTGATCATGCTTTTCTTCTCGAAACATTCTCTTCATTTTCGCTGTCAGAACATACATCATTCTCAATGCATCAGGACAGAATGAGAACTGTGGCTGCTGCTGCTCCTACTACGATTATGACAGCCTTTACTTCATAGTTAGCTTTCATTCACTGCTTACTATAATTTCCACAGCAACCCTAAGGAGACTGATGTTGTTATCCCCATTTTACAGGTGAGGAAACATGCTCAAGGTTTAATCAACTGGCTCAAATTCACACACCAGAACAGAATCTGCTCTGGGAAGTCTTAGATTTTGCAATGGAAAAAAAAAAAGCTCTTTTTCCAACTGGATCACAGCATGCTTTGTTGTTTATATTAGGTAGTGTTTGTTTTACTCCATTTATCTGTAGTTTTAGGAAGTACTGTACATTTGGAAAGATGCCATTTTAAGTAATTTTCCTACTCAGGCTGTCCATTTACAATTATCTGGTCACCTTTGAATCACTTTCACCAAAATCAGAGAAGGTGGCTAAAAACCAAGTTGTGATATGCCACTGAATTTTTTTTTTTTTTTTGTCCTTTTCAAGTTAACTGGCTCCTGTAAGAATGGCAATGCTACCTTGGATTTATTCAGAGAATGCTCTAACCACATACACTACATCAAAAAGTATAGTCATCAGAATTTGACAGATGACAGTATAAATTTCAAATTAAAATATATTTTATAAATTGTTCAATTTTTGGCGGAGCGGATCTTATTGAAGCCACTGTAGTGATAAGGCAGGACTTAGTGACATACTTTAGTGACATACATACTTTGTTTTCTTGAGCAAATGTGTAACAATAGTGTGATCTAGCTACAAAATAATTCCTTACAATTTTTGTTGGCATGTCAGTTACTAACAATTAGGAATTCAGTGGTTTAGATTTCATCTGAAATTAGTGGTTCAAATACAATGATACATGGTTTTCATGGTTGTCAGCCTTCATGAATATAACATTAAATCTCTTGAATATGTTATACCACTACTTTGTTTTTTAACTGATGGATCTGAAAACCCATAAAGACATGGTATCTGTCTTACAAACAGCAAATGTGTAGTCTTTGAATTGATCATTTAAGGTACCGAGCCATTTGGCTTTATTCCTGTAACAGGTTATTGACACTTGTCTTTTTTCTTTCTTTCTTTCTTTTTTTTTTTTTTTTTGAGACAGAGTCTCACTCTAGCCCAGACTGGAGTGGAGTGGCACAATCTTGGCTCACTGCAACCTCTGCCTCCCAGGTCCCAATTCAAGCAATTCTCCTGCCTCAGCCGCCCGAGTAGCTGGGATTACAGTCACATGCCACCACACCCAGCTAATTTTTGTATTTTTAGTAGAGACGGGATTTCACCATGTTGGCCAGGCTGGTCTGAAACTCCTGACCTCTTGATCCGCTGGCCTCGGCCTCCCGAAGTGCTGGGATTACAGGCATGAGCCACCACGCCCAGTCCGACGCTTGTCTTTTATTATCTACCAAAATGCCTTTAGTCATTTCATGAATGAATCAATGGAGGGAAGAGAGAATTGCAAGTTATCGCAAAGATATATTAAGGGCATTATTCTAATATAAATAGAATGAGGAAAGGAGGAATTATGCTTTAGTAACGATTTTCATTGCAGAGCAATTTCAACCTCTCAAAGGATTTTCATATAAATCCTCTTTCTTCATACTTAGCATTATATAGCCGCTAAGGAAATTAAAGGTATGCAGTGACTTGTCTGAAGCCACACAGCAAGCATCAGATCTGGAATTAGAAAGCAAGTCTTCTCATGACCAGCCATTGTTCTTTTACAGTATACCTTACAGATGCCATGGAAGTGCCTTTTTTTTTTTTTTTTTGAGACGGAGTTTCGCTCTTGTTACCCAGGCTGGAGTGCAATGGCGCGATCTCGGCTCACCGCAACCTCCGCCTCCTGGGTTCAGGCAATTCTCCTGCCTCAGCCTCCTGAGTAGCTGGGATTACAGGCACGCACCACCGTGCCCAGCTAATTTTTTGTATTAGTAGAGACGGGGTTTCACCATGTTGACCAGGATGGTCTCGATCTCTTGACCTCGTGATCCACCCACCTCGGCCTCCCAAAGTGCTGGGATTACAGGCTTGAGCCACCGCGCCCGGCTGGAAGTGCCTTTTTTGAGGAAGAGTTATTACAACTTCTTCCAGGCAATTTATCTACTTGTGAAAATAATGTATTTAAACATAACTGACTAAGACAGAATAGTGCGTTGGATTTATCAAGCAGAAATTGTATAGTTTGAGATGAACTCTCGCTTTGTTACCCAAGCTGGAGTACAGTGGTATCTCCTGGGTTCAAGCAATTCTCCTGCCTCAGCCTCCCAAGTAGCTGAGACTACAGGTGCACAGCACCATGCCCGACTAATTTTTGTACTTTTAGTAGAGACAGGATTTCACTATGTTGGCCAGGCTGGTCTCAAACTCCTGAACTTGCCATCCACCAGCCTTGGCCTCCCAAAGTGCTGGGATTGCAGGTGTGAGCCACAGCACCCGGCTGCTTATGTCCTATTTGATGGCTACCATGCCAAGCTAATTTGACCTTACATTTTAAGGTGTCCAAATTAATTGAGATGTTCTTCTGTCATAATTTATAGAATCTCTTCTACCATAATTTATTCACTTGTAGTTAAGTCATGACCTTGGAGAATGAGCAGAATAACAGATGAGAAAGGGCTGAGAGAAGAAAGAGAAATGTATGTGCTCTCACTGGGTGTGGTAGCTCGTGCCTGTAGTCTCAGCACTTTGGGAGGCCCAGGCAGGAGGCTTGTTTGAGTTTAGAAGTTCAAGACTAGCCTGGGCAATATAGCAAAATTTTGTCTCTACTGAACATAATAACAAACAACAACAACAACAAAAAAAACTGAACGTGATGGCATGTCTGTAGTCCCAGCTACTTGAGAGGATGAGATGAGAGGATCACTTGAGATTGGAAGATCAAGGCTTCAGTGAGCTAAGATTGCACCATTGCACACCAGCCTAGGTGACAGAGTGAGACTCTGTCTCTAAATAATTTAAAAAAAAAAAAAAAAAAGAAAAGTATGTGTTCTCGACACTACTCATTATGCAGATGCAGGTGGGGATCAACTGGTTTATAAATAAGGTTTTATTTCCTCTTCCTGATCTGAGCTGTATCCTCATTTACTCTATTTTTATTTGATGTGAAATGCATTGACGGTCACATGTCAATTTCTTCTGTACACTCAGAGATACAGGAAGTGTCCTGGTAAGCACTGGCACCCAAAACAAAAGGTTTAGTCTGAATTTTGCAGCTGTGACAGATGAAGTTGGGGTGAAATGACTGAACCACAGTGGGTTTTGTAGCTTTCTGGTCCCAAAGCAGAGCTGTTTCCTCCAGGATGTGGTGACTCAGTAACCTCCTCCTGTTATTAGAAATTTCTCCATTAGGGCAAACCAAAATTTGCTTCATTGTGACATTTACTCTCTGGGCCTATGTTTGCCCTCCAAGGCTGCATTGAACAAACAGCTTTCTCCATGTCTCCCTTCATGTGTCTTATGCAGCTTAGGGTCAGAAGTGGATCTGGTTTCTGAGGAAACATCACCAACCAAGAATCTTTTTGTTTTTCCAGATTTAGGGTTTTGCTTTGTTACCCAGGCTGGAGTGCAGTGGTGCCATCACAGCTCACTGCAGCCTCACACTTCTGGGTTCAAGAGATCTTCCCACCTCGCCTCGAGTGGTTGGGACTGCACGGGAGCCCCACCATGCCCTGCTGTTTTGTCTTTAATTTTTTGTAGAGATGGGGTCTTGCTATATTGCCCTGGCTGATCTTGAACTATTGCCTCAAGTGATCCTCCCTCTCCAGCCTCCCATGTCCTGGGAGTACAGGTGTGAGCCAACCCAGCCGGCTGTCCAAGGGACTTCTAAACAAAGCTTATTTTTGTTTTAATGAAAAGAACTAAAGATTACATTAAGTATCTAAAGACAAAGCACATAATAACTGCAAGAAGTACCTAATAAGCACACATATACATAACATTTTGCTATGGCGTAGAACTATGTTTCTATATATATTCAGGAAAGCATTATTCTTCTGAAATATTTAACACACATGTTAAGAGATATGAAGTTTGAGTATTTTCTGGAATGTAACACCATCTCCACATCGTGAAACCCTACAATATTCCCACTACTGAGTTTAATACCAGAAGTACAAATTGCTTTTCATACTCTAAAGGTGGGGTCGAATATAAAAGACTTGAAATAAATTCACTTCGATGGTTTCATTACTTTTACACTACATGTGCTTATGAAACAATGATCTATTGTTTAGTCTTGAATCATAGTCAGAATAGATTTCTAACAGGAAAGAACTTGTGATTCATTCACATCTCCTAAAGAAGATTCAATTCTTGTTTCTGGAGAGGGCACCTAGAAGCAATTAGGGGGTGGCCGGGCACGATGGCTCATGCCTGTAATCCCAGGACTTTGGGAGGCCGAGGCGGGCAGATCACCTGAGGTCGGGAGTTCAAGACCAGCCTGAGCAACATGGAGAAACCCTGTCTCTACTAAAAACACAAAATTAACCGGGCATGGTGGCACATGCCTGTAATCCCAGCTACTCAGGAGGCTGAGGCAGGAGAATTGATTGAACCCAGGAGGTGGAGCTTGTGGTGAGCCAAGATTGTGCCATTGCACTCCAGCCTGGGCAACAAGTGCAAAACGATGTTTCGGGAAAAAAAAAAAAAAAAAAAAAAAGCAATTAGGGGATGTTGTCTATAAGTAAAGTGTGCTTCAATTTTAAGAAATATTTTCATTATTAGAGCTGCCCAGTAGTACACTGATTTTGTCTTCTCTCAGTTACTTGTTTAAGCTTCACTGGATTTTAAGTTTCATTAGAAAAAACAGTGTGTGGCTCATGCCTGAAATCCCAGCACTTTGGGAGGTTGAGGTGAACAGATCACGAGGTCAGAAGTTCAAGACCAGCCTGGCCAACACTCTACTAAAAATACAAAAATTAGCCAGGCGTGGTGGTGTGCGCCTGTAATCTCAGCTACTGGGGAGGCTGAGGCAGGAATCACTTGAACCTGGGAGGCAGAGATTGCAGTGAGTCTATATTGTGCCTTTGCACTCCAGCCTGGGCAATAGAGTGAGTCTTCGTCTCAATTAAACAAAAAAATGCCATATCATTTACTTTTTTTTTTTTTTTTTTTTTTAGAGATGGTCTTGCTCTGTTACCCAGGCTGGAATGTATTGGTGTGATCATAGATCACAGCTCACTGCAGTCTTGACTTCCTGAGCTTAAGCAATTCTCCTACCGCAGCTTCCCAAGTAGTTGAAACTACAGGCATGTGTCACTATATTTAAACAGCTAATTACATTTTTTTTTTTTTTTTTTTTTTTTAGAGAAAGGGATCTTACTATGTTGCCTAGGCTGTTTTCAAACTCCTGGCTCAAGTGATCTTCCTGCCTTAGCCTTCCAAAGCTGGGATTACAGGCATGAGACACTGTACCTGGTCTTTTTTAAAAAATAAATTTTATTGTGTATATTTGAGGCTTATTTATTCTTCAACATTCAACTTGATATTTAAAGTTTAAAACATGATATGATGAGGTACATTTAGATAGTAAAGTGGTTATTATAGTGAAGCAGATCAACATACTTTTTTTTTTTTTTTTTTTTTTTTTTGGGATGGAGTCTCACTCTGATGCCCAGGCTGGAGTGCAGTGGCGTGCTCTCGGCTCATTGCAACTTCTGCCTCCCAGGTTCAAGCGATCTCCTGCCTCAGCCTCCTGGGTAGCTGGGACTATAGGCACGCACCACCATGCCTGGTTAATCTTTATATTTTTAGCAGAGACGGGGTTTCACCATATTGATCAGGCTGGTCTTGAACTCCTGACCTTGTGATCTGCCTGTCTTGGCCTCCCAAAGTGCTGGGATTACAGATGTGAGCCACCGCGCCAGTGGGACAGAGTCTTGCTCCATCACCCAGGCTGGAGTGCAGTGGCACAATCACAGCTTACCACAGGCTCTGACTCCTAGGCTTAAGTGATCCTCTTTGCTCAGCACCCTGAGTAGCTGGGACTACAGGCGCACGCCACTGTGACCCACTAATTTCTAGATTTTTTGTAGAGATAGGTTCTCGGTGTATTGCTGAGACTGTTCCCAAACTCCTGGCCTCAAGTGATCCTCCCTCTTTGGCCTCCCAAAATGCTGACCTCCCAATGTGCCTGGCCAATTTCTTGACAATCCAGATTAAAGTTTCATTTGTCATATACCTAGTATGTGGACAAATGGGAAATTATATTTGCAAAGCTGCATATAATCTGTATAGTTTAAAAATGTTGAGATCTGGGTGCGGTGGCTCACCCCTGTAATCCCAGCACTTTGGGAGGTCGAGGCGGGTGGATCACTTGAGGTCAGGAGTTTGAGATCAGTCTGGCAAACATGGCAAAACCCCCATCTCTACTAAAAATACAAAAATTAGCTGGGCATGGTGGCACGTTCCTGTGGTTCCAGCTACTCAGGAGGCTGAGGTAGGAGAATTGCTTGAACCCGGGAGGTGGGAGTTATAGTGAGTCGACATTGTGCTACTGCACTCCAGCCTGGGTGACAGAGTGAGACTCTGTCTCAAAAAAGTAAAAAAAAAAAATTGAAGGAAGTGCTTGTAGGAAGAAGCTCCATCTCCAAATAATCACTGTCAGCATCCAGGGGAGGGATTCTGTAGGGCTGGGTTGTGGAGTTAGACTGAGTCCAGGACCTTGGATATTGGTGAGAAAGGAGAAGGAGCCCTTATTTCTCAGAGTAAGCCCGTGAAGCACACCCTATTATTCCCATTTAGAGATGAAACATTGGGACATAGAGAGATCAAGTGACTGATTCCAGGTTATGTAGCTAGGAGGTGGCAATGCCGGGATTTGAATCCAGGAAGTCTGACTGCAGAGGTTGCCATGTATATTTCCACTTTGTTTCAGGGTCATAGCATGTACACACACAGAGACCTGGGAGGTTTTCTGCCCTGAGGCTACTTCAGCTATGCCACACACAAAATGTGTGGCTTCTAGCTTATTTTAACTTTCAAAAATGTATATAAATAGGACTTGAGATACTCTGACAAGAAATATTTTTGCTTTTCCTTAAAATTTTTGTGAAAAAAATAAGTATTAATATTTCATTAAGACTATAAATTAGATAATTAAAATATACTCGTAAAGGTCTGTTTTTGGTTTTAACCAAATAATCTGAAAAATGCTGCAATACCTTTTTTTTTACATAATGAATTTAAGTTTTGCTATTGAAGTCACTGTCTCATGGAGCTAGTTTTCTGCACCCTGTTACTTAGTAGTTTTAGGAATAACTGCAAATAAGCAGGAAATGTAATTATTTTTTCTTTAGTTAAGGCAGTTAGTATAGGAAGTTAGGAGACATGCTTATTGAGAAGTTGAGTGTAGGTAGGTTAAGAGTGTAGGTTTTTTTTTTTTTTTTTTTTTAATAAGAAGGGGTCTTACTATATTGCCCAGGCTGGTCTTGAAATCCTGAGCTCAAATGATTCTCCTGCCTTGGCCTCCCAAAGTGTTAGGATTACAGGCATGAGCCACCATGCCCAGCCAAAAGTGGTGAAACATTTTGAAGTAGAATTTCCTTCTGAAAGGAGGAAAAGTGATTCTAGGATTGAAAGAGGCCTTATAAAGTCCAGGTCAGTAGATGATCCAGATGTTTTGAGCCCTTCTCATTTCTCTCCCATCTTCTATCCCAGTCGACTGTCCTACCCTTGTAACAAGAAACCACAGGTTCCTGAAGCAGCCCTTCTGTTTTAGAACCACTGTTGGTAACTTTCCCATTTTTTTTCTTTTCAATATGTTTTATTGCACTTTAGGTTCTGGGGTACATGTGCAGAACATGCAGGATTGTTGCATATGTATATACATTGCAATGTGGTTTGCTGTCTCCATCCCCCTGCCATCTATATCTGGCATTTCTCCCCATATTATCCCTCCCCAACCTCCCTACCCCATGCTGTCCCTCCCCTACTCCCCTGAAACAGACCCCAGTATGTGATGCTCACCTCCCTGTGTCCATGTGTTCTCATTGTTCAACACCTGCCTATGAGTGAGAACATGCAGTGTTTGATTTTCTGTTCTTGTGTCAGTTTGCTGAGAATGATGGTTTCCAGATTCATTCATGTCCCTACAAAGGACACGAACTCATCGTTTTTATGGCTACATAATATTCCATGGTGTATATGTGCCACATTTTCCCTGTCCAGTCAATCATTGATGGGCATTTGGGTTGATTCCAGGTCTTTGCTATTGTAAACAGTGCTGCAATGAACATACGTGTGCATGTTTCTTTATGATAGCACGATTTATAATCCTTTGGGTATATACCAAGTAGTGGAATTGCTGGGTCAAATGGAATTTCTATCTCTGGGTCCTTGAGGAATCACCACACTGTCTTCCACAATGGTTGAACTAATTTACGCTCCCACCAACAGTGTAAAAGTGTTCCTATTTCTCCACATCCTCCTGGGATGAGATGGTATCTCAATGTGGTTTTGATTTGCATTTCTCTAATGACCAGTGATGATGAGCATTTTTTCATATGTTTGTTGGCCTCATATATGTCTTCTTTTGAAAGTGTTCATATGCTTCACCCACTTTTCAATGGGTTTGCTTGTTTTTTCCCTGTAAATCTGTTTTAGTTCTTTGTAGATTCTGGGTATTAGCCCTTTGTCAGATGGGTAGATTGCAAAAATTTTTTCCCATTCTGTTGGTTGCTGGTTCACTCTAATGATTGTTTCTTTTGCTGTGCAGAAGCTCTGGAGTTTAATTAGATCCCATTTGTCTATTTTGGCTTTTGTTGCCAATCCTTCTGGTGTTTTAGTCATGAAGTCCTTGCCTATGCCTATGTCCTGAATGGTTTTGCCTAGGTTTTCTTCTAGGGTTTTTATGGTGTTAGGTCTTATGTTTAAGTCTTTAATCCATCTGGAGTTAATTTTAGTGTAAGCTGTCAGGAAGGGGTCCAGTTTCGGCTTTCTGCACATGGCTAGCCAGTTTTCCCAACATCATTTATTAAACAGAGAATCCTTTCCCCATTGCTTGTTTTTGTCAGGTTTGTCAAAGATCAGATGGTTATAGATGTGTGGCATTGCCTCTGAGGCCTCTGTTCTGTTCCATTGGTCTATATCTCTGTTTTGGTACCAGTACCATGATGTTTTGATTACTGTAACCTTATAGTATAGTTTGAAGTCAGGTAACATGATGCCTCCAGCTTTATTCTTTTTGCTTAGAATTGACTTGGCTATGCGGGCTCTCTTTTGGTTCCATAAAAAGTTTAAGTTGTTTTTTTTCCAGTTCTGTGAAGAGGGTCACAGGTAGCTTGATGGGGATAGCATTGAATCTATAAATTACTTTGTGCAGTATGGCCATTTTCACAATATTGATTCATCCTAACCATGAGCATGGAATGTTTTTCCATCTGTTGGTGTCATCTCTTATTTCCTTGAGCAGTGGTTTGTAGTTCTCCTTGAAGAGGTCCTTTATATCCTTTGTTAGTTGTATTCCTAGGTATTTTATTCTCTTTGTAGCAATTGTGAATGGCAGTTCGTTCTTGATTTGGCTCTCTTTAAGTCTGTTATTGGTGCATAGGAATGCTTGTGATTTCTGTGCATTGATTTTGTATCCTGAGACTTTGCTGACATTGCTTATCAGCTTAAGGAGATTTTGGACTGAGATGATGGGGTCTTCTAGATATACAATCATGTCATCTGCAAATAGAGACAATTTGACTTCCTCCTTTCCTAGTTGAATACCCTTTGTTTCTTTTTCTGCCTGATTGCTCTGACTAGAACTTCCAATACTATATTGAAAAGGAGTGGTGAGAGAGGGCATCCTTGTCTAGTGCCAGATTTCAAAGGGAATGCTTCCAGTTTTTGCCCATTCAGTATGATATTGACTGTGAGTTTGTAATAAATAGCTTTTATTATTTTGAGATATGTTCTATCATACCTAGTTTATTGAGAGTTTTTAGCATAAAGGACTGTTGAATTTTGACAAAGGCCTTCTCTGCATCTATTGAGATAATCATGTGGTTTTTGTCTTTGGTTCTGTTTATGTGGTGGATTACGTTTACAGACTTGTGTATATTGAGCTAGCCTTGCATCCCTGGGATGAAGCCTACTTGATCGTGATTGATAAGCTTTTTGATGTGCTGTTGCAATCGGTTTGCCGGTATTTTATTGAAGATTTTTGCATCTATGTTCATCAGGGATATTGGCCTGAAGTTTTCTTTTCTTGTTAAGTCTCTTCCAGGTTTTGGTATCAGGATGATGTTGGTCTCATAAAATGATTTGGGAAGGATTCCCTCTTTTGGGATTGTTTGGAATAGTTTCAGAAGGAGTGGTAGCAGCTCCTCTTTGTATGTCTGGTAGAATTTGACTGTGAACCCATCTGAACCTGGGCTTTTTTTGGTTGGTAGGCTATTAATTGCTGCCTCAACTTCAGCCCTTGTTATTGGTCTATTCAGGGTTTCAACTTCTTCCTGCTTTAGGCTTGGGAGGATGCAAGTGTCCAGGAATTTATCCATTTCTTCCAGGTTTCCTGGTTTATGTGCATATGTTGTTTGTAGTAATCTCTGATGGTGGTTTGTATTTCTGTGGAATCTGTGGTGATATTTCCTTTATTGTTTTTTATTGCATCTATTTGATTATTCTGTCTTTTCTTTTTTATTAATCTGGCTAGTGGTCTATTTTGTTGATCTTTTCAAAAAACCAGCTCCTGGATTTATTGATTTTTTTTTTAAGGGTTTTTTGTGTCTCTATCTCCTTCAGTTCTGCTCTGATCTTAGTTATTTCTTGTCTTCTGCTAGCTTTTGAGTTTTTGATCTTGCTCCTCTAGCTTTTTCAATTTTGATGATAGGGTGCCAATTTTAGATCTTTCCTTGCTTCTCATGTGGGCATTTATTGCTATAAATTTTCCTCTAGACGCTGCTTTAAATGTGTCTCAGAGATTGGTACGTTGTGTCTTCGTTCTCATTGGTTTTGAAGAGCATCTTTATTTCTGCCTTCATTTCATTGTTTATCCAGTCAACATTCAAGAGCCAGTTATTCAGTTTCCATGAAGTTGTGTGGTTCTGAGTTAGTTTCTTAATCCCAAGTTCTAACTTGATTGCACTGTGGTCTGAGAGACTGTTTGTTATCATTTCTGTTCTTTTGCATTTGCTGAAGAGTGATTTACTTCCAATTATGTGGTCAGTCTTAGAGTAGGTGTGATGTGGTGCTGAGAAGAATGTATATTTTGTGGATTTGGAGTGGAGAGTTCTGTAAATGTCTATTAGGTTTGCTTTGTCCAGATCTGAGTTCAAGTCCTGGATATCCTTGTTAATTTTCTGTCTCGTTGATCTGTCTAATATTGACAGTGGAGTGTTAAAGACTCCCACTATTATTGTGTGGGAGTCTAAGTCTCTTTGTAGGTTGTTGAGAACTTGCTTTATGTATCTGGGTGCTCCTGTATTGGCTATGTATATATTTAGAATTGTTAGCTCTTCTTGTTGCATTGATCCTTTTACCATTATGTAATGCCCTTCTTTGTCTCTTTTGATCTTTGTTGGTTTAAAGTCTATTTTATCAGAGACTAGGATTGCAACTCCTGCTTTTTTTTGCTCTCCATTTGCTTGATAAATCTTCCTCCATCCCTTTATTTTGAGCCTATGTGTATCCTTGCATGTGGGATGGGTTTCCTGGATACATCACACTGATGGGTTTTGAATTTTTATCCAATTTGCCAGTCTGTGTCTTTTGATTGGAGCATTTAGCCCATTTACATTTAAGGTTAATATTGTTATGTGTGAATTTGATCCTGCCATTTTGAAGCTAGCTGGTTGTTTTGCCCATTAGTTGACATAGTTTCTTCATTGTGTTGATACTCTTTACCATTTGGTACATTTTTGGAATGGCTGGTACTGGTTGTTCCTTTCTATGTTTAGTGCTTCTTTCAGGAGCTCTTGTAAGGCTGGCCTGGTGGTGATGAAATCTCTGAGCAATTGCTTTTTTGTATATGATTTTATTTCTCCTTTGCTTATGAAGCTTTGTTTGGCTGGATATAAAATTCTAGGTTGAAAGTTCTTTTCTTTAAGGATGTTGAATATTGGCCCCCACTCTCTTCTGGCTTGTAAGGTTTCTGCCAAGAGATCCACTGTGAGTCTCATGGGTTTCCATTTGTGGGTAACCCGACCTTTCTCTCTGGCTGCCCTTAGCATTTTTTCCTGCATTTCAACCCTGGTGAATCTGACAATTATGTGCCTTGGGGTTGCTCTTCTTGAGGAATATCTTTGTGGTGTTCTCTGTATTTCCTGGACTTGAATATTGGCCTGCCTTGCTAGGTTGGGGAAGTTTTCCTGGATAATATCCTGAAGAGTGTTTTCCAGCTTGGATTCATTCTCTCCATCACATTCAGGTACACCTATCAAACGTAGATTAGGTCTTTTCACATAATCCCATATTTCTTAGAGACTTTGTTCATTTCTTTTTACTCTTTTTTCTCTAATCTTGCCTTCTCATTATATTTCACTGAGTTGATCTTCAATCTCTGATATCCTTTCTTCTGCTTGGTCGATTCAGCTATTGAAACTTGTGTATCCTTCACGAAGTTCTCGTGCTGTGTTTTTCAGCTCCATCAGGTCATTTATATTCTTCTCTCAGTTGTTTATTCTCATTAGTATTTCATCAAACTTTTTTTTTCAAGGTTCTTAGTTTCTTTGCATTGGGTTAGAACATGTTCTTTTAGCTCAGAGAAGTTTGTTATTACCCACCTTCTGAGGTCTGTTTCTGTCAATTCATCAGACTCATTCTCCATCCAGCCTTATTCTCTTGCTGATGAGGAGTTGTGATCCCTTGGAGGAAGAGAAACATTCTGGTTTTAGGTGTTTTCATCCTATTTGCACTGGTTTCTTCCCATCTTTGTGGATTTATCCACCTGTCATCTTTGTGGTTGGTGACTTTCAGATGGGGTCTCTGAGTGGATGTCCTTTTTGTTGATGATGAAGTTATTTCTTTCTGTTTTTTAGTTTTCCTTTTAACAGTCTGGCCTCTCTGCTGTAGGCCTGCTGGAGGTCCACTCTAGACCCTGCTTGCCTGGTGATCACATGCAGTGGCTGCGGAACAGTAAGGGTTGCTGCCAGTTTCTTCTTCTGTTATCTTTGTCCCAGAAGGATACTTGCCAGATGTCAGCCTAAGCTCTCCTTTATGAGGTATCTCTTTTGTTATACGGGGATTGGGGAGCTGCTTGAGGAGACGGTCTGTCCCTTATAGGAGCTCAAGTGCTGAGATGTGAGCTCTGTTCTTCCATTCGGAGCTGCTGGGCAGATATGTTTAAGTATGCTGTAGTGGAACACATAACTGCCTTTTTTCCCCAGGTGCTCTGTCCTGGGAAGGTGGGGCTTTATTTATAAGTTCCTGATGTGCTGCTGCCTTTTTTCAGAGGTGTCCTGCCCAGTGAGGAGGTAACCTAGTCACCGTCTGCCAGCAGAGGTGTTGCTGAACTGCCGTGGGCTCTGCCCAGCTGCTGTGTGAATTTCCTTGCAGTTTTGTTTATAGAGGTATAGTTAGAACTGCCTTGGTAATGGTGGTCCACCTCAGTAATGGCGGACTGCCTTGGTAGTGGCGGACTGCCTAGGTAGTGGCAGACGCCCTTTCCCCCACAGAGCTGGACTGCCCTGGATCCAGCTGTGCTTTCTGTGAAACTCTCAATCCAGAGCGTTTCACATTGCTGGTCTTTGTGGGGTGGGACCTGCTGAGCCAGATCCCCTGGCTCCCTGTTTCAGTCACCTGTTTTTCAGTTGAATGGACAACTCTGTCTCCCAGGTGTTCCAGGTGCCAGTTGAAATGGTCATCCAGATTTGTGTGAGTTTTTGTGCAGAGACCCACTGTGCCCACTGAAACAGCTGTGCTAGAGACTCATGGTGCTTTTCTGCCCAGGAATCTCCTGATCTATGGGCAGTAAAAACTCATTTGGAAATGCAGTGATCACTCACCCTCTGCGTTCTCACTGGGAACTGCACTCCAGAGCTGTTCCTATTCTGCCATCTTCAACTTTCCCATAGTTAAATGGAAATTAATCTTCTGGTCACTTCTTATTGGTCCTGCAAGTGGTTAAAAGAACAATTTTGGCTGGGCATGGTGGCTCATGCCTGTAATCCCAGCACTTTGAGAGGCTGAGGAGGGCAGATCACGAGGTCAGGAGACTGAGATCATCCTGGCCAATATGGTAAAACCCCATTTCTACTAAAAAATACAGAAATTAGCTGAGCTTGGTGGCACATGCCTGTAATCCCAGCTACTTGGTATGCTGAGGCAGGAGAATCACTTGAACCTGGGAGGTGGAGGTTGCAGTGAGCCAAGATTGCACCACTGTACTCCAGCCTGGCAATAGAGTGAGACTCTGTCTCAAAAAAAAAAAAAAAAAAAAAAACAATTTCAATAGATCTGAAATAAGACTTAGCCATTTTTTGTTGTGTGTGATAGCCAAAGTGAATCGGTGTGCTTTATATTATTATGAATTTATTACTCTTCTTATATAGTACTTATTTTTTCAAAGTGCTTTTTGCATAGCACTTTTTTTTTTTTTTTTTTTTTAAATATAGGGTCTTGCTCTGTCTGCTGCTCAGGCTGGAGCTCAGTGGTGCAGTCATGGCTCACTGCAGCCTCGACCTCCTGGGCTCAAGAGATCCTCCCACCTCAGCCTCCTGAGTAGCTGGGAACACAGTTGCCCATCACCATGCCTAGCTAATTTTTGAATTTTTTGTAGAGACAGACTTTCACCATGTTGCCCAGGCTGGTCTGGAGCTCCTGGGCTCAACTGATCCTCCTGCCTCAGCCAGCCAAAGTGCTGTGATTACATAAATGAGCCACTGTGCCTGGGCTAGTACATTGTATTTTATCTCACTCTCTAATCTCAGAGGGAAGCTGGGGTAATTCACACATATATACATGCACACACACCATTCATTGGGCATCTACAATGTCTCTAATTCTTACAAGGTAGATTTTTTTTTTTTCCTTAGACAGAGTCTCACACTGCTGTCCAGGTTGGAGTGTAATGGCATGATCTCGGCTCACTGCAACCTTCACCTCCCTGGTTCCCTCTGAGATTAGAGGGAACACGATTCTCCTGCCTCACGCTCCTGAGTAGCTGGGATTACAGGTGCACATCACTACACTTGGCTAATTTTTTGTATTTTTTTTTTTTAAGTAGAGACAGGGGTTTCACCTTGTTGGCCAGACTGGTCTCGAACTCCTGACCTTGTCGGCCAGACTGGTCTCGAACTCCTGACCTTGTCATCCGCCCGCCTCAGCCTCCCAAAGTGCTGGGACCACAGGTATGAGCCACTGCACCCAGCCACAAAGATTTTATTATCCCCATTTTACAGATGAGGAATCTGAGGTTAGATAACTCTTTAAAATCACTCAGCTAGAAAGTAGCTACGTTGGCATGAGAACTAAAAATTCACATAGGACAAGTGCCTTGGCTTTAAATCCTGCTCTTTTCTTTTTTTGAGACAGAGCCTTGCTCTGTCACCAGGCACGAGGCTGGAGTGCAGTGGCGCAATCTTGGCTCACTGCAACCTCCGCCTCCCAGGTTCAAGCAATTCTCCTGCCTCAGCCTCCTGAGTAGCTGGGACTACAGGTGCGTGCCACCACGCCCAGCTAATTTTTGTATTTTTTAGTAGAGATGGGGTTTCACCATGTTGGCCAGGATGGTCTTGATCTCTTGACCTTATGATCCACCCGCCTCAGCCTCCCAAAGTGTTGGGATTACAGGCGTAAGCCACCGCACCCGGCTAATCCTGCTCTTTTCACTGTAATTTGCTGCATGCCAGATCACATGGAGTATTTGTTGTAAAGGTAAGAGACCTCAGAAGGTCACAGAACTAGTTTTGGAGCTGGAATCAGTTTTGTAATCTCTTGATTTTGTTACTGTTTGCTTGTGTAGTTCGCTAGATGTTACTTGCTTGAAAAGTAGTATCAATTGGGTTAATTTTTCACCAAGTCCTTACAGATAGTGGTGCCTGTTTGATCCTTCGATTTAAAAAGAAATTGATAGTACCTTTAGACTGTATGGATGGCAAGCTACTCTGAGGCTGGGCTATGTCTCTAGTTTCCTGAAAATGATTTCCCTCTAGGATTTACAGTTTGCTGGCTTTTGAGACATAATAGAAAACACAATTCTTTCCTTAAGACTTGCAAGCCCTCAGCCAGGCACAGTGGCCCACACCTGTAATTCCAGCACATTGGGAGGCCAAGGTGGGTGGATCACAAAGTCAGGAGCTAGAGACCAGCCTGACCAACATGGTGAAACCCTGTCTCCACTGAAAATACAAAAATTAGCCGCGCCTATAATCCCAGCTACTCAGGAGGCTGAGGCAGGAGAATCGCTTGAACCCAGGAGGCAGAGGTTGCAGTGAACCGAGATCGTATCATTGCACTCCAGCCTGGGTGACAGAGCAAGACTTTATCTCATTTAAAAAAAAAAAAAAAAAAAAAAAAAGCCTTGCAAGTCCTGAGGGGGCCCAGCGCCAAGACACAGGATCTGGTCCTTTTCCCAAAAGGTTAGGGAGAATAGCTAGGTACAAGACACCTCACACCATCCTCAAATGGACAGAATTTTTGCTAGATATTGTTAATAAGTCAGATTTAATTGATAGATGGGAAAGATCTGAAATAACAGTCGAAAACGAAGGCCTTTATTCTCCAAATCATCCTAAACTCCAAACTTCTCCCAAAGAACTTCAGTACACATTAAAGCCCAAACCTTCCATCCCTGATGGAACAGAATACATCACAGTTCCCTGAATTCTCTTTCCTTTCAGCCTTCCCTGTCCACTCAGTTTAGACTGTTCTGAGTTGTCAGACTTCGCAGTGATGGCAGCTCTGCTCACCCTAAGCTTTCCATTTTGGTCAGTTTAAGTCCCTAGGAGCTGACTGCCATCGGAAAGATGAGGGATTGTGAGCTAGCACTGGGCTGCGGGGGAGGGGAGGGCTGGTCACTGAGGACTCCTGTCTGCGGCTGGTCACCCAGCCTCAAACAAATCTGCATCGCACTGGGGGGTCTCACCCCTTTTTCTATGTTAATGATCCCCATTTGTCCCAAGTGCCTGGGGTTTCAGGTCCTGGTGAGGCATTCTCATTTATCTTCCTTTTGTTTTCTGCCTTAACTACTGACAATTATCATTAATCCGTTCCTTTTAGCTTGGTGGTGAATGCTGAGGCTTTGCTAGCCTTTCAGTGCTGCCATTCAGGCTCTTTCCAAAAACAACAAAAAAAACCCAGGGGCTTAAACACCAGTACCTTGATCTATATCTGACTAATGAGATTGTCTTAGAGTTGGAGGGGATTTCCCAGTCCAGATATTTCCTTGAATTTTCTTCGATGTCAGAAAAGAGTTAAAAAAAAAAAAAAAAAAAGTGCTCTTCCAATGGTGGCCCTGAGTCAGATGGCCCCAAATCAGGTTTCTCTCTCATCTTTTAAATCTTTTTGAGGATCTTTCTGTCCTCACCTAAATGTACAAAGTTTTTCAGGTTCACAGACCTTCTCATCTTTTAAACCTTTTTGAGGATCTTTCTATCCTAAGAAAAATGCACCTAGTTTTAGAGGCTCACAGACCTTCTGATGCCCATGAATGACTGTCTCCAAATTAAGATTCCTGCCTGCACTAGCATACTTCTGCAGCTCTGAGATCTTATCTAGTATGAAGGCATCAGTAGTGAATGTGGCTTTTGAGATAGAATAATCTGATTTCCTCTCAGTTTTTCATAATTTTCATAAGCACTTTCAGCCTCATATGTCAGAAAATCTGGGAGTGCTGTGTGCCATGGCATGGGACTCTGTAATTACTCTCCAACTGGCGCTCAGATTTTCCTAGAACGTCAACACCAACACTGTTAATTCATAGCCTTTTAGAGGAAGTGGAGCTCCAAAATTCCTACTCATTGCATGTGGCAGGAAAGTGACCTCTAGTGGATTTAGCTGGTAGTTTATAGGAAATTCTGGAATAAGGGGCTGTCATTGTGGATAGAGGGACCAGATTATTGAAATTAATCTGCTGTTCAGTTATCCGGGGCCCTGAAGTTTATTTGGATGCAAAATGTCAGCCTCATTGCCAAGTGTGGGGCAGATGAGGGGCTACATTGGAATGAAGGAAGATTCATCATTGTTTAAACGTGGTTTCAAGAGACCTTGAGTCCCCTGGAACTAAAATTTCTCTAAAGAAGGACCTAGGATTACGTTATAGATAGACCAATCCGCTGGACTGATTTTGGGGGACAAGACCAACCCACTGGATTGATTTTGGGGGACAAAAAGCAGTCTCTTTGGAATAATCAGTAAGAATAATTTGAAGTCATGATGTACATTTTAGGTAAAGCAATGGAGTGAATATTCCACATTTTATGTTCTGAGTGGTGGGACTGTAGGTGGGAGGAAGAGAAGGAAACTAACATTATTAAAGTTCCAGCTGAGGGCTAAACATTTATTTTAATCTTCACAAAAAGCCTGAGAGAGAGTTTTATTTTTAGTATCATCTCCAGCAAATAAATTACTGCATATGATTTGATGAATTCTGACAGATTCTTCAATCAAGTGCTATAGGGACCCAGGAATGCACTGATTACCTGGAGAGAGAGAAGTGGAAGGGGCAGCATCAGAAAGGAATGAACATTTGTGCAGGCTATTGTGTTGTCCAGTAGAGTAACCGCTAGCCATATGTGGCTATCTAAATTTAAATTCATTCAAATAAATTAAAAATCCAGTTCCTCAGTTGCACAAGCCATATGTGAAGTACGCACTAGCAACATGCAGCTAGTGGCTACTTTGATGGACAACACAGGTCATTGCAGAAATGTCTTTAAAAAGGTACCGGAGGGAGGCTGGGTGCGGTGGCTCACACCTGTAATCCTAGCACTTTGGGAGACTGAAGTGGGTGGATCATTTGAGGTCAGGAGTTTGAGACCAGCCTGGCTAACATGGTGAGACCCTATCTCTACTAAAAATACAAAAGTTAGCTGGGCATAGTGGTACATGCCTGTGATCCCAGCTATTTGGGGGGCTGAGGCAGGGGAATTGCCTGAAGCCTGGGGGTGGAGGTTGTTGTGAGCCGAGATCATGCCACTGCACTCCAGCCTGGGCAACAGGACGAGACTCTGTCTCCAAAAAAAAAAAAAAAAGAGAGAGAGAGAGAAAAATTGTGGTAGGGGAAAGAGTAGGTGTTTGTGTTCATTAGATCGAGGGAATACCCTGTCAAAAGCACAGTGGAGGAGTGAAATAGCCAAGGAACCACAAGCAGCTCTGTATGACTGGAATCAATACAATGTAGGAATGTTTAGAGATAAAGTTCTCTTGGTTTCTTTCTGTATTTCCATTCACTTCTCAGTCTTTCTTTTTTTTTCTTTGAGACAGGGTCTCTGTCACTCAGGCTGGAGTGCAGTGGCGTGATAATGGCTCACTGCAGCCTTCACCTCCTGGCTCAAGTAAGCCTCCTGCCTCAGCCTCCCAAGTAGCTGGGATTATAGGAACACATCACTATGCCTGCTACTTAATTTTTTTTTTTTTAAAGACAGGATCTCCCTATGTTGCCCAGACTGGTCTTGACCTCCTAGGCTCAAGGGATCCTCCAGCCTTGGCCTCCCGAAGTGCTGGGAGCAAAAGCATGAGCCACTGCCATGGCTTCAGTTTCTTTCTTTCTTTTCTTTTTCTTTTTCTTTTTTTTCCAAGATGGAGTTTCACTCTTGCTGTCCAGTCTGGTATATAATGGCCCGATCTTGGCTCACCACAACCTCTGCCTCCTGCATTCAAGCGATTCTCCTGTCTCAGCTTCCTGAGTAGCTCGGATTACAGGCATGCATCACCACGCCTGGCTAATTTTGTATTTTTAGTAGAGAGGGGGTTTCTTCATGTTGGTCAGGCTGGTCTTGAACTCCTGACCTCAGGTGATCGACCTGCCTCAGCCTCCCAAAGTGCTGGGATTACAGGCGTGAGGCACCGCGCCTGGCCCTTCAGTTTATTTTGAGGGCTTCTCTTCTACCTGTGTCTGAGTTCTTCCTGTAGCTTAGGGCTGTGTGCTAGCTCCTCTCTGCTTTTCTGTACGTTATTCCTGAGGCTCTCACTTACCCGACTGCTTCCATTACCATCTCTACGCTGATTTCCAAATCCCTATCTCCAATCTAAATCAATTTTACTTTGTTTCTCTTTTCTCTGCCGAGCTTTAACCTTGCATTGATCTTTGTTTTTATTTCATTCTTTGTACTCTTTTTGAGATTCTTATTCAAATAAATAGTAGCTGACTCTTGGGTTGGGCACAGTGGCTCATGCCTGTAATCTCAGCAATTTGGGAGGCCAAAGTGGACAGATTGCTTGAGTAAAGGAATTCAAGGCCAGTCTGGCCAACATGGTGAAACCCTTTCTCTACTAAAAATACAAAAATTAGTAGGGTGGTGGCACACATCTGTGGTTCCAGCTACGGGCTGAGGCAAGAGAATCTCTTGAACCCAGGAGGTGAAGGTTGCAGTGAGCTGAGATCGCGTCATTGTGCTCCAGCCTGTGCAGTAGAGCGAGACCTTGTCTCGAAAAAAAAAAAAAAAAAATAGCTGACTCCCACCTCACCGCAAAAGAGACAGAGTTTTGCTCTCTTGCCCAAAGCTGGCTTCAACTCCTGGGCTCACCTCAGCCTCTCGAGTAGTTGAGACTATGACTTTCAAATTTATTATCTCTAGTTTGGTTTTCTTGAACGTTAGACCTTTGTATAAAACACTTGACGTCTTCATTTGGATGGCTTCATAGACGCCCCAAACCTAAAACCAGTATGTCCAAAATCGAATTCATCATTTCTCCACTATGCCCAAAATAACTTCCACCTCCTCTGTTCCCATCTTGAAGAATAATGGTAGTGCCGAATCCTGAGTTGAAGCCAGAAACTGAGATGCCATTCAAGCTGCCCCTCTCTCTTCCTCCCTCCTCCCTCCTTCCTCCTCCCTCTTCCCTCCTCCCTCCTCCCTCCTCCCTCCTCCCACCTCCCTCCAGTCTGTTACCAGGTCTTCTTGGTTCTACCTTTAAATATCTATCTGTTCTGCAGGCTTTCAGTCTTGCTTCTCATCCACAAGCCATTCTCCATGGAACAGCTAGAGTGACTTTCTTTTGTGTGTGTGTGTTTTTTTTTTCTCCCAATACCTTTAGTCAATGTTTTTTTTTTTTTTTGAGACAGAGTCTCGCTCTGTCGGCCAGGCTGGAATGCAGTGGCATGATCTCAGCTCACTGCAACCTCTGCCTCCTGAGTTCAAGAAATTCTCCTGCCTCAGCCTCCCAAGTAGCTGGGATTACAGGTGCCTGACACCACACCTGGCTAATTTTTTTATTTTTAGTAGAGATGGGGTTTCACCATGTTGGTCAGGCTGGTCTCAAACTCCTGACCTTGTGATCTGCCCGCCTCAGTCTCCCAAAGTGCTGGGATTACAGGTGTGAGCCACTGCACCTGGCCTAGAGTGACTTTCTAAAACACAAATCTGATTAAGTTATTCCCTCATTTACACCCACTAAATGACCTTCAGGACTAACTCCAAACACCTTTAGCTGAGTTACAGGCCTGTGTGATTTTAGCCTTGTCTACATCTCCGGTCTTAATTCTTTCTCCTCACATCAAGACCACTTCTTTTCTGAGCCTTTGCATTTGCTGTTCTCTCTGCTTGGAACATTCCCCTTCTTTCTTTGGCTAACATGCCACTAATCCTCCAGCTCTGAACTGAGGTATAAAGCCCTCTAAGACAGCTTTCCATTCCTTTCCAGGACTGGCTTTCTGTTCTTTCCAGGGCATAGTAGGCTATGAAGGCAAAGACTAGGTCTATTTGGTTCCGCAATTTTTTTTTTTTGAGATGGAGACTCGCTCTGTTGTGCAGGCTGGAGGCTGGAGTGCAATGGCGCAATCTCCGCTCACTGCAACCTCCACCTCCTGGGTTCAAGTGATTCTCCTGCCTCAGCCTCCTGAGTAGCTGGGATTACAGGCATGCACCACCATGCCTGGATATAATTTTTGTATTTTTAGTAGAGACAGGTTTCACCATATTGGTCAGGCTGGTCTCGAACTCCTGACCTCAGGTGATCCACCCGCCTCAGCCTCCCTCCCAAAGTGCTGGGATTACAGGCATGAGTCACCGCACCCGGCCTTGATTCAGCATTTTATCCCCAGTGATGAGCACGGTTTCTGGAGTACAAAAGGTGCTCTTGTATAAATATGTATGTAATATAATGTTTATACAAGAAGAAATATTTGTTGGATAGATGCGTGAATGGAGACAAAGGCCAGGCTGGTCTTGAACACCTGAGCTCAAGTGATTTACCCACCTTTGCCCCCCAAAGCACTAGGATTACAGGCATGAGCCACTGCATGTGGCCGGTGATACTGACTTTTGTTTTAAGTTATTTTTAAAAATTTGGCCGGGGACAGTGGCTCACTCCTGTAATTCCAGGACTTTGGGAGGCTGAGGTGGGCTGATTGCTTGAGTTGGAGACCAGCCTGGGCAACGTGGCAAAACCCCATCTCTGCTAATAATACAAAAAAGTAGCTGAGTGTGGTGGCTTATGCCTGTGGTCCCAGTTACTTGGGAGACTGAGGTGGGAGGATCATTTAAGTCCAAGGGGCAGAGGCTACAGTGAGCCAAGATGGCACCACTGCACGCCAGCCTGGGTGACAGAGTGAGACTCTGTCTCAAATAAGATAACATTTAATAACTCTTTATTAAGTATCTTCTATGTGCAAGGCACTGTGCTTGGTAGTGTGTCTATGTGTATGCAGGTGGGGAAAGGAGATTATAAGGAAATAAAAGTTTCTCAATCTTTTAGTCTCTTTTTCTCTCTCACCCTAACTCTGTATCTTGTAACCAGCCCAACTCAACAACCAGAAAAAAAAAAAGGCAAGATCCATTCACATACATTGCCCAGGGTCCACCCTGGTTCCTTTTCTTGCTCTAGATCATGTTTCTGCCATTTGGACTTGCATTGATCTTGATTACCCCAAATGAATTCTTAGAACTCTTTAAGAACTTGGACTTCCCTTTCAGAATGTTCTTACTCCTAGATGCTTTGGGGAAGGTACCCTGCTCCAATTCTGCTTATGAGGACCCAAACCCTGGCAGTAGCTGGCTCACTCCTACAGTCAGGAACAGCCAGTTCGGACTTCCTTTTTTTTTATTTTTATTTTTTGAGATGGAGTCTTCTTGTGTTGCCCAGACTGGAGTGCAGTGGTACAATCTCGGCTCACTGCAACCTCCGCCTCCCGGGTTCAAGTAATTCTCCTACTTCAGCCTCCCAAGTACCTGGGATTACAGGCATGTGCCACCATTCCTGGCTAATTTTTGTATTTTTAGTAGAGATGGGGTTTTGCCATGTTGGTCAGGCTTGTCTTGAACTCCTGACCTCAAGTGATTCAGCTGTCTTGGCCTTCCAAAGTGCTGGGATTACAGGCATGCGCCACTGCACCTAGCCTAGTTTGGACATTTGGTTTGGGCCTTTTGTCTGTAACAGTCCCTCCTGCCCTGGCCCCCTGTGTCCTGGTATCTAGTCTTGTACCTGTGAGCCTATTTTCAAGTCATCGCTGCTGGTGTTGGTTCTATATTTAACATGTAGACAACATTTAACTCTGTAGGGCTCAGGCTTCCTTAGTTAGGGCTGACCCTTTAGGAACCATGCTATGGTGGGATCGATACTGTGCCTTCAATATAAGGCAACTGTAGGTTGATAATTAGGATGCTGTTTTCAAAGAAATAGGGAAACTCAATATCTAATATTCTCTTGATTAGCATTTCAAGATGCTAGTAAGCCAAGATTTGTCATATTAGTTGCTGTCTAAGCATGCTTAAATTTGATGCCTTTTTCTAATATTTAAAACAAGAACATAGGGATTTATTCTCAAGACATACAGAACACTTGAAAAGTCTAAACAATATGTTAAAATGTAACAGGCAAAAGAAGTTATGTGTGAATTTCCTGACATGCTAAATTATAGACGTTTGCTTGCTTGGGTCAGAATTATTATCTCATTTCTTTCCAGCTGCTGCAAAAATCCTCCAGAGACCCATGTTTACAGCTGTGGCCATTCATGATCTGAACAATAGCAATCAGTAATCCTGTTTAGTGAATAACAGCTTACTGTTACTAGTGAATAACAGTTCGTACAGTGTTTATAACATGAGCTGCCTATGAAGTGGCATCTAAGAGGAATTAAGGGTTAGTGGGTATGAATGGCTTAATGAAAGATTACACTTCACAAAATACTTCAAGTCCAGCTGGTGGCAGAAGAAATCCATCTGGGAATTAAGCTCATCAGGAGTTTAATAACTACACTAGTTTAGGTTTCCATGATTGAGTGAATCCAGAGTAGAGGGTTCAGGCAAGGCACAGTGGCTCATGCCTGTAATCTCAGTGATTTGGGAGGCCTAGGTGGAAGAATTGCTTGAGGCCAGGAGTTCGAGAGACCAGCCTGGGCAACAACGTGAGACTCCCTGCCTCCCATCTCTACCCAAGCCCCCTGCCAAAAGAGTCAGTCAGGCATTGTGGGTTGCACCTATAATTCCAGCTACTCAGGAGGCTGAGGCAGGAGGATCCGTGAGTCCAGGAATTTGAGGCTGCAGTGAATGATTTTCGCACCACTGCACTCCAGCCTGGGTGCCAAAGTGAGACCCTGTTTCTTTTTAAAAAAAAAAAATGGTGAAAGGTTCTTAAGAGTAGAAAGCAGCATCTGTCTCCTTGGATTGAAATGTTTTCTGATTTTTTTTTCCCATGGAATTATTTCCTTAGTGCATTTTACCATAAGGGGGTGCTCTGGGATAATAGTTTTCAGCAAAGCAGTGGTCTCTTCTGCTCTGTTAACTGAAAAAAGGCAAACATTTATTTTGCATCCCATCTGTATTCACTAATCTTCAACAGGTGTCCATTTACATTAAAAACATGAAAAAAAAAGAAAACTATTTAAAATGTAGACAACCAATGTCTGACTGCTAAGGAAAAGACAAACATTGAAAACTCTTTTGTGTGGGTACATGTTTGTTTTTTTGTAAGAGATTAGAGCCGTGTGAGGTGGCTCACACCTGTAATCCAAGCACTTTGGGAGGTCAAAGGAGATGGATCACCTGAGATCAGATGTTCAAGACCAGCTTTGCCAACATGGTGAAACCCCATCTCTACTAAAAATACAAAAAAATTAGCCAGGTGTAGTGGTACATGTCTGTAATCCCAGTTACTTGGGAGGTTGAGGCAGGAGAACCCCTTGAACCCAGGAGGCAGAGGTTGCAATGAGCAGAGATCATGCCATTGCACTCCAGCCTGGGCAACAAGAGTGAAACTTATCTCAAAAAAAAAAAAAAAAAAAAAAAAAGAGAGAGAGAGACATCAGATTCACGGTGAACTGAAGCTGAACTGGATTTCTTCTGGGTTAGGAACAGAAAGCCGTAAAGGATTTGCAATTGTCCTTTTACTCTCTCTTTTTTTTTTTTGGTAGCATTATTTTAACTATTTCTTTCAGCCAATGTTGTGGAGATGCATTATGACTGAAATTGCTTTCGTACAGAGCTCTGTCAGTGTTAACCCATGCTTGAGGGAAAGGCATAGCAATCAAGAATTACAAAGTAGTTTTATTCTCATCTCTGTCACATTTATGAATCCATATTTAGGTTTTTCTTTCTTTTTTGAGATGGAGTCTTGCCCTTGTTGCCCAGGCTGGAGTCCAATGACGTGATCTCAGCTCACCTCACCGCAACCTCCGCCTCCCGGGTTCAAGTGATTCTCCTGCCTCAACCTTCCAAGTAGCTGGGATTACAGGCATGCACCACCACACCTGGCTAATTTTGTATTTTTAGCAGAGACAGGGTTTCTCCATGTTGGTCAGGCTGGTCTCCCGACCTCAGGTGATCCGCCCGCCTCAACCTCCCAAAGTGCGAGATTACAGGTGTCAGCCATCACACCCAGCCAATTTTTAGGTTTTATTCCTAAGTATATGTGGTAAGGAGATGGAGAGGAAACTCAGTTCTGTTTTCAAGTACTTGAGAGAGGCAATCAGAAGCAATCATAGCTATTCTAAGCACAAGATGTTGCAAAGGACAACCAACTCATCAAAGTCACCGACAGGACATTTGCAGAAATGGCCACAATATGGAGGTCAGAATAGTGAGTCCTCAATGTTTGGTCCAGAGAACTCCCTGGGTTCCACGGCAGCATGTTAGAAGGTGCTGGTTCCTTCCAGCCTGGGTGACGAATAGTCCTGGTATACAGCACAGGGACTGGGAGAAATGTTACACCTTTGCTTATGGAGAGAAATTCTGTCTATACGCATTCTCTGAACTCACCTCCTTTGGCAAAAGTAGAGGAGGCTTCTTTAGTCATCTTCATGAGCATTTAACTCTATATACAAAATAAAAATTTGAGGATTTACATAATTTAACTTGGGAGATTTTATGAGAGAATAATGACTGGTCATCAGTCTTTAGTATCCTCGTTATGCCAGTACTTTTTAATAATTCAAGATATATTCATACCAATATCTACTTTTTTTTTTTTTAGATGGAGTCTTGCTTTGTCTCCCAGGCTGGATGGAGTGCAGTGGCATGATCTCAGCTCACTGCAATCTCTGCCTCCCAGGGTTCAAGTGATTCTCCTGCCTCAGCCTCCTGAGTAACTGGGATTATAGGCATGCACCACCATGCCTGGCTAATTTTTGTAGTTTTAGTAGGGACAGGGTTTTTGCCATGTTGGCCAGGCTGGTCTTGAACTTCTGACCTCAGGTGATCTGGCCACCTCGGCCTCCCAAAATGCTGGGATTACAGGCATGGGCCACTTCACCCAGTCACCAATACCTACTTTTAAAAAATATTTTTTCCTGCTGTGTGCAGTGGCTCACTCCTGCAATCCCTTCATTTTGGGAGGCTGAGGCAGGTGAATTGCTTGAGGTCAGGAGCTCAAGACCAGCCTGGGCAACATAGTGAAACCCTGGCTCTACAAAAAATCCAAAATTAGCCAGGTGTGTCGGTGCACACCTGTGGTCCCAGCTACTCTGGAGGCTGAGGAGGGAGGATCACTTGAGCCTGGGAGAGCTAGGCTGCAGTGAGCTGTGATTGTGCCACTGCACTCCAGCCCGGGTGGAGGAGCCAGACTCCGTCTCAGAATCAAAACACACAAAAACACCTAAAAACATTTAAAAATAATATTAAGTTGCCGGGTGCGGTGGCTCAAGCCTGTAATCCCAGCACTTTGGGAGGCCGAGGCGGGTGGATCACGAGGTCAAGAGATCGAGACCATCCTGGTCAACATGGTGAAACCCCGTCTCTACTAATACAAAAAATTAGCTGGGCATGGTGGTGCGTGCCTGTAATCCCAGCTACTCAGGAGGCTGAGGCAGGAGAATTGCCTGAACCCAGGAGGCGGAGGTTGCGGTGAGCCGAGATCGCGTCATTGCACTCCAGCCTGGGTAACAAGAGCGACACTCCGTCTCAAAAAAAAAAAAAAAAAAAAAATAATAATAATATTAAGTTTCATTTCCCAGAATTGGTTTTCTTCATGGTGTGTGTGTGTGTGTGTGTGTGTGTGTGTGTGTGTGTTTCCTAGAGGTGATACAAGAAAAAGAGGAAAAAGTAGTTCTGGGTAAAGGAAAATGTACATGAGTTTTTCTTTAGGTTTAAAATTATATTTTCCTTGTTTTTTTCCACCCATTAAAAAAAAAAACAAAACCTCACGTTTCTTAGGCTCTTGATTATGACAGAACATCCTAAGGAAAAGACTTTCTGTAAGAGTTTAATATTAGAAGCCATAAGAGATTATCAAATGGTGAATATCTAAAACAAAGAAAAATATGTTTTCAATATTTGTTTTTTTGCCTCACCTTCCCATCTGTAAATGTAACAGTTTTAAGATTTATTTATTTATTTTTTTGAGCCAGAGCCTCACTCTGTTGTCCAGGCTGGAGTGCAGTGGTATGATTTCTGCTCACTGTAACCTCTGCCTCCTGGATTCAAGCAATTGTCCTGCTTCAGCCTCCCAAGTAACTGGGATCACATGTGCATACCACCACACCTGGCTAATTTTTGTATTTTGTATTTTTAGTAGACACAGGGTTTCACCATTTTGGCCAGGCTGGTCTCGAACTCCTGAGCCCAAGTGATCCACTCTCCTCAACCTACCAAAGCGCTGGGATTACAGGTATGAGCCACCATGCCCGGCCAAAAGTTTTAAGATTTAGAGTAAACATATACTCCACTTGGCTGATAGTTGTCCCATACATTTTGTGGGCTGAACAAGCATCAGATGGGGATGTGCAGTGGCTAGATTGGCTTCTGATCTGCACACACATTGCCCCGCCCTGCCCCCCGCTCATTAATCCTTTGTGCAGAGCAGAGGCTCTGGGTGCAGTTTTAAAGCAAAAGAATGACCAAAATATGTGGGTGTGCATTTGGCCAAAGGGTTAGTTGAATGTGAAGCAGAGATACCAGCCTGGAAACAGGTCACATTTAATGAAAAATGTGCAATCATCATGGCATTGTGTGTTTCAAAGAGGTGATTCCCAGCCATAGCGAACACAGGGGAGAAGGAGGCATCTGTGTGGGACTGCTTTAAAACAGAGTTCCTGTGGATCCTGGCTGCTGGCGGGGCGGGACTCACCAGTACCTCTTAGGAAATGAGATAATGGGATTTTGCTAGGCATAGTTGAGTTTTTTGGATTGTTAGTCATAAATCTTCAAAAAGAAAACAAAAATCCCCTATCATTTAAATAGAGGAATGACTTCAAAATAATGACTGTCCATACTAGGAAAAAATCCAGGGGCAAAAGTGTTTTCCCATCACATGCTGAGAACTGTGAATAAGCAGAGACATGAAATTTTTCTCATTCTACTTATGAAAAAAGAATAATGAAGAAAATAAAGTGACCAAAGTATCTCTGAGTGTTAAACAGTAAGATATAAAGCTCTCTTCCAGCTGGGCACGATGGCTTATGCCTGTAATCCCAGCACTTTGAGAGGCCGAGGTGGGCAGATCACTTGAGGTCGGGAGTTTGAGACCAGCCTGACCAACATGGAGAAACCCCATCTCTACTAAAAATACAAAAAAATTAGCTGAGTGTGGTGTCAGGTGTCTGTAATCCCAACTACCCAGGAGGCAGGCAAAGGAGAATTGCTTGAACCTGGGAGGCGGAGGTTGTGGTGAGCCTAGATCGTGCCTTTGAACTCCAGCCTGGGCAACAAGAGCGAAACTCCATCTCAAAAAATATTAATAATAATAAAATGAAACAAAATAAAACTTTCTTAGTGCTGGGCACCAGTGGCGCACGCCTGTAATCTCAGCACTTTGGGAGGCTGAGGCGGGTGAGTCACCTGAGGTCAGGAGTTCAAGACCAGCCTGGCCAACATGGTGAAACCCCGTTTCTACTAAAAAATACGAAAATTATCCAAACGTGGTGGCTAGCGTCTGTAATCCCAGCTACTTGAGAGGCTGAACAAACAACAACTCTCTTAGATACATACTTTATTAGAAGTTCTTCTATTTCCTTTCAAATATGTGTATATGTGCATGTGTATATTTTAATATATTTGTAATCATCTCTAAGTACATAAGCAACATAACTGAGGTTATTTTTTGAGAGAGACATATAAAAGATTAGACTCAACCACTTTAAACATGGAAACAAAATGCTATTTGGCAGTGTTAACAAAAATTTTGTATCATTATTATGGCTAGCTATTGATTGCAAACAGAATACAGCAATGGAAAGTGGCTTTCAAAAGGGCAAGTATATTAATGAAGGTATTACAATGGGAATAAGGAAGTTGATAGTTTATTCTGCTTTCTGCTGGTTAATGTTATGACTCATAACATCAACCCATTCCTTCAGAAGAGCTAGAATAGTGAGGGGCCATGAAATTAGGACATCAAAGAAGAATTAAAGGATCTTGGAATTGTTGAGTCTGAAAAAGGCAAGACTAGAGGAGTCCAGAAAAGGAAGAAGGATCGAGCTGCTTTAGGATGGGCCTTCCAAGCAGACTATGTTCAGAGAGTGGAAATAATAGGGATCAGGCAAATTTTGGCTAAACATTGAGCTCTTCACTTGTAGAGCCATTGGCCATTTGTAGAGGAGATTCAAATAGTAGGAAGATACCATAATAGGATGAAGTCTATGAGAGCAAGATATACCCTCAACCTGCCAAAACCCTGGGAGTCAAATTCAATTTATTTGTGAAGAATGTAAAAATAAACAAGTAAAGAATCAAACAATTAATATAAACTTAGGCATACAATAAGTGTTATAAAATATTTTGCTTCTTAAGTATTTGTTGAATTTGAGTAGGTTTAAAGTGATAAGCCCAGAAATATTTTTATCTATTTTTCCATTTTTAGTATTAAGCCTCTAATTTTCTTTCTTTTTTCTAAGATGGAGTTTCACTCTGTCACCCAGGCTGGAGTGCAGTGGCACGATCTTGGCTCACTGCAACCTCTGCCTCCCAGGTTCAAGTGATTCTCCTGCCTCAGCCTCCAGAGTAATTGAGATTATAGGCATGGGTAACCATGCTTGGCTAATTTTTGTAATTTTAATAGAGATGGAATTTCACCATGATGGCTAGGCTGGTGTCAAACTCCTGGCCTCAAGTGATCCGCCCACCTTGGCTTCCCAAAGTGCCACCTCACCCGGCCAGCACTTTGGGAGGCCAAGGTAGGTAGATCACTTGAGCCCTGGAGTTCGAGACCAGCCTTGGCAACATGGTGAAACTCCATCTCCAGCCTAGATGACAGAGTGAGACTCCAACTCAAAAAAAAAAGTGCTGGGATTACAGGCATGAGTCACCATGCCTGGCCAATTTTTAAGACTATGCATAAGGATTGCTGGATTGAGGGGTTTTTTTGGTTATTGTTTTTGAGTTGGGATCTTACTCTATCACGAAGGCTAGAGTATAGTGGTATGATTGTGGCTCACTGTAGCCTCAAATTTCTGGGAATAAGGGATTCTCCCACCTTAGCCTCTTGAGTAGCGGGGACTACAGGCACACCTGGCTAAATGTTTAAAAACTTTTTGTAGAACAAAGGTCTCACTATGTTGCCCAGTCTGGTCTTAAGTTGTTGGGCTCAAGTGTGGATCTCAGTTTTTTTATAGAAAAATCTACTTCTAGGTTTAGCCTCTTTTTAGATTATTATGACTAACAATGTAAAAAACAACCCTTCTGGGGTTTAGTGGCTATTGGAATAAATGGAACTCCTTCTTGTTACCTTTGCTATGAGCTGCAAATAATTGAATCAAGGGCTAGTGATTTCCTATGTCTGCCTTAAATAAAAGAAAAAAGGACTTTGAAGAATCTCTTCTTGTTCTTTTCACAATAAGTGGTGCTGGAACAACTGGGTGTCTATATGGGGAAACATTGAACTGACTTCAACCTTATACCACAGACAAAACTTAATTCCAGGTATGTGAAAGTCAAAGCTATAAAGGTTTTTTTTTTTTTTTTTTTTTTTTTTTTTTTGGGGGGGACAGAGTCTCACTCTGTTGTCCAGGCTAGAGTGCAGTGGTGCAATTTCAGCTCACTGCAACCTTCACCTCCTGAATTCAAGCAGTTCTCATGCATCTGTCTCCTGAGTAGCTGGGACTACAATCACTTTAAAATGGGAACAAAATGCTATTTGGCAGTGTTAACAAATATTTTATTATTATGGCTAGCTGCTGGCCATGTGCCAACATGCCTAGATAATTTTGTATTTTTTGGTAGAGACAAGGTATATTAGTTCGTTTTCATGCTGTTGATAAACACATACCCAAGACTGGGCAATTTATAAAAGAAAGAGGTTTAATAGACTTAGAGTTCCATGTGGCTGGGGAGGCCTCACAATCATGGCAGAAGGCAAGGAGGAGCAAGTCACGTCTTATATGGATAGCAGCTGGCAAAGAGAGAGCTTGTGCAAGGAAACTCCCCCTTGTAGAACCATCAGATCTTGTGAGACATATTGACTGTCATGAGAACAGTACGGGAAAGACTTGCCTCCAGGATTCAATTACCTCCCACTGGGTCCCTCCCAGATTTGAGTGGGGACACAGCCAAACCATATCACAAGGTTTCACCATGTTGGCCAGGCTGACCTCAAGTGAGCTGCCCACGTCAGTCTAGGAGATAATATAAGAGAGTACTTCAATCTTATGAAATGATTTATTAAACAAGTCACAACTGGGTATAGTGGCTCGCTCCTGTAATCCCAGCACTTTGGGAGGCCAAGGCTGAAGGATCGCTTGAACTCATGAATTTGATTCCAGTCTGGGCAACATAGTGAGACCTCATCTCTACAAAACAAAAAGCCAGGCATGGTGGTGCACACACCTCTAGTCCCAGCTATTCAAGAGACTGAGGTGGGAGGATCACTTGATCCTGGGAGGTTGAGGCTACAGTAAGCTGTGTTCACACCACTGCACTCCAGCCTGGATGACAGAATGAGACTATCTCCAAAACAAACAAATCACAGGGCTGGGAGTGGTGGCTCACGCCTGTAATCCTAGCACTTTGGGAGGTCGAGATGGGTGGATCACCTGAGGTCAGGGATTCATGACCAGTCTGGCCAACATGGTGAAACCTCATCTCTACTAAAAAATACAATAATTAGCCAGGTGTGGTGGTGAGCGCCTGTTATTCCAGCTACTCGGGAGGCTGAGGCAGGAGAATCACTTGAACCTGGGAGGTGGAGATTGCAGTGAGCCAAGATTGCGCCACTGCACTCCAATCTGGGGGACAAGAGTGAAACTGTATCTCAAAGAAAATCACAAAAGTTCAGATACTTTTATATACTCACTAGATTTGCAAAAACTGGGAAGTCTGACAATATCAAAGTTTGGCCAGGATAGGAAGCAACAGGAGCTCTCAATCACTTCTAGTGCAGTGGACATTGGCACAACCACTTTGGAAATTAGTTTGCATTAACAAATGAAGTTTCAGATAAGCATATCCTATGACACAATAATTCTACTCCTACGTATATACTGCGTGCTTATGTTTATTACAGTTTGTGTTTTACAGTGTTTATAACAGCATTGTTCATTGTAGCTCCAAAATGGAAACATCTTAAATATCCATTAGCTGTACAAGGAGGAATACATTGTGGTGTATTTATAAAATGAGGACGTTGGGCATGGTAGCTCATGCCTGTAATCCTAGCACTTTGAGAGGCTGAGGTGGGAGGGTCATTGATCCCAGGAGTTTGAGACTACGGTGAGCTATGATCACGCTACTACCCTCCAGCCTGGGTGATGGAGTGAGACCCTGTCTCAAAAAAAAAAAAAAAAAATTAATAAAAATGGAAAATTACACAGAAATGAAAAACTACAGCTGCAAGCAACAACATTAAACAAAAGAAATAAGAGTGTACTACATAAGGTATGGTTCCATTTATTAACAAAAGTTCAAAAGTGGGCAAAACTAAACTGTATTATTTAAGGATATACTTATGGGGAGTAAAACTGAAGAAAAAGCAAGAACTTGATAAGGATGAAAGTTAGGACCGGGTGCCATGGCTCACATCTGTAATCCCAGCACTTTGGGAGGTGTAGGTGTGTGTATCGCTTGAGGCCAGGAGTTTGAGACCAGCCTGGCCAACATGGTGAAACCCCATCTCTACAAAAAAAAATATGAAAATTAGCTGAGCATGGTGGCAGGTGTCTGTAGTCTTAGTTACTCAAGAGACTGAGGCAGGAAAATGACTTGAATCTGGGAAGTGGAAGTTGCATTGAGCTGAGATCATGCCATTGCACTCCAGCCTGGGCAATAGGGTGACACTCCATCTCAAAAAAAAAAAAAGGTATCTATAGTTATCAAGTCAATATTTTGAAGTATTTAGAGGAAAAATTAATATCCAAGCCTAACTTGTAGTAGGGGTTTATATTTCTGATTTACCTGAAATCCTATAAGAGTAGATTATAGGTGAAATTATAAAATTGACCGGAAAAGTGGGCTGGGTGCGGTGGCTCACGCCTGTAATCCCAGCACTTTGGGAGGCCGAGGCAGGCAGATCACCTGAGGTCAGGAGTTCAAGACCAGCCTGGCCAGCATGGTGAAACCCCGTCTCTACTAAAAATACAAAAATTAGCCAGGCGTGGTGGTACGCACCTGTGGCAACACAGCAAGACTCCGTCTCAAAAAAAAAAAAAAAAAAAGTTTTTGGCTGTATGCCCTCTTCCCTCCTGATTTTATCTTCTTGCCCAAATCCTGCATTTCATCTCTAACTTGTTTAACGAAGATGATAGCTGCTCTCTTGACTTAAGGGGTTAATTCTTCCAGGAATTTGTATTTTAAGAGATTCTTTTGAAGATTTAAAGGGTTATAGACCCCAAATAAAATTTCAGATGATGGAATTTAAGCTATTTTTGAGAAATGTAAGGCCATTTTTCACAAGGTGGCTCACTTGTAAGGTATTGTAAGTAACAAGCAACCCCTGCTTGTAGAAGACCTATCAAAGAAGAGATCTCTTCTGGGTGGGAGTTGGTTTCTTTTGAAATTGACAAAGATTTAGGGCACTTTGCCTGAAGTTTTTGCTGTGTGAGGGAGGAAATCTCTACTAATTCAGTGAACTGTAAATAGTGGTAAACACTTTAGCTGCCCATGTATGAAACAGCTAGTCTCAGCTCAGTCAAGTGAAATATAACCAACCACTAAAATATGAAACTTAGAAGTCCTTCATGAAAGAAACCGGAGGCTGGGCACTGTAGCTCGTGTCTGTAATCCTAGTGCTTTGGGAGTCTGAGGTAGGAGGATTGCTTGAGGTCAGACTGGGTGAGACCCTGGCTCTACAAAAAATTAAAACAAAACAGAAAACCTTATCTGGGCGTGGTGGCACGCCTTTGTAGTCCCAACTACTTGAAAGGTTGAGGCAGGATGATTGCTTGAGCCCAGGAGTTTGAGGTTACAGTGAGCCATGATCACGTCTCTGCACTCCAGCCTGAGTAACAGAGAGCAAAGAAAGAAGCTGGAAAAATGATGCTGTTGGCTGGGATGAAATGAGTTTCTTTGACTTATAAAGTGTAGATTTTAAGATCATTAGTTTGGCAAAGTTAGAAAAGATATATCATTATGCAAAAGTACAAGAATAAGACTTCTGTTGAATTTGAAATGCATTCTTTAAACAATTATCCCCAAGATTAAACCATCTCCTATAATAGAAACGAGTAAAAAAAGAATACTAGATAGCTAACCGATCTGCTAGATAATTTGTAGACCTGTACTTGCAGCTAACAAAATAATTTTGAACAATTTGAACTATATTCTAGCTGTTGAATACCCAAAAGTCACTTGGTTCCAATAATTACTAAGCCATCTCAAAATTGTGGGTAAAAACAATTGCTCCTATACTGGTTTAGATTTTAGCTCAACAACATACATAGGTGATAAAATATGTAGATACACACACACACACACATTCTCTTGAGAGTTTCAACTGGTCTCTTTTCTGAGTAGTCAGGGAAAATTTTTTGTTTTTGTTTTTGAGATAGAGTTTCACTCTGTTGCCCAGGCTGGAATGCAGTGGTGCCATCTCAGTTCACTGCAACCTCCGCCTCCTGAGTTCAAGTGATTCTTATGTCTCAGCCTCCCAAGTAGCTGGGATTACAGGTATATGCCACAATGCCCAGACATTTTTTGCATTTTTAGTAGAGACGATAATTTCACTATGTTGGCCAGGCTGGTCTCGAACTCCTGACCTCAAGTGATCTGCCCACCTTGGCCTCCCAAAGTGCTGGGATTACAGGCATGAGCCACTGCACCCAGCTTGGAAACCTTCTTTAATAGGTGCCAGAAATGGTCCTTTGAGTATCCTGATGTGTATTTGTTCTGGGTGGCCCATCTAGTCACTACATTAGTAGAAATCTTGTTTTTTATTTTAGTATACAGTTTTTATGGAATTCTCACAGATACACAAGGATATGTATATAAAGATGTTCACTGGAACATTTTAAAAACAAGAAATTGGAGATAAGCTGAAAATTTATTATAATGGGAAAGTTGTATTATGGTACAAGGATACAATGGAATGTAATTCAGTTGTTAAAATGAATGAACTAAATGTATAGTAGGAATGTAAAAGGGCCCTCACTTTCACTGAACTAACTTCTCTCTCCAGCCTGCACTGATGGCCTCATGGGGAGTTCCCTACGATCAGCTGACAGAGCAAGAGAAAACTCAGACCTGGTTTCTTCATGGTTCTGTGTAGTGTGTGGGTGCTATCCAGAAGGGGACGGGACAGCATTTCAACCCCTTCTTGGGACATCGATGAAGGACAGTGGCGAAGGAAAATCTTCCAAGTGGGCAGAACTTCAAACAGTGTACCAGGGTGTTCATTTTGCTCACAAGGAGAAATGGACAACATGCAATTATATACTGATTTGTGAGCTGCATCCAATGGTTGGCTGAATGGTCAGGGACTTGGAAGGAACACGATCAGAAAACTGGTGAAAAGGAGGCATAAAAATGAAAAAAAAAAAAAAAAAAAAAAAAAAAAACTGGTAAAAATGGAAGGCATATTTGGATAGACCTCTCTGAATGAATGAGAACTGTGAAGATATTTGTGTCCCATATAAGTGTTCATTGAAGGATGTCCTCAGCAGAGGTTTTTAATTAATTAATTAATTTTTGAGACAGGGTTTCACTCTGTTGCCCAGGCTAGAGTATAGTGGCACGATCAGGGCTCACTGCAGATTTAGGTAAAGCAAGAATATGGGATCATTGAGGCTGGACACAGGTGATCCCTTCACTTCGGCCTCCTGAGTAACCAGGACTACAGGTGCATGCCACCACACCTGGCTAAGTTTTGCAGTTTTTTTGTAGAGACAAAGTTTTGCTGTGTTACCCAGGCTGGTCTCAAACTCAGGGGCTCAAGCAACCTACCTGCCTCAGCCTCACAAAATTCTGGGATTATAGGTGTGAGACACCATGCCCAGCCAGCAGAGGAGTATTTAAATGATCAAGCAGATAAGATGCCCTAGCCTGCGGATACGAGTCAGCCTCTTTCTTCAGCCACCCCTGTCATCACCCATGGGCGTGTGAAAATAGTGGCCTTCATGGCAAGCCTGGAGGTAAGCATGGTCCCAGCAGCATGGACTTCCACTTGTCAAGGCTGACAGCTACGGCCACTGCTGAGTGCTCTATCTGCCAGCAGTGAGACCAACACTGAGTCCCTGATATGGCACCATTTCCTGGGGTGATCAGCCAGCCACCTGGTGGTAGGTTGATTACCTTGGACTGCTTCCATCATGGAAGAGGCAGCATTTTGCTCTTACTGGAATAGACACTTACTTGGGATATGGATTTGCCTTCCCTGCATGCAATGCTTCAGCCAAAACTACCATCTGTGGACTTACAGTATGCCTGTTCACCCCATCATCATAGTAGTTTATACAACATTGCTTCTGACCAAAGAACTCACTTCATATCAAACAAAGTGTGACAATGGGCCCATGCTCAAAGAATTCTACCATGTTCTCCAACATTCTGAAGCACTCAGCTTGGTAGTATGAATGGCCTTTTGAAGACTCAGTTACAGCACCAGCCAGGTGGCAGTACTTGATTGGGCTGGGACAAGGTTCTCGAGGAGGCTATGTCCAATATATGATGCTGTTCTCCCATAGCCTGGCTTCATGAGGCCAGGTATCAGGGGGTGAAAATGGGAGTGGCACCACTCACCATTACCTCTAATAATCCACTGGCATTTTTTATTCCTGTCTCCATGACCTTTTGCTCTGCTGGCCTAGAAATCCTAGTTTCAAAGGGATAAATGCTTCCACCAGGAGACACAATAATGATTTCATTGAACTGGAAGTTAAGACTGCTAGCTGGCCACTGAGGACTCCTCAGACCTCTGAATCAAAAGGCAAAGGAGTTGCTGCACTGGCTGGAGTGACTGATCCTCACTACCAAAGGGAAAATGGATCACGGTAGAGGTAAGGAGGAATATGTCTGGAATAGGAGATCTCTTAGGGTGTCCCTTAGTATCGCCATGTCCTATGATTAAGGTCAATGGGAAACTATAGCAGCTCAATGCAGGCAGGACTCCTACTGATCTAGACCCTTTAGGAGTGAACGTTTGAGTCACTCTACTAGCTGAAGAGCCACAGCCAGCTGAGGTGCTTGCTGAAGGCAAAGGAAATACTGAACAAGTATTGGAAGAAGGTCGTTATAAATATCAGCTCTGACCATGTGACCAGTTACATAAATAAGAACTATGTCATGAGTATTTCTTGCTTACTTTGTTATGAATATGTTTATGTGCGTGTGTATATATATGTGTGTGTATGTATATCCACACATACACATCCTCTGCTTGTTATATAGCAGAGGATGTATTGGCTTTGCATTGTAGAATTGAAGTTACGGTGCTTCAAGAAGAGTGCACATCACCTAACAGCTTTGCATCCTCTTCTGGGGAGAGGGTTAGTACAATTTCAGTTGAATACAGGATGGTCGTATCATGTTAGGCAGAAATAAAACTTGTTGCTATCTTTATTTGGAGATTAAGTAGGGTTTAAAGAGGTGGCTATGGGTGCCAAATTGACCAGGGCTAGACTTGTGATGGTTAATTTTATGCGTCAACTTGGTTAGGATGCCCGGATGTTTGGTTACCAGTCTAGATGTTGCTGTAAAGTTGTATTTTAGATGTGAATCAGTAGGCTTTGAGTAAAGCAGATTGCCTTCCATGATGTGGGTTGCCGAGCAATACATACAGTAAATTTTGTTTTTATTATAAATTTATGTTCAAGCATATACACAAATACTCATGGGAAAAAGGTCTGGAAACAACGTACAACAATTATTTCCTTTGGGGAATTAAATGGAAGTTGAGGTAAAGAAAGAGTCATGGCCAGGCGCGGTGGCTCACGCTTGTAATCCCAGCACTTTGGGAGGCCGAGGCGGGCGGATCACGAGGTCAAGAGATCGAGACCATCCTGGCCAACATGGTGAAACCCCATCTCTACTAAAAACACAAAAAAATTAGCTGGGCGTGGTAGCGCGCGCCTGTAGTCTCAGTTACTCGGGAGGCTGAGGCAGGAGAATTCCTTGAACCCAGGAGGCGGAGGTTGCAGTGAGCTGAGGTCGCACCACTGCACTCCAGCCTGGTGCCTGGTGATGGAGTGAGACTCTGTTTCAAAAAAAAGAAAAGGGTCATATCTTTCCCTTTTTTATTTTTAATTGAGACAGGGTCTCACTCTGTCCTTTGGGCTGGAGCGCAGTGGTGCAATCTTAGCTTGGTTTACAGCAGCCTCAACCTCCCGGGTTCAAGTGATCTTCCCACCTCAGCCTCTTGAGTAGCTGAGACTACAGGCATGTGCCACCATGCCAGGCTAATTTTTGTATTTTTTGTAGAGATAGAGTTTCACCATGTTGACCAGGCTGGTCTCAAATTCCTGGGCTCAAGTGATCCGCCTGCCTCAGCCTCCCAAAGTGCTGAGAGTATAGGCATGAGCCACCGCACCTGGCCTCCCTTTTTATTTTTACAGTTTCTCTAATTAAAATCACCCCACCCCCCATAGTGCATTCTTGCATTTGTCCTTTATTCCAGGGGAAGATACTACTTTTCTATATTTTGATTGTATCTTGATTAAGAATATCAGTTATCACCTTTAGGCTGACAAATTTTGTTTATCAACATTCACCTACAGCTCTTTGCTGGAACCAGCACTACTCTATGCATCAAAAGCACAGATATTCCATGGCCGTCTTTCCTCCAATCTGCAGGCTGTAGAAGTGTGCAGAATAAGGCTAAGAATAATGTAGCTTGTTTGAGACTCAGTATTTCATGATGACTAAATTTAGTACCGTAAATTATTAACAATGTGATGTATTTTTTTGTTTTTCTTTTGAGACGGAGTCTTGCTCTGTCCCCCAGGCTGGAGTGCAGTGGTGTGATCTCAGCTCACTGCAACCTTCGCCTCCCGGGTTCAAGCAATTCTCTCACCTCAACCTCCCAAACAGCTGGGATTACAGGAACCCGCCATCATGCCCAGCTAATTTTTGTATTTATGTAGAGATGGGGTTTCACCATGTTGGCCAGGCTGGTCTTGAACTCCTGACCTCAGGTGATCTCTCTGCCTCAGCCTCCCAAAGTGCTGGGATTACAGGCATGAGCCGCTGTGCCCGGCGCAATGTGATGTATTTTGCGTGAGTACAGAGAACCTTTTATTGGTAGTGTACTTACATTGTTGCAGATTGGGCTCCCCAGCCGTAGACTCAGAACTTAACATGCAGGATGTTTATTAAGGAGTACCCTTGGGATCCTAACTTGTGGAAGGGGTGTAGGGGAGAGAGGCGGAGGGATAAATCCAGCTGTGATGCACACCAACCACAGTCCCGGCCAATCCCACAAGAAGCGCTGAGGCTAGCATGGCCCTTTGGTGTTGTCCTAAGTTGGCCTTAGATGGCCAAGTCTTTCTATTCCTTCATCATCCAGTCATTGGATATGGGCCACCTTGGAAAGGGTGTGACTTTGGGCAAGGTTGCTCTCTGCTTCTGAGGCAATCTGGGAGGTGAATATGTGACTGCTGAAGGCTAATCGAGTTGCTAACACAGGGTAAGGCTATCTGCCAACAGAACTAGCAGCTGGGACAACTATTCCTTCATCGAAGACGCATCTGAGTGGTTATCCCAACCTCATACACCCTTCTTATTTTTGAGATCAGTTTCTCAGACTTTAAAACCATTATGTGTCTTTTTTTTTCCCTCTTCAAAATATATGTAATATGTATCAGTATGATAATTCGATGATAAAATATGAAATACTTATGGTTTATTAAATGCTAGCTATCATTATAATTATTGATATTGTTATTCTCACTTAGCAGATGTCTTGAAAAGACCTGGTATTGTTATTAAGCATGAACACGATGCTTAATAAAAACAAAGCTTGGGAAACGGATCTGATACTAGTTGAAAAGAATATTATTACATTTCTGTTGTACATATATCCAGTTGATCCTGAGAAAGTCTTAAATTTGGGGTTGTTTTTCTGTGGTATAAGTGCTAATCCCTTTACACATGATAAAGAAAATTTTATTCTTCACTTTTGCTTTTATGAGATCAAATTCAGTGTCATTCAATGATTCCTAAGGAACTCTCTTTCCCGGCGTGTTAGGGAAAAGCCAGGCCGAGGTTTATAATTCATCCCCTTGACAAATGTAACATCAAAAGTCATAACATCACATAAAAAACTTAGCTTCTGCTCTAGGAAGACTAATCATGTGAGACTATTTTGTTAACACCGTTGACATTTGGTTTTGTATTTGAATACTATGCTGATGAAAAATACCTGTTAACTAGAAAAAATGATACTAATATGAATAATAGAGGTTAGCACTTATTGAGCTCTTTACTAAGTATTTAACCTGCATTATGTCATTTAAGTATCTTTTCAGTCTTATGAGGCTGATACTTTTATTTTATTTTTTTTTTGAGACAGAGTCTCACTCTGTTGCCCAGGCTGGAGTGCAGTGGTGCCATCATGGCTCACTGCAACCTCCATCTCCTGGGTTCAAGCAATTCTCATGCCTCAGTGTCCTGAGTAGCTGGGATTACAGGTGCCAGCTACCACACCCAGGTAATTTTTGTATTTTTAGTAGAGATGGGGTTTCACCACGTTGTCCAGGCTGTCTCGAACTCCTGACCTCAGGTGATTGGCCCAGCACGGCCTCCCAAAGTGCTGGGATTATAGGTGTGAGCCACTGCACCCGGCCGAGGCTAATAATATTATTGGGTTTTATTACAAACGATAAAACTGAGGCTCAGAGGGGGAAGTTGCTTAAGGTCAAACATCTAGTAAGTGCACAGCAGGAATGAGAACCCAGGTTAAGTGGACTGCAAGATTCATGCCTCTTTCTGGTCCACTGTATTGACATTAAGGACTGATTTGAATACATTTCTTTCAAATGGTCGATCAAGTCTTAAAAACGTACTGTGAGCCCAGCACAGCCAGGGTTGGGGGAATAATGAATTATAAGTCTTTTTTGTGCATTTAGTTTAGCTGAGGGATTTCAAGATTATCAAGGGGAATGTTTCCTAAACCTTAGTTAGTTATTCACCATTTTTCTGTCGTCATATTTGTATACCACATGAGGTGCTGCTTCCCGCTTTCTGATTTCTCCCATCTCCGGAACTTCTCTCAACTAAGTTTAACAAAAGGTGAAAAAAAATGCAGATAGTTTTTCATTTATCTTTTATACCTCCTTGAAAGACGATTTAATACTTTGGTTAGTACAATTAGAAATTGATGTACTAGTGATAATTTATTTCACTATTGTATCATCCTTCTAAGCAATTCCACAATTCTTCCATTTTCTTATCATTTTAGTTTTTAAAAAAATCATAGTTGAGAAAAACTGATCAGAAATGGTAAATGAATTCCTAGGATAATGAAACAGCAAAACATTTCAAATGTTGTGAGAAAAACAAGATCACTAACATCTCATAATTTATCTTAGCTTTTATAAGGGTCCAATTGACCCACATGGCAATTGCAAAATAGAATATGTTTTAGCCTATTAAAAACAAAGAAAGACAAAAATAAGTTAATTGTGCATTTAAAAATAACAAGAGTCTGGGTGTGGTGACTCACCCCTGTAATTCCAGCACTTTGGGAGACCGAGGCAGGCAGGTCATCTGGAGTTGGGAACTCGAGACCAGCCTGACCATCATGGAGAAACCCCATCTCTACTAAAAACACAAAATTAGCCGGGCGTGTTGGTACATGCCTGTAATCCCAGCTACTTGGGAGGCTGAAGCAGGAGAATTGCTTGAAGCTAGGAGGTAGAGGTTGTGGTGAGCCGAGATCGCACCATTGCACTCCAGCCTGGGCGACAAGAGTGAAACTCTGTCTCAAAAAACCAAAACCAAACCAAACAAAAACAAACACAAAAGGAGTATAATTGGATTGTTAGTAACACAAAGGATAAATGCTTGGGGTGATAGATAGCCCATTTACCTTGATGTGATAGTTATGCATTGCATGCCTGTATCAAAATACCTCAGGTACCCCGTAAGTATATACAGCTACTGTGTACCCAAACATTAAAAATAAAATAATATGAGAAAATTAAATTCAAAAACAAAAAGCAAAATTTCTCTTTGTTTTTTGAAGAATTCTGAGATAAAACCAAAGTCAGTCTTCCTAGAGGAAGATCTTTATGAAAAAGTCAATCCTTACAAATAGAAGAGCTCAAAAAAGAAATTTGTTTTATTTTATTTTTTATTTTTTGAGACGGAGTATTACTGTGTCATCCAAGTTGAAGTGTAGTGGTGCCATCTTGGCTCACTGCAACCTCCACCTTCTGGATTTGAGTGATTCTCCTGCCTCAGTCTTCTGAGTAGCTGGGACTACAGGCACATGCCACCACGCCTGGCTAATTTTTGTATTTTTAGTGGAGACGAGGTTTCACTGTGTTGGCCAGGCTGGTCTTGAACTCCTGACCTCAAGTGATCTGCCCACCTCGGCCTCCCAAACTGCTGGGATTATAGGCATGAGCCACTGTACCTGGCCTCAAAAAAAATTTTTTTAAATCAAAATAAGTCCAATAGACACTGACATACCAAGGGCTTAATTTTGTAACAATTTTACAAGATAGATATTATTTTTATCCCCATTTTACAGATAAAAAATAACTCAGTGTTGAGGGTTAAGAAACTTGCAGCCAGTCCAACCCCAGAGCTCATGCCATAATCCCTTACTATTCAATCTTTCCAGATAAATAAGTCCTCCAATTTTTTTTTTTTTTTTTTGACCAAGTCTCACTGTTGTCAGCCTGGGCTGGAGTGCAATGGCACAATCTTGGCTCACTGCAACCTCTACCTCCCAGGTTCCAGCAGTTCTCCTGCCTCAGCCTCCCAAGTAGCTGAGATTATAGGCCACCACCGTGCCCGGCCAATTTTTGTATTTTTAGTAGAGACAGGGTTTCACCATGTTGGCCAGGCTGGTCTCGAACTCCTGACCTCATGTGATCCACCTGCCTCAGCCTCCCAAAGTGCTGGCATTACAAGTGTGAGCCACCACACCCAGCCTCTTAAGGAGTTTTAGAAAGAAAGTTTTATATTCTTCTCAATTTCGATCCATCCTTTTTTCCAGGAAATCCTTTGAACCTAAATCTTATATAATCAATTTCACTAGGCACCCTCCTTTTCTGTTCTTCTTGGAGAATAGGAATTGGTGGTGAATGTTCATCTACAGGCTTTGAGGATCATTATTAAATTACTTTCCAGTGACTTAATTACTAATTTGCTTAATTATTAAGTCACTCTCCAGACTATACAATTTTATTTTATTATTTCTTCTCTTTTTATTGAAGAGGGGGACAGGGCCTTGCTCTGTTGCCCAGGCTGGAGTGCAGTGGCATGATCTCAGCTCGCTACAGCCTCCAACTCCCAGGATCAAACGATCCTCCCACCTCAGCCTCCTAAGTAGCTGGGACTACAGGCATGCACCACCATGCCAGGCTATACAATTTTATTTTTAAAAAATTTTTCTGCCAGGTGCAGTGGCTCATGCCTGTAATCCTAGCACTTTGTGAGGCCGAGGTGGGCAGATTGCCTGAGCTCAGGAGTTTGAGACCAGCCCATTGTGAGACCCCATCTCTACTAAAAATACAAAAAATTATCCAATTGAGGTAGCGTGGGGCTGTAGTCCCATCTACTCAGAGGCTGAGTTGGGAGTATCACTTGAACGAGGAAGGCGGAGGTTGCAGTGAGCCAAGATTGCTCTACTGCACTCCAGCCTGGATGACAGAGTCCTGCTCTGTCGCAAAAAAAAAAAAAAAAAAAAAATTTCCTGTTTTCTTTTCCTATCTTTCAGTCATAATTATTGCTCTCTTCTACCTTATTTCCAAGATTTCCAGGTTTCTTTTACATTGTGAAGATGCGATTTGATCATGTTCCTCATAATAGGATTATTTTTACTATTTCTGCTGACTTTTTTTTCAAAGAAATTTTTGTCATGAAATTTTCCTGTAATTGACAGTAGCATATAATTAACTTTGCACAAGTCATATCCCCTCTGCAGCAGACTGAGCCACATCTCCTGATATTCATACCCCTCTATAGTCTTCACTTGAATCTGGGCTGGCCGTGAGACCTGCTTTAACCAATAGAACACAGAGGAAGGCTTAAGCCTTAAGAAGACCTAGCGGCTTTCTTGGGGAAGCCAGCTGCCATGTAATATATCCATCCTAAGACCGCCATGCTGTGAGCAGTTGTCCTCCACATGGCCTCTCCACGAGCCCAACCTAGCCACATGGAGAAGCCATGTGGTGGAGAACAAAGTCCCTGGCCAACAGCCTCAGTCGATCTTCCAACCGACAGCTAGCACCCACTGGCCTGGCTATGAATGAGGCCATCTTGAAAGTAGATTGTCTAGTCATAGTTACGCCATCCCAGCTGCCGCCTTGTGGAGCAGTGACAAACTCGTCTTGCCAAGCCCTGTGCAAGTTGAAGAATTGTGAACAAATCATTTAAATCATTCAAATTATTTAAGGTAGTATTTTTTGGACTGATTTGTTCAATAGCAAGAAATAACTGAAACATTCTCTCTGGGCAAGGCTTTCTTTTTTTCACCTGTAAAGTGAATTAGTTGGACAAGGTAACCTCTACCTCTTACAACCTATTATTTAGAGTGTAGTCTGTGTTGTTCTTTTGCTGCTCAACTTCTGCCTACAACCCCATATTGGTCCTGTATATTCTTATTTGATACCAATTTGTGACTAGGCTTGTTGAAATTTATTCTCTTTTTCTTCCCCCTTAGATTCAAGTCTCTAACTTGCCAGAATCATTTTGAATCAGTATTTTAGGTGCTGATTTCTGTCCTGCAGTGTGTTAATACTGCTCCCAGCTTGTTGATGTGTCCATTTTATGAGCTTGCCTTCTACTTCATCATTTCCTTCTGAAATCTCACAGCTGTGTTCTCACAGCTGGACTGGCAGATTCGCTGTCCTTTTTGGCCTTCAGAAAATCTTATTGGCATGGTTTCTGGGATTCAAAACTCTGAAACTTGCCTTTTCCACCCATTTTGCTGTTTCTGGCTCAACCATATTCCTAAATTGGTCTCTTTTCCAAGATACGGCATGCCCATTTCTGTGAATTGCTTGTGAATAACATGTGCTATTAGGAAGTTAATGAGAAAAATACTTTTCTTTTTTGGTGGAGTCTTGGCTCAGAATATTCCTGAAGCAATCATCATCAATTAACTATGCCTCAAGACTTCTGTGATAGGGATGTAAAGCCAGTAATTCTTTTTCACATCACGTTGAATTCATGTCTCAGAATATTACAGCACATCTGTTCTCCTTGAGCTGAATTTATTCCAGAAGGAACATGTTTCCTAATAAATGTTGTCCAGTCATTTTTGAAGGACCCTTAAGCTTGGAGAGCGGTAATTGATTCTCAGCATTTTTCAAACTACTTTCAAGGTTAGTCACTGCTGGCCATCTGTTTATTCGGTTTAGAAAGAGTTCCAAACATAGCCTAGAGTCATCATGAGTAATCTTAACAGGCTCACTGGAGCATGTGCCATAACAACCATCTTCCCAGGATTTCAAAAAGTGCTGTTGAAAAGAGCTGCATGTCTTTTAGGGCCCACCTCTCCTTTCTTACATATGATAGACTATCCAGGAGCTAAACATGTTAACTGAGGCAACAACGAAATAGAAGCATTGATCTATGGGGCAGGCGAGTGTAAGGTTCACACAACACAAATTCCCATTGGCTCAAGGTTACTCGTTCTAGGGCAGAAGGCCACTGTTTCTTCAACTCATGCCTCAACCCGCTCCAATTGGAAAAACGCTCATTGTCACAGGCCCTTTAAACATTTGCCTAAACATTTTTTGGGGTAATATGATTTACCCCAGAAATCATGACTCTGTGCTTTCCTGTGTAGTGGGCCTTTGTTTTTGGTTTTTGTCCAGCATCCTTTCTTTTCTGGAACTGCCTCTCCTCTGTGTCCTGTGATTCTGATGGGCTACAATTCCCAGGCCTCATGTATTTCACCATAGTAATAGCACATAATCCAGGCTTAATCATCCATGGTAACTTCTTCATCTTGACACTGGGATTGGTTCAAATGTTGGCAATTGATCCAAGCAGGGCCAATCAGAGACTTCGCTGAACTGATAGATGGATGATGGTAGAAGATTCCTCTGCAGAAGTTGCTACATTAGGATGCGGCATGCAACCACACATAGTAATTATCCCAAGGCACACAGAGTCTGCCTTATATTAAGAGAAAACTAACATACGGGAGCAGAGTGAAAACAGAGAAGATGAGAAATGCCAATAATGGTCTGGCCCCTGGATACAGCTATATTTGAATTTCTAAGACATTGATTTACTTTTTCACTTTAGCTCATTTAAGTTGTGTTTGTCTCATTTGCAATCCAAGAGTCATAATTAACAGCAATGTAGTCTTTAAGAAAAATGAGAAATGTAGTATTTAAGAAAAATCTTTAAAATAGCTTCCTTCTTAATGACTTATAAAGAGACTTGGACTCCCGCACAATACAAGCGGGAGACTTTGACACCATATTGTTAATATTCGACGGATCAACGAGATAGAAAATTAACAGGGACATCTATGATTTGAACTCAGACCTGGAACAAATAAACTCAGTGAATATTTATAGAAGTCTTCACCCCAGGTCCACAGGACATACATTTTTTTCAGTATCATATTACACCTATTTTGAAAGTGACTACATAATTGGAAGTAAATCACTCTTCAGCATTTGCATAGCATTTCACAGATTTAAATGAAATATTGGTTGGCTGTTTGTCATTTCCTTTCCTTATTCCTTCCTGTCTCCACTGTTAAGCACAATTATCGGCATAAAAGAGGTTTTTAATACCTATTTTTAGATTGCATTCCAGCCTGGGCAATAGAGCAAGACTCCTGTTCTCTCTCCCCCTTTCTCTTTCTCTTTCTTTTCTTCTTTCATACACACACAAAAAAGCTTCCTTCTTGAAAATATAAATCATAGTTATTGAAACTTTAGAACAGATTTTCATATAATTTGGTAATTTTTTGGAAGGTGAGAATGTCAGAGGTGAGAGTGGTTTCCTTAATTCAGGCAGGTGGAGCCTTGTCTGACAAGATTCTCCATCCAAATCTTTAAAAAAAAATGTATTATGACCTACTGGGAGGTTTTAGCTCAGGGAATAGAGCTGTTGCTTCACTCTGTCCCCAAACATTAGGAATATAGGATCTAAGGAAACAACTAGAATCGAGGAACTGTGGCCTACGTGTCTCCTTATGAATGCCTGTTGATTTCAAGATGTACTGATGATTTGATGGATGAATCTACTCGGCATAAGCTATTTTCTGTTGAGTGTGTCGGGAGCAGTGAAAAGGACACTTGTAAGCACAGACGATCAGTAATTTTGTTCTTAATTTGCTTCTAACTCCCAGCTTTGTAATTAAGCATCTTTATCTTTACAAAGCAAACTGGCATCATTCGTTTTAAGATTTTCCAGGATGTTTCGGAATGTCTCCTCCTCCTTCCTATTTCTTCCCTTTTCTCTTTTTACTTGAATTTTGTCTTTTCACGTTGATTAGTGATTTTCAGTTGAAATTGTATCTGTATTTTATATTTTAAGGTATCTTAAACATATTTTGGAGGTAGACCAAATACATACACACCAAATACATACTGGATAGGGCTGGAGACTTCTGGCAGACTTGGTGGAACTATTAATGAAATTGTGCATTGCATTTGGACTCAATTTTACCCTCTAAAAAATCAATAAGCACATTAGAGAACTTAGTAAAAATGATCCTTTTGATAAACACACTAAATTAATTAAATATTATTGAATAGCTGTGTGCAAGGAATTATGCCAAATACTGGGAATGAGAAGAAGAAGGTGATTTGATTCTCTGCCCTTGAGGAATCTACTATGGTTAACAGACTTAGTGTCCCAGACAGGCAGAAGGAATACTTCTCTTAGGCTCACAGTACACCTGTCTTGATTATAGCATACATCATAATTATTTCTTTAGGCATTCATGTCTGTCTTTAGAATACAAACTCTATGTTGAGCCAATTGGCTGTCTTCTTCATTTTTATATTCTGTGTGCCTAATATTGTCCCTGACACAGTAGTTACTTTATTTTTATTTTATTTTTTGAGACAGGATCTCATTCTGTTTCCCAGGCTGGAGTGCAGTGATGTGATCTTGACTCACTGCAGCCTCACCCTCCTGGGCTCAAGCCATCCTCCCACTTCAGCCTCTGGAATAGCTGGGACCACGGGCTGGCACCACCACACCTGGCTAATTTTTATATTTTTTATAGAGACAGTGTTTTGTCATATTGCCCAGGCTAGTCTCAAATGCCTGAGCTCAAGCAATTCTGCCCACCTCAGCTTCCCAAAGTGCTGGGATTATAGGCTTGAGCCACAGTGCCTGGTGGTAGTTACTTAATAAAAGCTTGATGTTGATGCAATTAATGTGATGTGCAATTCAAACTGACTTTAAAAGTGAGGAAGTCCACCAGGCGCAGTGGCTCATGCCTGTAATCTCAGCACTTTGGGTGCCGAACAGGTGAATCACTTGGGGTCAGGAGTTCGAGACCAACCTGGTGAACATAGTGAAGCCCTGCCTCTACTAAAAATATGAAAATTAGGCCAGGTGCGGTGGCTCACGTCTGTGATCCCATCCTGAGAGGCTGAGGCAGGTGGATCATGAGGTCAGGGGTTCGAGACCAGCCTGGCCAACATGGTGAAACTCCGTCTCTACTAAAAATACAAAAATTGGCCAGTGTGGTGGTGCATGCCTGTAGTCCCAGCTACTTGGGAGGCTGAGGCTGGAGAATCACTTGAACCCAGGAGGTGGAGATTGCAGTGAGCTGAGATGGCGCTGCTGCACTCCAGCCTGGGTGACAGAACAAGACTCTGTTTCAAAAAAATAAAAATAAATAAGATAAAATAAGAAGGATGTCATTTCCAATACTGACCCAGATACTGCTATAGAGAATAATGGACACAAAAGATCCTCCCAGACAACAGAATTGGAGGTGATCAGGTGGGTCAACCAAGGAACTTACTCTGCCAGGGCAAGGAATCTTTGCAGCTTCTGCTCATTAGGATTTGACAGTTGCTAAGGACCAGTGACACCTGGATATTTCCCATTCTTCCCTTGTCTTATTTGGAGTTTTAACTGTGGTTATCCTGTCTTTGTCACAGAAGTGGATAGTGGATGTCTAGTGGATGAGTCACTGCTCCAAAAGGAGCTGCATCCATAGCTGATGGAGAGGTCTTGGACTCTTAGATGGATGGGGCAACTGAATGGTACTTTGGATTGGTTTCCTTGGGAAGATGAATGTGTTCTGATGTCTCAGAAGGGTATGCATTGATTCTTGGGTGGCCAGAAAGGTGGTCTATAGAACCTGCTAATTGGTCTTTTATATCCATTCTCTCAATCTCTCTCTTTTTCTTTTTTTTTTGAGACAATCTTGCTGTGTTGCCTAGGCTGGAGTACAGTGGTGTGATCTCAGCTCATTGCAACCTCTGCCTCCCAGATTCAAGGAATTCTCATGTCTCAGCCTCTCAAGTAGCTGGGACTACAGGCATGTGCCATTATGCCTGCCTAAGTTTTGTATTTTTAGTAGAGATGGGTTTCACCATGTTGGTCAGGCTGATCTTGAACTCCTGGCCTCCAGTGATCTGTTGACCTCGGCCTCCCAAAGTGCTAGGATTACAGATGTGAACCACTGCACCCAGCTCTCTCAGTCTTCTTTTTGGTAATAGAACCTCCAATTTTTAGTTGGGCACGTGGCTACCAAGCTAGAACTTACATTTTTCAGCTTTCTGTGTAGGTATGTAGGCCATGAGACTAAGTTCTGGTGAATGGGAAGTGGAAGGAGATGCTGGGTACCCTTTTTACCTTTTCACATGAACTGTGAGGTGGTGGTGAGCCAGTTGACTGCGATTGAGAGCTTCATTTTAGTACATTTTCTTTGCAGGGGTTAGTAAACATTTTTTCCTTTGAGACAGGGTCTCTGTCACTCAGGCTGGAGTGCAGTGATGTGATTGTGGCTCACGGCAAGCCTCAACCTCCTGGGCTCAGGTGATCTACCCACCTCAGCCTCCTGAGTAGTTGGGACTACAGGCGAGTGCCAGTGTGCCTGCCAAACTTTTTTTTTTTTTTGAGACAGAGTCTCACTCTGTCATCCAGGCTAAAGTGTAGTGGCATGATCTCAGCTCACTGCAACCTTCGGGTTCAAGTAATTCTCCTGCCTCAGCCTCCTGACCGACCAGCTGGAACTACAGGCACGCGCCATGACGCAAAACTAATTTTTGTATTTTTAGTAGAGATGGGGTTTTGCCGTGTTGGTCAGGATGGTCTCAAATTCCTGACCTCAGGTAATCCACTAGCCTTAGCCTCCCAAAGTGCTGGATTACAGGTGTGAGCCACTGTGCCTGGCTCAATCTAATTTTTTATTTTTTGTAGAGGTGGGGTTTTGTCATGTTGCCCAGGCTGATCTGGAACTCCTCAGTCTCCTAACGTGCTGGGATTATAGTGTGAGCCACCACGCCAAGCAAATCTTTTCTTAGAGCCAGATAGGAAATATTTTACCCTGCGGGTCATAGGGTCTCTGTCCCAATGACTCAATTCTGCCCTTGTAGCTCCAAAGCAGCCATTGACAAGACTTCTACAAATGGGTGTGGCCATATTCCAATAAAATTTCATTTACCAAAACCAGTGTCCGGCCTGCTAACTATAGTTGGTTTACCTCTGCCATGGTGGGACAATAACATACAGGAACTCTGGTTCCCTAGATGCCCTGGAAAGAGAGCCACTCTACACTCCAGATCACCTAGTATCTCAGATGTTTATGTGAAGGAAAAACAAGGTGGTCTTTTTTTTTTTTTTTTTTGACAAGATCTCACGCTGTTGCCCAGGCTGGAGTGCAGTGTGGGATCACAGCTCACTGTAGCCTCGGCCTTCCTGGGCTTAAGTGATCCTCCCACCTCAGCCTCCAAGTAGCTGAGACTACAGGCATGTGCCACTATGTCTGGCTGATCTTTTATTTTTAAAATTTTGTGTAGAGACACTGTCTCACCATGTTGCCCAGTCTGGTCTTGAACTCCTGAGCTCAAGCAATCTTCCTTCCTTGGCCTCCCAAAGTGCTGGGATTACAGGTATGAGCCACTGTGCCCAGCCTGAGAAATAAGTTTTTAACTCTTATTGAAGTCACTGTTACTTTAGATTCTGTTAAGGTGTTCAAACCAATATCTTAATGCAACTATATCTTCCAGTGAGAAGTATCTAAATATGGATGATCACAGTCCACTGGGAATGTTATTTATTTTAGTCACTAATCTATTTCTAGAAAAAAGAGTTATGATTGGGAAAGTCATCTTTTCAAAATCATGTAGCAAAGCTGACATGGTACTGACGTGGTACTGTTTCCCTTGATTCTGAAGATGCCAGTTGGAAGTAACAACGAAAGATAACATTCCTTTGCTTTTGTTTTTAACCTGAAGTCATTGTAAAGAGGTTAAATGACCTCTTTACATTTAGGGATGTTAAATGACCTCAGAGCCACTTTTTACTAGTAAGAATGTAATAAATAGCTTGCATTTCGGCCATGCGCTGTAGCTCACACCTGTAATACCAGCACTTTGGGAGGCTGAGGTAGGTGGATCACCTGAGGTCAGGAGTTTGAGACCAGCCTGAACAATGTGGAGAAACCCCATCTCTACTAAAAAATACAAAATTAGCTGGGCATGGTGGCACATGCCTGTAATTCCAGCCACTATGGAGACTGAGGCAGGAGAATCGCTTGAACCTGGGAGGCGGAGGTTGCAGCGAACCGAGATCGCACCACTGCACTCCAGCCTGGGCAACGAGAATGAAACTCCGTCTCCAAAACAAAACGAAACAAAACAAAACTTGCATTTCATTAAATGCAAATTAGTTGCAGGTTCCAACCTGCAATTCTGGTTAAACATAAATAACCTAAAGGCAGTATACTTGTAAAGAAAATTTCAGCATGTTGCATAACATATTCACACTTTGCCCAGCATTCAAGGCATTGCCTGTAGTCTGGTCAATTTCCCTAACCACCTTTTAAATTTATAATTATAAAAAGAAGAATAGTGAAATTCTTTCATATTGGTGACAGTCCATTGTTTTCTAAAGAGCCAGATAATCAAAACAAAATGATTGGTCATTCTGAAGAAGAAAATTTGCTAAATGAAGCAATTGGAAAGAATGGATTACAGTTGTTTTTGAGAAACTTTACATCAATTGTTCATATTAAAAATACATCTTCCAAGTATCTTCTCTGTTTTCCTTAGTCCTTTTAGCGAAGTCATCTGTGTTTAATTATTTATTTACCTAATTATTTATTCATTTACCTAATGTCATCTTTTGGTCCTGTAATTTTAAAGAAGCGCAAAGTGATGTTTGTACCGCCAGTTTGGGTTTTGCAGTAGGAAGCGTGGTTGTCTTATAACGGCTCTTTTGGTATAGCCAACGTCATGTTCCTTATTCGTGTGTTATTTTCAAAATGTATTCAAGGCAGCGCCCCCTGAGACAGCTGTGACAATAATGCCCCCCCATGATAACAGGGGAGCTGTGCCAAAGCTCAGCAAAACAAAATTTACTTGGCAGGGGAGAGAGAATAGAGGCTTTTCACAGCTCTTTGAAAATGCTAATAAGGCTTCAACCTTGAACCATGTTTGCTTTTTATCTCGGAAACCCTTTCCAGTTACGATAGCATTGATACAATAAGAGATTCCAAGTTAGGAGTTTATACAGTAGCTTTATGAGATGGACTAGTCCAAAATTCAGGTGCTCCCTCTTCACCTGGGAGAACAGTGCACTTTGGGACATTTTAAAGCACATAGTCAACTTCTTTGGCTCTTTTTTTTTCTTTTTCTTTCTTTCTTTCTTTTTTTTTTCTGAGTTGGAGTCTTGCTCTGTTGCCCAGGCTGGAGTGTAATTCGAAATCTTGGCTCACTGCAACCTCTGCCTCCTGGGTTCAAGCAATTCTCCTGCCTCAGCTTCCGAGTAGCTGGGATTACAGGCACTCGCCACCATGCCTGGTTAATTTTTGTATTTTTAGTAGAGACAGAGTTTCACCATGAGGCTGGTCTTGAACCCCTGACCTTGTTATCCACCTGCCTCAGCCTCCCAAAGTGCTGGGATTACAGGCGTGAGCCACCGCGTCTGGCTGACTCCTTTAACTACTACTTCTAACAGGCTCACAGGCTCAAGGTTGGCAGGCTTTACCGCCAGGCGGGTGTAGTATTGTGTTAATGTGGATGAAATACATTTGCAATGTGTACATAGTTGACTCACAGCTCTTATTTTGTTCTCATGAGTAGCTCTTTTAAGCTTCCCTGCCCTTTTTGTCCTGTGTTGCTTAGATGACTGGATAAAAATATTATTATTATTTGATGGCTTAATTTAAAGACCCACACTAAACCAACTGAGCTCAACCTTCACCCTCACACCCACCTTTCAATATCTGGCACTAATCTTTTAAATACCTTGTCAGAGGTCGAATACTGTTTCCTGGGTGTGTTCAAACTAGTCCTGTTGTTATGTCCCAACAACAGTGGGATCCTTTTCAGACGAAAAACACATGAAGGCTCAAAGCCAAGCTGCCGTGTAAAAGCTTTCCCTTTCCTTCCTCTGCCCCCACCCACTTTGGAATAATTAGATGGATGGTGCTTTTCTTCTGTGATTTATCTGTGTTTTTAAAGGCAAAACTCCCATGAAGAGATGGGCTATTAAGAATTCCCACAGTCAGCTGGGTGCAGTGGCTCATGCCTGTAATCCCAACTCTTTTGGAAGCTGGGGAGGGTGGATTGCTTGAGGTCAGGAGTTTGAGATCAGCATGGCCAACATTGTGAAGCCCTTGTCTCTACAAAAAAATACAAAAATTAGCCGGACTTGGTGGTGGTGGCCTCTAATCCCAGCTACTCAGGAGACTGAGACAGGAGGATCACTTGAATCTGGAGGCAGAGGTTGCAGTTGTGAGATCATGCTGCTGTACTCCAGACTGGGCGACAGAGCAGGACTCTGTCTTAAACAGACAAACAAACCAAAAAAGGATTCCCACAGTCAACGTTTTCAACTATCTGTTTGAAAATTTCTATTCCTCTTTTGCTGTTTCTAAAAAACTAAGAACTTTGAGGAGTTATGCATAAAAAGCTCTAACTCAGGCCAGGTGCGGTGGCTCATGCCTGTAATCCCAGCACTTTGGGAGGCCGAGGCGGGCAGATCATGAGGTCAAGAGATGGGGGCCATCCTGACCAACATGGCAAAACCCCATCTCTACTAAAGATACAAAATTAGCTAGGCGTGGTGGTGCATGCCTGTAATCCCAGCTACTCAGGAGGCTGAGGCAGGAGAATCGCTGGAACCCAGGAGGCGGAGGTTGCAGTGAGCCGAGATCACACCACTGCACTCTAGCCTGGGTGACAGAGTGAAACTCTGTCTCAAAAAAAAAAAGCTCTAACTTTTCTTTTGATCATTTTTAGAGTTAGTAATTTATAGCCTAAAGAATTATATAAGGCTGGGCACGGTGGCTCACGCCTGTAATCCCAGCACTTTGGGAGTTTGAGGCCGGTGGATCACTTGAGGTCAGCAGTTCAAGACCAGCCTGACCAACATGGTGAAACCCCATGTCTACTAAAAAAAAATACAAAATTAGCTGGGCATGGTGGTGCATACCTGTAATCCCAGCTACTTGGGAGGCTGACATACCTGTAATCCCAGCTACTTGGGAGGCTGAGGCAGGAGGGAGGCAAAGGTTGCAGTGAGCCGAGATGGCACTATTGCACTCCAGTCTGGGCAACAAGAGCAAAACAATGTCTCAAAAAAAAAAGAATATATAAGGTGACGTCAGTTAATATAAACACAGATAAAATAGGATCTTGGGAACTATGTGTTGTATCAGCACATAGCAATGCTCATTTTACTGGTTATGAATAAGTGTCACAAAATGTATCTTTTCCTATAAAAGAAACATTATTATGAGTAGGCCATTTAGCATGCATATTATCATTTGCTTAGTACTGAGTGCCATAATGTCTTTCTTTTTTTTATTCTCATATTCCTAAAGCAATAAAAGCAGATGGGATAAAAACAACAGAAGGATATTATGCATGTGTTTATGCAAATAACATGGCTTAAACGTTTTGTGATAGCTAAGTCAGTGCTATGAATAATAATTTGTAGGCACTGAGGAGTCAAAATTTAAAAATGCGGAAACTTACATTTACAGTGATTTCAAATTGATTTAGGAACCAAAGCATACTTTCATGATGAAATTATTTTTCAGTGTTTTAACAACTATATCTACCGTTTTTTTTCACACTTTTAAAATCAAAATATATGTATGTATTTAAAATAATGCTTATTATAGAAAACTTGAAAACCCTGAAATTGCATCAGATAATTATTTCTGATAATTAGAACATTTTGATATAAAAAAATCAGTATAAATTCATGTGTTTTACTATCTGCTTTTCCTCCCACCATATGTTGATTTTTTTTTTTTTTTTTTTTTTTTGAGACAGTGTCTCACTCTGTCACTCAGGCTGGAGTACAGTGGTGCAATCTTGGCTCACCGCAACCTCCGCCTCCTGGGTTCAAGTGATTCTCCTGCCTCAGCCTCCCATGTAGCTGGGACTACAGGCATGTACCACCATGCCCAGCTAATTTTTTGTTTTAGTAGAGACAGGGTTTCACCGAATTAGCCAGGATGGTCTCGATCTCCTGATCTCACCCGCCTCGGCCTCCCAAAGTGCTGGGATTACAGGCATGAACCACTGTACCCGGCCCATTTTATTATTTCTTTAAATATTGTTTGCTTACATGATTTTGAAGCTTAATCAAATGAACATACCACAATTTAGTAAACAAAATTTCTATTGTTGGATTTTCAGATTGGGTTCAACTTTTTATAGCAATATTCAGCAGAACACCATTGAACATAAATCTTTGAAGGCATCATTTCCTTAGGTTAAACCCCTAAATCTAAGATTACAGGGCCCAGAGTTATAGTTACTTCAATTTTAACTGGTGAAATTTAAAAATTGTTATTTTTTTTCTTTCTTCCTTCCTTTTTTGTTTTTTCTTTTTTTGAGACAGGGTCTTCCCTTGTTGCCCAAGCGCTATCTTGGTTCACTGCAACCTCTGCCTCCTGGGTTCAAGGGATTCTCTCGCTTCAGTCCCCCAAGTAGCTGGGACTACAGGCATGTGCCACCATGCCCCAGCTAATTTTTGTATTTTATGTAGAGACAGGGTTTCACCATATTGATCAGGCTGGTTTCCAACTCCTGAGCTCAAGTGATCCTCCCAAAGTGCTGGGATTGTAGGCGTGAACCACCGTGCCCAGTCCCCAAAATTGTTATTTTCAAGTCTACAATTTCTTGTTTTTACATGAGAGATAAATTTCCTGACAAAAAGTCTTCTTTTTAAAACAATGTGATAGATAGTTTTGGCTTGTCTAATAAATGAAGCTTTATCAGTGGTTGTGTGTATGTAATTTTGTGAAGTCTTTTTTCTTTTTGAGACAGGGTTTCGCCCTTGTTGCCCAGGCTGGAGTGCAATGGTGTAATCTTGGTTCAGTGCAACCTCTGCCCCCCAGGTTCAAGCGATTCTCCTGTCTCAGCCTCCTGAGTAGCTGGGATTACAGGCATGCATCACCACGCCCAGCTAATTTTGAATTTTTAGTAGAGACGGGGTTTCACCATGTTGATCAGGCTGGTCTCAAACTTCTGACCTCAAGTGATCCACCTGCCTCAGCCTCCTAAAGTGCTGGGATTACAGGCGTGACCACCGCCCCAAGCCGATTTTGTGAATATTGCAAATGTATCTGTGCAACGAAATGGCTTGGAGTCCCCCTTAAATGAATGCCCCATTGCCGCCTTCATAGCAATCCACCTACAGCTATAGGCTTGATGTTCTCACTCTTGCCATTTGGGCAGGTGTCTGGAAGGTGAAGTAGAGACAAAGCCCTTAGAAAAGTGGTAGGCTGATGAGAGATATATTGGGAATTAATAGCAAATCAGGCAAGAAGGAATTAAGTAAATGACGAGAATTGAGGCTGGTTGGAGTAGGTCTGAGAAGCAGAGTAGATACTTTAGTCAGTTTAATGAATGCTAATCAGCTGGCGTAGTGAAAATCTCCTGCTGATACGTGAAAACACAATGGCTTATGCAAACATTTGATAAAGCATTCTCAGGTGTGTTATTAAGCCATGACCCTGGGAACAGATTGCATGGCTGTATTCATCCTTCGTCATTTACAGTACTCACGCATGTCCATAAATGCAGCTGTGTGAATATAATTAATTATTAAAAATTCTTAGTTTAGAAGGAGTAGTATCTTGGGAGTAATCCATTGGTAGTGGGCAAGAAATAATTAAAAGCTGTTCTTCATTGAGCCTAGCCAGAAGCTCTAAAAGCTATTTTGTGCTTGTGCTAGACTGTGGGAGAAAGGGGAGTTTTCTTTAAAAGGGATAAAGAACCAGCCCACTGAGAAAGTTGTCTGTTGTTACCTAGGATAATTTTCCTGGTGGTAAAAATCCTTTGGAAATTTTTTTTTTTTTTTTTTTTTTTGAGATGGAGTCTCGCTCTGTCTCCCAGCTGGAGTCAGTAGCATGATCTCGGCTCACTGCAACCTCCACTTCCAGGGTTCAAGTGATTCTCCTGCCTCAGCCTCCAGAGTAGCTGGGATTACAGGCACCCACCACCACACCTGGCTAATTTTTGTACTTTTAGTAGAGACAGGGTTTTACCATGTTGGCCAGGCTGGTCTCGAACTCCTGACCTTAGGTGATCCACCCACCTCGACCTCCCAAAATGCTGGGATTGCAGGAGTGAGCCACCATGCCCAGCCTGGAAACTAATTTCTTCCGACTAAAATCAAACAGCTGAAATAAATCCGTCCTCCCGAGTTAAAGCAGACATCAGGAGGATAATTGGAATCTTGTGAGTCAGAGTTTATCAGAAAGATGAGATATCCAGGGATGAGGCCAGGCAGGGAGAGGCAATGCTATTAGGACCAACAGATGTAGTCACTGTGGTCAGTGAGTTGTAATTGTGCCACTGCACTCTAGCCTGAGTGACAGAGCAAGACCCTGTCTCAAAAAACAAAACAAAGCAAAACTGCTCTTCTTCCCCACTCTATCCCCAGATGTTAACTAGACAGTAAAGACTAATTTCAGTTTCCCTTAAGGGTGACAACCAGGAAGAGAACACACTGCTGCTCTTGGGAACTGCTCTTATTAACCAGGGCTTGGCAGCTGCCAGTGGTGCTGTGTCTTGGGGACCTTCTCCTGTTTGTGTATTTGGTAACTACCCCACCCCACCCCCTACCCTCTACTGCCTACCCCTCCTCAAACCTCCTCAAGCAACTCGATGACCAGACACCGAAGCGTCGCCTCTAGAGGGCGCTTGAGTCTCTACCAAATCCCTGAGTGGCCTCACTAGTTTAGGATTCCATTTACATTCCAAGAAATTCATTTTTTAAGGTTACACAAGACAGTCAGGCCTGTGGAGCTCTAATTGATGTTCTTCAGTGGCAAGCCCAGGACCAGGTTCCTTCTCTCTCCTTGAGCTCAGGAAATCTTTTTTTTTTTTTTTTTTGAGATGGAGTCTTGCTCTGTTGCCCAGGCTGGAGTGTCATGGCCCAATCTCAGCTCACTGCAACCTCTGCTTCTCAGGTTCAAGCGATTCTCCTGCCTCAGTCTCCCGAATAGTTGCGATTACTGGCACCCTCTATCATGCCTGGCTGATTTTTGTATTTTTAGTAGAGACAGGATTTCACCATGTTGGATAGGCTGGTCTCGAACTCCTGACCTCAGGTGATCTACCCACCTTGGCCTTCCAAAGTGCTGGGGTTATAGACGTGAGCCTGGCCTAGGAAATATTATTGAATTTTCCACAGGTACTCCCTTTCTAGTGCTCCCACCTCCTCCCTGCACCTGCGGGGTGTTGATGGTGGAGCCTCCCACCTTCCTCCAGCAGGACCCATTCTCTCGGGAGTCTAGAGGTCTTGGTAACAGCCCTAATCTCCTCTTTCTGTGTTGCTAGAAGGGTGCAGAATCCTAAAAGTTGACTGGGCTCAGGTACTGCTGTAAGGTTGGGTATCAGAGCATCCAAAGTTAGGTGTGCGAACTAAACCCTGAAAAACATCACCCAGAAGTCCCAGTAACGTCCATTTCTAGGCAAGAATAATTAAACAGTTTTTTTATGCCGGCCCAAAGAAAGGCAGTTCTGACCTTTTTGTCCTCAACAGATTGTTTGCTTGAAGTAAGAAACGTTCACATGGAATAGCTGTCATTAATATGGGTGACCTCAAGGTTCGCGGCACCCAGGAAATGCCTTTTATTGTTTCGTGTTGTTTGTTTCCCTTTTGTGAAGTTCTGTGGTCAAGGGAACTGCATAGCTCCAGTATGCGGTCCGGTAGCACATTACTAATTACATACTTTAAAATACAGATTTATGGTGCTTCATTGGGCCATGCCAGGAGAGAAAGCAGTGCAGGGGGCTGCAAAGTGTCAAGGTTATAAACCTCATGGGGCTTTCAGGCAGATGAGGAATTTTTATTAATTCTTTAAATGCAAATGTCCGGTAATGTCTCCACTTGCTCCACCCCCTGCAGCTTTCCAGGTAGGAAATAATTGCAACCTGCTAGTTGGGAGGCCGAGTGGAAAAAAGAGTGATTATTCATGGGCTCTCCTGATGTCAAATAGTACATACAGCTGAATGTAAAAGACCCTCCTTCTCCCTCCGCCCCCTACTTCTTTGCTAAGAGCGCAGATATGAAACACAGATGCAAAATGGAAGAATCTCTCTCATTTGTCCCCCTGGCAGGACGTATTTTAGAATAAAACTGGCAAGTACCTTGGCAGGCACCCAGCCAAGTAAATTGTTAACTATCCGACTATTCTTTTACAAGAGCAAAATTGAGTGCGATATTAAAGCAAAGCCTCTTTATTTTAAATGATTAGTTCATAGTCTTGCTTTAGAGATCCCTAAAAATTCCATCCTAAGAACTTTGAAAAGCCTGCTTTTCTTTTTTCTTTTTGAACAATAGACATAAAAGTCCTGACCTAGTTGACAAATCAACATCTATCAATTACTTATATTGTGAAGGGCATTGTGGGTTTTCACATCACTGGTAACCAAGTTTTATTCCTGACCTGTGTTTTTGTTTATAATGTATTCAGCAGAAGTTTGATGGTTAAAGAAGGAAGTGATTGCTAATTCTGAGGAATCAGAGACAGGGCGCTTCAATCACCTGTGAGCACTGTCCGTAGACTCAATAAGTAGCAAGTCTTGCATATATCTGTGCTCTGTGAGGTCAGGCGCCACATTGGTTTTACCTTTGTGTCTTCAGTGCTGTCTCAGTGTCTGCTACATATTAGGCATTCTGTAAGTCAGTAAATGCATCAAAAGAATGATAAACATGATTTTCCTATCTGCAAATGCTATTATAATAAATAAAATACATATTTATTTTAAAAGCATAACTAAATTCATATTTTGTTATTTGTTTGTTTGTTTGTTTGTTTGAGACAGGGTCTCCCTCTGTTACCTAGGCTGGAGTGCAGTGGTGCCATCTTGGCTCACTGCAATCTCTGCCTCCTGAGTTCAAGTGATTCTCCCGCCTCAGCTTCCTGAGCAGCTGGGACTAAAGCCCTGCCACCACAGCCAGGCTAATTTTTGTATTTTTAGTAGAGACAGGGTTTTACCATGTTGGTCAGGCTGGTCTCAAACTCCTGACCTCAGGTGATCCGCCTCGGCCTCCCAAAGTGCTGGGATTACAGGCATGAGCCACCATACCTGGCTGTCATCATGTTTTTTATTGTGGTAAAATATAACATAAAACTTACTATTTGAATCATTTTTAAGTATACAGTTATTATGGTGTACTGGTTCTAAATAGATTCTAAGAGTGCAAATACTACCCTGGGGGGTGGAGGCCTCAAAATTCTTTTTTTTTTTTTGTTTGAGACAGAGTCTTGCTCTGTCGCCCAGGCTGGAGTGTGGTGGCATGATCTTGGCTCACTGCAACCTCCGCCCTCCAGTTCAAGCAATTCTTCTGCCTTAGCCTCCCAAGTAGCTGAGATTACAGGCACTTGCCACCACACCCAGCTAATTTTTGTATTTTTAGTAGAGGTGGGGCTTCACCATCTTGGCTAGGCTGGTCTTGAACTTCTGACCTCATTATCTGCCCACCTCAGCCTCCCAAAGTTCTGGGATTACAGGAGTGAGCAACTGCCCCCGGCCCAAAATTCTTGATGCTAAGGATCTTCAGACATACTATGGTTGGAAATCATTGATAGTGTGTTTCCCTAATAAGAAGTCATCCAATCTTGCAGGGTACAGTGGCTCATGCCTGTAATCCCATCACTTTGAGAGGCCGAGGTGGGCAGCTTACTTCAACTCAGGAGTTCAAGACCAGCCTGGGCAACATGGTTAAACTTTGTCTCAACAGCAATTACAAATATTAACTGGCATGGTGGTATGTGCTTGTGGTCCCAGCCACTCAGGAGGCTGAGGTGGGATGATCATCTGAACCCAGGGAGATCGAGGTGGCAACAAACCGTGATCATGCCACTGCAGTCCAGCCTGGGTGACGGAATGAGCCCCTGTCTCAAACAAACAAACAAAACCGAAAAGAAGTCATCCAAGCTTAAGTATTTCCATTGTCATGCGTCTTCTGGGAGTGATGGTTTATGCAGATAAAAGTGTTAAAAAGTTCTTCCTTGTATTGAATTGAAACCTGTCTCCCTGTATTTTCCCATTGGTCTTACTGATTTTAGTTTGAAGAAATGGGATTAGTACATTATGCGTTCTTCCAAGGAACAGCCTTTATCAGTGGCTGGCTTTTCATTTTTTTTTTTTTCTTTAAAAGCAACTTATTATAAACTAGAGTCTTGGTCAAATCTAACCAAAATTCCTCCTAGTGAAATTTAAAATGGAAAAATTTAAAAATTCTGCTCCTTTGATCAATTCTGGATCTTAAAAGATATGGATAGCTATTAAAAATATATATATAGGGCCAGGCATGGTGGCTCACGCCTGTAATCCCAGCACTTTGGGAGGCCGAGGTGGGTGGATCATGAGGTCAGGAGATCGAGACCATCCTGGCCAACATGGTAAAACCCTGCCTATACTAAAAATACAAAAATTAGTTGGGCATGGTGGCACATGCCTGTAATCTCAGCTACTCAGGAAGCTGAGGCAGGAGAATCGCTTGAACCAGGGAGTTGGAGGTTGCAGTGAGCTGAGATCATGCCACTGCACTCCAGTCTGGCGACAGAGTGAGAGTCTGCCTCTCTCTCTCTCTCTCTCTCTCTCTCTCTCTCTATATATATATATATATATATATATATATATATATGTATGTTTTATATATGTTTGTTACATGTTATATATATACATATATATCCATACACACACAAACACACAGAGAGAGAGAGAGAGAGAGAGAGAAATTCCTGGCACTGCACCCAAAGTGGCAACCCTCATACAGCATGTGCTACTCACTCTAGCCTGTGCTTTACTGTCAGAAACATAATTCCCAGAGGTAGGACAAACACAGGCGATAAAGTGATGTGGTTTTGAGTGCAGAGCTGTGGTCCACTTCCACTCCCTTTATCTGCAGATGCTTCTTGCTTCCTTCTCATCTAATGAGATTTGTGCCTTCTTTTTGAGGGAGGAGGTGTAGGACTCAACTCCAAAGGAGTTGGGTCACTGGACACTGGACCAAATTGAGGACTAGCTCGTTCCAACCCATCTGGTCTGCTGATCTGGAGAGTGAAAGCATCCTGCCTTTGGGCCCCTTAGGTCAGGTATCCACAGATTTTTACTCCTCTGGTGCTAGGCAGGGCCTACTGCCCATAAACTCAGTAGGAAGCAGTTACAGAAGATGGACCGCCACCCTTCTGCAGCCTCTTTAAGATTAAGGAGTATCTAATCTCTGAGTGGGGAGTGAGGCAGGAGGTGAACTTGACTCTGAAGGCAGGGCTTGGACACTGGACCAAACCAAGGACTAGCTAAAACAGGCCCTGCTGGGCGTGGTGGCTCATGCCTGTAATCTCAGCACTTTGGGAGGCCGAGGCAGGTGGATCACCTGAGGTCAAGAGTTCGAGACCAGCCTCACCAACATGGAGAAACCTTGTCTCTACTAAAAATACAAAATTAGCCAGGCGTGCTGGTGCATGCCTGTAATCCCAGCTACTTGGGAAGCTGAGGCAGGAGAATCACTTGAACCCAGAAGGTGGAGGTTGTGGTGAGTTGAGATTGTGCCATTGCACCCTAGCCTGAGCAACAAGATTGAAACTCCATCTCAAAAACAAAACAAAACAAAGCAACAACAACAACAATAACAACAAAACAGATCCTGGTGGAAGCAGCTTTCCATAAGACACACCCACTAGTGTGCCATGTCAGTTTTCCATTGCCATGGCAACAACCCTGACAACCCAGAAGTTACCACTATCATCCTAAAAATTTCTGCATAAACTGCACTTTAATTTGCATACAATTAAAACTAGGTATAGACACGTGTACAGAACTGCCTCTGAGCTGCTCATCTGGGCACACAGCCCATGGAGCAGCCTTGCTTTCTAATGCCACCACTCACCCTTGAATTCTGTGAACCCCAAATATCTAAAAGAGATCTTAGTTAATTTTGCTAATAAATAGGTGATACAGCCTCAGGAGGTCCTGATAACATGTGCCCAAGCTGGTCAGAGAAGTTTGATTTTATACGTTTTAGGGAGACATGAGACATCAATCAACATATGTAAGATGAACATTGGTTTGGTTCAGAAAGGTGGGACAACTCTAAGCAAAGGCAGGGCAACTGGAACAGGGGAGGGGCTTCCAGGTCATAGGTAGGTAAGAGACAAATGTTAGCTGGAAGTGAAGCATAAGAATTAAAAAAAAAAAAAAAAGAGAGATAAATGGTTGCATTATTTTGAGTTTCTGATTAGCCTCTCCAAAGGAGGCAATCAGATATGCATTTATCTCATTGAACAGAAGGGTGACGTAGAATAGAACGGGAGGCAGGCTTGACCTAAGCAGTTTCCAGCTTGACTTTTCCCTTTAGCTTAGTGATTTTGGGGCCCCAAGATTTATTTTTCTTTCACAGTTCTTTACTGGGTGAAGCCAAGAACCCTCCCAGGCTAAGCCCCAATTTGGGGCTTGCCTGTTCCAAATCATTTTCAGCCATGTGATAGGCCCTCCCTCTCAACCAGACTCCTGGCTTGATGTTTTGATGAAGAATTATTATACTCGGAACACAGTGGGCCCAGTGTTAGGTCACACTCCAATGAATCCCAAAGGAAGGTTGACTACTGAGTAAAAGACAAAATAACAAAACAAGCCAGTTGGAGCTGCCAGTCTATACTTGGCTGCCTCTTGCGTTTCTCTGATTACCAGAGCCAGAATTAGCTATGAGTGGGAGACTACACTCTTTTTTTCCACCTCCCACTATTTGCTGACTCACATGGGCATTTCAAAAGGATCCCCAAGACCAAAATAATTTGCAATGAATACAAATACTTCATTTCTCATTTGGTCTTTTATTAAGGTCTGCAAAGGGATTTTGTACTTGAGAGTTAAATAAAGTAATTCAGTAAGTACATTTTATTTAACTGTATGGGAACCAATATCTAAATGTGACTTTTTGACTTGCTTTCAGATGTCACTTCTTGTATAAGATCTTGAAAGTTTAGCACCTCAGTAGTTATTTCTATGAGTGACCCTTTGGCAAAACCTACGTATACCATGGTATGGAATCAAAAGGAGCTATCTTCACCTGGTTTTCTTTTCTCTCATCTCGAATATTTTTTTTTTTTTTCTGAGATGGAGTCTCACACTGTCACCAGGGCTGGAGTGCAGTGGCAGGATCTTGGCTCACTGCAACCTCCGCCTCCAGGGTTCACATGATTCTCCTGCCTCAGCTTCCTGAGTAGCTGGGATTATAGGTGCACACCACCACACCCAGCTAATCTTTTGTATTTTTACTAGAGACGGGGTTTCACTATATTGGCCAAACTGGTCTCAAACTTCTGACTTCATGATCTGCCCACCTCGGCCTCCCAAAGTGCTAGGATTACAGGCATGAGCCACCGCACCCGGCCTCTTTTCTCTCATCTCAAAAAACTTCTTCTGCTCTTTCAGAATTTATCAGTATCCCTTTAATTCTTTTGAGTCTTGTCCTAGGAATTACCTGACAGAATTAATGAAGGCCGACTAGCTGCAGCTATGACTCCAGAGTTGGATTTAGCTAAAGCAACCCAATTAGGCCATCAGTGCTAAGGGCAGCATTGGCCTTCTGTAGTGACAACCGGCCTATCCCCTTTCCTCCAGGCAGGAAGGAAACACTCCTGTCATTTCTTACCAACAAGGAAACAATTTCTGGTTGCTCCTTAACAGAAAACAGGAAATTCTTTTGGTCATTTTCCCATGGTAATTTTCTAAATGCCTATTTCATGATAGATTCCAGAGAATTCAAGGACTGGAAGAGAAGCCTCAGATCATATGGTCTGTTTCCATGACAGCCCTTTATACCCATGTTAAAAAGTCTAGGTCTGCTCTCGGTCATCTCACCATAGTAAATGGTATTTTCTCTACAGGAGTTGATAGTATTCATTGCCTCTCTTGAAAGCAAAAAAGCATTCCTCTTACTCCTCTCTGAAGCACTAGAGAGTGTTGCCAGTATGGTATCTGATGTCTTTGCATATAGTGGGGACAGTTTTTTCAAAGCAAAAGACGTAGGATAGGTGATGGGAAAGGAGGAGAGAAGAGGGAGAGGAAGTGGGATGGGGGAGGAGCAGGGGAAGTGGGAGAAGAAGAGACGGTTGTAGATAAAAGGAGACTTGAGGCCGGGCATGGCTCACGCCTGTAATCCTGGCACTTTGGGAGGGCAAGATGGCTGGATCACCTGAGACCAGCCTGGCCAATGTGGTGAAACCTGTCTCTACTAAAAATACAAAGATTAGCCAGGTATGGTGGCATGTACCTATAATCCTAGCTACTAGGGAGGCTAAGGCAGGAGAATCACTTGAACCTGGGAGGTGGAGGGTGCAGTGAGCTGAGATGGCGCCACTGCACTCCAGCCTGGGTGGCAAGAGCAAAAAAACTCCGTCTCGAAAAATAATAAAAATAATAAATAAATTAATTAATTGAGAGAGACTTGAGAGCCCTATCAGCTAACTGCAATTGATGGGCCTAGTTTAGATCTTGATTTGAGTAAAATAATTGTAAAAGGATACTTTCGAGACAGTTGAGAAATTTGCATATGGACTATGTACTAACTAGATGATACTAAGAAATGATTGCTAGTTTTGTTCAACATAATCATTGTATTGGAGTTACGTTAACAAAAACTCTTTTCTGTTAGGGATACAGACTAAAGGATTTATAGTTGAAATGATAATATATCTGGTATTTGCTTTAAAGTATTCCAGGAAAACAAGATAAAATAAGATTGGATAAATGCTAATTATTGAAACTATGTACAATGAACTGAGATTCATTACATGCTTTACTCTTTTTTTTTTCCCCGAGATGGAGTTTCACTCAGTCATCCAGGTAGAATGCAGTGGCATGATCTCAGCTCATTGCAACCTCTGCCTCCTGGGTTCAAGCGATTCTCCTGCCTCAGCCTCCAGAGTAGCTGGGTAGAGACAGAGTTTCACCATATTGGCCAGGCTGGTCTCGAGCTCCTGACCTTGTGATCTGCCTGCCTCAGACCCCCAGATTGCTGGGATTACAGGTATGAGCCACTGTGCCCGGCCACTAGCTTTACATTTATTTGTATATACTTAAAATTTTCCCCGGATATAATTTTCTGGGTTGCTTTTTAAGAGCCAGAAAGAGCACATCTTTCATTTTTTTTCCCCCTTCTGTTAATTTTTTTCTTGTAATTATTCTAGTGGCAGAGAAGAAATATTATTCAATCCAGGTCTTGCCTATATTGTTTTTATTTATTATTTGTTTATTTTTTAAGGCAGTCTCCTCCCTCTGTCACCCAGGCTGGAGTGCAGTGGTGTGATCTTGGCTCACTGCAACCTTTGTCTCCTGGGTTCAAGCAATTCTTGTGTTTCAGCCTCCCCAGTAGCTGGGATTACAGGTGTGCACCACCATGCCTGGCTAATTTTTGCCTGTATTATTTTGAATAATGATAAAGTAGCTCAACAGTTGATCACTCAATGGCTGTTTTTTTATTTTTATTTTTTTCAGTGCTACTACATTTCATGTGTTTTATAAATATTGAATTAATAACTCTACAGGAGGTATTTTATTCTCCTTTTGCAGCTGAGGAAACTGAGGCTCAGAGCAGCTACCGTGACTAGTGCCAGGTTAATAGAGCCAGCAGCTGAGGAAGCCTGAGACTTGGAAACAGATCTAGTTCCCAAACCTGTGCTTTTTGCACTATCATCTTACCTCTCACTCTGTTTGTGGTTTGGGGCCTTGCTAACTAGTGACAGCCAAGTCCACTGGCAACTGAGAGTGAGTCACTAAAAATGTAAATCAGAGCCTGCTGCTTCTCTACTGAAAACCTTCCAAAGACTTCCAGACTAAAATCCCGATTGTTTTTAGAAGGCACAGGGCCCTTCCTGATCCCCTTTATCCCTGCCAGCTCGTGGCCCTCGTCTCTTTCAATTCCTTCTTTGCTCGCTCTGCTGCAGCCCCGTGCTGTATCTTAAGAACTTTTCCTTAGCTGTCCGATCTTCCTGCTTAGGCCCTTCCTTTGGTGTTCCCTCTGCCTGAAATGTTCTTTCCCAAATATCACCTGGGTTACTTTCTTCCCCACCCCTTTTTTCCTTCAGTCTTTGCTCAAATGTATGCTTTAAATTTTATATTTAAAATTTTATTGCCGGGCGCGGTGGCTCAAGCCTGTAATCCCAGCACTTTGGGAGGCCGAGGCGGGTGGATCACGAGGTCAAGAGATCGAGACCATCCTGGTCAACATTGTGAAACCCCGTCTCTACTAATACAAAAAAATTAGCTGGGCGTGGTGGCGCGTGCCTGTAATCCCAGCTACTCAGGAGGCTGAGGCAGGAGAATTGCCTGAACCCAGGAGGCGGAGGTTGCGGTGAGCCGAGATCGCGCCATTGCACTCCAGCCTGGGTAACAAGAGTGAAACTCCGTCTCAAAAAAAATAAATAAATAAAATAAATAAATAAATAAAATAAAATTTTATTTATTTATTTTTTCGAGACAGGGTCTCGCTCTGTAGCCCAGGCTGAAGTGCAGTGGTACAATCTTGGCTTACTGCAGCCTCCGCCTCCTGCACCCAAACGATCCTCCTGCTGCTCTGTCTTCAGCCTTCTGAGTAACTAGGGTCATGGATGTACATCATCCCACCCAGCTATTTTTTATTTCTATTTTTTTGTAGAGACAGAGTCTTGCTATGTTGCCCAGGCTGGTCTCGAACTTCTGACCTCAAATGATCCTCCCACCTTGGCCTCCCAAGGTGCTGGTATTACAGGCATAAGCCACTGATCCCTGCCCTTCCTTATCTATGTTCATAGCACTCATCACTACCTGACATTATTATGTACTTATTTATGTATTACCCCTGAGTAGAATGTAAACTCAGCAAGGACAGAAGCTTTTTTCGTTCACTGCTGTATCCTTAGCACCTGGACCAGTGTCTGTCCCATAGTAGCTGCTCAGTGAAACTTGCTGAATCACTAAGCAACTCTCAACTTCTTGAGTGCCATGCTGTGAGTCACCAGATTATTACATCGTGTGCAGACTGGGTAACCTGGGAGACTGAAATGGAATCACTGGTAAAGGTCCACAGCCCCCTCTGTGACGCGGGTGTGGTGGGAAGATTGGCATTCTGAATCCATCATTTCCTTGCAGCCTGATGTGAGCAAGTTTCTCAACTCTCCATGGTCTTTGTTGTGTCATATGTAAAATGGAGATAATAATTATTAGATAATTGCATAATTATCAGGTAATTATGTAGAATACTGAACACATTATCCAGTTCAAACCTCCTTTTTATGGTAAATCAGAAGTTCCCCCTCAGCTCCATAAACTTTCTTTGGTTTCACAATCCCAGACATCTGATGCGGCAGCCAACAGCCCTGAGAGGCCTTTGGCCGGAAACGAAGGATTGATGAGAGCCAGTGTTCCCCGTCTCTCTTGTTTGAGCATGCCGATGACATGGAATAACCTCTCTGATGTATTGAATTTGTTTCTCCACTGTCGCTTATGCCGCCAGATGATCACTTCCCAGTTTGATAAAAATCACTTCATAATGGGGATTAGACGGCACCAAAATGACAGTGGTCTCTGCTGGATCTGACACATTCTCTGTCTCTCTTTTTTTTAGCCCCAAACCTCTAGTATGCCAAAAGTTTGCACAAAGACTTACTGTTGTTATAATTGTCTAGGACTTCATAAATTAGCTATTGTCCTGAGATAACCTCAAAACTCCTTGCTAAGAGGTTTAAAAACAATTTTTTTTAAGGGAACACAAATATGGACACATTGGTTAAAAAACACTTTTCATCTCATGTAGTATTTTTTTCAGGTTTGAGTGGAAAGTGGTGTGTGACCACAGGAACGTACATGAACAAAAGCAGTACGCTAATTAAAAAACACACAAATGTTGTATTGTCTGGGTATTAATTCTTTAAGGTCATGTCTTAGTTTATAATGGCAAAGGGAATTTATTAAGGGAGAATTATTTGATAGGAATCTTTTTTATTATAAGTTACATGCAGGTTAAGATAACCAACAATATTTTTTCTTTTTTTTTGAGACAGAATCTCACTCTTTCTCCCAGACTGAAGTGTACTGATACGATCTTGGCTCACTGAAACCTCCACCTCCTGGGTGGGTTCAAGTGATTCTTCTGCCTCAGCCTCCTGAGTAGCTGGGATTATAGGCGCACACCACCACACCCAGCTAATTTTTGTATTGTTAGTACAGATAGCGTTTCATCGTGTTGGTCAGGCTGGTCTCAAACTCTTGACCTTGTGATCCACCTGCTTTGGCCTCCTAAAGTGCTGGGATTATGGGTGTGAGCCACTATGCCCGGCCAACAGTATTTTTTCTATGAGAACCATGAACAAGAGAAATCTCTGCAACATATACTTCTTGCTTATTACATTATGGTGTTTAGCTCACAGAAACTTGGGAGGAGATAAGAAAAAAGAAGAGAAGACCGGGCGTGGTGGCTCACGCCTGTAATCCCAGCACTTTGGGAGGCCAAGGCGGGAGGATCACGAGGTCAGGAGTTCAAGACCAACCTGACCAACATGGTGAAACCCCGTCTCTATAAAAGAATAAAATTAAAAAACAAAAAGAAGAAAGAAGACAAGAGGAGAGGAGGCAAACCCTCATTGGGCGTTGTATTAGTCTGTTTTCACACTGCTGATAAAGACATACCTGAAATTGGGTAATTTATAAAAGAGGTTTAATGGACTCACCTTTCCATATGGCTGGGGAGGCCTCACATCATGGCAGAAGGTGAAAGGCATGTCTTATATGGCAGCCGGCAAGCAGAGAATGAGAACCAAGCAAAAGGGGTGTCCCTTTGCAAAACCATCAGATCTTGTGAGACTTATTCACTACCATGAGAATGGTATGGGGGAAACCGCCCCCATGATTCAATGATCTCCCACCAGGTCCCTATCACAACACGGGGCAATTATGGGAGCTACAATTCAAGATGAGATTTGGGTTGGGACACAGCCAAACCATATCAGATGTTAAGCTGGAGGTTAATGTTCTAGTCAGTTGGCTATAGGGAGGGAGACTGAGACTTGCCCTAGTTTCTGAGGTTTAATACCTAACAGAGCAGGAAGCAAATGAGCACTCAGCCATGTGTGCGCCCTTTTCCTGCAGTCCTTAAACAAACACAGCAGCAGTTCAAGGGCAAAAGGTGGGTCTGGCACTGGAGCTGGGTTTCCTGGTGACTTTACTCTCTTTCTTGGCATTTGGTCTGTGTTTATAGTCAAAGCAACAGACATGAGGTAATGAAGCAGAGAAGGAAATCACAGAATAATGACCGTAACATAAAGGCATTGTTTACTCTGAACCTTCTGAAGGATGGAGGAAGGATGAAAGAGTCAGCTGCACTGCGTCTGCCTCGGGGTCATCTGTGGCCTAGATTTGCTCTATTCTATGGTCTACAATCACTCACTGTTGCACCACAGTTATTGGAGCTCAAGGGGTCTGTGAAAAGCATGGAGGTAATCACCCTTCCCGGGATTCCTGTTGGGACTAGTGATGATAGCTGAGTGCCAGGAACTCCTTGGTACTGGGCATTAAAAGGTGCTTCATAAATATTTGAGTGACTTGACTCTTACACAGGCTGTAGTCATGGACTCCATTCCTTTGCAAATATAACCCAGGACATGGTAGGGCTTGAGGGAATGGTACACCCCGGGAACTGAGAGAGACTAAGGGCCAGTGTTACTAATGCATCCTCGTTTCATCTGGAGGCGGCAGTAGGGATAGGAGTCATTTAGGAAGGGCCAATAACACATTCAAGGACATGAGGCTACAAGAGAGTCAGTCGGCCCATGTCCCACCTCAGGGACCCAGAGGACAGAGTCTAGGTGGCAGCTTCGAGCATGACCATGGTATGCCCCTTTGCCTAGCTCCTCTACTAATGTTTTAGGGACTTATACAAGTTTAGTCCAAAAAAGGCTTTCTAGTAAGAACTATGAAATATAACCTATGCCAGCAGTATGGAGACTCTGGAGAAATGGCTATGAACTATCCTTTGACAAAGGTATTGCAGAGTACCTCTAAGAACTCTTTTTTTTTTTTTTAAGAAAAAATTTGTTTTAGGTTCAGGGGTACATATGCTACATATGCAGGTTTGTTACATAGGAAAACTTGTGTCACGAGGTTTGTTGTACAGATTATTTCATCACCCAGGCACAAAGCCTAGTACCCAATAGTTAGTTTCTGCTTCTCTCCCTCCTCCCAACCTCCACCCTCAAAGAGACCCCAGTGTCTGCTGTTCCCTTTGTGTTCATGGGTTCTCATCATTTAGCTCCCACTTATAAGTGAGAACATGTGGTATTTGGTTTTCTGTTCCTGCGGAGTTTGCTAAGGATAATGGCTTCCAGCTCCATCCATGTTCCTGCAAAAGACATGATCTGGTTCTTCTTTTTGTGGTTGTACAGTATTCCATGGTGTATATGTACCACAGTTCCTTTATCCAATCTGTCACTGATGGGCATTTGGGATGATCCCATGTCTTCGCTATTCTGAATAGTGCTGCAATGGAAAGCAGTGTGGCGGTTCCTCAGAAAGCTAAAAACAGAACTACCATTGAACCCAGCAATCCCATTGTGGGTCATTCAACCCAGCAATCCCATTATGGGTCACTCAATGGAAAGCAGTGTGGCAATTCCTCAAAAAGCTAAAAACAGAACTACCATTCACCCCAGCAATCCCATTATGGGACTATAAATCATTCTATCATAAAGACACATGCACGAGAATATTAATCGCAGCACTGTTCACAGCGGCAAAAAATGACTATGATATGTTGGTGACTAACTGCCAGGGAAACAAGGGACATCAGAGCGCATGAAGCTTTGCAGGTGGGGGTGGGAGGGTGCCATGATGGGAGGGAGCAGCATGGAGCCTGAGACTAAAGACATTAGTCCCTGTTGGTCACAGTAATCCAGTCTGGTCATCACAAATTCTGAAATGAATCCAATAATGGAATAGTCAGAGAGCAGAATCTGTTTCTGGACCTGCGTAATGTAATGTAATGTAATGTAATGTAATGTAATGTAATGTAATGTAATGTAATGCAATGTGAGAACAGGAAGCTCAGAGTGGCTCTGTCACCAGGCAGGTAGCATGGCTGCTCTCAGAAGCAGAGATCACAAAAGGATTCAGTAGCAAGGAGTGCAACTAGAACCCAGTGATGGAATCCAAGAGAGTGCACGTGTCCCTTTATACAGGAAAAGACTTCCCAATGAGCCCTCTTGGCAAAGGAGGCACCACATTGAGGAAAGCAAATTATTACTTAATGGCCGTGACACAAAAGAGCAGCTCCTGATTTTGCCAAATCCAATCCATTGTTAACAGCACAAACCAGGTGAAAGTAGAGTATTTGTTTCTGTGTTGCTTTTTGTGATTTGAACACTGATGTCATGACTTCCTCATTTCCATTTTTATGCTTTTCTCCATTTCCCACTGGAACCATTCAGCTAAAGAATATTTGGCTGGTGGACGACAGGAAAATGCCACGCATAGCAACTGAAGATGTATGTGCTACGGAAAAAATCTCCTGGCCCTATAAAATCAACAAGGAAAATTCCTAGCACGGATGCAATAATGACTTCTCAGTGTTAATTCTGGTTCATTTCACATAATCCTTACGTTCTAGAAACAACACCTGTTCATTCTGCTGTAGATCTGTTGGAAGCCCAGGCATGAGAATGCAGGAAAACATTTCTAAGCCAAATTACTATGTAATACTAATAGTGATATTTCATTATGTGAGACACTTGGTGTATTTTTCTTTTAGACTTCTTGCAGAATGGGGCAGATGGCATCACATAGTGGAGGTAGTGAGTATTCAGGATCAGGGCTTGCTCACATGCTCTCCCCACCCCAACTTTCTGCTAAGAGTCACTAGAGGGGCCAAGTGAGACTTTAGATAGGACCAGCATTTGCACAAGGTGGAAAATCTCTCTAATACCACACCTGAGGAGTGGCAGGAGGAACAGAGCCTATGCCAGGCATGTCAGGTGCTGTGACCCTGCTTTGAACTCCATGGGTGTTTAGCAGGCTGTGAGGAGTCTGGGAGGGTGGGCAGGAATGAGAGCTGGGGAAGGAGAGCAGCAGGAACTCAGGGGGACAGGTCTGAGCAGCAGCCTGGAATTGTGAGCCTGGTCCAACAAGCCAGGCTGCGGTTCCCTTATGACCACCTGCAGCCCTTGGGTAGAGATGTTTCCTACATGAACACAAGAGGGAAGGAGGCACCTCTGCTTTGCCTGAATGAGCGAGCGCTGGGATGGAAAGTAGAACACAGGGTCAGGACCCAGATTATGATTAGAAAGTTATCATAAATCAGGTCAGTCAGGCAAGGAGGAAGCAGGCAAGAAAGATGCCAACAACTGGCAAGACATGGTGGCTCACACCTGTAATCCTGGCATTTTGGGAGGCTGAGACACGTGGATCTCTTGAGACTAGGAATTCTAGACCAGCCTGGCAAATATGGTGAAACCCCATCTCTACTAAAAATACAAAAATTAACTGGATGTGGTGGCACATGCCTATAATCCCAGCTACTTGGGAGCCCGAGGCAGGAGAATTGCTTGAACCTGGGAGGCAGAGGCTGCAGTGAGCCAAGATCACACCACTGCACTCCAGCCTGGGTGACAGCGTGAGACTGTCTAAAAACTAAAGAAAGATGTCAACAACTTCAAGCACCAGCAGCTTAGTGTAAAAGGACCCCAGGCCCTCTGGAGAGGTTAAGTTCTGGGCAAGAGGCCAGGCCAACACAACTGGGATAATTGGCTTTTGGGCCACCACTTTCTTCTCTCTCAAAGCCATCTTGTATGGCATTTGGATTTTTCTTCCTGAAACAAAACTTGATAGACATCACTCTCTGCTCAGAGAGGTTTGGATGATTCCCTTTTGCCCCATGGACCAAGTTCCCACTCCTTAGCCAGGTGTTCAAGAGCTTTGACAGTTTGGCCTTCAATAACCTTTCCAACCTTATCATCATCAACTGCTCACCTTCCTAATCCTCCTCTTCTGGACAGGGTGGTCTTTTTGCATTGTCCAAACAGAATTTGCTTTCTTGCTGTCTGAGAACCCAGGATGAGATGAAAACCCCCTAAACTGTCCTCTTGTCTTGCCATAGGAAATCTGGATTGGTCGATCAGGCTGCCAGTTACGGTAGCCATTTCTCTGCTCACATGTGATTTCACTTCTCAGCAACATTTGACGGTATCCTTCCTGAAATATCACTTTCTTTTATTTCTCTCATGTTCTCTTAATTATTCTCCAATGGCACTTGCTGCTCTTTGTAAATCATTGTTTGTTTTTTCTCTTGCAGTTGAGCAGCAAATGCTGAGGTGCCTTAGGGATTTGTCCCAGGCCCTGTTCTTGGCCTGCATTCTTATCCTGGTCACATTGTAGCGGACTACATTATGAATCCCAATTTTATATCCTGTCTCCCACTTCCTGCATCCAGGGTGTCATCTCAGGCAGAATATACTTCTCCTGCCCTTGGAACTTGGACGTGTAACCTGCTTTGGGTAATAATACACAGACAGAAGTAAAGGTGTATCATGAGCCCCCATCTTTTATTTATCATAATTTTTTCTTTTTTGGAGACAGGGTCTCACTCTGTCACCCAGACTGGAGTGCATTGGCGCAATCACGGCTCCCTACAGTCTCAACCTCTCAGGCTCAGTCAATCCTCCCGTCTCAGGCTCCCATGTAGCTGTGGTTACAGGCGTACGCTACCACCAGGCCTGGCTAATTTTTGTATTTTTTGGTAGAGACGGGGTTTCGCCACGTTGCCCAGGCTGGTGTCAAATTCTTGGGCTCAAATGATCCTCCTCCTCTCAGCCTCCCAAAGTGCTGGGATTGCAGGCGTGAGCCACCGCACCCGGCCCCCAGGTCTTTCCTAAGGCCTCTGGTGCTTCCTTTTGAGCCATTGCCTGACCGGCCTGTTGGTCCCAGGGGGATGAGAGACAGAGCAGAGCTTCACATCTGACCCACAGACAGAAGCAGAGATGCCTCAGGTGAACCCCAGCCAATCTGCAAATGGTAGGAAAAGTCAATGGTTTTATACCACTGAGTGCTGAGAATGATCATGCGGCGACAGCAAATCAACATATCATCGGTTTACTTATGACTCCCGAGTACAGATGTTCAGCCTTTGACCTTACTTCTTTTGTGCTCTCGACTTTTATATCTGGCTACTTGGCATCTCCACTCACTGGCTAACATGCATCTCAAACCAAAAGAATCCATCATGGAACTCTATTTTCATCCCCAAATCTGCGCTTGTGCTATCATCCTTCGAGTTATCCACGCCAAAAAACTAGGAGTCAGCCTTGATTCCCCTTTCCTTCACTTCCCACGTTTAACCCATCAGCAAGCCCTGCGGGTGTTGCTACAGAGCACCGCATATCAACTCGGCCACTCTTCTCTATCTTCAGTCACATGCCACCTCTTGTTTGGAAAACTTCGGTAACCTTTTAGTTGGTCTTTCTGCTTTCACTTTGGTTCTTTCTTCAATCCCTTCAGCTGGCGGGATCTTTTAAAAGAGTAAATCGGATCCTGCAACTTCCCTCCCACTGCTACGCATCATTTTCCAGAATAAATCTGAACTCCTGCAAGGTTCTCATGTTCTGGCCCTTGCTGGCCTCTTCAGACCTCATTTGATGCCACGCTCTGGCCTTATTGGTCTTTTTGTTGTCTGCACTTCAAATGTTGCCAGCTTGTCCTGACCTGGGGACATCACACTTGTTATTCCCTTTAGTAAGAGTGTTTTCTCTAATATGTTTATTTCTCCTTTCTATCTATCATCTATCTGTCCATCTGTCTGCCTGTCCATCCACCCACCTGCCCGCCCGCCTGCCCACCTGCCTGCCTGCCTGTCCACCCGCCTGCCCGCCTGCCTACCTAGCAGTCTGCTTCTCACCATATGGTTATCAGCTTAAATATTACCTCCTCAAAGAGGTAATATTTATTGAACACTGTGTGTGTGGCCGATACTCCTGCAGTGGAGGTCTGGCTGCCCCAGCTGCTGGGAGGACCGGTGGCAGACAGTCTCCAGCTGTCAGCCCCTGCAGGAATTGCTTCAGCTACAGAGAGCTTTCCCCAGTGCCACGCCCCATCCTAGGGTGGTCGGCATCCAGTGGGATATCTGAAGGCCTGTCCGCCTCAGGTCAACTTGAGATGACACTGAAGGGTCATTCTATTTCTGCATTCCTCCTGGGGTTGGCTGAGCCTATCACAGGGCATGCTTTGCAGCTCACCTTCTCTCTCTGCCCACTTCCAGTTCCTCCTCCTCCTCCTCTCCACTGACATTGACACTCTTTAATAAACACTGCGTGCTAAACTCCATTTCAGTGTGGGTTTCTCGACAGCAAGGAAGCATCATTTCCTTCTCGGTGTTTACAACTCTTTGAAATTTTGTTTGTAGGTTGATTGATTGTTTCTCTTACTAGAATCTAAGTTATGTGCATGTAGGGACTTATCTGACTTCTTTACTCTTGTGTCCCCAGTGCCCTGACCAGCCTGGCATGTCATTATCATCACCGTAGCAAACATCTACTATGGATTATATACCAGGCACTGTTCTAAATACTTTACCTATATTCATCCTCTTCATCTTCACAACAACCCTGTGAGACAGGTGCTAGTATCTTCTCCACTTAGAGACTGGGATGCTAAAATACGGAAAGCTTAGTTGGTTAGCCCAGGGTCACACAACTGGTAAGTGACAGAGCCAGTGTTTGAACCCAAGCAATCTGGCTGTAAATTTCGTGTATAACTGCTCCATTATGCTGTGTTTTTTTTTTTTTTTGGTAGGAGCTTTTCAGTAAATGTTTGTTAAATGAGTGAATAAATACAGAATAGTTGGCCATGCTTTTGTAATCTGAAGGCATCATCTAATTATTCATTTAACAAATATTGTTTGAGCACCTACAATATGCCAGGCAATGTGCTATGCCTGGGGATGCAGGGTGAACAAAGCAAATGGGACCTCTCCCTCAAAGAGCTAGCACAGTATGAAGGGAGAGAAGAGACTATATACAACAACAATTACATAATTGCACATTGTTACCTACTGGCTGTTATCCTAATCCTTGGTTTCCTTTTCAGGCAATTGGAGTACCACAAATCCACCCAGACCTCTTCTATAGGGCATACTATCAGGTAACAGGACCATGGTGGCAGCATTTCCTACAGTCAGTGATTTTTTTTTTTTAAAGACTGAAGGGCACTCACCTTTCTCAGCCTTAGCAGGAAGAAAGAAGAGAATGGGGATGATAAAGCTTCTGTTGATAATGGTGACTAGCTGTAGGGCAGGTGGCCCCAACCCTCATTAGGAACCAGACCACACAGCGGGAAGTGAGTGGCAGCAAGCAGGCTAAGCTGCTTCTGTATTTAAGGCCACTCCCCATCACTTGCATTAATGCCTGAGCTCCGCCTTCTGTTGGATCAGCAGTGGCATTAGAGTCTCATAGGAGCGTGAACCCTACTGTGAACTGCACATGTGAGGGATCCAGGTTGCCTGCTCCTTATGAGAATCTAGTGCCTGATGATCTGTCACTGTATCCATCACCTCCAGATGGAACCATCTAGTTGCAGGAAAACAAGCTCAGAGCGCCCACTGAGTCTACATTATGGTGCGTTATATAATTATTCCGTCACATATTACAATGCAATCATAATAGAAATAACATGCACAAGAAATGTGACGCACTTGAATCATCCCAAAACCGTCACCAACCCACCCCTGCCCTGTGTCTGTGGAAAAATTGTCTTCTATGAAACCGGTCCCTGTTGCCAAAAAGGTTGGGAACTGCTGCTGTAGGGAGTCACCTACAGCTCCTAACCCAATTCGTTGTCTCAGGCCTCAATTCCCAAAGCATTCCAGGAAACGATCCAGGGGGAGCCAGGGCCCTTACCTGCCGCTGCAGACCGAGGAAGCGTGCGCTCAGGAAGAGGTGTTTCAGTGTGATGACTGAGGGCACTGACTCTGGGGCGCGGACCTGGGCTTGCACTTTGGATGGGTCACTTACTAACAGTGATACAACAGCCAACTTCTTGAGCTTCCCTTCCTCATGTGTATAATGGGAATAATAATAATAGCACCTGCCTCCGAGGTTACCATCAAATTGTGAAGATAACTCATGTAAAGCTGACCTCAGTGACAACAGGATTTGGATCGCAGGGGAGTCTGGGTGTCTGTTATCACAGTTGTTATAAACTACAACAGGGAACTCTGTCCCCCTTACCTAGTGAGATTCAAACCTGGGACGCTGATGCTAGACCTAGTTCAGATCGCCTTCTCTAGAATGCCTCCCACAGCCTCATTTGGGGCTTCCTCAGCACCGACTTGTAACTTACTGATAGCATTTCTCCCAGGGCAGCGCATGAGTGCTTGTTTGCCTTATCTCCCCAGTCAGGCCTCTCTTGGCTGGTGTTTGAATTGTATTAGTCTTTTCTCCTCTTCCACCCCTTAGTTTTTCCATTCCAAGCTATTGGCATGAGGACGCTTGCATTGTATATGGAAGGAATTAAGTGCTAAATCTGTGGTGCCGTAAAGGAATGGCTTCTCTTTGTAGAGTGTAGTAACGATCTCTGCCATGTTAGCAAGGTCAGCACTCTGGACTCCTGGGAATAGTAGCCTCAGTTTGCACCAGTTTAAGATGCTCAGGGACACTACTTCTTTCATCTCTCTTCCTGCTCCTCCTCCTCCTCCTTCTCTTTCTCCTTCTCCTCCCTCCTCCTTCCATCCTTCTTTTTTCTTTTTCTTTCTTCTCTTTCCCCTTCCCCTCTTCTTCCTCCTCCTGCCCTTTCTCCTCCTCCTTCTGGAGTCTCCCTCTGTTGCCCAGGCTGAAGTGCAGTGATGCTATCACTGCTCATTATAGCTTCAAGCACCAGGGCTCAAGCCATCCTCCCATCTCAGCCTCCCCAGTAGCTGGGACTACAGGTGCACGCCACCACCCAGCTTGCTTATTTATTTATTTAAGACAGAGTCTTGACTGGGCATGGTATTACACACCTGTAATCCCAACATTTTGGGAGGCCAAGGCAGGCAGATCACTTGAGGTCAGGAATTTGAGGCCAGGCTGGCCAACATGGTGATACCCTGTCTCTACTAAAATACAAAATATTAGCTGGGTGTGGTGGGCATGCCTGTAATCCCAGCTACTTGAGAGGCTGAGGCAGGAGAATCACTTGAAGCTGGAAGGCAGACGTCACAGTGAGCCGAGATGGTGCCACTGCACTCCAGCCTGGGCAACAGAGTGAGACCTGGTCTCAAAAATAAATAAATAAAGAGAGCCTCACTACATTGCTCAGGCTGGTCTCAAACTCCCGGCTTTAAGTGATCCTCCCACCTCAGCCTCCCAAGGTGCTGAGATTACAGGTGTAAGCCACCATGCCTGGCCTCAGAGATACTTTGTCATCTTCTTTTTTTCAAATATATTTTTATTTTTATTTTATTTTTTAAAGACAGGGTTTCACCATGTTGGTCAGGCTGGTCTCGAACTCCTGGCCTCAGACAATCCATCCCCCTCGGCCTCCCAAAGTGCTGGGATTACAGGTGTGAGCCACTGCGCCCAGCTTTTTTTTGTTTGTTTGTTTTGAGACGAAGTCACGCTCTGTCTTCCAGGCTGGAGTGCAATGTTGTGATCTCAGCTCACTGCAACCTCTGCCTCCCAGGTTCAAGTGATTCTCCTGCCTTAGCCTCCCAGGTAGCTGGAATTACAGGTGCCTCCCACCACGCCCAGCTAATTTTTGTATTTTTAGTAGAGAGATAGTTTCACCATGTTAGCCAGGCCATTCTTGAACTCCTGACCTCAAGTGATCTGCCCGCCTAGACCTCCCAAAGTGCTGGGATTATAGGTGTGAGCCACTGTGCCTAGCCTCAGGAACACTTCTTAATGTTTTTTTTTTTTCTCTTGCCCTTAAGAAAACTTGAAGCAACCTCTTTTGTTGGTCTTTTTATTCTTCTCCCTTCCTTCATTATTATTGTTATTATTTCAGAGACAGGGTCTCACTCTGTCATCCAGACTGGAGTGCAGTGGCATGATCATAGTTCACTGCAACCTCAAAGACTCCTGGGCTCAAGGGATCCTCCTACCTCAGCCTCCAGAGTAGCAGGACTATAGACATGCACCATCATGCCTGACTAATTTATTTTTTTTGAGATGGAGTCTCGCTCTATTGCCCAGGCTGGAATGCAATGGTGCGATCTGGGCTCACTGCAACCTCTGTCTCCTGGATTCAAGTGATTCTCCTGCCTCAGCCTCCCAAGTAACTGGAATTAAATATGCATGCACCACTATGCCGGGCTAATTTTTGAATTTTTAATAGAGACAAGGTTTCACCATGTTGGCCAGGCTGGTCTTGAACTCCTGACCTCAGGTGATCTGCCTGCCTTGGCCTCCCAAAGTATTGGGATTACAGGTGTGAGCCATCGTGCCTGGCTTAATTTTTTTTTTTTTTTAAAGAAGAAAAAAAAAGGAATAAAGAAAGAGAAAAAGAAAAAATGAGGAAGAAAAAGGAAGAGAAAGAGGGAGAGAGAATGGGAGTATTGCTTTATTGCCCAGGCTAGAATGCAGTCTAAAAATGGGAATTGAAAATCTCTTTTATGCCAATAATTGTGCTTAACAATGGAGACAGGAAGGAGTAAGGGAAGAAAATAACAAACAAGTAGCCAACCAATATTTCATTTAAACCTATGAAATGCTATGCAATTATTGAGGAGTGATTTACTTCCAATTATGTAGTCACTTTTGGAATAGGTGTGATATGGTACTGATAAGAATGTGAGTTTTGTGTATTTGAAGTGGAGAGTTCTATAAATGTTTATTAAGTTTACTTGTTCCGGGTCTGAGTTCAAGTCCTGGATGTCCTTGTTAATTTTCTATCTCGTTGATCAGTCTAATATTGCTTATGTATCTGGGTGCTCCTGTATTGGGTGCATGCATATTTAGGATCATTAGCTCTTCTTGTTGCATTGATCCTTTTACCATTATGTAATGTCCTTCTTTGCCTCTTTTGATCTTTATTGCTTTAAAGTCTATTTTATCAGAGGTGAGAATTGCAACTCCTGCTTTTTATTTATTTATTTTTGCTCTCTGTTTGGTTGGTGAATCTTCCTCCATCCCTTTGTTTTGAGTCTTTGTGTATCGTTGCATGTGAGATGGGTCTGGATACAGCATACCGATGGGTTTTGGCTTTTTATCCAATTTGAATAATAATATATATGAGTTTAATACTGCCATTTGGTGCTAGCTGGCTGTTTTGCCCATTAGTTGATGTAAGTTCTTCATTATGTTAATGCTGTTTACTTTTTGATGTATTTTTGGAAAGGCTGATACTGGTTGTTCCTTTATATGTATAGTGCTTCTTTCAGAAGCTCTTGTAAAGCAGGCCTGGTGATGGTGAAGTCTCTAAGTACTTGCTTGTTTGCAAAAGATTTTATTTTTCCTTCACTTGTGAAGCTTAGTTTGGCTAGATACGAAATTCTGGGTTGAAAGTTCTTTTCTTTAAGGATGTTGAATATTGGCCCCCACTCTTTTCTGGCTTGTAGGGTTTCTGCTGAGAGATCTGCTGTAAGTCTGATAGGCTTCCCTTTGTGGGTAACCTGACCTTTCTCTCTGGCTGCTCTAAGTATTTTCTCCTTCATTTCAACCCTAATGAATCTGACGATTATGTGCCTTGGGGTTGGTCTTCTTGAGGAATATCTTTGTGGTATTTTCTGTATTACCTGGAGTTGAATATTGTCCTGTCTTACTAGGTTGGGAAAGTTTTCCTGAATAATCTCCTGAAGAGTATTTTCCAACTTGGATTCATTCTCTTCGTCACATTCAGGTACACCTATCAAACGAAGATTAGGTCTTTTCACATAGTCCCATAGTTCTTGGAGACTTTGCTAATTCCTTTTTATCCTTTTTTCTCTAATCTTGTCTTCTCGTTTTATTTCATTAAGTTGGTCTTCGAACTCTGATATCCTTTCTTCTGCTTGATCAATTCGACTGTTAAAACTTGTGCACACTTCGCGAAGTTCTCGTGTTTTTCACCTCCATTAATTCACTTATATTCCTCTCTAAATTGTCTATTCTCGTTAGCATTTCGTCAAACCTTTTTTCAAAGTTCTTAGTTTCTTTGCATTGGGTTAGAACAAGTTCTTTTAATTCACAGAAGTTTCTTATCATCTACCTTCTGAAGCCTACTTCTGTTAATGGAATGCACTCGTTCTCCATCAGGCCTTGTTCCGTTGCTGATGAGGAACTGTGATCCCCTGTAGAGGGAGAGACACTCTGATTTTGGGTATTCTCAGCCTTTTTACGCTGGTTTCTTCCCATCTTTGTAAATTTATCCACCTGTCGTCTTTGTGATTACCGACTTTCAAATTAGGTCTCTAAGTGGACGTCCAACTTGTTGATTCCCAGCGCTGAAATCCGAGCAATCCACTGTGCTGGCCAGAACAGCGGTGTTAAGATTGATGGTGCTTTTCTGCCCGGGAATCTCTGGTCTAGCTCCCTTCTTGAGTCCGTCCTTCAATCAGCTGAATAGGCGACTCTGTCTTCCCGGAGCTCCAAACAACATTGGCCAAAAGGGACCCAGTCCCGCTCACTCTGCACCAAGAACTGCTGTGCCAAGGTGCCGGCAAAATCACTGCACCGGCCACAAGAGTTGTGCTGGTGACCCGTGGGGCTCTTCCGATGGGAATCTCCTGGTCCGTGAGCAACAAAAATTCATCTGAAAGTGTGGTGTCCTCTCGTTCTCTGCACTTTCACTGAGAGCTACAATCCTGAGCTGCTAGTGATCAGCCATCTTGGATCTCTCTCTCCGGCTTAATTTTAATTTTAATTTTTTATAGATTGGATCTCGCTTTGTTGCCTAGGCTGGTCTCAAACTCCTGGGCTCAAGCAAACCTCCTGCCTCAGTCTCCCAAAGTGCTGGGATTATAGGTATAAGCCACTGTGTCTGGCCCTTTCTTCCTTTATAGAGGAAGAAATAGATGATGGGTGTGGTGGCTCATGCCTGTAATCCCAGCACTTTGGGAGGCTGAGGCAGGTGGATCAGGAAGTCAGGAGTTTGTGAGCAGTCTAGCCAACCTAGTGAAACCCCATCTCTACTAAAAATACAAAAAATTAGCCGGGTATGGTGGTGTTTGTCTGTAATCCCAGCTACTCGGGAAGCTGAGGCAGGAGAATTCGCTTGAACCCAGGAGGCAGAGGTTGCAGTGAGCCAAGATCGCGCCATTGCACTCCAGCCTGGGTGACAGTGCAAGACTTTGTCTCAAAACAAAACAAAACAACAAAAAATGAAATAGGCAAAGAAGAGTTAGGAGGTAAGCAGAACATGAGCCTTCTTAAATGGAATTATAGGTGAGTTTGAGATTTACAGGAGAGGCTCAAACAGGGTGATTTGGAGGATGCCCTTGAACCTAGAAAAAGACACAAAAACATTTGGTTTTCTGGACTGTGAAAGGAGTGAAGACTTCTCTTTACAACAACCATAAGTAGTTGTGGATGTGAATTTCCTAAGCTTAAGGAATAAAATCTTCAGCAAACTCTCCAGGTCACAGACGATTGGCTCCTTGCTCTGGAATAGCAATGCTTAATGTTGAGAAGCTTCAAACCTTTGAAATCTGTCATTGCCCAAAGCCTGAGATTCACTCACTAAATACCAGGTTGACCTTCCTATAGAAACAGCATGCAGTTCATGACAAATACGCCAGGGAGAGAATTTATAGAGTTAATTACTAGGCTCTGGTCTATTAAATGTGCAAAGCACACATGCATGGGGCTGGAGCTTTGACATGAGTGGAGAGACTGGAATTCCTTTGCAGCTGGAAAGTGCCGGAACTTCCCAAAGTCTTGAAAGAATGCCTAGAATTTATTTATTTTTTCTTTTCTGGTTACGTTATTTCTCACAGTGGCAAGTGAATCTTCCCAAGCTACCATGACAAGAGTCTAGGAGCCCCTGGCAGGCTTATGGAGGACAGAGCCAGCCAGTACTCCGTGGCTTGGGCAGGCGGGGATCCCTGACTTTTTCTCACATGGGGGGCAGACAGGAGCTGTTGTAAATCTTTAAAGCCAACATGAAAATTAACGAGTACAGCACAGAGCAGGACCTTGTCAGCTCGGTAAAGGGCGGTGGAGGAAGAATTCTGCAGCTTCCCCCTTGGGCATTAAGGGAAACTCCCGTTTTGTGGCCATTATCCAGTTATAACAGCTTTCTACTCTGGAGGATTTAGTCATTTACTGCTTTCAAGTCACCTGGGGGGAGAACGGTATTCAATACAATCAAGATGATGGGGTCTCTTGTATTGAATTTTCCGTTTAGTGATGAAACAAAATACTTCTCTGAATCCATTTAGGGCATTGAGTGCTCCATGAAGAAGCCCTACAATGGAGAAAGAGCAGGGATTATTAGAATGATCTTCTGAAGGACCTCCCCCACTAGAATGGAGAATGTAGAATACAGAGTAGGGATTGGGTGTCGTGAGCTGCTATATCTCCAGAACCTAGAACTGGACCTATCACACAGGAGGCTGAGAAGAAATAGGTGTAAACTAACGAACGGAGATCTACAGTCCAACAAATGATGCCGTGAAGGGAGCTCAGAGCTTTAAAGCGGCTGATGTAGTTGCAGGAGCATAGGGTTTGGAATCAGGCAGACATAATGTTGTTGGATTGTAGATCTTCATTCATTAATTTAGCACATATAGGTTCATTCATTACTTAGCACCTATAGGTGTTGGCTCTGCTAGTTTGCTAGCTGTCTGGCCTCGGGCAAGTTACCTTACTCCCCTTCATCTGGAAGTCCTCATCTGTGAAATGAAGTAATAATCCCTACTTCAAAGGTTGTTCTGAGGATTACTTGAGATGATGATTGTGGTGGTGTTCCACCCTCTGAAAATGCTGATCCCAACCCTATCTTTCCTTAAATCATGTCAGTTCAGTAAGGAATTTACATAATGAACTATCTATGCAGTGGGAAAGTTAGAAAGTGAAAGCATCTATTTATTGCCACAAAAATTTATAGATGAAGTTTGGGCAACATAGGGAGAATCTGTCTCTTCTAAAAAAAAAAAAAAAAAGATCCGGGCATGGCGGCAAATGCCTGTAGTCCCAGTTACTTGGGAGGCTGAGGTGGGAGGATCACTTGAGCTACAGGAGGTCAAGGCTGCAGTGAGTTATGATCTCACCATGTCACTCCAGTCTAGATGATAGAGCAAGACCCTGTCTCAAAAAAAGTTGATAAATTATAAATGTATTTATTCATTTATGAAGATTACAAATTACTCTTCATGTCATAAGGCATTTATTGTTTTGTTTTTACATGTATGTTATTTTGTGTTTACAAAAGGAGAAGACATTTCATAAAGCTATTGAATCCTGAAAAGTCAACTTTTATTTTTATTTTTTTGAGACAGGAGTTCATGCTGTTGCCCAGGCTGATTATGGGCAGGATCTGAAGTTCATGATCAAGGTTCACTGCAGCCACAACCTCCAGGACTCAAGAAGTCCTCTTACCTCAACCTCCCAAGTAGCTGGGACCATAGGTGCGTGGCACCATGCCCGGCTAATTTTTAAATTTTTGGTAGAAATGGGATCTCCCCATGTTGCCCAGGCTTGTCTTGAACTCCCAGGGTCAAGGGATCCTCCTGCCTCAGTTTCCCAAAGTGCTGGGATTATAGACATGAGCCACCAGCCTGACCAACATGAGGCTTTAAACACTACTTCTCAGAGAGTCTTTAGCCAGTTCTGGAAGGATAATATCTGGGGGCACGTGGAAACTTGGAGGGGCATGTTGTTCCTAAACTTAGTCTTCTCTTCTGAAGCATTTGGTGAAACCTACAAAATTTGGGGGCATGCAAATTAAGTATACTTATAAATATTATTTGAAAAAATGCATTCACTGTATTTTTGCTTCCAAATGATTAGTATAACATTTATCAGAGAGGCAGAGAACATGCGGATAAAAATATCCAGTTGTGTATTCTCAGTTGGTATGAAAAACCCTCTAGGTCACTGAAGGTCACTGCCCGGCAAGTCTCCGTGTACACGAGAGTGTTGGTGCGGAAGAGTGTTTCTGATGTTAAGGAATTCTGTTTGCTGTGCTGCAAGCTGTATATGTCTCCTTGGTTTTTCTCCCCATATGTAACAACAACAAAAAAAAAATTGCTATCCTAGATTTTATTTTATTTCTCATTCACAGGAAAGGGAAGGACAAGTGTGGAGTCCGTGTGGATTTCTCTTATTTTATTTGTGGCTTGAATCTACATTTCTGAGAGACGGTAAGTTAAGCCGCCCTCCATGTTTTCCTTTCTTAATGTCACTTCCTGTTCTCCTTTCTCCTTCTCAAGCCTCTGAGGGGGTACAGTGGAGTGTGTTTCCAGGACTGGCACTGCCTAAAGGAAAATTAGGAAGCTATCTAGGCAGCCTGATTTATGAGGCGTCGAAAGATGCATCTGACCAAAAATATCTCCCCCACTGGCCTGCCACCAGTGCCTGAAATACCCACAATTAGAATCACTCATTAAAAGTTTTCTGCAGGCTGGGCACGGTGGCTCACGCCTATAATCCTCGCACTTTGGGAGGCCAAGGGGGGCGGATCACCTGAGGTCAGGAGGTGGAGACCAGCCTGGCCAACATGGTGAAACTCTGTCTCTACTGAAAATACAAAAATTAGCTGGGTGTGGTGGCAGGCGCCTGTAATACCAACTACTTGGGAGGTTGAGGTACGAGAATTGCTTGAACCCAGGGGGCGGAGGTTGCAGTGAGCTGAGGTTGCTCCACTGCACTCCAGCCTGGGTGACCGAGTAAGACTGTCTCAGAAAAAAAAGTTTTCTGGCCAGGTGCAGTGGCTCACACATGTAACCTCAGCACTTTGCGAGGCCAAGACAGGCAGATCATGAGGTCAGGAGTTTGAGACCAGCCTGACCAATATGGTGAAACCCTGTCTCTACTAAAAATACAAAAATTAGCCAAGCATGGTGGCGTGTGCCTATAATCCCAGCTACTCATGAGGCTGAGGCAGGAGAACCATTTGAACCGGGAGGTGGAGGTTGCAGTGAGCTGAGATCATGCCATTGCACTCCAGTCTGGGTGAGAGTGAGACTCTGTCTCAAAAAAAAAAAAAATGTTTTCTGCAGACATGCCTGGCGTCTTTGGGTCATGAATGTGTTGTGTTAGGAGAGAACTGGGAAGTGGGAAAATGAGAAAGTATTGCATTAGAATGGTTTCTTTTATCTTATTAACCTATCAATCTCTTGGTCAAGGGTAACATCTTGATAAGTAAGAGGACTGAAGCTGGAGGGAAAGTTGAGAGTTGAGAGTGTTGTCTAGCATCTTGGTGTGGACTCCGTGCAGTAATGAAGTCGACCGGCAGCTGGGGAGACATTGTCCAAAGCGGATTGAGGAGTAGAGATAGCAAAGACAAATTTAGCTATTTCACAGGTCTGTGTAAGGCCAGGGTAGGAAGCAAGGGTACATAACTGTTGGAGGAATCTCCTTTCTGACTTTAAGGAATCTCTCTTACTGACTTTACAGGGCTATTACGTGAGGTCCTTTCCTTTCTCCTTTTCCACCATCTTAGTTTTTGGGTAACCGTAACAGAACTAATGATTCTGTTATTCATAAAACAGCATTTGTGACAAAGGCCAAATAGATTTCTGTCCATGCAGGTTTGTCGAGACTGTTGTATAAAAGCATCCAGAGCAGTGCTTCTCAGTCTCGCCTCTAGACCACCTCGGTCTGAGTTACCGCTGGTGCTTATGAAAATGCTCTTCCTTCGGCCAGGCACGGTGCCTCACGCCTGTAATCCCAGCACTTTGGGAGGCCGAGGTGGGTGGATCACGAGGTCAAGAGATTGAGACCATCCTGGCCAACATGGTGAAACCCTGTCTCTACTAAAAAATACAAAAATTAGCTGGGTGTGGTGGCACGCGCCTGTAGTCCCAGCTACTCGGGAGGCTGAGGCAGGAGAATTACCTGAACCTGGGAGGCGGAGGTTGCAGTGAGCGGAGGTTGCAGTGAGCTGAGATTGCACCACTGCACTCCAGCCTGGGGACAGAACAAGACTCTATCTCAAAAAAAAAAAAAGAAGAGAAAATGCTCTTCCTTCAGCCAGGCATAGTGGCTCGCTCCTGTAATCCCAGAACTTTGGGAGGCCAAAGCGGGTGGATCACCTGAGGTCTGGAGTTTGAGACGAGCCTGGCCAGTAGGGTGAAACCCAATCTCTACTAAAAATACAAAAAATAGCTGGGCATGGTGGTGTGCACCTGTAATCCCAGTTACTTGGAAGGCCGAGGCAGGCGAATCACTTGAACCCGAGGGGCAGAGATTGCAATGAGCCAAGATCACGCCATTGCACTCCAGCCTGGGCAACAGAACGAAAATCCATCTCAAAACAACAAAAAAGAAAATGTTCCTCTCCTAGCCCTATCTAGACCCTTGGAAACAGACTCTCTGAGATAGAGGCCTGGGTCTGTGCGTGGAAAACAAGCTGTCTGCCAGTTTTTATGCATATGATTTGAGACTCGTTGATTTAAAGGCTTCAGTGGAGTACAGAAGTGAAAAATACTGCTTCTAAAGGCAAGTAAATCAGGGTTCAAATCCTAGCTTTGCCTCCTACTAGCTTTGTGACCTTGGGCGAGTTATCTGACCACTCTGGTCCTCAGGTTTGGCCTGATAATATTTGTAGGGCCATTATGTGAGGTCCAAGGAGAAAATCCATGTGAGGTTTGGCATGGCACCTGGTACATAATAAGGGCAAAAGTGATAACCATTACTGTCATGAGCATGTATGTTGAAAACAACTTTTAGCAGTGCTTACCGATATTCAATATTTTGTTGACCAGTTAACCTGTAAAGGGTAAATTAAAAATTCAGTTTCAGGCCGGGTACATGGATCACACCTGTAATCCCAGCACTTTGGGAGACCAAGGCTGGTGGATCACTTGAGGCCAGGAGTTCAAGACCAGCCTGGCCAACATGGTGAAACCCCATCTCTACTAAAAATACAAAAATTATCTAGGTACAGTGGCGCTTGCCTGTAGTCTCAGCTACTTGGGAGGCTGAGGCATGAGAATCACTTGAACCTGGGAGGCAGAGGTTGCAGTAAGCTAAGATCGCATCACTGCTCTCCAGCCTGGGCAACAGAGCAAGACTCCATCTCAAAAAAAAAAAAAAAATCAATTTTAGTATATGATAAAAGTAATGGGTTTCCCTAATTTTCTAGTTACCATTGTCTATGGTTTCTGTATTCTTTCTTCTGTAGCTTTTCTGTATTATGTGGTTTCTGTATTCTTTCTTCTGTAGCTGTTCTGTATTATATGGTTTCTGTATTATATCTTCTGTAGCTTTTCTGACTCTTCAAATACAACAGCAAGAGAGTTAGATGAAAAATTTTCGTAATAAATATTCAGAAATACCTTACATAAATCATGGTGTCTAACAGTAAAAGAATTGATTAACTGAATATATTCTATCTTGAAACATTTTGCATGTTCTTACTAGAACAAACTGCCCCCACCTTTTTTTTTTTTTATTTGAGATGGAGTTTTGCTCTGTTGCCCAAGCTAGAGTGCAGTGGTGTCATCTCGGCTCACTGCAGCCTCCGCCTCCTGCAAACTGACTTTTTTCTAGCTGTTACTTGCCTTGATTCTCTTATATCGTTATCTTTTGTTTTCTGCCGCTTTCTCCCTCCCCTTGGTTGACAAAGTGCCTGCATTCTCTATTTTTTCTTATTTCCTTGTCTCTCTCTGGTGTAATTCCTTCTCATTCATCTTGCAAGCAGAATTTCTCTGTATAGCAAAGGTCAGAGCTGACAGGACTGATTTGAATGCTATTGAATTTCAGTCACTCATTCAGGATCATTACTGAGACATGCAAAAGTGGATCTTCTGCTGAAATTGACCTCAGAAAACCAGACCAAGTGGAAAAGGGCAAAGGGAAAGAAGAGACTCTTGCCAGGCAGTGGCTGACACCTGTAATCCTAGCACTTTGGGAGGCTGAGGCAGGAGAATTGCTTGAGGCCAGGAGTTCGAGACCAGCCTGGGCAACATAGCCAGAACCCAATCTCTACAAATAATTAAAAGAAAATCAGCTGGGTGTGGTGGCACACCTCCAGCTGGGACCACAGGCTACTCAGGAGGCTGAGGCAAAGGGATTGCTTGAGCCCAGGAGGTTGAGGCTGTGGTGAGCTGTGATCATGCCACCACACTCCAGCCTGTGTGACAGAGTGAGACCTTGTCTCAAAAAAAATTTGTTTTTAAAAAAGGACTCTTACCATTTCCATTTCCTCTTAATATAAATGACATTAGGCAGCATTACTCCGATGGCACTGTAACCACAGGAAAGAGGAGAAGATGATGCAGCTGCAAAGTGGGATGATGGAATACATTACAATTTGGAGTGTGAAGAAAAACCCAGAAGAAATGCTGACTTTCAATTCTCCTCCCTCAACTAAAGAAACAGCCATGAATGCAAATGGCGCAGCTGGCATCACCTCACCTGGACTCCTTTCTGAATGCAAGAATGCCCTTTTAGGGGCTGAAATATGGACATTGTGAGTTAGAATGCATGGGTTCAAATTCAGGCTTCACAATTATTATCTGACTGTCCTTGAACAATTTAGTTGGTCTCTCTGTGCCTCTGTTTCTTCATCTGAGGAATGGGAATAATAATAGCATGCACCTCAGGGGTGCTTAGGAGCATAAAATGGGGATAACACCTATAAAGCACGAAGAAAAGTGCCTCGCATGTAGCAAACTCTTCATTACTGCTGGCTATCATTTATACATTGATATTATCTTTTATTTTTTTGAGACAATGTCTTGCTCTGTTGCCCAGGCTGGAGTATGGTGGAAAGATCATGGCTCACTGCAGCCTTGACCTCCTGAGCTCAAGTGATCCTTCGCCTCAGCCTCCTGGGTACCTGTGACTGTAGGCACACACCACCATGCCCTGCAAATTTTTTTTATTTTTTGGAGAGACATGGTCTCACTATATTGCCCAGGCTGGTCTCAAACTCCTGAGCTCAAGCAATCCTCCCACCTTGGCCTCCCAAAGTGCTGGGATTATTTTTATTCACCAGGTTTGAAATCTTTGGCAGTGTCCTAGCTGAGGAGGCATCCAGGGAGTTTCTGGGCAGACTATTTACTGATGCTGTGAAAATCTGCTAACAGTGGTTGTTTTTCTTTCTGGGAAGCAGGTTCCTTGTCTGACTGCTGTTCTCTCCTGGTCACATGGGCACACTATGATTTAATCATTTCTAGTAAATCTTGGATATTCTTGGATTTAATAATAAATTCATTACTAATGATCACACTTTGGAACATGGTTCCCCTACCTGTGACATACTAAGAAACTAGAAATGTATTCAGCATCTACCAAAACTCTCTTCTTCTTCTGTCTTTTTTTTTGAGACAGGGTCTCACTCTGTAGCCCAGGCTGGAGTGCAGTGGTGCAATCACAGCCTTGATCTCCCAGGCTCAAGCGGTCCTCCCTCCTCAGCTTCCTGGGTAGCTGGAATTACAGATGTGTGCCACCACGTCCAGCTAATTTTTTGTAGTTTTTGTGGAGATGAGGTCCTCCTATCTTGCAGAGGCTGGTCTCAAACTCTTGGGCTCAAGTTATCTGCCCACCTTGGCCTCACCAAGTATTGGCATTACAGGAGTAAGCCACTGCACTCGGGCAAAACCCTCTCTTAGTGGAACACACATCTCACCTTCTGGAAATCTCTGTTTGGCCCAGTGCATATTTCTTTCTTTCTCGTGACTAACGTTCTGCTTTTTTAGTTATTCACATATACAAACTGACTAATAATAAATCTGGGAATTTGTCATCTAAAAAATTGCATGTTTCCAACACAATCAGCAGTCCTCAAAAAGTAGAGACAAGTTTACATTTCTTTGGTGAAAGTGTAGGAACACAGGGACTAGGGCATCATTTTTTAAAAAGTATTTTCAGACAAATCATTCTCTGAGAGACTTAAAAAAAGAAAGTGTCAGTCATTTGAGGTGGACCCTTTTGCTTCTATTCCATTTTTATCATATCAATCTCTCTTGCAAAATTGAGGTTATTCATATTTTCCTTCCAAACTGTGGGAAATAAGATGTGAAGTTGGCCCTTTGATAAAGTTAGGTTCAGGGACTGCTTATCATTGGAACAATGAGCACAAAAGTGATTCAGTCCCAGGACCTCTTACAAAACTCAGCAGGCCAGGCGGTGCTCATTCTTGTTCTCAGGCATTCCAGGGGAGTGGCAGGGGGACGGCCAGCACGAGATATTTTCAAGGTTCTTTTTCCCACCCTTTAGAATTGGTAAGTCTCCGATCGTTTAGAAAAGGATTTGTTTTGCAAGAACCCGACGTGTCTCCAAGAACTATGTTTACCCATAATAGTCCTTGCTCTCTGTTTAACATAGCCAGATGGACACTGCTATTTGGCTCATGGTCACATCCCAACAGATTTGACCTCATTTAGAAGACACTATTAAAAGATTATCCTATTATTGAGAATTTCCATTGCATCAAATACTAAATATTAGCAACATTCCTCTACAGGGAAAATGATGTAAGAAGAGGGCAGGACTGTGTTGACCTCAGGCAGATCACACGGATAGGTATGTGGCAGTTACGAAACTCAGTGCTGACTAATAAAGCCCAGGGCACACAGAGTAAAGGTCCAGGGGCAGAGACTTTCCCAGCAGCTCTCAAAGGAAGTGTTCAGGTTCCTATGAAGCCATAGATGGAAGTCTTATTTGACTCTGTTGCCTTAGTACCAAGGTGGTTATTTTGAAAGAGGCTAAGGAGGAGAAAGTACATGTAGCAGGATGGCAGTATGGGATGATGGGATGTTGAGATAATGGAATGTTGGGATGATGGGATGACGGGATGTTAGAATGATGGGATGATGGGATGATGAGATGTTGGGATGATGGGATGTTGGGATGATGGGACGATGGGATGTTGGGATGTTGGGATGATGGGATGATGGGATGATGGGATGTTGGGATGATGGGATGTTGGGATTTGGGATGATGGGATGATGAGATGATGGATGGGATGTTGGGATGATGGGATGATGGGATGTTGGGATGTTGGGATGATGGGATGATGGGATGTTGGGATGATGGGATGTTGGGATGATGGGATGATGGGATGTTGGGATGATGGGATGTTGGGATGATGGGATGATGGGATGATGGGATGTTGGGATGATGGGATGATGGGATGATGGGATGATGGGATGATGGGATGTTGGGATGATGGGATGTTGGGATGATGGGATGATGGGATGTTGGGATGATGGGATGATGAGATGTTGGGATGATGGGATGATGAGATGTTGGGATGATGGGATGATGAGATGTTGGGATGATGGGATGATGAGATGATGGGATGATGGGATGATGGGATGTTGGGATGTTGGGATGTTAGGATGATGGGATGATGAGATGTTGGGATGATGGGATGATGGGATGATGGGATGTTGGGATGTTGGGATGTTAGGATGATGGGATGATGAGATGTTGGGATGATGGGATGATGGGAATGGGGTCATGAGGGGGTCAGCTCCATTTTCTTCTTTACATTTACAAAATGGGGAACTCAAGGTTTCTTTCTTTTCCTTTTCCTTTTTTTTTTTTTTTTTTTTGCCACCTTGGTAGCCAAATGACGCTCTTGGGAAATTTAAAACTGCACTGGAAGGCTGAAAGTGATTTGAGAATCAAGACCTTAAGAAATAGTTCTAATAGTAACCTATGTTTTTGAATGTTGCCAGAAAAGGTACTTGAAAGAGCAATGAAGGAAGCAGATTCTAGTCAAAGAGGACTGGGAAGACATTGGGACCCAACAGTTTGGTAAACTAGACAAAATTAAACTTTTAATTCTCATTTTACTTGAACATATTTTAAAAACAATTGGTTAAATTTTATTTTAAAAAATAAACTATAGGCTGGGCACAGTGGCTCACTCCTGTAATCCTAGGACTTTGGGAGGCTGAAGCGGGTGGATCATCTGAGGTCAGGAGTTCAAGACCAGCCTGGCCAACATGGCACAACCCTGTCTCTACTAAAAATACAAAAAGTAGCTGGGTGTGGTGGTGGCACCTATAGTCCCAAGTACTCAGGGGGCTGAGGCAGAATTGCTTGAACCCAGGAGGCAGAGGTTGCAATAAGCTGCGATCTTACCACTGCACTCCAGCCTGGGTGACAGAGTGAGACTTTGTCTAAAAAATAATAAATAAATTACAAAGTAGTACATGATTAGTGAAACAAAGTCAAGCAATATAAATGTATGTAAAATAAGAAAAAAACTCCCTCCTTCTTTGCCAAACAGGGTCAAATACTATTATAATCTGTCTCTCTTTCAGAACTTATATTTATGTATTTGAGACAGGGTCTTATTCAGTTACCCAAGTTGGAATACAGTGACATGATCATAGCTCACTGTAACCTTGAATTCACTGTAACCTTGAAATCTTATGCTCTAGACATCCTCCTGCCTCACCCTCCTGAGTAGCTGAAACTACAGGTGTGTACCACATGCCTGGCTAATTTTTTTTCCCTAAGAGATGGGGGTCTCACTACATCGCCCAGGCTGGTCTCAAACTCCTGGCCTTATGAATCCTCCCATCTCAGCCTCTAAAAGTGCTATAATTGCAGGTGTCAGCCACTGTGCCTGGCCCTCTTTTAGAACTTTAAGAACACTATATATACCATAAATGTGTTTTTGGGGTGGGGGCTAATGTTTTATGAACTTCTTTTACTTTTTTTTTTTAATTTCTACTCTTTTCAAGGTGGGTATTTGTTGTTTTAAACAAAGTGAAATGGAAAATCCTGTATCTGAAGTATTTAAAATATTTTTCTTGGTATGCTATACTTACCAACATGTTTTATAAGTTGCTTCTAAATGTTAACCATACTAGATAGTGGTCCATCTACCAGGATAAGATAGGATAGGTAAGAAGCTAAGAGACATTCTACAGGTAAAAAAGCAAATTTTATAAGGCTATGTTTAGTATAATTCCAATTATATAAAATATATATAAGTATGCACAGAAAACAGTCTATGTTATAGACACCAGAGTGCTAATGGCTCTTATCCCAGGATGGCTGGAGCATAAATATTTTTTCCCATTATACTTTTCCTGTGTTTTCAACAATGAACATTTATTGCTTTTAAAATTAGTTAAAATTAATGTAATATAAAAATCACAATGTATCTGCTGAAAAAAGTTTGTGTCCAAGGCTACAGAAAATAAATTCATCTGAGTTAGCTTCCACCCCATTCCAAAATCCTGAAGTAACAGAGTGGAAATACCAGGGTCTTGTTTTATTTTCTTAATGAATTAGATTTAAGTTCCCTCATTAAGAGATGATAATCTTTAACATCATTCAGAGTTAATAAATGAGGCAAAAATCAGGAGATCATATTCCTTTATTCCATATATGAAATATAAAAACAAATTAACAAAGCAATATATATATATTTTTGCAAGTCCACAGGACTTCAGGGAAAAAAATCTGTATGTGAAATTATTCATATGGCACTGTGTTTGTGTTTTGTATATTCAAGTACAAAAGAAACCATGTATAGTGGTTATGCATGGGTACAGAAGATGAGTAATAATGAAAAACTGTAATTTGTTGACTATCACATTGTGTTTAAAAACAGGTAAATATAATGACTATTACTGTTAAGAAAGACAAGGAAGAAAACTTTCAATATTCAGGTTTAAATACTAAGCACAAAAATATAACAAATTCTGTGTCTACAATAATTTTTGAAGTGTATTCAAGTGCATTGCAAAAGAGCTTTTTAAAATTTAAAGTCCATTTCCCCTTTAGCCAAGGGTAGGTCTACATTTATGATTCTTTCTCTTATTTTAGAGTCTTTTCTTGTTTAGTTTTTTAAAGTTTCCTCATGGCTGTCATCTTGGAATCTAGCCTCCAGCTCGAAGCTGAGACTTCATGCATACATATTCTCCTTGCTGGTCGCATCTTCACCTAGTTTCTCCAAGTATTCAGGGTTAAATAGCTCAACTTCCTTTCTATGGTCACTTTTGTCCACACGTGCCAGCGCTTCTGCTTCCGCAGGCTTCCTCACACACCCTTTTCTGTCAACAGCAGCCTCCAAACGTTCACAACACAAGTGATAGGTAGTAAAGTGCTTTATACAAGGAAACACTATATACACATGGAGAGGTTCCATTTAACACCTACAGACCAAAGTTCATGCATAACACACAAAAGAAGGTTCTTTTTTACATTTTCTGATAGCAGGGTTGGGGATTCCTTAAAACCTCCTTCATTACCTTAAGTAGCATCAAATGTAAGTAAGGTAGCTGAAGCTGGAAGGAGTTCCTTGTTAGAGGTACTGCCCTTAATGGATTACTGCTAAATGTCATGCTGCTATTAAAATATTCTTAAGGGTTTCAGAATCAGTCCCATAGAAAACATGTCAGTGTAGGGGTTTTCATTTCTCTTTATGAAATAAAATTGTATTTAAACATGGGCCCAGAAGCGATAAGTTAGATGAGACCCATGCATTGAAACATTTCTATACATTTTGGCACTTTAAAAAATTCCAGTTTCCTTTTCGAGGTTTCCTTGCTCTAAAAGTTTGTGTTTTGTACATAGGGAAGTGCCATTATGTGTTACCCATCTTAATGCTATTTGCACTCTCTTTTTAAAATATCCATGACTTTTCTTCCAAGAGAAGGTTTCCAGTGCTGGACAAAGCTTTTCATATTCACAATTAGTTTGCCTGTTCTTACATCCTCATGTCCTGCTACAAGGTATTCCAAACCTAAAAGAGAACAAAATTAGGGGCTATATAGTATCATACTTTATTGAAGGGAGAGGTGCGACTCCAGCAGGTTTTCTTTTGTATTTATTTTGAGACAGGGTCTTGCTGTCACTCAGGCTGGAGGGTAGTGGCATGATCCTGGCTCACTGCAGTTTGACATCCTGGTCTTAGGGGATCCTCCTGCCTCAGTCTCCCAAGTAGTTGGGACTACAGGTGTGTGCCACCATGCCCAGCTAATATTTTCATATTTTTTGTCGGGATGGGGTTTCATCATGTTGCCCAGGCTGGTCTTGAACTCCTGGACTCAAGCCATCTGCCCATCTCAGCCTCCCAAAGTGCTGGGATTACAGGTGTGAGCCACCATGCCTGGCCAACTCCAGCAGTTTTATATATTCAGTGTTGGAATAAGAAGAGACATTAATAGCTGCCATTTAGTAAGCATTTACTATGCTTAGCACATGTATGCTTTACATGTATGATCTCATTTAGTTTTGAAAATAACCCTGTGAAGTATTTTTTTCCTTCTTGTTTTGCAAATGAGGAACTGAGGCTCAGCAAGGCTAAGAAACTTGTTCAGTATCTTTCTGTAAGTAGCAGCACCTGGACTCAAACTCAAGTCTTTCTGATTCTAGAACTTTTCCTTTGTCCTATACCACACTCTGGCAAAGAACCAAGGGTTCTAAGGACACTTACCGTACTGCTCTAGATGAGTATATCTTGGAGACTCGCTGTGTATGATAGTGTATGTTAAGGAGGTGTTTTTTGTTTTTGCTTTTTTTTTTTTTTTGATGGAGTCTCGCTCTGTCACCCAGGCTGGAGTGCAGTGGTGCCATCTTGGCTCACTGCAACCTCTGTCTCCTGGGTTTAAGCAATTCTCATGCCTCAGCCTCCCAAGTAGCTGGGATTGCAGGCATGCACCACAAGCGTGGCTAGTTTTTGTATTTTTAGTAGAGATAGGGTTTCACCACATTGGGCCAGGCTGGTCTCGAACTCCTGACCTTAGGTGATCCACTTGCCTCAGCCTCCCAAAGTGCTGGGATTATAGACATGAGCCACTGTACCCAGCCTAGGATTTTTATAAAAGTAAAACAAGCATTTGGGAAAACAAATTGGAAGGAAGCTATGGATTATACAAAATAACATATATTCCCTATATAAAGCCTATGTGTTTTTGAAATAGGATATTTGTCATATATTTAAAAAAACTAAACGAATGATAAAACTTGACTAGATTTTATGATGTCTTTGTAATTCAAAATTCTTTTCAGGCTTTAGATAACAAATTTTAACTAATACACCCAAGAAATTAAAGGACAGTCTCATTACCTACAGATTAGTAAAAAGAAATATAATTGCCTTCAGTTAATGTTTGTAATAATGTAGATTTTGGTATTTAGGAAAATTTTTAAAAAATATAGGATAAATAATTATGTTTATAAAATAAAAACTTTCTGGCCAGGCGTGGTGGCTCATGCCTGTAATCCAAGCATTTTGGAGGCCAAGGCGGGTGGATCACCTGAGGTTGGGAGTTCAAGACCAGCCTGACCAACATGGTGAAACCCTGTCTTAAAAAACAAAAAAAAACACTTTCAAATGTAAAAGAGACATACTTTTAAAAATTAAGTGAATGCTAGAGGCTAAAATTCAACTGAAAATATCGACTTAAACTTACAATTTAAATTGATTCATTGCTTGTTTTTCACTGAAATGACAGAAAAAAATGTCATCCCAGTAGTAAAGAACACCTGTAACAAACATACTGTGGTCTTTAATAACATGTTTCACTAACACAAGACAAAAGAAGGCTTCTTGGAAAATGGCTTATTCCAGGTTCAGGGCAGGAAGTTGAGCATGGGACATCTTATTGTGTCAAAAAACAAGAAAGCTTTCAAAGATAAATGTTGGTCTTTTTAAAAGGACACAGCAGCTAGCAGGAAGGGGTTATAACTTGTCAAAGTTGTGATAAGTTGAGCACTAAGAAACATAACAATTGTGCATATGGAAACACATTAAATCCATAGAAATCCATAATTCCAAAATGACACTAAATAATGAGAAAGCCAGAGAAAAATTAATTTGTCATCTTTAGAAGCAGCTGTTAAAACCACTTCTTATGTTGAAAATTAGAAATTATAGGGAAAAAAATGTAGCATTTATCCTGTCTTTACAATAAGAACTGTATTTCATGGTAACTTAATCACCCAGCTTGGAAGAAAAAGCCCTCTTACAGAAAAGTGTCAGCGAATAAAAGAAGAGAATTAGAAAGAATTAGAAAAACATCATTTCTTGGACTCTAATGAAATTATTGATTCAGGAAAGAATTGCCAATTGGCAATAAAGTCATAACATGAATAGTTAATGGAAAACTGGATACTTGTATATATAGTGCTATGTAATGCCACACTCATTCTTTTCTATCTGTAAAGGTAAAACAAAATTTTGGCAATGGAGAGATCAGACTGCCTTCAATGTAATCCAAAGGTCAACCTTAGCGACAGTGACGGGAGGTTATCCAGGTACCATGTGCATTCCACATGATTCACCATGAAGCACACAATGATCTCTAAAATGGATTCTAGCTAAAATGTTTGTCTTGAATCAATCAAGCCTTTCTTCAGCGATTACAAGAGATAGAAGAGATAGAGGAACAAGCTAAACACCACCATAAACAAACCAACCACACAAATGTTGATGGTCAGATAATGGATAGGGCATCTGTCCTGGTTTCCTCAGCAAGTCATAAAAAGGGAACTGTGCTAGAATAAAAGAGACTTGAGGGACTGAAGAACTAGATGTAATGTGTGATCCTGGATTGTATACTGGCAAGGACAAATCGGCTCTAGAGGACATTTTGGGATCATTTGGGAAAGAGAAATATAACCTGAGTATTAGATAATACAAAAATAAATAAACTGAAATTGAAGGTAAAGCTTATTAACAGAATAATGCAGGTTACAGAATGGAGCATATACTATGATATCATTTTGGTTAAAAAATATAATATATACACACAGAGAAAGATTGAAAAGGATTTGCATTAAGCTATTAACAGAGATGATCTCTAGGGGATAGAAATGTGAAATTTAAAAATTTTCCCTAAACACCTTCCCTCCCTTCCTTTTCTTTCTTTCTTTTTTTTGACAGGGTCTTACTTTGTCACCCAAGCTGTTGTGCAGTGGCACCATCTCAACTCTGTAGCCTTGACCTCCCTAGGGTAAGGTAATCCTTCCCCTCAGCCTTCTGAGTAGCTGGAACTACAGGCTCATGCCACCACACCTGGCTAATTTTTGTATTTTTTGTAGAGATGGGGTTTCGCCATGTTGCCCAGGCTGGCCTCAAACTCCTAGGCTCAAACAACCCACCCACCTCAGCCTCCCAAAGTGCCGGGATCACATGTGTGAGCCACTGCACCCTGCTAAAAGATTATTAAATGAAACTAATCCTAAACTTTAAAAAAAGCTATTACGGTGTTTTCAGAAAAAGGAAAATAATGACACAGGTTTTTAACACTGGGGAGTACAATGTAAAATGAATGAAAAGGCATTTAAATTATTTAAAAGGTAACCTTAGCTTCTGCATGAAAAAGAATCTCCATATTTGGTAGCCTTAAAACTGTATAATGTCTAAAATAATAAAGTCCTCATTTAAAAATACAATAAACAATTTTTAAGAAACTTCAGGGTTAGGATTGGATGCAGTGGCTCTTGCCTGTAATCCCAGTGCTTTGGGAGGCTGAGGTGGGAGGACTGCTTGAGGCCAGGAGTTTAAGGCCAGCCTGGGCAACATAGCAAGACCCTGTTTACAAAAAACAAAAATTAGCTGGGTGTAGTGGCATGTCTGTAGTCCTAGCTACTTGGGAGGCTGAGGCAGGAGGATTGCTTGAGCCTGGGAGGCTGAGGCTGCAGTGAGCAGTGATCATACCACCACTCTAGCCTGGGCAACAGACAAAGAATCCTGTTTTTAAACAAAAAAAAGAAAGACATCTCAGGATTAAGTCTAGTATTTTTTAATGAATTTACTTTGAAACTACAAATAGAACAAACAGGAATTTACCATTAATTTAAAGTGTAAATGCAAGTTAAATTACACCAAAAATAAACATGCAAAACAATGTTCTTTTACATCTCTTATTAGCATTTATATTTTATTTTCCTGGGTTTTGACAACTACTTTGCTACATGTTTGAAAACACGAAGTTTATTTTGTATCCATAGAAAAATAGAATACTGTAGTGCTAGTCTTGGTATTCTAAAGAATATGACTGATGAATGAGTCCATGTATGCATGAATTGAGAGTTAATGAATATGTAGGCGTACTCAGTAGAACTGCTTCTTTTCCAAAGCAGCCAAGGAAGCAGGTTGGTGTGTAAGGTTTCAGTTTTCTTATCAGCTTTCTTTGGCCTTAGCTATTGAACTCGTAAAATTGGAAAAACAAAGTAAAATGAAAGAGTGTCTGGTTTTGCTTTGGCAAGTTCCAGTCTTTTCTTCAAAGCAAGTAAACATGTTTTCAAGAATTCTTTGAATAATTGCGCTTATGTTTTCAATTGTGATGAACTCAGCTGATTCTTTGACTCAGCTTGGCAGAAACCTGATTAGGAAGTATAGTTCACTTCCTGGAGGGTGGCTCAGATGGTCAAAGCTTTTGTTTTTAATGTCACTAAACTGGGCAGACTTATTATTTTTTTTCTTTTTCCAAGACAGTAGGAAAGCTCTTATAAGAGAAGGCCCTAAGCACAAATCACTGGGAAATAGAACGTAACATGAATTATTTTTAGTTTCCTGTATTCAAAGCCCAAGATTCTTGTGATTTCAGTTTGTTCTTTGGAATTTTATTTATTTATGTATTTTTGATTTCTTTTGAGATAGGGTCTTGCTCTGTTTGCCCGGGATTGGAGGGCAGTGACTCAGTTATGGCTCACTGCAGCCTTGACCTCCTGGGCTGAAGTGATTCGCCTACCTCAGCCTCCCAAGTAGTTGGGACTATGGGCATGCGCCACCACACCCAGTTAACTTTTAAAAAAATGTTTGGTAGATACTGGGTCTCACTGTGTTGCCCAGACTGGTCTATAACTCCTGGGCTCAAGCTGTCCTCCCACCTTGGCCTCCTGAAGTGCTGAGATTACAGGCATGAACCACCATGCCCAGTCTATCTATTTATTTATTTTTATAATTTAAAATGCTATTTTTTTTTTACCTTTTCCTTATTAAAATCTAAATTAATTTAAATACATTATTGAAAGGGTAGAAAAGGATGTGAGAGATTGGTCAACCCTTGGCCAAAATCAAAGTAATGTATCAGTGTTGACTTTGTTTAGACTGAGGGGATTTTTTTTTTTTTTTTTTTTTTGAGACGGAGTTTCGCTCTTGTTACCCAGGCTGAAGTGCAATGGTGCGATCTCGGCTCACCGCAACCTCCGCCTCCTGGGTTCAAGCAATTCTCCTGCCTCAGCCTCCAGAGTAGCTGGGATTACAGGCACGCGCCACCATGCCCAGCTAATTTATTTATATTTTTAGTAGAGACGGGGTTTCACCTTGTTGACCAGGATGGTCTCGATCTCTTAATCTCGTGATCCACCTGCCTCGGCCTCCCAAAGTGCTGGGATTAGAGGCATGAGCCACTGTGCCCAGCCGACTGAGGGGATTTTTTATCGCTAGTTTGTGCTCTGTCTTTCTCTCTCAGTCTCTCAGTTATCTGTTTCTCTCAAATTTATTGATCAAAGACTGCAAAAGACTTTTCTTTTTTTTTTTTTTTCTGGATGGAGTCTTGCTCTGTTGCCCAGGCTGGAGTGCAGTGGTGTGATCTCAGCTCACTACAACCTCTACCTCCCAGGTTCAAACGATTCTCCTGCCTCAGACTCCCAAGTAGCTGGGACTACAGGTGCCCACCACCACACTCAGTACACTCAATTTTTGTATTTTTAGTAGAGATGGGGTTTCACTATGTTGGCCAGGCTGGGTGCAAAAATCCATGTAACTGTGGGTTTATATGGGGAAGAAATTAGATCAAGAACGTAAATAATGCACCTGTTTCATCGGTGCCACTAGACACAGATGACAGCCACACAAGCGTGGAGATGCAGAGGATTGTTTGAATTATGATTTATTAGAACCTGCTATCTAAGTATTATATTACCATTATCTGAGTACTAATGGTAGGCATTGAAGATACTATGATCAGAAGCCCAAATCCCATCCTCAAATTTGATGAGGGAGACAAAGAAAGAAGCAGCTTATGACCCAGGATGAAACGTGGACTTGGGGCAAGAATCCCTGTGCTTACTTGTTTCTTTGTCTTCACTTCTGCTATCACATTTAAAGGTGCAAATCAAATCTGTCTCCATTTCAAGTTGCTCTATCATCTTACAGTTTTTGTTTTGTTTATATCTGCTGTTTCTAATTGGAAACCAGAACAATCATTTCATGAAAAACAAGATGATGAGAACTTGAGAGCTGTTTTCTCTCCAGGAGAAACAGATGCTTCTCATGCAATAGTCGAAATGAATTCAATATTATTTCCACAGATGGAATTGTGCATTTGAACTTCCTTTGGGAACAGGTTCTACTGTAATAGGACCTAGCTTTCAGATAAAGAGCAAGAGGCAGATAAATTCATGAAACTGCTTTCTATGCAACTGGCACCTGGAACCAATCTTTTAGGATAGAGAGAATTATATTGCTGGATTTTAAAATATTATACTTTTTTTTTTTTTTTTTTTTTTTTTTTTTTTTTTTTTTTTTTTTTTTTTTTGAGACGGAGTCTCGCTCTTGTTACCCAGGCTGGAGTGCAATGGCGCGATCTCGGCTCACCGCAACCTCCGCCTCCTGGGTTCAGGCAATTCTCCTGCCTCAGCCTCCTGAGTAGCTGGGATTACAGGCACGCGCCACCGTGCCCAGCTAATTTTTTTGTATTAATAGAGACGGGGTTTCACAATGTTGACCAGGATGGTCTCGATCTCTCGACCTCGTGATCCACCCGCCTCGGCCTCCCAAAGTGCTGGGATTACAGGCTTGAGCCACCGCGCCCGGCCAAATATTATACTTTTATAGAGCACATGGAAGAGAAACACTTTCGATGTTAGTTCAAAGTATTTCATTGGGATTTTCCGCAGGAGTCAGGTGGTGAAAAGGAGAGACATTCCTGCTGAGTTTATGCTGTGCTTCAGAGGATGTAAGACAAGCAGCAGATCAGCAGAGACAAGGTAGGTACTAAGATAGGAAAGTCTGATACTCACCAGGATTGAGGATTGGACAAGTGCATCCTCTGTCCGTCCACGATTCTGGATATAATGTTCGCTTTCCTCGGAAGATCTTCAATTTGGTAGATTTTAAGACCTTTTTAATCTTCACATTGACCTCAACATGAGTGCCTTTATCATGAGCTGATAAAATCTTTATTTTTAGCACTGTTAACAACACAGAAGTCAAAATGCATCGAATTTTATATTATTGTTTGAAATGTGAACACTTAAGTATACATTTCAGAATATAACGGAAAGGTGAATCAATGATGAGAATGTGAAAATTTGCTTTAAAAATCATTAGGCATTAACTCAGATGGAGTTGGAGGCCATTATTCTAAGCAAAGTAACCCAGGAATGGAAAACCAAACCTCATCATGTTCTCACTTATAAGTGGGAGCTAAGCCATGAAGATGCAAAGACCTAAGAATGATATAATGGACTCTGGGGACTCAGGGGGAAGGGTGAGACGGGGTGAGGGATAAAGACTACATACTGGATACAGTGTATATACTGTTTGGGTGGTAGGTGCATCAAAATCTCAGAAATCACCACTCAGGACTTATTCATGTAACCGAAGACCACCTGTTCCCCTAAAACTATTGAAATAAAATAAAAATACTAAGTAAAAAAAATCATAAGCTCATTTTTGCACTGGCATCATCTCATTTACCTACATTAACTATAGTCTTGTTAGACAATTTCAAATGTGACTCCCTCCAATATCATTATGCTAAGAGACTAACAGCCATCTGCCTATTGCAATTATAATCTTAAATACATTCAGCTACCACATCTAAATAGAAGAAACATGGGAAGTGGAATTATCCTGGCTTTTATTTAGGTTCTGACTCTATTATTCTTTTGTGGCTGTGTATAATGTCATGATAGAGAGCAAAATGCCACTGCCAGAATATATTTTGCATATTCTAAAGAGGTTAGATAATATGATTTACTACTTAATATTCTTCTATCAGAAAATGCAAGCTGACTGGAGTTAGTTAGGGAAGCTGTCCCTTCACAGGTGTCCAACCTCTTGACTTCCCTGGACCACATTGGACCACACATAAAATACACTAACACTAATGATAGCTGATGAACTATAAAAAAAGTCTGTGCATACTTTTTGTGATATCCTTCACCACGGATAAACCAAAAAGCCCTCGTATTCAAAGAGCTGGACACCCATGCACGGTGATTGAGTTCTGGTATTCTGTGTGACTCATGACATGATTCTATGATGCCTTCCCATTGATGAAATTGATGTGGCTGGGGATTAAGTAATGGAATAAATTGGGGTTGGGAAGAAAGTAAAGCTAAGGAACACTGGGCTGCTCAGGAACACTAGGGAACTCTTTTTTTTTTTTTTTGAGACTGAGTCTCATTCTGTCGCCCAGGCTGGAGTGCAGTGGCATGATCTCGGCTCACTGCAACTTCCTGCCTCCTAGGTTCAGGCGATTCTCCTGCCTCAGCCTCCCGAGTGTCTGGGATTACAGGCGCTTACCACCACACCCAGCTAATTTTCTTTCTTTCTTTTTTTTTTCATAGGGAAGTTCTTATTGGCTTATCCACATCTCCATGGATGAGTGTGTGAGAGCACCCAATCTTGGCTGGTCTCATGCTCTAAGACTATAGCTGTCAGACAACTATGTTTATGGAGTCATCACATTTTAGACTTCTAAGGGGTCTTTAAAAGCTCATCCCATCTTATTTTATACACGAGGAAGCAAGTTTTAAGAAATTAAGGCTGGGGGCAGTGGCTAACGCCTATAATCCTAGGACTCTGGGAGGCTGAGGTGGGTGGATCACCTGAGGTCAGGAGTTTGAGGAGGTCAGCCTGGCCAACATATAGTGAAACCCCATCTCTACTAAAAAATACACACACACAAATTATCTGGGCATGATGGTAGATGCTTGTAGTCCCAGCTACTTGGGAAGCTGAGGCAGGAGATTCGCCTGAAACTGGCAGGCAGAGGTTGAGTGAGTCAAGATCGCACCACTGCACTCCAGCCTGGACAACAGAGCAAAACACTATCTCTCAAAAAAAAAAAAAAAAAAAAAAATTAAGTGAACTTTCAAGTTCGCATAACTGGTTGGGCAGAGACAGAGGTTTGGACTAGAATGCTGATGAGATAAATGCATGAAGGACAGGTAGCATAGTGCCGGGCGTGTGCTCTCAGTAAATGTTTGCTATTATTATTCCACTAGACTTGTAAACTCAAAGAGAGCAGGGACCCTGTCTGTCACTTCTATTGCTCAATAGGAATTTGCTAAAAAAGTAAGCAAATAAGTGTGGTTTTTTCCCCCCACTAATCCAGGGAATGGGGAGGAGGAAACCAATTTTTTCCAAGTCTGTAGCAGTATTGCATTTGAGAAGGCCACAATGTTTCATTACATTATTATTATTTTGACTTATTGTTGTTTTGTTTTGAGTCTTGCTCTGTCACCCAGGCTACAGTGCAGTGGCATGAGCTTGGCTCACTGCAACCTCCGCCTCCTGGGTTCAAGCGATTCTCCTGCCTCAGCCTCCTGAGTAGCTGGGATTACAGGCACGCGCCACCGTGCCCAGCTAATTTTTGTATTTTTTAGTAGAGACGGGGTTTCACCCTGATCTCGTGATCCACCTGCCTTGGCTTCCCAAAGTGCTAAGATTACAGGCGTGAGTCACTGCGCCTGGCCTCATTACATTATTAAGAATGTTCAAATTCTTGTTAAGTAGAAAATTAATGCAGTTGTATTAAAAGATTGGTTATTTGTAAATTCAGAGAGCTACCAAGTTGATATGATAAGGAGAACTAGTTGATATTGTCACTGAACAAACTGACTTTGAACTAAATTATCACGTTCTTTGCTCTTGAAAGTCAATGCCATTTTCTCTAAACTGCCTTTCCTTTATAGAGCGCTATACATTTCAAAAGTTTTCTTCTATTATTTAGTCAAGTTGGAAGGTAAAGAGAGGAAAGCGTGCATGTAATTTTAGATGATAAGATTTGTGAGGCTTTTACCACTTACTTACTTTTAAAAATCTTTTATGAGATTAAAGACAATGGTATCAAGAACCTAAATAATTGGTTTCATAAATCATGACTTAAAATTTTCTCCTCATTGTAGTGTATATTTCAGGCCATATATATTATGGACCAATAAAAAGTCTCAGGCCAGGTGTGGTGGCTCATGCCTGTCATCCCAGCATTTTGGGAGGTCGATGCAGGCAGATCATTTGAGGTCAGGAGTGTGTTGGCAAGATATGATATCTATCTATCTATATACATGTACTTTTTTTTTTAGATGGAGTTTCAATCTTGTTACCCAAGCTGGAGTGCAATGGCACAATCTCAGCTCACTGCAACCTTCGCCTCCCAGTTTCAAGTAACTCTCCTGCCTCAGCCTCCCAAGTAGCTGGGATTACAGGTGTGCATCACCATGCCCGGCTAACTTTTTGTATTTTTAGTGGAAATGGGGTTTCACCATGTTAGCCAGGCTGGTCTCAAATTTCCGACCTCAGGTGATCTATCTGCCTTGGCCTCCCCATGTGCTGGGATTACAGGCATGAGCCACCACACCTGGCCATCTTAATATATTTAATAGTAAATATAAAGCCATTTGGAGATAGGAAGACTCTTTACTTAGGCAGTGCAATTTCTCTTTTTTTACAGGATGTATTTTCCTGGTATTTGAAAGATATGGGTATCTAGAGTATACAGAGAGGGTGGGGAAGAGCCCCAGGTGGAAAGCTAGTCTTAGTGCCTCACAAATAGACATCCTCTCTCTCCCCACTACCATTTACTAAGCATCGAATATATGCTAATGTGCTGCATGCTTTTCAAACATCTCATTTCACGAGGAAGATGGCATGATCCCTACTTTACAGATGAGGAAACAAGTTTGGAGAGGTTAAGTCTCTTACCCAATAAGCCAGAAATCCAACTCGCATAAGTCTGAGTCCAAAGCCTGTGCTCTCAACCATAGTGAAATGCTGTCTTAAACTGATTTCCGCTCAGTATTACTGCATGACAAACCAACACACGAGTCATCTAAGTGGCTAGAGATGTCCCTTTTAGATGAATAAGGCAGGAAGTATCCACAAGAAAGGATTTCATATCATGACTTCTTCTTTCTGCTCTCTGCCTATCTTAACTCTACCTTTGCTCTACAAGCATCCTGTCCTCCCCGGGACATCCACCATCATCTACATCAGGAAAATCTAGCTCAAGTCCAGAACACTGTGTTTAGTGTTATTATGTAAGACTAATGCTTTGTGCTCTGATTTCTACACACTGTCATCATTCAGGCCTCCCATTTTCTTAAAAATTCTCTGAACTTAATGTGAATAGGTTCTCAGAAGCATTCAAGGATTTCAGACTCACCATATGAATATTTCATTCCACAGAATGCCTTGGCATTTCTTAATATCTGTTCCTTACATTCACATTTACCTACAGAAAGTAAACAAAAAATGATGTTAGTTATTAGAGAAGAAAAAAAATAAGAGATCAGCCAGTGCATCCAGATAACACATTCCTTAAGCCTTGACTGATGCCTACAACATAATCTGTAAGTACCAAGGAACCAGGAAAGTCATTCAAAAGAAGTAGAGTCTCTTTCTTAATTAGTTATCTTCCAGTAAAGTATTCATCCAAGAGAAATACAGGAGGTAGAAACAGCGATACATTTCAATGCTTGTAATTGATGTTATGATAAATACAGTCCAGTGTTATTATTCCATGCTAATGGAAAGTAATAATTAAATGGAAAACCTGCAGAAAAGACAATTGTCTTTCTGCAGTTAATGTTTACCACAACAAAAGTCAAATTAAACAAACTGAGTGGATAGTCCCTTGAAGGTAATGTCATCTAATTTTTTTTTTTTTGTTATCCATTTTAAAAGTATTTATTGAGCACCTTTGGTATGCAAGGCATAGTGCTTTGTACTTCAGCACCACAAATATAAGCAGGATACAATTCTTGCCTTAAGGTTTACAATTCAGTAAGGTGAAGAAACCAAGTGTATAAACAGTGATAAAGCAGTAAGTGGTCTGGGAGAGGTACAATATACTTGGGTGGAAGAGTCACATATGTCTGGGAAAATAAAAAAAGTCACATATGTCTGGGAAGATGGGAAAAAGCTTCTTGGCTCAAGAAGGATTTGAAAGGGACTTTGAAGAATAAGTAGAATATTTTCTCCCAATAGTTTAAATTACATATTGCCACTATTATGTGTGAGAGATTTGCCAGGCCCTGTGGAAGACCTTCAAAATGCCTTTATGCATAGTTTATTTTATGTATGTGTGTATGTATTTATTTAATTTGTCTTTTGAGGTGCAGTGGCGTGATCTTGGCTCATTGCAACCATCGTCTCCTGGGTTCAAGCAATTCTCCTGTCTCAGCCTCCTGACTACCTGGGACTGCAGGCACACACCACCACATCTGGCTAATTTTTATATTTTTAGTAGAGACAGAGTTTCACCATATTGGTCAGGCTGGTCTTGAACTCCTGATCTCAGGTGATCCACCTGCCTCTTGGCCTCCCAAAGTGCTGGGATTACAGGTGTGAGCTACCGCGCCCAGCCTGTACATTGGTTTTTATATAGCGGGGGACCCCAGCCCCTTGGCCGTGGACTGGTACTGGTCTGTGGCCTGTTAGAAACTGGGTTGCACAGCAGGAGATGAGCAGCCAGAGAGTGAGCCAAGTTTCATCTGTATTTACAGCCACTCTCCATCACTACATTACGGCCTGAGCTCTGCCTCCTGTTAGATCAGCAGCGGCATTAGATTCTCATAAAAGTGCCCACCCTACTGGGAACTGTGCGTGTGAAGGCTCTATGTTGTGCAGTCCTCATGAGAATCTAATGCCTGCAGGTCTGAGGTGGAACAGCTTCATCCTGAAACCATCCCCTGCCCCTGCCATCCATAGAAAAATTGTCTTCCAAGAAACCGCTCCCTGGTGTCCAAAAGGTTGGGGACCACTGATATATAGCATTCTCATGCTCATTTATATATTGATTTCCTCTCTAGACTGTGTCCCTTGAAGACAATGGTTATGTCTTATCAACTCTACATTTCTGGAGCCTGGCATGGATAGGATTTTCACTCTTACTGATTTAACAGTTAGATATAATTTTCCCCGTCCTCTCTCCTCCCCTCCTGCCCTCATGTACTGCATTTCATAGGCACTGAGTGGTAATGAAAGCAGCTAACACTGAGGAGCACTGACTATGTACCAGACTGTTTTAAGCATTTTACACTGATTTACTCACAGAGGTAGACATTTGGTAGGAATATACAGAAAAAAGTGAGCAGCCAGGTGTGGTGACTCATGCCTGTAATCCCAGCATGCTGGGAGATCGAGATGGGTGGTGGATTGCTTGAGCCCAGGAGTCTAAGACCAGTCTAGGAACACAGTAAGACCTTGTCCCTATAACAAAGATTAAAAAATTGGCGAGCATGCAGGCGCAGTCGGGGAAGGGTGGATTGGGCTGTGACTCTGGAATCTGCAAACCCCAGAGGGTGCCGCATCCCAAGCCCGCCACCATGGCCGCCTACAAACTGGTGTTGATACAGTATGGCGAGAGCCGCGGAACCTGGAGAACCACTTCAGCGGCTGGTACGACTCCGACCTGAGCCCAGCGGGCCACGAGGAGGTGAAGCAAGGCGGGCAGGCATGCTGGCTAGGAGTCTGACACCTGCTTCACTTCAGTGCAGAAGAGAGCGATCCGCACCTTCTGGACAGTGCTAGATGCCACTGATCAGATGTGGCTGCCTGTAGTGGGGACTTTGCACCTCAATGAGCGGCACTATGGCGGCCTTACCGATCTCAATAAAGCAGAAACTGCTGCAAAGCACAGTGAGGCCCAGGTGAAGATCTGGAGGCGCTCCTATGATGTCGCACCACCTCCGATGGAGCCCGACCATCCTTTCTACAGCAACATCAGTAAGGATCGCAGAGATGCAGACCTCACAGAAGATCGCCTACCCTCTTATGAGAGTCTGAAGGACACTATTGCCAGAGCTCTGCCCTTTTGGAATGAAAAAATAGTTCCCCAGATCAAGGAAAGAAAACGGGTACTGGTTGCAGTCCATGGCAACAGCCTCTGGGGCGTTGTCAAGCATCTGGAGGGTCTCTAAAGAGGCCATCATGGAGCTGAACCTGCCGACTGCTACTCCCATTGTGTATGAATTGAACAAGAGCTTGAAGCCCATCAGGCACACGCAGTTTCTAGGGGATGAACAGACCGTGCCTAAAGCCATGGAAGCTACAGCTGCCCAGGGCAAGGCCAAGAAGTGAAGGGCAGCGGGCAGGCTACTGTCCCCAGGAGCACCCTCCTTGCCCATCCCGTTCCTCTGCCCCTCCCTCCTTCACACGTCACACGTCACATGACATCTGTAGGCAGCTTGAGCTGTGGCTGCAGATGGGGACCACTGGCTCCCATTTTCATTTTAGCCATTTTGTCTCCTGCACCCACTCCCTTCATACATTCTAGTTAGAATAGCACTTCTAGGGCACAGGTTCTCAATCTAAGCCGTGGAAAGGCTCCCCTCGTCCAAGAGAGTTGAAGGTAGTGACTTGGGTTTTTGTAAATGCTTTGTTTACTAAGGACTTGTGGGGAGGAACCCTGCTAAGCCATGACCAATGAGGAGAAGCAAGAGAGCCTGTCTGCCCCCAGGAGCCAGTCCTCTGCTCTTCCGCAGTCAGGCCACTGCCTGGGGCCCTAGTCATTCCAGTGGAAGGTGAATGTAACCTGCATGGTGATGTGACAACTGTTTCCTCCCTAACCCCAGAGGAGCTGGCTCTAGAAGGGCAGGATCAATACTGAATTTAGTTTAGTTGTACATTTACTTTTATAAATTAAAAAAAGAAAAAGCTGGGCATGGTAGCTCACGCCTATAATCCCAGCACTTTGGGAGGCAGAGGCAAGTGGATCACCTGAGGTCGGGAGTTCGAGACCAGTCTGGCCAACATGGAGAAACCCTGTCTCTACTAAAAAATACAAAAATTAGCTGGGCATGGTGGTAGGTGCCTGTAATCCCAGCTACTTGGGAGGCTGAGGCAAAAGAATTGCTTGATCCCAGGAGGCGGAGGTTGCAGAGAGCCGAGATTGCACCATTGCACTCTATCTCAAAAAACAAAGAAAAGTATAGCGTATGTAAAAAATACAAAACAATAGACCTTCTGGGGTTTCTCATGGGAGTTGAAATAGTCCCACATGTGGTCATCAGCAAATAAGCCACTCCACATACCAATATGGCATAAGCTCCTTGATCTCAGAGGGGCAGGAGTGCTTTGTGCTGTGTTTTGGAATCCCTCTGCCGCCTTGTTTCATGGCAGTGAGACGCCTCTTGGTCCTGTCCAAGTGTGTCTTTCACTGATCTCTGAATCATGTTCTAGTTGCTCGGCCCTGCTACATGGGTCCAGTGTTCATTTGAGCATAACTGTACTAAATTCTTTCTCCAGATCAGGATAATAAAAGAGTTAGGTGCAATTAAAAAAAGTAGTCTAGTATGGTAGCATGTGCCTGTATTCCCAGCTACTCGTGGAGGGGAGCAGTGGTGGCACTGAGGTGGGAGGATCGCTTGAGCCCAGGAGGTTGAAGCTGCAGTAAACTGTGATGGCGCCACCGCACTCCAGCCTGGGGAACAAAGTGAGACTCTGCCTACAAAAAAAAAGAAAAAGGAAAAGAAAAAGAAAAGAAAGAAATTGTAGTAACCTAAGTGACTAGCCTGTGGCCTTTGATAATTCCACAAAGCAGAAGAGTACAGTAACTACCATGCTATAAGACCTAATGGAACTCCAAATGGCATATACTGTTCTATACTGTTTCTCAACACAATGCGCTTCTTTAACCCTTCAACCTATAAGAACATACATAGGTCTATTATTTGATGATCTTTCTTTGGCTGCTTTCCAATACTACTTTTTCATATGCTTAGAGCTCAAACACTAGTATTTGTTGATCAGGCTTCAGCCCAGATGTGTTTTCTTAAAAGAAATCTGGAAGGGAAGAAGAGCTTGTTTAGTTATACTTACTAGGACATTTAAAAAAACGAGCATTGTTTACAGTTCTGTGGTACTAGTTAAGGCCAGTTTTGTTATTCAGGAAGTGAAATTTTACATCTGGTGTAAGAAGTGGTAGAAATTAAGGGTGTTTTGTTGGTAAGGTGTACTACACTCCTAGTTGAAAGTTGTTTTTATGGACACTTATGGGAAGTATGTAGGTAGATAGATTTGAGAATGAACTTTTATCAGTGCTTAGAACACTTGTTGAAAAAGGGTGCCCAGAAGCACCATTCTATACCCACTGCAGGAAACAATAAAGTCTTCTTCAATCTGGCGCTCATCCAGATGAATTTCAGAGACTCTCTGGGGACATCGCAGACCTCACAGCTGCTGTGGACATGAGAGTCTGGAGCTATTCTGGTGCCAACACTTTATGTGCTTGGCTGGAATGCTGCCAACCGCCTAATAACATGCATGATGGGCTTAGTGAATGTCCTATAGTCCTAAAAACCGGATTATTACAGATTTGGTTTAGTAAACTTGGAGAATTATAAAAAGTCATTGTGTGCTTAGAAAAATAGAAGAATACTTTTACAAGTGGCTATTAAAGTTAAAATCATAAAATTCAGACTATGTAGCATTAAGGCAAAAAAAATTCATAGTAAAGACTTATTTTCTTTTTCAAATGCTGAAAAGATAAATATGATAACTTCATATTGCCTTATCTTTCCCAGTTGCTTTCCTGTTGTGATTGAGCATGAAACCATTAGGAAAATTTTTGTAACACTGTGTTAAGTGAAAAAAACATGATAGAGATGATGGACAAATAACCTTGTTTCTCAGATTGAGGTCCTCGATTCTTGAGGGGTTCATAAGTTCTCTATGAGAATGTTTTAAAACTGTGATTTCTTTCTGATCTAAAATATGGATTGATGGGTGGATAGAATTTAGGTGGCGGGTATGTGAGTCTGCAATTTTTAAAACTTTTTCTGGATGTCTGAAAATTTTCATAATAAAATGTTGGTTAAGTTATCACAGACATTCTCAATCGACACAACTGTGTGAATTCATACTTTAGCACATCCTCAGCTCCAAGCACGTAGCAATATTAGATAAGGGACGGAAAAAAAGACATAGCCTATGTCAAAAACGAGATATATATCTCTGTGAACTAGAAATGAATGAATGTTTTCTGTTTGTTGATACTTCCTGAATTGAAAAACATTTTTTAAAAAAGAAAAGAAATGAATGAATGTGCATTCAGGGAATGGGGCCTGAAATCATACATCTTTGGGGCCTTCTTTCAGAATCAGGCAGCAGTGGTCAGGAGTTCAGATACAAAGGAGTTAATAGGACAAAAAAAGGAATCACAGTCAGACTCACTTTTAAAGACAGATATTGGGTAAGGCTCTCCTTGCTAATAAAAGGAGGCTGGGAAAAAACAACAAACCAACCACATACACAAAACCCCGAACTATTATTCATGGCCTGGATTTGTGGCTTCATGGGTATGAGACCTGGGCAGTCACACAGTGTTGAGAAGAGCTTTGTGCTTGATTTAATGCTGTGTTGCCACCTTCATGAAATTCTTAAAAAGGCTCTACATTTCATCCAGCATCTAGTCCTGCAAATTATGTAGCTAGTCCTTAAATGACCTAGAAATGAATCCAAGTTGCCCTCCTGGTTTTCAAAGAATAGCTATAATACAATGAGATTAGAGATCATCAGTAAAAAAAAAAATATTCTTTGTTTGTTTTTGAGATGGAGTCTCCCTCTGTCACCCAGACTGGAGTACAGTAGGCTGATCTCGGCTCACTGGAACCTCTGCCTTCCAGGTTCAAACAATTCTCCTCCCTCAGCCTCCTGAGTAGTTGGGTTTACAGGTATGTGCCACCATGCCAAGCTAATTTTTTTTTGTATTTTTTAGTAGAGATGGGGTTTTGTCATGTTGGCCAGGCTGGTCTTGAACTCCTGCCCTCAGGTGATCCACCTGCCTTGACCTCCCAAAGTACTGGGATTATAGGCATGAGTCACCATGCCCAGTACCGGATAAAAAAAATTCTAAAAACCCTAATGTTTGAACAATTAAATATCCTAGATAACTCAATGGGTTAAAGAGAAATTCTTAATGGAAATTACAAAAATGTTAGAACTTCAATGATAATGAAGATACTACTACGTATAAAGGCCAATAGGAGCAACCAGCTAAAGCGATCTTACAAGAAAATGTATAAACTTAAGAGTACTTGTTAAAAATAAGAAAGACTAAAAGTAAACGAGTTAATAATCACTGGACTCACAAAGCTAGAAAAGGAATAAAAAAGCAAACTTAAAGAAAACATAAGAAAAGAAATAATAAAGCTAAGAGCAGAATTAGTGAAATAAAGAAAATTAAATAGATTGGATCAAGTTAACCAAAAGTTGATCTTTGAGAAAAGCAAATTAAGATCAGTAAGATTGAGTAAGACAATAAGAAAAAAGGCACAGATTAGCGCAGGGACAAAAAGAAGATTAAGGACAGATTGAGTAAAGGTTTAATAAATTATAAGTGAATACCATGTATAATTCTATGCCAATACAATTTTTTTAAATTAAAAGAATTGGCAATTTTCTAGAAAACTCTGATTACCAACACCAAATCACAAAACAAATTAATAATCATTACAGATATTGAATCAGTAATGCTTCCCTATACTCACAGACACAGATAAACTCTGACAAAAATTCAAGTAACAGATGATTCTTTTTTTTTTTTTTTTTTGAGATGGAGTTTCGCTCTTGCTGTCCAGGCTAGAGTGCAGTGGCTTGATCTTGGCTCACTGCAACCTCCACCTCCTGGGTTCAAGTGATTCTCCTGCCTCAGCCTCCCAAGTAGCTGGGATTACAGGCATGTACCACCATGCCTGGCTAATTCTGTATTTTTAGTGGAGATGGGGCTTCTCCATGTTGGTCAGGCTGGTCTCAAACTCCCAGCCTCAGGTGATCCACCCGCCTCAGCTTCCCAAAGCACTGGGATTACAGGCATGACCACCGCTCCCGGCCTTCTATTTTTATATAAATAATTGCAGAGAATAGAAAAAAAACATTGTGGGTAAGGGCACCTTCTAACTTACTCTAATATACAATGCAATACATTAAATTATAGGCCAGTATCAATTATAAACATCAATAGGAAAATCCTAAGCAAGCAAATAAATAAATAAATGACAAAAACCCTAGCAGATCAAATTCAGCAATGTATGAATGAAAATACATCACAGCAAATAGAACTTATCCTTGGACTAAAAGAATAAATAGCTTGATGATAATTGCCATTCTGACACACATACTGGCATGGCTGTGGAGAAATAGGAACGCTTTTACACTGTTGGGAGTGTAAATTAGTTCAACCATTGTGGAAGACAGTGTGGCGATTCCTCAAGGATCTAGAACCAGAAATACCATTTGACCCAGCAATCCCATTACTGGGTATATACCCAAAGGTTTATAAATCATTCTACTATAAAGACATATGCACACATATGTTTATTGCAGCACTATTTACAATAGCAAAGACTTGGAGCCATCCCAAATGCCCATCAATGATAGACTGGATAAAGAAAATGTGGCACATATACACCATAGAATACTATGCAGCCATAAAAAAGAATGAGTTCATGTCCTTTGCAGGGACATGGATGAAGCTGGAAGCCATCATTCTCAGAAAACTAACACAGGAACAGAAAACCAAACAGCGCATGTTCTCACTCATAAGTGGGAGTTGAACAATGAGAACACAGGGAAGGGAACAACACACACTGGGGCCTATCGGTGGGTGAGGGTTGAGGGGAGTGAGAGCATTAGGACAAAAACCTAATGCATGCAGGGCTTAAAACCTCGGTGAGGGGTTGATAAGTGCAGCAAACCACCGTGGCACCTGCACTTTCTGCACATGTATCCCAGAACTTAAAGAAAAAAAAAAGAAAGAAAAAAGCTTGATACTGCAAAAAAATTATTTACGAATACCACATTGATAGATTACAGGAGAAAAACCATCTGATTTTCTCAAAAGATGCAGATAAGTCATTCAGCTAAATACAAAACTCATTAATAATAAAATTAGACATAGAAGAGAATGACCTTTACTTGATATAGCCTACCTATCAAAAATCAGTATCAAATTTTATAGTGGTGAAAATTTCAAACTATTTCCAACAAATTTGGGAAACCACTATACTGGAAGAAAAAAAATGAGGCATGAGAACTATACAAGAGAGACAAAACTATCCTTATTTGTCAATACTATGATGGTCTACCATAGAAAATCCAAGATAATCCAAACATACTTGAATCAGTAAACAAGTTCAGCAAAGTTGCTGGATACAAGCTCAAATACAAAAAAAAACCCAAAACACCAAGAAGAAATAGTACTCCTTTATATTATTAATAACCATTTAAAAATTCAGGTAAAGAATACTTTCCCAATAGCAATAAAATCTAAAGGTATCTAGGAGTAAATTTAATCAAAGTCAGTAAAACCATTTTGGAGAAAAGTGACAAATGCCATTGAAAGGCCTTAAAGACGACCCTAGAAAGATATCTTCATGTTTGGGACCATTCAATATTACAACATTCTCTCTTTTTTCAAAATGATCTATAAAGTCAGTGCAACTGCAATAAAAATCCCAACAGAGCCTTTTGTGGCATTTAATAAACTTAATCTAAAGTTCACATGAAAGACAAAGAACCAATAGCTAATATAATTTGAAGAAAGAACAATGAAATGAAGGGACTTGCCATATCAGATATCAAGACTTATTATAAGACTGTAATAATATATTGTGGTACTGGCTCAAGAAACATGATAAAGAGACAAGATATAGATCCATGCATGTATAGCATTACAAATAATGGCCTCAGCCAAAGTCGCTCATTCTCATGACCATATCGTAGACATTGCCATTGTTGATAACTGCTACTCTTCCAATCTCTATTTTTCTTTTTCTTTTATTTTTTTTGAGACGGAGTCTCACTCTGTCACCCAGGCTGGAGTGCAGTGGCACGATCTCAGCTGACTGCAACCTCTGCCTCCCAGGTTCAAGCAATTCTTCTGCCTCAGCCTCCTGAGTAGCTGGGATTACAGGTGCCTGCCACCACTCATGGCTGATTTTTGTATTTTTAGTAAAGATGGTGTTTCACCATGTTGGCCAGGCTGGTCTTGAACTCCTGACCTCGTGATTCACTGACCTTGGCCTCCCAAAGTGCTGGGATTACAGACATGAGCCACTGTACCCGGCCTTCCAATCTCTATTTCAAATATCCCATTCTTTGACCTCTACATCCTATCCTTCCAGCTTGCTTCCAACTCCAACAGTCCTTTGAAACCCTATAATCATGGACTCTACTTCATTTCACCCTCACATTCCTATTAACTCGGTTTAAATTCCATGAATAATTATTACCCTCTGTTGCTTCATTCTTGCTTGGAAAAACCTCAACCTAGCTTAAAGTCAACTCTTTGTGTGTGCCTACATCCATGATGCCGAATGTGACTAGGGCAAACATCCAAGCATGCTGACTGGTGTTACTCTCAATGCCACACCTGTGCTTGAAATGCTCCAATGGCTTCCATCTGACTGCAGGTGAAAGCCAAAGTCCTTATAGTGGCCTCTACAGCCTCTTATATTTCCTCTTCTGCTTCTCTTCCCAGCTTACTGTGCTCCAGCCACACTGGCCTTCTTGCTGTTTCTAGAGAAAGCAGGCCAATTCCCCCTCAGGGCTTTAAAGACTTGCTGTATCTTCTGCCTAAACTCTCTTTCCACTGCCACCTGTATAGCTATCCTTCTTACCGCCTTCAGATTTTTTCCCTCTCAAATGTCACCTTTCATAGGGCTTACCTGATAACCTTATTTAAAAGTATGACCCTCCAAAACATATCTTATCCCCGTCCCTAAATTATTTTTTTATTATACCAAATATATTATTTGATTATTAGCTGTTTTCCTCCACCAGAATGTAAGAGACACAGAGGCAGGGATTTCATCTGTTTTGTTCACTTACTATATTTACAGTGCTGCCACATGACAGAGGAACTTAATACGTATCTGTTGGATGAATGTATAAATTTATAAAGAACTACTACAAATTAGTAAGAAAATTACAGACAGGAAATTCACAGAAAAGGAAACCTGAATGGCCAAGAATAAAGACAGGTACTTTCATAACCATTTAAAGTGTAAGCATTTAAAACTGTGAAAAACGTTCTTAGAGGAGGTAGCCCACAAGCTATAGAAGAACAGGTGGCAGACTTGGCATGAGGGCTGTGGTTGGCCAGCCCCTGGCCTGGTGAAACACCTTCTCAAGAGAACGTTCATGGTAGCGTGATTTATAATGGTGGAAAATTAGAAATTGGAGAGATCCAAAATGGCAAACAAACGAGAGAATAAAAATGGTACATTCATATAACTCCTTTTATATGCATTTTTTTGAGATGGATAAACCTCAAAAAATATATAATCAGATAAAAAATGTTTTGCTTATTTACATTGCAGAGATGGGTTCTTGCTATGCTGCCCTAGAGTTCAGTAGCTATTTACAGGTGCTATTATGGTACCCCACAGCCTCAGACTTCTGGGCTCAAGAGATCTTCCTGCTTCAGCCTCCTGAGTAGCTGGTACTACAGGCGCACACCACCAAGCCTGGCTACCAAAAACATTTTAAAAGAGTAGATAAGATATCATGTGCATGGAATTTTGAAACACTCAAAAAATATATAGGTAATAAAATAGTAAGAACATGAAAGTGGATGATCAACATCAAGTTAACCATCGTGGTTATTCTGTGGACAAACGGAGGCAGCTGGGCTTGTGGCCGGGTACATCAGGGACTTCAAAAGCTTCTGTAACATGTTATAACTTAAATGAGAATATGAAACAATTATGGCAAAGTGAGAGATTTGCTAACCCTTTGAAGGGGTGTGTATGGGTGCTCATTGCAATAACATTTTTACTATTTGTAATGTTGCATAATAAAATGTATTTAACTTACTGTGAGTTTAATTTGGAGCGTCTGGTGAGCACTTTATATCCAAGTACCGACACAAGATTTCACGCCCACATTAAAGTTTGGGTTAAGGAGCAAGTTAGTGCTAAATACAATCATTTGCTTTTGTGCAAGAAAAGAATAGAGGCCAGGCGAACACAGAAACTGAGAATTCATATCACTATCACAGCATGCTCTTCAAAAGAAGAAACAGAAAAATGTCACAGGGAAATTGAGTCGGAGGAAATAGGAGCACATACTGAGTAAACTCAAAGAGCTACGTTTATGTAGTGAGCAGTGTTTTGGCTTTGGTAAAAATCATTTTCCATGTTCAATTAATGTTATATTTTTTCTTTTTAATTAATTAATTTTTTTTTCAGTTAATGTTATTAATTTGAATTTTTAGGCTTTATTATTTGGCTTATATTTAATTTGTAAAGTTACTTTTGCTTTCTAGCTGTAAAAAAGCTATAAACATAAGGAGTTCACAACTGGCTTTTGCTTTGTAGCTATTAAGGTAAGCTAGGTTTATGAGAATATTTTTCCTTTCAGTGGATTTGCACATTTCCAAACCTGATATATTCAGTAGGCACTTTTTTTCTTTTCAAGACAAGGTCTTGCTCTGTCACCCAGGCTGGAGTGCAATGACACAATCACAGCTCATTGCAGCCTTAGACCGCTCAAGTGATCCTCCCACCTTAGCCTCTCAAGTAGCTGGGACTACAGGTGCACGCCACCACACTGGGCTACCTTTTTATTTTTGTAGAGAGAAGTCTTGCTATGTTGCCCAGGCTGGTCTTGAACTCTTAGGCTTAAGCAATCCTTCTCCCTTGGCCTCCCAAAATGCTGAGATTGTACTCACTCCACTCAGTAGACTCTTAATTGTGTTTTAGAGAGAGAAAAACATACCGAAGTATCAACAGTAGAATAATGAGATTTTAGGTGACTTTTTCTTTTTAACTATGATGTTTTGCATTTTCCAAGTTTTCTAATAATCAGAAAACAAAAATGTGTTAAAATACCCCTTAGCTATATTTCACAGTTTCACACTTATGGAGGGGTCACTACTTTTATTATACCATGAAACCCCAGAACTAAAGAGTTCCTCTCCTAGGATCCAAAAGCTGTACCCTGGTTTGTCACTTATCACTGTTACCCAAGATCAGACCTGAAAATATGACATCGGGTTATATCCATCTCACCTGAGTGCAGCAGAGCAGAAAATCCCTGCGCATCCCCCCACTCCCAGGTGGTTTCGCTCTTATTGTGCGTGGGACGGAAGTCAGGAACTTCATGATACCAGTCTATGTCTGTGTTGCTAATAAAATAGGAAATGATAAAGAATGTATTAAGGAATTTTTAAGAACTTGGATAGAAATGAATCTATTTCTAGAGATTGAAATCTTATCTTCTACCTTCCCATACTTCCATTTTCCAGAAATAAATAGTATTTTTTAAGGAACTATTGTGAAGACAAATAATTTATTTTGCAAAATGAACTAGATGATCTCTAGAATCTTGCAAGAACAAATTACTTGAGTTTGTAATTTGACCAATATTTTTTGTTTGTATCTGTTTTTTAACAGAGTTTTGCTCTTGTTGCCCAGGCTGGAGTGCAATGGTACGACCTTGGCTCACTGCAATCTCCGCCTCCCGGGTTCAAGTGATTCTCCTGCCTCAGCCTCCTGAGTTGAAGGCATTACAGGTACCCACCACTATGCCTAGCTAATTTTTTTTTGTATTTTTAGCAGAGACAGGGTTTCATCATGTTGGCCAGGCTGGTCTTGAACTCCTGACCTCAAGTGATCCACCTGCCTCAGCCTCCCAAAGTTCTGGGAATGCAGGTGTGAGCCACCGCGCCTGGCCTGACAAAAATTCTTTAAAAGAGATGTGCAAATACATCTTTGCTTCATTAACAGAATGTAAGATTTTCCAAATCACTACAGATTTTCAAAAGAGTCTGAAATATATCAGCTGAGAGCAAGAGCCATGCACACTCACCTGCTGGTGCAGTCTCCGGTGATAGGGTCACAGCTCCCTGCACAATCACATGGTCGACAGCCGTAGTCTCCGAAGCCCCAGTATCCCACCATGCACCTGTCACAATGTGGTCCTGCCACCCCAGGCTTGCAAGGGCAGTCACCATTGCTGGGATCACAGAAGGTCATTGAGTTGGCAGGAAGGACAGCTGATCCTACTGGGTGGCAGGAACACGCTACAACAGAGAGGACACATAAGGACCAATGAGCGACTAGATCACCCGGGTGAAGATTAGGCTTGACCATCCCCAGTGACTTCCCTTTACCACACAGCATATTTCTGAGACTCCTCCTTTAGCCAGTGAGTGTATGCTCAGAGAATGAAAGCTAACTAAATGACAGATAAGCAAGATATAATCAGAAAAGCATGTCTGCTGCAAAAATAAACACAATTTATTCTAACATGGAAGGCATGAAATATGCATGCCCTTTGGTTGGGGTGAGGATGAATCAGCAAAGAAGACAGAGTGGAAGCATTCAGCGAGACAGGAAAAGATGTCATGAGAGTGTAAGTGTTCTGAAAGCCAAAAAACATTTCAAGGAGGAGGGCAGCATCAGCTGTGTCAGATGTCAAAAGGTCAGAGAAAATGGGGCATGTGATGGAGTGTTGCACTGAACAACACGAAGGCTGTTGGTGTTCTTCACAGAAAGAGTTTCAGTGTAATAAACAGGGAGCGGGGCACCCAGCAGAAGAGGAATCAGGAGAATGGGAGTAGAGGAATTTGAGCATGAGAACAGATAGCTCTTTTGGAGATCTTTTCTTTCTTTTCTTTTGAGACAGAGTTTCGCTCTTGTTGACCAGGCTGGAGTGCAATGGCATGATCTCAGCTCACCTGCAACCTCCGCCTTCTGGGTTTAAGCAATTCTCCTGCCTCAGCCTCCCTAGTAGCTGGGATTACAGGTTTGCGCCACCACACCCAGCTAATTTTTTGTATTTTTAGTAGAAACATGGTTTCTCCATGTTGGTCAGGCTGGTCTTGAACTCCTGACCTCAGATGATTCGCCTGCCTCGGCCTCCCAAAGTGCTGAGATTACAGGCATGAGCCACTGTGCCTGGCCTTCTTTTCTTTTCTTTCTTTCTTTCTTTTTCTTTTTTTTTGAGAGAGGGTCTCACTATAACACAAAGACCAGAGTACAGTGGTATCACCATGGCTCACTGAAGCCTCAACCTCCTGAGCTCAAGCGATCCTCCTGCCTTAGCCTCCTGAGTAGGTGGGACTATAGGCTGGAACCATCATTCCTGGTTGATTAAAAAAAAATTTTTTTTTGTAGAGGCAGGGTCTTGCTATGTTGCCCAGGCTGGTCTCAAACTCCTGGCCTCAAGCAGTCCTCTCACCTTGGCCTCCCAAGTGCTGGGGCTACAGATGTAAGAAACAGCACCCAGCCATAAGTCCTTTATACCAATCAAAAGTCCTTCTCCTCGACCCTCTCTATACTCCCAGAATTGCTTATTGCTCACAGTTTGACAACCTGCAGCAGTTTCTTTGCTCTTGGGATGGCAAAAATAGTTAAACAAAGTGTGTATATGTGTGCGTGTGTGTGTGTGTGTGTGTGTACACATACATATATACATACTTTTTTTCATATATACGTATGTGTGAAATGTGCTTTTTGGGCTTATCACAAATTCATGAGCCCTAACTTCAGCTGGATCTCCAAACCAATGCTCATCAACTCAGTATTTTTGTTTTCTTGAGACAGGGTCTTCTTTTGTTCCAGGCTGGCGTACAGTGGCGCTCTCTCCACTCACTGTAGCCTCAACTTCCCGGGCTCAAGCGATCCTCCTGCTTCAGCCTTCCAGGTAGCTGGGACTGACTACAGGCACATGCCACCACACCCAGATAATTTTTGTACTTTTTGTAGAGACAGGGTTTTGCCATGTCCAGGTTGGTCTTGTACTCCTGGACCCAAGCGATCTGCCCACCTCAGCCTCCCAAAGTGCTGGGATTACAGGCGTGAGCCACAGTGCCTGACAACTCTATTTATTCAATTTTACCTGGATTTTAAAAAATAATAATATTTCTTGGCTGGGCGCTGTGGCTCACGCCTGTAATCCCAGCACTTTGGGAGGCTGAGGTGGGCAGATCACCTGAGGTCAGGAGTTCGAGACCAGCCTGACCAACATGGAGAAACCCCGTCTCTACTAAAACTACAAAATTAGCTGGGTGTGGTGGCTCATGCCTGTAATCCCAGCTACTCAGGAGGCTGAGGCAGGAGAATCACTTGAACTCGGGAGGTGGAGGTTCAATGAGCTGAGATCACGCCACTGCACTCCAGCCTGGGCAACAAGAGTGAAACTCCATCTAAAAAAAAAATATATATAGATAGATATATATATATAGATATATATAGAGAGAGCACTTCAAAATCTTTTTCATGCTCCTACTGCTTTCTCTGAGAACGAAGTGAGGTGCCGGGAGAAACCTTGGTTGACGGCTCTGCCTCCAGCAGCCTCTGTGATCTCAGGTGAGAAATACGACTTTCCTGAACCTTGGTTTCTTTATGTCTCACAGAGAGTTCATGCAGGTGACGTGATTCTAAATGAAACTACTTTCGCAAGGTGTGTAACATGTGGTGTCGCTCACTGAAGAAGCCAGTTCTTCCTGCTGCATCTTTTCAACTAATATTCTCGACCCTGTTCTCTGCTTTTTCCCCTTGGAAATTTCTTATATTGATCATTTTTCCTTTTAATATCAGTTTGGCTTCAAATCTCCACTACTGACTAACTGTATGACTTTGAGCAAGATACTCAGGCTCTCACCTCAAGTTCTCTTGTCTGTAAACATGAAAATAAAAACAGGACCTACCCTCATGCAGTGATAAGGATAAAAAGAGAATATGTATGCAAAGCAGTTAGCATGAAGTCTGGTACATGATTAATGGTAAATTAATTAACTAATTAATTCAATAGATAATTCTTTTGTTTTCTTTAGAGAGGGTTTCACTCTGTTGCCCAGGCTGAAGTGCAATGGCTCATCACGGCTCACAGCAGCCTCGCTCCCAGGCTCAAGTGATCCTCCCACCTCAGCCTCCCAAGTAGCTGGGACTATGGGCACATGCCACCACATCTGGCTAATTTTTAATTTTTTTGTAGAGACAGGGTCTCACTATGTTGCTCAGGCGGTCTTGAACTCCTGGGCTCAAGCGATCCTCCTGCCTTGGCCTCCCAAAGTGTTGGGATTACAGGCATGAGCCACTACGCCTGGCTGATAATTTTTATAGAGATATAGGAAGTATGTTTATGTGAGAAATGGTGCCAGCCCTCAGGGAACTTAGAGGCTTGTGGCTGAAACAGAGAAGTAAATAAAAGACTTCCATACATGTGATGTGCTGTAAGAGGTATGCATAAAGCGCTGTGGGAACACAGAGGAAAGGCGAAGGCAACACGGGCTGAGGGAGCCAGGTGGGATCCACAAACAAGGCGTCATTTAGCCATCTGAGCCAGACTGTAAAAGATAAAGAGGAGTTTGCAGGTTAAAAAGGAGGGCAAGGGGCTGGGCGTGGTGGTTCATGTCTGTAATCCCAGCACTTTGGGAGGCCGAGGTAGGTGGATCACTTGAGATCAGGAATTCAAGACTAGCCTGGACAACATGGCAAAATCCCATCTCTACTAAAAATACAAAAATTATCCAGGTGTGATGGCCCATGCCTGTGGTCCCAGCTGCTAGGGAGGCTGAAGCAGGAGAATAGCTTGAACCTGGGAGGCGGAGGTTGCAGTGAGCTGAGATCACATCAGCGCACTCTAACCTGGGCAACAGAGTGAAACTCCATCTCAGAAAAAAAAAAAAAGAAGAAAGAAAAGGAGGGCAAGGAAGGCAATTGCTCATTCCAGCTTGGTCTTTAGAAATTTTTCCCAGTGCATCACTTTAAAATAAATTTTTCATTTTAAATTGTGGTAAGAAGCATATACCATACAGGTGACCATCTTAGACATTTTTGGGTGTACTGTTCATTTCCACCACATTTTATGTTTCAGTGTTGTCTGAACTCATTGACAGAAGGATCTTTATCTTCTTATTTTTGTTTTTGGGGCCCCAGAACAGTGTCTGGTACATAGTAGATTCCCTAATCAGCGTTCGTAGAATTGACCTGGCGGGAATCCTAGGTGAAAGGGCGTGGCCCATTTGGGGAATGTGAGAAGTTTAGTGTGCCTGAGTGTACACTGAGTGGAAAGCAGTTGAAGGAGATGAGGCAGAAAGAAAAGCTGTAGAGTCAGGTCGGATGGTGTTAGGATTCCAGGCTGTGGGAATGCCTAGCTTCTGAGGTTGAATTTTGTCCTATGGGCATAATGAATCATAAAAAGTTGTAAAGCAGAAATATGACATGGTTACAATTTAATTTTGACTTTGGAGGCATTAGACTGCAGTGGGGAGAGGCTGGTGGCAGGATAATCTAAGAAATGAGAGACAACAAGGAAATGACTGAGACAGTAGGTGTGAGAATGGGAGGAAAGTTTGGATATGAAAAACTTATTTTTAAAGTTAGAATAGATAGGGTTTGGGGACCATCTGGAAGAGGAAGAAAGAGTCGTTGAGGGACAAATAGAAGTTGAGGAAGATTTTCAAGTGTCTAGTTCATGAAACTGAATGATTAGTGACATTATTCACAAAGATCTAGAAGGGAGGACTAGAGAAAGTCGGGGCAGATAGATCCATGTTGAGGGTGGAGATAGGGAAGGAAGGGAAAAAGAATGAGCTTAGGATCAAACACATTACGCTTGAGATGCTTAAATATATCCCGGAAATATTCTAATACTTAGGAGAAAAGTTGGGGTCACAAATAGAGTTTTGAGAGTTGTCACCCAAAGGCAGCTGAAATTAGGAGGGCTAGATGAGACTTCCCGGGATGCTGTGTAGAGTGAGATAACCAAGGATAGAACACGGTGGAAACATCCAGAGGTACTGGCAGTTGGAGGAGCAATAACCTGCAAAAACCTTATTAAGGAAAAGGAAGAGAGAGAGAAAAAATAGAAGCCAAAGGATGAGAGGAAAGTTTCAAGCGGTTAACACTGTCAAACAACGCAGAATGCTCAAGTCACATACGACAGACCATAGGCGGCAACACTGTCAGTCAGGAGGTTATGGGTGACTCTTGTGAGAACAGAAGCTAGAGAAATACAGGCCTTGATGGTGTACTGTCCTCCTGTGTAGATCTCTCTTTCATCTCTTTAACCAATAACCATTAGAGCCATGGTTCTCAAATCAGTATGAATGTGTGAAGTTTGCAGAACATTTCTAACATCTGTGCAACCTCCTCACACACACCTCCCCATAAGCTCTCTTTCATTGAGAACCACTACAATAGTGCATGAAATGTTGCTTCTTCTGCAAAAGGTATGAATGGTCTTCTTGGGAAGAAGCTCATATTCATTCATTTATTAGAATCTCATTCATTGATTCACTCACTCAACCAACAAATGTTAATAATAATTCTAATGTTTCTGAAGCATTTGAAGCATATGTATGGCTAATGGTCACCCCTTAGCCATACATATAAGATCTTTCATGCTAGAGTCGTAGCCTACTTTTCCAGTCCTTCCTCTTATTATTCTCTTGCATACAGCCCTTGTTCTAATTAATCGGGACAATTTCTAGACACACCCTCCATCTTTCTTGTTTCTGCACCTTTATTAATTTCAATAGTGAAACCTTTCTTCCCATAACTATCTTTCAAAATTCTATATGTCCTTCAAAATCTGTATCAAATGTCATCCCTAAGAGTTGCCCTAATTCAACCATTTGGGGTAGTCAGCATGCTCAAGGTAGGAGCTCTATGCGTATCTTTCTTGTTAAAGACAGAACTTTTGACATACAATGATATTCAGAAAAGAAAAGTGGGGTTCAGCACCCTTCCCTCTGCCACCCCCTCCCACCTCACCAAATGTGAAGCCAGGGCAGTCCCTCAACTTGCCCATCTAAGGGACAGGTCCACCTTCTTTTAGAAGTCATTCCTTATTCCAATACAGTTGAGTATGATTTACCCTTTCTTTATAACCCTCCAGTGCTTAAACAAACATTTCTTATGCTCTGGTCACATTCTCTTTTGCATATAGACTACTGGGTGTTTCCTTTGTCTATCAGACCAGTCTGTAAGCTCTTTAAAGATGAGCATGGGCCTCACTCACCTAATCCCCTGCAGTGCTTAGTGGAGGAAGACTTGAGTTTAACTCCTAGTTGAAATGTGTTTTACCTTTCTGAGCCTCACATTTCTATGTTGCCAGGCTTTGCTGAGGACTAAACCAGAGATAATGTAAGACATTAGCAAATGGTAGATTACAGCTGCTCAAAAATAGCCCTTGAACTGAATTAAAAGGCCATGATGTAAGCACTATTTACAAAGGGCAATGGAGGAAACCACCATAGGAGACATTGCTTGAAAGGCTAATTACCTGTGTATTTAAGGCAGCATTTATTTACCCATTCACTTACTCAACAAACATTTTATGAGGACCTGCTATGTGCTAAGTACTGTGCAAATTGTTAGGGATCTAACTTGAATAAAATAGTCTTGGCCCTTGAAAAGATCCCAAGTTTAGAAGAATTATTCCAGAGTTCAAAAAAGCTTAATACTGGAGGAAAGTAAAGATTTTGCCTCTAAAACATTGAGGTTCTAAGGAGAATATCTTAATATTTATATAGTTATTGTCATCACTGCCTCTACATTAAGTTTCCAAATTTTTTCTTCACTTGGTTTTCATTATGAGAACTTTTAGGCATTTTTCTCTTAAAGTATCAAAGTACTATTGATTTATAGTTTGTTTCTAATTAAGAGATTAATTCATGTGGATTATATAATATGCAATATGAATATATCAAAATACTATGTTCAAAACTGTATAGACATTACTTAAAATGAAATCACTTGGCTAGGCGTGGTGGCTTAAACCTATAATCCTAACACTTCGGGAGGCCGAGGTGGGCAGATCACTTAAGGCCAGGAGTTCAAGACCATCCTGGGCAACATGGTGAAACCCCATCTCTACTAAAATACAAAAAATTGGATGGGCATGGCATTGTGCGCCTGTAGTTCCAGCACCTTGGGAGGCTGAGGTAGGAGAATTGCTTGAACCCAGGAGGCAGAGACTGCAGTGAGCTGAGACTGCACCACTGCACTCCGGCCTGGGCGACAGAGCCAGACTCCATCTCCACTGAAAAAAGAAATCCCATAATCTAGTACGAAAATTACGTAATTTTGAGATGACAAAACCTATAGTTACTGTATCACTCAGTTAAGTTAATTTGGTTCTTAAAGCAGAAAGGAGAGATTTACCCAGAAGAAAGATATTATTAGACTTCCTTCTATGGTAATATATGGTATTCCACCACTTCTATCTTTTCCTCTGATTGAAAATTCAAGCATTTCCAGGAGTTGATCTTTCCCTTCTACTATGTATTTTAAAAGCTACACACATTTCAGGAATGGCCAGAGAAGAATGTGTTTCTGTCGTACGTGCTAGTAGATTTCTGTCAGTGTGACTGTTCACACAATTACAAGATAAAGATACCACTTGGAAACTATGCAGAACTAGCTCCAGGCAGAAGGTCCTGACATCTTTCATGGCAAACTTGCAAGACTCACACCGAGGCCTGCCCTGCATACCTGTCTCCTGAAGCTTGATAGCAGCCCATATCTGACACATACAATCTACATTTCTTATTTTCTTCCAAAATGCAAACATATTTTCTTCTCTTCTTGTCTGGCAGGATCAAGGATCTCTTCAGGTTCTGGTTCAGTTCTGATTCCCCAACATACATTTCTTACTAATTGTTGGTTCTAAAATGCAACCCAAGAACTTACTTTTTCACAATAAATATCAAAGTTATAACCCAGAGTGACATAAGTTCTTGACTTCAGCTTTGTCTTTTCTTTTTGAGACAGAGTCTTGCTGTGTCTCTCGGGCTGGAGTGTGCAGTGGCGTAATCTTGGCTCACCACAACCTCCACCTCTGGGTTCAAGTTATTCTTGTGCCTCAGCTTCCCGAGTAGCTGGGATTACAGGCGTGCGCCACCATGCCTGGCTACTTGTAGTATTTTTGGTAGAGATGGGGTTTTGCCATGTTGGCCAGGCTGGTCTTGACCTCCTGACCTCAAGTGATTCACCTGTGTTGGCCTCCCAAAGTGTTGGGAATACAGGCGTAAGCCACCATGCCCTGCCTAGTTTTCTTCTTGTTAGAGTCAACAGATGAACCACCATCATATACTATTATGCTGACATTAATTATTCCTTTCATTATAATTTTTAGTGTTCACAGCTGTGGTAAACTGTCCTTAAGAGCCAAAATACTATGTTGAGTGGTAACCAGGTATATTTAGAAGCTGTATGGCCTGCCTAGGTGGTAAATCATTTAATATTGGAGTCATCATTTTTCACCCAAAACATCTGCCCTAACCTGCTCTCACCCACAACCATGGTGACAAAAGAAAATTATCAAAACTGTCAATTTAATTTCCAGATATTTTCACAAGAGTTCATCAATAATGCATGAGACTTACTTTGAAGAGTACCTTTTTTTTTTTCTTTTTTCTTTTTTGAGATGGAGTTTCACTCTTGTCACCCAGGTTGGAGTGCTATGGCACAATCTTGGCTCATTGCAACCTTCGCCTCCTGGGTTCAAGTGATTTTCCTGTCTCAGCCTCCTCAGCAGCTGGGATTGTGGGTGCCTGCCACCACCACACCCAGCTAATTTTTGTATTTTTTGTAGAGATGGGGTTTCACTATGTTGGCCAGGCTTGTCTTGAACTCCTGACCTCAGGTGATCCACCCACCTCAGCCTCCCAAAGTGCTGGGATTATAGGTGTGAGCTACTGTGCCTGGCTGGTACCTTCTTTACCCAAGTGTCCTACTAAAGAAAATCTATGGTAACAACAAAAAAACTTTTGAAACAGTTGAGGTAGAGGAAATGAGTACTTTACAAAAGATTTCACAACAGATTCCCTTCAAGTAATAAATTTAGATAACTGCTGAATGTGCTACAAATTTTATCTACAGATATATGTTTGCAGCAATACATCTAAAAGTGAAGCAGGGTCCCTGGGGCATTTATAGAAGAGTACACAATGCTGCTGTGTAGGACTTTCTAGCAGGAAACACTCCTGTCAATGAAACAATGGATGGACACATTTCAAATATCTTGTGCATGCATAAGGCTCTAAAACTAATATTTGTATCAATCACAGAGGCTGACAATAAATACAGTTGTTTGGAAATTTGCTGTAAAATTTCTTAGAAGACAGAAAATAAAATAGAGCCAATATAACAAAGTTGGTAAGAGCACAAGCGTGAGAATCAGACTAGACGACTAGATTCTAACCAGAACTAGATTCCGGTGAAGAGGCTTATTATTTACAAGACTTTGTGAAATTAACTTCTTCAGCTGTCAGTTTTCTCATCAATGAAGGAAGCCACAGGGATGTTTTGTGAGGATTAAATGAGATTGTCTATGTAAATATTTAGCAATGAATCAGGCATCTAGTGGCCAAATGCTAAAAGAAATAACAAATACTATCTAGATGAATCATATTCGTTTAAAAATGCCCACCACTCGTTCATTCATTCACTTGCAACTTTACCAAAGGGTTACTGAACTTTAGGGTTAACATGAACTATGATAGAGGCCAAAGATACAAAGATGACTACAAAAAGTTGTATCTCTTGAGAAAAGAGAGATGTGTAGATAAAGACAGGGCAGTAAGCATTGTACCCGAGGTAGTTTAGGGTGCATGTGGTAACAGGAGAGAGCAATGAACTGCCTCATTGTAGATATGGCTTTTTTTTTTTTTTAAGGAAACTAATGATCTAACTGGCTTTCAATATAGCCTCCTTGTCTTGGTATCAGAGAGGAACACTGCTTTTCCTGACTACTGTAAGTTCTATGGAATTAAGTTACTCTCCTGTTATATGTTCCTTTCCCTGGATAAAAAAATTTAACCTATTGGCCAGGTGCAGTGGCCCATCCCTGTAATTCCAGCACTTTGGGAGGGTGAGGCAGGCAGATCACTTAAGGCCAGGAGTTCGAGACCAGCCTGGGCAACATGGTGAAAGTCTGTCTCTACTAAAAATACAAAAATTAGCCAGGCATGGTGGTGTGTGCCTGTAATCCCAAATACTCAGGAGGCTGAGGCAGGAGCATCGCTTGAACCTGGGAGGCAGAAGCTGCAGTGAGCCGAGATCGTGCCACTGCACTCCACCCTGGGTGACAGAGCGAGACCCTGTCTCAAAAAAATGATAATAATAATAACCTGTAGCTCTCATTTTGTGGATCTGTGATCTATGGTCCTGCTGCTTATAGGGAGGTACCCTGAAATGTCATACAGGACAAGAGTCACAGCTGTCAACCTGCATGAATATAAAAAGTATATAAGTTCAAGCACAAAACAGGAACATAATGGAACCATTATGGCTCCCTTTATTCTGAAGGGATTGCTATAGCCTTTGATGGTGGAGTCAAAGGAAGTAATTGCTGCTGGTTCATTTTTATTCCTACCTTCCGCTAGAACTCTAGGAATCTGCCTGTCTTCCACTCAGAGAGCAATCTGTGATCTCAAGCTCACTGTCGAAACCACCAATGGAGCTCAGCATCTTACCCCTTTGAAACTGGCCTCCTTTAATATTACCTGATGGCTCTAACTTTTGTAATTTTAGTAGTAAAAGCTATACTGGGAGAAAGTACCCTAAAAGTATTTGCTCTTGATTTAGCTTTTCTAAAAACAGAACTCAAAGTTCAAGGCCTTTAGCTGGGAAAGAAGCTGCTTGTCAAGATCGTTCACCTCCACCCAGCGGCCACTCCCTCGGCAGCGCCTCCAGGCTCCCAGCATTGTTTTCTCCTGAAAAGGCCAAGGCCCTACGATTTTTAATAGCAAAGTCATTCCCAGAGCTGCCCAGCTGCCTGCTGAATTCTTCTAGCAAGGGAGACTTAAGGGAGATGATTTTGAGACACGGCTTTAAGAAGAAAGGACACAATTTGAACCGTTATAAATAAAGTGTGAAGTGAAATAGTAGATAAAATGATATCTTTTTTTTCTTTTTGGCGCTGTTTTTTTCTTTCCTTCTGCTATCAACTATTTTTGCTAGTGGATGAAAAGCTATAAAAAAAAAATAAGAAAAAGTTGTAAATGTGCTTTACTTTGCGAAAGGCCATATGGGACCCCTTTACTATCCTAGGGAACATTTTTCTCTTGATCCTCGTACTGTTATATACATTATGTTCAATGGTAGCTAGTTCCACAATATTCAAGGTGTATTTAATTTAAAATAAAATTATGGTCAGGCATGATGGCTCACGCCTATAATCCCAGCACTTTGGGAGGCCAAGGTGGGCAGATCGCTTGAGATCAGGAGTTCAAGACCAGTCCGGTCATCATGGCGAAACCCCATCTGTACTCAAAATACAAAAATTAGCTGGGCATCGTAGTGCAAACCTGTAATCCCAGCTACTTGGGAGGATGAGGCAGAAGAAGCGTTTGAACCCGGGAGGCGGAGGTTGTAGTAAGCCGAGATCATGCCACTGCACGGTAGCCTGGGCGACAGAGCAAGATTGTCTCAAAAAAAAAAAAATTAAGCTTGAATCAGTCTAATAAGAAAACAATCTGAATTAAGATTTGCCTTTCATTTACTGAAGTTCAGTGTCTGCTGAGTTTTTGTACATCCTACTCAAAAGAAGGGTAGGATACATGAGCTCTGCCTCTAAAGCTTTAAAAAAATATATACAGTATCTAAGTATGCTTCCTGTCGTCTATACACATTTAAATGAATAATGCAAATAAATACAAAAGTCATTGTCTTTATTTTTATTTTTTTTTAAACAAAGTCTTGCTCTGTCACCCAGGCTAGAGTGCAGTGGCATGATCTCGGCTCACTGCAACCTCCACCTCTCAGGTTCAAGTGATTCTCCTGCCTCAGCCTCCCTATTAACTGGGGTTACAGACATGTGCCACCACGCCTGGCTAATTTTTGTGTTTTTAGTAGAGACAAGGTTTTGCCATGTTGGCCAGGCTGGTTTTGAACTCCTGACCTCAAGTGATCTGCCTGTCTCAGCTTCCCAAAATGCTGAGATTATAGGCACCCAGCCATAGCCTTTATTTGTAATGCTTTACTATGTGACTGCTGCTCAGATTCCCTATTTAATTTCTGTATCATTCCTTTCTTGTTTACTAGTTGTAGCTGGGCCAGTTACTATTTATTCCTGGGTATATCTAAGAGATCTTAGGCAGCTAAAAAGCCAATTTTATATTCTTGGTTTGCTACTTCAATTAAAACTGAAGAAAGCACTTTTGCATATACAGACAAATTTTATCATGGGAAAACTTGGGTACACCATTCCCTCCGTCCCCCTTTTCTCTCCTCTCTTTTCCTCTCCTTTCCTTTATCCTTTCCTTCCACCTGTTCAGCTTCCTGTATTCCCAATCCATGCAGGCACCTAGTCAGGAATTGGAGTTATCCCTAACTCCTTTTTCCTTCGAAGAAACAAACCCTATTGATTGTGTCTATCTTTGATCTTGCCTTTGAACGAATGCAATTCATCCCTGCCATAATCTGTCATGCTCACTTTCTTCTTCATAATACATATTATAGCTTTCAATTACATATTTACTTGGGTAAATTTATTTAGAGTCTATTTCCATGGGGATAGAGACTATTTTGTTGTATAGAAAGTGACTAGAATAGGCCTGCCACAGGGGAGGCAATGAATAAATGTAGGTTGAGTTTTTTAAATGGAATGATTTGTGTCATTTAAAAAATATTTCTTAATAATTGATGATCTTTTGGCCTCCAATAATCATGTTGTGATTTTTCACCTCACTGCTGTCACTATAGTATGCTGTGAAGGGCTAGAAGGTAGGAACCACATCAACATTGCTGTATCCCCCAAACCTAGGACCATGCCTGACCCATTTTAGCAAATCACTCCTCTTTGTTGCATCAATAAATGAATGTGCCTCTTAATAATCAACAACCATGAAATGATTTTATGTTTTGATGAACCTCCTAGAAGGTTCATACTACTCTTTACAGGTTTCTATTAATAGTATCTTAACACCACAGGATTGCAATACTGGATATTGGATACAAGAAGCAGAAAACCACCCCAACAAATCTGTGGTAAACTCAAATGGTCACAACAAAGCAGATTATTCTACATCTTCCCAGAGCAAGACTATATCCAACAGTTAATGCTTCAGTCAGTCCAGCTTTATTATTTATTTTTGGTAATAAAAATTATTTCCAGGCATGGTGGCTCACACCTGTAATCTCAGCAGTTTGGGAGGCTGAGGCAGGAGGATCACTGGAACCCAGGAGTTTAAGACCAGCCTGGGCAACACAGCAAGAGCCCTTCGCCACAAAAAATAAAAAAAATATATTAGCTGAGTGTTGTGGGATGTGCATGTGATCCCAACTACTTGGGAGGCTGAGATGGGAGGATTATTTAAACCTGAGAGGTCAAAGCTGCAGTGAGCTGTGATCATGCCATTGCACTCCATTCAGCCTGGGCAAAAACCCTGTCTCAAAAAAAAAAAAAGTGCTCTATTCTAACTTGATAGGGGATATTCTCCACCTATAAATACCTTTCACTGGCAGCAAAATTTCTTTCACATTAATAATCTGAAATTCCTTTCACTCAATTATATCTAATTAGAACTCTTTGTTCTAGGAAAGCATATTATTTTTTTGCCACACCTCTACTTCCCCCTTACACCTTTTGAGTATTTATAGAAAGTTGCTGTAGTCTTCCTGAGAAGTTTCCTGGTTAATCCAACAATATTTATCATCTTTTACAATTATTCATTAGTATCTCTCTTTTTTCAGTGGTTTTTGTTGGCCAATCTGTAATATTCTCCAGTCATTTCCATCTTTCCTGTACTAAGATTCCTTAGGAAGAATTCAGTTCAAAAATAAAAATAAAAAAGGAAGAATTCAGTTCTTTAGATTCAAATACTACATGGCTAGTTGTTAGTAAACAGGAGCTTATAAAACTAAAGGCTTTTACTTTTTTTTTTAAACTAGGTTCTTTAAAAATTATTTTTGGTTTTAAAATACATGTATTTTTATTTATTTCTTTGCTTTTTGATTCTGTTTTCATTAACTGCGTCACAGTGTATAACAGAGTTCTTTGGATCTTTGTAGGTCATTGGATCTTTGTAGTCAGACCAACCTGGGTTCAAATCCCAGCCTTGGCACTGACCAGCTATGTGAACATGGGCAAATTATATACAATCATCTCTCTACATCTGTGGATTCAGCATCCATAGAATCAACCCACTGTGGATAAAAAATACTTGAGAAGAAACCCAATAAAAAATAGCAATACAGTAATACAAAATACTACAACTAAACACTACAGTATAATAACTTTGTTTTTTTTTTTGAGACAGAGTTTTGATTTTGTTGCCCAGGCTGGAGTGCAATGGCAGGATCTCGGCTCACCGCAACCTCTACCTCCCAGGTTCAAGCAATTCTTCTGCCTCAGCCTCCAGAGTAGCTGGGATGACAGGCATGCGCCACCATGCCCAGCTAATTTTGTATTTTTAGTAGAAACAAGGTTCTCCATGTTGGTCAGACTGGTCTCAAACTCCTGACCTCAGGTGATCCGCCCACCTTGGCCTCCCAAAGTGCTGGGATTATAGGCGTGAGCCACCAGGCCTGGCCTTAACAACTATTTACATAGCATTTACATTGTATTAGGTATTATAAGTAACCTAGAGATGATTTACAGCATACAGGAGGATGTACATAGGTTATATGAAAATATGAAGCCATTTCATATAAGGGACTCGAGCATCCATGAATTTTGGTATCCTTCGGGATCCTGAAACCAGTCCCTCAAGGATACTGCGGGTAGAGGAACAGGGACAACTGTAATCAATTTGAGTCTCAGTGTCTTCATTTGTAAAACAGAAAATATACTACCTAGTACATAAAGATTGCTAAATTACCTAGCACGATGTGTGGTCCATGACAGCCATTCAATAAAGTCTCTTCTTTATGCTCCTTCTAATTTTGCCCAGACTTTCTGAAGATTTTAATATTTTCTAATTGTTTATTACATGTCCTCATCAAAAGTAGAATGGTATACTATTTATTTATTCAGTGAATTACTGAATTCCACTTTCTGCTTGGAAGACATGTTAGAAAATACCGTGACCTCTTCCACTTCTCTTCCCAAACGTGACTGATTTTTATTATCCATCAATTTGTAAAGTTTTGGCTGGGTATAGTGGCTCCAGCCTGTAATCCCAGCACATTAGGAGGCCAAGGTGGGAGGATCACTTGAGTTCAGGAGTTCAAGACCAGTCTGGGCAATATAACAAGACCCCATCTATACTAAAAATAAAAAATTCGCTGGGCATGATGGTGCATGCCTGTAATCCCAGCTACTCGGAAGGCTGAGGTGGGAGAAGTGCTTGAGCCCAGGAGTTTGAGGCTGCAATGAGCCATGTTAGTGTCACTGCACTCCAACCTGGGTGATAGAGTGAGACTCTGCCTCAAAATAATAATAATAATTTAAAAATCATAGCTTCTCCTTTTTTGGTGAATTTTAATATATGTTATTTAATCTTTTAAAAGATTGCCTTAATATGATTATTATATTATGACATATCTATTTTCTCTATTTCTCTCACTTCTTAGCCCTCTGGTTTTACTTCCAGGATTTTGGGGAAAAAAAAAAAAAAAAGCTGAGATTAAAGTTTCCCAACTATTACTGCCAAGTTACTGTTCTATTTAAAGTGTGCTTTCCACAAACAGTTACTTCATATTGATTCTATGCTTGAATCATTCGCAGATGCTTTCAATATAAAAAAAGATGTCTATGTTGTTTATATGGTATAAAATGAACTCGTGACTTTGCCAAACCTATAATTTGAAAGAAAAAGCCCACAAGTTACTATCTGAAGAGACCTCAACAACCCTTGAGAAACACTGGCCTGGTTCACAGGCATGAGAATAAACAAATGAAAGGTGCTTAGGTGTTCTTACATGTGTAATTGTGGTAAGGTGTTCTGGATTTAATTAGTGTAAAAATTGTACTTGAAAGATAGACTGAAATGAAAGCATCACTATACAAGAGGTAGAATGAAATAACTGTTCAACAAAGATCAGTACAAACAGAAATGCAGACTCTACCGGAGAGCATCATGGAAAGGGGCTATTTGAACAGAGTGTGAAGAATGGAAAGAGAGACTGAGGCAAGAGAGTCACCCACCCAAAGGACCTGCATCTCTATCAGCTTAGCCAGGAAGAAGGAAAAATAAATAGATCTGAATGATATAACCCTTTCTTTACAAAGATAGCTGGTTCATTCTGGTAGATAACCATGTAACCAGACGCTATCTTGGTAAATGTTTGGTTTGGGTTTTAGGGCAGAGGGACCAAGTTTATTTTTATTCATTCTATGCTAAAAGGGAATGACTACATTTATTTTGGCTCACCAGGGAGGAAGGAAGGGCATGTCAGTCTTTCCAGAGGTTGTTTACTTTGACAGGGAATGAATTCTGCTTTCTTTCCCATTTTCTGATTTTTCTTTTAATATGGAGAAAGGGGCCGGACATGGTGGCTCAAGCCTGTAATACCAGCCCTTTGGGAGGCCGAGGCGGGCGGATCACGAGGTCAAGAGATCGAGACCATCCTGGTCAACATGGTGAAACCTCGTCTCTACTAACAAAAAAAAAATCAGCTGGGCATGGTGGCGCATGCCTGTAATCCCAGCTACTCAGGAGACTGAGGCAGGAGAATTGCCTGAACCCAGGAGGCGGAGGCTGCGGTGAGCCGAGATCGCGCCATTGCACTCCAGCCTGGGTAACGAGCGAAACTCCATCTCAAAAAAAAAAAAAAAAAAAAAAAAAAAAATACAAAACAATTAGCTGGGCGTGGTGGTGTGCACCTGTAGTCCCAGCTACCCGGGAGGCTGAGGCAGGAGAATTGTTTGAACCCGGGAAGCGGAGGTTGCAGTGAGCCAAGATCGCGCCACTGTACTCCATCCTGGCGCCTGGCAACAGAGCAAGACTCTGTCTCAAAAAAAAAAAAAATATATATATATATATATATATATATGGAGAAAGACTATGTAATAGTTAAAAATATGTGTATTGGAGGCCGGGCGCGGTGGCTCACACCTGTAATCCCAGCACTTTGGGAGGCTGAGGCGGGTGGATCACGAGGTCAAGAGATCGAGACCATCCTGGTCAACATGGTGAAACCCCGTCTCTACTAAAAATACAAAAAATTAGCTGGGCGTGGTGGCGCGTGCCTGTAATCCCAGCTACTCAGGAGGCTGAGGCAGGAGAATTGCCTGAACCCAGGAGGCGGAGGTTGTGGTGAGCCGAGATCGCGCCATTGCACTCCAGCCTGGGTAACAAGAGCGAAACTGCATCTCAAAAAAAAAAAAAAAATGTGTATTGGAATAAAAGGCAGTAAATTTATCGTAAAGGAACTAACTGGCTGTTTCCTAAAAGGAGTTCTTTCTGTTCTACAGGCACTTTTTTAAACATCTGTTTCAAACAGTGTGTTCTACTAAAGTGAGGACTTTTTTTTTTTTTTTTTTTGAGTTGGGGTCTCACTGTGCCACCCAGGCTGTGTAGTGGAGTAGCATGATCATGGCTCACTGCAGTCTCAAATTCCTGGGTACAAGTGATCCTCCTGCCTCAGCCTCCTGAATTGCTGGGACTATGAGTACATGCCATCATGCTCAGCTAATTATTATTATTATTTTTAAGAGCGCTTATGCTAGGGACAAGACTGCTATATGCAGTGGTTTTCAAATACTGGCCAGGAGACCAAAAGGCTGAATCAGAATCACCAATGATGCTTTTTAAAGAAATGTAGATTTCTGTCCAGACGCCCTGTTGGAGATTCTGATTCAGTGTATCCTGGGCAGGGCCCTAAGATTCCATATTTTCAGTAAGTGCACCCAAGTGATTCTGACCCACAGCCAGGTTTGGGAACCAGTGACTAGAGAGAGCAGCTTGAGGTGAGAGAACTGGGGCTGTGAAAGTGGAGGCAAGACCTTGTCCAAACCATTCTACTTTTGACTCAGAGCCTGAGTCTGACTTCCTGATGAAAAATGAGCTGATAGTTTGAAACTGCTATGGTGAGAATATCTCAACCACAGAAATTGCCAAATGCTATGAATGAGGTCAGGGTTCCCTCCCATCATGAACCCTGCCACAAAAGCCAGTATACAATCTCGGCTCATTGCAACCCTCTGCCTCCCGGGTTCAAGCGATTCTCCTGCCTCAGCCTCCCAAGTAGCTGGGATTACAGGCACCTGCCACCATGGCTGGCTAATTTTTGTATTTTTAGTAGAGACAGGATTTTACCATGTTGCCCAGGCTGGTCTCAAACTCCTGACCTCAGGTGATCTGCCTACCTCGGCCTCCCAAAGTGCTGGGATTACAGGCATGAGCCACTGTGCCGGGCTCTCACATTTTTTAATACACCTGCCATAGAAAAATCTACCTATGTCCTTCTTAACCATGAGCATGGAATGTTTTTCCATCTGTTTGTGTCCTCTCTTATTTCGTGAAAATGGCCATACTGCCAAAGTAATCTATAGATTCAACGCTATCCCCATCAAGCTACCAATGACCTTCTTCACAGAACTGGAGAAAACTACTTTAAACTTCATATGGAATCACAAGAGAGCTCGCATAGCCAAGACAATCCTAAGCAAAAAGAACAAAGCCGGAGGCATCACACTGCCGGACTTCAAACTACACTACAAGGCTACAGTAATCAAAACAGCATGGTACTGGTACCAAAACAGAGACATAGACCAATGGAACAGAATAGACACCCCCGAAGAAAAATCACACATCTACAACCATCTGATCTTTGACAAACCCAGCAAAAACAAGCAATGGGGAAAGGACTCCATGTTTAATAAACGGTGTTGGGAAAACTGGCTGACAATGTGCAGAAAGCAGAAACTGGACCCCTACCTGTCACCTTACACTAAAATGAACTCCAGATGGATTAAAGATTTAAACATAAAATCTAACACCATAAAAACACTAGAAGAAAACATAGGCAAAACCATCCAGGACATAGGCATAGGCAAGGACTTCATGACTAAAACCAAAAAGCAATGGCAATAAAAGCCAAGATAGACAAAAGGGATCTAATTAAAGTTCAGAGCTAATTAAAATTCTGTACAGCAAAAGAAACCATCATTAGAGCTAATCGGCAACCAACAGAATGGGAAAAAATGTTTGCAATCTACCCATCTGACAAAGGGCTAATATCCAGAATCTACAAAGAACTAAAACAGACATACAAGAAAAAACCAAACAACCCTGTTCAAAAGTGGGCAAAGGATATGAACATACACTGTTCAAAAGAAGACATATATGAGGCTGACAAACAGATGAAAAAATGTTCATTATCACTGGTCATTAGAGAAATGCAAATCAAAACCACACTGAGATATCATCTCATGCCAGTTAGAATGGTGATCATTAAAAAATCTGAGACAACAGATGCTGGAGAGTTTGTGGAGAAATAGGAACACTCTTACACAGTTGGTGGGAGTGTAAATTAGTTTAACCATTGTGGAAGACAGTGTAGCGATTTCTCAAGAATCTAGAAATAGAAATTGCATTTGACCCAGCAATCCCATTACTGGGTATATACCCAAAGAACTAGAAATCATTCTACGATAAAGACACATGCACACATATGTTCATTGCAGCCCTGTGTACGATAGCAAAGACCTGGAACCCACCCAAATGCCCGTCAATGATAGACTGGACAAAGAAAATGTAGTACATATATACCATGGAATACTATGCAGCCATAAAAAATGAGGAGTTCATGTCCTTTGTAGGGACTTGGGTGAATCTGGAAACCATCATTCTCAGCAAACTGACACAAGAACAGAAAGCCAAACACCGTATGTTCTCACTCATAGGTGGGTGTTGAACAACGAGAACACGTGGAGGGAGAGGAGCATCACACACTGGGGGCAGTTGGCGGGGGTACGGGAGAGACAGTGGGGGGTGGGGAGGGAGAGGGGGATGAGGATGGATAACATGGGGAGAAATGTCAGATATAGTATGCACCTAAAGTAAAATAAATAAATAAAAATAAATAAATAAATAAAAATCTACCTATGTTATAGGTTGTTAAAGTCACATAGGTGACTTTAGAGGTTTCAAGTGAGTTACTCTAAAAGAGACTATCCTCTTTTAGAACAGAGAGATGAGACTGCTCAAAGTATCTCAGTACGCAGTGAGAATTACATTCCCCTTTTTCTTTCTGTGCCTTAGCAATCAGTCAGTTTGAGCCTCCATTTCTATTCCCAGCCCTAGATTCAGCTGGAGAGATTCATGTTTTCCCTTGTGTTTACAGACCTTAAATGCACTATCCTTTAAAATTTTTTTTTTCCTAAGCTGTAGAAATAAATTCAGTTTCAATGATCTCTACTAGTCTTAAAAAAACAAACAACATCCCTGGAATCCTCAGAAGTGATTTCTTGGCATGGAAATGTGTAGTTGATTGTGCTGGGTCCAACAGTAGACTCTGATTAAGGTTGAAATAAAGAGGAAGTAAGAAAGGGGATGATTTAATTGCTCACAAGAAATAAATCTATTGGCTAGAAGATTTGGTTCAGAGCCTTGCTTCTTCAGGTCTGATGAATTCATAAGCATTAAGTAAAAATGTACACATAAGAATCCATCGCATGTAGCATGGTGCCTATCAGGAGTGTGGAAGGAAAATAAATCTCCTAGAATATTAATGAAACCAGTAAGTCCTTGGCTTACCTGGCAGGAAGCTAGCTACCTGACTGCAAACAAAGCCCAAAGATGAATGCCATCAATATTGGTTGAATGAGTCAACATGCCCAGTAAGTATTTTATTAAATGTACTGTAGCTGCTGTGAGGAAGAACATCATCACATCATCCATTTGTTTCATTTTCTAGATCAACTAATTAAAAACGACTGAGATTAGAGAGCCGGACAAACTGTGTTTCAGCAATTTTACAAGAAAAAATACAAACAGCCATCTAAGAAGTATGGGAGGGATCTTTTCAAGGAAATCTTCCCTAAATTGACTTCATCCAACCCAACACTTTTAAGGCACTTGCTGCATCTTTTCCATTGCACTTGCCTCCTGTAAAATGGGTGGTAATAATGTTACCTACATTGAAGTGCTTTTATGAAAGTTACAAAAGTGAAAACATACACAGCCCTTTGAATAGTGACCAGAAAACAGTACGCACTCAATATACGTCAGCTATTACTGTGATATTGTCATCATCACCACCACCACAGTGTATGGAAATGATCTGTTATTATACATTTCTCTCCATTGAGAATGTAACATCTCTTTGGGAAGATCTTTTCATTTTTACAGACTTAGTGTTTACCCCAGAGCTTGGCACAGGGGAAAGCACTCAATAAATGTTTTCTGAACTAAACTGAGCTACAACTCATGTGCTTCTAGTAAATTTATCTCAGCTGTTGCTTCAGGTTTTCAATGGTTCCTTTTGTTTTTTTGTTTTTTGTTTATTTTTCTTTTGAGACAGAATCTTACTCTGGAGGCTCCCAGGCTGGAGTGCAGTGGCATGATCTTGGCTCACTACAACCTCTGCCTCCTGGGTTCAAGCGATTCTCCTGCCTCAGCCTCCTGAGTAGCTGGGATTACAGGTGCCCATCACCACACCTGGCTAATTTTGTATTTTTAGTAGAGATGGGGTTTCACCATGTTGGCCAGGCTGGTCTTGAACTCCTAACCTCAGGTGATCCACCCGCCTTGGCCTCCCAAAGTGCTGGGATTATAGGTGGGAGCCACCATGCCTAGCCTGATTCTAATTTTTGAGAAGATAAAAACTAAGAAGAGAGAGAAAGAGAAAAGGGCTGTCATATGTTCATTGCTGAAAGTCCAACAGACTAGATTGCCCAAGCCTAGTTATTATGTTTAAGATTATTTCACTGATAGAAATGTAAGGTTCATTGTTTTCTTTGATATGCATTTGTAGCCTCTGGCACTTGGAAATGGGGAAGAAATACATGGGAAAAATCTTCTAGCATATGTCTTCCCAAGTAAAGTCTTCATATAGATTACATTTGGCCACTATAAAATAATAGCATTTTCCAGTGAGTGCCATACAACACAGGTCTCAAAAGATGACTTGAAAAAAAGCATTCTCTGGTTAAACTGAAGAGACCTCAAAAGTCTGAAACAGGTTTATAATGAACATTGGCATATTAGGCTCTGAGACATTCTGAAGTGAAGAAACCTTTGATTAATTTACTTCCTAAGTTTGAAGGCCATAGTAAAATTTCCCCTCACGTAATTTCTGTTAACATTTCATGGAATTAGAGCTCTGTGGATCAAACTCTGGAAAATGCTGTACCACAGAAACGTATTTATTCAGGTTTCCATTTTTTCCTCAGTAAACCTCCATATAATTTATTCTAAAATATTCTAGGTCTATATGCACACAAATAGAGATGTAAACTTTTGTTAATTTGGATGTTTGGTTAAGTAAGATGTTCAGGCTAATTCTGAAAAGTTTAACTGTAGATTAAGTGCTATTATGCCTTTAAACCCTTATTGAAAAGCATTCAATAGCACTTGTCAACCTTAAAAAAATTTTTTTTTAAGAGATGGGAAATTTCTCTGCTGCCCAGCCTGGAGTGCAGTGGCGTGATCCTAACTCACTGCAGCCTCGAATTTTGGGGACTCCAGTGATCCTGCCTCCTCAGCCTCCTGAGTAGCTGGGATGCTGTGTGCCATCGTGCCTGGCTTTTCTCAACCTTTAATACTATTCAATAGCTCTGGGGTGGGATCGCAGGTTCTGCATTCCTAATCAGCAACCAGATGATGCCAATGCGGCTGGTCTGCAGACCACACACTGAGTAGCAGGTTGCTTTTCTGCCTTGGTAAGCACAGTAAAATAAATACAATAAAATTGTTATTTTGAATAACTTTGTACATGTTGTTGGTGGAACCACATACTGAAATAGTTTAAATTTTTAAAATATCAACTTGTTTTCTTGATACTAGCTTCCTCATAAAAGTGGGGAAAAATTGGGGGAAACATCTAGCTATAAGAATATCACTATCAGCACCTCGTATGAAATCTGGTAATTAGAGATATTTAACAAATGTTAAGTATGTTTACTTATTTGTCATAACCTTTATTATCAGTTACAACTGAAGAAGTGACAGGGATACATCTACTAAGGAGGGAATTAACGATATGAAAATATAACTAAAGAGTAATGAAAATGCTGTCAAACATACTATCAATCAAACAACATACTATGGAGAGTATGTAGGTAGAGAGGACAACTGGATGTGCTAATAAATGCTGGGATCTACTGCAGGCTCAGAAAAAGAGAAAAAAAGAACCAGAGTAATATTCTGGAAGCAGGTGCCAGTAAGGAAACCTCAGCTAGGGAAGCAGACACAGGCATCTCTGCCCCAAACACATCCTGGAATAGTCCTAAAGTGAATAGAGATGGGCTTTCCTAGGGAAGCCTGCCCAGGGATCAGGAAGCCGTCTGGAGAGGGAAAGAAAGACAGATCTTCCATATGAGCCCATCCACCTCCTATACATTATGCTAAGAGAACTAAATCGGTATCGGTTATTTTCATAATTTTCCTACTTTGGCACATTAAGTACCATCCAAGTATTTGTTAACTAGTGATGATTAGTAACATGACTTAGCAGTGGTAGTTTTTAGCTTCAAGTTTTTAAGTTACCACAGGTAGGTGAATCCATAACAACATAAAGGGATCAGAAACTTGTTACAATTATGTTACAATTACAGATGACTATGTTGCAATTACCTTATTATGTTTCAGGGTTTTTTTTTTTTTTTTTTTTTTTTTTAAAGAGTATCTTAATGTGGTCTTGATGGAGTTTTCCTTGAAATGGCTTTGGAGCCTTTGGTCTTCTGGTACTTGGGTATTATCTATAAATACACTTGGATATATCTATAAATATCAACCAGGCAATTATAGTAGATGACGCACATGGACTGGTGATCAACTACCTGTGGGAAGTTCAACCTGAGAGTTACTCTTGCTCCCTGATTGAGATGTCCAAGATACAGGCACTTCCTGCCAACCACCTGCTCTACTTCCCTCATCCTAACACTGCTTTAATCACCTCCTTGCTCTTTCCTGTCTCTATGGCCATTCTGAACTTTCTTCAGTTGTCAGAATATGCTATATTCGTTCTTTCTGTTCCTTTTTGGCACTGATTTTTCTCTCTGCTGGGAATATCTCTACTCATGCTTTGTTAATTTCCATTAAACTTTAGGTCTCAGCTTCTCAAAACTCAGAACACTCCATTCTTGCTAACTGTCTCTCTGATGTGTTCCGCTCCACACTCGGTGACACATTACTGATCATACTTGTGTGTATGTGGATACCACTAGTTGCCTATACACACATATATGCATATATACATTATAGATAACTCACTAGACTTTCTTAGCTTTGTCAAAAGACTGTCTCTGTTTCACTTACAGTTATAATTCCCAGAACTAGCGTACCTAGCACATAGCACTGAATAAGAATGTGTTGAGTGAAAGAATAGGCTTTAAAAAATATTCTAATGGCTCAAGTCCATTGGTGAATGCTCAGACATTTTCATGAACTGAAAAAATAATAAGTTATGTATGTTGTTAATTTTAGCTGCATTCTCACAAAGTGCTTATGTTTTTCACAGATCTGGTAGTTTGGGAACCAAAACCTATAAAACCTGTTTTGCACAAGTCTCCAGATGAGCTGTTTAAATAATAGTAACTACTAACAAGAGGTCACTTTTTTCCCTAACTGCTCTTTCACACTCTTTTTACAAAACTCTGATGCTGTGAGTGTTCTAGGCTTTAAAAAGCCAGCGCTGGTGACCTTTTTACAGTTAGTAAGAGTATGAACCATAGCTTGAGCATAGAACAGTAACAAAAAACAAAACTAAACAAAATAAACAAAAAAGTATTTATTTTGGCTCAAACTTTGCCAGTAAACCTTTTATTTTTTCTCTTTTTAATTGGTCAGACTTAGGCACCACAAAAGGGCTTTATCTGTTTTAATTCTTTGTACATTTACCTATCTTATGACTTTACAAAGCCAAACAATTTAAAAACCAGTAAAGTAAAATGCAATGAATAATATGTAATGCTTTGAAATTAATCAGAACTATACATCATTAAAATACATTGCAAATATATGACACTGTCCTAATTGAATTATTGTGATGGCTCCCAGTACCCTAGAAAATAAATACCAACATTTTTAGGTCGGTAGTCAAGGCCCTCTAAAATCTAGCCCCAATCAATCCTTCAACATTTTCTTGTGCTATTTCCCTTGGTATTGTACTCTTTATTCTAATGGAAGTGACTAGCTGTTTGCTACACCAGCACACAGAAGAGGCCCAAATGTTAGCAAAATGTTAAAATCTGGCTTTGTTAACCAATGTAAAATTTGAGATGGGGGGGGCATGCTTTCTTTAGATCAGTTGTTTCTCAAACTATTGTGCATCAGAATCAGCTAGAGGGCTTGTGAAAACTCAGATCACTGGGCCCCATCTGCAGAATTTCTGATTCAGTTGATCCATCTCAGGGCCCGAGAATTTGTAAGTCTAACACATTTCCCAGGTGATGCTGATGGTGGTGGTCCAAGAATCACACTTTGAGAATCACTAGTTTGCTTGCTAACTTCAACTAAAGCTGAATGCTGAAAGCGCAAGTTCAATATGATTGGAGCTGCCTTTGTGTAACACAAGAATGGTCTTTTGGAAACGAAGTCAGATCATGCCACTCCTCTGCTGAAAACCCTTGCACCGGTTCATCATTTTACTCCAAGTAAAAGCTGGTGAGCTTACAGTAGCCCATTAGTACATATTCGTTTTTCTCCCCTTCCCAGTCACCTCTCTAGTCTCATCTCCTGCCACCCCCCAACTCCCATTCTGATGCAGCCATGCTATTTCCTTTGCAGGCACCTTCCTGTCTTAAGACATTCACTGTAGGTATTCCCTCTCCTTGGAACATTCTTTCCCCGGTTAACTATTTGGTGAACTTCTTCACTGTCTTCAAATCTTTTCTGAAATCTTGCCTCCCCAGTGCTGGGGCCTCCCCTCATCATCCTATCCCATACTATACCCTCCCACTCCTCTTCCCACCCCAAGCCCTTGGCTCCCTGGATCCCTCTTGTTTTATTTTTTTTCTTCTTTGATGATACTAGCCCTTATGAACTTCTCACACACTATATATTTCACTTATTACTTAGGTTTCTTGTCTGTCTCCTCTAGAGGAGACTTATTACTTACATTTTTTGTCTGACTCTGCTAGAGTCTTGTTCTCTGATGCATGTTAAGTACCTGGCACATAGTAGGTACTCAATAAACAGTAACTGGGTGAATAAATACTGAACACATTAGGTATACTGTACAGCATATTGTTTCAAGGAAATGCTGTATAACAGTATCTTTTTGAAAATGTTACCTGTTGCCCTACAAGATAGATAACTTATCCAAGTCAATGACAAATTATTTTCTTTCCTCTTTTATCCATTCAGTAGTTTGTACGTTCTCATTTTTAGTGAGAATGTACAAACTACTAAGTGGTCTGAGGCTATGGGATATACATATACATATATCTGTTCATTTAAACAAATCCTGTACAAAACGGTGTCAGGAATGAATATGTTCTAGGTTGAAGCAATATTATAAGCAGACCATTTTGTTAGCACATGGAGACTAGGATCCTATATTTTAGGCCCTAAGAGCTGCAGGTTTTAAAGAAGTAATTATCTTTAACATAAGGTATTTTTGATCAATAAAGAGTAGAAACCCTATCGTATTATTTTCTACCTTCTGGCTTATAGGACATGACAGTTATTACAATACTAATTTTCATTGTTATTTATTTTTATTTTTAAATATAATGTGATAAATAGAGACAGGGTCTTCTCCTTTGCCCAGCTGTCTCAAACTCCTCAGCTCAAGTGATCCTTCCACCTCATCCTCCCAAAGTGCTCCCAAGTGCTGGGATTACAGATGTGAGCCACCCCATCCAGCCTAGTTTTTATTTCTTGAGGGCTTACTCTATGACAGACAATGTGCTAACCCTTTTATCTTATATATACATCATTTTTTCTTATATAGTTCTCATTATTCTACAGGCAGGAATTTTACATATGAAGAAACTAAAGTCCAAAGAGCTTCAATAGCCAGCATAAGGTCACACAACCGGCAATTGGCAGTGAAGGCACCAAATCTTTATCTGTTTGAAACCTCCTAAATATTACAAAGAAAGTCTGAGTACAAACAAGGAGCAGGAGTAAAACAGAATGCTAGGAGAAATATTATGACACAAATCCAAATTTGGGGCTTGCTGTGGAAAGGGAGCAGTACTATATTTTATCTGCCACTATTTAAGAGAAAAAGCTTGTAACAAGCAAGCCCATTCAAATTCCACACTGATATCTTCTCCTTGATGTTCAAAACATTTTTAAAGAGCAATATAGTTTTTCCTTTAAAAAACTCGCAAATAACCCCAAGGTTTCAAATGCTCATTTCCCATTGTATTGCTCTCTTCCTGTCACTGTTTTTGAGATAGAACATGGAGTCCTTGGTAGGGAAAGGAAGGGCATGATCATTAATCTCCATTTACAGTCTTGAGTGGCTTCTGTGATATGATGATTTCTGAGCTAATAGAAGGGTAAATACTAATGTGGTTAGATGAGCTATTCATCCACATTTGACATTCACATAAGCCTTGCACGCACCCTTCATATTCACATTTCAGATAATGTCCTATGAATTGGGTAGATCTTTTCAAATTCAATTCTTTTTTCAAATAAACTTCTTTTTCTTTCCTTTCATTTCCTTTTCTCTCTCTCTCTCCCCACCCCCCGCCCCCTTTTTTTTAAGAAAGGTCTGGCTCTATTGTCCAGGCTGGAGTGCAGTGTCACCATCTCAACTCACTGCAACCTCCACCTCCTGGGCTCAAGCCATCCTCTCACCTCAGCCTCCCGAGTAGCTGGAACTACAGGTGTGTACCACCATACCTGGCTAATTTTTGTAGTTTTTGTAGAGGCAGGGTTTTGTCTTGTTGCCCAGGCTGGTCTCAAACTTGTAAGCTCAAGCGATCCATTTGCCTTAGCCTCCCAAAGTGCAGGGATTACAGGAATGAGGCACCGCGCGGCCTCCAAATAAACCTCTTCTCAGAGTTATGTCAACAAAAAAAGCAGAATCCATTCTACAAGATTTTAGTATTTTGGGGAGAGTATAAAATTATTATGATGTCATAAATTAGTTATGATAAAGAGAATACATTAGAGCAGTGTCAATCAAAATGCATTCATAATAAAACCAAAACTTGTCTTTTATCATGGTTAAGTTCATTAAGGTAAAAGAATAACCCAAGTGCAGTAACCACCCTTTGTTTCATCAGCTTGAGTCCATTTATTGTCTACTTTCTACTCACAAGTAAAGTCTTAAGATCTTAAATAGCTCTCCCTCTTCATCACTTTTTTTCTTTTTTATTAATCATCTTATTTTCCAAAATGTGGTGATACAGGAAATAATTTTACTTTATGGAGAGAAAGGAAATTATTTTTGTGAGTATTATACTGTTTTCACCCAACAGGTTGAAAATTCTTGCCTCTTAGCAATGAAGAAATTAACCGATATCTGTGAGTGTATTATCTGAGAATCTCAGTGACCTCCCTCCCTTGAGTTAGTGGAGTGAAAGATGAAGAGACTCATCAGTTTTGTACAAATCAGCCTATTTTCTGGAAACCACAGGTTACTTACATTTGCAAGCATCTGGAGCTGAGAAGGGTCTCCGCAGGTCACGATAGAAGCCTGGCTTGCACCTCTGGCAATGCTGTCCTTCCGTGTTGTGCTGACAGTCATCACAGACGCCACCACTGCGATTCCCTGATGCCTCCCACACGTGAACGTCGAAGTGACAGGTATCAGCATGCCCATTACACTTGCAGCCTGGAAATAAGAAGCATGGAGAGAAACACTAATAAGTAAAACTAGAGTGATGGGTTACCTCATATTCAAGTAGTTAAAAATAGGATAAGCTGGCTGGGTGTGGTGGCTCACGCCTGTAATCCCAGCACTTTGGGAGGCCGAGGTGGGTTGGATAACCTGAGGCCAGGAGTTTGAGACCAGCCTGGCCAACATGGTGAAACTCCATCTCTACTAAATATAAAAAAATTAGCTGGGTGTGGTGGCACATGCCTGTAGTCTCAGCTACTTGGAAGCCTAAGGCAGGAGAATCACTTGAACCCGGGAGGCAGAGGCTGCAGTGAGCCGAGATCATGCCATTGCACTCCAGCCTGGGTGACACAGGGAAAGTTGTCTCAAAATAAATAAATAAAAATAGGATAAACTGATTGTTAATGTTTAGTTTTAGTTTTTGAGTAGTTAACAGTTTAAAAATCAAAGCAATATAGAAAGGTATCCATTATGAAATTTAGCCTCTCCATCCCCATTTGCCCTGTTTTGCCTTTCTTCAATAGGTTACTACTTTTTTTTTCATTATAGATCTTAATTTAAAAAAAACAAGTTTCAGGAGATGCATGAAAATCAACAAAGTGTAGCTTTGCCTAGTTGGCAGAGACATTATGATGAACTTGCCAACAGGGGTAGACATTTACTGTGGAAAGATGACAGAAGTGACTACCAGTTCTTTACCCTCTTTTCTGGTAACACTTCACCATTCCCATTCCTGTTACTTCTCAAGGGTCATCCCTGTGGGTCTCCTGACTTTGCTAAGAAAAGTTGAGATTGTCAGGCCTCATGTGGAAATGACCATTCATATTGCAGAGGCAGGCATGAATTCATGCTTACTAATGAGCCTGGAAGGAAGCTGCTCGTGGACAGTGCTTAGTAACTTGGCAATTAGATTGATTTATCTTCCGTGAAGTAATATTCTTCAGCGGTTGAACTGGTGAGTATAAGGTGGACTCCTATTGAAGCCTCAATTTTCTTTATACTACAGAAGAGGCCTGCAGTATTTATTATATAGTAATTCCTCAAAGGCATTTCTAAGATTATAAGTCAGTAGCATCAAGTGACATGTCTCTGTGTTCTATATGTATTTAGATAGGCAGTTGATTTCTGTGTGAAGAGCCAGAAAGGCACTCTAGGAATTCAGGAGAAATTCTTTAGATTCTCTTGATGAGTAATTTGGAATAAGAATCCAGATTTTTGTGGAGGTCAAGTGTATTTGAAAATGTTTGTGCTGTTGTTTTTCATTGTTTCCTTGATGTGTTATGAAATTCTGACCAGATTCATATCTTTTTAAAGTACATTATGAGATAATTTGAGATTTATTCTTACAGGAAACCCTTTACATTTCCTAGAAACAAAAACAAATCAATTATGACTCCAGATTACATATGGGAAGAGACTTCTCATAATTTTACCCACAGTACCTGCTTCTACATCCTTGTAAAATAGAGACTTGTGAGTGTTAACATTCTTATGGGCACGTGCATTTCTGTGAACATTTTAAATTGCAACGAAAAAATGGCTCAGGTTCCCACATTTTTACTTTCCTAGTTAATCTCCAACCTCAAACCTCAAGTTAGTCCTGGTAGGGAAATCTCATTCTTGATTTACCAGCTTAATTTCAAATCTAATCTTTCATTCAAGCATCATAAAGTGAAAAGAAAGACATTGTCGTATTATGGGAAAAAGTACCTAATCTGGAGTCTTGAGACTTGGGATCAAGTCCCCACTATCATATACTAACTTTAGCAAATCACTTACTCTTACTGAGCTTCAATTTCCTGATCTCTATAATGGGATTAACACTACCTGTTTTATTGGGTAGTTTTGAGAACTGAATTCAAGACAGCTATTTTCATGTTTATAATTCACCATCTTAGCAATAAGAGTAATTGTAGAACAGAATCAGATGCTCTTGTTGTCTACTCATGCTTTTATTTTTATTCATTCATTCATTCATTCATTTACTTTGAGACAGAGTCTTCCTCTGTTGCCCAGGCTGGAGTACAATGGCGTGATCTCAGCTCACTGCAACCTCTACCTTCCAGTTTCAAGTGATTCTCAAGCCTCAGCCTCCCAAGTGCCTAGGATTACAGGTGCACGCTACCATGCCTGGCTAATTTTTCATTTTTTTTTTTGTATATTTAGTGGGGATCGGATTTCACCATGTTGGCCTCGGCCTCCCAAAGTGCTGGGATTACAGGTGTGAGCCACTCTCCTGTTTTTATTATGTCCAATTATAAAAGGGTCCTTAGCTCCCACAAAGTGTCCAACAAATAAGCAACATATTCTTGGCAAAACAGTCACATTGGCAACGTAACAAACAGTAACCGTTTTCAGTGGCTGAAGCCATAGTGGGCAGTGATATGGCTATGCTTGCGTAGGTTCTAGTGTTTGTCACCCCCCACTTTGTGTTGTGTTTGTAGAGACAACCAGGAGTCCACAGATAAGCTGACTTTACAGAGAAGACTTCTGAGTACTGTGGACTTGTTACTTACTTCTGCACTCGTTGGGAGCCCCCGTTTTGCCATCAGCTGCCTCCCACGGCCGGTCGTTGAATAACGGGGCACAGTGCTGGCAGTGGCTGCCTGCTGTGTTGTGCTTACACATACACTTCCCATGGACCTACAAACAACATCAAGTGAGAGCTTTGAGCACAAACGATGCCAAGGAAGAACATTCTTTGCACAATCTTTTGAAAAATTCAAAAGATTAAGTAATGTAGTTTCTTGGCTGAAGGGTATATGACCCTATAGAGCAATTTTAAGCTACTGGCTGAGCCAACACTTGAATTCAAATGTACTGGCTAAGTTTTTAATATCTTTAAATATTTAAATTCTTTATGCAAAAGTAATACACCTTCATTCTAGAAAGTTTAGAAATCCATAATCTCATTGCAAAATGACATTAATAGCAACATTTGGAGCATATATTTCCAGTACTTTAAAATATGCAATTATATTTATAAGCTTTTTCACATATTATATTGCAAACATCTTTCCATTTTGTTAAATATTCTCATATAATACACACTTTAATGGCACCCCTGTATGATGTAAACTTAATTTATCTGACCACCTATTTAATTGTTATTTAGGTTTTTAAATATTTGCATATGTTATATTTGATGCTATAATGAATATCATTGTAGCTAAATATTTGTGTACATCTTTATTTCTTTTGAATGTGTTTTCTAGAAGTAATATTGAAAGGTGAAAATGTGTATATTGTTGGGGCTTTGAATACATTTTGTCCTAATGACTGGGCATTTTTTTTTTTTGGTCCCCATAGTTTAGAGTAGTTTAGGGTTTACTAAAATAGTATTTCTCACAGAGAGAAATACTTCCGTAGAATTCTTAGAAATATGGGAATTTCAATATTTTTTGTATTATTTCACTAACTTCTAAAAATTAATACTTTGGATCATCCAAACTATCTCCTAATAACTAAGACTTGCAATGAATTCCAATACCAAGATGCATTCCAGTACCAAGATTATTTATTTACATGATGTCATAAATATACAAAGGAAAGGTTTGCAAAGTAGCTTAGAATGGGGTCCATAAGTGTGGATCTATGAGGTTGTATATTTTTTCCTTGAGAAACAGTGTTAAAGGTAACATAAAGGTAACAAACTATATCAACTAGTCAACAAATATTTAATGGGTACCTACAAGGGAAAGTCACTATGCTAGGCCATGTTTGGTACACAAAGCATTAAAAAGTTTTCTGTCTTTAAGAAAGATAAAATGTATAATAGCTGGAGAAAAAAAAGAGTTACTTAGAAGAAAATCACAGATAAACAAGACAATAAATAAATGCCTAAGCAGCGAAATAATGCTGGAATTCAAAAGATGCAGAAATCACCACAGGTTGACAGCTTTGGAGGGCTTTATGAGAAAGGTGGAGATTGGAGCTGGCCCTTGACACATGGGTGGCATTTCTAACAGGCAGAAGGGAAGAAACTTTTCAGGAAAAGGAAACAAAATGAACCAAGGTGTAAGGAGAATCTGAGCAAAGTTTATTTCAATGCATCTACAATATTTTGACTGAGACAAAAAGTAAATTACTAAAAATGACATCTACTCAGAGTGGCCAAACCAAAATAAGTCCCTAAGGTAAAGTTTAACAAACCTGAAAACGGCCACACCAATACACTGGTGTACTACTGCTTGACCTAAGATAACACTCAAGTAACTTGTGTCATCTCATCCAGGACCTTCTTTTAATACTTTCCTAGCACTGGTGGAGGCACTCCTGCAAATGGCCCGTGCAATGATCCAAGTGAGCTATATGACTGCTCTCGGCCTTATGCTCACATAATGACCAAGTTCAGGAATTATACACAGGGCTTAGAGGACTGCAGGCTGCTTGAGAATGAACCACGTGACGCCTAAGAGTTAGCTGGAAAATTTCATAAGCAATATGTTGGTGGCCATCTTGCTAAATTTCATTTCAGTATATTTTCATGTAAAGTTCTCATGCTTCATGAAAATTATAGTTCTTTTAATCCTCAGGGATTAGTGAGTATATAGATTTAAAAAAAAATAGAGTAAGTTGGCTCCTTGAAAAAAGATGATGTTGCAAAAATTTTTGTTAATTTTCTTTATGGAAATGCAACTAATACTATAGATTCAGTTCACTGGTTTTGGACTTGGAATGTCAAAGTATGAATGCAGTTATAATAATATACCTTCTTGGGCATCTCTTCATAGTTCTCTGATATGAAATGTTCATATATTGAAATTGCATGGAGTTATGAGTTCACTATAAATCTCCATTCACACATCCAGGGAAGCTCTAAAGACAAATCTGCACTTAAATTTTGAGAGCTGCAGGCATTCAACTTCTGCTGCTCTCTAAGAATGAGATTTTTTTCATCCTAGCTCCTCGATATCTGATTTTTCCTATCCATTTTTTTATTATAAAGTATATGAAGTAAAGGTGCCTCAGTCATATTACTTTTTTTGAACCTTTTTAAATTCAGTGTTCTCTCTCATCATGAAAAAATAGAAACTCTTGCCAATCAAATAACTTCTATGTGGCAAATTTCTTTAAAGGGTCTCATGAAAAGCTTATGATTCTTTGTTTTACTTGTAGTACTAAATGCTGATTTCAAAGAAAAGGGAGTCTTTGAAAAAATGACTGTAGAAAAAAAAATCTTCCAAGGCTGAAGAATTTTAGTAAGATGAAGGCATCCTTATGTAACTGACAGAAGTAGTGCAATGGAGACTAGTAGGAAACATGTTTTGTAATTGTCTGATCCTACAGATCAAAAAAACAAGCAAAACTTACCTTCAAAACACATAAATAATCTGACAGAATTAGAGTCAGAGTTCCTGCTGTTAAGGGAATTATACGGAGTTCTGTCTAGGGAGAGCATTAGGGAAAATGTTAAGGGTTGTAAAGTAAATATGATAGAAAACAAGGTCAATTTGTGCTGTCTGTATAAAACTTCTAAGTGTGGTCCCTGAGTCTGCGTCCTGAAGGGGACATGGGATTTTCCTTAGGAAGCAAAGACAAGAATATAAGAACCCTAAAGAAATAGTTAGGGACAGTCAATAAATAGACCAGAAGTATGTGTTTGAGAGGTAGGTTCAATCCAGATCATGGAATACACTAAACATTAGGTTTAAAGAGGCTGAAATTTATCCCATAGGCAATGCAGATCCATTGAAGAGTTTTGAGTAAGAAAATGACGTGAAAGGGATATTAAACACATTTTCTTTTCTCTTAAAAAATTCTTTCTACCTCTCTCCTATCTTGCCTGTTATATTCTTTCTTCCCTTTCTCCTTTTATGGTTTCTTCTCTGGCTTTTCCCCCAGCTCATGCCTTCCAATAACCAGTGGCACCCAGATGTATTTTCTGAAAATATTCAGACGTTGAAAAAGTTAATTCCTTTTTCCTAATTTTCCAGTTATATCAGCATGTTAATTCTTATGTACTGTCTTTTTGCATCCTTTCCATTTTTTAATTTTACTTATTTTAAATTTTTTTTTTTTTAGAGACAGGGTCTTGCTTTGTTGTCCAGGCTGGAGTGTAATGGTGTGATCACAGGTCACTGACACCTTGAATTCCTGGGCTGAAGTGGTCCTCCCAGCTGAGTATCCTGAGTAGCTGGGACAACAGGCACATGTCACCATGCCCAGCTAATTTTTGTAGTTTTTGTAAAGACAGAGTTTTGCTACATTGCCCAGGCTGGTCTCCAACTCCTAGGCTCAAGTGATCCTCCCACCTCAGTCTCCCAAAGGTTTGAGATTACAGGCATGAGACTCTACACCTGGCCCTCTTTTCCACTTTTTAGCAACCATGTATTGAATACTGTATGAAGATAGATGCTGCAAAGTACTGTGAGTCCTCTTCAAAGGAGCTCAACCATCATCCTAGGTTCAATTTATCAGGTTTGGTATTGGAAGTCCTAAGGCCTATACATAATATCACCCAACACATAGGTTCATCCTGCCACAAATCCCAGGCCTCAGGAGGCCACAGACATTTGGAGTTACCTCATCAAACATTCACATGTATTACAAGACAATGTCGGACAGGTCAATTCCCTCTGCAGTGAGGATTTCAGAGCACTCCCTTGTTCCCACATGCCAAGGATTGGGATGAACCTCCCAGGGTCTGAAAGATGCTAGCCCAGCAAATTTTTTTGCATACAGAAAAATTCAGGGAGCTGTCATTTTGAGAATTACCAAAAATAGCTGTGAATCATTACCTAGACAATCTGAAACAAGAAATCCTTCCTCAGCGATACAACTGTTGCTGTTCAAGCTTGAGAGATCACCCACTATTTGATGCTCGTGAAAAATGTGCAAGTAAAACTAGGTCTTCATTGAAAAAAAAAAAACAGAAAAAGGAAACTTTAGTAATACGTTAAACATAGCTCTTGTTTGGTATACAAACATGAAGTAGATAAGGAGCAGGAAAATGGGATTATGTATTTTAAGATTTAGTTGAAGAAAAGCGGTATCTACTATCTAATTAAAAATTGAGTAATTTACCTTAACAGCAAAACTACAACTCCTAATGACCCAAGAGGTAAATAGAATTTTGGATATTCTATGACTTCCATAAACTTCTGTTATGCTAAGAATACTCTTCTCTGTCAATGTCAAAAGTAGCCAGCAATCATGTAGTTGAGTTTGAAACTGACCAGGCCGGAGGCTGTGGGAAGCCGGTCACTGACAGCATCAAGCATCTGGGATGGACGTTTATCAAGACTGCTGTAGAATATTTAAACGCTGAATAGAAGATTGGCTTAAACAACTTGTAGATTCCTTCTAGTCTTAAGGTTCTATGATTTCAAGGCCTGTTTCTCTATATTGTGAATACTATTTGGTTGCAGGCAACTACTCATAATCCTTTTTGAGCTCCCAGAGAAAATTAAATGACATATAGCTGGGTCCTGTTGCCATTTCACCAATGCAGAACGTTTCTGGAATCATCTGAAAATCAAATGAGGAAAAGCTAGGAGAGTATTTCCTCTTTCCTGCAGGTACTACCCAACGTGACACAAATGGTAAAGTAAATAAACATTAATAGTCTCTGAAGAACTTTTATTCACCTGTATCGACTATACTTTGATGAAAATAAATACTATGCTTTTTTCTCTTCTTCAGATTTCTTCTCTCTCTACTGCATATTTCCCATTGCTTGTGACTACAGTACTGTTGGACTAAATGCCATTCTAGTTTCTCCTCCCAAATAAAGATGTACTTTATCACCCAGATGTTTACCACCGATATTGACTATAAGGGAATTACAAATGCAGAAAATCCATCTGGTTAATGCTTTGAAGGACTTATGTTAAATAAATTCTTCTAGAAACGTCTGATAAAATTTGTTTCTAACTTGCTTTTCGAGAAGGAAAGGAACAACTATTGTTTGAGTCTCTTGTTGATCATGTCTTACTAAAAATTGTAATAAAGGTTATTGAAAAAAAGATTTGTTTTATAGCAAAGTATGCAGACATCTTTGAATTTTGTAAGTTATTTCCTTGTTCTACTGTGCCATTATTATTTATATACGTTATTTTATTTCAATTCATTACCATGCAACTTTTCATTCCAATTGAAAATGAATATTCTTTCAGACCATCATGGGAACTTTAAAAAAATGTGAGAAGAGGATACAAACAGGGCTTATTCTATGGACCATAGAAAAATACCCACTTAACAGCAGCTGCAGCAATTCATGAACCTCTATAGCTATGACACATAATTTAGAGAGTGAAACAATGCTATACAGCAATTGAAGACCAAATGTGAAGGCAAAAACTGATTAATTTCTAAAGAGATAGCATGTTCCTTTTGGAGAAGAGGATTAAACTTCTAAAATAATGAACTTGTTATTCATGAAAAGAAATAAATTCTAATAATGGGCTAGCCTGTTAGAACCTGCTGCTCTTATTCAGGACAAAAACATGCACAACAAATGCTACAACACAACCTTTGAATAGAAACCATTGTGATGAAAACATGTTTTTTCATTAATGAATAAAATATGCCCTTTTCCCATTAAAGGTTTGCATGTTTTAATTTAACAGAAGAAGTAGAAGCTCTACGGTGAATATCAACTATAATAATTGAGTTTGGTGAAAAGGGGGCCTGAAGCCTGATGTCAGAATGGGGCAAAATAGGTTGAAGGTTGAGTGTTTCAAACCCTTGCGCAGTAATGTAAGTAGCAAAAATGCAAGAAGAAATGAAAAGCTTTATAGTTTATTCTTTGGTCTATCCTTGAACACTAGAGAAAACACCCTTGTAAAAAAGCATGGGCAATCAAATAAAGATGGGCATAGGGTTTGTAAAAAAGCATGGGCAATCAAATAAAGATGGGCATAGGGTTTGTAAAAAAGCATGGGCAATCAAATAAAGATGGGCATAGGGTTTGTAAAAAAGCATGGGCAATCAAATAAAGATGGGCATAGGGTTTGTAAAAAAGCATGGGCAATCAAATAAAGATGGGCATAGGGTAAAAACAATTATGATTAAAGAATACAAATTGGCCAGTACTTAAGGCTTCATTCCTCCCATCTAGGCTGTAACCTGAAATTCTTTCTGTAGAAATTCATTCCTTTAGCTCTAGAATGATGTTTTAGGTTCAAGACCTCCTTACAAAAATGCACTTACCCTCAGGAGGGGCAAATCCTTATAATATTAGCAAAAATATGTCAGCAGGGATTATAATCATGTTTTCATTCCTAGAACTGTGACTTCTTGGTGGAGGGAAAGGGAATGTCTTAAGGGGAGAGAGGAGCCAGAAACAAACTGTGCCTACTTCACTAATTTGCCAAGACCTTGCTCTGATGGACAGACCTGAAAAAACCATGAATGAAGCCAATGCAAATTCCCTAAGAAAACGGCATTTAGAGCACAGCATGGGAATCATACATTATCCGCTAGTCTCTACTAGATTGTAAGACCTTGCAGGGAAGAAACAGTGACTTAAATGTCTTTGAATCCCTGGTAACTGACATATAATGGGTTTACAATAAATATGTATTTTTTTTCATTCAGTGAATATATATATTATGGAGCCTTGAGAACTTAAGTTAGTGAGCTTAGTCTCATTTTTAAAACTGCCAAGGCAGGGTGATAATTATGCATTTGAAGTGGGAACGAGATCATTTCCTTGTCACATTTAGCTTTGTCCAGATTGCTTCCTATAACGGGTATACAGACTTATACCTGGGCAAGGCATGTTGATAAATATGTCCTCAGGTACAGTGGTCATGTCTGGGAGATCTACTGTCAGCCCAAGGAATGTGGGTCAGTCATGAACATGATAATAAATAATAACAATAGTAACTAACACTGAGTAGCTCTTACTATATACCCAGGCACTGTTCTAGGCATTGTGTAAATATTAATTCATTCACATGAAAACCCTATACAGTAGGGTTTCATTGTCCAGTTTCACAAAGGAGAAAATGAAGGCCCAAAGTGTTTAAGTAATTGGTCCAAGGTCACAAAGCCAGTAAGTGGAAAAGCTCCCTGAACTCCAGCAGTCTCACTCCAGCATCCTCATCTTAACCCCTAAACTATGCTACTATAAGACCCTCAGCAGTAGGATTCTCAGGAATCCACTTTGGCCAAGTCTCTTCAGGATGACACTTAAATAAAACTGGTATGTCCTCGCAAAACTTGTCCTTTAAGTAAGAGCTCTCCAGGACAGAGTGTAGTTTGGACTCACGGTGAGCCACTTCATGGGTGTTCGGTGCTTGAATGGATTATTGGTCCTCTTCCTCTGAAAGAAGCCAAGCGACTTTGAGGACAGGTGAATACAGGGAGACTGGCCCCAATTTCCCACACCTGGCCTAAAGTTCAGGCCAAGGAGGGCTAGAGAATACTTTTTGATCTTCATTTGTTCTATGTAAAACCTTTCTATCTGCGCACTGGAGATTCTGTTGCCTTCTAGGGGAATTTCCAGGCCCCCCTGCAAGCCTCAACAAGTCCTTATTAGGAACTCCTTTGAATAAATTTACAAACAGAGATGCCAGTAGGAATGTAAATAAACTCTAATTAAAGATTTGCTCTTTCTGGATAGCACCTCCTTTATGTTATTTACCATCCATAGTAGGATCTGGTAAGGATGATAATACTGTGATGACTTTTAGTCAGTTCAAATTTAGTTATGAAGAATAAGAAGTACATGGCGCATAACTGAATGACTTAGGTAAATTTTAAAATTGAGGTTGCTGGCTTATTTCCGTTTTTTCATGTTTAAAATTTCATATCCATCAAAGCTTTGAATTATTTATCTAAGTGCAAGTTCATCTGTGCATTGGGCATGCTACTTCCTGTAAGAAATGTGGAGCTGAAGAGTATTCAGAAGTGCAAGCGTGTGCACACACACACACACATTTCCAAAAAGACCACATCTGTGTACATTGATTGGCCTCATCTGTATACATCTATGTATATATGAGGGGCACTGATTCCAAGACTGCTTAAAGTTGTGATTCAGCAGATCTTTTTTTGTAGCATTACAGCTGGAACTAAGACCTAAAGTCAAGTTTTGTGGTTTATATTTCTATACACAGCATGGCCACTTTTGTAAAAATTAGATTAGCCAAAAATAAAATAAAGCAAAAACAAACCCCTGAACCCACCCATCTGCAGGAAGGAAGGCAGAAACTGCTCAAGGGCAGAGAAAAGCATAAGTTAAGCTTTTCAAATAAATCATAAAACATTTTTGAGTTTAAAAATAGTGTTGATAACATAACCTTACTTAGGCTGGGGGCAGTGGTTCACACCTGTAATCTCAGCACTTTGGGAGGCCATGGCATGTGGATGGCTTGAGCTCAGGAATCGGAGACCAGCCTGGGCAACATGGCGAGACCACCTTTCTACAAAATATACAAAGATTACCCCAGTGTGCTGGTGAACACCTGTAGTCCCAGCTACGTGGGAGGCTGAAGTGTGAGGATCTCTTGAGCCTGGAAGGCAGAGGTTGTAGTGAGCCAAGATTGTGCCACTGCACTCCAGCCTGGGCCATAGAGCCAGACCTTGTCTCAAAAAACAAAACAAAAACCTGACTTAAAAAGCCAAGTGAAAGAAGGTTTTAAAATATTTCCATTGTTTTAGGCCAGGGGTGGTGGCTCATGCCTGTAATCCCAGCACTTTGGGAGGCCAAGGCGGGCGGATCACTTGAGGTCAGGATTTTGAGACCAGCTGACCTGTATTGTGAAACCCTATCTCTACCAAAAATAAAAAAATTAGCCAGGCATGGTGGCATGTGCTGTAATCCCAGTTACTCGGAAGGCTGAGGCAGAAGAATTGCTTGAACCTGGAAGGCAGAGATTGCAGTGAGCCGAGATTGTGCCATTGTACTCCAGCCTGGGTGACAGAGTAAGACTCTGTCTCCAGGAAAAAAACAAAAAACATTGTTTTAAAAATACATAATTGGCTCAAGAGTAGTTTTTTGCAAGTTAGCAGTACAGTTTCAATTTGGGCTTTTTGAGCAATTTTACATAGGAGTCTCTCTTACTCTTCAGAACAATGACTTCCTAGAACAAAACAAATCTATCTTTTGTGAGGCCAGGGATAGAGGCTACTTTTTTTTTGAGACGAAGTTTTGCTCTTGTTGCCCAGGCTGGAGTGCAGTGGCACAATCTCAGCTCATCGTAACCTCCACCTCCCGGGTTCAAGAGATTCTCCTGCCTCAGCCTCCTGAGTAGCTGGGATTACAGGCATGAGCCACCACACCCGGCTAATTTTGTATTTTTAGTATAGACGGGGTTTCTCCATGTTGGTCAGGCTGGTCTCAAACTCCTGACCTCAGGTGATTCCCTTGCCTTGGCCTCCCAAAGTGCTGAGATTATAGATGCGCCAGGCCAATACTACTTTTATTTGTAACTGTGGGCTTTAGGTTCAGATATAGCATCTTTTGGGAAACCTCACTACCAAAATTACCTCTCCTGCTGTCAGGAAAAAATTGTGAAAGACTCTGAAATCCACTCCCTATACCCACTACCAAAAGATTACCAAGTATGCTACCGTATCACACCCTACATTTTCCCTGCCTTTTATTATCATTGAGCTATTTACAACTCTGTAAGTTGTAGGAAATGATTAATAATGCAAATAATTTTTGTCCATAAAAATGCAAATCAGTTGTGTCCAGTAGAAAGCAATTGATCATTACCCTTCATATTGACTTGTTTTGCAACCATTTATAAATACATTTCAGCATTTTTTTTGTTTTTGAGACAGTCACTCTGTCACTCAAGCTGGAGTACAGTGGCACTATCTTGGCTCACTGCAACCTCTGCCTCCCAGGTTCAAGCGATTCTCCTGCCTCAGCCTCCTGAGTAGCTAGGATTACAGATGCCACCACACCTAGCTAATTTTTGTATTTTTAGTAGAGATGGGGTTTCGCCATGCTGGCCAGGCTGGTCTCGAACTCTTGACCTTAAGTGATCCACACACCTCAGCCTCTCAAAGTGCTGGGATTACAGGCATGAGCCACTGCACCTGGCCTATTTTAGCATTCTTTATTTGTCTATATACGTGTGATTCTTTGAATTTCCCTTTGAACCATTTGTAATGTCTTACTGGCCTGTCATTCATTAATGAGTTAAATACATCTTTGACTCATGTTAGTTTTATATGTATATAAGAGTCATGACCTTTCTTTTTACAAAGTTATCCTTTAACAGTACAATTTCTTATCCTTCACATGTTACCTAAAGTTTTCTTTTCTTTTTAAATCAAGAAGACTTGAGGATTTACTTCTAAAAATGGAATTTTAACATGTTTTGTATAGTAGGTTTTCACAAGATTAATTCTACTAGCTTCTTCTTTTCAGAATCATCCCATACTTTATCTTCCCTCTGGGGACTGTAATAAATATTTCTGCCATAAAAATGCAAATAGCATTGGACTAAGAATTGTAATGCCCAAGAGGCTTAAGAAGATTACATTTAGATGAGATCATACTGTTAACCAACTTATGAGATTTTTTCTATCATTACTTCACTGTATAGAACTGTTTCTTATTCTTTGTTTCCAATGGGTTTTAAAAATTATTTCTGACTACTGGCCTTTTAAAAGTGATTTCTGTCCAACAGGACTATTTACTTGACTAGATCCTATGACTGAATTGAGCTGGTTTACGTGCATAACTTGGCTGCAGATTTGCATGTATGCAATGGCAATAAAGTAAGACACTCTGATTTTAAGACATTTATTTCAATATATCTAAGACTTCATTGCATTAGAATATCAAATTGACTCCTTTTCTCCTCCATAACAGCTATAGTTTGTTCAGCTGCAAATATAGAGTAAAAGATGATCAAGTATTACTCGATTTTTGCTGTACTTCCTGTCTATAGACAGACTTTTCTATAATACTATATATGAAACTATCTCAATACACAGCCAAGTAACTGGAAATTTCTTTCAAGCCAAATTGCTACTAGGTCGCTATGCTCAGTTACTAAGGCAGTAGCTACACCGTCATATACCTACTCCATCTCTGTTCATTTGATCTCAAAGTCTTGTTTTCATAATTTTTCTTTGTACTTATCTTTTTATACTTAAATTTTCCCAAGGTCACAAAGCAAATCAATGACAGAATAGGAACAGAACTCCCAAGATATTTCCTAAAATATTAGAAGTTCCATCTTAGAACAGTGATGTCATCAAGAAGATTTTTTTTTTTTTGCTTCCCACAAACACCTAAAATAACTTCTTATAATAGAATCTCTTGGAGGGAAAAGGGGATCACATCAATTTCAATCTCTTAATAGCTACTTTTAATAATTTTAGAAAGAGGCAGCAAAAAATGGAATTAACAATATATAACTTCTAGTAAGGTGTTTAAACTCTTAACAACTATTAGGCAAGAATCTGGGAAACCGTGTGAAAGCAAAAAATGAGTAGAACTTATCTTGTAAGTAACTTATCTGTCAAGCAGCGTTTGAGAATGAAGGAAGGTGTTGAAGGGTTTTAGTCAATGTCTTCTAGGATTTAGAAGAGCTGTTATAATTAGTTGGGGGCCAGGTAAATTCTATTAGAAATGCTGTGTGGATTATTAAGTACTTTTCACCCATTGACATTCATTTGCTCAATGTGTTCACGTAGCTTCTGGTTATTTTAAAGGAAAAAAATTTCTTGTCACAGGCTACTTTGCGTTCTCTTACAAAGATTTTTTTTTTTTTTTAAATCCAATCTAGTTCACATTTCCCGCTGTTTCCCTTCTTTCTTGACAGCACCATCTGCCTGTCACTCAGTAGTCTATACAGTGCACAGGGTATTACAAAAGTTGACTTGTAAGATAAATGAGCCCGATTGTAGTACAAGAAGCCAGTTGCTAGGGTGTGTTGTCTTCCATAGTTTTTATTGTTAATTCATTCAGGTGCTTCTTTTCATATCAGGAAATTGCTTGTTTCTAGGTGAACCTTGTAAAACATAGTCTTCATTATTGAATATGATCACATGAAAAATGAAGGTGGAATACTGGTTTATTAAAAAGTTATGCTTGTTTAGAAACTCTATCAGAATACAGTCATTCAGAAATCTGTGACTATCTGTATATGGCCGGAAACAACAGCCACAGCTATTGAAAGAATTGGTTTTCTTCAGTGTTCATCCATCCAAAAGTAGTCAGTTTAATGACTGGTCTTGAAATATATTTATTTGGTAAAATTCCTATATGACCCACCATGTTTGTTTTTCTGTTTTTGTTTGGGTTTTTTTTAGCTATTGATTTTTCTCTTACTAACATTCACGTAACATAAAATTCACTATTTGTAACCATTCTAGTGTACATTTCAGTGGTTTTCAGTATATTCAAAACGTTGTACAATCATTGCCACTGTCTAATTCCAGAGCATTTTCACCACCCCTTAAAAAAGTCTCATGCTCGCCAGCAGTCACTTCTCATTCCCCCTTAATTGCCAGTACCTGGCAATCACCAGCCTATTTTGTTTTTATGGATTTGTCTATTCTGGGCATTTCATATTTTAAAAAAATACAATATGTGGGCTTGTGTGTCTGGGTTTCACTTAGCACAGCATTTTCAAGGTTCATCCAAATTATAATATGTATCGGTATTTCATTTCTTTTTATGGCTGGATAATAGTCTGTTATATAGATATACCATATTTTGTTTATCCATTCATCAACCGATGGACATTTGAGTTGTTTCCACTTTTTGGGTACTATGAATAATGCTTCTATGAACATTCATCTACAAGATTTTGTGTAGACATACTTTCAATTCGCTTGGGTATATACTAAGGGGTAGAATTTCTGGGTCATATGGCAACTCCATATTAAAATTTTTGAGAAAATGCTGGACTGTTTTCTATAGCAACAATAGCATTTTACATGTCTACCAGCAGTGCATGAAGGTTCCAACTTTTCCATATCCTCCCCAGCACTGGCTATTATTTGTCTTTCTGATCACAGCCATGAATGTAAAGTGGTATCACATTGTCATTTGGATTTGCATTTCCCTAATGACGAATGATGAATGTCTTTTCATGTGTTTATTAGCCATTTGCATATCTTCTTTGGGGAAATGTCATTCAAATCTTTTACCAATTATTAAGTTGGGTTATTTGTCTTTAGTTGTTGAGTTGTAAGAGTTCATTATATATTCTGGATACTAGAACTTTTTCAAATACATGATTTGAAAGTATTTTCCCCCACTCTGTGCATTGTCTTTTCACTTTCTTGACAATATCCTTTGATGCACAAAAGTTTTTAATTTTAATGATGTCCTATTAGTTTTCTTTTGTTGCTTGTGCTTTTGGTGTCATCTCTAAGAAACTACTGCTTAATCCAAGATCATGAAGATCTACACCTATGTTTCTTTATAAGAGTTTTACAATTTTAGCTCTACATTTAGCTCTTTGATCCATTTTGAGTTAATTTTTGTAAATGGAGTAAGGTAAAGGTCCAAATTCATTCTTTTGCATACGGCTGTCCAGCTGCCCCATTGCCATTTGTTGAAGACTATTCTTTCTCCACTGAATGATCTTAACACTCTTGTTGAAAATCAACTGGCCACAAATGTATGGGTTTATTTCTGAGCTCTCTCTCCCATTGATCTATATGCCTGTCCTTATGCCAGTACCATACTATTTTGATTACTATAGATTTGAGGTAAACTTTGAAATTGGAAAGTATGAGTTCTCCAACTATGTTGCTCTTCAAGATTGTTTTGGCTATTTGAGGTCCTTTGCTTTTCCACATGAATTTTAGGTTCAGTTGGTCCATTTCTGCAAAAAGAGCAGCTAGAATTTTGATAGCTATCACAGTGAATCAATAGGTCAGTTTGGAAAGTACTGTCATTTGAACAATATTAAGCCTTCTAATGCATGAAGTCAGAATGTCTTTCTCTTAGGTTTTCTTTAATTTCTTTTAACAATGTTTCAAGGTTTTCAGTGTATAGGCCCTGCATTTGGTTAAATTTATTTCCTGTATTTTATTCTTTTTTGATACTATTGTAAATGAGATTGTTTTCTTAATTTCATTTTTGGATTTTCTATTGCCAGTATATAAAAATATAACTGATTTTTAAAATGTTGATCTTGTATCTTGTAACTTGTTTATAAGCTCTAATAGATTTTTGGTGAATTTTCTTAAGATTTTTCTATAATCTAAGATTATGTCATCTGTGAATACATATAGGCTCACTTCTTCCTTTCTAATCTGAATGCTCTTTAGTTATTTTTCTAGCCTAATTGCCCTGGCTAGAACTTCCAATACCATATTGAATAGAAGGGGTGAGAGCAGACATCCTTGTCTTGTTCCTGATCATGGGAGAAATTATTTGGTTTTTCACCATTAAGTAAGATGTTAACAGGGGACTTTTCATAGCTGACCTTAATTGCATTGAGAAATTCCTTTCTAACCTTTATTACATTGAGGAAGTTCCTTTCTATTCCTGGTGTGTTAAGTTGAACTGAAACTAAAAGACAAATAGGATACGGGATTTTTTGCCTCTGTTCAGCCTATGAAAATTCTATGATCCTCTGCTCTCTTTAATTTTAATGCCTACTAGGTTCTTATCTGGGAAATGAAATCACTGCCTTTCATAAATCCTGAGAGCTGACTGAGCCAGCTAAGTCACACTCCTGGTAGTGTTGCCCTGATACGGTCTGGATCTGTGACCCCACCCACATCTCATGTTGAACTGTAATCCCCAGTGTTGGAGGTGGGGCCTGGTGGAAGGTAATTTGATCATGGGGGCAGTTTCTCAGAATGGCTTAGCAACATTCCCCTTGGCATTGTCCTCAGGAGAGTGAGTTCTCAAGTGATCTGGTTGTTTAAAAGTGTGTGGAACCTCCCTCACCTTTGCTCTTGCTCCTACCATGTCTGATGTCTTGGTCCTGCTTTGCCTTCCGCCATGATGGAAGCTTCCTGAGGCCTTCCCAGAAGCAGATGCTGCTATGCTTCCTGTACAGTCTGCAGAACCATGAGCCAATTAAACCTCTTTTCTTATAAATTATCCAGTCTCAGGTATTTCTTTATAACAGTGCAAGAACGAACTAATACATGACCTTAGAGGTGCAAAATTAAAAGACAAGATACTTGATTCGTGTTTACTCGTATGACTTGCATAATATTTATATTATATATAAAATATTTAATAGAACAAATATAATCATTTTTTCTATTCTATTATGTGAGCTATCTTAAAACTAAAATATATTTTTTCTTGGTTTTTTGAAACCATAATTTCCTCTATTTTATTTTCCTACTTAAAGACTAGCAGAAGAGCTAAAAAGATGCCAAATTAGAATCTCATATTACAAAAAAAAATTTTATGAGTTAACAAATATTATAGCCCTTCTATATCCCTATATGTGTACTAATTTACTATTTTATTCCATTAAAATATTTACATTGCTAAGATGTAATACAATTGTAGGCCCAATTATATTATTAAGGTTTTGAATGCCAACATGAACAGATCTTGTTTTCCTTACTATCTGAAATGGCTGTGGCTTTCTCCCATCTTCTGGAATTATTATAAAGTCTGTGTGTGTGTGTTTTAACCTCATGTGTTTTGTCACTAAAAATTCCCCTTGTAAGAGAGAATAAGGACCTAAATCACAGTTTATCTTCTACTGAATTTAACTGTTTTAGGACAAATTGAAGTATGCTTCCGGCTGTTACAAAATTGGCAAGACACAAATGAAATACTATGGAGATACGATTCGTGCACTAGAAGTCAGATATCTATCAGTAACCTCAGTTTTTCTTTTTTTATTTATATAGCTTTCTTCTCTCTACAAACCCATTATATTAGCAGTGAAATTGGAAGACCAGGCCTTCCAGACACAGGGATCTGACTCTAGGCTCCCGGCTATTCACAGATGGACCCCAAAATGTTATACTGAAAAGGAAGTATTCATGAGAAAATTTGCCAAGTGAGATATGCCTTGAATATTTGGGGAGTACTTTATAGTAAGAAAAATGTCAAATATGAATTGTTCCTTTTCAAATTTATAATAGAATGGGTATTTAAAACCTGTTAGATTCATTTTTATACTTTCACAATGCCCCAATTTTGACCTAAATATATATGTTTTCTGGAAAAACATTCACTTTCTGGAAAGCATGTTCATGAAAAGTTAAATGAACAAATATTATATTTTGGAGAATCAACCTTACTTTCCCACTGGCTTCTATGTCACTTTTAGAGATGTCAGGTGCAATATCAACATTTTACCTTTCAGGTATTTTTATCCTTTCACCTCTCTGTGAAATAGAGGCCTATAAATAAATATCTAATTGTTCTGGGAGAACTCTTGAAAGGAATTCCACAGGGAATTATTCCATGGGTGCCAAGATTATTTTAGAATGCCTCTGGTTCCAAAGTCTTCCTGTTTCCTAATCATCTAAAAGTAATCCTGGGCAATTTTGCCATTAAAAGAAAGAATGTCTTACTGTCTAGAGAGAAAATACAGTCAAAACACTAATAATTTCCAGCCATGAATGTGAATTTGGCTTGTCCTTCTATTAGGAAATATGAGGTAGTAAATAAAGTAAAATCATCATTCTGTGCACTTTCTATAGCACCTACGGTTACTTAGTGCTAAGGGAGTAACTCAGTGCTAAGGCAGAGCTATGCCATGCTAACACAGGAGCACTGAAATAAGGATTGAGGATAGGCTCACACTAATTGTATCAAATTGGCAGGCTTTACATTTTGTTAATATTAGGAATATGTTGCACCTCCTTTGGCAACAGGATTACCTATTCCTCCAGATCCTAATGTGACAAATTAAATGATAGAGGTTGCTGCTGATGAAAATATCAAACTTAGCCAGGCGTGGTGACAAGATTACTTTTCAGTTATGCTTTTGGCTTATTCATAGAACAGTAAATTTTAAAAAGAAGATGAAAACCAAAGTTTTAATTCTGTCTTTCATTTATAGAACATGACATATGATATGTGTAAACATAAATACATGAATGAATATATTCAGATTCCTCAGGAAGAACTTTTATAATGAGACTGTATGAATTATTCTAAAACCTGCCTAACACAGCAAGGTAGCTAAGTAACATTTTCCTCAAACCCTATTATATGGCTCCACAGGTCTCACTGTTTACCCTCAGACTAAGACCCCTCCATCAAAATATCGACCATCTTTTAAAATAAGTTCCAAATTACAGGAAAAAAAAATCGACCTTAACAAATGCAGCTCAGTAGATATTAAATATTTCTCACAGTACTCTAAGGCCTCCATGTTATCCAGTGGATGATATTTGAATAAAATAATGAAATGTTCCATATTCCCTCTTATTACCATTCATCACCCGACAGCTGTAAAATCACCAGCTGCTAAAAAAAAAAAAAAAAGACAACTAAATCAGTCCTCTACAGCTGCAAAGAGAAAAAGCTTAAGATCTCTTCACATAATTTCTGAGATTCCAGCAGGCTGGAGTCAAAATACAGTTTTCCTTGCCACAAAACCCTCAGCCTTGTAAACATGTCATATAGCACATAAGCTCTGATTTATTTTTGTCATTATTGACAAAGTAGTATATGAAGGAGAAGAGTAGAGGTGGCTGAGATAACACGATAGAATCATGACAGCAATGTAAGTAGTGTCTACCCTATCCTGGGCACTGAGCATCAGACTTCTAAATCCTTACCATAACTACAAAAGGTAGGTATTATCCTCCTTTTATTAGAGAACTGAGGTTCAGTGAGACCAAGTGACTTAATAAATGCTGCGGTAAGTTAAATTTAGCTGGGTTTGGCTCCAATAGCAGGGTCTTCATCATTGCACTGTTCTGCCTTCCAGCGAAATGGACAAACAAAGGAAAACTAAACTGGTAAGGATATGTGGAATGGATATGGGAAGAAGGGGAAACATGGGGAAGGTGATGCTGTGTTAAAAGACACAGGAGGGGGCCAGGCGCAGTGGCTCATGCCTGTATCCCCAGCACTTTGGGAGGCTGAGGTGGGCAGGTCACTTGAGGTCAGGAGTTCGAGACCAGCCTGGCCAACGGGGTGAAACCTTGTCTCTACTAAAAATACAAAAATTAGATGAACATGGTGGCGCATACCTGTAATCCCAGCTACTCAGGAGGCTGATGCAGGAGAATTGCTTAAACCCAGGAGGGGGAGGTTGCTGTGAGCTAAGATCACGCCATTGCACTCCAGCCTGGGTGACAGAGTAAGACTCAGTTTCAAACAAAAAAGACACAAGAGGAATGTATCAAGGTAAATGAAGCACCTAATTTGCATCTCTTTTTCTATTCTTTTCTCCCAAAGAAAGGAAATGACCTTAAAATCTTATATAGTTTAAGAAATAGGGTGCCATTTCCATTAACTTCCCTAATTTGCTTTCATCAGCCATAAAAAATTCTAGCTCAGCTGGGGGTGGTGGCTCACTTCTGTAATCCTAGCACTTTGGGAGGCCAAGGCAGGCAGATCACGAAGTCAGGAGTTTGAGACCAGCCTGACTAACATGGTGAAACCCCATCTCTACTAAAAATACAAAAATTAGCTGGGCATGGTGGCATGCACCTGTAATCCCAGCTACTCAGGAGGCTGGGGCAGGAGAATTGCTTGAACCTGGGAGGCAGAAGTTGTGGTGAGTTGAGATCACGCCACTGCACTCCAGTCTAGGCAAGAGAGCGAGACTCTGTCTTAAAAAAAAAAAAAAAAAAAAAAAAATTCTAGCCCATAAAATCAGATTTCATTAACTAATTTCTCACTTTAGCAACAATATTAGCCACAGATGAATTGCCATAGTCTGTAAAGCAATGGTTTTCAAGCTTTAGTAAGCATTAGAACACCTGGGAGAGACTGTTAAACGTAGATTCTTGGGCCTCATCTCTAGAATTTCGGATACAGTAGGTCTGGGGTAAGGTCTGAGAATGGGTATTTCTCACCAGTTGCCAGGTAAGGCTGATGGTGCTGGTGCAGGGACCACACTCCACTGCTGCAAATAAAAACTGTGCTAAAAGTTTAGATGTGTACACACATACCTAAGACACTCTGCAAAAGAACAGTATTTCTTAAGAAGCTACCTTCCATTCTGCAGGCATAATCAGATTCCAGGTATTCTACAGCCGTATACATAAAATGAATGGTGTCCAGAGACACAAATGTGGGACAATTAATCTACGCCTATGTTCTTAATAAGGCAAAAAACTATGCTTTCAATGTGCAACTTGCTCAAGTGAAGCAATCATAGGAATTAAAACATCACATTCAAAAGAGGCAACCGTCTCCAAATTTAACACAAGCTCTTTTCTAATTCAGAAAAAAGCATAGATAAAAGTCAAATGCATCCAAACTTAGGGGTGGAAAAATCTAAAACCAGAATCATTCACATTTCCAACCATTATCAGTCCAATTGCTTATGGGTTCTTTTTTCTTTTTTCTAAAGAGAGTAGAGACAGCAAGAATCGCCATTGAACTGGATCCCTGGAAACCGACAGGGATGTTTTTACCCCCTACCTGGCCTTATCCACAGTTTTGGCTTAGCTTGGCCCAACTCAAACACATGCTTACTTATAGCACTAGGGGCCGCTACCATTGCTGCAGAATTTGAAATCAGTATGAAAATGGGATAGAAGGATGTCAGAAAACTACTATTACTTTAAAAGGAAATTACTTCCAATTTCAAAGCAGCCTGAGGTTAGTAAGAAAATGAGGTTTCCACTCCACAGGGTCTTCTAGGATGGAGATGTCTCATTCTAACATTCTTTGGAAATGGAAAACACTTACTGTATAATTCCCTTTACTTGGTTATCCTGAACCCTTTATTGGCTGATAATTTCTTTGCTGGCAGTATATTGTATAGAATAGTTATATTTTAAGACCTCTTTAAAAGTGTCTATGGAGTAATTATCCCTTGTTGAATTTGGCAGAACGAAGAGAAACCTCTAGAATTTTTCTCTTCAGCCTGAGAGAATGTTGTTAACTCTGAAAGTTTATATTTAGAGGACTTACTTTAAAAAAAAGAAATTATTACTTTTAAATATGTGCTCATGTTTTTTTTTTTTTTGAGACAAAGTCTTGCTTTGTAGCTCAGGCTGGAGTACAGTGGCATGATCTTGTCTCACTGCAAACTCCACCTCTCGGGTTCAAGTGATTTTTGTGCCTCAGCCTCCCAAGTAGCTAGAATTACAGGCACCCACCACTACACCCTGTTAATTTTTGAATTTTTAGTAGAGATGGGGTTTCACCATGTTGGCCAGGCTGATCTCGAACTCCTGACCACAGGTGATTTACCCACCTTTACCTCCCAAAGTGCTAGGATTACCGGTGTGAGCCACTGGGCCTGGCCACATGAAGTTTTTATAAGGCCCTTGAGAACGCTGGCACTTTGGTGTGGTTAATCGGAGCCATTTAGGTAGTCTCACAGGTCCTTCAGTCCACAAATATTCATTGAGGGCCCACCCTGCGCCATGTTATGGGGGCCTCTGTCATGTTGCTCAGGACTCGACTCTGAGGTGGTCCTGTATGGCTTGGATGACGAGAGACAGTTGAGGAAATAAAAGGCCTGCATACTCTCCTTTCACGAATTCACTTAAATATCATGGCAAAATATTATGAGCACTCTACCTCACATAAGCTTTCTAGTTTACAGTCTGGTAGGTTGACATGTCCCTTAATATCTGTTATTTTCTGACTGAATCCTACCTGAACCCAGTTCACCGAGATACACTAAATCATACCACTCTTTATTTGGAGCAATACTGTAGGATTTCAAAGATACTTTAGTGTCTGGAAACTAGCAGGTATCCGTTGAATGAATGCAAAATTTTCTTCAACTCTGGGAGCCCCGGATTAACGACTGTAAGAAATAGCACTGTTTCTATTTTGGTTACTTTCTGGCGACTGTCCTAGTCATTGTAGTTACCCTGATGCTGCGCCAGCGACTCGGCCCGGCCAGCACAAACTGTCCTGCTGGCTAACTGGATCCTGGCTGCTGGGGGCCTACCCTATACTAGGGCTGGGAGAAAGAACAAAGAATAGGGACGTCTACCCTTTAGGAAATGCAGTTGAATATTCTGCAGCCTTTTCCATTATTTTGCTTTGGTATGCACAGAAGTACCAGAGCAAAATGTAAAATCAAAGAATTGGAGCGCTCTCATCCTTGTTTTCTCCTTGCCCAGTCCCCATCCTTGGTCTCTTCATGTGTCCCAACAAGGTCCTTACTGCTGAGTCACTCTATCTTTTCTGGAAGTCGGTGATGTAAGGACAGATAAACGGTAACACTAATTTTTCATCATCTCCCTGTTCCTATGTTGCTATCATTCAACCGAACACCTACTGAGCACCTACTTCTGGCCCAGGTAATGCACTTGGTCCTGAGAATGCAAAGATCATACAGATCCTCAGGGAGTTTGCGGTCTCCTGAGGGATGCAGAGAAGTAAAAGTTCAGAGAAAAGCCCAGGAGATGCATGAAGCTAGAGGAAAGAGTTTAACTCTGCCTTAGGGTGAGGAGGGGGGTCAGTCCTCTTCATGGAGAATTTTTATTCATTCTACTGGCTGGACAGCAAAGATACCAGGCAGAAAATTGAGGTTCTTATTTTTCTCACTTTAAAATCTACTCCACAATGGTCCCCATTTACTGTCAAAGCTGGTTTCTGTGTGATAACACCACTAATAGGATTATGCCATCCTCTCGCTCCTGCTCACTTTACACTTTCTATCTGAAGGTCACAGTACTAAAAACTGGCAAGGGTGTTTTCCAAGGAATACAGTTATCATGCTTGACTATAACTCTTAACACTGAAGATTAAAAGACAAGTTAATAGACACTTTACAGGATGGGTATGGTGTCGGAGCTGTGATGAGCAGAGGAAGAAATTAGCAGCACTATGTTAAGCATATACCAACCCATGCCCAAAGGTGAAGGTAACTCATGATTTGTTTTTCATAGGGAGGACTTGTTTCACCTACCATGTGGAATGTTCCTGGAACCTTGACAGGTCTGAAGCCGTGGACAGGTATGCATTGATCAGCATGGCCATTGCAGAAGCAGCTGCCTTTGACAATGAAATCATAGATTGCATAGTGCGTAAAATGTTGAGGCTCTTCGTTCAGGTCATTTCTCTGACAGGGACAAGACTGTCGTTTCAGCAGCTGCACGCGAAGGTTGGTGATCTTCAGCTGCTCCTGAACTTTGGCACTGTAAGGGTTCTCTGCATCGTATGGTGGTGACAAAGCTTTGAAAATAACCTGTAAAAAGAAAATACCGTGCATGTATAGGACTGTGTGTAAACCCTGAATTGTTTGCCCAATGTAGTCCCTGTTTGATTTATGCCTTATGTCATCTATGAGCAATAAGATAACAAGAGGTTTTTAGACCTTGAGGACACCTGGGAAAGGGCTGCCCTGTTATTCTAAGGAGCAGATGTGCTGCCTGTGCAGAAATGTACACAGAAATATACACTGAGTGATCAGCAGAGACTTGACTCTTGAGATAAAGGCAGCCATACAAAGATCTTGCCGGGAAGAGCATTCTGGGCAGAGGGAAGAGCAAGCTTAAAGGCTTTGAGGCAGAGTCGAGCCTGGTTCCTTCAAGGAAGAACAACAAAGTCAGTGTGACTGGAGATCAGTGAACAAAGAGAGAGAGTGGCTGGAGAGGTGGACAGAGAGCAGGTGTGAGACAGACACGAACGGAGCCCTGTGACAGTCACAGTAGAGTTACGCCGACTGTAGCGAAAGCCATTGGGACACTACAGGCAGAGAGGTGATATCTGATTTACATTGCCTAAAAATAGAACTTTCTCTTTTTGGATATAAAAGTATCACCTTAGAGATCAGTTTTCTAACAAAGGTATGAAAAGAAAAGAGTCAACTGGGTGGGATCACATCTCCAGGGTCTACTGGTACAGACCTGTCCTCAATGACATGTAACTTTGGAGGAGAGGGTAATAATTTAGCAGACATTTGGCCTCTGCAGCCCATTGTCCAGAGTGGTTCTCCACAGAGGTTGGATCATGTCACTCCCCTGCTTAAATCGCCCTCACCCGAAGACCTCCCATTTTCCTCAGAACAAGAATCAAAGTCCTTATAATGGCTCTGCCTGATCTTTGTTCTTAGTACTTATCACCATCTGACATTGTATTTGTAGTGGTTTAGTGGTTTACTGTCTTCCCAGTCTAGAACATAAACTTCACCTAGGCAGTCACGGATGTATCTTAGGACAGTGCCTGGTGCATAGGAAATATTCAATAAATTTTTGGTAAACAAATGAATTAATTTAACATTGTTCTTGGCACTTGTGTAATAGGTGAGAATTCCAAATAACTTCCTAAATTCATTTGCATACCAAATTTCATGTTACAGCACCAGTATTATGACAATAGTAAGAAATAACTGCATAATTAACCGGTATTTGTATTTCTAGCTATTTTTGAACTTTTAAAACTTATAAAACGTTGTAGCTTAACTCAAACCACATTCTGTCCCATTTATCCACATGCAAAGTGGTGGAAAGAAGCTTATCAGAAAACAAAATTTTCCAATAAATGATATGTCATATATTCAAAAGTCAATAGAGAAGTAACATCTTTTTCTTTTAACAACAGCCTAAACCAGAATATCATTTTCTATTTCGAAACATTTTTTAAAAATTGAATCCATTGTGGGCTTTATATAAAACTTATTCTCAATATGATCTCCAAACATTGGCATTTCTGTCAGACAGGAAGAACCCTTGATCTAAAGGGTATCAATAATGTGCTACCTCCTATTTTATCAACCACAGTAATGCAAGGACACGGAAAAGGGCATGCCAGCGCTCACCAAGCCAGCGCTCACCAAGCCAGCGCTCCACCGAAAAGTCTCTGGTGTCCTTCTCGTTATCTGCCCACCCTTCCTTTTCCTGAGCATTGGTGGCAACTGTTTGGTCTCTCGGTCTCTGCCACGTATTTACCCTTGACATTTACCCCAGTTCCTTCTCTCACCCCATTCCATCTTCCCCTCCCCCTAAGAATTATTCCGCACAGGCAAAGCCAGAGGAAGCTTCTGTCGAGGTCTGTAGGAACTTTGAAGCTCTTCTGCTTCCTGAGCCCAGACAGTGGGAGCTGAATGGCGGCTCTGTGCTTGGTGTGCATGACACCACAGTTGGCACTCGGATATCGGCAGGGAAGGGACATCATGACCCCTGAGGCTGTGTGCTGGAAAGGAGACAGCAGAGTGCCACAGACACAAAAGTGAACGGGAATTTAAACCATGAAATCTTTTTTCCAGAAAGGAGACGCCTTCATCTGATACCCTGGGAAATGGATCTACCCTGCATCGGGAAACAAAGAGGGTGCCAATCCAGATGCTCCCAACTTCTGGCAGGTCGCCCTTTGGGTCCCACCCAGTTTTTCTTCAAACTTCCCCAGAAGAAGCCTGCATGGCATGACTGAAATGAAGTCAGAAAACATGCAGGAGCCTCAGGATAGTATCAGCCTCTTCTGTTTTTTTTGTTCCCATAAGGAAGGGGATGTATCTATAGGCCCATCACCAATCCTCTGTCTGCAATTGCTTCTGAATACACATTCCCAACAAGATATATGAATATTTAGAAAGCCAGGGGTCAAGCTTTTTCGACCAGGTTCATGCATACTTCAGTATTTCTGGCTTGTTCGTGCTATTGGCCAGGACTTCATGATCTCATTTTTTAATTAAGAAATTTTATTGTGTTTTGGTGGTTAATATTATGCTCATTACAGAAAAATCTGTCATGTAAAATACTGAAGATAATAAGTACCTACAATGTGATCTACCTCCAGAGGCAACCAGGGATGCCAACTTGATAATATCGTTCTACCTAAACTTCTGTATGTATGCATACATATAAAATACAGCGTAAACATCTTTATATACGTGGTGGGTATTCTTCCAAGTCAACAAACATATCTCTACATCAGTGGTTCTCAGAGAGTGGTTCCCCAGACCAACAACATCCCTAGGGAACTTGTTAGAAATGCAAATTCTTGGACCCTATCCAAGATCAACTGAATAAGAAACTCTGCAGGTGGGGCCCAGCAATCTGTGCTTCAACAAGCCTTCCAGGTGATTCTAATACACAACAAAATTTGAGAAACACCATTACATAATTTTAAAACCTGCTTAGAATTACACTGTGTGGCTATGACATAATTTATTTAGCCAGGCTACTATGGTTAGGCAACTAGGTTATTTCCAACTTTTCAGTGTAGCCCACTGCAGAGAACAACCTCGTAGCTAAAATGTGGATGTATAGACAGTAGTCCCCCCTTATCCACAGGAAATGCCTTCCAAGACCCCCAGGGGATGCCTGCAACTGCGGATAGTACTGAACCCATATAGACTGTGTTTCTCCTATACATACATACCTATGATAAAGTTTAATTTATAAATTAGACACAGTAACAGATTAACAACAAATAACAAAATAGAACAACTTTAACAATAGACTGTAATAAAAGTTATGTAAATATGGTCTCTCTTTCCCTCTCAAAATATTTATTCTACTCACCTACGTTTGGACCCTGGTTGATGGTTACTGAAACTGCAGATAAGGGAGGACTACTGTAATAATTTCCTGAAGATACATTTCCAAAGCTGAAATCGATGGGTAAAGGAAATGCATAATTAAAAAAAATCTGACTCTCTGCATGAATCATGGACCCCTTCCTACCTAACCTTTGGAATTTCACATTTTCCTGGTCTTGCCTTATTTCTCTAAGCCTAGAATCCCTTGAACTTTGCCTGAGGATAGGGATTTTTGGCTCAGGTTCTGCCATTTCTTTGTGTCCCAGTGTAACAGAGAAATCCTTACAAAGTCCTGAACAGGCGAAAACAACCTATGTGATCTTTCTATTCTAGAATACTCATAAAAAATTCTCAATAAGAAGATGGAAAATTAGGCCAGGTGCAGTGGCTTATGCCTGTAATCCCAGCACTTTGGGAGGCCGAGGTGGGTAGATCATGATGTCAGGAGTTTGAGACCAGCCTGGCCAACATGGTGAAACTCCATCTCTACTAACAATACAAAAATGAGCCAGGTATGGTGGTGTGTGCCTGTAGTCCCAGCGACCCGGGAGGCTGAGGCAGGAGAATCGCTTGAACCTTGAAGGAGGAGGTTGCAGTGAGCTGAGATCACGCCATTGCACTCTAGCCTGGGTGACAGAGCAAGACTCTGTCCCCACTCCTCCAAAAAAAAAGAAGATGAAAAATCAGTTCAAAAAAAAAAAAAGCATTCTAGATGTCTTATTTATGCTTTGACTGAGGTGAAAATTGAATTTAAACAGAGCCTCAATACGGTGTGAACAGGATAAGGAGTAAATATTAGGTACGTAACAGTCAAGGAATTCTTTGAGAATTGAATTCATACCTTATATGTTGCTTCATACCTAACATTTTATTGCCTATGTTAAATTATAAACATTCCTAATAAATGTTATTATATTTTTTAAAAATTCTTTTTAGCTGCTAGCTTGAGGAATATTCCAAGGCCGTCCTGTGGACTTCCTTGGAACTTGTCCCTTCCATGATGGCACTCTTAACACTGGTCTATTGTTGTTGCCTATTTACTTGTCTGTATCTCACATCAGACTCAGTGCTCAGAGGGCAGGAATCCCGTTTGTCTGGTTCACAGCTGTGCTCCCCAGCATGTCCCACAGTGTCTGGCACATTGTAGCATTTCATAATGACTGTTGAATGAATAAATGAATGAACTGTTTCTCCAAGTATCATTCTAAGAGGAGAAGCCAAACAGGGACTAGAGCCTAGAAGAGCACAGATAGCAAGATGCTCCTACCACAAGTTCTGCACTCTTGACGAGAATGACGTGAACACACCCATCTATGTATAAACACTGTGGAAAAATATGTAAAACATTTCAAAATGCTTTATGGATTTCTTCTCTTCAGTAGCACACAATATCTTTCGTATTCTTAAGAAAAAGGATCAGGCAGGCATAAGCAAACACTCCAAGAAATACAAATATTTTCCCTGGTTTCTGATGTAGTTTTCTTATTTACTAAAAATAGCAACGTCAGGAACATAACTGCATTTGTTCTTTAATAGTTCTTGAAATACTAGACATCTTCACGTTCTTAAAGAAGCAGCTTTTGGTTTTAATGATTTTCTCCATTGTTTTTCTGTTTTTCCATTTCATTGGTTTCTGCTTTTATCTTTATCATTTACTTTCTTCTGCTTACTTTGGGTTTAATGTGCTCTTCCTTTTACTAGTTTCTTAAAGGGAAAACTGAGATCATTGATTTGGTTTTTTAAAAATAATTCACTGCTTATTTTACCTTTAAGCTCTGTTGGACTTCAAGATCATTGATTTGAGATATTTCTTTTTCCCTAAGTACTTCTTTAGTTGCATCCTCCCAAATTTTGATGTGCTGTGTTTTCATTTTCATTCAATTTCAAAATACTTCTAATTTCCTTTTGATTTCTTCTTCGAATAATTGGAATAAAACTGTGTTTATTCCAGTTATTTGGGGATTTCCCAGATACCCTTCTGTTATTGATTTCTAGCTTAATTTCATCATGGTCAAAGAACATATTTTGTATGATATAAATCCTTTTACATTTATCAATACTTGTTTTATGACTCAGTATATGGTCTGTCTTGATAATGCACCTTGTATCCTTGAAAAAGTATTGAAATATCCAGTTATAATTATCAACTGATTTTATTTCTTCCTGCAGGTTTTGCTTCCTGTATTTTGAAGCCCTGTTATTGCGTGCATAAACATGTAGAATTGTCATATCCACTTGATGAAGTGACTGTTTTATCAGTGTATGTCCCTTTTTATCCCTGGCGATATTCTTTGATCTAAAATCTACTTTGATAGTAATATAGCAACTCAAGCTTGGCCTGATCTCAGCTCACTGCAACCTCCACCTTCTGGTTTTGAGAGATTCTCCTTCCTCAGCCTCCCAAGTAGCTGGGATTACAGGCACGCACCACCACGCCTGGCTAATTTTTGTACTTTTAGTAGAGACAGGGTTTCGCCATGTTGGCCAGGCTGGTCTCGAACTCCTGACCTCGTGATCTGCCCACCTCAGCCTCCCAAACTGCTGGGATTACAGGCGTGAGCCACAGCACCCAGCCCAAGCTTTCTTTTAAAGTGTTAGTAGGGTATATCTTTTTTTTTTTATCCTTTTAACTTAGCTATGTCTTTATATTTCAAGTGGGCTTCTTATAGGCAGCATACCTAATCTTTTAAAAATATTTTGTCCAGTCTCTTTTTCTTTTGAGATGTAATCTCACTCTGTTGCCAGGCTGGAGTGCAGTGGTGTGATCTCGGCTCACTACAACCTCTGCCTCCCAGGCTCACGCTATTCTCCTGCCTCAGCCTCCCCAGTAGCTGGGATTACAAGCATGCACCACTATGCCCAGCTAATTTTTGTATTTTTTGTAGAGACAGGATTTCATCATATTGGCCAGGATGGTCTCCATCTCTTGACCTTGTGATCCGCCCACCTCGGCCTCCCAAAGTGCTGGGATTACAGGCATAAGCCACCACACCTGGTCAATTGTCCAGTCTTATAATCTATGCGTTCAATGGGGATGTTTACATCTTTTACATTTAATGTGACTGATGATATTTACCACTTCACATTTAGTATAAGAAACTAAGAATAGTGTACTTGCATTTCCTTCCCTCAACCTTTGCACCGTTGTCATGCATATTACTTCTATGTATGTTATAAGCTCCAAAATACACTGTTAATACCTTGGCTTTAAAAAGCCAACACATTACCTTTAAAGAGGTTTTAGAAATTAAAAAAAGGCATTTCACATGTAATCATACATGTTTCCTTTTTGACGATCTTCATTCCTTTTTGTAGATCTAGATATCCATCTGGTATCATTTTTCTTCTGTCAGAAGGATTTCCTTTAATGCAAGTCTGCTAGTGAAAAACTTTTTTTTTTTTTTTTGGCTTCTTTATGTCTGAAAAAGTCTTGACTTCATCTTCATTTTTGTAAAATATTTTTTGCTGGGTATAGAATTCTAAGTTGACTTCTTTTTTTCTTTCATCACTTAAAGTTTCTGCCGCCCCTGTCTTCAGGCTTACATTGTTTCTGACAAAAAGCTTTTGTCATTTCTTAGATTTGTTCCTGTGTACGTAATGTGCTATTTTTTCCTCTGTTTGCTTTTAACGTTTTCTTTTTACCATTGCTTTTTAAACAATTTGATTATTATGTGTTTTGGAGTAGATTTCTTCTTATTTCTTGTGTGTAAGTTTTGTTGTACTTCTTGGATCCATGGATTTATAGTTATTATAAATTTAGAAAAATTTCAACCATTATTTCTTTAACATTTTTGTTCCCCTCCTCTCCTTTCTCTCCTTTGTTGATTTCAACTACACACACCAAGTGGCTTGAAGCTGTCTCAGAGCTCACTAATGCTATGTTTATTTGTTTTTCTGGCTTTTTCTCTCCCTGTGTTTATATTGGGTCATTTCTATTGCTGTGCATTAAATGTCACTAATCTTTTCTTCTACTATGTCTAGTCTACTAATCTTGTTTGGTGTATTTTTCATCTCAGGCATCAGAATCTTCAAATACATAGCAATAGAAATGACCCAATATAAACACAGGGAGAGAAAAAGCCAGAAAAACAAATAAACATAGCATCAGTGAGCTTTTTTTGTTTCTGTTTTTGGTTTTTTTTGCTATCTTTTCCATGCCTCTGCTTAATGTCCTCCATCTTTCTTCCACCTTTTGAACATAATATAGTGACAATAACTGTTTTAAAGTCCTCAGCCACTAATTCTATCATTTGTGTCATTTCTGTGTCTGTTTCTGTTGATTTTTCTTTTTATTATGGGCTGTATTTCCCCGTTTCTTTGCAGGTCTTGATTGGCTGCTAGGTCTTGTGAATTTTACCTTGTTAGGTGCTGAATATTTTTATGTTCTTGAGCTTTTTCTTGGGATGCAGTTCAGTTTCTTGGAAATAGCTGGATCCTTTTGAGGCTTGCCTTTACTTTTTTGTTATGTGGGACCAATGCATTTTCTAGCATAGGGCTAATGCTGTCCCTCTACTGAGGTGACACCCTTCTAATTACTCTAACAATGAATTACAAGGTTTTCCACACTGTCTGTCTGTTCTTGGTCCCATGTGACCTCTGGGGATTTTTCCCTCTGTCCTTCAGAGTGTTTCTCTCTCTGGCCTCAGGTAGTTTTCTTACATATGTGTGCAAGTTCTCAGCTGGAGACTTAAGAAGGACCATCTGCAAATCTGTGAAAGTCTCTTCTAATATAGTGCTCTCCTTTCTGGAACTCTACCTTGCAAACTCTAGCTGCCTTGGTCTTTCCCAGATTCTTGAGTCCTTAAGTCAGGAAATCCATCAAGCTCTATACAGGTTCCTCTTCCCTGCACCGCAGACTGGACACCCTCTATAGGCAATAAGCTGGGGCAATTGTAGGGCTCACCTCATTTGTTTCCCTTCTCTCAGGGATCGTTGTCCTCATCTGCTTGATGTTCAATACTTTAAAACAATTGTTTCACATATTTTGTCCAGTTTTTTAGTTGTTTCAGGTGGGAGGGTAACTCTGGTCCTTATTACCCATTCAGGCTGAGAAATGACATGTAAAAACCCAAGGCAGCTTAACTTTTATAAAACACAGTTTATAAAACTGTACCTAAACTAAGCCTTCATTTTTGTACTCACACACACACACACACACACACATATATATTGGATATTGGATATTTTATAATAAAGTTAGAAGTATAGTTATATTTAGTAGATAGAAAGGCCTGAAAAACAAATAAAATATGTTCCTGAAAAATTTGAAAAAGCAAATATAAGCATCTAAACTTTGTACATTTATTCAATAATTCTGTTTTAGTAATGTGTCTGAATATACCAGTGAACTCCCATTATAACTTTTCAAATAATTTATGATACCTATTATTATGATCACCTATATATATGCATGTATTTTTTTGTTTTCTTTCTCTTTTTTGGAGACAAGATCTTGCTTGAGTCTAGTGGCATGATCATAGCTCACCACAGCCTTGAACCCCTGGGCTCAAGTAATCCTCCTGCACAGCTGGGACTACAGGTGCATGCCACCACACCCAGCTAAGTTTTTTTATTTTTTGTGGCTACTTAGTCTCACTGTGTTGCCCAGGTTGGTCTCAAACTCCTGGCTTCAAAAGATCTTCCTGCCTTGGTCTACCAAAGTTCTGGGATTACAGGTGTGAACCACTGTGCCTGGACTATTTATATTTTGCTTTTATGTTTATGCTACGTTTTGATGCATCCTTACATATCCCCAACATCTAATACAATGTCTTATGAATTCTCAATTATGTTCTTGAATGAGTAAATCTGAATGATCTCAATACAGGCTTATTTGATTTTCCAATATAAGATAATGAAATAACTATAATAA